>NC_138752.1:41331002-42531002 GCF_965113315.1 Podarcis vaucheri
TGTTTAAAGAATGTTGATGTGATATGGTGGGGGTGTCCTTTCAGAGTGGTGGGGTTTTCCTTTGGACACTCTGCCAAGTCAGATAAATAGAAGAGGACCATTAGCTCCTGCAAAATTAGCATGCAGGTGGTGTGTTGATGCCCTCTATTACACACAACTCTCTTCCCCACCCCCCAAAATATCTGGTCAGGAAAGCTTTGCCAGGTTTTGGTTGAAGTTGTGTGCCTGATTACTTGGGTGTAAGCCCTGCTGATACAATGAGACTTACTTCTGAAGTCAATAGGCTAGGATTTTACCGTTTCTTGGTTTATAGTACAGTGGTACCTCGGGTTAAGTACTAAATTCGTTCCGGAGGTCCGTTCTTAACCTGAAACTGTTCTTAACCTGAAGCACCACTTTAGCTAATGGGGCCTCCCGCTGCTGCCGTGCCGCCGGAGCATGATTTCTGTTCTCATCCTGAAGCAAAGTTCTTAACCTGAAGCACTATTTCTGGGTTAGCGGAGTCTGTATCCTGAAGCGCATGTAACCTGAAGCATATGTAACCCGAGGTACCACTGTACTGATAATCTGGAGTCCAACCCTATCATTAAACAAACTTAGGGGTGGGTGAATCTGCCCATTTCACTTTCTCATTTCTCCAATCTTCATCTCAGCTCTCCACATTTTCACAGCTGCTTGCAACTTTTTTTAAAAAAAAAACCCTCATGAAAGTCTGCCAGCTTTTTAGTGTAAATCTCTCCTAAAATTCTCATTTTTGCTCCCATACAAAAATACAGCCATTTGACTAAAATGCACATTTTTTTGTAAACACCTTCCCAGTACAGTGCATTGTTGTTTTCTGTGATATATGCATTTTTGTGAGTCCTTTCCTGAATACATGTTCTTTTGAAAGACATTATTTGGTTGGAGAGCTGCACTGCAAAATTCGAGAAATCTGAATTTCAAAGGATAGCTATGGTTTGCTTTGTGTGTTGGGTGTAGAAGCTTCTTATTAAAATTCAAAAAGAATCAGAATTCTCCCCCTCATCCATAGATTGAAGGAAGCAATAACCTCAGGCAGCTAAACAGGTCATGAAAGGGCAGCAGGCTTGTTAAGCACATGATGATAATGATGATTGAAGTCCCGTATTGCTGTTGTACCGCCAGGGAGGGAGAGATAAAAAGGGGTTTGTGTGATCATCTGCCTCAGGGGCCAAATAATCTAACCTGCCTTAGGTACTATGCACCTTGACTTGGGAGAAGGAGCACCGTTTACTGCCTGGCCCTACTTAACTTTGCTATCAGTGAAAGACATAGTGTTTGTTGCCTTCACTGCTCTTTGTGTTACCAGTAGTACCTCTAGCAATAAAGCAATAAAGGTCAAGTGGGAGCTGTAATACTGCAGCAATCAATGCTCCTGTTCAGTGTTCCATTCCCTCCTTCTCACCCCCAACTGTTTACCAGCAGTCTGTGCCTGTGCTGGGATTTTTCTTTAAGTGAGGGTTCCCCTCCCCCAGGGTTGTTTCCTCCTAAAGCCACCCCCCTCCCCAACCCACAATTTCTGCAAATCTTCACATTCCCCCCAATCCCATCAATTACCCGCTCTTGCATGTGTGGAATTGGTTCAGCTACATAAGGAGAGTTGAGGCTGCCCTTAGTATTTATGATGAAAATACTACTTGTCGCAATACATTTTATCACATATGAACTGAAGTTGGGCTTAATGCAGATGAAGTTGGCTCATCAGTCCCAAAAGGTTGATGACCCCTGCTTTAAAGGAGCAAACAAACAAAACAGAATTGGCCCAGACATTATCCAAAGGCTTGATGCCTTGTTTTCTCTCTCCCCCCTTCCTCTTCCTAGTCCTTTCGACAGTTTAAAAACGGCTTGTCAGACTGCTTTCAGCTCCTTAAACTTTGGCAGAAGATTCTAAAAGACATTGGCGGAAAGTTTGGGACCAGCGTCGGTTCCTATTTCGTGTTCCTGACATGGCTTCTGACGTTCAACGTTTTTTCATTCCTTGTGAACTTCAGTTTTATTGCGATCCCTCAGCTCATAGCAGCGAGAGCAAATAACCTATCATTCCTGGGGCTGGAGTTTTTCACTGGAGCTGTAAGTGGATTTTTAAAACAATAATCGGTTTCATCTGGGCTTGTTCCCCACCCCCAATTAGTAAGCCTTGTGCTACAGAGGACTTCTAAAATATAGCTTGCCTAAAGCAGAGCTGGACTACATTTTTGTGTAATGGGAGTGGTGTTGGTACCACATACAGTGGTACCTTGTTTTGCAAATGTCTTGGTTTGCATACGTTTTGGATTACAAACACATCAAACCCGGAAGTGCGTGTGCCAGTCTGCAACCTTTTTTTGGATTACAACCCTTGTTTTTTGTTTTTGTTTTGATTATGAAAAAAAAAATTGGAGGCCCCATTGGCAAAAGTGTGCCTTGTGTTACAACCTACTTTGTTTACAAATGGACCTCCAGAACGGATTATAGTTGTAAACCAAGGTACCACTGTACTAGTGGCGGAGACAGAGACCATGTCTAAAATTGACTGGACCACAACTCCTCCCCACAATTCATGCATTCAACCAATCAACCAATCTCATTTGGTCTCCTTCTCACACGCACTTGGAATGGGGAAGGAGGAGGAATCTGTCCTCAGATTCCAAAGTAGACTCTCCTGATCCCTTTTGAGTGGATTTTGACCTGGATTGGATCAATGGTCTACTTCAGTGTTTGCAGTCTGGCTTATTCCATTATAAGTTGGCGCAAGGAGGACTACACACTGCATCTGTGTGGTCCCCCCCTCCATTTCTCCCTTTAAACCTTCTGAAATTCTGTATGCAGCCATCCACAGCCTGATAAGCTAGCAGTTGGGTTTTCTTGTCAGCAGATGCTTTGCAGTGCAGTTACAGCCGTGCTGTGTTCTAGACCTCTGGCGGAACTCCAAAGCATTTCTGCTGAAATAATTTTATTATTTATACTCTGCTCATCTGGTGGGGTCTTATTTCCTTCCTTCCTTTGTCCCATTATCTTGCTCTTCATAATCTGGACTCTTGTGATGTAGTGAACAACCCTTTTGCAAAAGTGTCCATGCATTGCTTTATCACTCCAGGGGTGAGGTCTTTGTTGGACTCCAACTCCAATCATCCCTGACCATTGGTTATGCTGGCTGGAGCTGATGAGAGCTGGAGTCCCAACATCTGGGGAGCCACAGGCACAGCCACAGCCACAGGCCGTTCCTCTTTATCCTTTCAGGGACATGTCAATGATAT
Source organism: Podarcis vaucheri (assembly GCF_965113315.1). NCBI lineage: Eukaryota > Metazoa > Chordata > Lepidosauria > Squamata > Lacertidae > Podarcis > Podarcis vaucheri. Next base: position 41,334,260 of record NC_138752.1, read on the forward strand.
AACCAATGGCATGTGTCATAGTTTTTCATGTTACAAAACAGAACAAGCCCTGCACTGTATGGCATTTTCAAGTTCATAACTGAAACCTTTCGTTAACCTGCTTAAGCCACATTTATGTTTCTTTTGTTTCAGGGTTATTTTAGCGACACTGTGCTCTATTACGGTTTTTACACCAATACTACCATCACTGAAAACGAGAACAACTCTTCATATTACATGCAGCTGGCCTATATTTTCACCATAGGAATCTATTTTATTATCTGCTTCTTAAGCTTACTCTACAGGTACAGTGATACTTAGATTTCTTTTGGATTTAAAGGTGACTCTATGGGGGGGGGGGAGATTGCTCTTTAAAATATTGTTGAGTGCTAAAAATGATCACTTGTTTGAAAGCTGATATAATACAGGGATGGGAGACCTAGTGATCTTCCAGATGTTGGACTCCAACTCCCATGAGTGCAAGCAAGTGCGGCCAAGTGGTTGGGGATGATGGAAGTTGTAGTCGACAACATCTGTAGGGTCACAGAATAATCCACCCTCTCTTGCTGCTTCTCTGCTCAAAATGGCCTCTTGTGTCTTAGTTTTTGTTTTCTTTAATGAAAAGGAAAGAAAACAGCCATCTGTACTTCACTACACAGTATCACCATCAGCCTTCCAACCTTTTGAGTGAACATAAGGGTTGCCAACCTTTTTAGGCCCATGGGTGCATTTGGATTTTGACGTGAGTGCTGTGGGTGCCGCCAATCTTTTATGTAGACAAAACAGCACCGTTCAAGCATACAAGGGGAGGTATTGGCAAACGTGACATCCCTGAGGCTTGTGTGTGTGTGTGTGTGTGTGTGTGTGTATACACACGCACACACACACACACACACATATACATAAAATGTTAAGGGGATGCAACAGTGACCACACAATGGTTCTATCTCTCAGGCGGGGGCAGGGGGGGACAGGAAATTGAGCAGGGATGGAATGGAGTGTCCTGGAAAAGGGTATAACTAGGTGGCCCTGCAGCTGGAGTACTTCACGCTGCAACATTTGTTGCAGGTCCCACTTTGTGCGATTTACTGCTTTTCATCTAATATTTTCTCTGCTTCCCTCCCCGCTTTCATACAACCGCTGATGCATGTTTCACTTTTCATTGTAGCATGGCAAAGTCCTTCCGCAACAACTTTGCTCATCCCCAGATGTACGCTGGAAATGCTGCCAAACTTCTCTGTGTCTGGGACTTCAGTATAACTAATGAGAAAGCTGTGAAGCTGCAACAGAGAAATCTCAGCACTCAGATAAAGGTATGCTGTGAAATGCACTTCATTCAACTAATAGAATTTGCTGGTTTGCTGAAGGTCATTGACTTAGACAATGGTCATCAGCTTACAGTCATTGAGGATAAGGTTAGGAGGTTAGGATAGCTATACACAACATCTGGTATCTGAATTCCAGTTGCTGGGAATCACAAGTGGGGAGAGCATTGTTGACCTCAGATTCTGTTTGTGGGATTCCCATGGGCAACAGGTGGGCCACTGTGAGCATGGCTGGCCCTACCTGTGTGAGTTGAACAGAGTTTAAAGTCCCATCCTTGGCAGCAAAATGAAAAGCATAGGAATTAGGCTGTAAAACCTTGTTTTTGAGCAAGTCCAGCTATGAAGTAAGCTGGCTTTCCCTCTCTAACCCTGAGGGAACAAAGAATCAGGCAACAACCTGGGAAGTAAGTTAAAAATATAATTTACTTACAATCTTGCATTGGTTCACAGCAATGGCAGCAATAAAAACTATGCAGGCAAAATACTTATATTTACAGTGTAACCAGCTTTAGACATGTGCCTGGAGCTAGAACAAGTGCATGCCTGCATCCAACACTGGTCAAAGGAAGAGAAAGAGGAACAGGAAGTACTACATGCTCCTTCCTCTTCTGGGGAGGAGGGGAAGTGACATCATACGGAACCCTCTCTACCAATTTTATTTCTATAGTCTGAGTATCTGCTGATCAGCAGTACAGCTGTGTGATGCTAGCCCCTTCTCATTCTAATTAGCAAGAATATGCATTTGGTAGGTTTGGCTGCTAATCTCCCCTAACCTTAACAACCATATTTAATTGTTCCGGCTTCAGGAGACCTTGTCGGAAGTGAATACTGAATATCTGAAGCTTTCTCAGCGCCAGAAAATTAACCGGCTCTTCATTCACCTGGCGGCCTGGGTTGTGTCGCTGTTAGCGACAGCTGGTTCATGCGCTGGCATTTACTACTTCTGCCTCATTAACTTAAATGTAAGGTCCTTTGATTTATTTCTTAATACATTTTTTTCTCTGCTTATGTCTTTGTATAATAATATGACCTGCCCTGCGTTTCGCTTGCGAAATAAGCGAGTGTGCTCTTACAAGGCTGTGTGCCCAGAGCAATGAGGGCTGCTGCCTGTTGGGACTGGTGGGGCAAAAGGCAGGGACAGCCACTGCCAGCCAGAGTAGACAACACTGAGCTAGATGGATGAATGGTCGGACTTGGTATAGAGCAGCTTCCTATGTCCCTATCATCTCATGCTTAGCTCTGCCCCATGGGTGTGGCGTGGGGCAGAGCCAAAAGTGCTCCCCCAGGCCTCTCTAAGGGGCAGCCCTTGAGACTCTCCCCATGCCACAGCCCCGCTCCAGCCACATTTGTCGCTAGCTTGCATTGCACCCTCCCTGCGTGTAATTGCCTGGCTGGAATGTGTCCTTGAACTCTGAAAATGCCTCTTGCTTACCTGGAGGATAGAGAAGGGTGTGTGAGCATGTACAGAAAGCAGCCTACAGAACAAAGGTGACATTTCCATGCCTTGCAAGGGGATGTGGTCTCTGGAAGGTTGCTAAGAAGGGAACACAGCCTTCCTTCTGAGCTGAAAAGGGTTGCCCTAGCCCTGCTTAACAAATCCACACCATATTCTGGGCTCCTTGTAGGACTAATAGCCTGCTTGATCTTAGTTTTTGATTTGTCTGGTATCTTATGGCTGCTGCTAACTTTGCCAATTCTATAAATTCACTAAGTTTACATATCCAACCTTCTTTTGTAGGTATAATGTCTCCTTTCCAATTCCTGGCAATAACTATTCTGGCGGTGGCGTACAAAAAGTTTATTTTCTTTGCCTGTGGGATAGCTTTCCCTAGTATCCCTAATAAATACACCTCTGGTTTCTTTCCTATGGAGATTTTAAACATCTTTTTAAGCTCTTCATGAATACTACCCCAAAATTTCTTAATTTTATTGCAGCCCCACCAAATATGAAACATTGTCCCTTCAGCCTTCTCACATTTCCAGCATAGATTGGACTTTAACATATAGATCTTGGCAAGTTTAAATGGTGTCAGATGCCACCTATAAAACATTGTCATCATGTTCTCTTTGATGGTATAACAGGCAGTAAACCTGATGTCTGAATTAAATAGCTTCTCTCTCTCTTCTCCCTCTCCCAAAGTTACTTCTTGACGAGAGTAAAAATGAGCTGCAAAGGGAAGCTGCTACCCTGGTGTTGCCCATCGTGGTGAGCCTACTCAACCATGGTGTGCCTTTCTTCTACTCCTCCTTTGGCTTTGTTGAAAAATTCACTTCTCCCCGAAACCAGATCTACACTGCTATTGTCAGGTATTGCTGTCTTCACACATGCTCCCTGTCTCCCTAAAGTACCATTTATTTAGTCCAAGTTCAATAAGCAGATCAAGATCGAAAGGCTCACAATGCAGCATCTTCACTGAAGCTAAGCTGGGTCTGGTTAGGGCATGGTGAGTGACTCCATGGGAACCACATCTGTGAAGCCTTGCATGAGAACCTAAGGAGAGCCCTGGTGGAGCAAGCCCAAGGTCCATCTACGCCCAGTGTCCTGTTCTTGCCGTGGCCAAACAGAGGTCCACGAGAAGCCCACAAGCAGCATCAGAACACAGCAGCACCCTTCCGACCTGTGATTTCAACAACCTGGTATTCGGAAGCATCCTTCCTCCAATAAAACTGGAACATAGCCATCATGGCCAACTGGCCACTGGAAGCCTCATACGCCATGAATTTGTCTAATTCTCTGTTAAAGCCGTACAAGTCAGTAGCCATTGCCAGTAGCGAATAACAACACTAGCATAGGAGGAGTTCATTAGGAAATCTTTTTATGGGGTGTGTGTCTGTGGCTTTAAGAGAAATCCTACTGGATCAGGCCAGTGGTGCATCTGGTCCAACATTCTGCTGCCACAGTGGCCAGTCAGGTACCCATGAGGAGCCTGCAAGCAGAGCAAATGATGCTTGCCACACTTGTGATTCCTAACGACTTTTTTTCCGGAGGCTTGCTGCCTCCAACCGTGGAGGTAGAAATAGCCATGGATAATAGCCTTATCTTCCTTGAATCTGAATAACCATCTTTTAAAGATGGTTGTGAATTCCACAGTTTCATAATAATCATAGAATCATAGAGTTGGAAAGGGACCCTGCGGATCCTCTGGTCCAATGCAGGAATCTCAGCTAAAGCATCCATAATAAGAATAATAATTTTATTATTTGCACCCCGCCCATTGGACTGGGTTGCCCCAGCCATTCTGGGTGGCTTCCAACAAATCTAAAAGCGTAAAAAGACATCAGACGTTAATAACTTCCCTATACACTCACTCTCAGACTAGCCTACCTCACAGGGTTGTCGTGAAGGTGACATGGAGAAGGGGGAGGACTGTGCATGCCACCTTGGGCTTCTTAGAGGAAAGGCAGGATATAAATGCAATAAATGGATACATTTTCCGAAAGGGATCTGATACTGCCCACAAGTACTTTTCTTGTACTGTGTCCTCCCTCTGCTGAATTCTGACGGCAATTGCTGCCCCTCTGTAGGAACGTTATTCTGAAAATATCAATCGTTGGGATCCTGTGCTACTACTGGCTTAACGAAGTACCTGCGTCGAAGGCAGAGGTAAGGTTTTCCAGTTTACTTCTGCACTGCTGCGGATCTTAACTATAAGAAGATAACAGAAACTTCCCTCACCTTGTTCTCTCAGACAGCAACAGAGAGGGTAAAAATCTTGGTTTTGGGGCTGCATCACTTCAGGCTGGAGGTGGAAGCTGGCAAGCTTGAAGGCTGCTTCACAGGGGAGAAAGGCCATATCCCATCCTTCTTTGAGCCTTGGTGTAATGTGTGAATGGGGATTCTTCTTCTCTTGGGGGAAGCGTTATCCACAGTTGGAGGTGATATAGTCCAAGACCCTTGCTTACCACTGCCAAGGTGAGCTGTAGGCAGCTCTTAAGATGGGCATCACGAGATATGCCTGGTGGTCACAGCCGTGCTGAAATGCACCAGAGCTTCTGCTTTATTTATTACACTGCACATGATCTTAGCCAAAAGCCTGAGAAGCAATATTCATTCATTTACTTGCTTGCTTACAGCATTTATACCATACCCTGTTGCCAAAAGAGTGATCAGAGTAGCATACAAAAAAATCACTTCTATGATTGTCTCTGCCTGCAAGCTTACACTCTAGAAGGACATGGCACATGAGGAGAAAATGAAAGGGAGGGAAGAGGAAAAAGCATGCACCACCGCACGTTCTTCTATTTAACAGTTCTTCAGGTTACAACTGGTGTAACTTTGCTGTTGCACCTTGTTGTTTGCCTGCTTCTCTTTGGGCATGACAAGAATTCCTAGATGGGTCCTCCTACACTGGCCTTGTACTCTCCTTCTGGATAGTTGTGCAGATTGGGCACAGAGGGAGGGGGTAAATAAGTAGGCAGCAGTGTCTTAGAAAGGAGCAGTCTCCACAAGAGCATGCCGTGGGACATTCAAGATAGCAAAGAGATGGAGAGTTCTTTTATTTGCCAATTGATTGTTTCTCTCTGGCACACACTCATAAGCTTTTTTATTTTCTTTTAATCAGTGCTGGGAAACTCTGGTTGGCCAAGATATCTACAGGCTGCTTGTGGCTGAATTCATTTGCTGCTTACTGGGATCTTTTTTTGGAGAATTTCTGCGGAGGTACGTGCACGGATTCTGCATTTGTACAAGGAAAATTCCTGTGCTGTTTCCTTTTCAGTGTTGCTAAGGGGATCCTTCCATCCTGACATACTCCTTTAGTTCTGCTTAACCTCCTTGCTCTTTCACAACTGTTTTATTTTCTCCTGCAGTGCTTCTTCGCATCGCATAGGTGGGGCCTGCAACAAACTGTCGCAGCATGAAGTGCTTCTGTTTAGTATGCCAGGTTGTGAGTGTATGACTGTCTGTACCTGTGAGAAGACCTCTGGCTGCTCACCATGCAGCTGATTCATTGGGCTCTTGGCTACTTTCCCAACTTGGGTGTAGGGTAGATATATTGGAGGTTTGCAGGACTGTTGGAAAAGTCTGGAGTTTCGAAATAATTTTGTTCCGCTTTTAGAATCATTGGGACCAAATGTTGCAAGAAACTTGGCGTGCCAGAATTTGACATTGCTCGAAATGTTTTGGATTTAATCTATGCACAGACTTTGACATGGTGAGTAAAGATAATCTTACCCATAATATCTCTGTAAAATACAGAGCTGTGAGATGTGTGGCCCTCCAGTTGTTGTGCTAAATCTCTCATCACCCCTGATAATGTTGGTTGGGGCTGATGGGGGTTGCAGTCTAACAACATCTGGATGGGCATGGGTTCCCCAGCCCTGTTGCAGTACTTAGATACTGCCTGCACATTTCATGAATTGAAAGGAAATTCCTTTGTTTTTAAGCCTCAAACTGTAACTGTGCTCAGCACAAACCCTGCCTAGACCTGAATCCCTGTCATTTAGCAAGCTTTTATCCACTCTGGAGGGCCTTCTATGAGGGTGAATTTACATCCACTGCTGTCAAAAGGAAATCACTTATGACCATTTTTTTACACCGACTGTGGGGAGCTAAATCTAATTTTTCCTGGACTTGGCCTCAGACCCTGAGCTGCTCTGGTAAGCCTTCAGACCTCTTCAGGCTGAGGTCTAGCAGCAAGTCATGGTCCGAACCAAATATCGTGGTTGCTGGTTGGTGCATGCCTGTAGTCCTAACAGATTTTTCATATGGTTTAGTTTTAGTATACAGCTGCTAACATGGTTTGAAATAAGGCTTTCGACTTCCTTTTAAATGTTGCTAAAACGATAGAGAGGGATTGAGAGCAACTTATTTCATATCCATAATGTCTTAAATTATTTCTCTCCCCCCCCATTTAATTGCATGGATGTTATATATCCAAGTCATATTTACTTGGGGACCACTAGCTGAGACATGAGTGGTCTCCCTTGGACACACAATTATTCGTTAAACCATGTCCGCATAGTGGGATGCCTTCTGTTTATACCTTGTGTTGTGTAAAGAGAAGCTTTGAGATGATTTCTTCCTGCCCCTTTTCTCTCTCTTCTGTAGGATTGGTGTCTTCTACTCACCTCTACTTCCAGCCATTCAGATGATATCATATTTCATAATCTTCTGGGTGAAAAAGGTACTAGCTTCTCAGAATTCCATGGATGCCAAGATCCAGGTTTGGGGCAATTACTGTTTGGTGAGAGAACCCCAGCAGAGATTTAAAATAAAAAAAAATATGCAGCAAAGTAAGATGTGGAAACACAGAGCTTTAAAATATGCCCTTGTGAGTTCCAAAACGTCCCTCTTCCCCAGCATAGAAGGCTTGATTACCCAGTCCCTTCCTGTGTGAGGTAAGCCTGGCAGGACATCTTACTCTATGGTCTTAACCCCTTCGTGCATGAATCAGACTTAAGCATGTTGGTTATATGAGGCTGGTTATCCCTGTTGGGATTTGAGTACCCACCAGCTGCATGGTAGCAGCATATTGTTTACATCATGTGAAGTTTCTGATGTTACTGAGCGTGAGACAGGATGTCCTACACTGTTCCCAGGGTTGTGTTCTCAGGGTAACTTGAGACCTTCCTGTTGTTGCTGCAAAGGGGGAAGCAGATAGTTGTACGGAGACTGCTGAGAGAGCAGACATGCTTGTACTAGCTCCGTGTACAGTGTACAGTCTGTTGAATAAAGTAGAATGTTAGACTACTTTCAGACTGTCTCTTTCTTCTGCTGAGATGCCAGGGGAAAGTGAGTGTGCATCTCTCATAAGGGAGGTGTCGCTTATCACCGGTCTCTCTGGACTGAGGGAAGTTCAGCCAGAGGGTGACCACTGGAGAGAAGCCCTGATGCCTGGGAAGAGGGGTCAGGCTTTCCTGGGGGGGCTGATCTTAAACAATCCCACATTACCAGGATTGGGGAACCTCAGGCTCAAGGCCCAAAACCAGTTGTCTAGATCTTTCTATAAGGCCATTGGGACTCACCCCAGATCATAATCCCTCCTCAACCCCAAGCCAAACTGCTGGCCAGCCCTGCTTTGCTTTCCTGGGTGGTTTTTACCTGTCTGGAATGCATCGTGTTTCCTGTCAGGATTGGGATCCCACACAGTGGTTTCTTTGGAAAGCCACCAGTGCTTTATTTTTTTAAAAAAAAAACATGCTTAATGTATTGCTTGACCTTACATATTGTTTTGATTCAATGGCATATGCATGGAGTTCCCACTGAATGTACTGAAATGCTCGTCCTCTTCGTCCTTGTTCCTGAAAGGTGAGTCTGATGAGGAACTGCCAGCCCCCTCGCAAAGCTTGGAGAGCTTCTCAGATGAACACCCTCTTTGTTTTCCTGCTCTTTTTCCCATCTTTCACTGGAGTCCTCTCTGTCATAGCAGTCACCGTCTGGAGGTAAGCAGGATTGCTTCTTTCCCCTTGTCATTGCTCTGCCCAAGGCTTTTGTATACAGAGAGGGAATCTGTGGCTTTCCAGATATTGCTGCACTACAACTCCCATCATCCATTGGCTGTGCTGCCTGGGGTTGAAGGGAGCTGGACTCCAAGAATATCTGGAGGGCCATTGGTTCTCTGTTCCTGTTTTAGTCTTTGCTTCCGATATTTTTTGTGAGGGGTTGGTTGCATCATGCAGAGGAAGAGCTTGTAGCAAGTGCAGGTGTAAATCACCCGAATGAATGAGCTAATCACAGGTGCAAGTACAGCCAAGCAAATAGCTACACTACCAGCCTAGTGCCCCGACTATATCTGTGTTCAGTGCAGTGGTGTGTCTGTCTGTTAGTCAGTGTTAAAAAAGGTAAAGGGACCCCTGACCATTAGGTCCAGTCGTGGATGACTCTGCAGTTGCGGTGCTCATCTCACTTTATTGGCTGAGGGAGCCGGCATTTGTCTGCAGACAATCCATATCATGTGGCTAGCATGACAAAGCCACTTAGGGTGAACCAGAGCAGCACATGGAAATGCCGTTTACCTTCTTGCCGGAGCAGTACTTATTTATCTACTTGCACTTGACGTGCTTTCAAACTGCTAGGTTGGCAGGAGCAGGGACCAAGCAACAGGAGCTCACCCCGTTGCGGGGATTTGAACCGCCAACCTTCTGATCAGCAAGCCCTAGGCTCTGTGGTTTAGACCACAGCGTCATCCACGTCCCTAGTTAGCATTACTTGTCTGGTATTGCTGAACTTACTTAGAAATAGTTTGTACTTTTGTGTATTTGTATATATCTGTATCTCCCAAAGTCTACAAGCTGTATATAGCTATATTCAGAACTGTTTTCCTGAGCCTTATCTTCTGCAACAGTAAACTATCTCAACTCTTTCAGTGTAGTGATGGTACTGGGAGCAACTTCCACTGCGTGGGCATCTCACCTGTGATTCCCAACAATTGATGGCGAATCTGGTCCTCCTGGCCTATTTGCCCCAGCCCTGCCTTCAACAAAGGAGATTGCACTCCATTAACAGGAAGCAGTGTGCACTTTGTAAAATGGTGTGGTTTGTCTTTCTGAGCCGAAAAATTGACAAGGAAAGGAAACCATGAAATAATCTCTTCCCCAGTGCTTCTTCCATTCTGCCCCAGGCAGGGAAGATGGCTCCCCAGTTGACCTGTTCTTTGAGCCCAAAACCTCTAAGGGCCATGACCAGTCAGTGCTGCGTGAGATAGACCATTTTTTTAAAAAATGAAGCAGCTTCCTTATACCCTTAATTAAATCTTCTTAAAAAACAACAACACTCCTTCCAAATGTTTATGGAAATGGTTTCACACTGGTCTTTAGAATGCAGCAGTGGTATTGCATCATGAATCGTATCCATGCCACTGTTCTGTGCGTGCTAAAATATGTGGACCTCTTCCTAAAAAAACCTTCCCCTCCCCTCTTTGCCCAGGTTGGAGCCTTCTAAGACATGTGGCCCTTTCCGTGGTTTGGTGACTGTCTTCGAGTCTGTTTCCAGCTGGATGGGAATACTCGCCAGTTATCCCAGTTCGAGATGGGTTGTGTGGATTTATCACAACTTAATTGAAAGCGTGCATTTCTTCTTCATCCTCTCCATCATTGTTTTGTAAGTTCCTGTCAGCTGTGCGTTTCTTTATTTTAGCGATGTAATAAGAAAAGGTAGATCTTATTTTATTTGCAAACCGAAGTGCTAATTTTAATTTCTTAAACTTTTGTTTTAGAATCATCACCTACCTCTACTGGCAAATAATAGATGGGCGTAAAATAATGGTTAAACTTCTGCAAGAGCAGATCATCAATGTGAGTATGTTGCTGGGGAGGCTTCCTGTTATTTTGGCTAATCATTCTCTGGCACAGAATTTTATATTGTTGGATGTTTGGGTGCAACTCAACTTCTGGAATAGGGGTTTGCATGGGGTAAAGGTAGATGCAGTGAGGGACATTCACATCCCCAGACTATCCCTGTAACTTTAATCTATCAGCTTCCTTCTCTGTCTCCCTGTTGTTTAGACTGATTCAACTTTCTTTACATCCTGTTTAAAACTTCCTCCTCCTCCTCCTCCTCCCTTGGACCTCAATATGAGAGGTCATCTTTAACTATTTGTTCATCTCTAGATTAGTTAGGTTGGAACTAGAAACATTTCTCTCCACTGTATTTCCTACAGTAAACAACTTTATTACTTTCTTACCTCCATGCATCTCCCTCTGTGTGTGATCACAATTGGTGAAGTCTACTCTCTAAGCAAGATTTACTAGCTAAACACTGCTCACTCTGCATACTAAAGGGTTTCAATAAGTAGCTCTCGCTCTCCCTCCCTCCACCCCCCCCAAAAAAAAATACCACCAGCAGACACCATGACCATCACTCTTCCCTCTGGATTCAAAATGCACAGAAGTGTTGACATTTCTGGTTGGTTACCCATGTAACCAATTTGACGGCTGCTTAGAGCCAGTCGAAGAGGTGGAGTTTGGGGGCTTCCCCCAAGCCAAGGTAAAAGAGGGGGGAGGCTGGGATTTGCTTATGGGGGCAGTGCACAGTTGATTCAGTGCACCTGAATACAACATAGAGGGCTAAAGGAGACATTGCATTAAACACTTATTTTTAAAAGTGTGCTTGTGCTGACTGCATTTATTTTGGGATTGAGGGGAAGGCATTTATTTTGGGGGGATATTCTGGATCAGAGCCCTGCAATACAGATCATGGCTGTTCTCAGATTTCCTGCCCAAACTTCTGCTATCCTCCCTCCTTCCAATGGCGCTGTTAGCTGTAATGGCAATCTTCTGGAGAGAGACCCCACAGCTCATTTTTCTTCAAAATTAATGTGGACAGTATACACATTTTTTTGAAAGTGTGTTTACTGTACAATATGGATTGCTACCTCCACACCCGAAAGGGTCCATTTTTTGTGGTAAGGGGAAAGAGCTGTATGAAGAAGTATCAAATGCATGCATCTCCCCATTGCATCTTCTAATACTGTACTCAATTTTTGTTTGTGCATAGGAAGGTAAAGATAAAATGTTCCTGTTGAAGAAATTACGTGTGCTGCAGGCATCTAAACTTCAGAATCGGGGAGAGCAGCCACAGGTTAGTTGTGAAAATGTGGGCTTGTAAAATATTGCCTTATTCATTATGGGCCGTTAAAACAATTGTCTAATAATCTGGGGGAATACATAATTCAACATGGCAAGTTGTTTATTAGTATTGCACTAGATGGCAGCAGCGATTGTACAAAAATCCCAGGCCACTGGAGGTGCCTGCGTTGCGTGCAGGCTTAATCTCCTAGGTATAAAGTCTTGAATACAAGACTTGCCTTGAGTTAAGACTTTTGTAGTTGCAATCCATTCCATCCACCCTGAAGTGTGGTTAAGTATACACAGTGTACCTAATTTTGATACTTCTCCCCTGCACACACAGAGGAGTTCATCTGTGCGCCAGTCAACTAGACAGCAGGTACCTGCACCATTGCCTAACTCCACTGAAAGCTCTCCAGCAACAGAGGAACGAGACTCTTACTTTGAGGTAATGGCAACAGCAACTGAGAGAGGACCTCTGGGCGCTTGCATTGAATTGAAATTCTTTTACCACTCTTCTATGCTTCAGAGCTCACCTAGAGTATTGTTTGTCCAGTTTTGGCCATTGGAGTTTGCAGGCCCAAGCTCAGTGGTCGAGCAATCCGCTTGGCATGCAGAAGGTCCCAGGTTTATTCCCATTGTATCTAGGTAGGGCTGGGGAAATCTCCTGCCTGGAGAGCTGCAGTCAGTCCATCCCTGGTGACTGTTGGCACTGATAGGGCAGAAGGCAGGGAAGCCAACAGTAGGTGGTGCCAGAGCTAATGATGGGCGGAGCCAACTGATTCTAGTTCCACCCCCATCCTCTTGCCCTTTCTGAGTTCTAGAAGAAGGATTCAGACTAAACATTAGATGGAGCTTCGTGGCAGAGTTGAAGCTGTTTTGACAGCGCAGCAGGCTGCCTAGAATGGTGATGACCTCTCCTTTGGTTAGAAACATTTAAAGGTAGGCTGGAGGGCCACATATCAGGGGTGCTGTGGTGGTGAATTTCCCACTTCAAACAGGGGGCTTGGTTGGATGACCTTTGAGCTGCCTTCCTACTCCAATTATTGCTTGCAGCCTCACAATTTGGTGTCATTACACTGCCTGTGTAGGTGGCAAAAAGCAGGTGGAAATCAAAGCCGCCTAGTCCTTCCTCAGCAGCCCATGTTCCCAGCAGTGCTTGAATTATGTCCCTAACTTCTCAGTGCTGGAACGCAAGGACAAATGAAGATTAGAAATTGTGCAATAGTAGCTCCCCAGAGAAGCTCCCCGTCTAGTCCAGCATTCTGTTCTCACAGTGGCCAATCAGATGCCTATAGGAAGCCCTCAAGTGGGATTTGAGCACAACAGCAGTCTCCCTGCACTGCAGTTTCCAGTAACTGGTATTCAGCAACATGAACAGCATTGAAGTGCATTGGGCCAAGTGCTTTTAATTATCAGTGGCAGAATCAATTGTTCCAGCAAGAGCAGACCAAAGCGAATGTTCTGATTTGGAATCCCTTGGTGGTGGTGATAGTTGGTGTGGAAATACATGGAAAATCTCCAGGGTGTGTTCTGATAGTTGATTTGGCACTCACAAGAAACAGATGCTATCATAGATTCTGGCTGGAGAAGCAGAATGGAGGAGAGTGCTTCCAAGGTGCAGTCAGTTGGGGGATAAAGAATGTGGCAATTAAAGCTCTGAAATTCCCTCGCCTCATTTTAGACGTAAGGAAATGGGGATCTGTCTATTATTACATTGCTATGTTTTTCTTCCTTTTAGCTTGCAAGACCTCAGATGACCAGCTTCTCTCGTGGTAAGCATAAGCCTGGCACAAATAGGCAGAGCAGGTGGCAAAAAATAGAAACCCAGCTCTCTGAAGATCTAAAGCCCTTTTCAGGCATTCAGCTATTAGTAGGAGGGCACAGGGCTGGCTCTCCCCCTACACAGAACTACACAGTGCATTAGCTGACATGTTATTGGCTTAGTCAAGAGGTTTATGTTCTATGCATGATGCTTCCAACATGGAAACTCAGGGTCCCCATCTCTGAAGCGACTCTTATGTGCGTTAGGCAGCTCCCTTCAGATTGACCTACCCATGTGTAATGTGGGGTGTGTGGCCACTTCATGTGCTGTTGAGGGAAGGGGGCTAGTCCCACAGTCCTTTTCATGTGTTCAGACATTAATACCTGAATAGGGCTATAATTACCTGGTCAGGAATGGTATAGACTATAGTTTGGTGTCAACATCTGAATTGGCAAATCCTATCAGGATTGGAAAGCCACTTCAGTGATTTTTCAATTCCATTCTGGAGAGGAAGCAGAAACTGGTTTGGTTATATTGGATGGGGGGCAAACTATGGCTCATTGGAATCAGGAATTGGAAGTGGAGGAGATAAAGGGAAAATACAAGCCAGAGGCTTGGAGCGAACAACCAAACCAGTTCATTGTTTGAAAAAGTGTATCAGCATACGTGGACTACTGGTTGAACCTAGCTAAATCATCATTCTACTTTTAAAAAGCAACTTCTGCTTTGAAGATAAATGATCTATGGGCTCTCGTCCAGAGCACAGTCCCAATCTGGATTGGGGTCCCACAAATTTCCTGCCGACGATCTCTCTCCCACCCACCCATTTACCCCTGAAGGTAATTATTGCAGTATGCCTCATCTTCTGGAGGAAATAGGGTTCCAATCCAGATTGGGAGTGCATTCCATATCTGGGACACACAGCTGATTTTTCTTCAAAATACCAATGTTCAGTTTAAGGATGCTTGTTAAAAACATGTGAATGACCAAGAGAGACATTGACAAAAAGGGCTGTGAATAGATAATCTCCATTCCACGTGTGCCATGGTTTGATTAGGAATGTGGGTAACGTCTTTGAAATACGACAGCTGATGCTTTGCCATCTTGTCTTGCTTGCAGTTCATGAGAGTAGCCATCCAGCCAAGAATGCTACAGCTTCCGAAGCTCTGGCTCTGGCTTTGAGAGCCAGGCAAGAGGCTGAATGGGAAATGGGAGATGATGAAACTTCCTGAAAGTGGAGGAGTGCAAAATGGACAGAGAAGCACTCTTGAGAATTTTGCTATTTGCACTACTGAGGCCTTAGAAGGATCTGTCTGCACTTTTGAAAATTGACAAATGAAGGATGGTGTTGAAAACCAAGGCTTTTTGCATCAAAAATATGTATTTTTTCACTGGTTGCAATTTTGCTTTATTATAATTTTGAAAATATTGTGAAACATAATTAAAACAGGATGCAGCTCATCAACGGAATCCAGGACAGGATTGACTACATAAGGAAAGATGTGAGATTAAATACCTTTTTGTGGAACTTTCTTACTGGATTAATGTAAATTATTCCGATTAATAACTGCCAAGTACAGGTCTGTAAATATGTTGTAATCTTTCTGAAATGCTTTATTTTTGCTGTGTTGATCAGAATATTTTTTTACAGAGATTAGAGGCATTTATAAAGAATGATAATGAGAACTCTGTTTGTTTTTTTAATTAACATGCATTGTGTCACCACTGTGAAATGTTAAATCTGGTTACATATATCTTACTTCATCTCTGTGCAGTCCCAACCTTTTCTGGAGAACAATGGCTACATAACCAACCCGCCCCCCAAAGTTGTAATGTAAGTTTGGAAAACAGAAACCTGTTTTAGCTGTGACTTTGCAGCTGCACATTTTTAAATTGTTTGACAAGGACCCTCTTATTTCTCCTACATCAATGGTTGGCTGCTTCAGTTGCCATCTGGCCCAGCTAATTCCTTCCAGGCAAACTACTCATATGAATTGCAATCAAGAGCACTTTTGAGGAGTGCCTGGCTGCTGGAATCAGGATTGCATCTACAACAGGAGTCGGGCGAGTTCTTGCTGCTCAGCTGTTTGTGGTGCTTGGCTTCTTCCTGTGAAAAGCTGGTTTGCAGAGTTTAAGGCACAACCTTTGCCCTTCCTAGTGTACTCCTAGTTCTTCAAGTGCTTCTGTATCTCTACTAGATTTCAGCATCCAATTCTCCCCAAGTGGTCGTATTTTCTTTGCTTCTACTTTGTCAAGTAGTTTCTAGTTTCCCTAACATAAGCAACTTCCATAGTAAAGGCATTTCCTTTGTGTGTGTTTGGACACAAAGTTATTGAGTGATCTTCTGAATGCTATTACTTTGGAATAGATTGTACTTCATGCATTTTCAGAATAAGTGCAAGGACAACCTGCAAAGAATCTTGGTCAGAGGAGCAGACACTAATTTGTAAGAATTAACTTGTTGCTTCAAAAGCAGTGCCAAATGTGAATTCAAATTGGCACCTAAACTGAGCCCCCAAAATCTCTTCCTACTTACCCATATATAGTCTAGTCCTGGCTGTGGTGTTGCTCCATGTTGTTTCCAAGTCTTGCTTTTCAGCTAATGCCTCTTATTCATATCCCCCAGGGGAAGATTCTGTTGCACCCAACCACCCACTTACCCATAAAGCAGTACCGCAACCTGCAGCACCTGCCCTAATTTCTTCCAGCCCCCCAAATGCTTTGATTTTTCTCTTGCTCTCTGGTCCACGACTTAGAGAACTGGTTTGTCTTTTGACTAGACAATGAGGAGGTATATGCAGTTGTCTCCCTACTATTTCATTCTAAGTACAGGCTAATGAATGTGTTTCAAGTCTTGTCAGTGATCGGTAAAGGCCTAGCATCGATTTATTTCAAAAAAGCAGCTTAATTTAGAAAAAAGTGTCAATCCTCTACAAGTCCACACCTGCATTAAATCAACCTGATTCTTTAAAGGGGCTGCACAGCCCTCTCTTAGACTCTCAATTCTTCTTGCTAGGATTAAAATTGATTGTAATGTTAAGACACCATCCAGCATGATGAAAAGAAACATTTCGATCCACTTTGCATTGTGATCATTCAGTCCCAAGAAAATCAATATGAATCCTTGAAGTTCCAGTGCTGACAAACTTCAGTTTGCTTTAAAGAAGAAACCCAAAAGAATCCAGCAAAGGCTAAAGACTAGAAGTGAGGGTCACAGTCCTCCACTAAGCTGTCAGTGATGTAGCTGGCCTGGAGAACATTTTCATAGTACATTTTTTCAGCAAATGTGTTGACTGTCCAAGCCACAACTTGAATTCCTTTGGAAGACCAGTGTCTCACATATTCCCTAAAAAGGATAATGTCAGAAATGATGTGAGGGAAGACTGCAAGTGACTGCAACTAAAACCAAACCTTTACTATTGCATGTTCCCTATAGTAACAGCAGGCCATCTTTTTGGTACTTAACTCACAATCTTTCCCCTCTATTTTGTTTAAGATAAGGTGTGGTATTCGATTGGAAACCATCTCTTAGGGATAATTATTTAGGCCATCAGAGGGAGAAACAGCAGCATGCCTAGGTACATTTCCAGCTGAAAGCCCTGCCTCCCTCCATGTCCCCAGTGCCGTCGCTGAGGAAGCAGCACCCAGGTATCCTCCCACCTGAAAGCCTCGGCTATGTGTATAGAGCTAAATTATCCTGCCCTTGCACAAAGCTGCCTTTTCAAGCTACCATAAGAGGGTATTTACCCTGAAAGGTTGTTTACAAGTACTACAGATGAGAATCATGTCTATAAAGGTAAAGGACCCCTGACCATTAGGTTCAGTCGTGGCCGACACTGGGGTTGCGGCGTTCATCTCGCTTTATTAGCCAAGGGAGCCGGTATACAGCTTCCGGGTCATGTGGCCAGCATAACTAAGGCACTTCTGGCAAACCAGAGCAGCGCACGGAAACTCTGTTTACCTTCCCGCCGGAGCGGTACCTATTTATCTACTTGCACTTTGATGTGCTTTCAAACTGCTAGGTTGGCAGGAGCAGGGACCGAGCAACGGGAGCTCACCCTGTTGCAGGGATTTGAACCACCGACCTTCTGATCGGCAAGTCCTAGGCTCTGTGGTTTAACCCACAGTGCCACCCGCGTCCCACCCGTACAGTTAGGGTGGTTTAAATAAAAGTTCATCAGGCACCCACTATGTTGACACCTGCACTCTGTTCTTTTATGTCTCGCATGATTAGGTGTATGCCTATCCTCCCCCTCATCCCCCCCCTCCCGATCCTTTGAGGAATATCTTAGCTGTGGGTGGGTTAGACAAAGGGTAGCCAACACAAGGCCCTACAGATGTTGTTGGGTTCCATAGGCCAGTGTTTCCCAACCTTGGGCCTCCAGCTGTTTTTGGACTACAACTCCCATCATCCCTAGCTAGCAAGACCAGTGGTCAGGGATGATGGGAATTGTAGATCAAAAACAGCTGGAGGCCCAAGGTTGGGAAACACTGCCATAGGCAGTGATCAGGACTGATGGGAGTTGTAGCCCAACAAGCAGCTGAAGGGCACCTCCCACCGGCTATCCCAGAGTATAGTCAAGGTTTTCTGCTTACTGTGAAATGAAATTTTTCTGCACCAGAAAAGCGGAAACCCCACAGAAGTGCCACAGGAAGTTGTGTATGCTCCAGTCCAAAATGACATCCAGCATCATCATGAAGTAATGTTTCCAGCAGGAAGTGTAGCGAGGCTTCCCATCTCCAAAGTAACTAAAGCTCCACGGACGGTGAGTTAGAGCTGTTAAAACATTCCTATCAGCTTGCTTCATCTACAAGGCCAAGCAGAGAAACAAATGAATACATTTTGATGTACAAAGATTGATATTGCAAGGGAGACTTGACTTTCATCATTTCAAGCTTGACTTTGATGGTACGTAATCTTGCTATATCTGGTAGTCTGGCATTTGTAGAGGAAGAGTCAAAGGCTGGAACTCGACCCTTGCATCATGTTTGCTAAAGAAGTCCAGACATTTTGTGCCACAAACCTAAATACTCTTAGAAGTACACCTCACCGATTTTATTTACTTTCCAAATTATGTATCTTCCTTGAAGACTTGCGTGCTGGAATAGTTTTAAAACTATTTGGTTTATAGCAATTAAACTAATGATTAGGGTTGGTTGTATTGGGTACCTGTACACCCCCCCCCCATGAAGCAAGCTTAGGACTGGTTTTAGGTTTTGGGGGGTCCTGCGTAAGCTGTCTTCAGTAAGCCCTGACCTCCTTTATCCATGACCCATACAACACCCCCCCACTGTGCTTGCAAAATGAGGGGAGTCCATATGACGCTTCACAGTGGACAGAATTATTCAAGATTTTAAAGTGAAGGCCACTTTGTCAATCTTTAACATAACCTCCCCACTTCCATGAGATTATGTACTACGTGTAATGCTGAAATTACCCAAATTAAAATCTTACCATGACCAGAAATATCATGGCAACAACAGAACACTTAGGTGAAAAATTGTACCTTATAGACAACATCCGGCATAAAAGAGCAAACGATGCTAGTGTTGTACAGCCGAGGATATTCCAAGTACAGGGGTTTTAGGGCTGCAACTGCCTGCCAGGAAACAAGTTACATGAAAGAAGTGCAAAGCAGTTTAAAGGTAATTTTGTTATTATAGCCTAAAGGTCAGACTGGAGATGGAAAGGATTGCATTTATTTTTTTTTTGAATGCAAGATGCTGACCTTTGGTTTTGCCATTCAGCTGGCTTAGGTACTTCTAGTCAAGACAAGGGTGCCTGCTATTGTAGTGGTGTATATACAAAGATAAAATTATTGTTTGAGACGTACATCAAGGAAGGCCCAATTTGCTCCAGTGGAAAATTTGCTTTTGGCAAGCATTTTGGTTCAGTACGTAAGAGACAGATTCAGAAAATGACCAGTAGCTCAGTTAGAGTACATGCTATGCTAAAGGTGCCATGTTCAGTCCTCAGCATCACCATTTAAAACTGATTTCAGGTAGCAGCAGCACTGGGAAAGACCCCTGTCTGTGGCTCTGGAAAGCTGCCAACAACTATTAGACTACAAGGCTGGACTAGGCAGATCTACAGTCTGACTCTATAAGGCAACTACATAATACATACATACATACATACATACATACATACATGTGTAATTCCATGTGCACAGTGCCAGAAAATGGGATAAATGCCCCTTCCCTACCCCACATCTACAACTTAAAGAAAATGTTGTTTCAAGCTTATTTTTAACTAATCTCCCCCACAAAGGAAATGGGCTTAAGTTATTCAGTATTATATTGCTATGAATAAGACCAAAGGCAGGGCAAATCAGCTATGATTGTAAATGGGCTGAAAAGGAAGCAACACAAATGCTCTTCTTGTCTTGGTAACATTGCATTAATGTTTTACTAAGAAAGATCTCTCAGATCTGATCAAATGGAAGACCTCTACCATGTGCTGTCCCACAAGAATGTGAGGCTTCAGCACAGTGGAAGAAAATGGTACCTTGTCTGCATTGCCCTTGACATCAAAGTAGATTGTGAGATCGTAATGCATACTTTCCAAAACAGCTTCTTTCAAAGTTGGTATCTTTTCTCCACGATAATCCCTCCTACAGAGAAACAGTAAAACTTTAATTGTGTGCATTCCTGCAAGAACATTTACATCAAAAAAAGGAATAATGCTTCTGTTCACTTTTATCACCATGAAGTATCTAAGGCAGGGGTGGGGGGCCTTTCTGATTGGTGAACCAGATGTTTATCTCCTCTCACCTTGTGGGCCAACTTTGATAGGCAGATGGGACCACCCACCTATCAGTCACCTGACACCATTATTTCCTATAAAATCTTCAAGACAGGTAGCTCTGACTGTGACCTAATATTAGAAAGAACTAAAATAATCAAGAAAGTATGTGTTTTTACCAAAACGTAAACAGTCCAAGCTCAATATATCCAGTAGTATTCTGCTGGTGATGCTTGTGAATAGCCCAAAGCTGCACCCTTACAGTATTTTGGAATTATCTGACAGAAAACACATCTGGTTGGAAGAATTTCCCACCCATTCTTCAAGATTCTTTCCTTCCACCTATTACCTTCACAAGAACGTGGTGAAGTAAGTTACACTGAGACCAAGTGACTGGCCCAAGATGACCCAATAAACTTCATGGCTGAGAGGTGGCTTGAAGCCAGGCCTTCCCATCCATCGCTACATCAGGTGGCGCTCATCTTCACAAACCACTTATCTCTACATACTTTTTTGGGAATAAGAAATAATTATTTCTGTGGGATTTGCTTCCACATAACCATGCATAGTATCAGGCTGTAAGAGAAAACATTTTATGTAACAGTACAGAAATATTGGATCTTCAGGTATGAATGAAGGTGTTCTTCAGATTGCTCACTTACCATAATCTATGTTTAGCAGCTGGATTAAATTTTCTGATATCAGCAAAGGTCAAGCTGTTTAAGTTTCCAGACCCATCCGTGGTCCTGTCTACAGTGTCGTCATGCATCAGGACAGGAATGCCATCAGCAGTGAATCCAAGGTCAATTTCTACCCCTGTTGCTCCATTCTCAGCTGCCTTGATGAACAAAAAACAAACTGCTTTAAACAGGACATTGGATAACAATGCAAATTTTGCATTGTAATCTGTGTTTTGTTACCATCACATTAGAAATGGGAAAACTGAAACGAATTCACCAGCTGTGACCTGACTTTTGTTGGTGCTGCAGGACCTTTCAGTACTATCAGTCATGGTATAGTGTTTCTGTACTGCTAGGCCAGGTTGTGGCTCAGAGTACAGGATTGTACCGGTTCCTGTCCAGCCTAAAGGGCAGTTTTCTGAAGGCAGATATGGGGATTAAGTGTTCTTGTTTGTTAATTGGCCTATGGAGATCCACAATGTTGCATCTTTTCCCTCATGCTGGTTAATGCTTACATGAAACCGCTGGGAGAGGTCATCTGGAGATATGATCACCAATATGTAGGTGACACCCAACTCTAGGATTGCTTTTCATCAGATTTTAGAGAGTAAAAACCCTTAACTGATTGTTATGGGTTAGATGTTAGTTAACAAACTGAGATGGTGCTGTTGGGGGCCTGTTATTTAGTATCTCCAAAGTATTCAATTGACATTAGTGTGTTTTCAAAACCAATTCAAAGTGCTGGTTATCAACTTTAAAACACTAAATGGTTTGGATCCAGGGTTTCTAATGGGCCACTTGGTTCCACACAATTTCCCCCACCCATTAATATCATCAGGTTAGGGTCCGAGACACCCAAACATCTGAGGTGGGATTGGTTTGTAACTTGGAAGGAGACAAGCCTTCAGATAAAATAAATAATAAACAATGAAGATGCTCTCTTCTGTAACCTGCAGAGTGAATGTGAGGGAAGTTAATTTTATCTCTGAAAGCTTTTCTGGGAAGATATCCTGCAAAATTTGTACTGATTTGTTTAAGGGATGTGTCCTCTTGTGTCATCAAGGGGGTTGCCAGGCTTTTTATTTTCTGACATTGATACTGAAAATATATATATCTTGCTGGGTTCTTCAAAGAAGAAAAATGTATAATTTGTATTTGTTTTTAAATGTTGAGTTTCTTATCTTTATAGTGAAGTGAACAAACAATGAGAGGCAATGTGTAGCCTGCTCAGAGATAAGGAAACACTTTAAATCTTATAAAAGTCCAACCAAAGACTGTGGAAGTCAGTTATCTGATTTGCAGAGCAGATAAGAAACAGAGGAGTAAACAGCATCTCCCCTCAATGAGTTTGCAATGGATTGTCTTGGGAAGTGGAAGGTTACTATATTTACCACTAATGATTCACAAATATTTGCACCTCATCTCCCTTGTTAATCTGCTTGCTCTGTTTAGGTTTCAGTTGATCTCAATAATCCCTGTGGTTCTTTGATGCTTTAATCACACTCATTAGTACACCAAGTGAGGGTTACCTTCCCTTGTTTGTCACACATTTAATTGCAACCACTAGCTTCAGGACAGGTTATAAACCTCAAAGGTTTACTATTCCATTGCAAGTCTGCACTGGAACATTACTTTGAGATTAGGTCTCTTATTCCAGAATTTAAAACATTATTCCAGAATTTAACACTCATTGCTAGCCTGCTTAAATTCCTGCCTCATAGGAACACTGTGAGGATAAAATAGGGAAGAGGGAAACCATATATGCTGCCCCCTTGAGCTTCTTGGAAGGGGAGACAGACAGACAGACAGACAGACAGACAAATAAATAAAATGAAATAAAATATGTGGAGATTAACCTTGGACCTAAATTATAAAATTCCTGGTAAGTCGCAACCCTCTAGGGTGTGAAAGTCAGCATCTGCCCACTAAAGAGAAGAATGGCGTGTCTGTCACTTCTCCTGGTCAAGAGAAAATCCAGGCTTGTTCTTTTGTGTTTGCATGTTCCCTACAAGAGATGGGCTTAATCCCAGTACTGCTGCATAGTCCACAAGAGCCTGCAGTTGCTTTGTAATTTCTCTCTTCTACAAGAAGAGTTGCTTCTATAGGAGGATGCAAACTTTTCAATCACACCAATGAAACAGAATAGAAAGATGCATTATTTGGACCCCTCCCTGTTCTAGTCTTCTTCTGTTGTGCATCTCCCTCCCTCCAAGCACACAACTAACATTTAGACTTCCCCCGTTTTATTTATGTTACACTGTAGAATGCCCCCTACATTTATACCTAAGCCCCTAAACCTTCCAGAAGTTGTTTAAGAGAGTTCTCCCTAAACTGGCTTTTGGTGGTAAGGGATAGAGAAAGGTAAGGTATAATAAATAAAACTGCAATTATCATAATGCATTTGCATAATCTATGGTGTGGACCACACTTGCAATAACAGTACTATGCCCACTTTCGATCACCACAACTCAAAAAGAATATTAGAGAGCTGGGAAAGGTTCAGAAAAGGGCAGTGTTGGGAAATAAGCTGGATAGCTCAGTTGGTGACAGTGTATTGCTGATAATGCTAAGGTTGCAGCTTTGATCCCTGGATGGGACAGCTGCATATTCCTGCATTGCAGGGGGTTGCCCTAGGCCCTAGAGATGATCCTCAGGGTCCCTTCCAACTTTGATTCTATGATCAGTTGCCTACAATCATGAAGCTGGAGCAACTTACCAAGGAGCAAAGGTTAAGTGAGGAAAAAGTGGATAGATAAAGAATTTTTCTTCCCCTCTCCTAGTACTAGAACCCAGGGTATTTTGATGAAACTGAACGACAAGAGATGCAGGACAGAAGAATTATTACACACACAGGGACAGCTGCTTCCGTAAGATGCAGCGATGACTGCCAACATAGCTTTAGGATATGGCTGTACAGTAATAAAATACAGTGTTAACAATAACAATGCATCCCATGTGTTATTTCAGGTACAATAGTGACAAGCATATATGGGGATTTTTTTTTCCAATGAATGCCATGGCATTACTCTGAAGCCCTTTCCAGCAACAGGGAATGGGTTAAACACCCCAAGTCCCTTCCACACCCTCCAACCGGGTTTAAAACATTTGCTTCCATTTGTGTATCTGAAGAAGTGTGCATGCACACGAAAGCTCATACCAAGAACTAACTTAGTTGGTCTTTAAGGTGCTACTGGAAGGAATTTTTTTATTTTGCTTCCTGCCTTCCTTCTTTCACTCTCTGCTCTGTTTCGCCATCAGCACCACAATCCCCTGCAGGGCATGGTTTTATTTCCGATCGCATGCCTTAACACCCCCCCCCAAAAAAAGAATATTTAATTTTTAATTATTTTTCCCCCTCGCATTTTTTTGGGGGGTGGGGTGAGGGGAAGAAGATGTGGTATAATAAAGAGAACCAAATATCCGGGGGTCTGACCTGTCTGATGGCGGCCAGCGTGTTCTCGGGCGCGTCGTGTCCGCCGCCGCGGTGCGCGATGCGCGCCGGGTTCCCGCGCGGCTGGATGACCAGCTGGGCTCGCTGGACCGGCGCCGGCTCCAGGCTGAAGAGGCGCAGCACCAGGTAGAGGCCCGCCGTCAGCAGGCAGGAGAGCACGGCGCTCCGGCTCAGCACCAGCGCGGCCAGCAGCACCGTCGAGAAGGCGGCCAGCAGCCCCTCGGAGTAGCAGAACATGGCGGCCCGGCGGCCCCACAGGCGGAGGGGAGTCGCCCCCCCCCCCGCTCCCTCAACTGTCAGCGAAGGCGGCGGGCGCCCAGGAGGCAGCGCTCACCTGGGCCTTGACAGCATAATAGTGAGGCGAGGGCGCCGGCTCCCAGCCAATCGCCGCCCAGCTCTCCGGGCCGCCAGCCAATATGGAGCGAAGGATTGCGGCGAGGGGCGGGTTTTTCTTTTCCGGGCATTCAGAATGAACTCTGCCTCGAAGCTGCGCAGGCCAAGGCCAAGTCCACACCATACAGTTGTTGTTGTTGTTGTTGTTGTTGTTGTTGTTGTTGTTGTTGTTGTTGTTGTTGTTGTTGTTGTTGTTGTTGTTGTTGTTGTTTGTTTGTTTGTTTGTTTGTTTGTTTTCTCCTTCAATGGGCACTATGATACCGTTTTGTTTTGTTTTTTTCTTTTGTATACCACCCTTTGCCCGAAGATTTCAGGGCAGTTCACAGCATAAAAATACACAATGAAAACACAAAAGACACAATAAAACAATATCAAAACAAAACAAAACAATAACACCCCCCCAAGTCCTTTAAACAGTCTTGGGAGCAGCAATGTATTGAAGGCGTTGTCAGGAGACAACGGGTAGCCCCACTGGCTTTTGGCTCTGACCCTCATTGCCCTACAAAGAAAATACAAACTGATCAACTAAGAATTACTAATGCTGAAATTCTATATCTAGGAGGAAGTCCTGATGGACTTCGTGTATTTCTTATTTCTCGTGTAGACAGATGCTGTATAATTGCACTGTTATCACAGGGATGCTGCACCTGGCATTCACCCCGATCACTGGCCATGCTGGCTGAGGCTGATGCGGGATGCAGGCAGCGGTTCTCAGCATCTACCTCTGGGAAGGGGCAAAGAGGGACTTGACGCCCTGTGAAACTGCCACATCACATGTGGACGAGTCAGCAAGGCGTAATAGTGAAATCAGGGAGGGAATTCCTTCCTTTGGAACACACCTAAATTCTTGAGCTGGGCTCGTGGCTACAACTTGCAGCACACAATGGTGAACGTAAGTCTGTTACTACTATTGCTGTTGTTGTTTATTGATTAAATAAATAAATAAATCAATATGTGGGTCTCAGGGCAGTTCACAACCTAAAGTTACAATATAAACCCAAATCCGTTTTTCTAACTTTTACGTATTATTATTATCACGCAAAATCAAACATAAAACAAAATCATCACAGAAAACAGA
This sequence comes from Podarcis vaucheri, assembly GCF_965113315.1. Taxonomy (NCBI): domain Eukaryota; kingdom Metazoa; phylum Chordata; class Lepidosauria; order Squamata; family Lacertidae; genus Podarcis; species Podarcis vaucheri. The sequence continues at coordinate 41,360,182 of NC_138752.1, forward strand.
TAGCAATAGCAAAGCAGAGGCAAATAAGGGGTCCAAACAGCAATCCTTTCGGAATCATAGAAATTGCAGCAAGCCTGTGGGAATTAAAACACCATTAACATGGATACCGCTTATTTTCCCGTGGCTCTTTTTCTAATTAAAACCGAACCGCCTCGGCGAGCTCCTAAAAACTACAACTCCCAGCATGCCAAGCGCAAGCTCCCGCGTTCTGAGCCCTTGCGGGCCCCTCCTTATTTTGTGGGCGTTGTAGTTTCCCTTCTTCTCCTCCCAGCGCGGTATCTGAGAGACGGCCGTTGGCGGCTGGTTGCCGCGGTTTCTCGTCCCGCGAAGCCGGAAGCTGGAAGGCGGGCTCGTGTCGGGGCGGAGGGCAGGCTTGGCGTTGCCAGGGGCCGGGCCGTGGCGGGCGAGGAGCGCGTCCCGCTCGGCTGTGGGCGGCGGCGGAGGAGCCACCTGGCTGGAGGAGGCGCGCGGAGGCGGCGCGCATCTTGCGCTCCCTGAGAAGCGGGGACGGCGGCAGCCTTGAAGGGGAAGAGGCCGAGAGACGCTCACAAAAGCAGGAGGGTTGCCAACTGACCGGGAAGAGGAGCCGAGCGAGCTGCCTCGGCCTGTACGCCTTTGAGCGGCGTCTTGTTCTGCAGAAAGCAGCAGGTGAAGGAACGCCCCATGTTCTCTTTGTTAAACGTGTTTTATGCCTTTATGCTTATATTCTGTAGGTTTCGTTATTTTTATATAAAAAAAGAAAGAAATGCATATATAAAGTTGCCACTGACAAAAATCTGGTAATCTTCGTTTTAAACAGTGCTTCAGGTAATGGTCATTCTCTTTGAAATGCATAAGGGTAATAATGTTTTGGTATTTTAAATGCTTATTGCCCTCTGCGAAAGCATGGCCTCTTTAAGAATTAAACCCAGAAATGGTATATATTAGGCCTTTTTTTATTTGATGGGTTTTTTCTGCTGTTAACTAGTCGGTGCATCTTTGCAAGGGCATTTTTTGTTGGATGCTCGTTTAAAAACATTTTATGTTGTGTGTTTCAGGAGTTTCTTGCATGGGAGTGTTTATTGGTGGGTGGCTTTATAGATGATTATTATTAAGAATAATATACAATAATCAACCAAATCAGCATTTAAAAAGCAACCCAGACAGATAGAATATAAAGTAAAAATAATAACTCTGCAATATACAATGCAATTGTAACTGATATACACACAATAGGTATGTGCCACACCTGCTCATGGCTGAAGCAGGCCAGTTCTCTGCTCTTAAAGGCAGGGACCTATTCAAGAGTTAGCAACCTGAGAAGGAGGTTGTTGTTGGTGGTCCCTTTATTTACTTGACAGGACAACTGGGGCAGAATTTGCATTAAGAACTGCTGGGAACTTTCATTTCTGAGTTTTGCTGCTGTTTATCAATATTACAGTTCTGTGTAATTTTTCTATTATTGCTGTTTTTAACTTTGGTGTTTTGGGGGGAAAGGTTTCTTCCTGTTTCTACTGTAAGCTGCTTTATAGTTCTTATGGAAAATGTGGGGTGTAAATGTTATCAACATTTCCATAATTCAGTGGGTCTTGGACTGAGTTGGGATGGTGTGGCTTGTGTGTGTAAGTACATAATATGTGGAAGCAGGCTGAAAAGTTCCATGAAACGGGGAAGTCTTCCTCTGTTCAGAGACCAAGATGTAGGGTTGGTTGAGTACCTACATAGAGGATTCCCCCACTGATTCATTTTAGATTTGTGCATCCCAAACTGTTTGCTTTAATGGTGTTTACGTACGTGTGTTTTTTAAGGAAGAGTTGAAGACATCTTGTCCTGTTTCCCTCTTTCTAATGCCATTGTTTTCCTCTTTCTAACGCTATTGTTGGCTTGGTGCCCCGTCCACAGATCTTTGCATGCGTACAAGGATCCCTGTGCTTTCAGCTGTGGAGCAGCGATGGTGCTGATTTGGGAGGGGCCTCAGAAGTTAGAATATATTGATAAAGGTGTGAGAGAGCTAGGTTTGAGAGAAGCTGTTTTAATTCTAATTGTGAGGGATGGACTCCTATTATTCAGTGGGAAAATAATGGTACTCAGCACATACTCAGAGTCAGTTCTCTGAAGTATTACACTTGTTTAAAGCCTTGATTGGAAAGACTGTAGAAGATAGAATGATGCAAGGTGGCTACTCTTTGAGTAGCAGGATCCTGCTTTTGGGCAAGGACTTCAGGTGATATCCACTGTTATTCATACCTATTGAAATGGGCTTAAGTTCTTTAAGTCCATTGATTTCAGTTGTTCTGCAAAGAGTTTGAGATCACTTTATATTGTTGCTAAATAATATTCTGGCCACGCCTGCCCTTGTGGTGTGGGGGCTTGTTTTTTCCTTGACAATTTGGTACCTCATGGTGAAGAGGAGTTGGGCGTGGGGCTAGTACCAAAACTACTTGAACAGAGTCAGAAACATCAAGCCCTGGGTTGTTGAATGCAGTTCTCCACACCTCTTGGAGTCTCCACAGGCTACATTGCTCACTGGCCCTGCTCTGACTGGAATGGGTCCTTGAACTCTGATTATGCTAGAGGGTGGCTAGAAGAGAGAGGGATAGATAAGTGAGTATGTGTAGAAACTCACCAAAGGTAAAAATTTCTATTAATTACTCCGCCCACTTTTGCCTTTGGCCCTACCCACTATTGCATTGTGGTCATTGGAAGGTTCCCCACTCCTGCTAGACCAGTTAATTATTTGCAGACTCATTCATGGCTTCTTAATTAGAGCTATACCTTTGGAATGTATCTTGTGAAGTGCAGTTGGAAAGATCCCATACCACTCGTGATATTTTTTATCAAGAGTGTTTTATTTATAGTAAACAATAGAACCAGCTTGCTCAGTGGGAAGGATTCTAATGAGTTTTTATGTTTTGATATAGTTTTTTCCTGATTTCAGTGTATTTTGATTATTTATGTAAACCACAGACCCAGAGGCAGAATATAAGTAATCATAATAAATCAGTTGTGTGTTAATTAGGAGAAATGATTATCTTCAGTAAATGGTTTGTTTCAAGGGTTCACTGTTGTTGAGATGCTGTAATAATTGAATGTTTAACTGCCCAGTTGGTTAAAAGCAATACAATTGATGACTTAAAAAAAAAACACTGCAAGGAGCTGACATAGTTTAAACTGGTCCTTTTTGAAGGGACTGTTGAGACCCATCAATTGCCTGAGCTATCCTGGTGTGAACACTTGCACTGAAATGCCATCATGACGAATCCTGCTCATATAACCTGTGGTTAGAGTGACGTATGTGCAGATGTGACCATCGCATGTGACAGAATTAATTTGGAAATTAGAATATGTGAAGCTGCTACCGTTGGGTGTTCTTAGGAAAGTCGCAGTCTCACTGTTTGTTCACCCTAGTTTTCTCTCTGTAAAATGGGAATCAGAATGACTTGGCTCAGATTGGCACCGGGTGACAGAGAACATGGGGCACATTGCAGTGCACTTATCAAGTTTTTTAAAAAAAATATATGATATAATTGAACCAGTGTGCTGCTTGAAGTAACATAGGAATTCTCTTCCTGCTCACTCCCAGAAATCTTCTACTTAGGATGTTGCCTGCCCTTTCTAAGAGATGGCCTCCTATTCAAGAACTCGAGCCCATGGCGTACAATAACAGGCACCCATTATTTCACAGCATTCCGGTTCCTTGGCACTCTGCAGGAGCAGCTGCAGTTCTAGATTGTTGGCTGTCATTGGAATTTTCTCATCCTCTAGTGACTTGGTAGAGACTCTCACTGCAGAGTCGTGCTGGTTAAGGGGGCAAAGAAGGCTGATAGAGAAAGCTGACTTGCACCAGGTCACACAGTTTGTGCATCTATGCGTTACGGTTTACTCCAGTGGTGGGTCTCCAACAGAGGTCTTTCCCTTCTCCTGATCTGGTCGTTCTTTAACCGGAGATGATGGACATTGAACAGTGTGCCATTCTGCATGCAAGAGGTACTCTGCCGCTGAGCTGTAGTCGCCCTCCAGTATGATACCTTTCAAGTGTGTTACACGGATGGGTGACAATCTTGCTTTCTCAACTGAAAATACTTTAAAAGACACGTTTCACTTAATTTTCACAACTAGAAAAATCCAGCTACATTGTGTAGCGTATTGCATAATGCTTCCTGCATACTGATTATCTGAGGGTGATCAAATTTTTTTTTTGGATGAGGACACATTTGGAAATCCAAGAAACATGGATTTAGGCATCACAAAATACTTATTTAGCAGAAGAAAATTGGCAACATGTGGGGTCCTAGGCACAATCTGGAGAAAGGGAGATAGAAAAATTGTAGTGGCAGGATGCCTGTGTGCAACTTTACACACATTTCACATTCAGCTATACACACTTGGCAAAAAAACCCAAAGAGGGGGCAGAAAGCGGGCGGGTGTCTGGGGAAAAAAGACATTGCCAATCCCACGCACCATTTGAACCCAGTGTGTTTTGACTACATACGACTCTATTGCAAGTTGAGAGTCACCTGTATACTCCATGTATGGGATAGGAAGAGTTTTGTTAGAGGGGAAGCTAGTTCCTGTATGGATTGAACAAAGTTAGTCAAAGATGTTCCACCAGGCCTTTGGCCAAGGCACAGTCTGACCCCCTCCTTTGGTAATCCTCACAGAACTCTAGCCCAATGGTTGCCATTAATTTGATTTTAGAATGCTGTGTTATTTTTATTGCTGTTAGCCGTTCTGAGTCCACCTTCAGCTGGGGAGGGTGGGGTATAAATAAAAATTTATTATTACAGTGGTGCCTCGCAAGACGAAATTAATTCGTTCCGCAAGTCTCTTCGTCTTGCGAGTTTTTCGTCTTGCGATGCACGGTTTCCCATAGGAATGCATTGAAAATCAATTAATGCGTTCCTAGGGAAACCGCCTTCAGACCAGGTCCGGGGACAGTCTGTCCCCGGACCTCTTCTGAAGGCTGGGGGGGGGACAAGGGCTTTTCTTCCCACACCCAGCATTTTTAAAAAACCCGGGACAGCGGAGGACTTCTCCGCTGTCCGGGCGATCTTAAAATGCTGACGAGCGGCATTTTAAAATTGCCCCGGGACAGCGGAGGACTTCTCCACTGTCCGGGGCGATTTAAAAGCCCCTGGGAAGGCAGGCAGGGGGGACAAAGACTTTTGCCCCCCGCCAGCCTTCAGAAGACTGACTCGGGCAGTCAGTCCCTTCTCCCTCCTCGGGGAAAAGCCCCCAAGAGCGGCGCGCTTTTTAAAGGGTGCGCGGCTCCTGCAGACTTTTCTAGGAGGTGGGGGAATTCCCCCCCTCGTAGAAAAGCCGGGGAGGCCCTTTAAAGAGCGCACGGCTTTTGCGGGCTTTTGCGGGAGGTGGGGGACCTCTTCTGAAGGCGGGCAGGGGGCGAAAGTCTTTGCTCCCCCCCGCCTGCCTTCAAAAGCCCTCCGGGACAGGCAGGCAGGGGGAGCAAAGACTTTCGCCCCCCACCCGCCTTCAGAAGGTGTTCCCTCCCCCCCGCCCGGCTTCGGAACACCGGGAGAAGCGATCTCCCCGCAGCCCCTTGCTTCAAAAGAGGTCCGGGGGCAGCGGGGAAGAAGCACTGCGCTTCCCGCTGCCCCCGGACCTCTTTTGAAGCAAGGGGTGGTGGGGAGAAGCGATCTCCCCGCAGCCCCTTGCTTCAAAAGAGGTCCGGGGGCAGCGGGAAGCGCTTCCCGCTGTCCCCGGACCTGGGGCTGCGGGGAGAAGATTGCTTCTCCCCGCCGCCCCTTGCTTCAAAAGAGAAGACCCGCTGTCCCCGGGGCAAGCTTCGTTTTGCGAAGCAAGCCCATAGGGAAATTCGTCTTGCGAGGCAACTCAAAAACGAAAAAACCTTTCGTTTTGTGAGTTTTTCGTCTCACGAGGCGTTCGTCTTGCGGGGTACCACTGTACAGTTGCTCTGTAATATCCTGGGAGGCAGGTCACTGGAGGCAGTCCTTTCTCCCTCCTGCAGGCTTTTCGGGGAGATGGGGGAATTCCCCCACCGCCAGCAAAAGCCGTGCGCTCTTTAAAGGGGCTCTCCGGCTTTTCTAGGAGGTGGGGGGATTCCCCCACCTCCTAGAAAAGCCTGAAGGAGCTGCGCATCCTTTAAAAAGCGTGCCGCTCTTGGGGGCTTTTCCCCGAGAAGGGAGAAGGGACTGACTGCCCGAGTCAGTCCCTTCTCCCTCCTGCGGGCTTTTGGGGGAGATGGGGCAATTCCCCCACCTCCCGCAAAAGCCCGCAAAAGCCGTGCGCTCTTTAAAGGGCCTCCCCGGCTTTTCTACGAGGGGGGGAATTCCCCCACCTCCTAGAAAAGCCTGCAGGAGCCGCGCACCCTTTAAAAAGCGCGCCGCTCTTGGGGGCTTTTCCCCGAGGAGGGAGAAGGGACTGACTGCCCGAGTCAGTCTTCTGAAGGCTGGCGGGGGGCAAAAGTCTTTGTCCCCCCTGCCTGCCTTCCCAGGGGCTTTTAAATCGCCCCGGACAGTGGAGAAGTCCTCCGCTGTCCCGGGGCAATTTTAAAATGCCGCTCGTCAGCATTTTAAGATCGCCCGGACAGCGGAGAAGTCCTCCGCTGTCCCGGGTTTTTTAAAAATGCTGGGGGTGGGAAGAAAAGCCCTTGTCCCCCCCCCCCCAGCCTTCAGAAGAGGTCCGGGGACAGACTGTCCCCGGACCTGGTCTGAAGGTGGTTTCCCTAGGAATGCATTAATTGATTTTCAATGCATTCCTATGGGAAACCGTGCATCGCAAGACGAAAAACTCGCAAGATGAAGAGACTTGCGGAACGAATTAATTTCGTCTTGCGAGGCACCACTGTATTGTGGAATTGGTTTGCTTTTCTGAAACTTATCTATGCATGCATCCTGACTTTTGATTATTATTACTATTATTATTATTAGTATTAGTATTTTGAATGACAGTATTTTTCTTTGCAGCCCAGTTGGCTTATAAAATGGAGGATTATGAAGAGTTCTGCAAGAAGCAGCTCGCAAAGATCCAAGGCGACCCACTGCAGAGAGAAGCCTCTCCATCTGTTCAGCACAAATATATTTCACTTATTGAGTTCAGTGGCATTCCTGTGCTTTCTCCACTGGTAAGATGCCTTTTGCACCTCCAAACTCTTCGTAATGATGCATATTAAAAAGGAAACAAGTAAGCCTTAACCATGTTGGTAATAGGCAGGTTACCGTTCTGCCTAAATTGTTTTGGGAGCAAACATTTTGTTTTGTATATTGAAATTAAGGATGTTTACGCTAGAAATACTTCACTGCAAGCGGACATAACTAGTGGTGCAGTTAGGTGATTTTGTACTGAGCCTAATGATCTTACTGGTGAGGGTGGAGGGAAACAGAGGGAGAACCTCTTTAGATGGTAATGTGTATTGCTTCATTTGCTTTAATATGCAGTAGGTCAGCGCTGCTCTGCTTGGTTATGTCAGGGGTGGGGCTACTTCTCTAAATGCGTACATGTTTATCTCCTCTCCCTCTTTCCCTGACTTCATTTTGCAGCTTACTCTTGAGAAAAAAAAGGAGCTACAACAAGACAGACAGAAAGCGCTGGATTTAGAACTCTGGCGCCAGAATTCCAGGAAAAGAGCCTTGCTGAATCGTGTTCAGGAGATTCTGGAAAATGTGCAGGTGAGATTGAGAAGCCTTTCTGAAAAGGTAGTTACAGCAGTTGTCTGAGTTGATTTGGAAGCAGATAGATTTTGTTTGCTGTTCCACACCACTGTAATCGCCATGGTTCCTTTTATATTGAATAGCCCCGGTAATAGTAACTATAGTAAATAAAGTTACGGTAAATAAAGTGGCTTATCAGTGTAGCGGTTAGAAAATGCAGTTAACTTCCAACTAAACATGATCAGGTTGTGCTGTTAGTACACTATAAATATTGAAGACTGGTTATTGTGGCTTGTATGCAAGAGAGGCTGTGCAACTAATGCTATACTAGCTGGATGCTGTGAATGAGATCTTCACAGTCCTTGACAGGCACAATAAAAGAATGTTTCGGCTTGTAGCTAAACTCTATAGCCCTTAAATTAGCTCACTTGCTAAATGGAGCCTGTGTTCAACTTGTTCAGTTAAGTAATAATAGGGACCAAACATGAGCTATTCATTTTCTTGCTATGTTTATTATTGGGTGCATGGCAACCATTACCTAGCTTGGGAGTTGAAAGGTGTGATAGGAGCATGTGTTGAGGATAAAATACTAATCAGTTAGCCTTCTTCTAAACACCCTGCAGTTAATACAAGCCTTTTAAACTTCATTCCTCAGCTTCCAGCCAACTAATTGGTTTCGTTAAGGTTTCACCACAATGCTCATGTTGGCCTGTCATTCAAAGCCAAATGTACTCCTCAGCTTTTTAGCTTAGTGCAGCATGGCAGCTAAGCCAAGGTTGACTTGGCATCATCCAAACCCAGGATTGTGGTTAAGGTCTCTTCTTCCTTAAACACAGTCTAAAACTAATACTTGTCCTATAGAAACCAGTTGTGTTTAAGGAGGAGATACCTTGACCACAACCCTGGTTTGGGGCATGACTCTAAGCAAGCTTTGGCTTAGTCAACATTCCATGCTGACCTGCAAAGGTCTGAACTCCTTCCATGAGCTGGCATGTTCACAATGAGCTTCCATCTGCCTTACTGCGAAGTGTGAAGCAGGCTAAGTTGACTGGTTTAACACAGGTTATAACAAAAGAGGCAACTTAAAAACATAAATCCCGCTGCATCAGGTCAAAGGCCAATCCAGTCCAGCAACCTGTTATCACATTTACCAACCAGATGCTCATGGGAATCCCACAAGCAGGATCTGTGTATGACAGTACTCTCCTCATTTGTGATGTCCAGCAACCGGTATTCAAAGGCATAATTGCTACCTAGTCCAGGACCCTAACCATGACACCATATTGGCTCTCTAAAATTAGCGGATAAAAGCTAGATGCGTACACCTAGCACCTGTATCTAGATATGCAAATGCATTTATTCCTTTGTTTATTCCTTTATTTGCTAAGTGAGCAAGCTAGCTGATCTGACTGTTGAGATTCACTGAGCTGTTACAGATGTGCTTAGAAGTCTTCTACGTAATCAGTGAGATTCTTTTCCTTTTACCAGCAGGCGCAAATGTCTTAAAAACTTGCTTCTGACATTCTCTTTCGTTCTACAATCCATTTGATGTGCTTTGTTCTTTGGAGTGGAATGGGTTAAACTGTTCCAAAAACATTAAAACCCCTTTGAGTATGTGGAATTGGGTGTGTGTGTTTTGGATCCTGGCCTGTCTGCCTGCTCCATACATTTTTTGTACCTGTTCTACTAACTTGTATTCATATAACTTTTAACATCTGAACAGCCTACATCATTCTTTTCCCTCCTTACAGATGAAGCAATCGTCCATTAAAAGTGATTTGGATCAGCCTGACACAGAGAATGTTCCTTTGGATTTAGAATCCAAAGTGTTGAATGGCTTTGTTATGCAGTCAGACAGCATTTTGCCAAGTCCTGTTGTTCCTAGTGAGCCTGCAGAACCTGAAACGGCACCAGAGGTTGAGCCAGCAGACTTACATGTTGCAGCAAATGGGAACTCTCCTGGAGTAACTGAGGAGTTTATCCCTCATAAACCAAAGGACATTTGCTCTAGCCCCTCTGAAAACCCATCTTCCCCTGAAGGTTTATTTTCCAATCCAATAAACCTCTCGTCTTCAAGCGATACTGTAAAGAAAGGAGGCATTGAGACGGTGTCCCCTGATGCAGAAGGCCCAGATCCTTACGTCATGAGTCTGCAGAACCTCCTGAAAAAATCCAAAGAGTACATACAGAGAGAACAGACCAGGCGTAGCATGCGAAATAGTTCAAAAAGAAGTGGTGGTGAAAGCCATTCAGACAAAGAAAATGATGCTGTGAAAATGAGCGACTCAGCGAAAGAGAGGGGCAAGTTGATGGGCAGAAGTTGTATGGTCCCATCAAATATGACTAAATCCAATACTTCTTTGCAAAGTACCTCAGTCCCCAAAAGTAGTATGGGTGTGGTAGCATCGCCCAGTTTTTCCAAAGTGGATATACCAATGAGATCTGGCACGCCTCCTGTTTTGGATTCGGATTCAGATGAAGACATCAAAACCACCTTTTTCTTTGAACGTGACAGTAGCATTCTCAGAAGCTTCACAGGTTCTTACTCAAAACTACCCAGTCCAGAGCCAAGTGTGAGCCCCAAAATGCACAGAAGACGCCCAAGGCCTTCTTCAATGGGGCACATTGTCATTAGCAACCCAATAAACGCTTATGAATTAAGCCCTAAAGAAAAGGGAAGAGCTGTGGACTTGATCACGCAAGACACTGGTGACCGGCAAATTGCTTCCGATCCTATGCCAAAACTGACTCCAGATTTTACTCTTGCTTGCCCCGGCAAAATGCACACTTTTCACAGGAGCTCTTCGGACATCTGCGATGAATTGGTGGTTGGCAAACGAAATCAAGTGTGCCAGGTTTCTGTTGCTCAACGAGAGAACAAAAGGTTCTCGATCGGTGCCACAGTAGAAGGAGAGTTTGTATTAGATGGAACAAGGGCATCGGGTACTTGCCTTTCACATCCAAGTCCACAGGAAGTTCATGTGGTCAGTTGTCCCGTTACAGCGCAAAACACAACAAATGTCAACGTAAACAAGCAAATCGGCCTGTTGGAGAAAGCCAAATGTGGCGTGCCCACAGAACTCAATAAATCTTACGATGTCGAAAAGCCATCTCCCTTACTGATGCAAACGCAGCATAGGCATCAGATGGATACCCCAAATCTTTCTCCCGGAAATGAGCAGACTTCAGAGAGCGGGATTGAAAAGGTGAAACGTAGGCTTGAGCTGGACGCAGAGAGCATGCAGAAGGAAAACATGGACGCAGAGAGCAGCGCACGAGAGCGACGGCTGCATGATCAGATGTGTCCTGAGGGATCTGTGTCTGGTGCCAAGAGCGAAACATCAGAAAGGAGTGCCATTGGTGAGAGAACGCCCTCTGTAGCAAGCCTCGGTTGGTTTGACTAAGATTTGTCCAGAGGGTACTTTTTATCGGCCCACTTGGGTTTGTAGGTTAGGAGCAGTTCCAGGGTTAGAGGGCCCACAGCAAAGTGCTATCTGGTGGACCCCATCCAATGTCGGCAGACCCACCCCCAAGCTGCAAGTTTCCCTGGTGGTAGCATCAAACATTTGAGAAGCTGCCATTTTAATTCTTACACAAGGCCCTGGAGGGATGCTATGTCAGGCACTCCAGGGCATTGCGAGAAACTTAAAATGGCAGCTCGTAGCTGCTTGGTGTGGCAGGGTGCCTAGAGAAAGTGTTGGCCCTAGGGGGACCCTTCTAGAACTCTAGCAGTTGTGTGAGTGTGTTGATGCCTGGCCTGTCTGTAGACTTGCAAGCTTTTCACCTTGATCCAAAGCTGTTAGGTGACAGCAAGTCCCATAGGTTTCAGTTGGTCTTCACTTCAAAGTCAGTAGGTTTTGGATTGCAGCTTTTGAGTAGCAACAAACACTTCAGGGAGGATTTTTCTGAAAGCTAATCGGAGCAGCCAAAGCTGGCTTTAATCAGACCATCTCTAATACCTACAGGATTACTATTTTTTTAATGAAAAGCCTTAGGAGAAACCAGTTAACAGTCACTTCAACAATTGCAAGGGGGCTTTCTTTTGCTATGCCATAAATGTTGAAACCTCAGTTTTTCCAATGAATTAAAAATCTATAAATAAGAATTGGGTCCCATGTTGATTATTTTAGGAGTACTAAGGGGCTTAGGCCCATAAAAGGGTAGAAATGTGGGGGAAATGCTGATTGCTGTATGACTCTTAATCACAATATATTGGCAGAAACAAGCAGCATCCATAAAAGGATGGGAACAAACAACCTGGTGTAGGTTGTTAACGTATAACATTTCTCATTATTAATGTATAAAATTTCTCATTATAGAAGCATACGAAGGCCTAGGATCCGTACAAAAAGGCAAACTCACATGAGGGGATGGTCAGAATTTGTTCTAAAAAGGGTTTCGAAGACACTTTTGTGTGATGCAAGAAGCCAGGTTTCCTGTTCAATCAATCTTAACAGTCGCTCTCTGTATGTTTTCCGTTTTTAGGAGAGGAAGCTCTAAAACAGAAAATGCTGGCCTTTGAAGAACTGAGGAAGAGACTTGAAGAACAGCATGCTCAGCAACTCTCATTATTGATAGCTGAGCAAGAAAGAGAACAAGAAAGGCTGCAGAAGGTGAGCAGCCAAGATAAAATATCTGAAGTGGAGACCTTTGACTCTGGTCTGTACAAGCTGATGGTGTTTCTGTCTCTTGGTACTGCATCCAGAGTAGCCACAAATCTAAACTGAGAGCAGTTTGGGTGGGGGAGAAACTCATCTTCATCTTGGTTCCGAACAAAACTTAAGCATGCACATTAGCCTCCAGGTAGAGCAACACTATCCATTGTTAAAGTACTGCAAAATAAGCACCAGGTCATGTCGGTGGGCTATTTTAATACTGAGATGGAAAGGGCTTCCCAGGAGGCTGTGGCATAATTAATGTATGCTTTCAGAGTTGTGTCCAAAAGGCAATAAAAGCTGTTGGGAATCATTCCATGGGCAGGAGGCAGACAGTTGCTATGCTCAGTGTGTGTCTGCCGCCAAACACATTTGCGTTAGCAAATGGAGAGACTTCAGGAACAAGGAAGGGATGAGTTGGGTTCGGTCTGCAGGACCTGCAGAAGCTCACATGGGCTGGGATATTGTCTGCTTGTGCTGCTGAAGTTAAGATTCCAGGATGAAAGGCTCTCTACATACTGTATGTAAGCTGCGCTGTGCTTATCTGAGAAGGTGTGTGTGTGTGTGTTTAGGTATGAAAATAAATAGAGCACTTGACACGTTCTTGTGCACCCTAAGAGGTCCTATTAGAATCCTTAAAATTTTGGTGGTAGTGAAGTGAGGAAGCACTTAAGATTGAACATGCAGGGCCTGAGTACAACAGCACAGTCTCTGCTCTGAATACCCATTAATTGCTATTCAGAGGTAAACGGACCCTGTAGTTTGAACACAACTAGTAGCCATTCCTTTTTTCTGCCTGATCATACCATGGGTCCCTTATTGTGATGCCAAAAAGCTATTTGTAGGCTCCTTCCAAATTTGCCCATTTTGTGGGGGGAATTAACTCTGGGACCTACAGGGTCCCGTCCATTTTTAATCCCACTCACTGATCCTGATAACAATGAACGATATATTTTAAAGCTGCAAATAGTATAGAATAGTCGATGGAAAAGTCTTTTGGATGGCAGCCTTGAAGATTTGCATTTCTGGCTGTGCCTGCTTTTGTACTTCATCTGTGCTCACTTTCACATGCGTCCCCTGGTAGTTTATTTTTTTAGACACACTTTAGGGTTTACATAAAGGCTGCCAGGAAGGCAGCCAAGCAGAGTTTGCAGAGGAGGAGGTTCCACAAGTGTAGGGTCACCGTTGCATGTGGACAGACCAACTGATTGGCGGCCATTTGGGGTATTGTTTGTGAAGGTTTTAATAGAGGCATTTCCATTTTTTTGTTGTTGTAATCCAATCCATTTTTTTCCATCCTTCAGGAGATAGAAGAACAGGAATGGAGACTTAAAGGGGAGAACAATGCAATTGCTGAAACAGACATTCCCCAAATTGCTATTGGCAGTGGGAAGGATTTGGAGTGGAGAAGGATCAGTGACACTCGCTTGTTGGAATCTGTGCTGACTCGAGTGGAAACCATCCACAGCACAAGCTCAGAGAGTGCTGGTAAAAATGGAAAGCGTATTGATTTTCATATGCAACCTGATTTTAAATAATCCATGAAGAACTTGCTCCTTAGATCAGCCTTAATTTTTAATGGAATTTTATGTGCTGGCTACATGGAGATTTTAGGAGCAAAAAGTAATTCTTTCCTTCTCTCCCCTGCTTCCCCCCCCAAAAAGATGAGTGAGTATGAAAAACATGGGCATTTTTTCTGGATATTCATTTACTTAATCATGATTTTTTAAACTTTTTAAATGCAGGTTTTGCCAATACCACTATGGCTGGTTCGACCGCTGAATCTCCATTCTACCTTTGGGAACCACCAGCAAGTGGAAAATCTGTTTTAACAACCAGGTCCATTAACAGGAGTAAAATGAGATGGTCTCAGGTGGGGAACTCATTATTTACAGGAGTACATAGTAAAGCTTTTGATGAAAAAGCTCTTTTATTTGAATTTTGCTAATATTCTATGTACTTTATAAATTCAGTGTTAATTGCTTCCTCTGCCTCCACCCCTTTCAATATGCCATTTCTATTAAATGTAAATACAGACTCCATGGGTTGTATCCAGTGTTAGTCCTACTGAGAGTAGACTCATTGAAGCTAATGGTCATGACTGATTTAGATCTATTATTTTCAGTATCTCTACCCTGAATAAAGGTTAGTTCAGTCCAGCCTTTTGACTCCAGATTTGGCAAAGAGAGCAACAGAATGTGATAAGTCTGGACAGTATTTGAACTCCACTCTGCTAATTTTGTTAAAAGCAATGCCATTTTACGGAATAGTAAGTGTACAATTGTAGAAATAGTTTCATTGCTTTTAGTTCACTGAGTTCACTTGAAATTTTACGTTATTGTACATGGCTTCAGTCACTTTCGATTGTGAAGCAGTTCATAAATGTGCAAATTACAAAAACGGATAAATGTAAAATGAACCTAAGAGTCATGCTGGCTCAGAACGAAGGCCAGTCTAGTCCAACGTTCTGTTCACAGTGGCCAGTCAGATACTTACTAGAAGCTGCAAGCAGGACAAGCACAAATTCTCTCTCCCTAGTCACATTCCCAAGCAACTGGTATTTGGAGGCACCTCCAGTACTGGAGACAAAACAGAGCTTTCACTTCTGGCAGCCATTGATCGCCTTGCCCTCCATGGATTTAATCTAATACCAATCAAGTTGGTGGCCTTCACTACATCTTGTAGCCAATTTCATAGTTTAAACAATGCACTCTGTGAAGAAGTACTTATTGTCCTTAATCATCCAACATTCAGCCTTGTTGGATGACCCCTGGGTCAACCTAGATGCTACGCAAGAGGGAGAATACCTTCTCTTCTTCCTTGCCATTCATAAATGTGTGTGTGTGGCAGGGGAGAGCATATCAACTCCTGATTACATGGTACCATCTTACTCTTTCTCTTTAAGGTATACAGCCCTGAGATGAAAAGAAAATTGAACAAGATCTCTGCTCTGGCAAAAGGATTTCTAACTCGCAGGCTCTTGCAAACAGAGAAGCTGAAGCAGCTTAGGCAAACTGTGAAAGTAAGGAGCCATCTGCAGTCCGCCCTTATGTGTAATCAACACTGTGCATGTGGTTTTCTTTTTATCTGCAACAGCCATTTTACAAATTAGAGATTCCTTTCTGAAACTGGAGCCGCTGCTGCTTCCCTCTTCTCTTTTGCCCAGCTGTTCTTTATATCCCCCACCCCGCATGCCAAGCCCTCCTGTCTTTTCTCCCCCCCCCCACAGCTCCTCCTCCAATTCTCAACCAACAACACACACTACCTAGCAGTCTTCTGTGAGTCTTAATCCCCACTTCTGGAAGGCTGCAGGTTTTTCGACCACTGCCCCCTCCATCACACAACACCAGAACGAGAGTCTCTGGGAATCAAGGCAGCTTTTAAAACAAATCGTAGTTTTACTTGTGAAGTGCACTTGAACTGCTGGAGGGTTACCGGCAGATTTCGATAGTATGACCATGTATTTAGTATAGGTTAAAAAAAAGAAAAGCTGCAGAATATAGAGCTGTGTGCACATGATCAGGAGGCCTTGAAAAGAACAATTTCAGTAAACCAGGAACCTGTGACCTCTCAGATGTTCTTGAACAGCCTGGCCCAGCGTGACCAGTGATAAAAAATGATAGTAGTTGCACTGCCAACCATATCTGGAGAGCCATAAGGTCCTCCATCTGTGCATTAAGCCTGGGGTGGAGTAATTTCAGCTGATGCAATAGATCTTATCCTACATCTCGTAGCCCTGTAACCTCTTCCCTCCAATCTGCTGGTGATTTGCTTTTTAATTCAATAGGAAATGAATCCCCCCCCCCCCCCATTGCTGAGCCAGACATGTGTGGGTTTTTCTTAGGACACAATGGAATTCATTAGAAACTTCCAGTCAGAAGCTCCGTTAAAGAGAGGAAGTGTTTCAGCTCAAGATGCTAACCTGCAGGAGAGAGTGGCCGCTCAGGTGATGTATAGTCTGAAATGCACACCTTTATGAGTTTATGCTAGTGAAATTTATATTATTTTACTGTATGTTTGGCCTGCTTCTCAGATAGTTATTGTCTTCCAAGGCAGATCACATCCTTTTCTTGAAGAATAAGAAGACAGGCCCTGCCCATCAGGTTTACAAGGAAAAAAGCGATGAGACACAAGGAAACTGGGTGGGGGGAGATCAGGTCTTGAAGGTCAGAATTTGCTGGTGAGCTATAAGCAGTTTGGCCCTGCTCACCTGTCCTTGCTGGTGTTCTTACTTCATTATCTACTGGTGGCTTTTATTCCTTTGGCTGATACCAGATTGTCCTCTCCCTTTGATTCTGCAGTCCCAGGACAGATACCCATAGGAATCAAGTGTCCTTTCAGGCAGCCAGAGGGGACACAAACTCCATGTAACTACTTTTTCTCTGTCAGACATTGAATTTGAATGTTGACTTCTACATTGGGTCAACATATGTCATGGGGCAGGAGGAGCTGAAGCCTCTTGGTGCAATAAAAGAAAAGAGGTTCATTGGGCCTAATGTGTTTCAATTTTGATTAGACCCTTCATTAAGGCATTATAAAAGAAAACACTGTTCTCAAAATTCTCTTTTACAAAGTGTTTACTGTGTAATTACCTGAAACCTGTTGGGCCTAATGAATCAATTTTGTGCATTTTGAAGGTTTATCTTCTGTTTCCTGCATTAATGCCTCCTTTCCCTTTCCCCCCTTCCATATGCATCATGCCAAGACACAGTTTAGAACGCCAACAGTGGTTTGAGCTTCCAAACGTGCAAGAGCCAATCCATGGTTTGGAGCTGCTTGGCATTCCTGTGGCCCCCAGGGGTGTTGGATCACAAATGTGGTTTGTTGGTTCAGATGTCTCTACAAACCATGACTAGTGCAAACCATGGTTTGCAAAAACCGCTTCAAGCCATGTTTCACTAAATTTGCTTTATTGACTTATTGCAAACAATGGTTTGTGAATTCTGACATAATGCCAAACCGTAGTTGAGCATCTTTCAACCATGATTTGAGAAGATGTCTAAATTAAACCTCTGTTGTAGTGATACAGATATTTTGACACTTCAGAGAATTCTTCCTTTGGGCAAATTTTCTCATCCCTTCTGTATATTCTAGCCCTGAATGGCTTCTCAAGAGAGGCACAAGATTATCTCTCCATCTTATGCCCAGCTTAGTATCAATGCTTGACCTTGGGTGGTCCATGGAGTGACTTGATTTCTGTTGGACTACTGTCAGCTCTGTCTTAGTTTCTTCACCCTGAGTCATTTGAGATCCAGTCTGTGTGGGATCCAGTTGTTCACAGAAATAACTAAATGGCACACCTTAAAATATTTACTTGCCTTTTATTTTATTTTTTAGTTATTTATTACATTTTATATACCCCCAAGCTCAGATGTGGTGTACGTGGTTCTCCCCTCCCCATTTTATTTTCACAACAGCCCTGTGAGGTAGATTGAGAGACAGTGACTAGCCCAGGATTATCCAGTGAGTGTCTTGGCTGGGTGGGAATTCAAAGCCTGGTCTCCCAGCTCACAGTATAACTCTGTTACACCACACTGGCTTTCATTGCCATTGCATTTCATAGGGGTTTCTTCTCTCCCACAGTTGCGAGCAGCTTTGTATGACATTCATGATATCTTCTTCATAATGGAAGTGTCTGAGAGAATGAGTATCCTGAGTCATGATCGAGAGGTTCGCAAAGAAAAAATGCTCCGGCAACTGGTGTGTTGCAGCACTGCTTAATTTAAGAATATGTTTAACTAGTTTTTGCACTGATACATTTTCCCCCCTCTTGTGACCCTGAATTGCTCATATTACTGGTTGCTTTCAGGTGAAAATTGTTGGTTAACAGTTGTGTGCATGAGAAACCCTTCTTCCAGGGAGCTCAGGCAAATCATCAAATAACAACACATCTGATAACACACTATTCAACCAATATTTTTTTTTTTATTATTATTTTTACCCTGCTGTTCAGCCAAAAAGGCTTACATGTAACCAAAACAAGACAGCCTTTATTTATGCTTACAGTCTAAATAATAATAATGATAATAAATAATAAATACAGTCTTTAAAAAATTACAGTCTAAAAAAGCACAACACACGAGGAAAACGGAACCAGGAGGGAAGAGGAAAATCAAAACTCGGCACCAATTTCTAAGCAGATGTGTTTCTTTATCAACTAGCTGGTCTAATTCAGGGACAGGAGGTGCCCAATGGAGTTGCAGCTCCAGCAAAGTTGATGAAATGAGTCTTGCTTCCTATCTCTTCCACTGAGGCACTCTGATGAGAGTTGAGGGAGACGAGGCCTGACATTAAAGCAGAACAGAAGGGGCAATCTCTGCTTCTCAGCTCTCCCAGTGCTGGAAAGCTTAGGAGAACCATTGGCCCTCATGGTCTAGTTTTCAGTGCAGAGCCTTTATTTATTTAGTTACTTACTTATTTTATTTAGGGAGGATCATTCCATCAGGTGTGCCCCCACCGGCAGTGTGAAGGGGTGGAAGCCTAGATGAGAAATAATCTGAGAGGGCCCTGTGTGGGGCGGTAATATCCCCATTATTCTCTAGGCTGCCACAAACACTCTTCTCCCAGGCCTTTGTCTGATTAAACAGTTTATGGCCTTTTAAACTGTGTTGGGGGTATTGTTTTTGTTTGTTGCTACTTTATATATTTTTGAGTTTTTATATTGTAAACCGCCTGGTGATCCTCAGATGGAGTATAGAAATTTAACAAATAAAAGAGATAAATAAATAAAAACACGTAGGGAACAATTCTCCCCAATAGCAAAGCTAAGCTGGTCATTGGTTACAAGGCTGTAGGGAAAATGGGCCACTAATAAACAAGGGGGCAGTATCTACATCATTGAGGAAAACCCAAAACCAAAGTTTGCAGAAATCCAAAAAGCATTTAGAGAGAGAAACCTGAAAGGACAGTCAAGTCTCCCAGCATCAGATAAATGATGATATCCCATGTAGGGCAGAACCTGTCTTAAATTCAGTTCGGACCCCCTGAAATCCTCTGGGAACATTAAGCTAGCATAAAAAAGTAAGAACCGGATTTCTTCGGAGAGTCAATTGATAAAAATGTGTGGAACTGGGGGGAAACTTCAAGCACCATCTTAAGTGTCTCTATGCAGGATGAAGTCCCATTATGTGTACTGCAGCCTTTAGAACATTATGTGTACTGATTATGCTTTGGTCTGAATCTAGGTTTTATTAGTAGCAATGCTAATATCTAAAATTGTCCTGCGTAGGATAAAGCAAAGGGCCCAAGAGACAGAGCAACACTTTCTACAGCTACACAGAAGTCTCTGGACAGGAAGAAATATATGAAGTATGTGGGGAAACGGTAAAGGAAGCATATGCTGATGTATTTAGATGTGCATGGCTAGATGTGTGGGCAGAATAGCCTGTTGCATGTTAAGTCGTCTGTGATTCTTGTGAAAGGGAAGGAAACAAGTTAAGTTTCTGTTCTAACATTTTCCTGCCTCATACTTCTTTAGTGATGTGTCATGATCGGCATAAACTTAGGAATCGGAACTCTTGTTGACGGATTACCTTAATTCAGGATGTTCTTCCATATAAAATAGCTAGAACATTTGCCAGATTCTTTCTTCGGGGTGTATCCAGCTAAGTTGTGCTCAGAGTAGACACACTGAAATTGATCCAAGGTACAGTTGTGCCTTGGTACTAGAATGCCTTGGTACGGGTACGTTTTGGCTCCTGAACGCCACAAACCCAAAAGTGTGTGTTCCGGTTTGCAAACGTTCTTTGGAAGCTGAACATCCGATGTGGCTTCCGATTGAGTGCAGGAAGCTCCTGCAGCCAATCGGAAGCCATGCCTTGGTTTTCGAATGTCGAATGGACTTCCAGAACGGATTCCGTTCGAGAACCAAGGTACGACTGTACTCACATCCATTTTCTTTAGTGGGTCTGATATCTCCCAAATAGTTCATATAAATAAGAATCTAGATTTTTTTTGTTGTAGCCAAGTTGCACACCCCTCCAGCTTTTCCCCAGTTTATTCTGGTCTGCTGAGCAAGTGGGTTGCTGCAGGTATTTGCACATCTCTTTAAAGTAGGCCCTTATCTTTCTCCTACCTTGCACCCCTCTTCTTGCCCTGTGCCCGCTTTCCTTTGCCCTTTCCATACATTCTGCCCTGCAGCATGGTTAGATGTCAGTTACTGCAGACGGATTGAAGCCAGACTGTCTGGCTTCTGGATCACTACATGAGGAAATACAGTGAGGAAGAGACTATCAGGAAGCAAATTACATGTAAGTTATGTACAGAACTGGTAGCAAAACATCTGTGAGCATATTGGATATGCTTTCTTCTTCCAAGGTGATTAGGCTGCACTCGGAGAATGTTTGTTCTCTGCTAACCATACTCAGCCATTTCCCTGTGATCCTTGGCACACATTTTTCCTCCCTGGCACAATTTCCCCCCTTAGGCTAGAGTGGATGAGTTTTGCACCAAAATTAACCATGACCAAGACTAATCAGTGTGTCTCTTGAGCAACCCACTCAAAACAGGGTTTAAATCATGGTTATAAGTTCCAACCCTGGTTAGTCTTCACTATGATTAAGGTTGTTACCAGCATTGTGTCTTGATCCCAGCAAGACCATGGATTCTTGCTACGTACACTAAATGCTTGGAGCAACTTCCTGTTCAGTGCTCGGTATTACTATACTCCCTTGTAGAAAAGGAATGAGGAACCTTCTTGGCCCGTGGGCCAAATATTTATGTCCCCACCCTCATAGGCTGATTTTGACAGGTGAGGGATGAACACCTTTCAAAGCGCAGTGCTTCACAAACACCTGGCAATCAGCGCTTGGGAAGTCAGGCTCTTGGAAAGTGCTGTGCAAGAGGCTTTGCAGGCACTCTAGCAATGGGCAGGGACTGCAAAGCCCCTTTCACCCAAGCCCCATCTTTCCTAGCCCCACACAAGTGGGACTGTGGCTGTAGAGCCAAAGGAAGAGGCCTCATAGGCTTGCAGGCTGTAGGTTTCCCTTTTCTTTGGTAGAGCATTCAAATTTCTGACTTTCTCTGTTTAGGTACCTGTGGGAAATAAAACCAAATATTTACTTGATTTCCATCCCAGTAGCTCTTTTGCATATATCTGTGTATTTTATTTTTCTGTAGGCCTTCCGAAATGGGAATGCCAAATAAAAAAACAATTTTGAAACAGAAGACGCCAGAAAACAGGTTTGTAAAAATAGTATTTTTTGAATCCTCTCCCCCCCCCTCCGTGCAGTATATAATGGTTACTTTATTTTTGCCCTCATGACCTTTGCTGCTCTCTAGGAATATAGTTTGTCTGATTGTAAGATTCTAATGATAAGTCTTCCTTTACAGAGTTCTTCAGCCAAACCAGGGTCAAAATGCTCCTGTTCAAAGACTCCTTTACAGACAAGGGTAAGAGCACACTTACTTTCTGTAGCTGAAATGCTTTTTATTTGTTTGTTTATTGCATTTACGAGTCACTTTCCATGAAACACCCCGAAAAGATTTAACAATTAAAAAGCAACAATAAAGAAATGTTTTCTGCACTTTTGCACTTGTTTCTCAAACAGTACCTAACCATCGTTTGGCTACAGCTCAGTGTGTGTCTAGAGGAGATGACTTGGGTTTCCAAAAGCCTTGTGTGATGTGATATTTTTCAAGGATGAAAGAGTATTTTAAAATATTAATAATAATAATGGTGTACGTGGTACATATTGCGAGGGAAGGATACAGGCTAAAATCGACTCTGAGGAATGTTGCTTACGATTGCCTGAAAGAAAAATGGATACACTCCCCAAATGGGTTAGATGGTGCCTATTTTATTGGACTAGCTGGGATTAGAGTAATAAGCAGAACACTTCTTCCTGAATAAGTTGTAGAGTCGTACCTTGGATCCCAAATGCCTTGGTACTTGGACGTTTTGGCTCCCGAACGCCGCAAACCCAGAAGTGAGTGTTCTGGTTTGCGAACATTCTTTGGAACCCGAACGCCTGATGGGGTTTCCGCGGCTTCCGATTGGCTGCAGGAGCTTCCTGCAGCCAATCAGAAGCCACATTTTGGTTTCTGAACGTTTTGGAAGTCAAATGGACTTCTGGAACGGATTCCATTCGACTTCCAAGGTACGACTGTATTTGCAGTTTGAAAGCTTAGCCCTAATACCAAATTGGTTTAATAAAAGGTGGGATCAAACTTGTTTGGGGACATCAGAACTTTATTCTGATATCTTTTGAGGTCTATGAAAAACCGTTAGCACCAGTGCAAAGATATAGTGCTAATAAGGCACCTGAACTTCCAGTTTTCATTGTAATATCTAGCCATGTGGGTTCATCTTGTCTCCGATTTGCAATCTTATAGCTCCCTGCAATGTAATTTTGGTTCAGTTACATTTTTCTTCCTTTGATCAAAATACGTTTTGTTTATAAAGATCATGTGGGCACTTTTAAAAATGAGTAAAAACGATTTTTTAAAACCATGGTTTGGCACTGACATGAGCAAAGCCTCGTGCTTGCATGTTCCCTCCTCCCCTCCCTTCTCTTTCATGCTTTATTTTTAGTCAGCTACTTGCACTTCAGCTAGAAACCGCAGTTTATATCCAAACCACAAAACCGGCTCTTACAAAGCTGGATTGCAGGCTAGGATCAACCTATAGTTTGTAGTCCTGGGTTAGAAGGATCACACAGACTATAATTTGCTGGACTATTGTTCTGTCAAGCTCCATTTTGTCTATGCTGATAAGGAGCCACTTTCCAGGGGTTTCAGATGGGAGTCTGCAGATGCCAGTGATTGAACCTGGAACCTGCTGCACACAAAACAGGTTATTTAGCACTGAGCTGCTACTGTTGCTTCCCCTCCAACTCCAAACCAGCTTAAATTAAAGTAGGACTGCCTAATTAAAACAGCAGAGAAGTGTAGAACTCAAGTATTAACTTACTAATCCAGTCATGTAGAGTGTTGACATGTGTATTAACCTGGTTTTTAGCTCATCGTTTGTTTTAATTAATTTTTGAAAGTTTAAAAATAATTGCTTTAAGCGTTTTTTTAACTTTATGGTCTTATTCTTTTCGTAAACGTCTTTTAGGTTTTACTGTAATCAAGCAATATAGAAATCTTGTGAATTAAACAAAACGGAGCGTGACGTGGGAGTGTGTGAGCATGAGAGTTATTCATGTGTTGCCAAACCGTAGTCGGGAATAAACACGTGAATCAACTGGTTGGAGTTATTTTGTTTTTTTAATAACATTGATGCTATTGTGTTCCTAATTAATGGGAATTCCACAATAGGAACATTTGCAGAATGCCATGTAGTTTATTGTATTGCTGTGGAATACTCTGGCAAAGAACGATTTTTGATTATTGTTGTTGTTTTTCGAAACAGCATTTTAGCTTGGATGCAAGTGACTTATTAACTCCTTTTATATTCAATCAGAACCCCTAAGACCTCAGTGAAGGGGGCTGAGCAAAATAGAAAGAAGCCCTCAGAGAGCAGAGTGTCTAACAAGGCCCTTTCAGGTGTGTAAAAATAAAAAGTGTGCTTGGATCTTATTTAACAAAGAAAAGAGTAAGTTGTTCATATAAAGAGGCTTAAGTAGCATATGTTTCTGCAGTTGCTGCACCAGCTATGCTCTAGCTCTGCTATACTAACCCTGACTGAAATTAATGCAAAGCATAGTTGTGATCACCCAACTGCATGAATACAATAGATTCATTTTAGTCCACTTGCACACTCCAGCATAATCACACTTGGAAAAGCTTCAGATACAGAGCATTCCTAATTTTTTTAATGGTATGTATTTCTGTTTTGCATAGATAACCTGCAATTAATACTCTTGGGGTGCCTGAATACTATTGTGCTTTAAAATAAATAAACTTCCTGGCTGAAACACACGTACACTCCTCACTTACATTATTGTGCACGATTTCTCCATATGTAAATATATATTGTTCCATAAATATACACATGTATATTTATAAATATATATGTGTATGTGTGTGTGTGTATATATAATATGGTAAGTACAAAGTATTGTTTTACCATATATTCTACTAATGATGCTGTGCATGCCTATTGTTTTTGAGGTCCTGTAGACTGAAGAGTTTAAAGAGGTCAATTTTTATCTGCAAAAAAGGAGGGTAAAATAATGCAGAAAGAATCCTCCCGCTTTTTCCATTGCGGCTGGCTTATTCTGTTTTCACAGTTGTGCCGTGAATACCTTGCTTCAGGTATCCATCCTCTTAAAACACGAATTTTACTTATTTCAGCTATTTATATCCTCCCTTAGTTGAAGGTTCTCAGGTTAGCTCTTCTGTAAGGAACAACGGGCACCAATGGAAGCAGGAATACAAAGACCGGCGGTAAATCAAACCAGCTTGTCACAGTTCCCAAACGCTATAGGAAGCAGCTGTGTATTTGAATAATGGTGTATCGGGCCCAGAAATGGACGAGGACTCTGCCAATAGCAGGAGAGGCCCACCTGTTGTCACCTGTGCCACTCACTCCTTCCTCTCCCCCGTCCTGAGGCTCTTGCCTCCTTGGATGGGAAAGACGTAGCAAAGGATATGGGCTGGCGTTGTGCCCTCTGAGCATTTGAATTTAACACTTGAGGAATGCCACTGATTTAGTGCTTTGTCCAATGCTGGTCCTGTGGCAAACAGATACAGTGGTGCCCCGCAAGACGAATGACTCGCAAGACGGAAAACCCGCTAGACGAATGGATTTTCCGTTTTGGAGGTGCTTCGCAAAACGAATTTCCTATGGGCTTGCTTCGCAAGATGAAAATGTCTTGCGAGTTCCTGCGGGGTTCCCCCCCCCTTTCCCAAGCCGCTAAGCCGCTTATCAGCTGATTCGCTAAGCCCGCTAAGCCGCTAATGGGCTTGCTTCGCAAGACGAAAAAACCGCAAGACGAAGAGACTCGCGGAACGGATTCTTTTCGTCTTGCGAGGCACCACTGTAGGTATAGAAAGCATTATTTAGTGGTAGAAAAGCTCAAGATCACTGAATCGCACCCTACGCTACTGTCATTTCCTCCACTTTGAGCATTGCACGTAGTTTTCCATCGTTTGTTTTTAGATCTTTTAATCGTGCAATAATAATGATTTTATTTCTTACGTGCATTTCTTTTCCACTTCCGTAGTTGAGAGCTGATCATCATCTTCAAGCACTGTTTCTGAAAATTAGACCTATAGGCTTAACATGCACAAATGATCCAAACCTGTGGGTATATTAGGATCATTTCAAGCCCCCACCTGGACTTGGAAGTTCACTGGGTAATCTTGGCCCAGTCACTGCCTCTCAGAGCCGAACCTGCCTCACAGAATTGTTGTGAGGATTAAATGTTGGGGCGGGGGGGGGGGACTGCATGCACCAAAGACCAAAATAGCTGAATCAAGGCCCAAACAACCATACATGCAGCCAGTCATCCAGTTCACCCTGCCTGATTGAGCATCCAAGCCCAAGTGAGCAAATAACTCCTCCCCTGGGAGAGACCAACTCTAGTCTCTTCTTCCAAACTGAAGGATGGGGCAAACTCGTCCCTGCCAAATGCAAGAATGTTGGTGTTCCATGTGAAGCAGAAGTCAATTTTTCTTAGTGAACTTTATTTTCCAGGACGTAGCATGTGTGACACTTCCTCCAAAGAAGGTCACGGGGGAATTTTACACAGATCACAAGCTCATGCTCTCTTTTTACTCAGTGTGCGCTTCCAATGGTTTGATCCATCTGCTGTTGCCTCAGCTTTCTGCTATTTCAAGACTGTGCAGTTAGAATTTCCACAAAGGAATATTTCTGGATTTGGATACTTTTTATGGCTCTTATCAGGTGTGTTTTCTGCACTTAATGTGAAGGCGTGGATTTCCTATACAGTTGTACCTTGGAACCCGAACGAACACCACAAACTCCTGAACGCCACAAACCCGGAAGTGATTGTTCCACTTTGCGAACGTTCTTTTGGAACCCGAACATCCAGCGGGGCTTCCGTGGCTTCTGATTGGCTGCAGGAGCTTCCTGCAGCCAGTCAAAAGCCTCGATTTGGTTTTCAAACGTTTTGGAAGTCGAATGGACTTCTGGAATGGATTCCGTTCGACTTCCAAGGTACGACTGTACTATGGATATAGAAAGCTGTTGCCCATTCCATCTGATAAAGCCTTCTTGGTGTGGACCTGTCCTGCTTCCTTGAAGTTCAATTATTGAGCGCTGAAGCAGCTGCTACATAGAACTAACAACAGAAGAAACTGAAAAATGGCTCTTCGGTGTTGATAACTATTTTTTTGCCATGCATTTATGCACAGCGTGGTTAGTTTTCACATAACTTTTTGAAGGTGTTTATACAATTACAGTTTTGAAATGCAGATTTATAAAGGGATAGTTCATCTGCGTCGGCATTATTACTGCTTGCTTATAACACGCAGTAGGCATTTTAAATAAGTAACACTTCAGTTAAAAAAAATGTTCTTTCCCCTTTGCTTTTAGGAGTATATGCCGGAAAAACCCAAAGAAAGAAGCCAAATGTTGTGACAACTTAAGAAGGCAGCATTCTCTTGGCTAAGCGGCTGATCAGTCTGTAAATGTTCTCCACTGGTTCTGGTCTTCCTGCTGTCACACATGATGCTTTGAATCAACAAGGATACGTTTTGTGATACGAGATTTCTCAGAGATAGCCGCCAGAATGAAAAGGGAACTGGACAGCATAACAAACTTGAAGAAGCATTTATCCTGCATGTTTCAACCCCCTCATGTATCCATTAACTTATACTCGAAACTGTGATCTACATTGTGCATCCTCAGGAAAATATGTATGTGGTGATTCTTAGGAGAACATTTTTGCAAACTTGAACCTGTGCTGCACTCTTTATAGGGCAGCAAATGAACTCAAAATGGCAGTTTGTACATTCTGCATTAACAGTTGTCTATATCATTCTGTATATTTAATTAAACATTCAGCTTCAGCTGTGTTGATTGTCTTTGGCAGCTGCCATGCTTTTAACCATGCATAGCCTTGCCTCAAGTCTAAGCCACTTTGGCCCCACTGAAAGTCAGCGAGGCAAAGTTTGGCCTTTCATTGCAGCAAGAAGTGTCAAGCATTTCTGGTGGTTGGCGCTGTTAGCTTCGCAGCATAAATACAGGTTGCTGCTTTCACCTGCCACGGTAACATAAATTTGATTTTTGTAGTAGGCAAATTTGAATGTGCAGTCAGCACCCCCATCTCACCAAATCAAAGCTTTGAATTGCCAGTTTCCCTCCCTAAATACAAAGAGGACACAAGTGTATATAAAATATAGTAACAACAGTTATTTAGGAGGCTTCTTTTGCTACTACACATTTGTCTTTTGTATATATATTTTTCTCTAAATGAAAGGTTTTGGATTTTTTTTTAATGAAGAAAAGGATACTCTTTCCTCCCATTTGGGGGACAGGATTGTAGCAAACTCTTTTTGGTTTCTGAGGGCTAATCCTCCAAGAAATTCTATTCTTGCAGTTACTGAGGAATAATAAATATTTGTAAGAATAATGTGTGAATTTTGCAACTTGGCTTTGGCCTTAAATCCAGCTGGATTCCCAGAAAGTGAAATTCTTACATTACCAAAGCCATGTCTGAAAAAGGGACATATTTATGTAAGTTATTTGTACTTGCTGTTTTAGACACGAGATGAATTACTTAGATCTTGGTGTGGCTATGAAATGTTGAATCAAATGCAGTCGTGTTGAGAAATGTATAGATCTAATCTGCCAACTGGCATTAGATAATTGTGCTATAGCTTATTCAGTGCACAGAGAACTATTAAACTTGATTATATGATATTGAATTGGTATTAATATTATGTTAAATATTCGGCGCTTCAGATCTGGCACTACAGTTCTGGCTCAAAATATTATTCAACATAAATTGAAAAATGATTAATTAACAATTGGGGGGTGACTTTACATACACACATCTATTTATTCATATGGGGATGGGTGTAAACCTATTCATTAGCTGTATCTTCTAGTGCTCTTCTATATCATGCAGTATTTTAAACTGATCTTGTTGGAGAGGCAACAATTTTGATTCAAAAGGATGTGGTGGTGGTGTAACCAACTGCTCAGCAGTCCTCCAAGCATAGCCTTGTCTCTTGCAGGCTACCTGTTAA
Organism: Podarcis vaucheri; assembly: GCF_965113315.1. Lineage (NCBI taxonomy): Eukaryota > Metazoa > Chordata > Lepidosauria > Squamata > Lacertidae > Podarcis > Podarcis vaucheri. The sequence goes on from NC_138752.1 coordinate 41,388,545, forward strand.
AAGGTTCCTTTTGGTTAATTTACGCAGCGCAATGCAAACACTTCTAATTTATTAGATTCCTAAGTAGTTCTTAGAGCTTACTTTTGGCTCATAAAGCTTTTGCATGACTTGAATGTTTTTTAAGGGGGGGAGGAATAGCATAAGACTTGACAAGCTAAATGAATTTTAAGAATTGCAGATGTTGCCTTGTAGATTAGAAATACACTACCGTTTAATAGATATGCCAGTGCTAATTTTTTTTTTTTGCTAGAGCTTGTTCGTTGTGTGCTGTGCTGTTAATTCAGAAGTAAAAAATTCTGTAAATAGAAGCAAGTTTTAACATAAAAAGTACAGACCAATTGTTACTTTGTTCAGATACCCTAAGTACACTTTTTATTTTATTTTATTTTATTATTTTAAAGTCAACTAAAATGTAAAATGTTTCAACTGTCATTAGGCCTTCTATTTACAAGTGCCAGGATCGCTTTTGTAATTTGATATATTTTATATTTATTTATTATATTAATTTTCAGTTCACTTTTTTATTTTGAGTGGAATGCAATATTATAAAATGTATTTTTATACTTTTCCTTTTCACCCGTTTTTTTTCCCCTTAAGCATATTGCACAATAAAACTTTTTTTTATCTTTAAAGTGTATGTGTTTTCTTAACTCAAATTTCTTTTTTTAAAAGAAAAACAGTCTAAGTTATCGGGCATTTCCCCCATCCCCAAGCTACAGATTAAGTAGCATAAAGTTCACCAACTTAGTATGAATGCTTCAAATGACAAAATATGGTAATCAGTGTTATTTCTCTTCTGTTGCACATGAAGAATATCTGAAATTCAGAAATTAATCCAGTATTTTAAACTTTGTAAAGCCAGCAATAAAACAACAACCCCACTCCTAAACAATACCCTGGCCCAAGAGGCAGTCTACCACTGAAGCCACCTGCTGGTTGGCCACTGGACTAGGTGGGCCTCTGGTCTAACCCAGGAAAAGGGTACTTTTTATGGGGGTTTTTATGCACACAGAGACTCCACAGACATTGAGGTACATCTGTTTCTTTGTGTGCATGAAGCCCCCCCTTTTTTGCTATGGCACATCTCATGGAGGGATTCCAAACGCTCCTCTCAGAAGAAAGGGGAAAACATTGACAGTGGTGCCCCGCAAGACGAATGCCTCGCAAGACGAAAAACCCGCTAGACGAAAGGGGTTTCCGTTTTTGCGTTGCTTCGCTAGACGAATTTCCCTATGGGCTTGCTTCGCAAGACGAAAAAGTCTTGCCATTTTTTTCCGCTCTCCCCCCCCTTTTTCTAAGCCGCTAATAGCCTTTTAGCCGCTAAGCCTTTAATAGCCGCTAAACCGCTAATAGCGCTAATCCGCTAATAGGGTTGCTTCGCAAGACGAAAAAACCGCTAGACAAAGAGACTCCGGAACGGATTATTTTCGTCTTGCGAGGCACCACTGTATAGCATTCAAACAAGTTCACATCATAACATGTCTGGGGTGGGTTGTTATTGTTTGCAGTTGTTACGTTATGTATTTTGTATGTTTATCTTGTAAAAACTGCCACTAGACATTCAGATGAAGGGCGGTATATACATTTAATAAATGATAATTTTAACAATAATAATGTTAATAAATAATAGTATTTTAAGGGTAATTCTTCCCTGCCTGGACATGGAGAAGGTTGGGACAGCAGGGAATGGAATGTGATGGAATCTTGCTTGGAGCCAAAAGTGACCCGCCTGGTGGAAAATGTCTGTTGAGGCTGACAGCTGAAGAGATGAAAAATGGAGAGGGGAAGAGTGGTGTAGTGGTTAGAGTCCTGGATCAGGAGGACTTGAGAGAGCAGAGTACAAATCCCCACTGGGCCATGAAGCTCACCTAGGACCATGTATGCCAGTAGTATATAAAAGTGGTTGCAACGGACAGGGTGAGCTAAGGAAACACGAGGAAAAGAGGGGTTAAAAGGAACCACGGAAAAAGAGGCTAGGAAGTCAAGAAATGTTTTTTGATCTTTTGTTGATTATTCAAAATCTTTGAAAGGATTTTTCTTTGTTGTTTCGTTTTTGTTTGATGCTTTGTTGATGTGGAATGTTATCAGAAAAGCAAATAAATAAAATATGGGGGGGGAAATCCTAAATATGAAAGGAAGGAAACTTCCCACCTCACAAGTAGGAGACCTGTGATGGCAACTGAATCGGACCTTCCTGCTTTCGCAGGTTAAAAGGTGGGAACAAAAATTTAAAAACCCTTCCAGTAGAAGTGTGCATGCACACGAAAGCTCATACCAATAACAAACTTAGTTGGTCTCTAAGGTGCTACTGGAAGGATATTTTTTTTTATTTTGTTTCGACTACGGCAGACCAACACGGCTACCTACCTGCAGGTAAAAAGGTGGGAGACCTACCTCATAGGGGTGTCATGGGGGGATGAAATAGGCAGAGGAAGAGCTATCTATGCCGCTTTTTGTCATCCTCATCATCATGCTTTATTACATTTGTTAGTCGCTTTCTCTTGCTCAAGGCAACCCAAAGCGACTGGCAACCAAATGTAATAATAAATAATAATAATAATATACAAATTTAATGAATTATTATTATATCACCTGCAAATCTCAGAGCAGTCCACAGCATAAAAAGACGAGATGAAAAACACAGAACACCTACTAAAACGGTGCACTGAAATGCAACGACGAAGCGAAACGGTTCTGCGCGTCCTGGCGGCTGTCCTGGCACTTGCCCTTCTCAATCATGGCCGCTTGCGCTTCAGCAGAGGAAGCGCCGAGAGGCCTGAGAGGCAGCGGGCGGGGGGTGGGGGTGGGGCGGCGAGTCAGGTGACGGGAGACAAGATGGCTGCCTTCCCCTGGTAAGGATAGAGGAGCTTCTCTTACAGATGGAGAGAGAAGCTGGGAGGAGGAGACGGCGGCTTGCGACGGGCAGCTTCCCGCTTTAATTCCCTTTTTGTCTTGCAAGGCTTTGCTGACATGTTTGGGGCGGGGTGGGTTCTTTTTATGAGGTGTCTGGTATTTATTACAGATAGGTAGCCGTGTTGGTCTGCCATAGTCAAAATAAAAAAAAATCCTTACAGTAGCACCTTAAAGACCAACTAAGTTAGCTCTTGGTATAAGCTTTCGTGTGCATCTGAAGAAGTGTGCATGCACACGAAAGCTTATACCAAGAACTAACTTAGTTGGTCTTTAAGGTGCTTCTGTAAGGAATTTTTTTATTTTGGTATTTATTATTATCTTTCATGGCAGGCAGATATGGCACGCCAGGCTCTAATAGGCTATGTGGTGCTTAGCTATTTAAGTTTTATTTTTATTTTTTAAAGTTATTACTGATGGCACGTTTGCAGCTCACTGTCTTTGCTGTGACCCCTTATGCCGCAATAAATTTATTTTAAGCCATTGTGGTGAGAGTATCGGACTAGGACCTGAGAGGCATGGATTAAAACCCTCACTCAGCTGTGAAGCTCACTGGGTCCCCTTAGACCATTCATTGTCTTTCATCCTAACCTACCTCGCAGAGTTGTTGTGAAGTTAAAATGGGGAGCGGGCAGAACCCATGCATGCCATATTGAGCTCCTTGGAGGAATTGTGAGATGTAAATGTAGTGACAAATAAAATATCAGGTGCCATTCTGGAAATCCTTAGCCATGGCGAGACAGGCAGAAATCTAACGGGTTAGATTGAGAATTGTAGGTGTGATGGGCCACGTATTTGGGGAAATAAGTGTTTAAAGCACAAAGAGGCTTCAACAGCAAAGTGGGTCTTGGTATCTTGAAATAAATCAACATTTATTGCAATATATATTTCCTTGGTCTGTAGCCCTCTTCATTGGCTACATTATGTTAGCCTCATTTGGGATGTTTGCTTAGGTGATACATAAAGAGGCATCCTGGTGTAGGATAGTTAGTGTATTCGACTAGTGTACCACTAGGTTAGTTAGTGTATTCGACTAAGGATGAGGAAAACCCATTTTCAAATCCTCTGTCAGCCTAACCCATTATTTCTGAGGATAAAATGCCCTGATAAAAGTGCCATTAAAAACAGAGAAAATCCAAAAAAGGATCCAGTGGTAATGAAATACAAAAACGTACAGTTTTGGCCGCTTCATTCAGTGGTGGGATCTCCATTCTGAAGATCCCAGGTTTGGGCCCTGGTATCTCCAGATTACAAGGATCTGGTGTCAGATGATGGCAAAGATTTCTGCCTGAAATCCATTCAAAATACTGGACTAGACCAAGGCTGGGGAACCTGTAGCCCTCCAGAAGATGTTCATGCCCTATTCCCATCAACTTCAGCCAGGATAGATAGGGAGTGGTCAATTATGATGGGATTTGTAGTACAATAAAATCTGGTAGGCTACAGGCTCCTCATCTCTGGGTTAGATGGTCATGTAGTCTGATCTAGTATAAGGCAAGCTTCCTGTGTTTCTTTGTTTTTCTCCGCACACAGATGCCTCTGATTTTCACTTGACTTTCTTTATTTTGTAACATTGCATGTACTGACTGCCGACAAAAAGAGAAGTGTTTTCTATTGCGACAACAGAAACACTGCACATTTGAAACAAGATGTATTGTGAGTTCTAACTGGAAACAGAGGTTAGCGCAGGCATACTTGCGAAGTATGTCCATGATGCTGAATCATGGACAATATGCCATACATTCGCTGCACATTGAAATCTAGCATGTCAGGAAGAAAGCTAGGCTAAAGCCCTGTCTAAAGTGAGCAGTTTTACCACCTCAGAAAGAACTGAGAGTACACTTATTTTAGAAGTGTGGGAGGGAGGGCAGGGAGGCACTACACAGTATAACATTTTTTTATTAGTTAATTGAATACTTCAAGGCAGAGATGTGGAAACTGTTGTGTGTTGTAATCCAACAACATCTGGAGGGCCACAACTTTCTCGTTCTTGAGTTAGAGATCTGTGCATTCCTCATGTTAGTTGTTTATCTACTTTGGAATATATGTGCAATTTAAATATACAGTATATTTTTCTCCAGTCCACTTCCCTTTGGCATCCAGTTGGTGTCGCTGTTGATTTGTATTAGCAATCCACTGTGCCGATTCTCCTGGCCCTTTTTTATTTATTGCAGGAGAGCACAGTGGTAAGAGTACCATATATAAAATAAAGTTGAGGTCTTTGAAATTCAGATAACTTCAAGATGGCCACTCCCTTGTTCCTCTTGACTGGAATTACATGGGCCCTGCTGTTCACACAACTGCATACATTTGCCTTATGTTTATAGATGTGTTGAATGTAGAAGGATGGTGCTTGGCTTGATGAATGGGCTGCCTTTGAATTGCAAAGCAAATGGGGATGTTAAAGGCTTTGATTAAATTTCCCTTGCAAGTTCCCAGTGAGACAATATTCCAAGTTTTAAATATAGAGTTTGGAGAGTTAAGAAAAATTTGACTCTTCATAGAATCATGGAATTGTAGAGTTGGAAAGGGCCACTAGGGTCACCTAGTCCAACCCCCTGAAGTGCGGGAGTCAGTGTGGTGTAGTGGTTAAGAGCGGTGGACTCGTAATCTGGGGAACCGGGTTCACGTCTCCGCTCCTCCACATGCAGCTGCTGGGGGACCTTGGGCTAGTCACTTCTCTGAAGTCTCTCAGCCCCACTCACCTCACAGAGTGTTTGTTGTGGGGGAGGAAGGGAAAGGAGAATGTTAGCCGCTTTGAGACTCCTTCGGGTAGTGATAAAGCGGGATATCAAATCCAAACTCCTCCTCTTCTTCTTGTGCCCAACGTGGGGCTATTTGTTGAGTCTCTATAAGGGATGGGGAACCTCCAGGTGTTGCTGGACTGCAACTATCATCCTCCTGGTTCGTTGGCCATGTTGACTGGAGTTGATAGGAGCCGAGTCCATCAACATATGGAAGGCCACGTTTTCCCTGCCCCTGGACTATGTTATAGCTGAATTGGGATTAGAACTCTGTTCCAACATGCTATCCAGCAGGAGTGGCTAACTTTTTTTTGGCACAACAGCTTCACTCACTCTTGGCCAATCCTCTGAGGCCTGTGTGCTGCTAGTGAGGGCATTCAATCCATGTTCTTGCACAGGCACACAGCTTCCTTTCCTTGGACATCAGCTGCGTAGGTGGGGAGAGGGCGATTTTTATCCCCACCTGACTGCTAGGCCAAGGGAAGAGGTTCAAACTTCTCTTCCTACCCCAGCATTTTGTCCACTTTTAATTTTTTGCCCTTTAGCCGCTGTCAAAACTGGTGATGTATCATGAGACCAGAAGAATTTGCTTGCAAGCTGAACCATTCTGGCTCTTTGGCAATTGCTGAGTGGTAATCGCTTTCAAAAGTGTAACATTTACCACTTGCCGACTGGCTTTTAAAATAAAGATTTAGAGTTGAGCCCAATTAAATCATTGTGCTTGTGGGACAACGCTTCCCTTCTCTCCCCTCCTCCTGTGTGTCTCTCAGATTTGCTCTGGGGAGCCTGCCAACCCTCCAGAACAGTTTTGAGGGGGGCAGGGATGTAGGGGAAAGGATCAGAGGGAGGGGAAATTCAGGTGCTTCAGTGAAAGGCATTCCACGAGCACAATTACAATCCAATAATAATACTAACACATAGTAATAATTCTTTGTAACTTTTCAAAGCACTTCATTATCTAGTTGTAATCCTAGAACAATCAAGTAAGCTAAATCAGTACAGTCGTACCTTGGTTTTCGAACAGCTTAGTTCTCGAATGTTTTGGCTCCCGAACGCTGCAAACCTGGAAGTGACTGTTTTGGTTTGCGAACTATTTTTGAAAGCCGAATATCTGATGGGGCTTCTGATTGGCTGCAGGAGCTCCCTGCAGTCAGTCAGAAGCCGCGCTTTGGTTTCCAAACATTTTGGAAGTCGGAGGGACTTCCGAAACGGATTCTCTTTGACTTCCCAAGGTACAACTGTACTATTACATGCCCCGTCCCCATCCCATTCCAGATGTTGGGACTGAGGTTAAGTGGGAGTCACTTGGCTTAGGTTTTCTGGTGAGTTCATGGTACATGGAAGGCGGAAACTGAGGACTTCCTGATTCATAGCTCAGCCTCCTGGTCACTGCTACGGCAGCTTTTCAGGATACCATGTAGGTGTTTGCTAGAGTAAATTCTTTTTGTGTGTGTGAATTTGGGATTGGTGCACAGGATGACCTAAGGCTAGGATTCTCTTCATTTTACTGTTCACCCGGTAAAAATTAGTCCCTGCATAAGATGTCTGTGCATTCATAGGATACCTTTTAAAAACCAACCAGTGAATGCCAAAAAATTGTGCTAGAAGTGGTCTTCTGTTTCTTGTCCCAGGTAACAACATTGTCATGTTACTGTCTCAAACAGGCACAATTTTCTAAGGTCCAGATTGCAATTTGCAGTAGAAACCAGCATTTAAAGTTTCGGCTATGCGCATTTGCTTTCTGCTGCTGCTTTAGATTCTTCTGAGGTCCAGCAAAAATGCTGTTTCTGTGAAAGGGTGAAGGGAACTCTCTCTCTCACCCAAACTCTGTGCTGTTTTAATTGTGAAAGTCCTTACAAATGCTAATAAGCTTAAGGGGCCAGCAAAGTAGCAGAAGTGTGGGGGAAACATTGAGAATAGTGCATTCAAGTGAATATTTATGCACAGGGCAGGCAGGAAACTGGAGATTAAGAAATGTAGGGAGACAGGCATGAGCATCCTTCACTGGGTTCTTTTTCTCCTCCTTTTACAATGTCTCATTAGGTTGTAAAGCCGTTCCTTTCAGTAGCACTGCTGGGTTGTCTGATTCAATTGGACTTCAAAGTTGCACAGTCGCTTGGTGGCTGAGCCTTTGTCGAATGCTTTTTTAGAATAAGTGTTGTCTTGGCTTAGAAGAGTTGTGAAAATGCAGTTGATTTGCAGGACGCGACTGGCAGGTTATTTCCCCCAGTTTATTTCACCTGAGGTTTATGACAGCTAAAAATAAGCAGCAGATTTGTAATGTGATGGATTTCACAGTTGATAAAGACAACAATAGAAGGAATCTTTGCAGCTTCTTTTGTTTGATTGAAGCACTGGCAGTTCCTCTGTTTCATGCCTTCGAATGATGAGAAAAGGGTAAGAGATGACAGACAAAAGGAAGTATTCCTTTAGAAATGGAAACTAAGCAATAGAAAGGACTTTCAGTGGCACACAAGCACAAATGACTTTATAAAACAAGAGTGGGGAACCGGATCTGGCCGGTGGGATCTGTTCAGTGCCAGATATGCAGGTCTAATAGATGGCTGTCCAGCCTTTGCCTGAAGACCTCCAGTGAGGAAGAGCTCACCACCCCACGGGTCATTTATTCCACTGTCAAGCTGCTACTCTCGTCAATAAGTTTATCCTGATGTTCAGCTGAAATCTGCCCCCCTGTAACTTGCACCCATTCAGATGGGAGTATCTGGAGGTCTCTATCATGTCATGTTAGTTTGATCCTCAGTCTCTATGCCATGTGCTGCTCTGAGCATCTTCTTGTGGGAAAATGTGGCTTGTAAACACAACACACAAACTTTGATCCTCCTCCGAAATGCTTCCATTGGGAGCTACCAGCAGTGGGTACCATAGCTGAGTGATGTGACCTCCTCCTTTTTTGCACAGAGTTAGGTCAGTGTTATAAACTGAGATATGAAAGCCAGGAGCTAAATGGCACCTTAAACCTGGGTTATGGGCACAACAATGGAATGTCTAGGTGCATTATTTTTTAAGAGCGATATCACATTTTCTTGTGATTTTCTTCTCCAAAAACTGCTGCACGTGAATGCTCAGTGTGTGTTTCCAAATCTCAGTTCTATAAATTCTTTATGCTTTTCTCCTTCAGGCACGCTAGATCAAGAAACTACGTACGTGAATTGGAGTCATGCAGGCTGGAAACTGTGTCTGTGGATTTTGGAGACTACCATCCACTCAAACCCATTACAGTAGGTTTCCTTTTCAACCTTTCAACAGTCCTGTGTAGCCATGTTGGTCCAGAAGACTGGGGACAATCTACCGTATTTTTCGCTCTATAAGGCGCACCAGACCACAAGACGCACTTAGTTTTTGGAGGAGGAAACCAGAAAAAAAACATATTCTGAATCTCAGAAACCAAAACAGCAAGAGGGATCGCTGCGCAGTCAAAGCAGCGATCCCTCTTGCTGTTCTGGCTTCTGGGATAGCTGCGCAGCCTGCATTCGCTCCATAAGACACACATTTCCTCTTACTTTTTAGGAGGGAAAAAGTGAGACTTATAGAGCAAAAAATACGGTAATTAACAGACCCTTCTTGGTTCTCATGCTGATTCTCTGGAATGGGCCCATCTCTATGTACCTTCTAGCACTTGATGGAATAAGCCTTTCTTCTTTAAGGAAGCCTTTGGGAAAAGGGAAACTGTGTACCATTTGTGCAGTTTACACCTATATTAGAATTTTCAGTTTTCTAGTTGTAAGATGTGGATTTGATTCATACAGCTAGAGCCCCGATTTACTTCCTTAATCTTGTGCACAGTTACAGATAGGTAGCTGTGTTGGTCTGCCATAGTCAAAATAAAAAATTCCTTCCAGTAGCACCTTAAAGACCAACTAAGTTAGTTCTTGGTATGAGCTTTCGTGTGCATGCACACTTCTTCAGATACACTGAAACAGAAGTTGCCAGATCCTTCTATATAGTGAGAAGGTGGGGAGGGGTATTACTCAGAAGGGTGGTGGGAATGGGAGATTGGCAGATCTGCTACTGGAAGGAATTTTTTATTTTAATCTTGTGCACAGTTAGACTGTGCCTAGAACTAGTTCATTTCTTCACCATTGTATTCCTAAATTGGGATTGGGCAATATGATACCTTCTGGATAACAACTCCCGTCAGTCCTTGCCAGCATGGGGAAAGGTGAGGGATGATGGGAATTGTAGTAACTAACATCAGTAGTGCATCACGTTGACTACCCCTACCTAAAGCAATGGACTTAGGCATGCAAAACTCAGTTTAGAGGATTGCAGCTTCGGCCTGCAATTCTGTATGCACATATCTGGGTGTAAGTCCTATTGAACACAATGGAACTTGCTTCTGAGTAGACAGTTGTACAGTCGCACAGCCTTGGTGCAAGATAGCAGTTTTCGGCTGCATTCGTATGCACACTTATCTTGGAGTAAGCCTTATTAAAATAAGCAAGGCTGAGTAAAAGTGCAAAGAATAGTCTTGTTAGTATCTGGCGCTCCTTCTGACTATTATTATGTATTCCTCAGGTAATGGAATCAAAGACAAAGAAATTAGGCCGCAAAGGAAGCACTTCCTCTACTTCCTCCTCCTCTTCCAGTTCAATGATGGATCCCCTGAGCAGTGTGTTGGACGGCACTGATCCTTTGTCATTGTTTGCTGCAACTGCAGATCCCCTGCTGACTGCAACTACGGTAACACTCTTGTCGCATTGACTAGATCCTTGTGAGCCTGCCTGCCTGCAGCTCTGCTCTGTGGCCTGTAATGGAATGTTGATGGATTGAGGAAGGGCCATAGCTCAGAGGTAGAGCATCTGCCTTGGGTACAGAAGGTTCCAGGTTCAATTCCTGGCGTCTCCAAGCAGGGCTGGGCTGGGGAAAACCCCTGCTTGAATCCCTGGAGAGTCACCTGCTGGTCAATGTAGATGATGATGATGATGATGACGACAACAACAACAACAATAATAATAATAATTTATTATTATTTATACCCCGCCTATCTGGCTGGGTTTCCCCAGCCACTCTGAGCTAGATAAACCAGTGGCCTGACACAATATGAGGCAGCTTCCTTTGCTCTGAACCAGGGACTGGGCTTTTTTGGTGGTGGCCCTGAACTTACAGAATCTATTTCATGTTCCTTCAGCATTGTTCGTTTTAAAAAGGTTTTTGTTCATTTTTATGAAACAGTATGCTTTTTATTCAAGTTGCATTTTTTAAAAATACTCCACTTTAGATCAGATTCTACTGTCCACCTTAGTATATATGCATATTTGTTTAACTGATAGTGTCTTTTATATTTCATATTTAGTTGCAAACATACACACACACACACACACACACACACACACATATATATATATATATGCAGTACTGCTCCTGAACCAGGTATCAAGGCGATGTACATCACAACATCAAACGCATTCAGGAAACAATTAGAAACCGACAGAGAATCACTGAGCAGAAAAAGAAATTAAGAATTTAGTAAATGCTTGAGCGAACAAAAGTATATTTAATTGCCAGCAAAAAAGCATACTGCTGGGAGAAGGTTGTTTCATAATGTGAGCTGGAAATGTCTGAGAATGTCCTCCTCATTCTGCTTGCCATCTGGTGGCTCAAAGCAGGCCTTGGCCAACACCAAGAGAGGTGCTTTCAAAGCTCTTGGTGGGCAGAAAGGTTCATCTGGCTGTTTTACCATTGCATACTGCTTTGTGCCGGTTCTCATGTCCTGAAAGGTGGCTTAATAAATATTTTGCTAGTAGCAGATGCACAAATAATAGACTATGTTTCTGCAGGCATTGCTAGGATGTGTATCATTAGTTATCCATGTTCAGGGGTGGGAAACCTCTGACCCTGGGTGTCAGGCTGGAGGAATCCTCTCCCTCCCCCCTGATGGCACTGAGAATCAGGGAGGAAACAAGAAAGTTCTTATGAGTTATTCAGTCATCATGGTGAAAGACAAAGAAATCCAATCATTCCTCCATGATGGAGTTGCTCACACTGAGCTCCTCCTCTCTTCCCTTCTAACAACAAAACACCTGCTTCTATGGTGTCTGCCTGTGGCAAACTGTAGTTGTACCCTTTGTTCTTGCACTCTTAACGAATGTTGCGCTTTGGGAGAAGGGGGTTTGGTTATGCTGTCCAGTGATGTGTCAGCTAGCGGCTCTGTCTCCTCCTCCTTCTAACACTGCATAACTCTGCTGTTCTCCTGTCTCTGAGCTGCTATCTTCCTCAAAGCCCTGCTATAATTCGAGACTGCCTTCCTCTTCCCTGGAAGCTACAGGCAAAGGTGGGGGGGAGGGCAACCTCCACTCCTCCTCCTCTTCAATCCAGTCCCTGACACAGGGCCCAGACGTGGCCCTCTGGGTGTCTCCATCTGGCCCTTGGAACTCTTCCCTGGCCACACCCACTTACTGGTCCTGCTCCACATCCTGAGTGTATTTGCCTGCCTGGAATGTGTGTGCTTGAGCCAGGATAATGTCTGTCGCTTGCCTGGAGGACAAAGAGGGCTGTGCAAGTGTGTTTAAGAGCCAGCCTACTGCACAAAGATAGAATTTGCATCCCTTGCTCTACCCACATTTGCCTCTGGCCCTGCCCAGCACAGACGTGTCTGTAAAGTGAATGCCACCTTTGCTCTGAAAAATGTGGGTGAGATTTATCAATATTTTAAAATGATGAAATACGTATTTACAACAACATACCAGAGGTCAAACATCTCATTATCTGGAGGATTCTATGCCTCGCTTCTCTCTCCTCTGCAGGATAGTGCCAGAAAGAAACGGGATAAAGATGATTCCTCAGCTGTTGGCAGTGACTTTGAGCCTTGGTCAAGCAAACGGGCTGACATCCTTGCTCGGTACACAACAAACGAAAAGCTTTCCATTGTGAGTGAACGTTTGGTTATTTTTCAAGAGGAAAGGTGGGATACAAATGCAATAATAATAATATCAACAAAGTAGGAAAGTAGGTCCAGTCTTTTTGGGTGTGCAAGCACATACAATAAATTTTGTTTTAGCATAGCAGATGTTTGTAATGTTCATTTTTAAGCCATTGAGAGAACAGCATAGCATCCTTCTGAATTGTTGTGCATATTTATTCCTAAAGGCACTTAAAAATTAGTGCATGGGAGGGTAGGATGGGCATGGAAATAGCAGTGTAACCATGCCTACTCAGAAGGAAGCCCCACTGGATTCAGTTGGGCAGTAAGTGGCTTTGGGATTGCATCCTAAAGTAGCAGTACTGAACTTAGGGTTGTATCCAGTGATAGTCATATAGAGAGCAGACCCATTAAAAGGAACAGACATGACCGAGAGCTCATCCATATTTACCTTTTGCCCTGACAAAAGCCTTCATCCCATATGCCCTGTCTTTTATCATGGTTGCCGTAAAACCACACTTTTACATCTGAAACAATGTGTTGCCTGAGCTTGAGAGTCTCAGAACTGTTCCTCGGGCAGGTTGTTAAACACAACATCCCTCTTATCCCTGAATATTTAAAATAAAAGTTTAGCATCCTACTCTTAAGAACTCTTAACAACTTTTAATTACAACCTATCATGGTTCACATTATTCTGGCTTTTTGTTATACCACTACACCTGTCAGCTGTTGGGAATGATTGCATTTGAGAACAAATGTTTTGTTTCATTGCAGAACTTGTGTATGGGATCTGAAAAAGGTACGTGTTCACTTTAATATGTAGCACTGTGGAAGGGGGGGAATGTTTTAAACGTGTCACAGAATTGTTTTCTATTTTTCTACTAGCTTATAGGAATATTGAAATCGCCACGTAAATATTCCACAGCACATGGTTACGAGAAAAGCTGAAAATTAGGTGCAAAATATCTCAATAATCTAACTGTGAAACATGAAGTTTCAGTAGCCATTGTCCCGTTTAAAGACGTAATTTAGGTTAGTGCTGCTCCAAGTGGTGGTCTGTGGACTGGTACCAGTCCATGAGCAATCAACTGTAGGACCCTAGCAACTCCACCACAGTCCAGGTTGGGGAGGATGCCTTAGGGACCAAGTATGGTATGGTCCCTGGTATTTTGGGGCAGAAAATTGCCAGTCCATCAGATCAGATAGCTTGAGAAGCACTGATTTAGGCATTATTTACAGGTAGCGACCTGTTATTTACAGGTAGCGACTGATTTGTGCGGGGGTTATGTTCCAGAGCCCCACGTGCATCGGCAGGGCCTGCGCAAGGCTGCCTCGTTCTTCCTTGTTCCTCTCCCACCCTGCCTGTTCTGCCTGTTTTTGCGACCTTTTGGTTCACATCTGTGGTTGGCTCTATTCAGAATCGCGCGCATATGGGATGCACCTAAAACTGTCGCTGCCTGTACATCAGCCCCAAATTAGCAACGAATTCCTCCTTCCCAAATTTATTCAGTGGATTGTTTGGAAATGGTTTCGTAGGGCCACAGGCTTATAGAGTTGGAAGGGACCGCAAGGGTCATCTAGTCCAAACCCCCTGCAATGCAGGAATCTCTTGTGCAATGTGGGGCTCCAACCCACAACCCTGAGATTAAGAGTCTCATGCTTTGCCGACTGAGCTCTGTTGCAGTTTAAAGCATTCCAGTATGTGATTCCCTTCAGGAAAAGCAACAACTCCTGGATCAGCAGTTTCTGAGAAGGTGCGGACAAGGCTGGAAGAGCTGGATGATCTCGAAGAGGTGAGCGAGCGCTTTCATTTCCCTACATTTATACCCCACCACCCTGCTTTTTAAATAAAATATTCAGGGTAGCTTGCAAGACGGAACAAAATAGACTAATGAGGAAAAAACAGCAGTAAAGCCAGCAGCAGTTTTCAGACTCGAAAGAAACAAGGGCAAAATACATGAAAGGATGGTAATCTAAAAATTACCATATTTTTTGCACCATAACACTCACTTTTTTCCTCCTAGAAAGTAAGGGGAAATGTCTGTGCGTGTTATGGAGGGAATGCCTACTGGTGGCATGCCTACGGATTTTCCTCCTCTAAAAACTACGTGCGTGTTACGGTTGGGTGCGTGTTATAGAGCGAAAAATACGGTAGTTGCTGAGATATAATGATGATGATGATGATGATACTAATAATACTAATAATACTAATAATACTAATAATAATAATTTATTATACCCGCAGGGTATTGTTGTTCTTTAGTCATTTAGTCGGGTCATGAAGAGTCGGACACGACTAAATGACTAAACAACAGCAATACCCTGCGGCTTCCAACAGAACACTAAAATACAATAACCTATTAAACATTAAAAGCTTCCCTAAACAGGGCTGCCTTCAGATGTCTTCTAAAAGTCTGGTAGTTGTTTTTCTCTTTGACATCTGGTGGGAGGGTGTTCCACAGGGCGGGTGCCACTACCGAGAAGGCCCTCTGCCTGGTTCCCTGTAACTTAGCTTCTTGCAGCGAGGGAACTGCCAGAAGGCCCTCAGCATTGGACCTCAGTGTCCGGGCAGAACGATGAGGGTGGAGACGCTCCTTCAGGTATACTGGACCGAGGCTGTTTAGGGCTTTAAAGCTCAGCACCAACACTTTGAATTGTGCTCGGAAACGTACTGGGAGCCAGTGTAGGTCTTTCAAGAACGGTGTTATATGGTCTCGGCAGCCACTCCCAGTCACCAGTCTAGCTGCCGCATTCTGGATTAGTTGTAGTTTCCGGGTCACCTTCAAAGGTAGCCCCACATAGAGCGCATTGCAGTAGTCCAAGCAAGAGATAACTAGAGCATGCAGTACTCTGGCGAGACAGTCTGCGGGCAGGTAGGGTCTCAGCCTGCGTACCAGATGGGGCTGATAAACAGCTGCCCTGGACACAGAATTGACCTGCGCCTCCGTGGACATGTTTTGAGACTACAGTTCCCATCATCCCTGACCACTGCTCCTGTTAGCTAGGGATGATTGGAGTTGTAGTCCCAAAACATCTGGAGGGCCGAGTTTGCCTATGCCTGCCTTAAGACCCCTCCTCTGAAGCCCTTTGATTCTGTTGGTTCACTTTATTTCCAGGTCACATTTCATGATTTTAACAATATTTGTTCAAAACAAGAGCAGCAGCAGAGCCCTCCAATGGCCCAGCGCTTGATTTCTAGTTTAAAAAGAAAGCAAGCAAGCAAAATAACATCATTCTTCCCACACCCTACTTCCCAATGTACACCGGCTTCCTGAGAAGCACAGCATTTGATGCATTGATCCTGCAATTTGTAGCGATATAAATATCAAGAGATTCTGCCGGAGGGTAAATCATGCAACCCGGTGGTGCTCTTTGACTGCAGAGGATGCTGCTGGCCTGCTTCAAAGGAGAGCCAAACGCATCCAGCTGCCCTTGAATTTCAATGATAGTTTTGTTATGTAATCTGCCACTTGGCAGCTCTGCAGAAGCCAAAGGGAGAGGAGGAAGCTCTTGGAAAAAAAGAAGCTTTCCTTGTTTTTCATACGTTTATAAATTCACTTGTTTTGCACACTGCTTCCTTCTTCTTTTTTCAGGGGTCACAAAAGGAGCTGTTAAACTTGACTCAGCAAGATTATACAAACCGGATTGAAGAACTCAATCAATCTTTGAAGGATGCTTGGGCCTCGGATCAAAAAGTGAAAGCTCTAAAGATAGTCATACAGGTTAGCATTACATGCCGAGCGTGTTCTGCACATCATAATGATTGGGGTTAAAGCATAGTGAAAATTGTGTGTTTAAGGTGCTGTTAACTCTGTTGGGCTCCAAAAGGACTCCTGGGAACAGTGCTGACCCTTGACCCTTGACCCCCCTCTTTCTGAGCCAGACCCACCTCTTTCTTGATGGTGTTACCCTGGTGCGCACCTTGGTAATGCGGCTTTGGGAAGGAGGTGCGAGGCTCTGGCAAGGTCCTTGAGCCCTCCTCCCTCCTTCCCAAAGTCTAGAAAGTGCTTGCCCAGCTTTGGGAAGGAAGTAGGAGGACTCTAGGACCCTGTCAATGCCCCCACTCCTCTTTCACCGAAGCACTTACAGGCTTTGAGAAGGTGCCCTAATGGCGGCCATAAATCCACCTCTGTTGTACCACTGGCCATTTGCTTGTTCTTGCTTGTGGGCCCAGTTCACAGAGCCATCCAAACTTAGCCTGCATATACACCATGCATTTTCGATGCATGCCTACTTTGAAAGAATCCTGGAAACTGCATTTTGTTAAGAGTGCTGGGAATCGTAACTCTGTGAGAGGTAAACTACAGTTCCCAGGGTTCTTTGGGAGGAAATCATGTGCTTTTAAAAAGTATGCTGTGTGTGCAGCTGGAGAAGGCAAAAACAAACGGAAGCTCTTGCTCCTTCTCGCTGCTCACCCCCTTGGTGAAGGCAGGTGAACAAGCAGCCACAGGAAGGAGCAGCAGCAGGGGCTGGCACTGGGTGCCCTGCTGGTGAATGAGCCTCGGCAGATGCACAACGATGCTAATTTGTGATGCCAGCCTCTGGGTGGCTACCAGCTGACCTGCCAGTCTCCCTTCCTCCCATCTGCTGGATGTTTGCCTCTTTTACTCTCCCCTCCTCTGCCTAAGCATCTTAAAAAGCATTATCTTAAAATGCAGAGACATCACCTTGCCAGCAAAGGTCCGTATAGTTAAAGGTTTTCCCAGTAGTGATGTATGGAAGTGAGAGCTGGATCATAGAGAAGGCTGATCGCCGAATAATTGATGCTTTTGAATTATGGTGTTGGAGGAGACCCTTGAGTGTCCCATGGACTGCAAGAAGACCAAACCTATCCATTCTGAAGGAAATCAGCCCTGAGTGCTCATTGGAAGGACAGATCCTGAAGCTGAGGCTCCAATACTTTGGCCACCTCATGAGAAGAGAAGACTCCCTGGAAAAGACCCTGATGTTGGGAAAGATGGAGGGCACAAGGAGAAGGGGACGACAGAGGACGAGATGGTTGGACAGTGTTCTCGAAGCTACCAGCATGAGTCTGACCAAACTGCGGGAGACAGTGGAAGACAGGAGTGCCTGGCGTGCTCTGGTCCATGGGGTCACCAAGAGTCGGACACGACTAAACGACTAAACAACAACAACCTCTGCCTAATGCACCTTCTAGGACAGGAGGCAGAGTGGAATTGAAAGGGCCTCTTAAGCTACGCAGAAGGGGGCAGGAGAAGGAATGCTTGGAAAGGCAGTCATTCCAATTTTTGTTTAATTCTTCGTCCCTGGTTGCTGCAGTGGGAGGGTGGTCTGAGCAGGATCTTTGGGTGTGCTTGCTTTTAGTTCCATGGGGGTGCAGAGGTGGCCAACAGTTGTGAAAACCTGGAGGGGCCTGGTCCCCCTGTTTTAATTATGATTGCTTATCCTTTAGGGAGGAATGACATCTGGTATATCTATATATCTGGAGTATATTATGGAAGAATTGTAGCTCGGGGCAGAGCACCTACTGTGAATGCAGATGGTCCCAGTTTTAATCCCTGGCATCTCTAGGGCTAGGGGTGTCCCCTGTCTGAAACCTGCTCCCAGTCGGTGTTGACAGCACTGATCTAGGTGGACCAGGGATGCGGGTGGCGCTGTGGTCTAAAACACTGAGCCTCTTGGGCTTGCCGATCAGAAGGTCGGCAGTTTGAATCCCTGCAACAAGGTGAGCTCCCGCTGCTCTATCGCAGCTCCTGCCAACCTAGCAGTTTGAAAAGCCAGTGCAAGTAGATAAATAGGTACTGCTGCGGTGGGAAGGTAAATGGCGTTTCAGTGTGCTCTGGTTTCCGTCACGGTGTTCCGTTGCACCAGAAGCGGTTTAGTCATGCTGGCCACATGACCCGGAAAGCTGTCTGTGGACAAACGCCGGCTCCCTCGGCCTGAAAGCGAGATGAGCACCACAACCCCATAGTTGCCTTTGATTGGACTTAACCATCCAGGGGGTCTTTACCGTTACCTTACCTAGATGGACCAGTGCTCTAACTGTATAAAGGCAGCTTCCAGTGTTCATAGGTAAGACAAGTAGTACCAGTAACAGGGCCTTTTTAGTAGTAACACCAACTTGTACAGCTAGCTCCCTGAAGCCTCCTAAGCCCACTCCTTTTGTGTTTTAAGAGAGTTAGTAAAACACTATGTTTTGGGCAACCTTTTGCTGTTTGATTTTCAGAATGATCATTGGAAGCAGCCTTAGACTACTAGATCATATATTTTCCCCATCTAGCTCAGTAGAGTCTACTCTGGCAGTGCCTCTTCTAGAGCTAAAGTATAGGCCTTTCCAGGGATTGAACCTGCTAACTTCTGCATACAAAACCATGTATCGCTGTGCTGTAGCCTCTCCCTTAGTCACATGCTATTTTTAATCCCTTTTTTGGCACTTCAAAATTATTTCCTAGTGTAGATATTTTCTTTACAATGTGAACTTAGTCATCTCTTCTTTCTCTTTTCCTTCTTTAGTGTTCTAAACTTCTTTCAGACACAACGGTCATTCAGTTTTATCCAAGCAAATTCGTCTTAATAACAGACATACTTGACACATTTGGTAAGTGCAGACATCTCAAACGTCTCTCCTTTTTCAGATTGAAATTTGTAAGTGCAAACTTGGAAGACAACAAAAATCTTGCACTGGTTTGTGGCTCCTGGAAGGTTGCCTATGAAATAATTCGGCCCTTCTGCTGCATCAAAGCTTTAAGGACCTGTCTTGTTTGTGGCATCATCTTCTTTGAAATGCATTTTGTGGTGGGTTTTCCTGCCCCTCCCCAATGAACACTGGACGTCTCCCTTTCAAAGGTCTTGACCGACTGAAACTTGCTCACCTCCGTGAAATGTCTTTGTTCAGTTAGATAAAAGAGAGTACCAGATGTTCTTTCCTGGACTCAACAAACGTGACCTGAGCAACACGATCTGCCTTGGAACCTCTCATCATAGTTTTTGTGGATCCAAGCCAAAAGTATTGTTAGCACAACATCTACAGATGTCTTGAGCCTATTTTCTGTACTGCCTGGCTGCAGCCTTGGGTACCTGACACCGATCATACCCTGATATGGAAGCAGAGCTGTTCATGTGCCACTTCCCCCGTCACAAGAATGCCATCCGTGGCAACTGAGGCTGAGCTGTGCTTAACACCATTGAATCTGAGCTGACTTGGAGTTCAGACTGCAATTGGGCCTCCGCCAAGTTCCTTTACTTAGCAGAGTTTACCTTCCCCTTTTTACATGCACATCAGATAGCTGGTTGCAGGCTTGTGTAAGCCTCTCACTATTTATACAATTCAATCTGTCTTCAGGTTGAATTGTACGTTCCTGGTAAGTTCCCTTCAATCCCTCTTAAAATAATAAAGATGCCATAATCTTATTCAAAGTCAATAAAAGAAGTTTACTCACATCAGTTCACAGTTGGATCCCTGAAGGCAGACAGTTACAAATATTTACATGTTTTCCCCCATATGGGGGAATAATTCCAGTGCTTCTGCTAGCTGAGAGCTAGCAGAGCAGTCCTAGCTAAAAGCTGGTCAGACAAAGAAGGAAGTGAAAAAGAGAGAGGTGTGCTGCATGACTCGTCCTTTTGTTACCTGGGCAGGTTAGATCACACCCACCTTCTATCACATGCAAAGGAAGGATGCTCCAACCAGGAGGAACAGGAAGTTTTGACTGGCTGAACCAAACATTCCCTCACATGTCTTCTCTAGCATTACAAGGAATGTTGTACTTGACTGCTCCCAGTGGATTGCACCCCACATTTGTCTACAGGAATACATTGGGCTTGTAGCTCAGGGACAGAACACTTGCCTTGCATGCAGAATTTCTCCGCTTCAGTCTCCAGCATCTCCCGGAAGGGCTGGGAGAGAGCCCTGCCTTCTCTGAGTTTATCTCCATTCTGGGTGACATTGTGGATCTACAACAGGGGTGGGGGAACCTCCAGTTTTGTAAACAGCTTAGAGGTTTTCCTACAGTCAGTTTTGCTAAACATACACAGAAAAATAAATGTTCCTTTCCACGTCGCGTTCAGTGAAAATGGGTGGCAAATCATTTCTTTGAAGTGGTGTTTTAAGTGCAAAAGGAAGTACTAAAGTTGCCTACTTGGCTCCACTAGATGACAGTATAATGTAACAGGAAACAGTTGCATTTGGCAAGTTGAAAACTAGAGCTGTGTGCAAACGGCCCCTCAAAATTCTCCACCCAAATTTTGCTTTTAATGTGATTTGCAATCTGGATTTAGAATAGAAGTCTTGTTGAAGACTAGATGTATTCTCTCTAGCCCGTAAATCTCAACCCATTATCTTACTGTTTATGTTCATTACATTTGTATCTTAAAATGCATAAGAATGAATAGCTTTTTAAAAAATCCTTGCAGGAAAGCTGGTGTATGAAAGAATCTTCTCCATGTGCACAGATAATCGCAGCTCCTTACCAGGTAACACTATTGCTGTGCTACTTACTTGCAGATTTAGTGTTATGCCCAGCTAAATTTTACTCATAGTAGAGTAGACCCATTGGAATTGGTCCTATCCACTAATTCAGGTGGGTTTACGTTGAATAAAACATAACTGGCTACAACCCTTAGGTTATAATCACAGGCATATTTGTTACAGTTGAACCCCATGAAATTTATATTTTATTGTGGTTTTATATTTGTTGCAGACCGCTTAGATGTTTTCTGTATGAGTTAGCAATATATACATACTTTTTAAAAAATAAACTAAACATACAGACTTTGGGCTCAGACTTTTAAATTCAGTATTGTTGAAAATTACACAATATGAACACGTCTACCTATTATGGATTACTGCAATGTGTTGTTTGTGGGGCTGCCCTGGAAGACTGTTTAGCGACTGCAGCTGATGCAGAATTCGACAAAAGCCGAATGTTGAGCAGAGCTAGATGGTCTGAATTCTGGCCCAATAGTGCTTGCTGGCATTTAATTTTCTGAACCCAATTGAAAGTGATGGTTTTAACCTTATAAAGCCACAGTTTGGGACCCTGTTACCTTGGAGAATGCATTTTCCCATTATTTGCCAACCAAAATAACCAGAGGCCCTTCACTGCGTTTCCTCACTGGCAGAATGCGGCAACAAGAGAACATGTCTTTTCAGTACTGGCCCCGTCTGTGGAATTCTTTCTCCAGCGTGCCTTGCCTGGCACTGACAGTGACACCTTTTTGGTGCCAGGATGAAGCCATTTTGCCCAGACATGTGAATGTTAGCTCCTCCTGCAGCAGCTGATATTTTATCTCAGTAATCCTTTGGTGGTCATGCTTAAAGCTGAGGGGAAGAAGTGAATTGGCTTCTAGGGTCTGCTTACTTTCAGTGTAACTTATACTGGTTTTGTTTGTTTTTATTCTGTACTGGTGTGTGCGTGCAGGAGGTTGTCTGTGCATGAGAGGTGTGTTTCATAGAATTGTAGAGTCGAAAGGGACCCTGAGGGCCATCTAGTCTAACCCCCTGCAAAGCACATTTGCACACATGTATGCTTGTACAAGTGGTGGATGACTCTGATCTCCTATGGTACGTGTGTGTCTTGAGAGAAGGGCCATATCTAGGTGGTAGATCAAATACTTTGTCCCAGATTCAATCCCTTCCTGGTACGGCTGAAAAAGACTCCCGTGTGAGACCTTCAAGAGATGGACCAGTGGAACGATTTGCTATAATGCAGCTGCCTTTTCTTTCTTTTAGATGCATGTAAGTGTGTGTGTGTGTGTGTGTGTGTGTGTGTGTACAGACACACACACACACACACACACAGAGGCACATGATGCAATGGGTGTTCCTGTTTCATTTGGTATGCTCCCTTTTTTTGAGGCTAGATCGTCCTCCACCCAAAGCCTGTATAAAAAGGACGACCAAACAGTAAGAATAATAAAAACACAGGAGCCTTGAAATCCTTACAGCGATCACGCTGGCATGAGAGACTCTGGCGCGGTGTGTGTAAACAGGCACAATTTCCTGTGCGGAGCCTTTATGCCTTGAGCAGCTGTGTGCAAAGCAAGAACATGCTCCTTGGTATTTTGTTCTCATTCTTTCCATTCCAATAAAAGGAAAAAACTTCTGATTTAGCACCGGAGCCCCCCTGCCTGCAGGAAACCGAGGCTGCAGCTGAAGACTGTGCTTACCCAGATGTACCTAAGCAGGGAAAGGAGAGGGGATCATTGCAGAGGTTTCGAAAGGACACACTTTGTCTCTGATAATGAAACCGGTGCTTTATGGCCGTGCCAATGAGGCTAGCCTGGAATCAGTGCAATATAATATGTTGTTATATTTTGTGGATAAGGTTGATTCTGGTACGTGTGTGCCATTTTCTGTACCTCTTTTGCAAGAAGCCGGTTTTAAATCTTGTTTTTATATTCCTAATCCAAGTCTGTTTCTTGCGCCGTCTCTCCCAACAGCTGCTGCTCACTGTCTTGTCCTTAACCGCCTTGGCAGTTAGGGCACGCTTGAACTTAAGGACTCCGGGTCCCCATCGTGCTTCGTTACGTAAAAGTCCTCAAGCGCTTAGGGGTGGGCTGTTGCCAAATGGGAGAGAATTGCAGTCTCTCTCTCTCTCTCTCCCCCACCCTCTTGAGTTTCTGCATAGGCTCGACGTTTTTGAGGAGAGAACAGCACAGCAGCAGAATAATAAGTGGCAGTCCCTGCTCCAGTTCAGTTGAACGGGAACTTCTGCCGCTTCTGCTTTGTTCTGTGGCGGAAAGGTGCTCGGAACGCAGAGATCCCCCACCGCCCCATATCAAATCACTTTGACCCACTTTTCTTCCATTGGATGAGGCCCGATTTGCTCATTTGTTAGCACAAGGTGTGTCAGCAAAAGCACCTTCTCGAAAGAAGCTCCTCCATCCCAGGCACCTGATGGCCCAAAAATGGGTCAACCAGATCGTGAAAAGACTGGCGGTGTGTCTTGGTGTTGCATAGGGAGCTGGCTTTATGCAAGGCCAGGCTGTTTATCCCTCTCTCCCAGTATTGCCTTTTTGGATTGGCAGTGTCTGTCCAGATCTTCACATGGTTCTTCCCTTGCTTCCAGCTCTGCTACATGTTTTGTTGTTTCTTGCCCGGGAGGGAAGCCGGTATAGAGCTTTAATAAAGTATCGTAACTGGAAGATGCCAGGAATAAAATATGGGACTTTCCCCATGCAAAATTGTTGGCTTTTTGCAGTATAGTAACGCTGCAGAGAGCTTGCTGGGGAGATCATGCATTAAAAAGAAAGGACTCAAAAATAACTTAAAGAAGGTTTTAATAAGAAAAACAAAAACTCCATTTACACTAAATATATTAACAAACAAACATGACCCAACCACCAACCCATCCCCCAGGGTAATGGGAGAGCTAGGTGTTGCTCCTTCTATACTCTACCCAGATGCTGACACGCCTTAATCAAATACAACTCAGCAGCACCTGCTATGTTTCACAGCTGTAAAGCTGGGTCTCGTTATCTTGCTCTGGCCCTTGCTCCGGCCCCTTAAAGACATACACATGGAGTGGAACAATGATGAACCTTTACATTTAAAGAAACCATTCAACATTTCCCCTGCGGTTCATCATTGTGGAACAAAAACATAAAGCATACTTTGTACATGTTTTTCATGTGTAACCTTTGTCAATACTTGATGTAAACTGCAACCTATAATGTTTAGTATGTTTAAGGTACATTACCACTTTCTTAAGAGCAGAGAAACATTGCATAGTGGGCTTTTCCACATTGTGATGCATCTTTTAACAAAAGCTTAACTGTTTCATATTTTACACTTGGTGAATAGCACAAATCATAATCTTCGCCTGGAATTTGTTGAAAGCCCCTAGCAACTAGTCTTGCCTTGTACCTTACAACTTCATTTTTGTCATTCATTTTAACTCTATAAACCCATTTTGAATCAATAAGTCTCATATCTGGGGTTTGTGGTACAAGAGACCAAGTGTTATGCTCTTTTAAAGAAGCTATCTCAGAGTTCATAGCTTTATACCAATTTACAGCTTGGTGCTTAGGTAAACTCTGAACGTCACTGTAGCTTTTTGGTTCAAAAACCGCCTTATTGGCATACACAGTATTAAAATGTTCATCTGCGAAACGTTGTGGCTTCTGCCTCTTTCTATCTGAACGTCTCAGTCCGGAAGGAGAGTCAGACTCCTCAGACTTAATGGGACTAAGTGAACTACTAGTTTCAGGTTGTAAATCATTGTCAGACTGAAGAGGTGCCTGTTGGCTAAGCTCGCGGTCAGAAAACTCAAGAGAATCTAACCTCCCCTCAG
Source organism: Podarcis vaucheri (assembly GCF_965113315.1). Taxonomy (NCBI): domain Eukaryota; kingdom Metazoa; phylum Chordata; class Lepidosauria; order Squamata; family Lacertidae; genus Podarcis; species Podarcis vaucheri. Next base: position 41,413,330 of record NC_138752.1, read on the forward strand.
GTGCCTGTGACTTTAAATCCTCAAACAAATTATCAGATTCAACAGGCTTTTTGTCTTTCCCCATTAATTCAGAATCACCATTTTCTCCTGCTGCTGCTCCTGCTTCCTCTTCTTCCTCAGTATCATTTATACCATCAATATCTTGGAAAACAGCAACCCCATTCCAATTTACAGTTTGTATCATGCTTCTGGTAATATGAAATTTGCCAGTTGCTGGTATGTAAATTCTGTACGCCCCCTGCTGGTAGCCCATTAATTTCCCCTGTACACTACATTCACCCAATTTCTGCTTAGCAGGATAATGCATAACTACATCTGAACCCCAAATACGTAGGTATTTCAGATTAGGGCGTTTTTTAAACAGCTTCTCATAGGGGGTGACATCTAAACCAGAATGATAACTGCAATTTCTAACATAACAAAAAGCATTGAGTGCTTCAGCCCAAAACACTTTGGGCAGATTAGCATCGTGCAGATAAGTTTTAACCCCTGCCTGCAGGTCACGCTGCACAACTTCAACAAGCCCATTTTGCCAGGGACTTCGGGGGCAAGATAACTCATGAGTAGTCCCCTGCACTTCCAGGAAATTCTCAAAATCCTCAGAAACAAATTCCCCGCCCCGGTCAGAAAACAGGTTCTTAATTGGTTTGTTAAAGTGCGTTTTTACCCAGTTGCAAAAAACCTTGTACTTCTCAAATGCTTGGGACTTCTCAGCTATTGCATAAGTCCAACAATATCTACTATACTGGTCTATCAGAGTGAGCCAGTACTTCGAACCTCCTAATGATGGTGGGAGTGGCCCAACTAAATCACAATGTACACGCTCAAATGGCTCAGTTACTTTTCTATCTGAGCACCTACCCTTGCGTGCAACCTTAATCTTATTCTTGCAACAGGATAGACATTGCATGAAGAATTTGCATGGTTTTAAGTTGAGGCCATTGACAATACTCTTTGTCTTAATTACATCAGCAAAATTCAGGTGTCCCAGAATTCTGTGCGCCTCGTGGACACACCCAGAATGTGGCCTTACATTCCTCAACCCCTGTCTTGACTGTGCTGCTCTGCAATTTATAGGCGATTGGGAGTAGGTGCGAAAATACAGTCTATATAAACCATCAGATTCCCGGGCATACAATAGACGTTTGTTCCCCTCGAAAAACTCACACATTGACTTTAAGAAACGCACAGTTATGCCTTGACGAGCAAAACATCTTACTGATAATAAATTGTCCACTGACGGGCAGTAAATGCAGTTCGCTATTGTAATGTTTAAAGAGTCAAGTTTAACAGTACCCCTGCCAAGCGACTGCAAGACTTGTGAATTGGCTAAATGTACATTACCAATTTCCTCTTCGAAAGAAATAAACAAGCTTCGATCGTTGCAGACGTGCTGCGATGCTCCTGAGTCGATAACAAAAGACTTCCACTTGGCACCTTTAATTCTTTTACGATCTTTAGTCCGAGCGTGAAAAGCTCGCGGCTCGTTTCTGTCTCTACTATACGATGCCGGCTGCTGGGCTGACGACCGTGATTGACGAACAGAAACAGGCTTGGGAGTACTTTGCTTTCTTTTGGATCTGCAGTCCCTTGCAAAATGTCCTTGCTTATTGCAGAACCAACAACGCTTTGCAGCTTTAAATGCAGTTGTATCACCACAGGTTTGCATATGGTGTTCCTCATTCTTCCTGGAAACAGGAGTGCTTATGGCACAAGCCTCCCTTCTATCCAACTCGCCCATTAATCCTGCCGTTACCCCTTCCACAGTTAATTGTGCTGGTGGAACGGCAGATATCTGGCTAGCTATACCATCAAAGTCCTCATTAAGGGAACATAGGATGATAAAAACATACTGAATATCAGGTACCTCCATGTCCCTTCGAATTAATTCGCCGCGTATTGCCTCCAGACGTCTCAAGTGTGCTGCCAAATCACCACCAGGCTGCAACTTCGTCTGGTACAACTGCTTGAAAAACGTCAATGCAGACGCTGACTCTTTTCTAACATGCACTGCTGCAAGACTGTCCCACATTTCTTTGGCAGTTTTCTTATTTCTTATATAGACTACTTGCTGGTCGCTGACTGCCAAATTAATTATCGCCCTGGCTTTTGCATCTCCTTTCGACCAAGCATTAGTTACAGGGTCAGGAGGGTCATCAGTTACATAGGTCCATACTTCTCTAGAGGTCAAAAGCGCCTCCACCCGAAAAGACCATAAACTATAGTTCTCATCTGTTAGCTGTGGGAAGACCAGAGCCTTCTCAGCTTCAGGAACCCGGTCAACCATTCTGGAACTCTTCCAGACCCACAAAAACTACGCTAACAGGAGAAGGAGTTTTCAAACCTTTCTCAGAGTCCAAAAATATGCAGTCATCCACTCAGCAGCTGGGCCCATAACCAAAGATGTTGGCTTTTTGCAGTATAGTAACGCTGCAGAGAGCTTGCTGGGGAGATCATGCATTAAAAAGAAAGGACTCAAAAATAACTTAAAGAAGGTTTTAATAAGAAAAACAAAAACTCCATTTACACTAAATATATTAACAAACAAACATGACCCAACCACCAACCCATCCCCCAGGGTAATGGGAGAGCTAGGTGTTGCTCCTTCTATACTCTACCCAGATGCTGACATGCCTTAATCAAATACAACTCAGCAGCACCTGCTATGTTTCACAGCTGTAAAGCTGGGTCTCGTTATCTTGCTCTGGCCCTTGCTCCGGCCCCTTAAAGACATACACATGGAGTGGAACAATGATGAACCTTTACATTTAAAGAAACCATTCAACAGGAATAAAATATGGGACTTTCCCCATGCAAAATGTGTGCTGATCTTTACCATTGGTCAGGCCATTGGTCCATCTTGCTCAGTATTGACTATGCCAACTTGGCAATGAATCATAGAATTGTAGAGTTGGAAGGGACCCCGGGGGTCATCCAGTCCAACCCCCTCCAATGCAGGAATCTCAACACACGGTTGCCAATCCAATTTGAAACCGTAGTGGCTCCAGGGTTGGAGGCTGGGGTCTCTCTCATCCCAGCTGGAGGTGCTGTGAATGGAACGTGGCACTTCTTTCGTTCTAAGCAGGCATTTCACCGCAGTCCGCCCACTAAGCATACTGGCTGTGGTAGGATTTGAACCCATGCTGCCAAAGAGACTGGAGCCAGAATCCAGCACCTTAGACTGCTTGAGCACATTACCAAATTAAAATACATCTTGGTAGCTGTGTAATTTGAAATGCCTGGAGCCTAAATCCAGCTTCATAGACAACTTGAGCACAGCTGCCGCTCAATTTACTCTCAGCGGTGGAATTCAAACCCATGCCTTTGACGAAGCTGCAGCCTTTATCTGTGCTATCTTTCCATAAGATGTGGTGATATCCATCAACTTAGGGAGCTTGTCCTTCTTTTCGGCTTACCAGAGACTTCTCGCTGAGCACTTTGAGAAGCAGGATGGTGAATTAGATGAAAGGTCTTTGGCTTGAGCCTTCCTATATTCTTAGCGATGGTATCTTTGCAATTTCCTGAACTAATAACTGATGTTCCTAATAGTGGATCCCAGTCTGAATAGTTAACGAAATATTGCTTTTGAAATAGCATAAGGGCCGGTTTATCCTTAAAACAACATTGTAAGTCAGGCTAGGCCAAGAGAGAGAAGAATAAGGAATTGTCCCAAGGTCTCCCAGTGAGTTTCTGGTGAAGCGGTGATTTTAACCCAGGTCTTCCCAGTCTAAGGCTTCAATCTTAACTCTTAGATCAGAGCAGCAGAACTGAGTAGAGTAGTGGAGCTCCTGCTCTGTCCACATTGCTGCTGCTGAAGCGGGGGTGACAGCACAGTAGCATTGGAAGTGCTGCAGCAGAGATTGGTTCTTTCCCGCTGTATCTGTAATTTTATATAGCTACCCCTTCTATGTACAAGGCCTGATGTAAGAAAGGCAAAACCTCTCTCATTTCTTTCTCATATTATACACTTGTTTTTGTCCCACAGGATTTATTTTCTCTCTGGGCTCCGTCTATGTTGTTGAAGTGACATTGCTAACAAGCAGAACGACTGGTTTTCATGGTACAACACAGAGGCCTAAATTGTGCCCAAGTATCCCCTCCTATCCCAGCCACCCCCCCCAAAAAAAAAACCCGTTACAGAGATTTATGTTGGCTGCTGTTGGCAGGGATACCACTGGCAGTAGCTTCTGCCCATGCATTTTGTGGATACGATGGGAACCTTCACAGTAGCCGAGAGAAAACGTCACAGTACAGTGGTGCCCCGCAAGACGAAATTAATTTGTTCCGCAATTTTTGCCGTCTAACGAATTTTTCTTCTTGCGAAGCACGGTTTAAACGGCTTAACAAAGTTGCAAGACGTTTTCGTCTTGCGAAGCAAGCGCATAGGGGAATTCGTCTTGCGAGGCAAATCGCGAATGAAAAAACCTTTCGTCTAGCGAGTTTTTTGTCTTGCGAGGCATTCGTCTTGCGGGGCACCACTGTATCTTATCCCCCGGCAACGTGGCAGATCAAGGATTAGGATTGATCTGCACAGTAACTGATGCTCTAGTTTTACTCTGCTTTCACTTGGTTCCGATTGGCTGCTTTATTATTTAATTTTCTTCCCGCTCCGAGAATTTTTAGGATTGTATAAAAATAGGTAAATATATCTGTAGGATACGAATAATGAGAACCCCACACTTCAAATTCTTACTATACTGCGAGAGAGCCCTGTCTGGCATATAAAGTCCTAATTCCCAAGTTCAGCAAGGCAAAAATTTAAGCAGACAGCAGATTCTAAATATTGACGGTTACGTAACTGTTCCTTCTGCAGTGTCATATTGGTTTTATCTTGGATTCGTGGGCAGCAAAGTAAGGCTTGGAGCAGTTAAGTCTCTGCAAATTTTTGTACGCTGATGACCTAACATGCTTCAGGCCCGTAATGCCTGTTAGCTTCCAAGGCCCACTTTCCCCCGCCTGCATTTTTAAACAATCTCTGCGGAGAAAATGTGAATAAACATTGTGAATGCGGCAAAGGCAGGAATGGTAGTTGCCCCAGTTATAATGTAATCCCATGCATGCTTGCTCAGAGTTAAATCCCATCTTATTCAGGGGCCTTTATTCCCAGGTAGGTAACTAGGGACATGACATACCGTACTTGTTCTTTGTATATCACTATGTACCTCAGGATTGGGGAACCTTTTGGGGGCCAAGGGCCGCATGCCTTATTGGGGGCCGCATGCCAGGTGTTGGCAGGGTCAGAAGCAGTAGTGGGTGGGGCAGCAAATACAAATGTCACCTATTGTACAATGGGCTAGATCCTAAACACCCACCCACCCACCTCTTGTTTTTAAAGGACTTATAGAGCATGGGAGACCTGGGCTCATTCATCCACAAAGCTCACTGGGGACTTTAGACCAGTCACTATCTTTTTTTGCAGAATTATTTTTCATACAGGACAGCAGAGGAGTATTTCCGGCCCAGTATGCAACAGTTTTGAAAAATAATAATGAACGATTCAAACGTTTGAGGAATTATCATCTTGCGTTTATGATGCTTTGTTGGTGTTGTTGGTGGTACACGTAAATAAATGTTATTCTCAGTTAATTAAAAAAGAAGTTGAACCCCTAGTTCAGCTGAAGGGAATTTTGAATCAGCTGATTGGTGCTGGAAGCTGATCACAGGAAGCCCTTTCGAAGTCTGTTTGCAAGAGGAAAATGCTCTGTTTGCAGGAGGTGACTTGGATTCTAATGGCTTCTTTCAAAATGGAGCTTGGTTGGAGATTAAAGCAAGCCGCTTTAAAAGCACACTCCCAGCACCAGTAGGGCTCTCCATCAATGGCAAAGCCTGGATGTTCCTTTGTAGCCACATCTGCACATGTGACATCAGGTGTGTGGCAGGTGGCCGTGGTTTGTGGGGAGAGGCCTGGTGGGTCAATTTGGGATCTGTACCAGGTCTAACGCAGCTCATCAACCACAGAGGTCCTCCACTACTGCCCAGCTCTATATGGCAGACAGTTGTCCAGATGACCTGAAATAATTTGATTGGACTGTTGGTTGTTGCATTCATAGCCTGCTTTTGGCCCTTAGAGACAAAAAATAGGCCTTCCCTCGGTTCCAACAGGGCTCTTCTGGTGTGTGATTTTTCTAATCAGTACTCTTTGAGTGCCATTCCCCCCGCCCGCGAACTATGCGAATAAAATCACTGCTAATTTTATTCAGAAACGTAATAAGGAAGCAGGTTCTTAGTTTTTAATCTTCTTTTTGTCTTGTTTTATCAGATAATTTTACTCCTGAAAGTGTGGTTGATACTGCCAAAGAAACCTGTTTAAACTGGTTCTTCAAGATTGCTTCCATTCGAGAGCTCATTCCCAGATTGTATCCTTTTCCGAAGGAGACTTTAAGATGATGAAAACGTTATCTGGTTTATGCTTGAATTTCTTTAAAAAATAAATCATAGTGTTGCCTTAGGTTTCTCCACATGGAAAAAAAAGAAAAGGAGTATCAAAAGACCCCTTGTAGGTATTGTCCAGGGTGCCAGCAGAGTTCACAGTTGAGGGTTGAAATGGAGACTAGATTTTGCCTATGGCTAAGGCATACTTTTTTAAAAAAAATGCGGTGGTTATCTTTTCAACAAGAAAGCAAGTTTAAAATTCACGTGTCACATATAACTTACATAAGAAATAGCGAGCTCTTTATCCCACGAGAATGATATGATTATTATCAGTGACTTTCTTAAGCCGTTGTGTGTGATTTTTACTCTTTATTTTGAAGTAAAAGTAAGTTGAAAAGACTGAGCCAACTTAAATTCTACTCAAACTAGATCCAATGAAATTAGCAGAGCTGGGGGAATCATGCCTATTCATTTCAGCAGGTCTACTCTCGAGTAGGAATGGCATTGGGTACGGCCCCGGGAGCTGATTTGAAGTAGTGGTTAGAGAGTTGGGCTAAGCTGAGGAGACCTAGCTTCAAATCCCTCCTCAGCCACAAAGCTCACAGAGTGACCGGCCCAAGGTCAGCGTCTCTCAGCCATGGCAGTGGCACATGCCCTCTGCAGACCTCCATACCCAGAATGCATTGGTCTGAGAAGGGTCTTCTTGGGCGCAGAGGCAGGGAAGAGGTGGCGGCAGCGATGGTTTCAGTGGGTGGTGGAGAAACCATCATCACTGCGACTGCTAATGTAGCAGGCAAAAAAAGATGAGGAGGGATGGGTGTATTGGGGTGAAGAAAAGGATGAGGGGTGGGCTATGGGAGGAAGGGCAAGAATGGGGTTGGGCAGTGGCAGAGCTGCCACCCATCTCAAGTGGTGCAATTCCCTTTCTGATGCTAGCTCACTGTAAGTGTCCCTGGGGTCCTTTACCTGTCTCCTTAACCCAGCCCCCAGGTAAGCTGAATCAGATGGGTCTCTAGATGCTCTGTCCACACTACTGGGATTAGATCCGCTCTAAAATATCTCCAAGTCAATAGCTGACTTCGCAGAGCCGTAAGACACTTTATTGTGAGGGAAGGTCTCAGACTGGGGTATGGCGTTAACAGCTTCCAGTCTCTGCCTAGCTGACTCCCCCAAGAGGGGCTGGTGGCACGTTGGGTTAGTGCATCTGGCTGTTAACTAGAAGGTTGGTGGCTCGAGCCCACCCAGGGATGGCTGTGGCATAGCTGTCAACTTACAGATTTGAAAATAAGGGACCAACAGCCTCGAAAATAAGGCATCAGCAGCCAAAATAAGGGATTTTTCGAGCACAGGTATGTTCAACTTCTGAGCCCCTCCGAGCCAAAGGCAGAAAGCCCAGCCAGCAGCCCAACGAAGCCTCAAGTGGTGGTTCCCACAGCGCAGCAACCCGGCATAGGGGATGCAGCAAGGAAAACCACCGTCACCTCTCCGCTGAGCAAAGGCGAGTCCCCAGGCAACGCGGCCGATTTGATCGGCACAAGGCATGCAAGCTCCACCCCCCAGTCGTTCTTAGACTCCTTATTGGGTGAGCAACACAGCCAAGCAACACAGTTGGATCCCCCCTCCTCCATGGCCGGCAGGGAGGGAGGGAGAGGAGCTGCTTCCTTTGAAACCATCGAAATTTAAGGGACATCATCAATAAGGGACAGCAGCGGGCCACCGCACTGGGATAAGGGAGTTTCCCGCCAAATAAGGGACGGTTGACAGCTATGGGCTGTGGGCAGGATTCCTGCACTGCAGGGGGGTTGGATTAAATGGCCCTTGGGGAAACCTTCCAACAGTACAATTCTGTGATTCTGTGACCAGCATATGGCATTGTAGTCCGGCTGAGAGAACCAAGGTAGCAATATCAGTGAGACAGGTATAGGTTATTCAGAATTCCCTTGGCTCATAATACTGCAAAAAAATGTAATCAAAGAGAATGAATATAGGTCTGCAGTCAATGAAAGAAACATCAGGTGTTAGTTGTACTGTAGCTCCTAAGACATTATTCCCTAGATAATAGATAATGTGTCACCTGAACCTGTGGCCAAATTTAACTATGATTGATTGAAACAAGCTAACTTCAAACCATAGTTTTAAGAAGCTGATTTGTCGAAGCAAGCTATAATTAAGACGAATCACTGTTATAGTTCAGAGGCAACGCAACACTAAACTGAAGTTCATAAAAAGTGAAAGCAGAATCTTTGTTCTTCTCTGTCCATCACAGTAGAGGAGGAAAGGGGAGTTCAAAGCTCTTTGAAGTTTGCCTATGTTATGTTAAACCATGGTTTAGTTTTACACAGGGTCTCTGTGCCTTGGATAATCCCAATGACTTTACTGTTTTGAACTTTCCCCCCTTGACACTTTATTCCAGTTATGTGGAAGCAGCAATACTGAAGTGCAACAAATTTCTTTCCAAAACGTAAGGCTAATAATATTTGGTGAATATTTGATAAATGTAGGGGGGGTATGGAAATTAATTATACCCAGAGATTTTTCTAGCTTCTACCAATGACTTGATTGAACACTGGTGGTGTCTTTTGAATTACAAGTCGAAAAAAGATTCCTGGGATATGTCGGATGTTGGCCTTGGGCATGTCTGGTGGGATTTCTGACTCTGTCTCCCCCTCCCTGCCCTTTCAACACAGGATGCCCAAGCCATAACACAAGCTGCTGTTCTAAGCTATCTCCATTTCAATCATAAAAACCCCCTACTTTCTCAAATCTTCTTTACAGAGGAATTTCTGAATGTCTCCCACGGCTAACCTCCATGATCCGAGGAATAGGAGATCCTTTGGTTGCTGTCTATGCTAGGGCGTATCTCTGCAGAGTAAGATTTTCTTCTTTAAAATGCAGTTTTGTTGGTTCCGTGAAACGTTGATTCGACTAGTTGGTGTCATTTGTTTGCTTTAGTTCTTAAAATATTTACAAACCGCCCTCATAAGGTAGCATGCAAAATAACTGAACAATTAAGCGTGACACTATGCAAACAATTACAATGTTTAAAGTGCACATTATATCCCTTAAATTGAGCATTAAAATTTCATTAAGATACAATAATTAAGAAAAAGCAGGTTTGAAATAAAAAGGTATTGTGAGTCCTTTTGAAAGATGGGACCATTCATTCTTCCTGGGGGAGAATAGTCCATTGATATGGGGTCACCACTGAAAAGGCCCTGTCCATAATACCAATCAACCTAGTATCTCTTATTGACAGACTAGAGAGGACCTTGGAGGGTTGATCTTAGATAATCTGGCAGACTCAGCAGAATGCCTCCAGACCAACCAGTTTTGTTGCAGTTTTCTGTAGACTAGGAAATAGCCAACTTCCTATTTCTAGGAAATATTACACTGGCTATATATTGCATTCTTCCGCTTTCTTACAGTGCACTCACCTTGCACCATATGATTACTTCCTTGTCTGAATACTCATCTAATTTTCCTTGTGTGCCATTTTTAAGTGGATCCCCCCACCCAAATCTTGCAATAGGTATATGAATATACATTATTGTGTTGCAGCGGAAGAGACAAAGACTAGGCTTAATTTATGTGGCTCTTTGAATGTAGGTTGGGATGGAAGTAGCTCCTCATCTGAAAGAGAACCTCAACAAGAACTTTTTTGACTTCCTCCTGACTTTTAAGCAAGTAAGTAAGAGATTCTGTAAAGATTGGGAGTGTTTTTCGTGTGCGTTTGCTCACTTAGCCCAGATGTGGACAGGATACGGCTTGCAAGCTGGAACCTTGCTTCCCCCACCCTGCTGTGGGCCAGCTTTAACAGACGGACAGGGCTGCCCTCTTGTCAGTCACATGACATCACTCACATGACATCATTTTGACATCAGTTGACAACTTGAAAAGGATTCACTGAGCCTCTTCAAGAACCCTGCGTGTGAAGGAACAATCGGGAAATGCACTGTCAGCTCCCAGTAGTTCCCTTGTGGCAGCATTGTTACCTACCCACACCTGTTTTCACATAGGACATCAGGTGTGGGACAGGTGGGTGTAATTTGGTGAAAGCAGCTGGGTAGGGGATTGAGGAGCAAGTAATCTAGTATTGTGTGATCTGGGAGTTCTCATAGCTGTTTGGTTTTCAGATATTCCCCATTCAGAAAGCGTTTCTGCTAATTCCCACTAATTCCCTTCCCCTTAAGCCACCCCAAACACTGGGTTGGAATGGGTTATGGTGCAGGTGGCTGTAGTAGCTAACAACAACAACAACAACAAGAACAACAATTTATTTCTACCCTGCCCATCTGGCTGGGTTGCCCCAGCCACTCTGGGTGGCTCCCAACAGAATATTAAAAACCCAATAAAATATCAAACATTAAAAACTTCCCTAAACAGGGCTGCCTTCAGATGTCTTATAAAAGTCAGATAGTTGTTTATTTCCTTGACATCTGATGGGAGGGCATTCCACAGGGTGGGCGCCACTACTGAGAAGGCCCTCTGCCTGGTTCCCTGTAATGTCGCTTCTCGCAGTGAGGGAACTGCCAGAAGGCCCTCTGAGCTGGACCTCAGTGTCCGAGTTGAACGCTGGGGGTGGAGATGCTCCTTCAGTGGCAGGGGTGTGTGTGCGTATAGGTAAAAATCAGGCGTCCCAACTTGCACAAGTGAAAGCAATTTCTGTTAAAACAATCCCATCATTGGATGCAATCCTGGAGTTCTACAATTTTCCTTGAAGTCAGTGTTGAATGTTTTGACTCCTTAATGAATGCACAGTATTATTTCTTCCTATCCCCATCATGATTTATCTTTTATATTTTTAACAGATTCATGGGGATACAGTTCAGAATCAGTTGGTGGTGCAGTGTGTAGAGATCCCATTATATCTAACCCTTTATTCTCCTGCAATAGATTGGATTCTACAGTGCATCTCTTACCGGGCTGCAGAGGTAAAGATCTCTCTTTGACTGTGGAAAGATTTTAACGTTTAACCAGAACAGAGGCCTAGTACCGCATTTGAACTTTGTATAAATGGAAAACGCTCTGATATCTGAATCTGTTGCTTCTTCCGTGTCAGTCCAAGAAAGTGGAACTAAATCAGTGAAGTTTACAGGTTACATAGGTGGCACCATTAGCAGGTAGAGTTCTAGTGCTGTGAATAATATGTATTGATCTGGCTTGTTCTGTTCTTAAAGCTAGCTACCATCTACCACCCATGAATGTGCAGGCAAAGCTTTGTTAATGCTGTTGTTGATTAGAAAGAGCCACTAAATGTAAAATTGAAATGTGGCTTAAGAGGCACATGGTTTTGTGGAATTGTTTTTAAAGTGAGAGGTCTTTGAAGAATTATTTCAAAGCACCTGGAGGCTGAATGTGATAGTTCCACACATGAGTGCAAGATAAGTGCCAGCTTTGACAACAAGACTTATAAATGTTAATGGAAAATTTGTAGCCTCTAAATTTCTGATGCATTTCTAGAATTTGAGGCTGCTGCTCTGCACAATAGTTTCTGTTCCCACAAATCAGTGGCCTGACCTGGATGATCTAGTTACTGTCAATTTAGCAAAGACAGACCATAGACTTCTGAACTGAAGAATGTTTCACCAATCCTTCCTGTGCCAAATTTGCAAATTTGTCAAAGAAAAATGGAAACATACAAACACCCATGAATGCAAAAGAAATATTATAATAATACTGTAGTTATAATAATAATAATACCCCAGTCAGCAAACATTAAGGATGCAGTAAACATCAGTTAAATATATAAATTAATATAAACTCTCTAGTTGTCCAATAGGCATCCACACAAAATTTGCATCTAGCTTGCAGGATGATATATATTTATAGACTCTCCTTTCCCCTGCTTGCCTACCAGCATTAAAAGAGGATTTGGACAAAGGTTACATCCACATCATACAGGTAAAAAAAGCAACCCTCTTATACAGTCACGGACAATCCTGGGAACTGTAGTTTATTAAGAGTGCTGGGAATTGTAGCTCTGTGAGGTGAAAACCCTTAACAGACTACTGTGCCCAGGATTCTTTTGAGGGAAGCCACAACTGTTAAAAGTGGTAGAATTATACTTTAAATATATGGTATGGATGTGACCTTAATCTCATTGATTTCAGCGGAAAGTAGTGTGCTCAGGATTGGAACATAAGCACCTACAGAAATAAACCAACATTCTTACAACAGCGTACGTATTAGTGGAAGGGCCCTGGCTCAGTGGTCGAGCATCTGCATTCAGAAGGTCCCGGCATCTCCACGTGGGCTGGGAATGTCCCCAGTCCGAAATCCTGTAGAGTTGCTGCTAGTCAGTGCAGGATTTCAGCTTGATAATCTTAACACAGAACCTCTACTAAACCAGTAGTCATAATGCATCATTTGTTTTTTGTTTTTTTAATCAATATTTTATTAAGTTTTAACAATAAAAAAGTTCAGAAAAATACAAAGACAGAGAAAATACAAAGTTACAAAATACAAAAATACACACTTTCATAATGCATCATTTGTGTTGATTTATTTTTTTTACAGCTCAGCATGTTCCCTGGCAGAAACCAAGGAAACTTGTTATCCTACTTTTTGATCTTGCCAGTGTTGTTCTTCACACTACTTTCTCACCTTGGTCATGCAAATTACACTTCCTTTTATTTTTAAACTCCTATCAGCATAACGGTTATAACTTTTTTCTCAAAACAGTCTTCAGCAAGAATTCAATTCCTCGCGAGGTATTATACCATGTGCCAACGTTAAAAAACAACAAGCCAGTGGCAATGCAGCCATGTGGAAATACGAAATCTTTCACAGACTTAGACTTTGCCTCTTTGTTCTTTCACCACATCTCCCTCCCGCCTTAAATCAGATGCTTTGCAAAGAAACCTGTTTTCTTCTTCTTCCCACTGCAAAAGAATAGGACCATGGCTACTGGGAGACCATCCTTTTGTTAAGCTGATAGCAAGGGGTGATCGATTTGATGTTCCCTGAATGGGAGCGGACAACTGGAAATCTCTGTCCTCTGTCTTTTGGAAGGCAGATGCCCTTTAGCTAATGAGAGGGGTAGGGTAGCTATGTGTGACAGAATGAAATCAGTTTCTGGATGGGTAGTCAGTGAGAGCTGTGATTTAGGAACATGGGAAGCTGCCTGACACTGGTGTATGTCAGCAGGGTGGGTGGCTGCTGTCCATTGATATGGCGGGGCGGGTGGAGGATGGAAGGCAAGGAGACCAACACTAGGTGGAGCCAGAGGCAATAATAGACAAGGATGGAGCAATGATAAAGGTAAAGGTAAAGGGACCCCTGACCAGTAGGTCCAGTCGTGGCCGACTCTGGGGTTGCGGCGCTCATCTCGCTTTAGTGGCCGAGGGAGCCAGCGTACAGCTTCCGGGTTATGTGGCCAGCATGACTAAGCTGCTTCTGGCAAACCAGAGCAGCACACGGAAATGCCGTTTACCTTCCCGCTGGAGCGGTACCTATTTATCTACTTGCACTTTGACGTGCTTTCAAACTTCTAGGTTGGCAGGAGCAGGGACCGAGCAACGGGAGCTCACCCCGTCACGGGGATTCAAACCGCCGACCTTCTGATCGGCAAGTCCTAGGCTCTGTGGTTTAACCCACAGCGCCACCCACGTCTCCCTGGAGCAATGATAGGTGGAGCCAAATAATTGATTTCGTCTCTGTCCTCCTAAAAATCAGGAAAATTCTCTTAAGAGTCATGCTTTGGATTAAAATGTCATAGGTTTGAGAGAGTTCCTTTAGTCTGTTAAGTAGCAAAGGGTCACCAATGCAGACCACAAAATGATGCTATCTGGACCCGGGACCTGTGCAGCTGAACTCTTATAGGTTCTTCCACACAACCAGGGATCCTCATCATGTTGGGCTGCTTATTAGAAGCCTGTGTATGTTCATCTGGTCAGCCAGATTGAATGTAGTTTCCCTCTTCAGAGTTTTTGTTCAATAGTCAAAGGCCTAATGGTGCCCACTAACTTAGATGGCAGTGGTCCAGGGTAACACCCGTATAGAGGTAGTGCTATCATCTGATCTGACCTGGAGCAAATATGCTTACTTGCTTCATGTTCAAAAACAAAATGGCTGAGAGATTTGGAAGCAGAATCTCCCACAAAGGAAATATTGGCGAACTGCACCTCCTTCACTTTCCCATTGCAGGGTCACAATTGGATATGTCTGTGTCATTTGAAGTTTTGGTAATGAAAGATATCATAGAATCATAGAATCATAGAGTTGGAAGAGACCACAAGGGCCATCGAGTCCAACCCCCTGCCAAGCAGGAAACACCATCAGAGCACTCCTGACATATGGTTGTCAAGCCTCTGCTTAAAGACCTCCAAAGTAGGAGACTCCACCACACTCCTTGGCAGCAAATTCCACTGTCGAACAGCTCTTACTGTCAGGAAGTTCTTCCTAATGTTTAGGTGGAATCTTCTTTCTTGTAGTTTGGATCCATTGCTCCGTGTCCGCTTCTCCGGAGCAGCAGAAAACAACCTTTCTCCCTCCTCTATGTGACATCCTTTTATATATTTGAACATGGCTATCATATCACCCCTTAACCTCCTCTTCTCCAGGCTAAACATGCCCAGCTCCCTTAGCCGTTCCTCATAAGGCATCGTTTCCAGGCCTTTGACCATTTTGGTTGCCCTCCTCTGGACACGTTCCAGTTTGTCAGTGTCCTTCTTGAATTGTGGTGCCCAGAACTGGACACAGTACTCCAGGTGAGGTCTGACCAGAGCAGAATACAGTGGCACTATTACTTCCCTTGATCTAGATGCTATACTCCTATTGATGCAGCCCAGAATTGCATTGGCTTTTTTAGCTGCCGCGTCACACTGTTGGCTCATGTCAAGTTTGTGGTCAACCAAGACTCCTAGATCCTTTTCACATGTACTGCTCTCAAGCCAGGTGTCACCCATCTTGTATTTGTGCCTCTCATTTTTTTTGCCCAAGTGCAATACTTTACATTTCTCCCTGTTAAAATTCATCTTGTTTATTTTTGCCCAGTTCTCTAATCTGTCAAGGTCGTTTTGAAGTGTGATCCTGTCCTCTGGGGTGTTAGCCACCCCTCCCAGTTTGGTGTCATCTGCAAATTTGATCAGGATGCCCTTGAGTCCATCATCCAAGTCGTTGATAAAGATGTTGAATAAGACCGGGCCCAAGACAGAACCCTGTGGCACCCCACTAGTCACTCTTCTCCAGGATGAAGAGGAACCATTGATGAGCACCCTTTGGGTTCGGTCAGTCAGCCAGTTACAAATCCACTGAGTGGTAGCATAGTCAAGACCGCATTTTACCAGCTTCTTTACAAGAATATCATGGGGCACCTTGTCAAATGCCTTGCTGAAATCAAGGTAGGCTACATCCACTGCGTTCCCTTCATCTACCAGGCTTGTAATTCTGTCAAAAAACGAGATCAGGTTAGTCTGACATGACTTATTTTTCAGAAATCCATGCTGACTATTGGTGATCACAGCATTCCTTTCTAGGTGCTCACAGACTGTTTGCTTAATGATCTGCTCCAGAATCTTCCCTGCTATTGATGTCAGACTGACTGGGCGGTAATTATTTGGGTCCTCTCTTTTCCCCTTTTTGAAAATAGGGACAACATTTGCCCTCCTCCAGTCTGCCGGGACTTCGCCTGTTCTCCAGGAATTCTCAAAGATGACTGCCAGTGGTTCTGAGATCACATCTGCCAGTTCTTTTAATACTCTTGGATGCAGTTCATCTGGCCCTGGAGACTTGAATACATCTAAACTAGCCAAATATTCTTGTACTATCTCCTTAGTTATTCTGGGCTGTGTTTCCTTTGCTGAATCATTTGCTCCAAATTCTTCAGGTCGGGCATTGTTTTCTTTATCGGAGAAGACTGAGGCAAAGAAGGCATTGAGGAGTTCAGCCCTTTCTGTGTCCCCTGTTTGCATTTCACCATCTTCTCCTCTGAGTGACCCCACAGTTTCTTTGTTCTTCCTTTTGCTACGAACATACCCATAAAAGCCTTTTTTGTTGCTTTTAACCTCTCTAGCAAGCCTGAGTTCATTCTGTGCTTTAGCTTTTCTGACTTTGTGTCTACATGTGCTGGCTATTTGTTTGAATTCCTCTTTGGTGGTTTCCCCCCTTTTCCATTTTTTGTACACATCCTTTTTTAATCTTAATTCAGTTAAAAGTTCTTTAGATAGCCACCCTGGCTTCTTTAGGCACCTTCCATGTTTCCGTCTCATTGGTATTGCCTGACGTTGTGCTTTTAGTATCTCCCTCTTAACAAACTCCCAGCCATCATGAACTCCCTTTCCTTTTAGTATTGTTGTCCATGGGATCTCACCCAGCACTTCCCTAAGTTTTATGAAGTCGGCTTTCTTAAAGTCAAGAAATTGAGTCCTAGTATGCTTGGCTGCTCCTTTCCGCTGTATAGTAAACTTCAGAAGAGCATGATCACTCGCGCCTAATGATCCTTCCACTTCTACCCCACTAACCAGGTCATCAACATTGGTTAGGACCAGATCTAAAATGGCTGTTCCTCTTGTTGCTTCTCCCACTTTCTGGACAATGAAGTTGTCTGCAAGGCCAGTGAGGAATCTGTTTGACCTTATGCTCTTGGCTGAGTTTGACGTCCAACAAATATCCGGGTAATTGAAGTCCCCCATTACTACTATCTCCCTTCCTTTTGCATGCTTGGCCATCTGTTCCAGGAAGGCATCATCTATGTCCTCCGTTTGGCTTGGGGATCTATAGTAAACTCCCACAATGAGGTCTCTGTTATTCTTCTCTCCCTTAATTTTGACCCAAATGCTCTCACTTTGGCTTTGAGGATCTAAATCTTGGATCTCTTCACAGGTATACACATCCCTGACATATAACGCCACTCCTCCTCCTTTCTTGTCTGGTCTGTTTCTCTGAAATAGATTGTATCCCCCCATTATTACATTCCAATCGTGGGACTTATCCCACCAGGTTTCAGTGATGCCTATTATGTCATATTTAGTTTGCTGTACCAAGAGCTCAAGCTCATCTTGTTTATTTCCCATGCTTTGCGCATTAGTGTACAGACATTGAAGTCCATTAATCATTCCCCCGTGTCTCTTATTTAAGGATTTTTTCCTCCCACCACTAGGTCCGTGTGCTGTTTTCTCCATTTGGTCAATGACATTTGGATGATCATCTTCATTAATTGATAGGCTCCTACCTTCAGGAGCACTGTCTCCCTCCCCCACATTAGTCAGTTTAAAGCCCTCCTGATGAGGTTTCTGAGATTTTTTGCAAAAACATTTCTCCCAACCGTTGTGAGGTGCAGCCCATCACTTGCCAGAAGTCCATCTTCAAGAAACTGCAGTCCGTGATCTAAGAATCCAAACCGTTCCTGTTTACACCATTTGCGAAGCCAGCTGTTCACTTCCACTATTTTCCCCTCTCTCCCTGGGCCACGTCGTTCAACTGGGAGGACAGATGAGATGACAATTTGTGCATTTAGTTGCTTCAATTTCCTGCCGAGAGCCTCGTAGTCTCTTTTGATCTTCTGGAGGCTATTGCTTGCAGTGTCATTGGTTCCCACATGAACCAAGAGGAAGGGGTATTTGTCAGTGGGTTTTATGATTCCTTGCAGTCGTTCAGTTACATCTTGGATCTTAGCCCCGGGGAGACAGCACACTTCCCGAGACATCTTGTCAGGCCCACAGATCACTGCTTCTGTTCCCCTCAGTAGGGAATCCCCTATCACCACTACACGCCTCCTCTTGGGTTTGGTCGGGGTTCTTCCGTGAGCTGTCCGTTCCAAGGTCACCTGCACATTCCCTGAGGACTGACTTTGCTGCTCGTCTTCATATACCTGATCGACTGTAATGATATGGTTGAGTTGGTATTTTTTATGTTCTGATAATGACTGTTTTGGTTGGGTGCTTATTTTTTTCATTCTCATGAACTTATCTTTGGTAGGTTTTGCTGACGGAAATGATGGAAAGGTGTAAGAAGCTAGGCAACAAGTAAGTAGTGTGCTTGCAAGGCTTTTTTTGGGAACTCTGAATGGTCCTGATCCTTACTTAAATCTACAGGAGTCCTACTGGAAGGGGCTTCATTCTGGAGCCCAGTGGGGAGGGGGGAAGACTTGCTCCTTGTCCCACATTGGAGGCGGGACAAGTTTATTCAAAACATTCCTTTTTCTTTTTCCATTGGTAGCTGGATGTTGCTGTTGAGTCCTGTGGTGGGGTTAGGGAAGTCCTCTATGCGGAGAAAAGTGTGGATGTGTTTATATAAAAACCTGTCATGGCAGATCAAGTTGATGGACTATGTTGAAATGGCAAAAATGACCCGAAGAATCAGAAATCAAGAGGACCAGAATTTTAATAAGGAATGGGGAAAATTTATAATCTATCTTAATAACCATTGTAAACAGCTAAAAATGTTAGTGGGATTGGAATAACACTTGTAGTTTAATAGCGAATTTTGGACATAATGGAGATGCAAAAGATTTGGATTATTAGAAAATATTCAGGAGAAAAGGACTGGCAATAGGACCCACAAAAGGGAGGAGGGAAGTCCAGGAGATTCCTTGTTGATACGTTATTGTAAAATTTTAATTTGAAAAACCCAAATAAACAAATTTACACACACACACACACACACACACACACACACACCAGTCAACAAACTCTGTGGTCAACCTCCTTCAGCTGGGCCCTTTTGAAGGATTCGCCTTTTGTGAACATTTGTGAACGTTACAAAGGTGCCTTTGTGTTACTCCATTTGTCAGTCTTTCCCAGCCGTGCCTACTCTGATGGGCAGAAGCTCACAAAACATCTTCCTCAGATTTCCTTTAGTGGGCACTTATTTATTCATTTGTTACATTCACTCGTCCCTTACTGGGGGGAGGGGGGGTGGATGTCTCAAAACAACAGGCCATTATTATTTTAAAAAAGCATACAGTACTGAATCTTAAATGCATCAGAAGATAAAAAATATTAACGAAAAGGACTCATCCTGCTATAGCACAACAAGGACATGTTCCATCCCCACCCAAAAGATGAGCACCAGTTAAGGGCAAAATGCATAGGTGAATAGGAACGTGTTCACCTGGCACCTAACAGTGGTGTCCAGATCTCCAGCAAACAGCTCAGAGCCTTGAACTCGTTTCAGCTCCTTAGCTGGTATCTCATCAGCTTCCATCTCTGTGTCTGGATAGTTGCCCGAGTCAGAGGTCATGACGGCACCCAACTGCTCTGTATACAATGTCTTAAAAACCAAATGAAACCCCTAATACAAGCACTTTTCATTTAAAGAAAAGGAGCGGAAAGGGACAGGAAACTCAGGACCCACTGCCCGCCAGCCAGGTTGAACGTTCTCTGAAAAGGAACTAGCAAAGTGTCTGTGGCCACAGTGACATAGATTTTTAAAAAAATAAAAAGTAGCCAACTCGGATCATGAAGTGAAAGAGGCAAGGCAGTATCTGGAAAGGAGGCAACAGAACAAGACTTCTGCTAAGATCTATTGTGGAAGTGTTTTATCCCTACTTTCCCCCCAATCTGTGATGATAGATTAAATCTTTATTCCTACTTTCCCCCCAATCTTTACTGCTTTTATGCATGGGAGGGAAATAACAGACATAGGATGCAGTGAATTCTCCTTGTGCAATTATTGGTTGATTTGTGCAACAGTCCTGCTAGTCTGGGTGTGCCCTAATGTAAAGAATAAAATTAAAGTCCTTTTCATTTCCTTTTATATCTTGTCTTAATCTGGATGTTTCTTCTAGTGCCTTGCTGTTGAATTCAGTCATGTCCGCCTTCAGAGCCGAATTTATTGCTGCCAGGTCTATGGATTTTATTGGCATGATTAAGGAGTGTGACGAATCTGGCTTCCCCAAGGTAACGTTCCTCCCCTCCCCTCTTGCTGTGCACCTTCTCCGCTTACGTCAGTGTCATGCTTTATAGTTGCCGGGATAACTTTGCAATAGATAAATATTTTTGTATGACACTTAATTGCTGCCAGATATCATGGAAATGGTGTCGTTTGGCCATGAGGTCCGAGTCTGTGGTCCTCCAGATCATGTAATAATTTCTGAAAGTTGCCCATATTTGTTGTGGTTGATGAGGGGAACACAGATTTCCTTGCCCCTCATCTAGGCAATAGTGCAAGGAGGTCACATAAGTGCAAAGAGCACTTATTTGGATCATACATCTGTTTAACACCCCTTTTCTTTTGCCAGTGGCTGTCTTTTGTCTTGGGAGCTAACTGGTTTGCAGAAGAGATGTAATATTTTAGTCAGTTTGTAGATTCAAACATATCTTGAGCAACTAAAATACTGTTTCTGATTACGGTAATTGTACAGCAGATAATAAAATCTGCAGGTGGCAAATGCCATCTTAGAAGAGGTACCTCCACTTCCTGCTCAAACAGGAGGAATTCCTCTCCTAAAAAATGCTTCATCTAAAACAATGCTTCATCTAAAAAAAGAAGGAACTGGGGGGTGCTTTTTGGCTTTGATGCAGAAGAATTGCCTTTGATGCAGAATTAATTTTTTAAAAATCTCATAGGCTAAGTTTTGTCCCATTTATTTCAGTGCGACCAGTCAGCCATGGCTAAGTTCAACTAAGTGGCTGGATCCAACCGTAGGATTTCAGTTTTAGATTCCTGTAACCTCAGGCACTGGGGATGATCTCGTTTCCCCTATGTCTTTCTCTTCTGCACCCCAAAATCATTTTATAGCAAGCTGTGCTACGGTTAAATTGAATGGAAATCCCTAATGTGTGGATGTGGGTGGCACCAGTGGTCCTCCAGATGTTGTTGAATTCCAGCTCCCATCATCCCCAGTCCTCAAGGATCACATTGGGTGCATCATCCCTGAGCTAACAGATATGGTTGAACGGACACTCTCATATTTTCACAGCACCTTCTCTTTCGTTCTTTGGGGAGAAACTTGGCCTTAGCTGACCCTCCAGAAGGAGATCGACTTCAGATCTTAAATGAAGCCTGGAAGGTTATCACAAAGTTAAAGAGCCCACAGGTGGGTTGTTGGTAGGATATGAGTTGGGCACAGCTGTAGCCATGTACTGTTGTAATAAATATTTTGCAAGTTCTGCACGTTCCATCGTGGGAGTATTACCCGGCCCAGGAGCTCCCAAACTATGGACCACCAGTAGTCTGTGAGCTTTATTCCGGTCGTCTGTGGTGTGTCTGAAGAATAGTGGGAGCAGGAACTATGAATGGTAGGAGCAGCTTATGAAATATAAGTATTGATTGTTGCTATTGTCGCTTTGCTGTATTTTGTTACTTATCCTAGATTACCGTATTTTTCGCTCTATAACACGCACCTGACCATAACACGCATGTAGTTTTGAGAGGAGGGAAATCCGCAGGCATGCCACCCGTAGGCATTCCCTCCATAACACGCACAGACATTTCCCCTTACTTTTTAGGAGGAAAAAAGTGAGTGTTATGGTGCAAAAAATACGGTATATTGTACTCTGTGGAATTCAATTGTAATACAATGTGAGAAATAAGAGAAGGAATAAAAATGCAATTACAAATTGTACAACAACAAGCACAGTGCATTACAATTGTTACAACAGGCAGGGAAATTGCAAAGTGGACCTCCCAATTTTCAAGCAGTCCCTGAGTAAAAATGTTTGGGGACCACTGAACTAGCCAGATTCTCCTTCTAGTATTTCAATAATTTGTTTCAAGAACAGAGCAATATAAAGACTACATTTCAGTTACATTAAAGTTTTTTTTTTAAAAAAAAGAATTCAGCAAGCTGATTATTGTATCATTGGGGAGTGATTGTAGTAGTGTGTTTAGGACGGGGTGTGGAGCTTGCTTTAAAAACTCAATACAATATGATATACTGCTTTGAAACCATAATGTCCATTCATTGATTTTTAGGATTATATCAACTGTGCAGAAATCTGGGTGGAATATACCTGTAGACACTTCACGGTATGTGTAGATTTAAGAATGTAAATGTTTTTGTTTTTAGAGTATTTGTATATCTTTCTTGTATAAGGAGAGTACAGTCGTACCTCGGAAGTTGAACGGAATCTGTTCCGGAAGTCCATTCAACTTCCGAAACGTTCAGAAAGCAAGGCGTGATTTCCAGTTGGCTGCAGGAAGCTCCTGCAGCCAACCAGGAGCTGTGGAACCCACACCAGACGTTTGGGTTCCAAAGAACATTCACAAACCAGTTTTCAGCATTCGGGAGCCAAAATGTTCGACTCGCAAGGCATTTGACTTCTGAGGTACGACTGTAGTTTTAACTTTCACTTCCTTAAGACTCCTGTGATTTAACAAGAGAGTGTTATGAAACTTCTGGCATTAAAAGATGTTGAAGTTTATTTTATTGAAGGTTGGACTAGATGATCCTCAGGGTCCAACTCTACAATTCTATGATTCTATGATAAAGGGATCTTTTTCTTATTTGTGCCGCACAGTGGAGCCCTTGTTTGTATTGGAGTCAGAGATTCATGCGCACTCTCTCTAGATCTTTATTATCTAGCCATTTGGCTGTAGCCCAGTTCCTCTTTGTGATGATGACAGCATGCTGCCGGACACCGAGATAATTCTTAAGTGTGGTGCTAAATGCTCACTTAGTGTCTCACTTCATATGATGCTGTAATGCTACCTTACGCAGCCTTTCCCTTTTTATACCTGAGTAACAGGAGACATAGACTGCAGAGTTTTAGCAGACCGTTGCAGCAGCACACAGAGTCCCCTCAAACAAACTCTTATCTCCGTGTACCTGCGTTTTGTTGGTGTTATGGATTATGATTAAAGCTCAAATTAATCCTAGCTCGTTGACCTTAAATAACAACAATTTCTCTGGATTCCAAAAGCATCCCAATACTTGGACTAGCAGTGTAGGAATAAGACTTCTAGTTGCTTAGCTTGGTAATGTAATAGTCTTTGTTTTGTATGGTTTTGATAAGTTGAATTCATGACTATTTCACTACTGTTCCCTTATGGCATTTAACTTGCCCTTTTCAGAAGCGTGAGGTCAATACAGTTTTGGCGGATGTCATCAAACACATGACTCCAGATCGGGCATTTGAAGAGGCCTACCCCCAGGTAAATGAAGAGTGCAGCCATGAGAAAAGAAAACAAAGAATTTTGTTCAGACTAAAATGTACAGTGAGAGTTGTATCCAGTGCTGGTTCTGTTCAGACGAGAGCCATTGGCGTTACTTGAAATGTCTGACTTAGATTCATTAATTTCAGTGTCTCAACTTTGAGCAGGACTGTTATTTGAGAATTCTGGCTAATGTTTGATGCAAGTAAATGAAAGGTGTGTATCTGATTTAATAGGTAACTGTGAACCATGTAAGGCCAATGAGCTAAATTGAGCCCAGAGCAAATATAGAGATAGGAGACCTGTTGATAGTCTTCAATTGTTTTAAATGATGTCAGCAAGAAGAGGAAAGCTTATTGTTCATGATTGATAAAAGACTGAATAAGAAGCAGTGGGATGTAGCCAACTAAGTTATACTCAGAGTAAACCCAATGGAATCTTACAAACCTGTGTTCATCATAACCATTAATTTCAATGAGTCTTTGAGTAGCAGTGGATACAGTCCCATGGATTTAAATGAAAGGGTAAAAGTTGGCATGAGGCTGTTGTGGGGAACCTTTGGCTCTCCAGATATCTATCTATCATCTATCATCTATCATCTATCGTCTATCTATCTATCTATCTATCTATCTATCTATCTATCTATCTCAGGCATGGCCAAACTTGGCCCTCCAGGTTTTTTGGGACTACAATTCCCATCATCCCTGACCACTGGTCCTGTTAGCTAGGGATGATGGGAGTTGTAGTCCCAAGTTTGGCCATGCCTGATCTCTCTCTCTCTCTCTCTCTCTCTCTATCTATCTATCCTACAATTCCCATCTCCCCTGGCCACTGGCCATACTTACTGGGGCTGAATAGAGTTGTAGTTCAACATCTGGATAGCCAAAGGTTCCCCACACTTGACAAAACAGGAACTTTCTTTACTGTGTGTGTCTTTTTTCTCCTGCTTCTTGCTCTTTAGCTCCAGTCAATAATTCAGAAGGTTATCACCTATTTCCATGACTTCGCCGTTCTCTTTTCATTGGTAAGTTTCCACACAGCTACTAGGACCACAAATCCATACAAACCTCCATCTTCTCTTGTCGGTCATTCCAGAAGAATTTGAGGGGAGCTAGGCAGAGGAGCAAAAGCTGTGCCAGAACTGGAATAATGGGAATTTGGCTGATCTGGGTCTTCCTGTCCTCCCCACCCTTAGCTATAAATTACTCTTGTCATCTGCTCACCCCATTCTCACTATGCAGTCATTGGGAGAGCCCAACGAACCTGGCATATGGGCAAAAGCCAGACCCAAACCAAGATTGGCTTTGTTTTGCTTTTCTATCCTGCTCCACAGCCACAAAGGCTTCTCAAAATAGTTTATGACTTCCTTAAACAACGGTTCTGACTCCTTCTGTCCAACACCTTGTCTCTTGCCTGTTTGTCCCCAATGTCTTACGGCTCCCCAGCCATTTTGTAGCTGGCAGAGGCTGTAGCTCAGTGTTAGCATGCATGCCTGGACTCCCAGGGCGCTTATTCCCACCCATAGTTGCATGCCCCCCAAGATGAAGCAAGGTATTCTGCAAATATAGGCTAGCTCAAGCTGTAAGTACCTAAACTTGGTGGTATGTCCGTTGACTTTTTAGGAGAAATTCTTACCATTCTTGGATATGTTCCAGAAAGAGAGTGTGAGAGTGGAGGTTTGTAAGTGCATCATGGAAGCTTTTATTAAGTAAGTATAAAGTATTCTGATTAAGTGCACTCTAGAGACTCTAGACCATCTATTGAAGGGTTGTTAAGGGCAACAGAGTGAATTGGTCTGCAGTCCATTTGGCATTGGAAATGTATTTCTGCTGACACTAAAGATTAGTCTAAAAAGAGCATTTAAATACAGTATAATTCCTATTGATGTTTATATAAATAGCTTATTATGAAACGAACTGCATTAGGGTAGTCTTGCTATGTTTTAAAGTATGTTTTGCAGTTAGACATTCTGGATTCAAGGCAGCAGTGTATTTGAATGTGAACAAACAGATCTAGAAGGGCAGACAGAAATGCAAGGCCCTGTTGTCTGAATGCACATTTGCTGCAAAGCTGATACTCAGGCAGTTATGGAGGGTGGTTCCTGTTTTCCCATGGCTTGAATAGGTATGTGTGGCAAGCTTTATGTACTTTTGTGTTAAATACAGACACTTCAGAGTTAGGTCATACCTAAAGCACATTTAACACTTATTTTAGGCACATGGCTTCCTCCAGAGATTCTTGGGAACTGTGGCCTACTCCTCACAGAACTACAATTCCCAGCACCCTTAGCACTTCCCAGGATTCTTTGGGGGAAGCCACGTGCGTTTCATGTGCTTTAAATGTATGGTACGGGTGTGACCCCAGTGCTTCTAAAATAAAATCTTTGATGCATTTTCTGCTTATTAGTGCCACAGATTAAATAATAGAAGAAACCCCATATTGCTAGTTTTCAGATGGTACAGGTATATATTGCAGCTGATAACTATCTTAGAAGAGACATACCTCTATCTGCGAAAGTGAAGAGGGAAATGGTCCTTTTCAGAGGCTGCTTGCCATCCTGGAGGCTTTGTCACTCCTTACAAAAGCAAACTCTGGCAGTGAGCACCAACAGAAATGGAGCCAAAACAGGTTCCACCTAGAAACAAGCGGGAGAGGTATCCAACATTCTTGGGAGAATCCCAGGGTTTTCGGAAGTATGAAAATAGAAACCAACCAAAAACCCCAAGGGAGACCCTACTCCCTGCCCAGTTATGAATGAGCATGTGCATTTGCCATGGAATGTTGACTGTCATTTGGAAAAGAAAAGGGAAATGTATGTCAGTGGGGAAGAAGAGGGACTCTCCTTTTAGGAAGGGAGAGTGCATTGCAGTATTTCTGTGTGGATTTTGCTTGTTTATATTCTTACAAAACCTGTTTCCTGGTTAATTGGTGATGCCTCTTCAAGTTGGTTTTTAAAAAGGATATTAATCTATTAATTCATTTTGAAAGGCTGAAACCTTTCTGCTGCTAGATTTGTTCTCATTGTGCAGCAGCTTGAATAGGTTGAAGGTGATACTTTGCCATATGCTTCTCTGCTGCACTGACAGCCGCTGTGATAGCAGGATGCAAACACATGAGCATCTGGGCCTTACAGGCTCCACTGCAGAGAAGTCAGCACTTCTTTAAATTAAAACAAAATCAAAATAGTTTCTTTTTCAGTGCTGAATGCATTCTTTCTCAAGCGGCTTCAATTTCCTTTTTATCGCCTTGTGATATTTAGACTGCAGGTTCACGTTGTTAAGTGGTGACAACGGAGTCTTGAGAAAACACTTCGCAGAAATGTTAACTGGAGGCTTTTGTTTTAATTTCCTCAATCCATTATAAAGAGCGCAGTGTTGTATCTCATTGATTTGTGCGGTAGTGTGTCAGTTCAGGAGTGATGGATGATAAAACTCTCACATGCACTTTTGATTGGCTTGGCATTATAAATTATTGTAAATAAAAGTACTAGCCTGTGCTGGCAGGAAGTGCCCTCCACACCCGTATGAGAAGCACATTTTAGCAAGAACAACTGATCTAGTCTGTGTTCTATTTTCTCTTCCCTGTCCCCGTTGTGACAGTTTATTCTTTGCAACACTTTTTTCCCTAATCTTAACGTTGGCTTGCAGTTTCGTCATCTTTGTCTTTAGAGCTATATTGTTGGTTCATTTTGGACATCTCAACCAAAAGACCAACAAAACTGGGTCTCAGGATCAGTCTCTTAGGTTGCTGCATTGTTGTTTATATGCTACTGGCCAAACTCTGGATTTCATAGAGCAGTCTGTGTTTCTTCCTAGGAGGTGCCTGTCATGTAAGCCAGGCTGAATTCTCTCTTCTCCCCCATTCAGGTTCTCTACTGGTCTCCCGCTGAGACCTGGCTTTTTATGCAATAGGGGGCCTGTTGACCTCATCCAGTTTCCTTTTTTCTTAGAAGCTGGATGTCTTTTTCTTTTTTCTTTTTTAACCAATTTCCTCCCTCCTTTCAGCTGGGGCATGACAGCCTGGAGTTAGGAGAGCCAAGGCTATTAACCCATCCAAGGGCATTTCATTCTTCTGCAGCCTCCCCTGCATAAAAAGGTCACTCTGAATCGGGCTGTTGTCATCCTTGCTGCCTCTTTCTTCTTCTGTAATTCAGTGAATGGGCAGTTTTGTTATGGCATTCAGTATCTTGAATGAATTGAAGTAAAACAAAGTTCTCGAGGGGGCACTAGGACATCTCCAAGCAGGTTGTCTTCATCCTAGTACTTACTTAGCAGCAGGAAATGATGGCATTCCAAGGTAGCTACTGTGGAACCTGCCCCTTGAAACGCCAGCTCATTTCCTGCCTTTGTTAAAAGGCATCTCCTTGAGCTGTGCTTATGGTCTGTCTGATTCTACTTTCTCGGGCCTGTTGTGTGTTGTTTTTTTGTGGACCGTGTGCCAGCTGTCTGTGTGTGCCTGCCCCGGGGTGAAATTTTCCTCCCGGTGGGATTTGAGTGTGCTTGGTCTGCTGTTTGTCTTTTCCTTCTCAGTTACTGCTTAATTTACCTTTTGTGTTCCATAAAATTTCCTCAGATTAGCTGTCCCTTTCAAAACCTTCCAGAATTTATTATTACCTTTGATCCTTCTGTCTTGTTTTCACTCCAGATTAATTATTGATTGTCTTGCGATCTCAGGCTTGGTTCATGTATTAGGGCCAGATCTTGACTACAGCTTGGGGTTGTGTACTTTCCCTTTTTACTCATGGAAGGGTTTTTCTTTCGGGGGGGGGAGGGGGCAAACAGCATCTTAAGTCATAGAATTGGAAGGAACCCTGCGGATCATCATAGTCCAATCTCCTGAAATGCAGGAATATGCAGTTGTCCCTTACGGGGATCAAACCTGCAAATTTGGCGTTATCAGGCGCATGCTCTAACCAACAGAGCTATCCATCTGGAGGGCACGAGGTTGAGGAAGGCTGCTATAGTGTGAAGAAGTAGTTTCTTTTATCTGGTCTGGATAATAATAATAAAAAAAAAATTTATTTATATCCCGCCCTCCCCAGCCGAAGCCGGGCTCAGGGCGGCTAACAACAATAAAACAGTACAAAAGTACAGGACAAACAACACTCTAAAACCATTCATTATAAAATTAATTAATTCAAGCCACTGGCAACCATTGGGCCAGAGCTCCGCGAAGATTGCCAAGGGAGGGAGTCAGGTTGTCCCCTGGCCAAAGGCCAGGTGGAACAGCTCTGTCTTGCAGGCCCTGCGGAAAGATGTCAAGTCCCGCAGGGCCCTGGTCTCTTGTGACAGAGTGTTCCACCAGATCGGAGCCACGGCCGAAAAAGCCCTGGCTCTAGTTGAGGCCAGCCTAACTTCTCTGTGGCCTGGGACCTTCAAGATGTTTTTATTTGAAGACCGTAAGTTTCTCTGTGGGGCATACCAGGAGAGGCGGTCCCGTAGGTAAGTTGCAGTCCCAAACAGTAGTTTAGACCCACTTTTAGCCCACACATGTATTTTTACCGCATACATTAAAAAAACAACAACCGTATACAGTGTTACCTCGGGTTACATATGCTTCAGGTTACATACGCTTCAGGTTACAGACTTCGCTAACCCAGAAATAGTACCTCAGATTAAAAACTTTGCTTCAGGATGAGAACAGAAATTGTGCTCCGGCGGCGCGGCGGCAGTGGGAGGCCCCATTAGCTAAAGTGGTGCTTCAGGTTAAGAACAGTTTCAGGTTAAGAACGGACCTCCAGAACGAATTAAGTACTTAACCAGAGGTACCACTGTATTTGTTTGGTGGTTGTAGTGCTGTGGTGACCCACGCTAGACCCAGATTGTGATCCCATAGTGAGTCCAAGTCCACCATTTTAAGATCAAGGGGTTGAAAGCGTCAGGTAAGTCTGCTCCACGGTGACCCCAGTCCTAAGGCAAACTCTTGTATGGCAGTGGCTCCATTGTACTTTTGTTCCCCCAGATCAGGAGTTGTGCGAGAGAGCTACGGAGCTCTTTTGTTCATTCGTCACACCTTTGCTGTGCAGTAAATAGAGTATATAGAGCTTTTAATGCCCTATAATCAAAGAGCACTTCAAGTGAATGCTTATTTTCTATGACAAGACCTTTTACACAGCAGGAAAGCATAAGCCGCATAGATGGAAAGAACCGCTAATTACCATGCTAAGTATTCCTGCAGCTTCTAGGCAGTTGAAGGCACTGGATGGAAATGCAGAACTTCCTGTGTATTGCTGAATGTCAAAGTGCCATATATCCATCTGGGCCTGGGGCTTTGTGTGGTTTCAGGTTTTTGAGTACTGCCTCTATTTCCTTTGGGGCGATAGGGCTCTCCATGAATTCTTGTTCCTCTGCAGTTAAGGTTGGCATGGTCAGCCCTGTTAGGAATCTTCTGGTTTCCTGTGCAGGTGGGTTGCGGGAGATGTATAGATTGGCGTAAAATTCAGCAAATTCTGAGGTTATTTCTTTGGTGGAGGATGTTATGTTACTGTCATTTTTTAGTGACACAGTGTATTCTGTTTTGAGTGCCCCCCCAACTGCATTTGTTTGCTAATAGTCTGGAGTTCTTCCCTCCATATTCGTAAAAGCATTGTTTAGCGTATAGGATGTTAATCATTGTTTTATTGATTTTTAGAGAGTCAGTTTCCCTTCTTTTTTGTTCTTTGAGTTTTAAGGAGTTTTTTTGGCTCCTGTTTGTTTATAGTGTGATGAGAGGGTCGCAATGTCTTGTTCTAATTTACCAATTTTTGAGGAGGTTGTGTTTTTTAAAGGATGACCTCTCCTTTTTGCAGGCTCCTCTGGTGACCACTTTCATTGTGTCCCAGAGGATGGGGGTTGTTATGTTGCCCACGTCATTGTCCTTAAAGTAGTTTTGGAGAGTTTGCAAGACATGGTTGACATTACCACATGATTATTTTTGTCACTTCAGCTTTGCATGGGGGACATTTCACTTACATTCTTTTTTCTGGCATGGTCTAGCAGTTTATCCCGAGAAGGAAGCTCACTCTTCTGAACTGGTTCCGAGTTGTTAAATGCCTTTTTCAAGAGTAATATTCACCATACCCCCCCCAATAAAAATGTATGTGCTAGAATCACTTTGCAATGACTTCACCACAGCAGTAAGTAGCACAAGGTGCGGAGCTGTTCACACATAACTCAGAAGTAAGGCCCTGTCTGCACTGTGCATTTTAAAGCAGCATCATACCACTACAAGCAGTTGTGGCTTCCCACCCCCACCCTGGGAACTGTAGTTTGCTAAGGGTGCAAAGAGTTGTTAGTAGACCTTATTCCGCTCACAGAGCTAACCGTTTCCAGGGATTGATTGTTAAACCACTTTGGGAACTGTAGCTCTGTGAGTAGAATAGGGGTCTTCTAACAACTCTTAGTACCCTTAACAAACTACAGTTCCCAGGATTCTTTGGGGGAAAGCCATGGCTGTTTAAAGTAGTGTGATACTGCTTTAATTGCACAGTGCTGAAGGGGCTTAAGTGTATATGCTTCCTCCCCCTTCCCCAATCTGATTTTGCGTAACCCATGTTAAACGATCACAGCTTCAACCTTACTGCTAATAATATTTTTCATTCTTGTTTTTCCGAACGTGTTGTTTAGGCACCAACTGGAGCCAACCAAGGACCCTGTCATCCTCAATGCCCTTCTGCATGTGTGCAAGACAATGCACGATTCTGTGAAGTAAGGTTTTTTCGCTGTCTCCCTATAATGAATTTCATTTTAAACGGTGGTTGTGGTTGTTGTTGTTGTTGTGATCAGTTCTGAGGCCAAGGCTTCTGGGTTGGAGAACTGTTTTTCCATATGCTGCTTTTATTCAGGGCTGTGTGCAGGAAAACAAAATACCAGCACTGGTCTGCTTGCTCCTTAAAACGTTGCTTTGTTCTAAATGCAAAACAAAGAGAAGATGATCTGGGATGTGCTGGTGACTTCACCTCTTAACAAATGGGTTGTGGGTGGAGCAAGAGAGAGGCTGCAGGGAATAAATGTTAAGACTGTCAAAAGGGATAAATAAAATGACATGCTTTTGTGAGATGCAGGTGTCAGTTAAAGTGCCTCTCCAAAAAGCACTTGCAACTCCAGTGAACAATACAATATTGATATGGTATGCTTATACCCGACAAGTATTTTAAAAACAAACAAATATCAGAAGTAAATAACAGAACACATTAAAATGCTTTTTTTTGCCATTTTGAAATGCGTACTCTCTCCTGTTAGATACTCCTTTGTACTCTTCTTCCAGCAAAAAGCTGCTCCCCTGATACTTAGTGCCAAAAGGATGCTATGAACTTACAGGAAGAAAACATAGAAATGTCATTTCTGCATTTTCTTTCTTTGTGGTGCCTGGGCAGTCTCTGTGCTCAGCTGGTTGCCTGCTTCAGTGGGCAGGAGGGAGGCGCATTTTGATAGATGCCTTTTAATGCCAGGCAAGGAGGGAAGATTACTCACAAGATCTACGGATCTTGGTCTTGCTTCCTCTGAGTTTCTCATTCTTCTGATCTTAAGTTCACATTTCCTCCGTATCTGCATCAGCTTTGCAAAAAGAATTTAAAGGCCTGCTCAAAAACCCACATGCATTTATGTGTGCATTTCCCACGGTATCCCTGTTTTTGTCAGCAATTTATTCCCTAGTGTGGTGGATTTTTGCAAATTATTTTCATGAATACATGCATTTTTGTGCTTTTATGCACATGCACTATTGAACTGTTTCACAACGCTAGAAGAAGTGCAAACTTCAGAGATAGCCGCATTATTCTGAGAAGTGCCAGTTAAGAGATTTGCATTCAAATGTCAGCCATGCTAATTTCCCTTCCATTATTTGGTCACAATTGCCGGATTTGCCCTGATCCTGGTTTACATATCATAGCAAATGTGCAAATGTGTGGGCTTTCAGAGAAGAGACTTTTTTTTACTGAGCTAAGCTAAGCTGAAGGACATTCCCAGTCCTACCTGGAAACATGTGGGACTTACGGGCAAGGGAGATGCAAAAGAAACTTGCATTTCCTGCTATTCTACAGTGCCACCAGATTCAAAACTGCTGTGTGACACTGTGATGAGATCAATACAGGAGGTCAGTGGTGTTGCTGAGAACAAAATCTTAATTGTTTCTGGCATCATCTTTGCTTCCTTAGTCCTTTTATCTAATAAAGGCAGAAACTGACTTTTAAAAATAAATAAAGCACATTAAAAAACAAATGATTTTCCATGTCTATAAATCTTGTTCCTATAAACAGAAAACATGATTTTTAGACTAAAGGGATCTCAACATGCAGCCTATTTCTTTGACATACAGTAACAACGTTTTGATTTCTATTTCTTGGTCATCTACTCCTTAATTGCAGGAATGGAACTAACTTTTTAGTGCTGAATCCATATAATTCTTGCTATCATTAGTAAGTTCTGGAGTAATAATATCAGCCGTTGAAATTGTTCATAAGCACTGCTTCTGGTACAGGTGTTAATCTGGTCTCAGTTACCAGGGCAATAAGTTCTAGCAAATGCACTCGTAACAATACTGGGTTGTGTTTACTGTTAGCGCTACTCAGATTGGATCCCTTGAAATTAATGGACAAGACATACTTGCACCCACCAATTTCAAGAGGTTTACTCAGAGTGAAACTTGGTTGGATTCAAACGCCAAACAGTTTTTTCCTTAAATCTTGCTTTGTTTCTGAAATAATTCTGCAACATCTGTAAGAGCCTGCATCAACTGGGTTGCGCAGCCTTTGCAAAAGGAGCTGCATTGCAAAGCTTTGCAAAAATAGTGACTAAGGAAAAGGTCACATCCAAATCCTGCATCTAAAGCAAATGTAAGAGTAATGACTTATCCCAAAGAATCTTGGCAACTGTAGTCTACCACTCACAGAGCCACCTTTAACAAACCACAGTTCCCAGGATTCTTTAGAGGAAGCCATGACTGTTATAGCCCTAGAAGAATGCTTGAAATGTATGCTGTGGATGTGACCTGTGCTGCAAATTGGGAAGTCCCTGGTTTGAATGTCACCTCTGGCATAATAATAATAATAATAATAATAATAATAATAATAATAATATTCATACCCATCTGGCTGGGTTTCCCCAGCCACTCTGGTCTGCTCCCAACAGAATATTAAAAATATGATAAATACATCAAACATTAAAAACTTCCCTAAACAGGGCTGCCTTCAGATGCTTTCTAAAAATCAGATCATTGTTTATTTCCTTGACATCTGATGGGAGGGCATTCCACAGGGTGGGCGCCACTACCGAGAAGGCCCTCTGAGCTTGCTTGGTGGCCTTAGACAGGCTGCTCTCTTTCACAAGAGCAAAAACAGACCCTACTCAATCAGGCCAATAACCAATCGAGTCCAGCATCCTATTTTCACAGTAGCCAGCTTCAGTCCCCCTGTCTACTATATGGAGTGATAATACAGACTTGCCTTACAGAGTTGTTGATGCTTGTAAGGTGCTTGTAACATTTGCATTGCAGTCCCAAATGTTAAAGTGTGTTTTAGATTAAAAAGTTGAACTAGATAATGCCATTTTCCTGCTTGGGCTCTACTCAAGCTAAAGCACTGTGTGTGTCATTTAAACAGCTGCTTTGCGGTCATGTTTTTAAATTAGCAATTTTTATTGGGGACACTGTGCTCCCTTCCATGCATCTTCCAAACCATCCATCAGTTTCTTGTTATGCCTGTATTGGATGGCGAAACCCTAATGAGCTAATCATGGTGAAGGTTCACTCTTCCCCTCCAATTGAATTTGTATTCCAGAGCAATTACTCTGTTCCCATCTGGTGTCTGCACTAGGAGAATTGCAAAATGGTACACCAGGGACTAGCATGCCCAGGATTAAACTGGATTACTTAATTGTAATTGAATGTGGTTCGTTTTCATCAGAATGTGTATGGTTTTATTACCTCCCCATTTGGTAACCAAATTAAATGCTAATGATGTGAAACTGAATTTGCTACCCTCCACCCCCCACCAATATCCTAGCAGTTTATGGCTATTGTTTTGGCCCAGTGTATCACATCATGATGCGCTACTTTTGCAGTGCAGATGTTTACACTTGCTGTGTTCTATGGCCCTATCCTAAATTAATTTTGGAATTGGTAATTTGCAAACAATGACTGCTCACTGTTACAGGGTGGATTCAAACTATTTTCCAAAACAGTTTTGTCCCACAGTAGATGTTGGATAGCTTAGTTGGCAAACTCTTAATCTTAGGGTGGTAGTCTGAAGCCCCACATTGGGCAAAAGATTCCTGCATTGCAGAGGGTTGGACTCGATGGCCCTTATGGTCCCTTCCAACTCTACAATTCTAGAGATTTATTCCCACTTTCCCTGGTTCACAATGCAGTGAAATTTAAAAGAAGTAAAAACATAGTTTGCAAATCATTGAGAGTTGCACAATTTGCTGCACTTGCTGATCTCATTTTAGTTCATGATCTGCACAAGTATTAAACCTCTTCTTGTTATTATGTTCTCTGTGTGTGTGTGTGTGTGTGTGTGTGTGTGTGTGTGTGTGTGGAACACATTAATGGCATGGAAAGGTTCCATGTTTCATTCTAGGCATCTCCGGGTAGGGATAGGAAAAACCTCCTGTCTGAAAGTTTGGAGATCCATTGCCAACTTAGCGTTGGCCATACGAAGCTAGAGGAACCCAATGGTATAGAGCAGCTTCCTAGTTGCCTGTGATAAATGGGACTTGGTAGCAAGGTAGAAAGACACCATTCTGACTGCAAGTCAAGTGAAGCAGGTGTTTGAGGACTGGGGCATTTCAAACATTGCTTGTGTGACTTTTCTGTTCTACAGACATCTTTTGGCATGCTGTAGTTCAGGGGTTGGGAACCTCAAGCCAGGGAGTCAAAAGTGCCCCTCCCAGCCTCTTTTGTTTGGTCCTCAGGATTCTCCCCAGGTCATGATCTGTCCAGATCAGCTCAGGTGAATCTGCTTTGAAATCAGAGTTGTTCAGATTCCTCCCCCATCCCTACCCTGGGGTAAGCTGGGGCTCATTTCTCATGTTTTCTCATGTTTATGCTATAAACTGATTTGAGGTTTTTCTTAAAAATATAAAGCAGTATAGAAAGGAAATGAATAATAATAATAATGTAGCATCAATTTATTTTTGATGGGTTTCTTAAATATTGATGCTTTTTTGTAGTGCGCTGACACTAGAAGACGAAAAACGAATGCTAGCCTCTTTGATAAATGGATTTTTGAGAATGGTGAGTATCTGCTGGGCTGGTCAGTGTTTTAATCTGCATTTTAATTGTGCTTTTAACTGGCTGCTAGTTCTTGGCTTTGGCAGTGTGTGTGTGCTTAAAAGAAAGCACAGTATATCTGATGTAATGTGTAGTTTGGCCCTCAGCTTTTAATTATGACACCTAAATTAAACCTTCCATGGCCAGATGCAGTATACCTCGGGATGCTGGAAGATGCACAGCAGGGCTTGCCTTTGTAATTATGCCTGTGAATTTCACAGCAGCATCTGGCTTTACACTGGGGGGCGGGGGAGGCATGCTAAGTGACATAGACCTCTTGCTCTGATCCAGTGGGGCTGCTGTTTTGCCCCCATTGCATCAGAAAGTTGTGTGTTCCTAAAGGTTCTGTCAAATGAAGTGAAAGAAAAAAATATGTGATATGAACCACATTGCTCGGTAAATACTGCATGGAAGAGTTAGCGCTGCACTGCAGCAAATGAGATGGAAAGAATGGGTAACTGGATGCCAGAGTCCTGTATAAGAAATGACTTTGTGAATCTTTTAAATCCAGGTTTCATTTGGCCGTGACTTTGAGCAGCAGCTGAGTTTTTATGTTGAAGCCAGATCAATGTTTTGCAATTTGGAACCTGTTCTCGTCCAGCTGATTCATGTGAGCATACTTTCTTAAGTTGAAATAGGACTTCAGGAGCTGTGTGAGCTATTTTTTCCTGCTGCATTCCGTCATTCCTTGCATTTCATTACAGAGCAAGGTCAATTTTGTTGGCATTTTAACAGCAGAGAATTTGCATTCGTACATCATGTTTTATATTGATAGTTGGCATGTTGCTGGTGAATTCATCCTGCAAATTGAAAAGCGCAAAGTCGTATGAGCTGATAGCTCATTAGTGGGGAATATTCTGAGTTGCCTCCTTCATTTTCAGTGTTTCTCTTTCCTGCTTTCATGTAGGAAAAACAGTATTTGAAATATACTTTTCCTCAGTCTAAACTGATTGCTCCTGGGCACTAAACTAGCACAGCAACTAGTTTTGAATTTTTAAAGGTGGCATTCTTGTCCCTAAGTCATGGGTGGAGGACTTCAATTTTCAGGGGCCAAAAGCACACTCCCCCAGCCATTTTTTTCTGACCCTTGTAACCCTTCCCAGCTCATACCTCTTCTCCCCAGGCAACATTCCTTCACTTGCCCTGCTTTCCTCTGGAAGTGTTTTCACCTGAATGGAATGTGCCCTTGAACTCAGGCAAATTTGTGGGGTTTTGGTCTTGTTGCACATAGTATGCACAACCCTCCTTGCACTTCATTATAGCTGTATGCTCTTTCATTTTCCCTGAAGCTTGTATTTCATATCAGTTAAACAAGAACATTTGTTATTTATTTAGTTCCATTGACTTCTGCTGGAGAAATCATTGAATTGTTTGAGTTGCAGAGTTGCTTCTGTAGGTAACATAATCTTTTAAAAACAGAGTGTGAACCAGCTGGCGATGGAAACGCGAAAAGTGATGAAAGGGAATCATTCCAGAAAAACAGCTGCATTTGTCAGGGTAGGTGTGAAAACTGAAGGAATTCTTCATCCTTATTTTTTCTGCATGAACTATGGTCTGTTTTGGCCAGAGCGCTAAACCATGGTTTAGCCCCAGGGAGGGGACTGGTTGTACTTATGCTCCCACTATTTCTGAGTACGCTTTAGTCATTTTAAGTGGGGGTGATGGGATTTGGCACCCAGCAACACCTGGAGGGCCACGATTCCCCAAACCTCTGATTCAAGACACGTTCAGAATAGTCTTTGAAAACTCTTCTTACTTTTTTTTTTAAGGCTTGCGTTGCCTTCTGCTTCATTACAATTCCATCTTTGACAAGCATATTTTCTCGTCTCAATCTTTACCTGCACTCTGGACAGATTGCTTTGGCAAACCAGTGCCTTTCGCAAGGTAAGCCTCATGATCTTTCTTCATTTGTAAAACAAATTATTATTTTAGGAAGCAGTTTTTCTAGCTACAGTGGGAACACATGAGGATTGCTAAAATTTTGAATGTTCTGTTGGGAAGGAGCTGGAGCCTTTGCTTGTCATGGCTCCTTTGCACAGAACAGATATGCTTTGGAGAAGGGTCATAGCACCTCCCTTCATTGCAGAAGGTCCCAGGTTCAGTCCCCTGGAATCTCAGGTACGGCTGGGACTGTCCCCCATCTGAAACCCTGGCAGTTGCCAGTCAGTCTAGACTCTAGAACAATACTGAGCTGGTTGCACCAATGGTCTGATTTAGTATAAGGTAGTTTCCTATGTTCCCGTGTTTCATGCTAAGGGAAAGTATTCAGCTAGTAAAAAAAAAGAAATTCAGTCGGAAAGAGTGTAGGCACAGCATGATAAGAGCTTGGAATTCTGGGATCTAAGGAATGCGCACATTTTACTTAAAAGTGCTACTGAACCTACGATTAAATAACACTACTCAGAGCCTAGATTTTGCTTTTAGGCAAGACATAAAACAAGCAGAGCATATAAACGTGTGACATGTTTTAAGAATTCTAGCATTATTTTTGGCAAGTGGTAAGGACGTTAATGCTGACATGCTAATTTGCTTAACAATGAGACTGTTTTTGTTCCTTCAGAACAAAACCTTCCTCTGCCTGTAAAAAAAAAAAAGAGAGAGAAGTCTTTAACTGCTACATGTTTAGTCCCATAAAACATTTCAACCTTTCTTTTCCAAGAGGAGTTCGTTTTGGTGGAAGCTCTTCCTTTGTGCTAGATGTATTTGGGACAACATCTTCAGGCTTTAGAAACAATGCATAACTGATGCCTTGGATTCAGTCCAAACACCCCTTCAGGTGTCAGTGTCATGGTTTATGCAGCAAAAGTTATATCACAAGGAATCTCTATAAATGCATTTTGAGTGGAGAGCAATACAGCCTGGTTTTGGGAGGATTTTTGAAAAGGCAAGAGTGTGTGACACCCTTCTTCTGGTAGAACAAGGCTTCTTGTTGTTGCCGTTTTTACAGTTGAGAAGATGATGTCCTGAACATTTGCCCTCTGGGCTCTTTTTCCTGTTGTAGGGTTGTGATGGTTGAAAGATGTAAAGGGTTAGTCGCTTCTGAGAATGAGTTTACAACATGGTGTAGGGAAGGGCTGTAGCTCAGTGGGTCGTTTGCATGCCAGAGCCCTCAGATTCAGTCCCCAGCATCTCTTGGCGTGGTTGGGCAAGACTCTTCTTAGAAATTCTGGAGAGCCACTGCTCGATGTGCAGATAGTGCTGAACTAGGTAGTGTTAGAATTCCTGCTCCATGATTTCAGTCATGGGATTTTTGTCTATCACCTGGTGGTATATTGACTGAGTGGGATGTGACAGAGACAGGATGTTTATGTTACTGTGTTCCATGAAGTGGGACAATTGTCCTTTGTTCATTTTCCTCTTTGCTGTCTGATGCTAGAGACAGAGGGAGCCATGTTGCAGTGCTCTGTGTGTGTTTGTATGTAAATAAAGTAGATTAGCCAAAATGCTGAGTTGCTGAGATCTGTCACGCAAGATGCGCAAACTCTGTGGATCCCTAAGTGTGCCGGTGTCTGTTGGCATCGGTTGCTGTGATGTCTGGGCTGAAGAAAGCTTATGAAGCTCCCAAACGATCGACCAGGAGGGAGGGAACATTCCAGTCCGGCATGTGTCTCTGCTAGCGTCCTACTCAAGTGTACGTTGAACTCTTGACAGGTAGACCATTGGTGTGACTTGGAATAAGTCTGCAGCCTATGTTACTATATCAGGGATGGGGATCTCCACCTGTCCTACAACTCCCATCAGCCCTAACCAGCGTGGTCAGGGGTCAGCGTGGATGGGAGCTGTAGTCTTAGCAACATCAGGAAGGCCACAGATTCCCCATCTCTGTCCTAGATTCATAGACTCTACGCTGTGTGTTGCTCCCACTCAGTGTAGGCATTGTGTTCGATGGACCTTTGGCTTAAACAGGTGAAACACAGACCTCCCTCCATCAGCTCTGGTGTGACAGGCCGGCTGCACGAAGCTTCCTCTCCTTCAGCTGCCATCTGGGGGCAGCCATTCCAGCAGAGTTACTTCGGTGGAAGAGATAGCAAACAAGGCTCATTTCATCGGCTTTGCTGGAGGTGTAGCTCTACCAGGCC
Source organism: Podarcis vaucheri (assembly GCF_965113315.1). Classification (NCBI taxonomy): domain Eukaryota; kingdom Metazoa; phylum Chordata; class Lepidosauria; order Squamata; family Lacertidae; genus Podarcis; species Podarcis vaucheri. The sequence continues at coordinate 41,453,061 of NC_138752.1, forward strand.
TCTCCTGGTCATTATGGGAACAACTGTTTAGAAATTGAGTTTGAATTTTATTTCCTTCTTCCCTCCCAGCTCCTTTCCGGTTGTGCATTGGGTTTTTTTGTACACTTCCAGGAAGGTACTGTCTTGTTCTGATTGTACATGGCATCCTGGGAGCCTTTTTGGCTGAGGAGCAGGGTAAATAAGCTCTAAATAAATGCGGAATAATAAAACAGGGCAAGGCAGCTTCATAATAAGTTATTTGGTCGTTCATGTGACTAGCGAAGGGCCAGTTACATATGTTTGCCATTTTGATCATTACCTGTGTTTTCTAAGGCAGGATAGACTTGTAGGATTGTATGTTTATGACAGTTTGACCATAGGTTGTTTTGGGGGTGCGGGGAGTGGAGCATAGAAGAATCTGTGCATGTATGACATGTTCTTTCTGATCGGCATGGCTTCAGACATGTGCAAGTTCAAGCAAGTCAAATCTTGCCCCTTTCCGGAGATGACAAAAGTTGTCAGAATTGCACATGTGCTAGTAAGTTCCAGCTGTAAATGCAAACATGCTGACATCAGATGCTGACTAAGGCTTTCACCGCAAGGCTACTGGTTTTTATTTCTTTGTTTAGGCGTGATGCCGTGTGCCTCATTGGGGATTTAGAGCAGAGCTGTTCCATCCCAGCAAGTTGCGAAAACAAAAGAGCTGCAAAGTCAGTGCAGTGCACTTTCTGTTTGTTTGGCTTGTTTGTAGACAAACCAAGCAGAGACCACAGTGTGAAGTCATTCTCCATTCCTCTGCTGTGGTTACTAACTCATTCGCTATTGTTTCACCCCGCTGGATAATTAATGGGTGCCTTTGCTTGTTCAAAGTAAGGAACATAGGAAGCTGCTTGAGTCAGACCAATGGCCCATCTAGCTTGGTATTGTCTACACTGACTGGCAGCTGCTCTCCGGGGTTTGGGGTAGGCGTCCCTCTCAGCCTTACCTGGAGATGCTGGGGATTGCACCTGGGACCTTCGGTATGCAAGGCGGATGCCCTACCACTGAGCTGTAGCCCTTCCCTGTTCTAACCAGCCTTTTCCCAAAGGCTTCAATGGATGCCTGAAATTCTACTGAAGGATCCCCTTGGCTTGTGTATGGAATTGCCACCCACTTCATTAAAAAAGAATATAGGGTCTTGAAATTGGATTGGAAGTCTGAAGTGTGCCCACTGCTTCTGTGACTGTTACCTCCCATTTGCCTTACTGTCTCCTTTCACTCCCAGTGTTAATGCTGGTCCTAGATGCTCTTGCACATAGTACTAAAAATCTTCCATACTTTAAATTTTTGTGGGTCTGCAGTTAGTTTTTTGCTAACTAGATTAACACACGAGACGGTTACTCTAAAAATATTATGCAAGTACTTCCAGTTGTCATTGACTGATGCTTTGGCTTTATTTATTGTGTGTGTGTGTGAGAGAGAGAGAGAGAGAGAGAGGGAGAGAGACAGAGACAGAGACAGAGACAGAGACAGAGAGAAACAAAACTGGCCCTATATTTCAACAGAGTATTTGCTTTTCTAGGCAGTCCTTGCCAGCCAGTTGAATGCAAACTGTATCATAGCTAAAAAGTTGGATTCTTCAGTACTGGGTACAGCAATTTGTCCTAAAGTCATGTGACAAAGCAACCTTGCTAAAAGTTAAGTGGGCTGTGGACTAGGCAGTATCTGGATGGAAGGGATCTATGGAAAAGAATGCTACCTACCGGCTTGGAAGATTTCAGCTGCAAATCGGACTCAATTGAACTTTGACCGGAGAAGACATGTGTAGGATCACACTATATATACATGACCCTGCACACTGAACTGGATCTCTTGGTGCAGTGGCTTCCAAACTGTTTCCCCCACGAGCCACTTGAATTTGTTGGTGATTCTTGGTGGACCCCTTAATGACCCCTTTTGTCTGCTATAGCAATTGTAAAGCGCTGTGCTAGGTGTTGTGTGATTTTATTGCTTTTATTTCCTATATTGTATTTTATTGTATTATAATTTGCATTTTGTAAAATTCAGGTTACAATACAATACAATACAATACAATACAATACAATACAATACAATACAAGAAATAAAAGAAGCATCAGCAATGCAATTAAAAATCAATGTGAATATTTAATGTGGACATGCTTCAGGTCGCCTGAATGGATCTTGCGGATCACTGTGGTCCATGAACCACAGTTTTGGAGCCCCTGACTTAGTGTAACTTTGCAGAGTAATGATGAATCCTCACCAGACATGTTTCCTGTCATGGGTAATGTGCTGGGCCAAGCTAGCAATCTCTCTGAGGGCAAAATGAACAGAGATTTGTTAATTCTACTTCTCTTTATAAAATTCACTAACGTAATGCTTTTCTGAGCTGTTAAAACTTTGCTTGGCTCGAAGCATAATATGCCACATGGCCAGAGGTATCCAACTAACTTGGATGACTAATTTCACCGAGGGACAGATAAAAATGGAAATTGGGGTGGGATTTGTTTTGCTCAACTGCGCTGACCGAATCTGGATTCAGAGTTCAAAAGTGCACAGAGCTATAGCTGATCTAATATTCCTAGCTGCCCCCACCCTTATCTGATAGCACAGCAAGATGAAATATTTGTGTTTCTGCTGGCCTACTTTTCTGGGCCACCCGGAAATGAGGACGAAGAATCCTCAATCCTGATGTTTTTCATCATCTTGTTATATTTGCTGCTTTAGTACTGCATATTTTCCAATTCCAAGAAAAGGCGGCATTAGCATAAACTGCAACTGCCTCTTCTTCCCCACCTCCCCCACCCCAGATTTGATTAGATCCTTCAATCTAGTCTCTGACCCATTTGGAACTGAATGGCTTTCATCGCTGATGTGGATAGCCGTGGTTTGATCTTGGCTTGTTCTCTCTAAAGTTAAAACAAACCATAGTTGCTGCAGTTCAGACATACCAAGAAACTGTGGTTCATTTTAAAAGCAGAAGCTGAGACTTCTGATTTCCTCCTTGAGGCTATGAAAAAGGAGGGGGGAGTGCATAGTCCCAGGGCTATTTATGCCTTGTCCACAAATTGAGAAACCATGATTTCCTAATTATGTATCACCTAGCCCAGGAAGAAAGGAATATTTAGCAAATCACGTAGGTACCCTCTAGCCATCCTCAGGTTATTCCACCTAAGTCTGGGGGCGTCACGGGAAAAAATGGATAGACATATTTTATTAGGTTGAAAAATCAAGGATTGCTTATTCCTTTGGGGCAGTGGCGGCCAGCGTCTTGAGCTCTTAAGATGAGTTTTCTAATCAGGTTGTCTTTTTAAGGCGCTTACAAGCTGCACAGGAGATTGATGCAAATTAGATAGCTCAGTTGAGGAAGGTAAATGGGCCAGAAGGGCCCGTGAAAGTTTGTTCAATGACAAAGAAATCCCCTCCAATTCCTTGAAAATGAAGCTTAAAGTCCTGATAACCAGTTGTATTTGATCAGGTACTAATTCATGGGCAGTTTGCCCTAATGCGTCCTGTTTCAATGGCGGAGATGTGATTGAGGAGTCAGGGAGGAGGGCTTCCCTATGGCTTTCATCCCCCGCTGAATCAGCTAGCTTTTCCAACTCTCCTTGATCATACAGAGGCCAAAAGCGGTTGTATGTTTCGACCGTAGAAACAATTACTTGCTCTGTTTTGCAATTATTAGTAGATGGTGGGGGAGATTCAAGCTTCGACTGCTTTACTCTTGGAGGTGAACAGCCTTTCTCGGCAGATCTTGGTCGCTTGTCAGGGCTATTTATGCCTTGTCCACAAATTGGGAAACCATGATTTCCTAATTATGTATCACCTAGCCCAATGCTTCTCAAACTTGAGTCTCCAGCTGTTTTGTTGGACTACAATTCCCATCATCCCTAGCTATCAAGACCAGTGGTCAGGGATGGTGGGAGTTGTAGTCCAACAACGTCTGGAGACCCAAGTTTGAGAAACACTGACCAGCCCATTTCTCTCTAATCTACCTGATAGGGCTGTTTTGAGGATAAAATGAGGGAGGGGGGAGCTGTGCACACCACTCTGAACTTTTTTAGGAAACATGGTATGATTACAGATACCTTATAGCATCCATAATTGCCCCAGAAGCTGGTTTTAAAAAGGGTCTTATGCAAAAGAGGAAGTGTGGTGCAGTGGTTAGAGTGTTGGAGTAGGACCTGGGAGAACAGAGTTCGAATCCTCACTTCACCATTAAGCTCACAGGGTGACCTTGTGGGCCAGTCACTGCCTCTCAGCCTAACCTGTCTCACAGGGCTGTAGGGATTAAATGGGGTGGGGGGACCATGAAAGCCGCCTTGAGCTCCGTGGAGAAAAAGGTGGGATATAAATGCAATAAAGGAGAAAAGGGAAAATGGAGAGAGGTGTGGGGAGCGTGCTCCCAATCCTTTGAGCCCATGTGGAGCCTTCTAAAGGCAGACCATGCGGCCTTTGGGAAACCCTGCATTTGCAAGGAAACATTCAAGGCGTGATTTCCCCTGCAGCCAGGCACAGTTGGGCCCTGTTAGAACAGGGCATTAATTTTTCTTGTCTGAAGGTCACACGCGGAAATAGCGCAGGCCTCCACGGAAGGATTTATAGCCCAGTGGTCAGCCAGAACGAAGGAAGATCCATTGCTTGCCGGGGAGGAATGGGAAATTTAGCGGAGCGTAAAGTAGCTTGCATACGGTGCACTGCACAAGCTATTAATTGAGGCCTAGGAAGGCATCATCGGCAATTTATTGCCGCGAACGCTCACCTCCCCACCCCCATCAAACGCAGTGCCAGCTTGCCTCAGGAAAGGGGGGCTTAATGGACAGCCTATATAAGGAGCTGCGTATTTCAAATTTATCTCGCCATATTTCAAGGTTAGGTAAAGGAACTATATTTGCAAGGAGCCGCTTTAAGCGGACTGTAAATGACGCTGGGTTTAAATTAGTAGCTTTCCCTCAAAAGGTGGGCTGTGGAGGCAGAGTTACCCGGCCGCCGTCATCCCCTCCCTTCGCTTTCCACCAGCTTCTTCTTTGTGTGTTTTCATGTTGTCGTAAAGACGGCCGTCTGTCAGAAAAATAAAAATAAAAGACAGGCAGCCAGTTCCTTCGTGGTTCTGCAGATACTGACAATATCCTAAGAAGGGTGCTAAGTAGCGCTGCCTGGTGAGATGTGTGAGCAAATCCAACTAGCAATTCAGAGTGATGATTTTGACCGGGGAAGAAGTGTGGTGCAGTGGTTAGAGTGGCAGGCTAGGACATGAGAGGCTGGGGTTCAAATCCCCACTCAGCCATGAAGTTCACTTTGAGTGACCTTGGACCAGTCTCCAACCTACCTCACAAGGTGGGGATTAAACGAGGAGCTGGAGAACCATGTCTGCCACCTTGGAACTCCTTGGAGAAAAAGGCAGTAAATGAATGGAGGAACGAGAGTTGGAATCCAGCCACATCTTACATACTGTACGCCATTTTGAGTACTGGGAAAACCAGCCTTTAAATATACATTAAATGCCTTCCTAGCCAAGCATGCTGCCTCAGGATATGCCTCTCTGTGTCATGGTTGGTAGTTCAGAGCGATGGCTCTTCAAGTCTGTTTCTGACTGATGCCCTCAGGAGGCAGAAGTAATTGCGGCTGTGTTCAAGCTTTGTTCTGGCTGCCGCCTCTCTGCTAAGGTGACAATTCAGCTGACCTGGGGTTGAATTCTCGCTGTCGCCCTGTGAGCACGGAGGAGAATTTGGCCATGCAGCGCAGGCAGGTGGTTAAATGGTCGGCTTCATGGGAAGGTGAACGCCAGTCCACTTTCCTTAGGGACTCGAAGCAAATTGCCTTGACCCAAACCTACGAGTGCAACTGCGAGTAGTCCTGGGTGGCCTGGCTGTGTAAGACAAGTGTCATGGTTCTCTTGTTGGTGACAGGGCTTTCTTATGATGAAAGGACAGTTGCACAGAAAGCAAATTGCTGTGAGAGGGAGGGAGGGAGAGGGGTTTTCCCCCCTGCCCATAAAGTAATGTTGCTGAGTGTTAAGTGGATTGGCTCCTTTCCCCGCTGGGTTTTTCCTCCCTACAGTTTGCGTTGGGATCAGTGTAAACAGAAACCCATCTTTTCTGGAGTAAGGACCACCAGCTAAGCCATTTTCCGGTGGGCTGCACCCAACTAAGGTCTACTCTGACCCATTGAAAGCAATGAACTTACGTTAGCCAAGTCCTTTCATTTTAGAGGTAGTGTTGGTTGGATACAACCTCGTGACTAATTCAGGCATATTACTTTCAGTGGGTCTCCTCTGAGTAGCACTAAGTTCGATACAACCCTGCATTTTCTGTAGCCCCAAGAAGACTCAAAAAGCAATCTATTTGAATTAAAGCTGAAAGTTCCTGGATGAAGCAGTTTCTTTTTGCTCTTCTTGGCTCTCCCCAAAAGTAGGAAATAGTTGTCTGGCTTTTCTCTATGTGACTTAATAGGACACAAAGGACAGCTATGTTTCTATGTTAAAAGGCATAACAATTGACTGAATATTTTTTGCATTGCTGGTGATATTTTGAGACTCTCTCTCTCTCTGTTTGTGTGTGTGTTCCTTGAGGAAGTATCATTATTTAAATGTCTCTGAATATGTTTGGAATATAAATAAGATTGTTTGCTCACAAGATGTAGGTTGACTGCACTTTACAGTGTTGGCGAATTTCAGCTTTCTTGTTTTTCTGTATGCCTTTCCAATGTGTGGTGTTCAATAAAAATATATCCTAGGCTATGATCTCTCGCTTGAGGAGGTATGACAATATACTCACAAGTCTGCTTGTTTTAGCCTTCAAAAGACTAATCACCTTGTATTACTTGTATGATGCAGACCTTTTAATGCATTTATTCTGATGTCGGTGTCTGGGTTTGATTTTTTTGATGGGGGCTGGGGAGTTTGCTACCGTTTTTTTTAAAGTGTTGGGGTTTTGTTTTTTACCCAGGCTGGGATAGACTTAAGCAGGCAAACTAGTGAAAGCTAAATTAAGAAAAGATCTGGAGATTCATCCCATGTAATTTGAAGTCACTTTAGAAAGCCAAGAGTATTCTTGTTCGTGGAACTGGATACCTGTGCTATTCAGATTATTTCTTTTCTGGTGACAAAATGTCATATACAGAGTCATTGAGCATGTGTGTTTTGTAACACCAGAGCAATGGCAGATGTGATTGCATTCTATAGACTTCCTTATCTTAGTAGCCCATGGGAAAAGTAATACCACTGTTGTTGTGTAAAGCTAAATGCGCAAATTAACCTGTCTTTAAGAACCAGTATTTTGTAGGGGGTATAACTGAGTTGGAATCCTGAACACTCCTTTTAGGAGATCGCGGATCCCTGAAACATTCTGTCGCAAGTGCTGCTTGTTGAATAATTGCAGGTTGCTGGATAGTGCAGCAGAGATTTGAGCCCATGTGATTGTGTGCAGGTCTACTTAAAATCACAGGCCTGTCAATAAATCTATGTTCTGCTTGCTCATAAAGCAGTGGTTGTGATTCCTTTGCAGCGGATGCCTTTTTCAAAGCGGCAATAAGCCTTGTCCCCGAGGTGCCAAAGACGATCAACATAGATGGGAAGATGCGGTCCTCCGAAACGTTCCTCCTGGAATTCCTCTGCAATTTCTTTTCCACTCTGTTGATCATTCCTGTAAGTAGCCAGCATGAGCCACTCAATCTTTAGGGCGGAAATGCTTCTTCTTCTAACCCGCTGTTATACTATCAGGGCAGCTTATGTAGCTAGGCAAGACAAAAACAATTGGGGGTTTCTAAAATAAAATAAAATAAAATAAAATAACAAGACACATAAAGGCTGTGTAAAATCATTAGGAAAATCAAATGGGGGGGACAAATTAGTTTTCTTTTTTTTTTAAAAAAAAAGTTCTTTCTGGCACCAAAATGACATTAAGGCAGACCATTGGTGAATTCGGATGCTGCCACTAAAAAGGCCTTTACCCAGTCACCTGGTGGGTGGAAAGACTAGTCAATGGCTACTAGTCAAGGTGGGTGTATATTATCTTCCAGTATTGCAGTATGCTGGAGAGGAACAATGGGAGAGGGCTGTTGCTTTTGCGTTTTCCTAAGGCATTTTGTTGAAGCAGAATACTGGGCTAGGTAGGACCTTTGGTTTCATCCAGCTGGGCTCATCTGACGGTCCTTAAACCCTTTAAGAGCATATGAACAGCTAAAAACTGTTCAGGCCATCTCCAGCATCCTATTCTCAAAATGGCCAACCTAATGCCTCTTGGAAACTGCAAGCAGGACATGAGTGCAGCCGCCCCTCCCCACTTGCTGCTCTCAGAAACGTGACATTTGTGCTTTGGGTTTTTTCAAAGGCTCAAATCGGGAAGAGCCAGGAGTGAGCCATGTGGATTTCATGAAGGCTTTCTGCCTTTCCCAGCGTTTTCTCCATTATTTTTGAGTTCCTTAGAAACAGGAGGTAAACCTCAGCCTGCATAGTGCAGGTGGGGGCTCTCACATGACTTGATGCTCTTCCACGAAAACAAAGTTAAACAAAACAATAACATGCCAGCATGCTGCTAAACTGCCTGAAATCGGTTAGGTTAAGGTGAGCACTTCTAAGCCTCTCTTAAGAGCTCTTCAGTCTCCCTTCACCTGCTTACGACAGTGCTTGGTTAACCATTGCTGAGCCAGCACAAAATCTCTCGAAGCAGGATGTTATGTTGCTGCTGGTGGCTGAAGTGTTGTTTGGGGGGCAGGAGTGCGGAATCAACCTGTTTGATTATACTGGGTCTTACTTAAGTGTGTGTGTTTTTTTCCGTAGGACCACCCCGAGCAAGGCGTGTTGTTTCTTGTGCGAGGGCTGCTGAACGTCATCCAGGACTACACCTGGGAAGATAACGGTGATGATAAAGTCCGGATTTATACAAATGTCGTGCATCTTCTCTCAGCAATGAGTCAGGAGACTTACATCTACCATGTAGACAAAGGTAGGAGAGGGAGGCTTTGATGCTGGGAGCCCCAGAATTTCATTAGGAGGCTCCCCGCAAGCCAGAGTACCAAATGCTGACTTGCTTGTGTGAACAATAATGCAGCTACCTTAGACTGAGTCAGCCCATTGGTCCATCTCCCCCAGTATTATCTACTCTAGTGCCCTGCCCCTGAAGTTTTGGACTACAATTCCCATCAGCCCTAACCAGCTTGGCCAATGATTAAGGGTTTACTCCTGATTGCTACTCCAGAGGCTTTCTTAGCTCTGCTACTTCCAATGCTCTTAAAAGGAGATGCCTGGGATTGAAGCGAAGATCTTCTGTGAGCAAAGCATATGCAGAATCTTTTGCATTTAAGGCTAGGTATCTGAAACCCTGGAGAGACATTGCCAATCAGTGGAGACAGTGCTGGGCTTCGCATGGTCTGGCTCCACATAAGGCAGTTTCCTGTTAATTTAGAACCACACAGACTGAGATCTTACTTCATACCACAATAGCTGAGTGGTATAGCATCTGCTTTGCATGCACACGGCCCCAGGTGCAATCCCTGGCATCTCCAGGTACGGCTGGGAAGGACTCCCTTCCTGAAATCCTGGAGAGCTGCTGCCAGTCAGTGTCTGCAATACTGAGTGAGATGAGCCAGTGGTCTGACTCGGTGCAATGCTGGTTCCTATGTCCCTGTGCTCTACCACTAACCCTATGCACAAAGATGGAATTGTTTATGAATATGGCAGGTGTAAATACATGGAGGAAGCGGGTGATTGGAACTGCAGTCCAACAACCTCTGGAGGGCCGTAGGTCCCGCATTCTGGCTTTAAACAGCGGCTTCAGGGGGAAAAGGGAAAGCTTCAAGGAGACAGATTTGGTGCTAGCAAGCTGTTAGGAGCTGACAGACGTAATGGACAAGCAAAGGCAATTGAATGGAGTTGCTTGACAGCAGAAGATGTAAAGGCAGTTGAAGGTTTCAGAGGTGGATCGGTTAAGATCACTGATGCTGATATATCAGGGGAATAAGGGGGGGGAAAGACTGAAGAATTTTAAAAAGGTAAACACGAGGAGTTAGTCTGGATGCAGAGATGATGGGATTGCCAATGGAGGAGTGGAGTGTTGCTTGGTCTGATGGAAGAGGTGAGCTATTTCAGCATAAAAGTTATGTGACTGGCATGCAGCCGTAGTCAAGATGAGACCTGATCAGGGTATGGAATGGCGTCGGAGGGGAGGAGGCAGAGAAGAAAGGGCCTGGTTTACAGTGCTGTACAAGCAGAAGTGCCTTGGGCTGACGCCAGACTGATAAATGGAGGGCAAAGGGGTAAATGAAGACACAGGTGAGGCCAGGGCTCGGGTCCTGCCCTGCCTTGCTAGTGGTGGATAGATTGCCTTTAAACTTGGGCAGTTCACAGAAAGGTGGCCTGGAGACAAAGAGACGCCATAGACACCTTCTGTTGGATCCGGCCTCTGCCCTGAGTTGTATAAATGAGGTTGCTTGTTTCAGGACTTCAAGTCCTCTCTGCATCCATCTTATACTGCCACCTCCCCCTGCTCCATCTTTTTGTTTGGTGGGGCTGCAAAAAGAGAAGAGTCAGGATTCTGTTATGGGGTTGTTTTGTTTTGTTACAATAGATTTGTATTTAAAAATGTGTTTTAAGTTGTTTGGAGACCTTCAGGTTACAAGGGACTAAGAAGTCTAATAGTAATGATGATAATTATAATAATAATTATTCTGTAGAAGACAGTAAGGGGCAAAGAGAGAAGAGAGGAATCATTATTTCAAAAGAGTAAAAAGTGAAAGCTTTCCGTTTCTTTTTTGTATCTTTCAACTGTGTGTGTGCAGGGGAAAGGCACAGTTCAATGCTGAAGTCACAGTGCAGGTCAAGGGATCAACAGCCTTCTATAATTAAGCATAGTGACCTGTCAGGCAATTAGTATCCAGCGTGAGGGAAGGGGTAGTAAAAGCTTGGAAATAGGTAGGAGAGTGAAAGGCCGAAAGAGGCATGTATTTATTTAGAGCACGGGTGTCAAACACAAGGCCCGCGGGCCGAATCCGGCCCGCCAGAGTTCGTCATGTGGCCCGTGGCATCAAGGGCGAGGAAGCGAGCTTCTCGTCCTTTTTACTGGTCCCGACACAGATTTTAGGGTCCGCACTCCAGCTGGAGGCTCCCTGCCTTTCTAAAAAGTGACCCACGTGAACAGCCTTCCCTGCCTGCTTGCAGATAGGGCTCCAAACAATGCGCCCCAACGGCGCTGCCTACTGGCCAGTCCCGCAACTTTCGCCTCCTCGCGGGCTGGGCAAAGAGGCTTTCTGCTCGCTCGGTCCAGTCTGGGGCTCGCTGCGGAAGAGGCGGTCCCGCGAAGCCGAGCTCGGAGCCGGCTGCCTCCGCCCCTCAGAGCCTCCCAGGCGTGGCTGCTCGAGGGGGCGGGTCGTGCGCGCGGCAACTTTTGGAGCCCAAGAGAGCCGCGGAGGCTGGCAGCGAGGGCAGGGAGCGAGAGCCACGCTTGGGACACCACTCACTCGCTCGGGCCGCAAATAGAGGCCACTGCGGCGCTGCAGCTGGCGAGGAGATGGCCGGGGGCGCGGGCGGCGGGACCAGGGGCTGGCTGGGGGTGGCTCTGGTGGGTAAATAGCGGGGCTGGCAGGCGGGGAAGGGAACGGCAGAGGCGGGTGGAGAGCGGGGACCAGGCGCAGATCCTGCAGCAGGCGGCGCGCCCTGGCTGGGCTGGGGGAGGCGAAGCTGCTGCCGGTTCAGCTGCGCAGAGTGGGGTGCAGGGAGGCAGGCGGGCGGGCGGTGTGCCACACCGCAAAGCAGGGGCGCCTCCCACCCCGAAGAGGACCGCGCCAGCATCTGGGCGGCTGGAGCAAAGTGGGAGCCTGCCAGCAACTTGGCTGCGGGAGCCTGGCTACGAAACACTGCCCCCCCTCCCCACACCAACACATCGGCTTTCTCCGGGCCGGAGGACTTGGCGGATAGCCCCCTCCCTGGGAGCAACTGCAGCAGCTCGGGGCCCCAGCAGGACATCCTGGCCACCCGCGCCCGCAGTGCCGCTGGGGCTCCCTTGCAAGGAAGAAACTGCTGCTGCCCAAACTGCAGCTCCGTATCCTCCGACTCCTGAGTGCGGCGGCAGGGCGGGGGGAGGCAACATTTGCTTCTGCTCTGCTCTGTTGGGACAGGCTCCTGTCTCCTCCCTGTTGGAGCTCCAGTCTGCCTGGAAGCCCATCTCGTCATCTTTTTAAAAAATCATTATTATTTCTTCTTCTATTCTTATTTACTGGAATAGGTATATTAAATAGTGTATAGGTTCAAGACAACACACACCAGTGCCTATGGAAAAATAACTTTGAAAAAGTCCTACAGATACAACCGGCCCTTTGAGGGTGACCAAAAAGCTGATGCGGCCCCCGATGAATTTGAGTTTGACACCCCTGATTTAGAGGATTTAATAAACTGCTTGATCCAAGAAGCTCTCCCAAGCCGTATACAAAAAAATTGGAGCTAAAACCCACTGTCTAATTAAAAACAAATATACGTAGAGCCACTATCATTAGAGACAAAGATAAAATTAATAAAACTTCTAAAATGGATCTAGGTAACTCAGTTTCTATATCTGGGTAGACTTGCTGAAACGAAAAGGCTTTCAGTGGGCAGCTGAAACAGTACAGTGAGGGCACCTGCTTAATGTCAGTAGGCAGGGAGTTCCACAGACACTGGTAGTGCAACATCCCTTATTAAAACTGATCTCAACACCAAGAAAATTTAGCTTACGATTTTATTTCGGATCGGATAGTATCACGTTTGAGGTTTCTAAGGGTAACTTGCATCTTATGCGGGGCTTCGGTTCTTGGGGTCCACATATAAACACAAAATCAGCCTCTGCCAATCTGGTGCCCTCCTGTTTTGGACTACAACTCCCATCAGCCTGAGCATGATGCTGTGCTGTCTGGGGCTGATGGGAGTTGTAGTCCAAAACAGGAGGGCACCAAATTGGCAGAGGCTGATGATATAAAATATTCTGAGCTCCTTGGAAGAAAGGTGACATGAAAATAGAAAGAAGATCCACTCTGGGTCATGTTTTCAGCCTCAGTTTGGTGCTTGTTTTTCTCTTTTAGCACAGCTTGATAAATCCTTTTCGGTTACTAAGCAAGTATTGAGTGTGCAATTGGATTATGATCCTGCACAAAGAGCCTAAATACTTAATCCACACGTTGCAAACCTTATTTGTGCAAAACCTGGGATTAAGCGTTGCTTTGCATCAGTAACTCTTGAGCGCTTGGTTCAAAGAACTTCATGTATTCCTAACTTTAATAATAATATCTTAGTAGTGCAGGCATGCTCAAGCTCATTTAATCTCATGACATTTCCCTAAGAGAGAGAGAAAAAGAAAGAGAAGGCTTCTGCCATGCTTTCTCTCTTGCCATGGCAGTGGATGAAGTAGTTCTTTAAAAATACACAGCTTACTTGCAGATAGCTTAAATGAAGTGTGGGTAAGGCCACTGGAGTAATCTGCAAATGCTGGAAGACTTCTGCCTTGATTGTGTAGCAGATTCCAATATTTCTGTAAAATCAAATACCTGAAAGTGGCATTCGGAATTACCTTAACCCGGGTTGGCAGCGTTGTGGCTACTCCTGTTATGGGTGTGGAACCTTTTTCAGCCAAAGGGCCATGTTCCCTTCTGGGGCCACGTACTAGTGGTGAGCGGAGTCAGAGGCAGAAGTAGGCAAAGTGTACAATAGGCTAGTTTTTGCATCCATCCAATCAGAGTTCAAGGGTGCATTCAAGTCAGGCAAAGTCAGGAAAAACAAAGCAGGGCCCATGAGTGGGGAGAGAACCAGGGGCCAGATAGGTCTTTGAGGGCCACATTGGGCCCCCGAGTCTGAGGTTCTCCCCACTGGCCCTGAGCTGTTTTTAATGTTCCATGTCATAGTAATAGTATATGCATGGATGTGGTATTTTATGAGATTATGTTATATAAATGCTTCTGGTTTTTTTAAGCTGTTTTTGTTGTGATTGTATGTGTGTGTTTACTTCTTTTTAAATATTGTTGCTTTTTCCTATGTTTTTCTCCTATGTTTTTCCTATGTTTTTAGCTGTTTTATTTATAAGCTGCCTTGAGTCAGGGAAAAAGGTGGGGCTGGGGAAACTCAGCCAGATGGGCGGGGTATAAATAATAATAATAATAATAATAATAATAATAATAATAATCTTTTATAAACTGGTTTGAAAACCTCTTGAGATTTTATAACGCTGAATGTAAGTACAGTGGTACCTCGGGTTACATACGCTTCAGGTTACATACGCTTCAGGTTACAGACTCCGCTAACCCAGAAATAGTACCTCAGGTTAAGAACTTTGCTTCAGGATGAGAAAGAAATCTTGTTGCGGCGGCTGCAGGAGGCCCCATTAGCTAAAGTGGTGTTTCAGGTTAAGAACAGACCTCCAGAACGAATTAAGTTCTTAACCCGAGGTACCACTGTATTCTAAATAAATAGATGGATGCTGTCACAGGGGAGGTGATGTATAGAAAGCCCTGGGAGACAGAGAATCACTTCCATTTTTTTAGTTTTTCTTCGTTTCTCTGGCACACCCACTTGGTGTTTACATTGCAATTTTTTAAGTGTCATGGGACTGCTCTTTTATTCTCTGTTTAGATCGTGTTTTGACGTGGTTGATTTTAAGCTGCAGCTTCTGAAAGTTTTGCTTTCTCTCCCTGATAATGTGTTAAAAATGTTTAGCTTGCTTTGTTAGTCCCTGTTGAATGGGTAATTTTATTGATTTTTGTTTTTCTGATTTTTATATCTTGTATACTGCTTTGAACACTATTTTGAAAGAAAAGACTAAAGTGAGAGAAAGCATTCTTGTTTTGAAAATCAATGAGGATCCTGTAAGAAAAGCAACTTTTCCATATTTTTGAAAGGAAACTTTAGAGGCTTTAATCAGTCCGAATAATTAGACAAACTTGGCTCATTAGTGTATTTCCCAGCAGAAACAGAATTTTCAGATGAGTCTTCTTAGAACTTTAGTACAATCTGCTGAGGGTATTTGCATTTTGTATGCATGAAATCCGCCTCCCCCCTTTTTTTGGTTTCCAACAGTCAAAACAAATTAAGACTTGTCATTAGGAATTTTCATCCAAAAGTTACAGAACAGATACAACAGTGTACACTAGGTCATGCCTACATGGATGTTCTGAATGCACATCCAACTTTGTAGTTCACTATGTGCCAAGATGCTCAGACTCTACTTTGCCCATAGCTTACTCTACAGATGGAGTAATTTCAAGCTCAGGTGTATGCACTGGCTCTGCCCTCTGGGAATGGGTGGTATCCAGCTAAGCCCTACTGAGAGTTCTTGCATTGCAGGGAGTTGGATGAGATGACGCTTGGGGTCCCTCCCAACTCTACAATTCTATGACCAACTGAAATTAATGAATTAATAGGTCTCCTCTGCATGAGACTAGCATTGCATGCAACCCATTGTTACTTGGAAAACTGAATGGCAGACAGAATTGCTCTGAGATATTTTTGTATTGCTTTGTAACGCTTTCATGTTGTTGTGCACTGCCCTGATGTTTTGCAAGAGGGCGGTACATAAATATTTTAATAAAAGTAAGTATTCTTACTTTATATATATATTTAGAGCATTTAGGCCCCTTGCTTCAGCCCAAATGGCTCCCAGAGTGCCTTACATACAATCAATTAAAACGAGGCAGTACGTGCATGTAGGTTTACAATCTTAAACACACACACACACACACAGGAACGGAGGGAAGAGGAAGAAAATAAAACTCAGGCACCAATAAATGTTTACTTTTTTGTCTTCTGTCAAGCATTCTTGAATACCCACATCCCTGTTTTTATTCCTAAACCTGTTTTCTCAGTTGAATCCAATGATACCCTGTATGGTGGAGATACCAAATTCCTGGCAGAAACCAACAAGCTGTGTGAAACCTTGATAGCCCAGATCCTGGAGCATCTCAAGAACCTTGGGAAGGATGAGGTTGGTGCAAACTAGTTTCTTTTTTTGGGACACCCATCTAGCCTAGCCTTCCCCAACCCCTGCAGATTTTGTGGGACTACAATACTCATCATCAATGCTTGCCGGAGCAGATTAGAGCTGTAGACCAAAACACCTGGAGGATACCAGCTTGGGGGAACCTGGTTTACATAACAAATATTTGCACAAACACTTTACATAGTTTGCTTCCAGCGTTGTGTTGGGCCTGAAATCTGCTCCTAAGCTGCTGGCCACTGTTCCTCAGTTTTACTCTCCTTCCTTTCCTTCTGAACATATCTTGCTTACACCATTATTATGGTCACACCATTTCCTGCTGAGGTTTGGTCTCATGGTGTCAGGTTTCCCTCTGCAGGGGTGGAGGGCCCATTAAGCTGGTATGCCCTTAGAGATTGGACTCCGGGAGATTTTGTGGTGGACAGAGCTCTTGATTCTGCTGAGGTCTTAGTCTCGCTGAAAATCAGTGAGATTTGGTGGGCTATTCACACAATCACTCCAGTGGCTTCTCCAGCCTGGAGGAGCCCACGCTGTTCCTTGGTATTCTAGGGAGCTGCAGACTATAACACGGGCTGGACGATGGCCAGAGTGTGAGTGGCGCAAAAGGCAAGGACGACTGCTTAGGTCTTTGTGATGACATTGACGCTGTTGTTGTTGTCACCAGTCTGGTTGAAGTGTCCAGTGTACCATCTGGTCTAGGTCTGTGGGACAAGGGTCAGCTTTTGAGGCTTGAATACGTGGACAAGGTGTTTGCAGTAAGTCAACTGGCCATGAGTCAACCAGCCATGTATTCCTTTGGCCCTGACTCATCCTGGCTAATTTGAGCAGGCTGAGGAGAGGGTGGGTGAGTCCTGGGTATAGAAAATGCATCCTTGCATGAGAGTGTGATGCTTGCCAACCTTAAAAAAGGTGACAGTCTCTCAGTTCCTGGGGGGAAACCCCACCCCACCTAGGATCCCATGATAAGTGAAAAGTACCAGCTTGTCACAAATAACCCCTTGAAGAGTGGGGTGTTCAAGAGGGTGGTAGCAACTCTCCAGGCACTCTTGGAGAAAGATTATCTAGGCCAAATCCACTTTGGTTTTAGGCCTGGCTTTGGAACAGAATTGGCCTTGGGTGCCCTTATGAATGGCATTTAGTGTGAAAGAGGCAGGCATATGGTGGTGGTGCATCTTTGTTAAATCTCCTTGAGCTCTCACTGGCTTCTGATACCATTGACCATGGCATCCTTCTGAAAGTTACCATCTGGTCCCAAGTATGGTTTGACATGTCTATGATGCTGTTGGGAGAGTTCATTTGAGGTATAGGTACACTGATTATTCCCAGCTCTGAATCAGAAGTGGCTGTGCCAGTGCCTGGAAGCAGTGGTGGGCTGGATGAGATCCAACAAGCTTATCATATCAAGCTTAGATCCCAACAAGATGCAGGCTCTGTAGGTGGGTGGCTTTCAGGCCTGTTCTGGATGGGATCTAGTTTGTAGTCTGCAATTTTAACTGTTTTTGTCACTAGAAGCTGAGGTGTCTACAGTGGCGAAAAGTGTATTTTATCAGCTTTGGCTTGTGTGCCAGCTCCGGCCGTTCCTAGACAGAGCATTAGCCAGGCCACAGTGATCTGTTCATTGGCAACGTTGAGACCGAACTACTGCAATGCACCCTATGAGCTCATAAAGCATTTAAGTGCTCTATAAGAACATCTCTCATTGCCCACTCATTGGGAGTGTGGAGAGAGCAGTTGCTTGACTTCAGCAGGGCTAATGTTCCTGTAGAATGAGGTAGCTGTAGAAGCATGATGTTCAACTGTAGCAACATCTTCTTGGGAGAGCCTTTCCCTATGTTACATTCAACATAAACTCTTTTCTTGCTGGGTTGTATGCGTGCACGCATGAGCGAATAGTCCTGGTAGCAGCGTTTAGGCAGCGTTTTAATTTCTTTCCCTTGCTTGCTTCAGCAGTAATTCACACCGGGTAACAGTTAAGGCTGGGTGAACTGAGAGAGGGCTCTGGTGAAGTATAAAATGCATTAATTAATGTGGCAGGTCAGCCACAATGGCTCAGCAGCTTCCAACTATTCTTCAGCTGATTTGATTCCTTGGGGCGATGGCTGGCAGCTCTGCCTCTAAAAGGGGGGAGGGGAGGGCAAGCGGCTCTTGCTCTTCCCAAGTTGAACAGAAAGTGCATCCCGACAAAGGGGATGATCAAAAGAGCATTCAGCCTACTACACAGGGGTAATGCTGGCATTGCTATGGAACACCTCTAGGGCTTGGCAGCTGCCCTAGAGAATCCCTGATGTGGTGCTTTTATGAAGCATCTTCAGGGTAAACATATATGAGCATATGAAACTCCCTTCTACTGAGGTTAGATCGTTGGCTTATCTAGCTCAGCATTGTCTTACTATGGCTCTCTACGTGTCTGGATGAGATCTCTTCCAGCTTTCCTACTTGAGATTCTTTGGAATGGGATTGAACTAGGGACAGTCTGCATGTGCAAGTCAGTGTTTATGTGACACTGCCTTTGTTTTTGCTGTTTTGTAATGTGTTCTAACAGTGTTGCGTGCAATACTGCAGAATGACACTGTTGTTTCCAAGAGGGTTTAAAAATTTAAAGTAGGCAGAAGACATGAAGGGAGGTGCTGATAAGGGAACAAAAGGGGTTGCTCAGCCGTAGGTTAATGTGCCTGTCAGTCAAGTGCTTTCATTGCAGTTTCAGCCTAAGGGAAATGCAATTCCCTTTAGAAACAAAAGATGACATATGGATGATAAAAAAAAATAAATAGTATTATCTCCATCATTACATCTGTTGATCTCAAAACAAGGCAAAAGGCTTGACATTTGTTGGTTGAATGTCTGTAATCAAACAAGAAAAAGTCTTTTGTCAATTTTAATACTGATTTATTATAGCACAAACATTTTTGGACTAGAGTCCACTTCATCAGATGCATGATGTGGCATTGTCAGTAGGTAGATATGAATCAATAGGTGCAGGCTAAAAAAACTAAAAATGGTCCCAAATGACAGTGAAATGCAACATCTGCAGCCTGACATTCCATCAGTTGATTCTCTCCTTTCCCTTCCAACCCTGTGTATGAACTTGCAAGCTACATGTCTGTCTGCTAAAAGAATTCTGTGTTTTAAAATGTTGTAGACTTTAAAGCGGCAGAGCCAGCTGGCCCTCAACCTCTTCAATAGCATCTTGGCCCACGGAGACCTGAGAAACAACAAACTCAACCAGCTTGCTGTTAACTTGTGGAACCTGGCTCAGAGGCACGGCTATGCAGACACAAAAATCACGGTAAGGCAGATTTTGAGGCTGGGCAGGGGGTGACCTTTGTATTCAAACAACAGTTTTGCAGCATCTTAAAAGACTTAACAGATTTATTGTAGCATCAATATTTATGGGCTAGAATCCACTTCATCAGATGCAAGAAGTTGGCAGCTAGAAAATAAATAGCTACAGAGAGGAAAAATGGGACCAAATGGCAATGAAGGGAAAGGGTCAGCTTGCTTTGTTTTGTTTCCGTCTGTAGAAGACTTGGTTTAGCAGAATTGTCTCTTTCGACATTGTCTAATAATTTAAACTTTTCGAATTAGGGTATCCAAGCTTCCCTGTTTTAATTGGAATAATGGTTCATGCCTGACTCCACTGGACCCTGAAACCCAGTTTGCCACCCTACTTAAAAGCAGAGCTGCATAGCAAGAAGACACCTCATGTCAACCTTTCCCTCACTTTCCCCATAAAACTGGAACTCAGGGTCACCCAGTGAACTTGACTGGCAGCAGATTTGAAACAGGCATAGGAGAAGATGCACAACACATAATTAGTCATGTGATTCATTGTCAAAAGATGTGTTGATGCTCACAGACCTGGATGTCTTGATAGGGTAGCATAATATATCCCTCAGTCACTACTAGTCATGGCTGCTATAGGAATTATCCATTTTCAGAGGCCACTCCAGTACCAACTGCCCAGGGGCCAACAGCAGGGGAGGGCTATTGACTTCAAGCCTTGCTTGTTGCCTTTGAAGGATGCACCTGGTTGGCCATAGGATGATGGACCTTAATTCAGAAAATCATTGCTAAATAACTTTTGCATGGCTTGACGATTTTCTTTTGTAACCTCTTTCCTTCCCCCAAAGTCAGACTCACCACCGAGTGCGCAACCAAAAGAATAGCTGGGCTGTTCCATTTCACTCTATGCCCATCAGGAAAATAGAGGGAGAATGCTGCTAACTGCATTTACCCAGAATAAGCCGTGCTGTTCACTAGGAAGTGCAACTGCCTACATTAGAGCTGGAAAATGGGTATTTTTGTGGCATTGTAAACCCAGGGCTGTGTGTTCCATGCACTTTTAAGTGCCCAAGATTAATTTTTACAAAATCGAAGCTGTGCTCCCAAGGTAACTCAGATTGACCGATGGCCAATAGCCCAGTGGCAGAGCTTATGCATTTTTCATGGCAAATGTTCCAGGTTCAACGCTGCTACTTCCAGTTAATGGGCCTTGGTTTCAGCAAGAGAGACAGACAGAGACCCCCTTCTGCAATTGGGGCCAGTAAGCTGCTGCAGGTCAGAGCAGGCTCAAGTCATTATGAGGCAGCTACTTTCTCTGTGATTTACATAACAGACACACCTTAAGCAAGCTTTCACGATTGCCTGCCCTTTGATTTTGGTTGTGCTCAGGGGTCAGGATGCTCCGCAGGGCATTTCAGCCCTGCTCCCAACTAACACTGGGCGATATATCAATATATCTCGCCCAGGACCAGTATGTGAGGGTAGACTGCGATGATAACTTCACTCAGCATCATTGCTCTTGAGTCCCTCTGCCGCCCAGCATGTTGAGGAAGAAATAAACTAGTCAGGAGCTGGAGGCAGAGGGACTCAAGTGGCAGCAGATTCACCAGCGATATACCACTGGTGAAACTGCAATCGCACTCTGCCCAAATTGGCAACTGCCACCAGTTCGCAGGAGCCAGTGGCAGGATGGGGGTCCCATTAAAATGCTCCTCCTAACCCAGCTGCGAGAGCCCTGACCCTGTTGCTGCTTGCATGAGAGTAGGAGCGGGATCGGGGCTGCTCAGCTGGGAAGAGCAAAGCCTGCCCTTCTCTGCTGAGAGAGCCAGGACCCCACTCCTGCTTGCACTTGAGTAGGAGCAGGATCGGGTCTGCAGCCGTGCTTGGCTACCGCCTGCCTGCCTTCATCTGGGAGGGTGTGCTGTGCCTTTCCTCCCAGAAAGATGGAGCCCACCTTCCTGGTGCAAGGCAGCCAGGCAAGGCAAACCCCAGAGGAAAGAGGCAGTGCACCTGCATGGGCGAAGGCTTAAGGCAGTCAAATCCACAAAGCCCAACAGGCTCTGTGCACTTGGCTACTGGTCTGTCTTTGGGAAGTGGGGGGCGAAAGTGGAAGGTAGCTTGCTTGCCCCCCACACCCGTGAAGGTGGAGGCAGCCTGGCCAAGGAGCCCCAAGGTCCTTGCTGCTCAAGCGCGAGTGGCAGGGACACCAGGGCTGCCTCTGCGGGGGGCAGGAGCTTTCCGCCCCCAGCAGCCTAGCCAAGGAGCCCCAAGTCACCTGGTGGTCACACGTGAGTGGAAGGGGACTCGGGGCTCACTCAGCTGGGGGCAGGAGCCTTTACACCAGGCATAGGCAAACTCAGCCCTCCAGATGTTTTTTGGGACTACAACTCCCATCATCCCTGACCACAGGCCCTGTTAGCTATGGATGATGGGAGTTGTTGTCCCCAAAATCTGGAGGGCTGAGTTTGCCTACGCCTGCTTTACACACATCCCCAGATGAGCAGCAGGCTGGGGCCAGCTGTATTGGCCACAGGCTGCAAGGTGCTGAGGTTAAAGCACCTCAGCTTCCATGATGAGAACTGCAGCAGTTTCACCCATCACCTTGCCAGCTGGTGCCAATGCAGCTTTTTACAACATCACAGTTTATCACCAAACTCTGGGGTTTGGAAGCCTCTGCCACCTTGTTGGTTTTTGAGGACTTCCACAGGTGTTGCTTAGGGCACTGTCAAATTTCCACATTGTTCAGTGGTTTTCAAACCCATCCTGAAGCAGATACACATTACCTGTAGAGAGAGGACTTGATTTTCATTGTTTATTCCCCCCCCCCCCGCTTCTTTCTATCTTAGGTCAAAACCTTGGAATACATCAAGAAGCAAAGCAAACACCCTGAGCTGAGCCATTTTACCGATCTGGCTGCAAGACTTCCTCTGCAGTCAAGGACCTGACAAATCATAGCCTCCTGAACTTGGATGTACTGGAGGGTCCTTCTCTAAGGCCTATAAACCCCCCAGGCTGCATCTTAGGCTATTATCGGAGTTCAATATCTTTTTTTCATTTTGCAGAGTCCCTTGGTGCGTGACAGATTTATTTGGTCAGAGACAGAAGGAAAATGTGTCCTGACAGTGCCATCATTTTTGAAATGAGGTTTTGTTTCCCCACTGCACAGCCACTAACCATTAAAAGGTGATTTAAATGCTAACTGGGGGTCGGTGAAACAGTATCTTACAATTTCAGACTGGAAATAACTTTTCTATCCAAATCTGATGGGGCTGTAAAGAAAAGAGGAGAGATAACTTGAGCCAGCATGTTTGAGCAATGTCTTTTGAGTGCTGCAGCCTTTGAAAGATGGGCTTGTACATCTGATTAAAAGGGAGCTGTTACTCAGCGTTCCTCTTGAATATACCTCTCAGAACACCTTGCTGTTGGGCCTTTTTTTTATTTTAAAGCATCATGTAAATGGAGAGATTCTTGAGCGTTTGTGGTAGACCTTGAGAAATACTTGGAAGCAAATATGTCCGGGAAGCTTTGGTGGCTAAGCTCAAAATGCATCGCTGTATTTAAAAAAAGATCTAATCATGGATACATCACATTTGTATTCATTCCCATTACCGAACTTTGCAAGCAGTGCTTAGCCTGCTATTTTGTAATCATTAGGCACACTTATTATTATGCTGCATAACCCAGCCTTCATTTGCCTTTTGATTGTAAGCCCATGTGAGCAGCTTGAGCTTTTTATAAAAAAATTCTTTAAATTACTAGTTAACACATCCCTTTGAGAATGGGCGAGCAGTGTATTAAAATGGATGGGATGTACCTTTTTTCAGTTCAGCACCAGCAATGTACATGATGCCTTAGAGAGGCAAAAATGGAAATGTCCCTGCCTGCAAAGAGCTTGCTCTTTCCAAATAGACATTTTGGGGAAACACAGGAAAGATGAATGCGGACAGATGTGATCGTATAAGGTACACTGAAAGCCATGCAGAGAAGGTGAGTTTTGAGGAGGGATCTATGAAGGAAAAGAGGCAATGCTCATATAAAGACCACACCTCTGTTTGAGAAAGTTTCACATACAGGGCCAGAAAGGGAGCATAATTGTTTATTTTGAGGTTTTTGAACCAGCCCTTGAACTAAACGATTCTCTAGGTGGTTTAGCACAAGTTGTTGTAATACGAAAGCTCACCTCTGCAAACCCAGGTCATGAGACGAGCCTGCGGGATTAAACCAAAGGCTCATTTAGTCCAGCTTCCTGTTCTCACAGTGGCCAACCAATGCCAATGGGAACCCCCAATCAGGACATCGCTCTCCCCAGCAACCAGTATTCTGAGGCATACAAGCTCCAGCAGTGGAGGTAGAATGTAGCCATGGCTTGGCAGCCTTTAATTCTATGGCTCATGGCACAAGCCAGTGTGTACCTCCCTTTGGTTTCATAGCTCAAGAACACCGGGAGGTTGCAGCAGAGTTGTCCTTTCTGGCATTGAGGGAGGAAGCAAGGTCCCTGCAGCTGCTCTTGACTTGCTGTGATATTCTTCCCGGAAGAATAAGGCTCCAGCCTCCCAGTGACCCTTGGTCGCCCTGACCATTGGCAGAGTCCAGTGTGCCTCCGTTTGGCTCTGCAGTACCAGGGAATCTGGCTGCTACATCAGGCCTGTGTTAAACAGCAAGTGGCCTTTGTGTAGCTGAGGGTGCAGGAACTGGGGTAGCAGAGGTGACAGTGAGAAGCCAGGGCCAAAACAGGGTGCAGCAATATTGTGAAGAGCTTTAAAAGGGTAAGGGGCACAATTACTAGAGTATCCCTGCAATGTCCTTAAGGATAACTCTGCTGGCCAGACCTTTTCATTTTCAAGAAAAAAAGTTGGGATTTGGTGGTCTTGTATGGTAAGAGGTTTCTTCTACAATAAAGCACTGTGCACAGTGCCCTTTGGTGGCATCGCTGCCATGAGGTCACTGCATGGTACTGCATGTCCTTGCAGGAGCAAACGTATTTGTTGCTGGTGTTGCATTGGAAATATCAGCCATAGAGGTTTGCTCGTAATTCTGTTTAAACAAATGGAATCCCACCCATGCTCAGTGGAACATGGAGAGAAACATAATGAAAGACAAGTTGTTTAAGCTGTCTGTCTGCAAGCTTTGCTTATACAATGAGTCGTGTAGGAAGGAGCACCATGCATCTGAGGACAGAAGAAAACGAGGCAGAGAACAAGGATGCTGGAAACTAGGAATGAGTTCAAAAACTGGACAAATCAAAGTCAGCTGCTGTTAAGGGAGTGGTTGCTAGGGACTTAGTAAGTGCATAGTGTATAAAAGGGAGGGGGATGATGAGACTTGCTGAGCCATTTTGCCGAGCAGAATTCTACTGCCTTAGTAATAGAACCACCAAGGAAGCTGTGGGCAGAAAGCTGAGGGGAAGCTATTATGCTTGCAGAACAAGCAAACATCTTTTGGGCAGAATGCAATTTGGATGCATCACCATTGCCATGTGAGGACAAAATAGATTGCAGTAGGTGGAGGGGAAGGGATGGGTGTGATCTGGCATATTTGCAGATGAACCAACTCACAAGTCAGTTGGGCAAGCCCAATGCAGAATGTTTTATGCAAACAAGTAACATGGGACTTCATGGCTTCTAGACTAAAATTGTTGTTTTTAAATGGCAGCTCTAATAGGAATATAGATCTATTAAATATTGGGGTTTGGAACTATTGCAGATATCTGGCCACCTATGAGGTAGGTTGCCAGCTTGGTGGTGGGGGAGGCAAGAGCAGGTCTGCTCTTGTGCCTTTGAAAGGTTTGATATTCAGAGTTCAGGAACTTGAGGCTTTGCTAGTTATAGAGGGGGGGGGGGAATCAGTTGCTGCTTCCTGCAGACCAAGCTGCTCTTAAAGAGACAGGGACAGGTGCAGCTTCAACAGCTGGCAAGCCAACAGAAGGATAGGTAAATCCTATCGACCCCCTGGCTGAGGCAGTAGAGACTTGCCAGTGCCCGACCGTCACTCATACTGTCAATCTTTCTGCAACCCTCAGCATACTAGCATCAACTCATCAAAACTGCCAATCACCACTTAATTAGAACTGCTTTGTTTTCTTGAGTGCGGCTTTATGCTTGTGAGGATTCTGGACACTCCAGATGTTGTTGGACTCTTAACTTCTGACAGCCCAGCTTAGCCAATGGGCAGGAGTGAGGAGTGTTGCTGTGGTCCAGCCACAGCCCCTTTGGGGCAACCCAGAAACTGCATGCTGGCGGTGGGCGGGATCAGAGGAAAAGTAGGCAGAGTGACTAATGCAAATTTTACTTTTGCACAGTAGGCTAGTTTCTATGCACACTCCCCCCTCCATTCAGAAAAGCAAGAGGCGTTATCAGAAGGTGTAACATGTAAACAAGCAACTCGCGTGTTGGAACTCTTCCTACCATGAAGGGTAGGGGTTATACAGTGCAGGCTGGAACAGGACTGGCTTGTGATCTCGATTTGTAACATACAGTAATGTCATGAGTTTCCTGTTCATTGTGACTTCAACTCATGATACAGTAAGAGCCATGGCTGTTTTCCCCAGCTAATTCTTTTCAGGGGGAAAAGATGCAGTGCAGCTCTGGCATGGCTTCAGCTTGAACCGAGAACAAGCTTACAAAAGAAGGGCCTGTTTTAACTCTCCTTGCCCTGTCCACTCAGAAGATTCCCATTCACCCCCCACCAAAGAGAAAAAGATGCAAGTTCCCTGTATCTATCTCCCTACAGATAAAACAGTAGATGGATGGGAGAGTGGGATTACTGCTGACAAGGAAGGGATTAAACAGTTCCCAGACCCAAAGCTACTCGTAGCTATTTCACCTACCCTCCACCACCCAGTCATTTCAGCTTAACAGCAGGTGAACTAATACAATGAATAACATAAGAAACAAAAGCAGCAATAAAATGCAATTAAAAGTCACTATGAATATTTACTGTGATGGATGTGCCGCCTTCAACCACAAGCCCACAGACATGCCACGGATCACCTGAAGCTTTGCAGACCACTGATGGCCCACAGAGCAGTTTGGGAACCCCTGATTTTACCTAGAAAGCAACTACAATGAAAAAGTTCTGTGATTATTCCAAAAAGGGGTGGATTGTATTTTGAGACATCTCATGTCAACTATTGGTTGTGGATTTTTATTTTTATTTTAAAAAATAACCAACTTAGACATGGAAGCCCTGGATGCTGGAAGTATCCCAAACGCTCTGTGAAACCTGAATGGGACACTGCTGCACAAACCATTTTATGCACGGCTTTTCATAAAGTCTCTTGAAGACTGACCAAGTCAGATGACGCAGGGTTTCAAGTGCACTGATTATTTAAATTGTACTTTGCATGTTCTCCTGACTATCAGACAACAGATGTGTCAATCAAAAGGCAGCAGTTAACATTTCATTTCTGGACATCTTTTGTTCAGCTTTTTGGGAGCATGGTAAGACATAGTTAACCCAGCTTCTGCTGCTTCACCTGTTCAGACCCATGTCTCTCCTGAACTCTGTAGCTGTGGGCATTCTGTCACTACAGTGGTACCTCTGGTTACAGACGCTTCAGGTTACAGACTCCGCTAAGAACTTTGCTTCAGGATGAAAACAGAAATTGTGCTCCAGTGGCATGGCGGCAGCAGGAGGATGTACAAGCCCATTAGCTAAAGTGGTGCTTCAGGTTAAGAACGGACCTCCGGAATGAATTAACTTAACCCGAGGTACCACTGTACTGTGGGTCTAATCCCAGTGCTCCGGGCTACTGAAAAGTAAGCTTGGAAGCAAAGGGTGCCAGGGTGAACAGACAATCCATTAAATGACCAATAACTTCATGTCCATTCCTCCTCCAACAACTAGTCTAATGAACATTTCAAAAATGAAGTTGGACATTTACAAACACCAGCTGCCAAAAGTAATGGGATAAAGATATCTGATATTTTTTTACCTGTCTGAAACACGAGCGAATCCAACGATTTTGTTGTGAGGTCATTTAGCCACCGACATTTTTTTAGAAATCTGATGCCTGCTGGCATTCTTAGTCATTCCAACAAATGTTGTTCTCCCCCTGACCCCTCCCCCAGAAGAAACACTGTTAAGGAAACCAAACATGATTTAGGAAAGCCTCCCTGATAGTTCAGTCTTCAAATTTTATAGATCTTGATGCAAATTTATCTATGTGCACCTGCTTCTGAATGGGAGGCTGAAATCCAAGGCCGATGCCTCTGTGGTGCTTCCAAGCTAACGCCTTCTCAAATTCAGTCTGTAGCTTCTGCTGCAGGTTCTGCTCTTTGCTCTTGTCCAAAGCCATGTTCAGTTTGGAGGCATGTGCTGGAGGACCTTGGACTGGTACAGGACCCTTCTTAAATCCACCCATCAGCCGGAGGAACTTGGTTTTTTGCTCTGAATTTTCAAAGGTTGCTGTAGTCCACTGGCCAAAATGGACATCCTGAAATGCAAGGCACAAGTGTGGATTAGTGCCCCAAAGGACCTAAATCAAGTTTATTAGCCAACCAAATGCAGGTTATAGCCAAAGAAGGAAAACAGGAGAACTGTGTGATGCAGGGGTACATGTACACAGTGCTCCAACTCAACCACTAAGATTGTCTGATGGTGGTTCCTCACATCCCTGAGGTTCATTCAGCCTTTACTAGGGACCAAGCCCTTAGTGTGGCAGGCCCTGCCCTGTGGAACTCCCTGCCACCAGAGGATTGACAGGAATCCCCCCCGCCTCCTTTCAGATGTTTCCTGCAAACGCTTAATACAGATAGGCCTCTGAAATGTTTATTTTTCTATTCTCTTCCCACTCATTTTTATTGATCTTATTTCAATTTTGTATGGTGTCTACCATTTTGCTGTGTTCTTATGAAATGTAGAGTCTATAAATATTAAATATGTACCGGGCACTGCACTGTCTTTTCATGCTACAAGATGGCACATGACTTATGGCCTTAGCATGACAGCAAAGGCTGCATCTCAGTAAGCATACCTTCTGCAAAGTACAGGATTGTCTATATAAATATACCAATGCAAATAAGTGAGGAAGGTGCAAGAGGCAGAGAGGCACAGGCCAGAACCAGTAACAACAGCTTAGTGCAGGCGTGAGGACCATTTGGCCCTCCAGATTGCTGCTGAACAACAATTCCCAACAGCCCCAGCCAGTACAAACAATGGCCAGGGATGGTGGGTGTTGTAGTTCTGCAGTATCTGGAGGGTCAGAAGTTCCCCACGCCTGGCTCAGTGGTAGAGTATGTGCTTTGCAGACAGAGGTTCCCAGACTCAATTTCTTTAAAAGGGTCAGGAAGCAGGAGATGGGGAAGACGCCCTTTTTCTGAGACCTGAAGAGCCACGGCCAGTCAGAATAGCTAATACTGGGCTAGATGAACAATAAGGCAGCTTCCTATGCCTCTATTTAGTTATGAATCACTTCCCTTAAAACAGTCCAAAGCCACTTAACAGTAAAAACATCAAGACAATAAAAGCGTTGTGTTCAAACAATTTCAAGTCCAACACAAATAAAGATTGGGATTACAATCTCCCTTTAAGTGGCTCGTTTGGAAGAGGAAACGGGTGCCAAATGAGACAAGTGAGACAGTGCCTATCTGATATGTAAAGAGAGGGAGTTACAAAGCGTAGGTGCCATGCTCAAGGCCTGATTCCTGCATTGTACAATGTCCAGACAAGGTGGTATCTGGAGGAGGGCCTCACCTGCAGAGCGCAGTGCTCTGTTGGGTATATAAGAGGGAGAGATGATTCAAGAGAATAAATGTTCTCCTTGTTTTGCCCTTCCTTTCCATCCCCCTCCCCACATTTACGCACACATGCATTGCCTCTCCCTCTCACCCTCCCCAATCCTTCCCCCTGCTTCCTTTCACCATCAGTAGGTGACAGCAACAGCAGTCAAAACAAAAGAGGCAGTGACAGCCCTCCAGGCATTCCCAGGGAACCAACAGAAAGACAGGAGTCCTAAGGGAGATGTTCTCTGAACCACTGCCTTCTGATTTTTCATTTCCTACCATGCCCAACTCTTCTTTCCAATTGTCTAGACTTCCTCCATTCTCAGCTTCTGCACCCAGACATGTCAGCTTACAAACAATTAATTCTACTTAGCGGTGGTGGTGGTGAGGCGTAAGAACAGCTTTTGCAATTTTGGAGGTTAACTCTGAGCAGCTCTCCAACATGTCTTTATTTTTCCCTACCCTTTTTAGCTGGCTTTTTGTGAAGCTTGCCATTGGGCTCTGTCACTCCTGTTCTTCCAGGTGCTAATGCATTCTGATAGGCCGTCACCAAGGGATTGGGATTCCCTGCATAAATGTCAGCTGGAGGACAACTCTACAGCCATCTAGACATTTGCACATTTAAAGCACAACTGGGCATTTACAAAAAAACCCCAAACTGTCCAGCTTCCTTCACCTGAAATACCCTACAACTCTTTTAGAGGTTGCAAGCATCCACCTGGCATTCCAGTTTTAACGACAAGCTGAAACATTTGCAGAGGAGGATGACCATGATGGAAACCAAGCCTTATGAGAAATAGTTGAAGGAGCTGGGTATGTTTAGCCTGAAGAGAAGACTTGAGAGGAAACAGACACCTTTAAATATCTGAAGAGGTGTCAAATGAAGATGGAACAAGTTTGTTTTCTGCTGCTCTAGACCAGGCTTCCTTAAACTCGGCCCTCCAGATGTTTTGAGACTACAATCCCCATCATCCCTGACCACTGGTCCTGCTAGCTAAGGATCATGGGAGTTGTAGGCCAAAAATCATCTGGAGGGCCGAGTTTGAGGAAGCCTGCTCTAGATGGTAGAATCTATACCAATGGATTCAGATTACAAGAAAGAAGATTCCAACCAAAGATAGAGTTTGAAGGTACCTTGAGGTTCATCTAGTCCAATCCTCTGCAATCTTTTGCCCAATGTGGCGCTTGAACCCACAATCCTGAGATGAATAGTGTCATCCTCGACCAACTGAGCTGTCCTAGCAGTCGCTAGGAATAACTTTCTGATGGTAAGACCTATTTGACGGGGATATGGGCTATCTTGGAAGGTGCTGGACTCTCCTTCACTGGAGGCTTATAAACAGATGTTGAATGGCCATCTGTCAGGGGTTCTTTAGCTGTGATTCCTGCACTGCTGAGGGTTGAACTAGATGGCCCTTGGGGGTTCCTTCCACCTCTACAATTCTGTGATACTATAACTGAATAGGACTGGCCAGGGCAGCAAGTGTAGTCTACCATCCAGGCAGTGACCAGAGGCAGACCAGCTTATTTTCAGCACATACCTTTAGACTAGGCATACCTTCACTGTCAGAGGCACTACGCCTCTGAATCAGTTAGTGGGAATCAGAAACGGGGAGAGTACAGTTCAGCTCCTGCTTGCATGGTTCCAATAGGCATCTGGATGTTGCCCATTGAGAGAGCAGGATGCTGGATCAGTTGGGCCACTGGCCTGATCCAACAGAGGCTCTTCTTATGCTTTTACACAGAAGTGATAATTCAGAGAGGAAATCTGTCATGTGTGAAGTGGCCCTTTGAGACAGCTGGACTTCTAATGTGAGCAGATGCCAATCGATACCCAAGATGGCCTATTCACCTAAAGTACAGAAACCTTTTAACGCCCCTCTTGGCAATTTAAGACTCAATTTCCCCATCTAAGTCAGCAAACACAGGGAACCTCAATCGTGCCATTACTCCAGCTCCCAAGACAGGCTAGCTCATTTCCGCCAGGGATTTGGGGACCACATTCTTCAAAGGGGGCAACTGCCTCCTGCAGTTAAGAGTATTAGATGGTGCAGTCCACTAAATGCAGGGAAAAGGTAGGCTGCCTCAGATTCTCTACCTCTGACTGGTCATCTTTTGCAGTCATGGAGAAAAGAAACATGGCAGTGCTAATCAGAGCGTGACAGCTATGTCCAAGGGCTAGTGTTATTTATATTCCACAGCAAATAGAAACAAACAAACACACAAAAATTCTACAGCAAAGATATCACAACTAATTCCATTAAGGGACTATTGGAGCAAAAATGCTATTTTTCAGGATTAACAACTGGAATCACAGTTTTCTGGAGGTCAGAGTGCTCTGGTTTCAGCATCTCTAAAGACTGGACTCATTTGTTCTACAGCATGACCTCAAGTTTCTAATCAGATGAGAGATTGGCGTGCTAAACCACAGACATGACTAGCATCGCAAGCCAACCACAGGGGAGGGCTGCTTTGTCCTTGCTACCTGGGCTCTTGCAGAGCTTGTGCTTACCGATTCTCCCTCTTCCTTGACAGCCTTCATTTTGCCAGATTCCCTGTCAATCTCTTCCTGGAGAGCCTGCCGTCTCATCTGGCATGGAAAAATAGGGGAAATATGTGCATGAGGGCAAAAAAATATTGTTTGATTGTAAAACTGGTTAGAAACGTCAGGATGTTGAGGGGAGAAGTGGCCAAAATGTTACTTGCAGGAAAGAAAAGGCACAATTTCAACCCTTTTACGCATACAAGAATTTGCAAAGTCAAAAAGCATCTGCAAAACAAGCAGTTCTCAAATACACAGAAATGCACAGAAAGAATGTTTTACAGACTGGGTGGCTGCATTTACTTAGCTCTGAGAACACTGCAGGTAGTGGATGACCTCAAACTGTGTACATGGAAAAGAGTGGCAATGAAGGAGGGATGATAAAACACCCTTGGAAACAATCAGACATTTTGAACCCTTTTGGCATTATCCAGTTGCCCTCCCCAGCCAGCTACTCCAGTTTCAAAATTCCCTTGCATCAGAGATGGGCAACCTTCCCAGTGCCTCCTGGATGCATTTCCAGAGTGACTGAAATACCACTCTCCTGTTCTAAAGTAGGTGCCTGTTGCCATTAAAAAAAAGTGCAAGTAAGCTTGACAAAACAAAGGGGGCTTATCAGGAAGACCAGGAAACCAGAAAAGAAGAGCAGGTGGAGGTGGGGAGAGGACAAATCTGAAAGCCTCAGGACTTCTAAGCTCATCTCATTCACAAAGGACCGACACATTTGAATCCAGCACTTGGGGAGTCAGGCTGGCTTTGCACATCTGATGCTGTGCCCAGAATTACAGAACTACCACAGAGCAAGAATAGGTGGCCAAAGCAGCAGAACTGCAGGTGGTGCCTGAAACTGAGTCCTTCCATGGTGAGTCGTGAAACACAATTATCTGCTAGATAACAGGCCCCCTTCTTGATGCAGTTCTCAATTTACAGAGGATCATTCAATCTTATCCTAAAACCGCCACTTGTCTCACACTGGAGTTGCCCAAACAACACCTTGGTTCAGATGACCGATTAAACTACAGTTTATGGGTTATACGTGACTGGTGGGAACAAGCTGTGTCAACTCTGAGGCTGCATGCTCTCGCTTCCCACTCTTCCATCTTTGTACGAGAAGTGGAAGAGGGGACCGTGTGAGCCCAAAACTCATCACAGTTTGATTGTCTAAACTACAGTTGATCAATCAGTGACTGTTTTGTATGTGAAATGCTTTAAACACAGATGTTCTTGTGGAAAATGTGGTATATAAATCAAGTTATAATGACTAGGAGCATAATCCACAACCTACATAAGTCTGAGCCACATAGTCACTAACCCGAAAGCCACATAGTCACTAACTGGGAAGCAGCACATAAAAGTCTGGCATAGCCCAAGATGGGCATCCCGAGAGGGCAGGACATGCAGATGAGATCCTGCTTCACCAAGTCCATGTGAGCCAAACACAGAACATTATCCAAATCAGTCTAATATGTGCCACAATAAGACTCCAAAAGAGCCACAAAAGAATAAGGTTGTACCTTGTCTATTTGTATTTCGTCACAGTTTCCTTTCTTAAATGCCACCACTTTTATTTCTTCATCCCCTTCCTGAAAAACAAGAGTGCACATTTTGAGTATCACCGGGGAAACCCGCTCATGTTTAAGCGTGATATGGTTAGCATTCCACATTATACCAAAATAATGGTATAAAAATGGAAGATTAAAGCCACAGAGTGGCTATTGGAGCCCTGCCATCTTTTCATGAAGTTACTGGTAGCCATGGCCAAGATAAGATCAGACCAAAAGCTCCTGTAGCCCAACATTCTCTTCCCACAGTGGCCAAAAAGATGGCGAAGGGAAGTCCACAAACAGGAGTACAATGGTACCTTACCTTGGGTTACACACACTTCAGATTACAGACTCCGCTAACCCAGAAATAGTACCTTGGGTTAAGAACTTTGCTTCAGGATGAGAACAGAAATCGTGCTCCGGCAGCATGACGGCAACAGGAGGCCCCATTAGCTAAAGTGGTGCTTCAGGTTAAGAATAGTTTCAAGTTAAGAACGGACCTCCGGAACGAATTAAGTACTTAACCCGAGGTACTACTGTACAAAAAACACCCTCACACTTGTGATCTCCAGCAACTGGTGTCTGAATGCACACTACCTCTGATACTGGAAGCAAGAAAGCTATAATATTCCTATTAGTCACCAACAGCCTTATCCTTCACAAATTTGTCTGATCCCCCTTTAAGGCTGTCCAAATTGGTGGGTATCACCACATTATTGTGGTAGTAGAGAAAGAACAGATAACTGAAAGGAGAGGTGATAACCGCTCCAAAGAACCTGTGTGGCGTAGTGCTTGGAACGTCAGACTAGGACCTGAGAGAGCAGGGTTCAAATACCCACTCAAACATGAGTGAGGATTTGAAATCCCCACTTCTTACATTCCTCCATTTTAAGAACTGTGTATTTATTTCTACTCTCTGCTTTCAAGTTTATTGATCCTGTCCTCTTATCCCAAAAGTCTTTGGTGAGGAGCTTTATGACAAAAGGTTTTCAAAAATTTAGACACAATGTTGACTGGGTCACCCCTACTTACATTCTCAAAGAATGCTAAAAGTTTCAAATCCTCATTCAGCCATGAATTTTGGGTGAGCTACACTTTTCTAGCTCAACCCAACCTACCTAGAGGTCCCGGGCCGTAAGGAAGTTAAATTAGCCTCAACCAGAGCCTCAACACTGGCTCCGGCCTGATGGAACGCTCTGTCTCATGAGACCAGGACCCTGCAGGATTGGATTTCTTTCCACAGGGCCTGTAAGACAGAGTTGTTCCACCTGGCCTTTGGCTTAGAATCAATTTGATTCCCTCCCTCTTTCTTTCTTCCTTTCTCCTCCTGTGAAGAGGCTGCATCTTAATGTTTTAATGTAGCATTTTAATCTTGTTTTTAAATTGTATTTTAATCAATTTGTTTTTATTATTGGTTGTTAGTCACCCTGAGCCTGGTATTGGCTGGGGAGGGCAGGGTATAAATAAAATTTATTATTATTATTATCCCATTGGGCACTCGTGATGCTAAAATGGGGGCAGGGGAGGGCAAGGGAGAGGGAAGCAGAATCACACATGACACTCTGACCTTACTGGAGGACAGGTGGGATAAAAACAAACTACATAAGAAATGGCAAATAGCAAGTTCTATTTAGAAGCTACCTTTGCTTCTTGTTTAATCTTTGCTTTCTTGAAACTGGGCTCTTCTTCACAGGCTTTGGAGTCTCTGTTCTCCCGGTCCTTCTTCTTTTTCTTCTTGATGTGCTGCCTGCTGTCATTTTCAGATCTGCCATCTTCCCAGCTCACTACATGGTCTTGTGCCTTTTTGGATTTGGGGGCGTTCTTAGTCCTCTTTGTTGCTGAGCAGCTCTCATTTGTAGCCACATCTCCATAATTTTCCAAGAGAGCTGGATGATCGCTTGCAGCTTTGGTTTGGGTTTTCCTCTTCTTCATTTTCTTCTTCTTCTTCACTTTGTTGTCTTGTTCAGAGTTTGAGATCAGACCTGTTTTCTCCTTGCCATTGCTTGGCTTTGTTTTAGATTTT
Organism: Podarcis vaucheri; assembly: GCF_965113315.1. Taxonomy (NCBI): domain Eukaryota; kingdom Metazoa; phylum Chordata; class Lepidosauria; order Squamata; family Lacertidae; genus Podarcis; species Podarcis vaucheri. The sequence goes on from NC_138752.1 coordinate 41,488,100, forward strand.
TGTTTTGGTTGGCTTTCAATAGAAACACAAGACTGATTTTCCTGGTTATCCTCTGATGTCAGAAGAGGTTGCTTTCTTTTCTTTTTCTTCCTCTTCTTCATTACTTTGCTTTCTTCTTCTGATACATTGGCTGTGCCCTCTAGATGCTGTTGAAAACCAAGAGCTCTCCTCTTGCAACCAAATTCTTCTTCTAACTGGTGTACAGTGTTGGCAATACCTTTTTCTTTTAAACAGCAAACTTTTCCCCCCTTTACAATATCCTTGTCACCTGCAGCATTTCGGGCAAGACTCTGAATCTTTTTTCCGTCATGAAACATTGTCTCCTGGGAAATGGTTTTTTGTTTTTTGGAGATGTGTTTTACAGGCTCATCCTCATCTTCTCCACTAAGTTGTATTACACATTGAACAGGTTTGTGTTTTTTCTTTTTCTTCTTTTTCTTTGCTGGAAATCCATCACCAACTCCATCACTGTCTGGAATATCCCTTTTGCGTTTCTTACTAATGAAAAAAGGGGCTTCCTGCTGTTCTATTGGCAGCTCTTTACTAGAAATATCATAATCACCATCTTGATTACAAGAAAATCTTTGCGTTCCTTTTCTCTTGACCTTCTTAGGCATTTCATCAGTTTCTTTTAATAATTCTGAATCTGAACTGCTTTCTATAAGAATAGGAAGGTTTGTACAACCTTTGCTCTTCAATTTGGAAGCATTTTTCTTCATTGAATCAATCTGATCTGAACCCTCTCCATTTACCAAGCGCTTCTTTTTCTTTGCCTTGACTTTGGTTTGTAAATCATAACAGCCATTTTCTTCTATTATAACAACTGCCTGGTTTCTAACCATAGCGTTAACGTTATTATTTATCTGCACAGATCTATCAGTTTTGTTCCTTGCATCCTTTATGACTATTCTGAAAAACAAAAAGCAGACACCCATTTACCAAGTAGTAACTTACCACAGTGGTATCATTATAGTTTAGCAAGATGTGAACAAGCTTAGCCTCCCTCCAGGTTTGTGTGTTCCCCTCTCCCTTCTCCCATGAGAAGAACAATGCTTTTCTGCTGAAACACATTAAGCTACTAATAATTTATCAGCAACTTGAGACATGGTCTCTCTTTTTTGGCAGCTATTTCCATGCTTGACACATTTTCTGCTGCAGGGGAAGGAGATGATCTCTACACTCTTAAATACACTCACTGCAAGCAATTCCAGGGACATTCTTTGTTACAGCGGACTGTGGGCATACAGCCAAATTAGAGAGCTTTAAATGGGAATTATGCAATTTCATGAACGATAGGGTGGTCAATGGCAACTAGTCATGATTTCTGTATGTACTACATCCAGAATCAGAGGCAACAGGCCTCTGAATGAATGAATGAGGTGACAACAGGAGTGTTTTTACTCTCATGTCCTGCTTGCCATAGGCATCCAAATGGCTGCTGTAAATATAAGATGCCTTCCAACCCTACAATTCTATGATAGTTGGGCACTTGGACTGATCCAGCATGGCTCCTCCTGTGCTCTTATATTTAACAGTGCAAAAGGAGTCAGACAGGAAGGTATACAGAAATAAATAGTGTTAAAGGCACATATTCATGAACACTTCATACATATTGGTCTCTTTCCCCCCATCTTATCACACATCTCCATGTGGACAAACAATATGCGTTCCCACCCTTATTTATTAGCTAATATTTCTTCCTTTTCCTTCACCACAAGGTGACTTACAGCAATAAAATGTGTAATTATAAATCAAATAAAACAGTTACAACCCTATGCAAGTGTAAAGATAATCGAACACAGTTCCACATAGAAAACAATTAAAAACAACTTCGTATTAAAAAAACCCAAACACAGGTAAAAATAGTTCAGATGCAGGCTGGAATAAGGACCTCAATTTAAAAGGCTTGTTGGATGGTCAACAAGACAACAGATGCCAAAAAGACATCAGAGGCAGCACTTGCCTAGTAGTTAATGGCAGAGAGTTCAAAAGGGGGGATGCCACCACGCTAAAGGCCCTGTGAGACGGGCCTCCTGTAAAGATCGTACCTGCGTGAGGCCCTCTTCTGAAGAGCACAGTGGCTGGCTGGGCATATATGGGGTGTGACAATCTTCTAGGTATCCTGGTTTCAAACCAGGAGCGGCAACAGAAGAACAAGTCTTTTCTGTAGTTGCTCCGTACAGAGGCTTATTTATTTTTCATACAATTTATACACTGCTTGTTCGTTCTTTTTAAAGCTGTTTACAAAAAGACAAAACAATAAAATCGAAAAGTAAATAAATCATGACCATGCTTTTAAAACCATACTTTGCTTTAAAACCATACTGTTGCATCTCTTTAGGCGTGCAGAATTGAGTCAGTGGCTCATGCTTCTGGCTTGCACTCTTTATAAAAAGATTTGAGGTTATTACCCCTCTATTACTGTCTACGCTGGGCTGCCCAACCACTGCTACTGTCCCCTTTCTTTTAGCAGATCAAGATGATCAGGTGACAGCAAAAACTGCAAGGTTTTTAGCGCGGGCAATTAGAATAAGGTCTATTATTTGATTATTGATGTAACCTCCCCAAAAATGTATTTTCTATAGTTAAGTTTTCACCTCTCTCGTCAGTATGTTATATTTTATTTTATTGCTATGACTAGTGGCTGATGCAAAATAAAGATTCTTCTGATTCTGATCAGGTGAAAATGTTTCTCTTTGTAAAATTAATGAGGACTAAAATGTTGAAGTTATAGAAAACAGGGGATTACAGCTGTGGAAGATTAAGTAAAAGAAAAGAACAAGGGAAAATTTGATAAAAGTAAGGGGGAGGATTTGCTGAAATAAATTTGGGAATTGGAATGCAGAAAGGGGAGGTATGGGGAAGTCGGTGAAGTAAGGTTTAAGAAAAAAGGATTTGAAATTATACATGTTTGTTTATGTTCTTGTATGTTTGTATTGTGCATTGTTTGTGTTTATATAAATTGTGAAAAACCAATAAAAATTTATATATATATAAAAAAGAAAATGTTTCTCTTCTCCCAGGCCTTTGGCTACTTAAACCACCTGTGGCCTTTCAAAAAAAAATGTGTGTGTGTGTGATTATTTTGTTTATTACGTTACGTATTCCTGCGTTGTTGCTGCTTTTTCTGCCGCCTTGAGACCCTCGGATGAAGGACGGTATAAAAAAATAAATCAAACTTAATGACATGGACATCAGGACACTCCTAAAATTGCTGGACTCCCAACTCCCCTCACGGCAGCCTCGGCCATGAGCCACGCGGCCTGGGAGTGAGGAGAGCCGGGAGGCCGGCAGCATCTGGAAGGCCGCGGTTGTCCCCCCACCCCACCGATACTTGGGGGTCACGGGCCTCCCAGCCCTACGGAAGCCAAAGCCTCCCCTCACCCCACAGAAACCGACCCCTCCCTCTAGCCTTCTCCCCCCCCCCCGCCACTCACCTGTCCTGAGGAAGGAAAGCGGGGCCCGTTGGCCTGCCTGCCTCCTCCTCCTACGACCCCAGCTCCTTCCCTCCCCTACCTGGGCGCCGCTTCTTCGAAAGCCGCGAAAAGACTTCGCCTCGCTCGGCCTGACCCGGAAAGGAAAACAGGCGCCGCGGCCTAGCGGGGAAACCGCCGCCGGGCGCCCGCGGCTTTGAGGTTGCCTAGCAACCGCTCCCCTGCCGCGGCTGCTATGGAGGAACTCCCGGCCCCCCACCTCTGGGAGCAAATCTGCGCAGGTGGGAGACCCTTCCCCCCCCCGCGTTGCCCCCCTTTTGCCCGCATCTTCGGCAAATGCCTCGGTCCAAATTGGGGGCGTGATCTATCCAGACCTTCTCTAGGAGCAGGGCCGCATTTAGGTTTGATGAGGCCCTAATATACTGAAGGTAAAGGGGCCCTTTAAATGTCCTGCTCTCCTTTGTCAACAACAAATTGTCGCTCTTTTTTTGTGTTGAATATATGCTATATGGTCATTTCTGGACCTAATAGGTCCATACACAACACAAAACACTGTTGCTGTATGTAGGTTTTATTTGTTTTGTTTTTTATCTTATACTTTGGAAATCTACATCCAGTTCCCCCCCCTTAAAATTTTTTTGCCCCCCCCAAAAGAGTGGGGCCCTAAGCTATAGCTTTTTTAGCTTATACGGAAATCCGGCACTGCCTAGGAGCAACGAAAACCTGACACTTTCACCCCCCCCCCCGTTTCCTTTTCTTTCTCCCCCTCCCCAGAATTTGAAGCAATGCAGCCTCCCCACCCTGACACTTTGGACCAGAAGAGGGAGGTTGCGCCTGAACCTAAGCAGGAGCCTGTAGTTACTTCCCAGGTAAAGACAATTGCTGTGTGAAGAAGCACTTTTTGTTTGTTATCCATCCTGTATCTTTAGACATTCAGCTTCATTTGGATGTCCATGCGTCCTGGTGTTAGGAGAAAGTAAGACCCCCCCTCTACCCACTTTCTCCTTGCCATGTCTAATTTTCTAAACTTCTATCATGTCACCTCTGGTTCGCTTTCCCCCTCAGCTGAAATGTCTCCAATTCTGTATGGATTCAGTTCCTCTCCCTTGGTGTCGATCCTCCAGCTTCAAAGGCACTGTATCACCAAATAGAGGCTGTGGCGGAACAAAAGATGGGGATTGGCGGCTGCCCTCATGTCCTGCGTCTGGGCTCCCTGTAGGAAATGAGAGGCTAAACTAGACATAGACTGTCCGTTTGATGTGTCCCAGTTCTTCTTATCTTCCTGAATATTCCTTATTTTGCAGATTTCATTGTAGGGACAAATCCCAGGTATTCGTCTAATACTAAGTAGCAGGTACTGTTTTGCACAGCCCTGTTCTCCACTTCATCTGGCAACATCCTCTTTACAAATCAGCATCACGTGGAAATATGCATGGATTTCATCCTCTGAGCAAATCCTTCTTGATCAAAAGGATGAAGGAAGCGGGGTGGGGTGGGGAAACAAGGTTGAAGGATGGTAATCCAGACTTGATGTTTCCATTTGTTCATATCATTTGAATCTCTGCCATGAATGCAGGTAGAGACTGGAGATCTCTGCAGAATCATGCCTTCCCCCCAGTAATCCAGAGATGTATACAGTGGTACCTCAGGTTACAGACTCTTCAGGTTACAGACGCTTTAGGTTACAGACTCTGCTAACCCAGAAATAGTACCTTGGGTTAAGAACTTTGCTTCAGGATGAGAACAGAAATCGTGCTCCGGCGGCAGTGGGAGACCCCGTTAGCTAAAGTGGTACCTCAGGTTAAGAACAGACCTCCAGAATGAATTAAGTTCTTAACCTGAGGTACCACTGTAATTTGTTATGGGTGCTGATAGTTGTTAGGATACCCCTATTCCCCCTGCAGAGTTACAGTTCCCAAAGTGGTTTTAACAATCAGTCCCTCTTTTTAGGGAACTCTGGAAATTGAAGTTATGTAAAGCCAATAGGGATCTCCTATTGGCAGGGGGGACCCTGCTGTTGTTGCTGTCTCCAGCTACCGCCCAATTGGCACAGACCCGATGACATGGCCTTCTTGGGGGTGGTTCCTTTTTCTTTTCTTTTTTAATGTGCTTCCTGGTGAGATGCGTCTGCCTCCCTCATTGACTTTCAAGAGAAAATTTTAAACATTTTTAGGTATTTCAGTTGGTTAGAGCATGGTGGTAATAATACCAAGGTTGCAGATTTGAACCCCATATGATACACCTGCATGCTCCTGCAGGGGGTTGGACTAGATGATACTCAGAGCCCCTTCCAACTCTGCAGTTCTATGATTTCTGTTTGTCCAGGCATTTGATGGCTATGAGATATCGGCCATTACAGCCATGAAATATATATACTACTGTTTTAAAATATGTTTAGATGCTCTAAAAGTTTTAGATGGTTTTAAGTTGTTTTTGAATGATTTAAAAGTGTTTTATTCTATATTAAATTGTACTGCTTTAACATTTATGTTTGCTACCCTAGGCTCTTCTAGAAAGAAGAGTGTGATACGAATTTAAGAAATGAATAAGTGGGGATTTATTTGGATCTGGATCTCCTTTCCATTTATAACATTCTGTTCACTGCACTTCACTAGCTCCAGGCTATGCTTTGAGTCTGGGTTCCTTTTTGGGATCAGCTTGTTAAAAATGTGTTTTTGTGGGGTTTTTTTTGTAATTATGCCAGGGTATTTATATTATTAAATTTGATTTTAAGGAGGCTCCTGTAGGTGCTGAAACTTCACCAGATTTGAGTGGGGATCAGAGCAAATCACCTCTTACTGATGAATCAATTGCTGCAAAGACCCCTTCTCTCCTTTCCCTACCAACATCACCTGAGCTGCCTGACCTAAAAACCTGTAAGTCGGAGTACAGCTTATTTATTATTATTTTATTAAATTTGTATATCACCCTTCATCCGAAAATCATAGGGCGGTTCACAACATAAAGATACAAAATGAGAACACAAAATACATAATAAAAAACAAGAACAAACCAATAATTCCCCCTTCCAAAAGACATTTAAAAGGGCATAGAATGTTAATAACCCAAAGAGAAATGTTTTTGCCTAGCGCCTAAAGATCTGTAATGTAGGCGCTAGTCAAGCCTCCCGAGGGAGAGAATTCCACTAATGGGGAGCCACCAAAGAAAAGGCTCGTTCTTGTGTTGCCACCCTCTGGACCTCACATGAAGATGGGCCTCAGATGGTGATTGCAGGATCTGAGTCGGTTCACAAGGGGAGAGGCGGTCCTGAGCCATTTAAAGCTTGATAGGTTAAAACCAACACTTTGAATTGGGCCTGGAAACTACCGTATTTTTTGCACTATAACACTCACTTTTTTCTTCCTAGAAAGTAAGGGGAAATGTCTGTGCGTGTTATGGAGCGAATGCCTACGAATGACAGGGGGATCTGCTGCAGTCGTGAGCAGAGGATCCATGGTTACAGCCTGCACCAAAAAAATCACGCACCCACTGTTGCCTGGGGCCACAATGGTGCAAAAACATGGTTACAAAGCATGGATCCACATGGATCCTCAGGATTTTTGCATTGGGCCACCCCAAACTCACCGTCAGATCACATGTCTGTGGCTGCAACATGAACCACAAAAATCATACATCCACTGTTTCGTTTAGAATATTTTTTTTCTTGTTTTCCTCCTCTCAAAACTATGTGCGTGTTATGGTCAGGTGCGTGTTATAGAGCGAAAAATACAGTAATTGGCAGCCAGTGCAGTTGCACCAGGATTAGCGTAATATGCTCAAACTGCCTTGCCCCAGCGAGCAACCTGGACATATTTAATTAGAATTGTACTTTTGCAAGACAAAGAAGTAGTAGTAAAATCAACCAAGGAGAGAAAGAAGAGAGACCCTGAACCTGGACATAATGGCTTGGCTATGATGTGTGAACACAAACAATATCGCTGCCTAAAAATGAATTCTCAAGAATAATTTTTGTCCAGGTACTCCAAGAGAATTATTGGAATGCTACATATTTCCTGTGCTTCTACCAGGAATGGCAGAACTGCTACATCAGGCTAAAAAGGAAAAATGTTTTGAGGTCAGTTTTCGGTGATTAATTTGTTTTCTGAAATGTAATGATTTATTTTAAACTATTACTCTGTACCTACTTGACTGCAGTTCTCAAGACAGCTTATGGTATTATTATATACCAGCTTATAGTATTATTATGTAGCAGCCTTCCCCAGTCTAACGACTGCAAGATGTTTTCAACAGCTTCCTTCATCCTTGACCATGTTTTCTGGGGCAAATGAGAGCTGTCAGCCAAAACATCCAGAGGGCACCAAGTTGAGGGAGACTGGTCTATAGGATGGCCATGATAAGTGAAATCTCTGTGTGCAAGAGCAGCTGTGCCTCCAAGTGCCAGACAAATTACAGAGGATGAACATCACTATCCTGCATTGCTTGTGATTTTCTCCAGAGGGATCAGGCTATCCTCTGTTGCATATGGAACACTGGGCTCCTGACAGATCTTTCTTTAGAAGATTCAGCCATTGATTATACAGTCATAAGACCCAATATTTATTTTATATCCTGCCTTTTGATCTAGTGATCCCCAAAGTGGCTTACAACAGATTGCAATGACACACACACACACACACACACACACACACACACAACAAGCCCTTAAACCAGGTGTGGGAGAATCTTTGGTCCTCTGTATGTTGCTGAACTATAACGCCTATCATCCCTGGCCTTTGGCCACGCTTGCCGGGACAGATAGAAGTTGCAGTTTGGCAACATATGGAGGTCCAGAGGTTCCCCAAACCTGCTTTAAATTCAATACATTCCCAGCAGTCCAATGGATGTGCTTCCCTTCTGCTCTGCAGTCCTAGGATAGTTGACTTACAGAGCTGAGTCTTGTTTCTGGCAGAGGCCAGAGTGTGCATCCCTTCAGCTCTACCATTTTCGGGGCAAAGCAAAAGCAGTCCTTGTGACATGAGACGAGCCGGCTGGATCAGGCCAGTGGCCCATCTAGTCCCACATCCTGTTCTCACCATGGCCAACCAAATGGGAAACTCACAAGCAGGACTCAAGCGCTACAACACTCCCCTCCTGTGGTTTCCATCAGCTGCATTAATAGCCACTGATAGCTTGATCGTCTATGAATTTGTCCAGTCCTCTTCTAAAGCTATCCAAGCCGATGGCCATCGCTACGTCTTGTGAGAGTGAATTCTGATGTTTAACTTTGGAGATTTTGATGGCCTTAGAGATCTGGATTCCGGAGGTTAGAAGCTGATCCCCGTTACGCGCGCCCCAGCATGGAAGTGCCGCAGCATGAGTAAGGTTTTAAGGTTGATAGTTTGTTGTTTCTTGAGCCTGGCTCCTGGCCAATTAAGTATTTTGCAAAGAGCACATGCAGGCTGTAGCACATGCCTCATTAGTGTGTTGAAATTGAGGGTCCCCGCAGGTTTAATGATGGGCTTTGCAGAAGCTAACCTTATTAAGTCTTCATGTCTATTGTATTTATTCTTTGTTTTCTGACTGGCTTATCATAGTTAAGATGCAGCTATTTACACTGATTTCCAACCCCCCTTTTAAAACACATGCACACACATAACAGCAGCACGTTCCTTTAAAGCAATAACAACTTGGGCAATCTGAAACTCATTTCAAAATGCCACCTGCAATTAAATAGCTGATAATAGAAGCCTAAGATCACTGTTGTGTATGTGTTTCTTTTGCAAAATTGGTCTCAATTCTATTAAACAGTGATGTAAAATGCATTTTTTTTGTATGCGACCGACTTCTACTTGTTCTGTATTTTACTTTTATTTTAAAATGCTCATCTCTTGCCTTTCTGTCTCTAATAACATCAAGGCTTCAGTATGCAATATACACGTAAAATGAAGTAGTGACAATTAAAAGAAGTGTCACAAAAAGCAAGGGGAGGGAAAACTCAAAATAAGGTCAGCAGAGAAGCATGGAGAACTTTATGGTCTTACAGTCTCGTCCCATCTCTGAATGATAATGTGTATTCCTGCACTTACTTAAACATGCCGTCAACCACCTTGGCTGAATTTGGGAGTCCTCTTGCTCTTTCTACTAAGTCAGAGGGTGGGGAGTTGAATTCTGCCCCAAAGTCCTACCTTGATGGCGCTACCGCTGTCAACAGCTTATAGAATGGTCTGTATACAACTTGTAAGTCATCTTATAGCTGAGTACACAACATACATTTAAAGCACTTTCTCCCCCAAATAATCCTGGGAACTTGTGATGGGTGCTTGGAATTGTTGCCCTGTAAGGGACGTGGGTGGCGCTGTGGGTTACACCACAGAGCCTAGGACTTGCCGATCAGAAGGTTGGCGGTTCAAATCCCTGCAACGGGGTGAGTTCCCGTTGCTCGGTCCCTGCTCCTGCCAACCTAGCAGTTCAAAAGCACATCAAAGTGCAAATAGATAAATAGGTATCGCTCCGGCGGGAAGGTAAACAACATTTCTGTGTGCTGCTCTGATTCGCCAGAAGCGGCTTAGTCATGCTGGCCACATGACCCGGAAGCTGTACGCCGGCTCCCTTGGCCAATAAAGCGAGATGAGCGCCACAACCCCAGAGTCGGCCATGACTAGAGCTAATGGTCAGGGGTCCCTTTACCTTTAAGCGATAAACTACAGTTCCCATGATTCTGGGGTGGGGTGGGGTGAGGTGGGGAATGTGCTTTAAATATATGGTGTGTACACAGGCTATGCTAAATATTTTGAGAGTTGATGCTATTGTTTGCAAAGGAAAGAAAGCATAATTGTTACTTGTAATTGCCTTTTGAGGGGGGGATGAGGAGCTGTTCATCAAGATATTAGCATAATTTTTGCACCGTATTGTCTCCCAAGGCATAAAACAAAAGCGATAAAGAATGGAAAATTATTCTCATTGTGAAAATAGTTTCAAACACATCTGCTGGATAACAATACACATTGTATAGAGGTTTCCTGTGCATATCCGGATTTGTTCAGTATCACACAGCTGTGCCAAATACAAACTTCATTTACTATTTTATTTTCTGGCTGAGAAACTCCTGGAGCTTGGAAAATAGATGGGGGCTACCTAGTTTGTAGATGGGGTTCCTAGACAAGCTTCCTTGATGTTACATGCATGACATAGCATAGAAGATGGATTGGGGGAAGCCGGGTTCAGCTCAGTTGGATACAGAGCTCTCTGACCACCAAGAACCAACTGCGCTGTCTATTACTTTTTCAGCAAGGGACTTTCCTTCCCACTGACACTAGACGTGACCTAACGGGAGTTCTGCGATAACAACTCCCAATCATTCCATCTGTTTCCGATGTTCAGCCTGTGAGTGTGCTGCTTATGTAGCACAAGAGACAGGATTTGGCAGGCCGATGGAAGCTCCCAAGTGTTGTTGAATCCTTTTTGGAGTGGGGGTGGGGGTTGAGCTAAAAGCAAAGAAATGGGAGTCTGGAGAAAGTTCCAGTGCTTCTGGGTCTGTAGCATCAATGCAGCTTCTAAAAGCATCCAAGCTGCAGGCATTCCATCCAGCAAAGGGAGAGATGAGACAGCAGGGACCACTCCGTCGCCACTGCTGAAATACCAGCTCCATCAGGCTCTTTCCTTTCTTCTGCCATCTACCAGCAGCTATTCCATCAGGCTACAGCAGAAAGAGAGAGGGGAGAGCAGAGCCTACTCCATCAGCTCTACCAAAAAAGCAACTCCATCAAGCTCATTCCTGTCATCTAGCAGTAGACATTCCATCAGGCTCCAGCAGCCGTTTCTCTTTCAGTCCTTTCTTATACCATCACCAGAAGTTCATTATAAGAACTTTGTAACTTTTTAGAACTGGCTCCTGGATTTGCTTATCTTCCTCTTCCCTTCTCAACCCCTTCAGCTTTTTGTTGGCGTGTCTTTTAGATTGCAATACTGAGGTCAGAGAACTGATTTGTTTGTTCTTGATCTTATATAAGTTGCTCTGGGAGACTTTTTGGCTAAAGAGCAGGGGGTGGTGAAAAAGAAGAAGCTTTAAATAAGTGAATAACAAATAAAACTTGGAGTTTTCCATCAGCCATTAGTTGTTATTATACTGTATTGTTATTTTTTCTGGGGTAGGAGCAAACTTTACTGTGAAGCAGCACACTGGGCAATTTTTCACCGGAAATATAAGATTTGACTTGTGAAGTGGGAGGAGAGAGAGGAAAGCTTATAAGTGTCTAGATTATTACTTTGGCTTAAAATAGACACGGTATTAAAAGACATGGTGAGATTTTACTCCCAGCCCACTGCATAATCCAGCAGGAAATTATCTCCCAAAAATCCTGATAGAAGTGAATGGCGTAAGCATGCAAGAGCCCTGCTGGATCAGGCCAAAGGCCCACCTAGTCCAACATCCTCTTCTCACAGTGACCAGCAGGGTGCCTGTGGGACATCTACAAGTAGGATTCCTGCATTGCAGGGGGTTGGACTAGATGACCATTGGGGTCCCTGCCAAGTCTATGATTCTATGACGGCCCTCTCTCCACTTGTGATCATTATTATTTATTCAATTTTCATTCATCTGAAGATCAGAGTGTGGTTTACTGCATAATGAGAACACAAAATAAAGAACGAACCAACCAATAACCTTCTCCCACGCCCCCTCGGCACAGATAGTTCAATCAGCCAAAGGCCTGGTTATAAAGGAAAGGTTCTGCTTAATGCCTAAAGATATGTTACAAAGGTGCCAGATGAGCTCATTCCACAAATGGGGAGCCACCACAGAAAAGGCCTGTTTTCGTGTTGCCATCTTCTGGACCTCTTTTGGAGGGGTCACACGAAAAAGGACCTCAGATTATGATTGCATGTTCCGGGTTGGTTAATATGAGCAGAGGCGCCACCAGGGCTTCAAATTTGGCCTGCAATATCGTTTCCGCCTCTTCCCTCCCATTCCTTTCCCCTAATGCATCCTGTCTTTTTTCTTTAGACTGCAAGGCTGAAGGCACGGACTACTGATTTTTGTAAACCACCTGGGAAGCCTTTTTGTCTGAAGAGTTGGGGCACAAATGCCTTGAATAAATAAGCAAGCAAGCCCCCCCCCCGGACATCAGGGGTGCTGCTTTTGAGTCGTGCTCGCTGATGAGCACAGCCGCAGAGTAGAACCCTGGAGGTTTCCTTGCATTAACTCTCTTAATCCCCTCAATCCAAATGGCCTGTTCTTGGAAACTGTAATCCCAGGAAAGGATTTGCTTCTGCTTCCGTGTCATAAATATCAACTTAAGGGAACACATTTCTTTTACTTTCAGAGCGGGGTGGAATAAGAAGCAGCTTCCAATGGGGATTCCCACCCTCTAAAGCTGCTTGTAAGTTCCAGCAGATAAATGAAAGCCTAGCTAGGCCTTAATCCGGAGACATAGATAAAGAGCATGCAAGAGACTGCATGAGTTTCTGGCAGTGTCCTCTTTGGTTGCTCCAAACAATACAAAGCTGAGATGGGGAACCTGCAGCCTGCGGCCTTCCGTCTCATTTCATGTGGCCCTCGGTATAATCCGTCTTGCCGAACACTGAAGCCCCTCTTTCTTTCTGGACTGCCACTCTGGGAATCATAGAATTGGAAGGGACCATGAGAATCATCTAGTCCAACCCCCTGCAATGCAGGAATCTTTTGCCCAACTTGGGGCTCAAACCCATGACCCTGAGATTTAAGAGTCCCATGCTCTACCGAGTGAGCTATCCCAGACTTCCTCTTCTACCTCATGCATGTGCTTGTGTAAGAGAGAGAGGAGGGATGCAGTGGAACAGAGAGGCGGGGAAATCTATGCAATCCTGCTAAGCAGGAGTGGAGAACCTTCCAGGGGCCACATGCCAGTTGTGGGCAGGGCCAGGGGCCAAAGTGGGTGGAGCAAGGAATGTGTACCTCGGGTTACATACGCTTCAGGTTACATACGCTTCAGGTTATAGACTCCGCTAACCCAGAAATAGTACCTCGGGTTAAGAACTTTGCTTCAGGATGAGAACAGAAATCGTGCAGCGGCAGCGGGAGGCCCCATTAGCTAAAGTGGTCTTCAGGTTAAGAACAGTTTCAGGTTAAGATCAGACCTCCAGAACGAATTAAGTTCTTAACCCGAGGTGTCAATGTATTTATATAGTAGGCTAGTTTCTAAACACACACTCGCCTCTCTACCATTCTCCATCCAAGCAGGCCAGAAGTTCAAGGATGCATTTCAGCCAGGCAAAAACTCTTGAGGATTTGCAGTAGGGCTGGCACTGGGTGTAGTCTGGGGAGAGAGACCCAGATAGTTTAGGCTGGGGGGCTGCAATCAGCACAGCAGCATAGCAACCCCCTGCCACCCAGAATCCAACCCCCGACGCACAGACGCACTAAAGACGCCCGTGCCGCCCTACGACCCCCAAACGCCCAGTGCGGATCACCACCACCCTGCCCCTGGCTACCTATGTTACTGATTCAGCACCTGGGCCTGCAGTTCTCTATCCCTTTTGCACCTTTGGCTCTGGTTCTTTCCGCCATTGGCCCAGCTCCATTCCCCATTGGCTGCGACCCCAGTTGACTTTTCTCCTGGGTCAAGAGCCCTACATAAGAAAAAGGTTCCCAGGCCTGGTGGAGGTGGATAAACCACGATGGGATCATTGTAGGAAGGGATCTATCTTGCCTATCTATGGGATGCATCTATCCAAACCTCATTTGTAAATAATAATAATAATAATATCACCTCTGACATGTGTTCCAAGGCGACATACAAATTATAATGAAAGCATAAAAGCTAGCAGAACCAAAATCAATACAAAACAGGCCCCTGTGGTAGGGGCCTGTTCATTCCACTGGGAAAGCTTGCTGGCTGTTGCTCTGATATGTGTCTCATTTTTGCGTCATCTTCTGTCTTGTAGAGGAAAAGGACAAGATTCATTGCCTTGGATTTCCTGACCGAATGGCTATACAAGTAAGTTACTTAAGCTTTGAAATATTAAACCAGGGGCAGCCAACCTGGTTCTATCCAGATTTTGCTGGAGTACAGCTTTAAAGAGCTCCAGCCAACCTGGTAAAAAGTCAAGGACAAAGTCTGGAGGATACCATGTTGGCCATGTCCATATTAAATGTTCCTAATTTCCCCCCTGTTGTTTGTGAACCATTTTGAGACCCATGTGTTTGATTTCCTTTTCTAACGGTGCCTTTCATGGCGGCCCGATCAGCCACAACCCAAAGAGGAAAGACGAACCGTTTGTTGAGTTCTTCGAGATCCCTTTTGTGAAGGAGTGGCTAAAGGACCAGTAAGTATCACCCAAGAATCAAGTACAGTATTCCTGCCCCCCTCCCCCCTCCCTGCCTGCTCATCTTGCCCCCTATCTGGCAAACCTCAGGATAGAGCTCAGTCAAATTGTCCCCTTTTCAATCGCCTTTATTATTCATGTGTAACAAAGACACTCTGACATGCATGCTAATTTGGTAGCCACCTTGTTCCAAGGCATTTTTGTCCGTGGTTAATTTGCACAGAAATTGAAAGGGAGAATGCTGAAGGATTCATTATTCCTGAACCCCGTAGAGGAGGGGTCTTTAAATTGCCTGCTGTTGTTCTGATTATTGTTATACGAATGAACAAATATTGTTTACTGGCGCAACAGTTTGACAGCACATCTTTTTTTGTGTGTGGGGGGGGGATTCTGTTGATTCAAAGGGTTCCTTCAGAGTGGGGCCAAATGCGTTTCCACTGTAGCACTTTTGCAACTATGAATAGGATAAGCAAGACCTGCTGGGGAAGCCACTTTACATAGACAGTTTGCCATGTTGAGCAGCCTCTCCATGTGGATGCAAGCCACAAAGCTACCTAAATGGGTGATGGCCTGTGAATCGGGTGGCAGTGTCTCCAATGTGTTTGCTGCCCTGGGCTCCTTTGGGAGGAATAGCGGGATATCATTTTAAGGAACAAACAAGTAAATAAATAAGAAAATAAGTTAAATTAATAGAAGGAGACCAGGGTGCTTCAGAAACACTGAGTGCAAGGGGAGTTGTAATAGGAGGAGCCTTGCATACTATTAAGCTATTCTAGAGCCTCGCTCAAAGTCACCTGCCGCATTGCAAGTGTATGAAAGGAAATAGCCTTCATTTTTGAATTTGTGTGGTTTCCTGTGCCATCTGCCCACGGCCAGCTGGCACATGGGCATTTGACTGGGGTTACAAGAGCGCTTCAGTTTGTTTGCATTATGAAGTACCTCCAAACACCCTCTTGTTGAGCTTTTCATCCTCCGCTATTGACCCTCCGAATTCTCAAAAGTTTCTCAGGGGTTTAACTCCTGCTTCTGTCTGTCTGTCTGTCTGTCTGTCTGTCAATTCATCCGATGCCTTCTTTGTTCTACTAATAAATTGCAGAACTGCACATAGCAATTTTTCTCTGGAGGCTAACATGCATGCCAAGTGTATGTGGAACAATATTCCCTCCGCCCCGCCCCCCCCCCTTTTCTCCTTTTCATATTCTAATTGACCTAAGTCTGCTAGTCTCAGCTGCCTTTACAGTTGACATCACTCAGTTCTCAGCTGGCCCTATAGGGCTAATTTAGCAGGGGTGACTGCTTTCTTTCTCTCTCCACAAAGCTCTGTGCTTCTACAGGCTTTGCAATGTTTCAAGCGGCCTGCCCCGGCCCTGGTTTTCACCATAAGCATTTATTTTGAGCGTCCCCCTGCTCCGTGCCCGGCTACACCGCTCTCATCTTAGCTCGAGCTTGAGGAGAGGGATGGCTTTTGAGCACCGGAGAGAATTGCTCTTCTCCATAGCGTTTCAAAGAAATGGCGGGAGGAGGGTTTGTGTGAAAAAGCAGCTGGGCCGTTTGTAAAGGAGACGTCCGCATTCATGGAACAACTTGTTTGGAAGATGCTGGAGTGTTGGAAAATATGGGATAGATAGAAGAGAAGACCTAATTGCACAGTGCATAGTTAAAACTATGGGATTTGCTCCAACGGGAAGTAGTGGTGGCCCTCAGCCTGGTTGGCCACTGTAAAAACAGGATGCTGAACTAGATATGCCTTTTGCCTTATCTATCAGGGTTGTTCGTATGCTCTTACATTCATGCATTTGTGCTTCTTCGCTAAACTGTGTGCTGTATTGTAAGGAAACATTGCAGCTGAGCTTGGGCTATCAACAGCTACTCAGAAGAGAGTCTGAACCACTCAGCACAGTGAAGGGGAGGCCCGAACACCTGAAGAGAGGCCAAACTGAGACATAAGGAAGTCATTTGGAAAACTTTGAAAATACCTGCCCTTTCTTCAGTGAGCTCAGATAGATAGTTCTTTCCTCACTCTATCCTTTCAAGTACCCTGTGAGGTTGTCTGGCCTGAGCACTGGTGCCTGACCCAAGGCCTGCCACTTTGCTGAGCATCTCACGTTTCAGAAAGCGCAGATTAGGTCGGTTTACTGTTCACTGTTCATTGTGAACTGAATTGAGTTTCTCTCCCATCGCTAGCCTGAAGCAGCTGCCTCACACTGCCTAATGGTAGGGCTGGCCCTGAGGCCATTTCACCACCAGAGATCTGATCATGGGCCTTCAAATAACAGAGAAGCGAAAAGGAAGGACAAGTAGCAGCAGCAGACAGGGATTCTGGGGAATTCCATCAAATGGAAAAGGAGTGGGAAATGTCGATATTTGCTTATTTGTCCAGTATCCAGGACAGAAATCAGTCAGGCGAATGCAGTCAGTAGTCACTGTTGTTGTTGCTTTCAGTCCACAATTGATATGTAATTGATTAGGTTTTTTGGCCATTGCATTTGCATCTCACATTCTTTGCGTTGAAACAAATGGCATGGAACAGCATAATGACAGCATAACTTACGCACTTTATGTAATCAATTACACAGCTTACATAATTCACCATAGCAGATAGTGAGATGGCTAAAGTACTTTTTGGCAGAAGATGAACTGCAGTGGAATGGAAGCACTGCTGTGTGTGATAAGTACAGGGTGGGATGGGAAATGATGCCTTCTCACATCCTTTGAGACAGAGTCTCTTCCCCTTTGCCTCGTTCTTCACATCTCTCGTCTGTTCTTGCCACCTCCTCTCCCCCTTGGTGAGCACAGTTTTTGTTTCCCAGCTGAATGAACAAGCTGTGAATCTATTGCTTTCGGTGACCACTTTGGTTACATGTTATTTTCCGCTCCCCTGCCTTGTGTCTGTTTCCAATTTCATGACTTAAAAAAATTACACACACACACAAAATGTAAAGCCCTTTTAGGCAATCCCTGCCCCCCCCCCCCCCCGTATGTCAGTAAAACACTTAGCAGATCCTCTCTTCCACCATGCTGGAAATAACAACAGGAAGACATTGCTTCCTGCATTTGAAGCCTGTGTAAAAATCCAGATGAGCTCCTTCAACCACCATTCCAAACGTCCATCCCCACTCCTCCTCCTGCATCACCCTGTATCAGAAGAGATGCTGCACGCAGCAAACTTCCTCTCTTTCTGAATACGCTGGAACAAGAATCACTGCAGGGGCTGAACTATTAGATTGTCAGACACAGTGAATGTCAAAATCTGCCCAGCACGTTTGGCCTAGATTAACGCCTGTGTTCTCCATGTGCGAATCCATACTCCAGCAAAAAAGAGAAAGAAGCAACTATTCCATTCTGAAATGAGTTGACTGAAGACTTCATTTTTATTTATTTTTTGGAAAAGGCACAACAGAATTAAACATTGTAAGAATTGCCATGCTTCATTGAGCCAACAGTCTGCCTTGGCCAGGGATGGGGAAACTGGTGGCCCTCCCAGTTGTTGTTTGGCTCCAACCCCTGCAGCCTTTGCTGGAACACCCACTAGTCAGGTATGAAGGGAGTTGTAGTCCGACAGCTTCTGGCAGGGCCACGGGTATCTCATTATGGCGTTCTGCCTTTGGAAGAGGTTGCCCATATGCTGTGGGGAAGCTCAGAAGCTGGGCAAGATGGTGATCTCCATCCCGGTTGTTTGCCCCCAATGTCTATTGGTCAGGTATACAGTGGTACCTTGGGTTACAGATGCTTCAGGTTACAGACGCTTCAGGTTACAGACTCTGCTAACCCAGAAATAGTACCTCGGGTTAAGAACTTTACCTCAGGATGAGAACAGAAATCGCACGGTGGCGGCACAGCAGCAGCGGGAGGCCCCATTAGCTAAAGTGGTAACTCAGGTTAAGAACAGTTTCAGGTTAAGAACGGACCTCCAGAACGAATTAAGTTCTTAACCCGAGGTACCACTGTACTGTCTCTAAATATGGAGTTCCATTTTGCAGTTACAAGCAGGGTCTACAGCAAAATGTTGCAGTGTGGAGTGCTCCCATTCAGGGTGCCAGCCAGACATGTCCATTCCTCCTCCTCAAAGGTCAATCAGTATTCTGTGCCTACTCTCAGTCCTCATTTGGCTGTTTTTAGAGTTCCGCCCCCAGCTTTTATAGATTCCTCCCCGAAAGTTTTTCTGCCCTTGTGTCCATCTTTTGGTTCCTCCAAGACTATGGATACCCCAGAGCCCTCATGCCTCCTTACCAGAGCTGGGCACCTCCTTACCTGCCTTGGGGAAGGCCCACCTGAGGGCAGGGAAGGGGATGCCAAATTTTGGCCTCGCACAGGGTGCCATAGTACTCAAGTCCGCCACTGCTCTTGTGCCTCTCCAAATGCATCTCCTGAGGGACAGTGACTTGGGCTGCTGCAGATGAAGTGGCAGTTGATGGAAATCAGGGATCTCCAATGGGAAAAGTCTTCACACAACATTCCAGGTCTGCTATGGAGCAGCAAGGTTCAAGCCTGCTAGTTCCTATTCTTGTAAGCTCTCTTGATGGAGCAGAGGGAAAGTCAACTGGAACCTGCTGCCAAATTCCTTGCTTCAAGCCATATGCATATGCATATCTTTGTGTGGCACCATCACCCCAACTCTTTTTGACTCCAGGACAGGAGCCATTGTAATTATAGAGTGGAAATAAGTGAAGATATGTAAGTGTGTGCTGACTTCAGAGTTCCATGTAACTAACCTGCCAAACCAAGGATCAACTTTAGGAACCAGATTGGTGGTACAACATTGGACTGTTGGGCTGAGATAGCATCGTCTTGCCCAACCTGGCTTTATATGCTAGTCGAACCTTCGCCAACCTGCTGCCCTCCTGATCTTTTCAATGACAACTCCCAGCAGCCCCAGCCAGCATGCCCACTGGGATCAAGAGAATTCAAATAGAAGAAGATAGAAAGCTCCCTGCACACTGACATCAAGTTAACGTTGATTTATGCACTGCAAATTTGGACGGATAATCGAGGACCCTCCCTGGCGCCCTTTCAGATGTACTGTTTGACCCACCCTTTCTCAAAGTGGTGTGGAATTTGCTGGACAACAGAGAATGATGTGTGAAAATCTGCTTGGGGCCATATTTCAAAAACTGTCAGATCTCGATGACTTCAGATTTCAACCACATACATTAATGGGGAGAATTTCATCAGCCTCTGCCTTAAAAGAAAACAGGCATTTCATGGGTTAATCCATTACTTATTGCTGACAGTGTTCATATGCAGCATTGGAGACCAAGTGACATAAATTAGCATCTCATCTTAGACCCAAGAGTAGTTATTTCCTTCTGGGTGATGGTGATGGTAAATAAATAGCCCTTAATTACTTTTTCGCCTGTGCTTCCATTTTGGTATTTAGATAGGAGCACATACAAAAGCTTTAAATGTAAGGTAACCTCCTTCCTCAATGTGCTACAGCTGCCCCTTGCTTCAGCCTGCCCTATAATAGCAGTATCCACTTCCAGCAAGCAGCCATTTATCTCCTCATGCAGAGGTAGGAAGTACCATACAGAACAGTACCTTTTTTCTTTCCTTGGAAAGTCCTATTTTTATGACTAATAGCTGTCTTAAGTCAGCAAATTTTGGTGTTTGTGGCACCAACTTCCTTCGCTTGAAAGCAGGGACATTGGGGAGTTCTATCAGAAATGGGAGCAGAAATTGCTGCAATTCACATGTTCATCTGAGGTCAGCAACAGAAATTGTTGTGCAAGTGAAGTACTGGTTCTCTCCCCCCCCCCCCCAGTTCGCAACATTACACACACAATTGCATTATTTTCTGCATTGTTGTTATTCTATTGATATTATTTATTTATTATCAATTTATATCTTGCCCTTCTTCCTGCAGAAACTGAGAGCAGCAAACACATCAGTAATAATAACAACAACAATCTTTTTAAAGCATTCTAAAAACAGTTGAAAATATTCTAAAAACAGTTGAAAACTTTTTCTTAACCTGTGATCTCAGAGTTGCCAGGAGTGTTTTGATGTTTTTCTTTCACTGAAATGCATTGGCATTTGTGACATAATTCATTACATTAGTTTGGGTCAAAGAGAGACAAAGAGAGAGAGAGAGAGAGAGAGAGAGAGATGAATAACATAGATTTTAGCGTAAACTGATCTGTAGTAGAATGGAAACAGCGCTGGTTACATGTGGAAGACAGTACAGAATGAAAGTTGCTGCTCCCTGCATCCCCGCTTGTTTGCCAGCAGTTCTCTTCCTTCCTTGCCTTTTAATAACATATGAGTCACATGTCTGGGATTGCAGGAGGGATGTGGACAAAAAATAGCCATCCCTCTGGGCTCTGATAGATGGCACTGCTAATGCAAATAAGGATAATCTGTAACATAGGATCATCGGAGTATCGAATTGGAATTTGTTGGGTTTTTTACGGTGGTAGTTCAAATCGTGAATTTAATAAGTCACACCTTGTATTAAAGTACTGGGATGCTATGCTATTTCTGAGCCAAAATTTTCCTTGTACAAGCAAAGTGTTTATGTTCCAGATATTGTGTATAGATTGCCGTTTGCGGGATAGCTGTTAATTTCAAAATCAACGGAGTTGTCAGCTCTGATTCTTCTTGGAGTGTCACAGCTGTCTCCTGCCACAAATAACTTTTCCCCTCTCCCCCAGTTCACTCTTGATGGGCTATTGCCTCTGCTCATATTCTATTTTTATTTGACCTGAAGCCAATTACTAATACTCCTGGAGACAAAAATGGACCTGGCATGCCTTCTGCTCCTGGCCTGCTGAAATGATTGATATCTCTAGGAGACTTCCCCCCTCCACCCCCTGAATATTGAGCCCTCCCTCAACCTTTGCCTTGATTTATACATTGCCTTTTCTACTTTAGTCCTGGATCAGTTCTCTGACAGCTCCTCATGATTTAAAAATGAAGCCTGGGGAGCTGGGGCCAGAGCTAATTTTCCAAGGTTAGGAAGGGTGATCTTGTGTTTTCCTGAAAGAGGATATAAACATTTGTAATAAATGAAGGAGAGAGCCACTATCAGAGGGCTTCATTGGGGTGCTGGCGGACTTTTTGAGGACATAAAAGGGGGCACTTTGGAAAACCGTATGAAGTTGAGAGCACTGGGAAACGTGATTGTTGTTTATATCCTGGTATTCCAGGTGTGGGGAACCTTTGGCGCTCCAGATGTTGCTAAACTATAACTCCCATCAGCCCCATCAAGCATGGGCAATGTCCAAGGATGATGGGAGTTGCAGTTCAGCAACATCTTGAGAGCCTACACTATTCCGTATCACATAAGGTTGGTTAAAAATATGACTTACCGTATTTTTCCGCGTATAAGACTATATTTTTTCTGAAATTTTTGAAGTTTAAAATAAGGGGTCATCTTATACATGGATAATGCATAGTGCATTTTGGGTTTTAAAGAATAGGGGGCGTCTTATACATGGGGGCATCTTATACACGGAAAAATATGGTAATTTATCCATGATTTCCTGCCTTTCCATCCATCTTTTGGTTCCTCCAAGACTACGGATACTCCAGAGCCCTCATGCCTCCTTCCCGAAGCTAGGCATCTCCTTACCTGCCTTGGGGAAGGCCCACCTGAGGGCAGGGAAGGGGATGCCAAATTTTGGCCTCACACAGGGTGCCATAGTACCCAAGTCCGCCACTGCTCTTGTGCCTCTCCAAATGCATCTCCTGAGGGACAGTGACTTGGGCTGCTGCAGATGAAGTGGCAGTTGATGGAAATCAGGGACCTCCAATGGGAAAAGTCTTCACACAATGTCCAGGTCTACTATGGAGCAGCAAGGCTCAAGCATCCTAGTTCCTATTCTTGTAAGCTCTCTTGATGGAGCAGAGGGAAAGTCAGCTGGAACCTGCTGCCAAATTCTTTGCTTCAAGCGAACGTCACACTGTTCATGCAGAGGCTATTCTCATTGGGCCATGTCAGAGCTTCATTGCCTCCATGACCATGACAACTGTGGGGCTGTCTTCAGTTTGCAAGACAGGTTGGAGGATATACATTGGCTGCCTCTGTACTTTGTTGTAACAGCTCCAAATGAGGTCGAGCACACTGTCCAGTCTTGGGATCAGTTCAGCTTTTGAGGCCTGAGGACTTCGTCATGCTGCTTGGAGCTATCTGATCTACCACATGCCCTCTCAACACTTGCCTTTCATGACTAGTTTGAAAATGTCCAGGGGTCTGTTGGTTGTCTTGGTGGGTCCTAGGTCTACTAAACACATTTTTGGATGAGAGGCTGGGGCTTGTGGCACTTAAAGAGGCAATAGGATGTCCACTCCTTGAAAAAGCCCTCCCTGGATTTGGAGGATTAGGATAACTACTAAAGGTAAAGGTAAAGGACCCCTGGACAGTCAAAGGTGACTATGGGGGTGTGGTGCTCATCTTGCTTTCAGGCCAAGAGAGTCAGCATTTGTCCATAGACAGTTTTCCAGGTCATGTGGTCAGCATGACTAAACCACTTCTGGCGCAATGGAACTCTGTGACAGAAACCAGAGCGCATGGAAATGCTGTTTACCTTCCCGCCGCAGCGGTACCTATTTATCTACTTGCACTAGTGTGCTTTCAAATTGCTAGGTTGGCAGAAGCTGGTACAAAGCAACGGGAGCTCACCATCGTCGTGCAGATTCGAACCACCATCCTTCAAATCGGCAAGCCCAAGAGGCTCAGTGGTTTAGACCACAGTGCCACCCACGTCCCTACAGGATAACTACTGCCTGGTCACAAATACCCCTTTTTGAGTATGGTGCTTGAGAGGATGGCAAATCCATTCCAGTTTGAGTTTGGTCTTGGGTATGGGACTGAATTAGCCTTGGTTTTCTTAATGGATGACTTTTATCGGCTGGACTGACTTGGTTAGTTTGTATTGGAAGGCAGTGGTTCCACTCCTACCTACCGGATCCTTCTGAGAGATGTGGCATTAGTGACTATACCTCGGCCACATGTCTGTTATTTTTTGAGGTGCCACAAGGAGCCATCTTGTTCCCATTTCCCAGTTCCGTTTTCCATCTATTTGAAACCATCATGAGCAGTCATTAGGAGACTTGGAGTCTGATGTTGTTAGTTTGACAGTGACCTTCCTTTTACCTAAGGTGTGATTTTGAATTTTTTTAAAAAAACACATTTGCTTCAGTCCTAGGCCACCAATTCCGCTGTCCCTTCTGTTAACGGAGGAAGAAGCAGGCAACATAATTCAATCATTCTGGAGAGGTTATCGGGTAAGAGTCATCTATAATTATTTTGTTTGATGTTGAATCTGTGCGACTGCGGAGGCCCTGGGGAAAACCCCTTACATAAATTCTAAGTAGCAGGTGCTATAAATAGCCACAAAGACCCTGATGGTTGGCTTGTGTTTGCATAGAAGCTGTCTCATGCTGGTGATCTTCTCGTGGGGAGAAGGAGGGGGCAAGCTGCTGTGCTTTTATAAATAAATAAATAAAGATTAACCCGAAACAAAGAAGTTCAGAGATGAAATGGGCTTCATCAGGGTGTGAAAAGCTTCCTTGCTCTAACTTCCATTTTTTATGGTCCCTTTTTTTTCCTGGTGGCAAGAAGATGTCTGGAAAAAATTCCCAAGTCTCATGCCTGAGCATGTGAATCAGCGCAGAGGAGGGAGGGATCCACTGAGGCAAGAGAAAAGACATAAATGAAGGAACGGGATGCTGAGCTGTTCAGGAGGAAAAAATAAAGAGGAATGAAGAAGAAGGATTATAGGCCTGTGTACGGGGTGTGCTCAGGCTTGCCTTAATGCCAATATAGTGGCTTTATGGGCCCCTGACATTGCTCAACTATAGTAGAGCGCTAGCTCCATCGTGGTGACCAGGTTGCTTTTCCGCATCTGCATACAGGTTGAGGAGGGATGAGAGAGCTGTTGAGACACAAAATAAATGTCTGTCTTTGTGGAAAAGGAGGCAGGAGCACTTGGGGGAATGGCCTGGGGCACACCCTTGAGCAGCAAGCACCACCTTATCTCTGAGGTCTTGCTGCTTGGAGGGTCCGTTGCTGTTCTTTGAGGTGAGGTAACAATGTGGGAGCCCCATGTGTCCCTCTGCCACAAAAGCTGCCCCTCACCTCCACATTTCTCTCTCCTCAAAAGGTGGTGAGTGGTAGGCTCCTTGCGAAGCAACAAAAACATGCTCCCACCTTTGCAGAGACAGCTCTCCCGCCCCTCCTCGGCCTGCATGCAGAAGCAGTTTGTATTTTTTAAGTAAAAAAATAAGAACGTTTGCTTTCTTTGTTTTATGCATGAAAATAATGCCCTTTAGGATTATGTGCACGATAAATGTTCACCTTAAAATTATTCCCTATGTTCACAGCCTAATGATGTGTGCTGTGTGTGCCTACGAAAAGGCTAGATGGGGAACAAACTAAGGAAAACTAGGAACTAACTAGGAACATAGGCTTCCTCATGCCACACGTTCATGATTTGTGTTTGGTTTGTGAGGCATTTCTAAAATTAATGTGCACGTGATATGTCTTCAGTGACATTGCCGTGCATCTTGAGGTACTCATTTGGAGGAAAAAAGCCAGAGAAGTCATAAGAATATTTCATTTTCTGTCAGTTTCTGT
Organism: Podarcis vaucheri; assembly: GCF_965113315.1. Classification (NCBI taxonomy): domain Eukaryota; kingdom Metazoa; phylum Chordata; class Lepidosauria; order Squamata; family Lacertidae; genus Podarcis; species Podarcis vaucheri. The sequence goes on from NC_138752.1 coordinate 41,513,351, forward strand.
ATTCAGTGGTTCTTGCTCTGCTGTGTAGCTCTGTGATCCTCTCCACAGGATCAGCTCATTATGGAGTCATTTTGGTAAGCTACCTTTAGTCAGATATGACTGAATCTGTGCTCTTTTATCTGAAAGCAGCTCTACATTGACCAGTCTCTGATACAGGTTATCTTTAATATTTCTTCTTATGAGAAATAACAATGCTACTGTCAAATGTGCATTGCATTAATTATATTAGGAAGTTTCAGCTGCCTGCTGAGGGCCTTTTTTGCACAATTCTTTGCTGATAAATTTGCTCAGATTCAATCCAACCTGGCTATGAGAGAGGGGAGCCTGTGTCACAGACTTCAGGAGTAGTCACTTGTACAGCTTTGTGGATTGGTCTCAGCCTAGTTTCCCTCAAAGTTGTGAACAATGTTGGATCCATAGGTTTTCCGAGAGGAAGGAGACATTTGGATCCATGCTGGAGTCCTTGACTCCTAGAGTTGGAAGGGGCCTTTGAGGAACCATCTGCAACCATCTTTCCAAAGTTGTCTTCAGAGTTGTCTCCAGATGTTTTGTACTACAACTCCCACTGACTATCGGCCATGCTGGCTGAGGCAGATGAGAGATGGGAGCACACCAGGTTGAGGAAGGCTGTACCAGTTGCTCTCTGGCTTATTTCCCATCTTGGCAAGTTGGTGTGAGCTCGTTGGGCCACTGGCAGAAATGGTGAATGCCAAATTTGGGGAGAGCTTTCTCTGCTTGCTTTTTAAAAAGCCAACTTAGTGTATAGTCGGATTTAGGCATCTTCTCATCCCTTTGTAGAAAAGGTTACCAAGGTTGTAATAGCGGAGGCACATTTAGATTATGTTTTCAGATCGGGATTCCAACCTGGCTATGAGACTGAGAGGGCTTTGGAAGTCCTGGTGGGTGATCTAAGTCTAAAGGTTCAGAATAGCCCATGAAATAAGCAAGGAGATTTGTGCAGGTGTAAAGCCCAAGACGAAGTGTCTGGGCACCGAAGCAGATCTGTACAACTTTGACCTACTGACCGAAAGACAACTTAATAGGCATGCACGATAGCCCACCTGAGGTTCCCTGGAACAGTTTTACTGCCTGCTAAGGGCAGGGTGGACATGTTTTCATGACCGACTTGTGGACTTCCTGGAAACATGACACTGGACTAGTAGATCTCTGATTGGGCTCTTCATTTTGCTGCTCTTTTGGTCAAAGGAACGTATGTGGAGTTACTATGTGGACTTAAAGGTGATGGGGAAATAATTCTGCATGTACTCTCTTCATTTTTTTAGACCAGGAGAAATTGCATGTGTGCCACTGTTTCCCTTGCAGGAAAGAGTTACTCATCTGGGCTATGTTACATGTGCATCCACAGAAATAATTTTTGGCAAGGGGGAATAACACTCCAGACAAATGACTTTGCTGCTACCTCTTGTATTTGTGTCGACACACTTACTCCCAAACAGCAGCTACACTGAAATGCTGGATACCATTATGTTTTCTATTGAGCAACAATAATTTCTCCATCAGGGAAGACCAGCAGAAAAGCAATCCAAAAGTCTAGATAATGGGTGTTTCACTCTAGCCTTATTGGCTAGATCTTCTTTCCTAAGTATTAGTCATTGCTGTTACTTCATGCACTGGCTAAAAGACAGTGCTTGCTGCTGCTGCTGCTTTCAGTCCAGAAATGATACACAATTTATTGCATTCCTCCTACCCCCATTTACATTCGGGTTTCGTTTGCATTGAAATGAATGGGGTGGAATAACTGAATGACAATGTCATTTTGCCACAGTGGGTAGCGAGATGACAAATGTAGTTTTTGGCGGAAGACAAACTGCAGCAACGCTGAAACAGCATTGCATCAAATACAGGGCAGAACAAAAAATGAGGCCTTTTTACATTAGTAATTAATAATAATAATAACAACAATAATCACTCTTCAAGGTCCGCTGTGAACCTGAGGTTCAAGAATTACGCCAGTGGCAGAAACACTTGAGGGAAACAAAGAACATTATTAAACGTGTGCGAGAATTCTGGGCCAAGCAAGAGAAAAAAGGTAACTTTCTCCCCCCCCCCCAACAGGATGTAAATGGTACAGCTGGAACATTTTGTTAAATGACCAGTTATACTGTGGTTAGCCGAAGCATCCTTTTGTTCAAGCACTAGAGATGGGCAATGCTGCTGGTTAGGTTTTCCTCATTTCTCCAATCTTAAGTTCAGTTCTTCACCTTTCCAAATAATAATAGCATCAGTATCCTTTTTTGTTGTTGTTGAAGGAAAGGAAGTCCTTGTGTAAATCAATTGCCACACATTTTCAGTTGAAACTTCATGAAGGTTTTCGAAGCAGAACTACTGAACAAATTAGAGATGTGAGTGATCTGGTTAGTAGATGGATCCTGAGATGCATAGAAGTCTGTCTCAGGTGAATCAGGTTGGCCTTGCCCGAAAGCACAAATTTGCTTGAAAGTGCAGACAGTGAATTTCTCCACCATCCCTGAAGGAGACTCTACTTGGGCTCATCATAGCTCCCATCAAGACAGGGTGCTAAATAATATGTAGCATGTGCTAAAAATAAGATTTCGCTCGGCAGTGCTTGTCAGTTCAGTGCTCTTAACATACATGATGCCTTTTGCTTTTATGACAACATCATTGTATATTGTTGCCATCTTGGTACCTGTGATTGTAAATCCCTCCCAAGAGGAATCTCCCCACAAGTGGTAAGCCTTTTGAACTGGTGGCATTTATAGGAGGACCAATGTAATAAATAGTCTTGTTTGAAAGGTCTGGAAAACGTAAGGTATGGAATAATTCCAAAATCGGGATTCTCCCCCCCACCCCCAATTTAAAAATAAAATGCAGAACCCTTAAGGGATCTCTGCAATGCAATATAAAGGTGCAACACTGATGGGACAGAACAGAAACGAGCCAACACATGTTGTACAGTGAAGACATTTTGCCTTTTTTATTTTTGAGAAACATCCCAAAGCTTTATTTATCCATTGTGTGCACGGCACATTGTGATGACATTCTGTCCAATACAATGGATATCTCTGTGTTTGCACTTTGCTGCAAAGACAACTGGTTCTCTATCCAAAATGCAGTGGTTCTGGCTCACAATCTATTGGGGCTTTTTTGTTCTTCCAGAAGTTATTATAGTGATAGATGAGGATGATGCCTTGGGGGCAAATGACCTTTGCCACCCCCCACCCCACCCCCGGCTCCAATTTGCTTCTTCACCCTTCTTCATTTTCAAGGGAGGAATGAACAATAAAACCACAATGAAGTTATTGGTTCTTTGGGGGAAGGTTAAAAACCTTATTCCTGTTAAAAGTTGTTAATATTATTATTATTATTATTGATAGCATGTATTGCTTATTTTTTCATCAGGTTTGGAAGGAGCATTCTCTTGTAGCTAGTAGAATAGCTTTTGGCATGTTCTTAGTTGGCTTGCCTTTGGTGCCCACAACAGTTTTTCTGGTTTGCAAATGTGTTCACAGGTCTAAAAAGACTAGCAATCCCTCTTTCAGCATTCTATCTGATTGTGAGATTTTTGGTTTGTTTGCCCTAACAAACAACAGTTGCTTAGCCAACAGCAAGGCGTGGTTTAAGGCTGGCTAGTGGCCAGAATTTATTAGATTCAGAGAGGGGAACCTTTAGCCCTCGAGATATTAGTGTTCTAGAGTGATAATTTCAAGCATTCAGGAAGGATACAAAATAAACATAGAAACACACATACAGACTGATTAATTTCAGAATTAATATATGAAGTTATAGGAAAGGGGGTGGAAGTCTTTGTGCCTGGCTCTGAATAGCGGCTGCTGTTTTCAAAATACAAATGTCGCTTTGTTTGGGGCAAAATGTTTGAACAAACAATTTTGTTGCCATGTGATAAACCCCAAAGAGGAAGGGCTATCAAATTCTCTAGTCTTCAGTCTGCCAAGTGATTGCGAGAAGAATCTTGAAGGATGACAGTTATTATTCCAAATACATTTGGTCAAAGTGTGTATGAAATAAATAAGATGATTCTCAAAGAAATGCGGAGATACCTTTCTACACCTCCTCCTCCTCCTTTCAGTGTTGCACTAATAAAATTAAAGCCACATTGGTATTTTGAAAACAGCAGCCTCTGGAGGAGGAGGAGATGTCAGAAGCTGAAGAGGCAATGGGGTTTGGTGAGCAGGAAGAGTCTGGGGCAGAGAGCCGTCCAAGCTCAGAGGCAGAAGAGGTAGCTGGAGGGGAGTGGGGCTAAGAGACAGAGAGACAGGTTTTTGAAGAATCCAGGGAGTCTCCCTCTCCTGCCTGGTCTCCTAGAGCACACAGAGAATTGAAACGAGCAAATCAGAGATTGTTTGTGTGCAGACACAGTCTTGGAAAAAACCCTGGAGAGGAGGGGACTTAGGAAGCTGTGGGAATTGTGGGTCTTCAGTCCTCACAATTGCCTCATTGCGGCAAGACCTATTGGGAATAGTTGCTGGGATTTCTAGGCCTGCACTGTTTTGGTTGCTTTGCATAAAGAGTTAACTTCACTGACACCATGTTTTTATTGCTGATCTATGCTTGACTCCTGATAGGCCCTCCTGTTAGTATGACCGGCACTAGCTTTGTTATCAGTTTAGTGCAAAATCCTTGTTTATTTGCCCAGACATTTTTTAAGGGTTTGGTTTTTTCATCTGCACTCCTGCTGCTGTTTGGACTTTAGCTACTTCTTATTTATTTCGATATGGGGCTCTGTTGCTTTATGATTTTATTCTACAGTTTGCTTATATTACCTGTGGCCTGCCATATATTCTTGCACTACAACTCCCATCATCCCTGGCCCCTGGCTATGCTGGCTGGGGCTGATGGGAGCTGGAGTCCAGCAACATCAGAGGTTCCCCCATCCCTGACACATAAATACTTGAGGTATACAAGCACTATTTTGTGGATTTCACAGAAATCTTGAACTGCTTTCCAAACAAAAGCACTACACTGCAAGTTCGAGGAGCATGCGGCGTTTGCATTGAGTGCTTTCCAAATGCCAGGGATGGTTGGAACACTTGATCGTGGCAGTGACAGCTGAGAATGTGGCGGCAGGAGTCATGCGACCCCAGGGAGGCAGATCCTGATGCCGTAGTCCACACCCACCACCGGGGAGTCTTTGAAATGCCAAACCCACTGCAGGATTATTTCGCTTTCGGAAAACCAGAAAGGAAACAGCAGTCACGATGGTGGGTAGAATGAAAGGGGATGCTTCGGGTCAGCTGGATCAAACTTCCTGCTAAAGCTATATACACTAATGGAATCGCATTAACAATCTCGGTGACTGCAATACTGGCTCCTTCTGACTAGTTTACAGATGTATTTACCAGTCAGTGTAGAGGTCTGTCTGGAGCTATATTCCTTCTCTTTGCATGTTGCCTTATTCTCATTCAGGTGATGAACACTGGTCTGTAGGCTAAAGATGGGAATCTTGTGGCACTCCAGACCACAACCCTTACTATTACTCATGCTGGCTGAGGATAATGGGAGAGAGTTGGAGTACAGCTGCCTCTCAAGGGTCTTAGGCTTCCCATCCATGTTCTGCTTTGCATGATTTGAGGCTGGAGATAGGGCCACTCACACGATTAGAACCTCCCACCCACCAAACATTGTCATGGAAAGGGCTGGCATTGGGGCTGGCACCAGGTTTATGGGGGGCCATGTCCCAAGACTGAACTGATTTTTGTAGCTTAATGAACCATTTGTTAAGTTGCAATGAACATGCTTTGTGTGTGGAAGGTCATTGGTTGAATCCCTGGCATCTCCAAGCAGGTCTGGAGGAAAATACTGCACAAAGCTCTGCTGCCAGTTGGTATAGTAGACAATATTGAGATAGTTGGACCAACTCTCACTTGGTATTTGGCAGTTTCCTAATTTTCTCCAGGCTGCAGTTGTTTTTCTGTAATTGCTCTATCAACCAGGCTGGTACTCTGAGGTGTTCACAGTTCCATCTTTGCACGAGGATCGCATGTCTAACAGTCTGAGACTATATAACCAGTAGCTAAAGGGGGAGCTGAGAAGCTTTCCATAGGATGGAAATTTTAGAAGTGTCAGGTTGTGTGCATGTGTTTTAAATAAAGCCACTGATAATCTGCCCGAAGAGCACTCCCATTCTAAGATGCTATATGAGCATCCCTAGCTCCCTCTTGTAGCAACCATTTTCATCCATGACTTCGCCTAGATTTTGCACTAGACTGTACATTGTGCTAACTGTTGTTTTAGAACTCAAATCATGAGCATTCAGATCATCATGGAAACAATTGTTTAGACCCAGTTGTCTGGTTTTCATTTCTGTCTGGCCAAGGCTCCCCACTCTAGCCTACCAAAGGTTGTAAACAATGGTATATCAGTTCAGACATTGCATCCTACTGCAGTTAGAACGAACCCTTGAAACCCTTCAAAGCACTGGTTTCTGATTTTGGTTTGCTTTACCAACCAAAGTATGTTGTTCTCTTGATTGTGCCAAAACACAGTTAAGCTTCTTTAACCATGATTTGGCGTGATGTCTGTTCTCATTCCAGAGATTATTGTTCAGTCAGCCAAGGGTATACCATTGCCAGTCAATGTATGAGTTTCCAGAAAGCATTGCTAGTCATTCCCTTGCTATTGGATGCTTCCTGTGCACAGACACATGCCTCTGAGATTTCTGAATACTTTTGGGGAACATCTTGGCTTTATAATTAAGGTTTAGTTACTCCCTTATCATTACATAGGGCTCTTAGGGCCTGTTCTCATTTCAGCTGCTCATCTGGGGATGGTTTAAAAAAGAGATTCCTTATGATTGGATCTTATCTATTTGATTGAATTCTGGATTCATTTGTTCTCTGCATAGAGCAGTGACAAACCTGCTCCTATTGCTTGCATTTGTTTGAACTTTTGTGTGTGAGGATATACAGCAAAAAAATACTTTTCTTAGTCAGAATTGCCCATATCTGTTAGGATAAATATGCAGTAAGACATTGATAAATTTTCATGGGGACTTAAAAAAAGCAAACTAACGTGGAAAGCTGGAGAACTGAATTTAAGACTGGAAAAATGAGAAACAGAAAGAAACAGAAATGGACAGATTCACCCATCCTGGGGCGGGGTGGGGGGCATCAATAGTTTCCCCAATATCACATGAATTGAATGAACATTATCAATGCAGACTGTGGAGACTTTCCCAGCAGCAGCATTGCATAGCTAAAGGAATCTGGGTGACTTTTCAGACCAGACTCTCTTGTTCCATCTAGACAGGCAGCAGCTCCTGTTTCATGCTGATGCTGTTTTGGGCATTTCATTAATCAGCTGGAGCGACTGTCGGATTCTATATTTCTTTTACCCTGAGCCCCTGTGCTCAGTTGCCTTTCTAAAAAGGAAGTTTCATTCCTTTGCAAGGTTGTTCTACTGCTGGCTGTGCAAATTCCCATTCACTATTTGTTTCAAATGTTTGCATTGGGTAAGTTCTCCCATCCCTCACCCTCTTCCTTGGCTTTTTCTAAAAGTTGAGGTAGTGTTGAAGTAAACCTTGACTTGCCCATGATATTGTTGTCTTGCACTGATTGTTTTGATTCAAGCTGCAATCGTAGACACTGACCTGGGAGTTCCTTCTATTTCCAACGTTCAGGCTGCGAATGCCTTTCCTTTTATATAGCCAAAACAACAACACCCCATGTGCAAGAGGGAGGTGTCTACAGGGAACCCTAAGGTTTGCAAAAGTACAACAAATATATTGGGGGAAGAATCCCTAAGTTTGAGTGGGTGTGTGGGAAACCCCAAAGTAGACTGGGCGTTGTGAGACAGGGAATGGAGAAGGGGGAATGGAATCCCCCCAGTTAATACTAATTTCTGAGCAAACCTGCATAGATTGCTTGCATTTATATCCTACCCTTTTCCATCCTGGCTGAGGCTGATGGGAGTTGGAGTCCAATAGCATCTGGAGGTCCCCTTGATATAAAACATGACTATTGCAAGCAGCACTTGCATTTAGGACCTGCTTTAAAAGGGATGTTAAGGTTGATGGCCTGTATTTTAGCCTCAATGTTCCTTAAAATGGTCATGTTTCAACACTGCTGGAGGGTTGCACCGCACATGTACACACACACTTACAGATGTGGACGTGTAGCAGGGAGTCCTGCTGGCGTGGGCCCAACTGTGACCATGTGGAGATCTCTGGATGCCTGGTTGGCGACTGATACCTCCACCTGGCTGGCCCCTCAAGCTTTCTTAAGCAGGTAAGCAGAAGAGCTTATTCATTGCATTTATATCCCATGTGCATGGTTCACCCCACTCCACAGTTAATCCCTATGGCGACACCGTGAGGTAGGTTACGAGGCTGCGACTGGTCCAAGGTCACCCAGTGAGATTCATGACTGAGTGGGGCTTTGAACCCTGATCTCCCAGGTCCTAGTTTGACACTCTAGCCACTACACCACCCTGGCTTCTTAGAGCTCTTCTGCTATAGGGCAGCTATATAAATTAAGTAGGTAAATAAATATGGGGAAAGCAAATGTCACTTAGCGAAGGATCTGAAGTTTTCTCATTGAAGCTTGGATTTGTTTTATTCTGGATTGTTTTATTTGATGTTTTAATGTGTTGTTAACCAGTTTGAGATTTTTTTCTCTAAAATAGAAATTGGTATAGAAATGAAATGAATAATAACAATAATAATAAAGCCCACCGGGGGGGTGGGGATGGTGCCTAGACACACTGTTGTGGCCACCATAGCCCAGGTTTAAGGTGCCATTTGGTGATTAGATTATACTGAGTTTCGAAAACTACCCTCCAGGCCTCTGGATCAGGCCGTCAAGACTCCCATGCCAAGGCCATACCCTTCACTGGCCCTGCTTTGCACTCTTGAGTGTTTTTGGCTGGCTGGACCCTGCCCTTGAACTCCCATAATGCCTCGTTTGTCTCAATGGAGGATGCTGAGAGGCACGCAGGTGGGTGTGGAAAGACATCCGTTGCTCTGCCCACTTTTCCCCTGGCCTCACCTACTGCTGACATGCGGCCCTCAGAAAGTTACTCTGATGGAAATGTGGACCTTGGGTGGAAGCTGGTTCATCCCTGGTTTAGATGCTAAAGCCTGGGTGGGAAGGGAGACAGGATTGCTAGACCAGGGACAGGACGAAGTAGGCGGCATTATTGAAAAGGGAGGTATTTCACACATCGGCTTGAATGAACCAGCCCATTCTTCGGCCTAGGCTTCTAATATTTTCTACTGCAACCCTCCCAGGCCATGCAAATGCGAGTAGGAGGCTGGGCTTCTGATTTGCAATTATGATGCAGGGCTTTTGTTCATTTACCATTGTTGACTCTGACAGGCAAGACCAACTGTGGCCCTTTTGTCTGATGGAGCTGCCCAGCTGGTGCACTGCTCTTGAATCACATGAATTAACATTTATTTATTTATTTGTTTGTTTAGAGTTGCAATGCACAAGAAATGGTTTTTATTGATGCTTCTCTTGTCCCCTAAAATAATAGACCACACAAGTCCTTAATATAAATGTTGCTGTGACGTTTATTTCCTTCCTCCGTAAAGAATGTGAGAGGTAACCTACAGTTCCCGGGATTCTTTAGGACAGGGTTGGCCACGTCCCAAGACATTGCGATCTACTCACAGAGTTAAAAACGGGCAGTGATCTACCCCCTTTTGGGGGGTTCAGGTCAAAGTTGTGGCCCTTTTTTCAGGGGAGCCAAGATGTTGAGCTTCTTTGGGGGAGCAACTGATCTACCTTTGCTCTACCACAGATGTTGAGTGCTTTAAATATGTGTACATAGCAACTTTTGTGGGGAATCTGGAGGCAGAAGATCTGCTGGGCCCTAGTCTTGACATTCTGTCGACACATCTATTATAACCAGTCTGGAGTTTGAGACAAAGTTCTGCATTTTAAAAAATCCTTTCGCTTGTAGTGGGAACCAAGCTGGAAGACTCAGTACAGCCCAGCCCAGTTCGCTCTAAACAGGCAGTGGTGGAAATCTTGCCGGAGCCAGAAGTCAACACGGTCACAGAGAAAGAGGAAGAAAATCAAACCCTTCCAGTCTTGACAGATGAGAATCCACAAATGGTGCAGATCAGCTGGGCATCCACGGGTGATTTAGCTCTGCAGTGATACTACTTTTCATACTAATTTAAAAGCCCCAAATCGTCACCATCAGCTGCTGATTAAGGGAGCAGGGCTCAGCGAAGTGTTTTCCACTGTAACCAAATGGTGTTTGGGGTCAGCTTGGGGGCTAAAATCCCTCCGGCACTTTTCAAAGAAGATCACTGTGTAAGACAGCCTGATTTACAGCCGACCTCAATGCCACAGTCCTTTAATCTAACCTGATCTTGGCCCCATCAACTTCAGTGTGATTGAAGATTGGTTCGTTCTAAGTATTCTGGTTTGAATGAAGGCTGTAAATCAGACGGAGCAGGGAGATGCAGGCACTGGCTAATGTTCCGATTGAGGTAGTGGCATAAACAGTCACGAGGTGGCTCATGCGCCATCCAAACACATCAGTGTTTATGTAAGGGGAGAAACCCAGCTAGATCAGAGTGGTTGCTTCTATCCCCACTTGTGATTAGAGACAGGAGACCATACTAGAGGATGGGGATGTTGGACGTACCGTAGCCCAGTTAGCACAGCCGATGGCCCAGAAGGATGGGATTGCAGTACAGCATCTGGAGGGGCTCACAGGCTTTCCACCCCAAGTCAGAATAATCCCCATCCGGGCAACTAATCAATAAAATTATGCAAGCAATCCAAGGAAGCGTTCCCTCCCCAAACTGCCACATTAAGAGGCTGCCATTTTCCCAGGTGTTGGACTACAACTCCCATCACCCCTGATCACACTGATGGGAGTTATAATCCACAACATGCAGAAGGCACCATGTTGGCTGCTGCTGCTGTGGCGCTACTACCCTGTTCCAATGGCACGAGCAGCTGAGAAGTCATTGGAAGCCCTTCGAGAGATCTAGCCAGAACCCCATTAACACCTGTGCCAAGGGAGCAGGACACTGCCTCTTTGAACGTTACAAAAATATCAACCCTTCGCGTTTTCGAAGGACAAAACCAAAATGACCACCACATTGTAAGTAAATAGTAAAGCCTTTATTTTTGTTTTGTTTTGTTAAGAACAGCATTTTGAAAATAAAATGTCTTTGCCCATGCTTTACAACTTTTTTTGTTTTGTTTTCGTTTTAAATTTCGTATCTTTATGTACAGTCATTATGGTACACATTTGATTGTCTTGAAAACCTTTCCAAAGATGTACAAGATTAAACAGTATGCAACGGTCAGCAGAGTGGGAAAAGGGGACATTATAAAAAATGCACATTAATACATTTAATAAATATATATTATCAAAAAAAATGAGACTTGGCTCTCATCAGTTAATAAAAGCACCTGCTGTGTAATCTGGTAAGGTGGCAAGAGTAGTCCAATCTGTTCTCTTTTAAATAAAAGCTACATGTGCTTCCAGTTGTACTGCCTTTGGTTAGAACAGAAGCCTCAAGCAGAGTTAAGCCAAGAACGATGCCATTGCCTAGCAGTTAAAGCTAGAATTTTAACACACCTTGTTTATCTAGGACTGCATCCTGCAAGACACAGGATCCTTTGACAAGGGCATCTGTGCCCCTTGAAACCTTCTCCATCTTGAAAAGAGATGCTGGAGTGGAAACTACCTCCCAACCTCTGGATCTTCCTTGCACAGGGTATAAAAAGGGCTGGTGTATAGCAGGAGAGCCCTTAATCCGGGTGGTGCACTCAGGTTGGCCACCAGCATTCATCTACAGCTCAGGGCTAACGTGTGCCCTCACCAGAGCCACTCCAAGTCAATGGCTTCAATCCCAAAATTTCATGGGGCTCTGGATGGGGCACATGCCCAAAATTCCATGTATTCACCCACCAGAGCTGCTCAACCGAAGCCAATAGGTGCAGGCTGTTTGCAACTGGCAGACGCAATCCTTTGCACAGTGCAGTGCAAGGTTCACCAACTCTCAATCATTTCTGTGAAATGAGCCAGCCTGGCTCCTCTCACCGGCCAGTGTTCTTAGCCAATGGGCGAAGTCAGAACCCTGCTTGGACACCAGGCAATTGGAATCCCTGCGGTCCTAAAGAGCTGCTGCTTCCCTCTCCTCTTTAATGCACTTTCCTTGCTTCTTCCTTGTTTTCCAGGAAGAAATTCAACAGGACAAGCCTCTTCTCCCATGGAAATACAGCCATGGGAAAAGCTTTGCCCTGATTGTACTAATTCTGTGTGACGCCTTGCCTTCCACGACAACCATGTTGTGTTATGTCACACACACCCCGTTGGCAGTCCATTTGTGAAAGGCACCCCCCAGCAATCTCTCAAAATGCAAAATGTGACCCATGGTCCAAAAAAGGATAGTGACCCCTGGTGTATTTGCTTAATGGATTGCATTTTTCTTCTAGCTTATGGAGGTGCCACCTAGCTCATCTCAAAAACCAGCATGTCAACAACAGTCTAAGGTGCCTTATAGAACACAATTCTGCCATAACTACTCAAACGTAGGTTTCATGGTATTCAATGGGGTTTACTCTCAGGAAAGTGTGCATAGGGTTGCATCCTAAAATATATATACACATATATTCCTCCCACCCCATTTGAGTGGCATTATTGATTGGCAACAATGGAGAACATAGTAGCTTTTACGCTTCCTAGAGTGAGTTGCAGTGAAACCAAATCCCACCCCGCCCCAAGTAGTTGTGCTTACTGTTGTGGAGTTACAGATGCTTTACATTCGTAATCACTTTCCTCAAAAGGCAAAAGTATAAACAACTTCGTTACATTAACAAAAATATAACTTAACATAAAAGTGCCCCTTTTTAAAAAAATCAACAAGTGGTATTTTTTGGGGGGTGGGTGGGTGGGTGGCAGAATCTGACATCACAAGTTACAGACTGACAAAAATATAAATTCATTCCAAAACTAACTTGCTGGGAAAATGAATCAATCCCTTATTTTATTTATTTTATTTTATTAAGGTTTAATCTGCACACCTCCCACCACTATGAAGCAAGGCTCGGGTTGACATGAGTGGTTAAGGGAAGTCCTGTGTTTGCAGGATCCAGCCCTGTCTTTAAGATCCCAAACTGCCATTGACTTAAGGGGAAGCAGGATTGCTAAATCCCTTCTTGTCTAAAAAACAAACAAACAAACATTGAACATCTTAAATTACACTCCTTGAAAGTATTTTTTTTCTTTAAAGTCAGCCCCCCACCCCCATATAATTAAAAAAAGAAACACCACCAACCCAATCGCTTCCAAAAATATATCAACACTCAGCTGGGAAAAAGAAAATTGTTTTGCCATTTATGCCATGTGCATCTTATGTGTGTGTGTGTTTTAATAATAGAAGTTTAAGAAAAGTCCATTTTTTCAAACTGCACTTTTTCCATTTCCCTTAAAATAAAACCCACACATGAAAGCACCAGCTAAGATTTTATATAGTGATAAAATGAGACCCAACCTGTTCAAATCTCAATAAAATGCAACACTAATATTTATACATTTTCTGAATGCATTCACCGTGTGTGGTTCTTTTCTGTTGAGAGCACATAAAGCAACTGTTTGTGCACAACAAAAAAGTTATTGCTATTACCTAGTCCGGGGGATGGGGGGATGGGACTTGGTAAGATAATCATGGCAAGAATGGCAATGTATACTTTCTTTTAGAATATATAAGTGTGTATCACAAAAATCCTGATCTTGTACCCCTTTTGCTACTAAATAGACCAGCCAGGGTCAATGAGGCTACTCATGGACATTAAAGGCCTAGTTCTCATTGAGGTGAAGGTACTATTTCAGACTGCAGGTAGAACATCTTAATTCATGTCTCTATTTTGGGGCTTTATGCCTCGTCCTTCGCTTCCAACGGGAGCAGCTCGAGGTGGCAGACATGATCTTAAACAACAATGACGATACAGAAAAGAGGCGTTCAAATAATACAATCAAATCATGAATACAAGAGCAAGAACAACATCAATTTCCCACTCCCCACAAAACAACAGAGCAGGAAGACTGAGAGAGATCAAAACATAAAAGTCCAATGCTTTTCTAAATAAAAAAAAGTCTCTCCACCTGATAGCAGGAGAGCTTGAGTGAATGGATGAGGTGAAACAAAAGACTCAGTCGTCTGGGTGCTACCACAGAGAAGGCCCTTTCCTTTGGTCCCATCATCCAAACCTTGGACAAATGAGCTCAGGTAAGGTTTAAGGGCCTTCTCTTCCTAAGAAAGGGGTAATGAACATGGGGCCCTAGGGATGATGTTGGACCAAAACAATACCATCATCCCTGATGTTTAGCTACCCTTGCCTTAAGGTGTCTTGGTCCTAAGCCAGAGATTGGGAACTTCTGGCCCACAGGTCAGATTTGACGTGGCAGTGTTCCCAATTTTGCCTGCGAGACTGTTCCTCATGAATCATGGCTGCTTGGCGGACAGCTGACAAGTTACATGACTACACAGGAACAACTGGAAGCTTGAAATGAGCTCCCAATTGCTCCCTTTGTGGAGCAAGCTACGCTCCCATAGCCTATGAGCTGACAGGCGAGGGGAACGAACCTTGCTCCAATAGTACCAAGTAGCTTCTATTGAAATTTCTGCTAAAACAGAGGAGAGGGAAAGCTTCATTTTAGCAGTGGTGTCAATGGAAATTTTTTGATGAGTGGGATAAACCCTCCTGCCAATCATCTGAGGTCTGGTGACTGACAGGTGGGTTGACTCACAGGAGTGGGGACATAAAGATCTGGAACCTGCAGCCATAGAAGTCACCCACCCTGCCCTCACCCTAATTGGATTTTAGATGTAATGGATTGTGCCCAGATTCTAACACAGGAAAATGCTTACTACTTTCCCCCATCCAACCTGGGATTATCTTTCTTCACTGCCAATGGTTCTCCAGAAACTTCAAGCTGGTACAAGAACAAAAGAAAATGACCCCTCAGATTGGCTTCCACAGCTGCTGTGTTTTGAACCACCGACACCTTTTGGTCACTCTCCAAGGACAGCCCCACAGACAGCGTGGAACAGTACTCCAGCCTTGCTATGCCAAACACAGGTGTAACCAGGGCCAGATTCCACCTTTTCCAAGAACGGGTGGTGCTGGCACACCAGGCAGAGCAGAGGAAAATTACTTCTGCTTAACACCACCACCTGAGAATCTAAGAGCAGTGCCAGATCTAGGGTGGAGTTCTCCTAATCACAAATGAATAGAAACCCCTGCATATAGAAACATAGCATGGCAGTGTTTTCCCCAACTTGCTGGCTTTCTGCAGGCAAGGAATGTCCATTGCATAGAAGAGTTTTCAATCAAATGAGCCTCCAGCTCCTTACAAGCATTGGAAGAGTGCTCCAGACGTCACTGAATCCAAACCACCTGATCTATTCCAAACACCTCCAACATCCCTGATTTGTGGCCACCCACCCTCTGCCAGAAAACTGTTGTTAAAAACCGGTTGTTAAGTCTGAAGTGGTACTACCCAAACGACGAGTTGGTGACCTCAATGAGAACTAGGCCAAAATTAACAAGATCAGGCTTATAGTAAAGAAACCAGGGACATTTCCCAAAGTAAAAATTTAAAAAACCTGTCTTCTTTCCTTTGCAGGATACAGCCTTGCAAAGCTACTCTGTTATGTGGTCTTTATTTTGTTATATTATCATTTATATTCACCATTTGAAAATAGATATATATTAATGAGAACAGATGCAAAAGAATTCCATCCTTCCGCATACTTTGCAACTTCATGTAATATGTGTGTGTGTGTGTGTGTGTGTGTGTGTGTGTGTGTTTAGAAAAAAAAACACAAGCAAACCTCAATTGCTTTTTTTTCTGCAGGAAAGCAGGGCACAATGCTGGCTTGACTGGAGGATGTGATGGCTGTTCACATGCCCTATATGCGTTCGATGCTAAACAAATGAAGGGATGCTCTGGCGAACATCATTAAAACCATAAAAATGTGAAAAGGCAGGCAGGCACATGGGACCCTCTGGTGAAACGGGGTGGGGAAACAGCCACACACTTCGTTCCCAACCCCCACATGAAAATAATCCCATTAGAAAACACACAAAGGAATAAAATCCTCTGTAAAAAAAAAAAGCATACAAGGAAATGAACAACCCATTGCAGTCAATGAGACTCCAGTGCTAAACTGGAGTTGGGAGGAGAGTGATGGGGGAATCCAATGTTTTTTAGTGAACCCTGCCCAAGGGGCGCCTCAACTTTCCTAGATTTCCTGTGTGTCTGGTTCCATTTCTTGGACATACTTATGAGCCACCATAGCCTTGGCCTGCCCTCTCTCCCCCAACCCCTTCTGCACAACACGATTTAATAGCAAGTGCTGCCTTCGACATGGCCGTGTGCAAAAGAGGCGGAGCAAACACAGCCCCGCCCCCTTTCTGCAGGAAGGTTGCTGGGGTGCTTCCGGGGGGAAGAGTGGCAGGCCAGCCGCCATGGACCAGCCTGCACTTTCTAAAATAACAAAGTTGGTTCCACACCCTTGTACGGCTGGCCTTAGAAACCCAGTATATACACAGTGGTACTTTCCTTCATTTTGGAGTGAGAAATGACCTCTAAAAAGGACCTGGGGTGGTCAGGAAACACTATTCTAGATGGATATAATTTTATTTTATTTTTTGACCCTATGACCACTCTCTCCTTTCCAAGTTGGCCAGTTAGGTTGTCAGAAAGCCTGCCGGGCGGAGCGCAGTGGCAATCTGAATTAAGGCCTTTTTTGTTCTATCCTCTTCATCTCAAAACTTGGATGGCCGGACAAAGGCCATATTTGCCTTGCATTCTGGTTGCAGCAGAGAGTTGCCTTGCCATTTCTGAACACTGTGTCCCCTTTCTCCCGTTTTTATTTTTGGAAGAGTGCGCCTACGTCTATTTTTAAACTTAGTTTTAGCTTATATTTCACTGCAGAGGTTTTGCTTTTGTGGTTAGCTTATCAATTCAAACGGCGCTCACATTTTTATTTTTATTTTTAAAACAACAACAAGCTATCCGGTCTAGGATCTCCCATGCTTTGTGGATGGGTCCCCTCCTCCCGCACTGCTGGTGTCCTGTGCTAGGATTATTCACTCTTCCCTCAGAAAAAAATAAAACAACGCACACTGCCAGGAAATAAAATCTGTCTCTCTCTCTCATCCTCTACAGCCTATAAGCTTTTTCACCAAAGGTGTCTTCCAGTGTAACTTGGTGGAGCAGTTGGAATCTGGAAATAAGGATAATAAAGCCATAACTAAGCATTCTAGACCATTAAGAAATCACTTAAGACAGGCTACATGATATACACAAAAGCACACAGAGCCATCCCAAATTAACACCATGGTCAGTCAGTATGCTAAGGGCTGTAGCCAATGTTAAGGCCTACTTGAGAGTTGGAATTAATGGGCATGATCACTGCTGGTCCGCGACTTTCAGCCGGCCTGCTCTGAATAGGGCTCACTTGGAGACAACTTGAGGGGTTTTTGTAACATGCTCTGCGAAGACCTAGCTATCAGCGAGCTGGACAACCTCTGGGCTGGATACCCAGGTGCTTCATCCTTTTCTTTATGAACATTATGAAGCAGCATTCTACCACTGAAGGACAAAAACACCAAATTCTAGCTTCTGGGATCTCCAGCCCTTTCCCCCATCCCTTCTGGAGAATATTTCAGGGAATGAATTCGGGACCACCAAATTATGATGTCTCCCAAGAAGAAGGGTTCTAGACTAGTCTTCCCCTCAGACATGATAGCTTTCAGTCATGCAGCCTGGAAATGGTACAGGCCAGACGCCAGCTGATTACTTCAGTGAGCTGGGTCAACGCTTGTATTGGCTGGTACCCACTGGGACTGGTAGGCCAGAAGGGAGGGAAGCCAACAGTAGGTGTCGCTAGAGCTAATAGCAGACTCGTCCTAGTGTGGTCTCCATCCTCCTACAAGGGCAAATCTGAGACAAGAGGAGGAAAGTGATAGCCAGGGGCACCAGCTGGACGGGTTGTATGTAAGAAGGCAGACAGATGGGAGCTGACTGAGGTCAGTGTATTGGACCAGTTTCCATTGCCCAAAGCACAGGCACCTACAAACGAGGAGGGGAAGAAACTCAAGCTTTCTTGTGGGTGATGAATATTGAATGAATAAACTGAACCCCCCCCCACTAGATTTTAGTCTTGTGGTGTGCAAATCTCAGCCTCAATCGTGGCACTTAGCGGATATTTCTAAATCTAACATTGACTCCTAGGGAAAGGCCACAAAAGCAAACTGCCTCTTTCAGACCTAGCGATCAAAAGCCAGGTTGCAGCCAGTATAATCAACTAAATTGTGGCTTGGGGGGAGGGAGGGAGAGGGCAGCTTATTGCAGCTCGGAATGGCATTAGCTCAGAGCAGTATTAGCTACAGAGAGCCACTCTTGAGCTCCCCCTCCAACGGGTTACATCCTCACAGGGGCTCTGTCCAACAGTGTCTCTCCACACCCCCCCCTCCTGTCGAGTGAACAGGGCTGGCAGCAGGCTGAGGACCTTACAAACAGATGATAACATTTGTGCATTTCAAAAAATAAATAAATTAAAAAAAGATTGTGTGTAAATCTGCTTTATGGTATCAGCAAAACCCCCCAATGATAAGAAAAGAAAACAGCCCAATTTGCATGGAGCAGAAGCTGGCTCATGAGTGTCCTTTTAAGCAGCATGTATGTAGGCATGGAAATTTTTTTAAAAGTGGGTGGGGGGTTGGATGAGCGTTTTCCTTTCACCAGCAAGCCGGAGAGAGTGAGCACACAGAAAAGCGGCCTATGGGGTTTCTTGGGCGCACTTAAACACACACAATGCAAATGAGATGTAAGGAGGCTGTTTGGCTCCAGATCTCTCCGTAAGCCACTCTCGCAGTGACCTGGCTGCGGATTAAGAGAGCAGCTCGCGTCCCAAGGCCACGCAGACCCGTTTGAGCGAACTCTCTTGTGCAGGCTTCTGTTTGGAGCAGCGTGTTTCTATCAGGAGCTCAGCACAGGCACGTGTGTATGTGTGTGTGGAAGGAAAGGTGGCAATGTCCTCAGCGAAAGAGGGCCTTTGTAGGGAAAGTGCTGGCTTTTCAAAAAAGAAACAAAACCCAGATGTCTGTTGCAAATTTAAAAAACAAAAAACCAGACACCTGAATTGCTGTTAACGGTGGACATTGAGATATAACTCATTTAAGGGGGGGCGGATGGCATTGTTTGGACCAACCCTGAAACGAACAATCTTAGCAGCAAAAGCTTAAACGGCCCGACAATGTCAGGAAAATTTGGAATTTAAGTCATCTTCTGAAGGACTGCATGCAATAGTTATTATTTTAACCGTTCATGTCCCCAGTCTATCCTGCCTCCCCAAATATGTGTAAGCATCCAATTGAATAAAGTTCTGAGTTGAGACCAGAGTCACATTTTGATACTTACAGTCCCACCATTCAGGACAACTGCCATCTCAGTGGGCTGGTAGACGTTGCTTCTAAAGGGGGCGCCGGGGCGGCTTCCCAGGCTGCCGTTGCGAAATCCTGCAGTCCGCAAAGCTGTGTGTGGTATATTTTGGGGTGGGGAGAAAGAAAAGACAGGTAAAAGAAAGATGTTTGCATTCTGGAAATATATATATAAAAAGAACTGTATCCTGCTTCCCTTACTGGCCCAACAGATGCCTCTGGGATGTCTGCGAGCAGGTTGACATCCTAATGGCCGCTGCGGGTGCTAATGGTAGGTGCAACCAAGTGTTGCAGCGTAAAGTGCTCCCCATCGAGGATTCCAGCCAACTCCATTCTATCTCAATCCTTGCCAGGTTTTCCACATATGTCACTTTCCAGCAACCAGTCAATGTTCTGTGATCACTGACCATGCACAGTCTTCATTGGGCCATTTCTGGGCTCCACTACACTCTTGCCTTATTTTCCCCAACTCTAAAGATTTTATGTACCTCTGCAAACCTTTGGGATCTCTGCTCCCTCCCAGAAACCTGCTGATATCTTCCCTCTTTACTGCTGTTTTGATTACCTAAGGATCACCTGCACTCACATCCTAAACCTCGGAAATGAAAGGAATAATACCACCTTTGAGTATTGAAACAGAGCATATCCTATCCATGCCATATATTTAAAGCACATCCAAAGCACATATAAAGCACAAGATGTCCCCCAAATAATCATGGGATCTGTAGTTCGCTTGGGGTCTGTGAGGGGTAAACTACAGTTCCCAGGATGCTTTGGGGAAAGATGTGTGCTTTAAAGATGCACTGAATGCACTTCAAATGTATAATAATAATAATAGTAATAATAATAATTTTATTTATAATGTGGATCTGCCCAAATATTTCATCACATGGAAGTACAAAGACTAACAGGAAAACCTTATTCCTAAACTTCATAGATGGCAACTAGAGATGGGAAAATCTAGTGATTTCAGTTTCTCTCAGTTTCTCATTTTTCCAATCTTAAATTTAGTTCTTCACATTTCTACATCAGCTTGCTGTCCAGCCATCCCCCCAAAACAATTGATTACTTTTCATTTCATGAGGTTTTTCATATCGATTTATCTCTCTTATAAAGTACCAGTTCAGAAAGCTACAAAGCTGATAAAGTTACACCACAATGAAATAAAAAGCTGATGAATTAAACTCTACAGAAAAGAGTCAAAGCAATTCAAAACATTGTGAAAGTATTTGCAGTTTCTTTTTTTAAAAAAGAAAAAAATCCTAATAAAAATTCATTAACATTTTATTATGCATTTCTCCCAATCTACACCATTTTTTAATATCTGCTCAAGAGAAGTTCTTCCTAATGTTTCACTGAAATCTACCCACCTAAATCTACTTAAGCCCATTAGATAGACTCTTGTCTTCTGACTAATAGTGATGGCTGGCGCCCATTGGGGCTGGTAGGGTGGACTGTTGGAAGACCAACAGTAGGGGGAGCCAGAACCAATGGCAGGCAGGGCTAGAGCCTACTTTTGTCCCATCCTCCTCCCTGCTGAACTCTACAAGGGCAACACAGAGGAGGTAGGCAGTTGGAGGATGGCTGGAGAGAGGTTGAGGCTGCTGGGGCAGAGCTCCATTCACTCTAATGGAGTAGCCTCCACTGCTTCTGGGACAGCAGAGAGCAAATATTTTCCCACTTTGCTGACAGAAGTGCATGACAATCCTCCTTGTTGACTCAGAAGGAAGCCCCACTGTGCTGTCATGCCTAGACGAATGTATATAGTATTGCAGATGTTTTACAAAAGGAGGAGCTCTCAATTTTGGTCACAGCAAAAAAGATGGGTGGTCAGGCAATATTTGGTTTCCCATATCCCATTCCATTGGGAAGCTTCCAATATATTCTATATACGTAATTATTATATCGCCTTTGTGAAATAACATCTAGCAAGCTTGCTGCAATCTGCAAATTTCAATGCAGATGGTGAAAATATTGACTGACATGAAAGAATCACAAATCTTCAGACTTAGGCAGATGTTGGGGAGAGGCTTTCCTTTCCATGTTAATCTGAGGCAAAAACAACAAAGGGGGCAGAGGACAGAGACACTTTCCAGGCAGCGGTAGTGCACATTTAAATCTAACCACTGATGGGTTCAGTGCAGGTGAACAGCGATTAATCTTCCATGGAATTCTGCCAGTGGGTGCCCATTTGTAATCTGATTGGCTACTTGATGGTAGTGACGTGTAATGTGGTTGGTCCCAGCAGTGTGACCAATTTTAAGTTGTTCCTTATTAGCTAGAATTTTGTGTTACTTCTGTATCAAAGGACAAAGTTAACTGGACAGCCAAAAGACATTAAAATAATGGACAGCCAAGGACTGCATACTTCACTGCTAGGCACATCAGAAGGCGTTGCACAGCAAGCCCATGGTTCACCTCTTCTGCATCTGGGCAAAAACTACACCCCAGAAGAAATCCCAGCAGCCTCTTACACTAGAAATATAAATCCTCTCTTGCTGGACCATTGGCTATTGAATAAAGAGGATTGCTTTTATTTGAGACACCACAGACACCCTGAACTTCTGGTTTTTATTTTGGTCATCCCCCTATTTCATTTCTGCACATGGCAACAACCTCTCCTCCTTCACTGCCCTCTTAAACCTGTTGTGGATAGTCTGGTGCCTACTGAACACATTTCTGCCTAGGAAAGCTTTCCCTGACGTGTAACATGGTCATTTATGGAAGATCAATTTAATATTTGATTAAACGTTGCTTTTGCTGTTTTTAGAGTTTGTTCAGATAGCTTTATTGTATTAAGAGAATGTGGTATCAGTGTGTGGAAACAGTCCAGATCCAATGATCCCCAGGCATGCGCCTTCAGATGGTGGAGACGCCATCCTGGCACTCAGGCAACTTCACTTGGTCGCCAGTGGCCGATAGCCAGGTGCAAAATGCGCCTGGCGCCTGACTAATTTTGAACACTGGTCCCTGATGTCCAGATAGAGAGGCCTGGAAGGCCATGTCTGACCCCAGGACCTGAGGTTCCACATCCCAGAGCATCACTGACTAGCACTGGTTCTCCAGGGTTTCAGACACAGTTCTTCTCAAACTGGAGAAGCCGGGGATCAAACCTGGGACCTTCCAAATGCAAAGCAAATGCTCTACCACTCAGCTATGGGCCTTCATGATACTGAGTCAGACCACTGGTCCACCTAAGTCTGTATGGGTCTCTAGGTCCATCTCTGACCCCTACGTGGAGCTGCCAGGTTGAGACTCCACCTGGCACCTTCTGCATACAATGCTGATGTTCTACCACTGAGCCGCAGTCCTTCCCAAGGTGCTATATCTCTACAATCCAATATGTTAAGGAGGAGTGCTAAGTTCTCATTTGTTTCTACGTAGTAAGAATTCAAAGACGATGGGGAAAAAGTAAAGCCAAGGCTTTAGAAGTCAACTTCCAAATGAACCAGAATTCAGCCATGTGACAAAATCAGCAGTCTCTCGTGGGATCTGGGGTGCGGGAAAACCAGCCCCAAAAAGCCAGTATCTTCAAAAGCTTTCAAAACTCGCCTGTCATCTCACTACAAACATTTTGACATGGAGCACTCCAAATTCAGAGTTGTGCTGAGGAAACAAAGATTTAAATTGGCGGTGGCTGCTTACTCGCATACTAAACAGCTGAAGAATGCCCTTGCCTCAAATCACCGAGCTGCTGACAGACCGTGTAGACAGTACTGAACTAGATGGTTCCCAGGATAGGTTACCACATTAAAACACATTAAACACAGCTGAAAACAACTTCTAAGGCTGTTTTTTATGTCACCAATCATTCAAAGGAAAAGAAAAGACACACTTTGTTTTTGGATAGTTGATGTGGGCTTCCAGGGGTTGATGTAGTACAACTCCCATCATCCCTAAGTACTGGCCATGCCATGTGGGACTAAGAGGAGGTGAAGGCAATTCTCATAGCGAGAAACAGGTTAGGCATCACAGGCATCGCCACCAAAACAATCACAAAAATAACAAGGCTCTAGTAACCTAATTCTAAGGGAAACCAAACCCAGGATAAGCACTGTAACCCTGAAATTTCTCACTGCTCGGAAGTGGGGTGAGCAACAGGGATGGTTGGAGAGAATGCCCTAGGAACTCCAAGTTACAGAGAACCAGGCAGAGGGCCTTCTCGGTAGTGGCACCCGCCCTGTGGAACCCACCAGATGTCAAAGAGAAGAACTACCACCAGACTTTTAGAAGACATCTGAAGGCAGCCCTCTTTAGGAAAGCTTTTAATGTTTAACAGGCTATAGTATTTTAATACAGTGGTACCTCAGGTTAAGAACTTAATTTGTTCTGGAGGTCCGTTCTTAACCTGAAACTGTTCTTAACCTGAGGTACCACTTTAGCTAATGGGGCATCCCGCTGCTGCTGCGCCGCCGCCACACAATTTCTGTTCTCATCCTGAAGCAAAGTTCTTAATCTGAGGTACTATTTCTGGGTTAGCGGACTCTGTAACCTGAAGCGTCTGTAACCCAAGGTACCACTGTACTTTGTTGGAAGCCGCCCAGAGTGGCTGGGGAAACCCAGCCAGATGGGCAGGGTATAAATAATAAATTATTATTATTATTATTATTATTATTATTATTATTATTATTATTATTATTACTATTACTACTACTACTACTACTACTACTAGGAAGCTGCCAAGCTGTCTCTGTTTGGACAAAACTGTTGCTCCTGCTACATCCTTCATGTCCGAGCAGATGGGATGGAGGGTATGCCTGGATTACTGCATGTGTGTCTCTCTCCTGAGCCTGACAGGATAATCTTTTCACAGCGGGAACAGGCTCCTGGTTGATTAGCCTCGTCCCTTTAAGCTGAATTACATGGCTGTCATCCTTGGCAATCTGGGGCGGTCGCTGCAGGCCTGAGTGGCGCTCAGCTCTCAAAAAGATTGCTCTGTTGCAGACTCCGTCCCCAACCCAAGTGTCGGAAAGGTGATACGAGAAGCGAGACACAGCTCAGTGGTACAGCACAATGCTCTGCAAGCAAATGGCCCCGTGTTTTATGACTATTACATCAGCATCCAAACTGAGTGCTGGGGGCTGCACAAGATGTACCGATCATTTCTACCCCTTAGGCACATGCCTGCCAACATTTCACAACTGTAAAGAAGGAGTATCTTACAGTATTCCTTATAAGTAAGAATCACATCCCAGAATCATCTGGTTGGCTCCTGCAGATGCTTTGTTTAGAACAAAATGGCTGCTGGCCACTCTAATGTTTATGGGAGAAAATTTGTAGCATGTTGTCCACACCAACAGATACACACCACTGTTGTTGTTTTTTGAGGATGATGGTGCTTTTTTCCTTATACACACCAATGACAGGATGTGTTCAGATTGGAAACAGTGTTTGAAATTAGCCAGGTGCCTGGCAAATTTTGCACCTGGCTATCGGCCACTTGTGACCAAGTGAAGATGCCCGGGTGCCAGGATGGTGTCTGACATCTCCATTATCTGGTGGCGCATGCCTGGGGGGTCCTTGGATCTGTCCTCACACACTAATACCACATCCTGTAGAAACAGGCCGATATACATGTGGACTGTCCCTGGATAAAGTGACTTTTCTTCTTTAAGTTCCTCATGTTCTTAACCTAGCTCAAGGGTGTCATCTGAACTAGACAGATGTTTAACTGATAATTATAATCAGTTAATTTAACTGATTATAATCAATCACAGTCAGTCCATCATTTGAAAAAAAGAAAAAAAAAGACTCTAGAGCCATCTTGCTCAGAAACGGCAATTGGACATTTCATTTGGGTGACTGCAACCCTGGTTTACGGAGCCATTTGCCGCCTAGCTTATTTATCAAGAGTTTCCAACACTGAGAAACGTTTTGTGGCTGCAGCCACGTCACGCCCATTCTCTTGTTCATTCAGCCGGCAAATGTTGGGAGTTTCAAGTGGGCAATACAGGGTATCGATAGCGCATTCGCAGGATTCCTGAGGTCAGGCTGCAGGAACTTCTTGAGTTCACTGTTTGGGTCTTAGCTATGGATAACCCCTTGTCAAAAAAGCACGAGGGGGAATGTAAGAACATAAGAAGGGCCTGCTAGCCCAGGCCAATTACTCATCTGGTCCAGCATCCTGTTACCCTGTTGCCCAGATGCATCTGGGAAACCCGCAAGCAGGACCGGAGGATGAGAGGAGTCGCCCTTCCTGCGGTTCACAGCGACTGGTATTCAATAGCATTATTGCCTTCAACCGTGGAGTATAGTCATCATGCATAGTAGCCATTGATAGGCTTATCCTCCATGAATTGGTCCAATCCTCTTAGAAACGGCACGAAACAGAAGCTGCTTAAAGCACACCCCAAATGCCGGACAAAATGTGGGAAATTGCACAAGGCACCTTCCTCACAATGGACATATTGCAGAACATATTCCAGGTCTTTCACAAAGGTTGCATTTTTCTGTGATAGAAGAAAAACTGGTTTGATGACTGCAGTACAGTGGTGCCCCGCAAGACGAAATTAATTCGTTCTGCAATTTTTGTCGTCTAGCGAATTTTTCGTCTTGCGAAGCACGAAATCCCATAGGAATGCATTGAAAATCAATTAATGCGTTCCTATGGTCAAAAAAAGTCCAAACAAAGCCAAATTTGGTACAACAACAGTTTATTAACTGCTCATTAAAGTCACACATACTGTAAAGAGCAGTTCAAAAATTTAAGGGAAAATAAATTAACTTTCTAAACAAAACATGTCTTTGTTTTTAGTCAAAGAAAAAAAGTCGCGAGACGTTTTCGTCTTGCGAAGCAAGCCCATAGGGGAAATTCGTCTTGCGAGGCAAATCGCGAACGGAAAAAACTTTCGTCTAGCGAGTTTTTTGTATTGCGAGGCATTCGTCTTGCGGGGCACCACTGTATTCCGGAATAGTGATAAATTGATGTAATGTGGGGGGGGGGGATCCCAAACAGTTATAGTGCTGCTAACAGTACATCTGGAAGTGCCCCAGGATGCTGGACTCTTGGCCTGACCCAGCAAGGCCCTGCTGATGTTCTTATTACAGCCTGAACAATGCCCATTGCACATCCTTCAAAACTTCTCTGCCTGCTGTATGTACAGCAGGGATCCATTTATTCTGTAACAACCTGACCTGCACTATCTTCTCCAATGCAAGGATGTGCTCCTAACCAATCACAAATGTTTCCTTTTCTTTCCCTACCTTGTTAGAATATTGAACCCCACACCAGAGCTGGTTGCTCTTGCCACCTTACAGCTCAGAAACAGCATTCGGAAGCATTTAGCCTCTCAAAAGTCAGTAGCACAGAGCATAAGGCAAGCTATCCTAGCTGTAGTGCATACGGTAACTTGATCACAGAATCTGAGGAGGGGGAAAGTGTTATACTATAAGGAAGCATAAAAACCCACAAAATATGCTATGATGTGACTGCATTTGGAATATGTTGCACAATTCTGGTCACCTGACCTCAAAAGCTATGTTCGAAATTAGCCAGGCGCCAGGCGCATTTTGCACCTGGCTTTCAACCACTTGTGACAAAGCGAAGATGCCTGGGTGCCAGGATGGCACCTGACATCTCCACCAGCTGGGATCTGGACTGTTTTCACACAACTTCTACCCCATCCTGTAGAATTCCATCAGTTATATTTCATCTGCACAATCGGAATGAGTTTCTGGAACCAAATTGCTTTTTCTGTGCAGCCTGAGCAGGAGCAGTCACCATTAAGGAGGTCGGAATAGGCCAATATATATGTGGGCTGTCCCTGGATCAAGTGACTTTTCTTCTCCGAGTTCTCAAAGTTCTTAACCTAGCTCAAGGGTGTCATCTGAACTAGCCAGATGTTTAATCAGTCACAGTCAGTCCATCATTTGAAAAATAAAGACTTTAGAGCCACCTTGCCCCCAAATGGCAACTAGATAATCCATTTTGCCAACGGCAACCTTGGTTTACAGAGCCATTTGCCGTCTAGCTTATATATCAGAGTTTCCAACATTGCTTGTCATTCTAACACACCAGGACCAGCCACGCCAGCGGCAACCGGCAGAGTTGTCTCACCCAACTAGATGCCGTCTCATGTGAACTATAAATATTATGCACCCACTGCCCATTTAACTACAAAAATGTAAGTTCTAGTGGATCTGCAACATCCCTTAGATCTCCTCCAAAGGCAACTATGGAGACATTTGGAGCATGTGGTCAAATAGGCCGTCTCACCACCTCAAAACTTGCCACCACAATTTCCTTTCTACAGAACGCGTTCCCGCCTGCCAAATACATCTTTATTATAATGCCCTAAATATGGGGTGGGTAACCTGTAGCCATCCAAATGTTGCTGGACTCCAACTCTCCCTCAGTCCTAGACAGCACAGCCGATGGGCAGGGATGATGGGAACTGTAGTCCCTACAACAATTTCGAAGGCTGCGGGAGACCCATCCCTGCCCTGCAAAGAACACATTGTGATTTAAGAGTCTTACCTGCATTATGCTCATCCATTGAAAAGGCTTTGTTTTCCATGTAGCTCCGCGGAAGCTGCAGGTCGTCCTCAAAAGCAGTCTCCCGCATCCGCGGTTGCGAAGTATCAAAATAATTAGGTGTGTTTTCCTGCTGGGATGGGAGGATGGAGCAGTGAACCTCCGGGATAGCGTGGAAGATCACGAAGACCCAACCACTAGACACCAGTGCTATTGCCAGAGTGGGGTCACTCCATTGGTCTCTTCTCCTCAGTTCATTATTACCATAGAGGTACATAGTCAGCCAAGCAACCCAAAGGAGGATTGAGAAAAAGCTGGTTAGAATGAGGCACACGCCGTTCTTCTTCCATTTCTTAAACTTCCCGCACACTGTGAAGAAAGAAAAGCCCAGGGCCAGTACCATCAGAAACATAACGTAGATGGAAGCCATCGCGAAATCCATCGGCTCGTAACGGCAGGCCTGTTTCCCATCCCGCACGACTGTCAGTATCATCCACTCTGCTGCGATAATGACTTGGACCAGCGCAAAGCAGACGGCGACACCGGCCAGCTGCCACCCGGACGGGCTCTTGCCGTGCCGGACGAGTTTCCGTAGCCTCCAGGCTTGGACAAGCAAACACGAGAAGCAGAGCGCAAAGAGGACCCCCCAGGCAAAACGGCGGACCGAGCAGATGGTCTCATCCTCCTGGATGATGAAGGCGAAGGCCAACCCGAAGAGGCCCAGGGTCCCAAAGAGGAAGAGGAAGTGGACCCCTAAGGGGCTCTTCTTCTCTTTTTCCTTGATGAACGGCAACCTTGCCAGCAAGATCAGCATGAGGAGCAGCGTCGTCAAGACTCCAGCTCCGGCCACCGCCTCCACGACGATCCCCCAGATGGCATCCAGGTCACACAGGTAGACATACTGAGGGAAAAGGTCCAGGCCGCACCCTCTGGAGGTACTGGAATTCTCCGACGATCCATAGCCCACCACAAAGAGGAGGAGGAGGAGGGCCACAGTTGGGAAGGGGGTCATTTTTCCTGCCTGAAACCAAAGAAGGCAAGGAGATACAAAGAAGAATGTTACGTTATGTTCTATTTCCAGGTGGGGCTAACATGATAGAATGCTTCCCTCATACCAAATAATACAGTGGTACCTCGGGTTACATACGCTTCAGGTTACAGGCTCCGCTAACCCAGAAATAGTACCTCGGGTTAAGAACTTTGCTTCAGGATGAGAACAGAAATCGCGTGGCGGCGGCATGGCAGCAGTGGGAGGCCCCATTAGCTTAAGTGGTGCTTCAGGTTAAGAACATTTTCAGGTTAAGTACGGACCTCCGGAATGAATTAAGTACTTAACCTGAGGTACCACGGTAATTCCTGAGCAGGCTAGAACGTTGGCCTGCTTTGCTTGTTATTGTATAGATCACAGTATTGGCACTGGGTTTGAAACCATTTTTTATAGATATCCAGTTGTTTTATGAATGATTTTTCTGACTGTTGAAATCGCCTTGAGAGGCTTCGCAGCAAGCAGTTCACAAATGAAACTATAATCAATAAATAACTAATAATGTATTGTTATTAATACTTGTATAATAATAATAATAATAATGGGTTGTTATTAACTGTTCTGTGGGCCTTCTGGCAGTTCCCTCAGGGTGAGAAGCAAAGTTACAGGCAGAGGGCCTTCTCAGTATTGGTGCCTGTCCCGTGGAACACCTTCCTGTCAGATGTCAAGGAAATAAACAACTATCTGACTTTTAGAAGACATCTGAAGAAAGTCCTGTATAGGGAGGTTTTTAATCTTTGATGTTTTGCTCCATGTTTATATTATGTTGGAAGTTGCCCAGAGTGGCTGGGGCTACCCAGTCAGATGGGCACCGTATAAGTAGTAAAATTACTGCTACTACTAAGCAATGATAATGATTATTTTTGCTATTATTGAACCAAGCAGCATTCAGAAAAGTGAGCACCCAATATGTGGTCAAAAGAACTAAAGCGTCCAGACCGAGGCACACAGCTGGGCCACCTGCTCTTTGAGATAAACTACAATTCCCAGAATTCTTTGAGGGAAAGAATGTGCTTTGAAGGTATAGTGTGGGTGTAGCCCAGGGATGGGGAACCATTTTTTGCCAGTGAGCTTCACTGTCTTCTGGGCAACCATCTTGGGTGGATGGGGTACTTGCCAGTGATGGGTGGTGCCAGAGACAGAACTGGGCAGTGTAACGCATGTAAATGTTAGTTTGTACAGTTGTCTAGGCTAGTTCTGCACACATCTCTCTCTAGCCGCCACCCAGGCAAACAGATGAGCATTATAAGAGTTCAATTCCAGCCATGCAAAAACACCCAAGGAGGGTGTGAAGCAAGGCTAGTCAGGTGTGTGAAATGGGGGGAAATCTCAAGGGCCCGGGGGCGGGGTTTCAGGCGCTGCATTTGGTCCCTGGGACCTAAGGTCTGTCTCCCCCCCCCCAAGACAGGCCTTTGGTCTGACCCAGCAGGGTTCTCCTCACTCTCTTTAATGTTCTCAGCCTAAGCTCTACCCAGCAAGCCATACCAATGACCCAAGCAGGTATATTTAACTTTTAAATAAAGGAGAAAATTTGTACAGTACTCAGCGCATCAAACAATGCATTGATTCATGGAAAGCCGTGTGGAGAAGCAATTCCAATCGGCACAGATGTTTGAAAGAGATGTGATAAACAGCCTTTTAGAGCAAACGTCAGATGATCAGAACTTGCAATTTTCCCCCCACTGCCTTTGGCTCCGGGTGTGCAATTATTCTGCGCTAGTTGTTTTGCTTCAGTGTTGCCCAAACAAGTAATGAGCGAGGGTTTCAAGGCAGCTCACTCTTTCCAAGAGCTTTCTCCTTCATTTTTCTGGATATTTTATTCATGTCATGTACCCCCCATGTGATCGAGCTATTCTAGGACAAGTCTGTTTCCCGAGAGATCACGCAGCATGGATAACCACTCAGAGTCAGCCTCAAGTTGTATTTCATTTCCTCTTTCCACTGAGATAGGGCTGGGCAGGGTAGAAAATCCCCTTTAAGCCATAAAGGAGACAACTGGCAGAGCGAGCTGGTGTGAAACTGCCTCCCCCATTGAAAAGGTTGGGTAGTAGCAGCTGACAGGAAACACCTTCTCTGCCCAAGACACTGTACAGCTTTGCCCCATGAAAATAGACTAGACTGGGCTGGTTCAGAGGCTATTTCAGCTGAGGGTTGCATCTTATTGCGTGCAACTTTTTGAGGTTTGCACACCCAAAGGCAGGAGGAGGCAGAGTAACAGAAGTGATTTTGTGCAACTGGCTCCATCTGAGCCAAGCAGAAGCCAGAGATTTGTGCATTTGCTTTTCTCCATTTCCCATGCCAGGCAATCAAATGTGGCTACCTTCGAAGCTGACTCGGAAACTACAACTAATCCAGAATGCAACATCTAGACTGGTGACTGGGAGCGACCGCCGGGACCATATAACACCGGTCCTAAAAGATCTACATTGGTTCTCAGTACATTTCCAAGCACAATTCAAAGTGTTGGTGCTGATCTTTAAAGCCCTAAATGGCCTCGGCCCAGTATACCTGAAGGAGCATCTCCACCCCTATCATTCAGCCCAGACACTGAGGTCCAGCGCCAAGGGCCTTCTGGATGTTCCCTCACTGCAAGAAGTGAGGTTATAGGGAACCAAGTACATGGCCTTAGCAGTAGTGGCACCCATGTAACGCCCTCCCATCAGATGTCAAGTAGATGAGAAACGACACAACTTTTAGAAGACATATGAAAGCAGCCCTGTATCAGGAAGTTTTTAATGTCTGATGTTTTATGATGGCATGGAGGACTGCATTAGGCACCCAGCCAGGATGCTGGACTAAATGGGCCAATAGAATGTGGCCCCTGGAAAATTTTAAGCTGGTCCTCCAGCTGAAATAAGTTCCCAAGCCCTGGGTGACACAGAAGTGTTTCAGGTGCCAGATCAGGTTGCTCAAATCTTCCAGACTGACTGGGGCAAATTCAGTTCTTTTCTATAGTTCCTCGTAGCACCATCAATATTCTACCCACCAAGGGACTCAAAGGCCTGGAATCACCTCTGCAGAGCTACTGCAAAAACCTAACTCTGCCCCTTGAAGCAGATTTCTCTTCCCTGCTGCAGCTCCAGAAGCAAAAGCAGACCCTGCCACGTGCCACAGAGTTGCTGCCGAGTCGGATTTCTGCCCAATCTTTCCCCGCCAGATCCAAGGAATAAGCTGCATTGACTGATAACGGAACAAATGACAGCTGAGCGGCGATCAGGCGGACGAAGATACGTGGCTGCAGAGCAATAATTAATAATGGCAATGTGCTTTGCATGCAGAACTGCCACGATGGTTTCCTCTTAGTCTGCACAATGCTGCACAAGAGAGAGAAAGCTCTACACTTCGGCTGCTAAGAGGAATTATGACCCTGTTCGGGGACATGGAGAGGTGGAGTAAAAAATTTATTTTTAGAAGACAGAAGGGCTCGATCTGAATCCTAGTTGGATAGATGGTACTGTGGCCAAGGATAGGTAAGTCACTCAACCACTGAAGGCTACTGTAGGCTTTCTCCTTATTTTCAGCTATTGCATATTCAAATCTATCTCTGCAATCATAAGGGCTAGCAAGTCACCTCCAATCTACACAGCAAATGGGGGGGGGGAGGAGCTTAACAAAGACCAAGGGTTGGTCTGCATCTAATTTCACCTCTGCCCTGCAGCTTTGGTACCTTCTAGCAGCCTATCTGTCAGTTTAACAATCTGCCCCGATTGCCCTGGACTCTCAAAAAAATGGAGGAGCACACTGGCAAGCACCTGGTAGGCTGCGGTCCAATTGGGGGTTCATAACTGTTGGAAGTATGGGAAATATATTGCAGGGGTGTGCAGAGAGAAATAGTCTGGTAAGGCCGCTTGTCAGAAGGACCAATACAACTTAAAATTTTATTATGCATGGAGAACAAAGCCATTCTAAGTTTGACAACATGACCAAGAGGCAGCCAAGAATTTAAGACTAGCACATGCTGCTACTGGCTGAACGTGGAGAAGAAGCAGGAGGAAGGCAAAGCCTGAAAGGAAGTGATCTACTTTATCAACAAGCAGTTACTAAGAGAGAGGAGGAAGAACAGGTTGCCCTTCTGCCTTACCACCCTCCTACCCCACTGGTTCAGGTAACTTATTGCAAGGGTTGTTGCTTGACTTCCAACAATAACAAGACACCATGCTTGGTCCCCATCAGGGATGGAGAAACTTGCAGGCCTCCAGATGTCGCTGGACTACAACTCATCCTGCCTCTGGCCATGCTGGCTGAGGCTGATGGGAACTGGGAGTCCAACAGCACCCAGAAGGCACTGGCTTCCCTTATTCCTGCTCTGGGTCATAGTGCCTTGCTTTATCAGATTAGACTATCAGGTCAGGCTATTGATCCACCTAGCCAGTAGCATGAAATCTCCAGGGTCCTGAGCACAGGTCTTTCCTATCACCGGTTACCTGGTCCTTTTTAAACTGGAGATGCTGAGGATTGAAACTGAGACCTTCTGCATGAACAGTCATGTGTCCTGCCAACATCTCCATCGTTGCATAGGAGCACAGATGTAGAGAAAGACTTTTATTTCAGCCAAACCTCATCACAGAAACCTGCTTTGAAAGGAAGGGCTCACCTCACTGGAAATACACAAATAATAAAAAGTGCCTCTGAGCATGTAGCTCTTAGCACCAAGCAAGCAATCTTTGGCCCAGGCTTTTCATATTAGGGAATGGATTCCTGAGTCAGAGGCCAGGAGGGCCAGTCTGCTTAGCTTTGCAAATGTGCTAGCAGTCTCATTGCTGTTTGATTGCAGGCTTTGTTTCATTTACAACAGGAGTGGGAAGACCTCAGGCCTGGGGCTCAAAGGTGGACCCCTGGCCCTTAAAAGGCCTGTGTCTGTATTTGGAATTGTTTTAAAGACATTTCATTGCTTGCTATTGGCCACCCCGTCTCCTTCAGGCAAGAAAACAGATTTAATAAAGAATGGTCAAAAACAAAAATCACTGAGGGATTACTAGATTTTGTAGCACGATAACCTCTGCATTAAGGGACGCGGGTGGCGCTGTGGGTTAAACCACAGAGCCTAGGGCTTTCCGATCAGAAGGTCGGCGGTTCAAATCCCCGCGACGGGGTGAGCTCCCGTTGCTCAGTCCCTGCTCCTGCCAACCTAGCAGTTCGAAAGCATGTTAAAGTGCATGTAGATAAATAGGTACCGCTCCGGCGGAAAGGTAAACGGCGTTTCTGTGTGCTGCTCTGGTTCGCCAGAAGCAACTTAGTCATGCTGGCCACATGACCCGGAAGCTGTACGCCGGCTCCCTTGGCCAATAAAGTGAGATGAGCACCGCAACCCCAGAGTCGGTCACAGCTGGACCTAATAGTCTGGGGTCCCCTTACCTTTACCTTTAACCTCTGCATTGGATCTCTTCCGTTAACCCAAGAACATAAGGATGTATTTGAAGCTGCATCCTTCTTCCCTTGCTTTGTGGATTTTATTTATTTGTTTTCAAAAGAAGCATCCCTCCGGGCTTCATCAGGAAAATAAATCACTGCAGACACAGATGGGCATGGCAAAGGCACCCTACGCCACCACCCGGATTTTCATGGGTCCGGCCCTTCACTGCAGCTTGACAAGACTGCCAGTGTAATAAGTGCATCGGTTCAACACAGAGGAAATCCTGTTATCCTCCGGATAAACAAGTGTAAATAAGAGAGCTTGTGCGGAGAAGTCACGGCTTGTGTATAAGGGTGGAGAAGAGGCAAGCGCCACCCACTTACTAAGCAGTAATAAACAGATCCAGCTGCAAAGGGGTCCTCGCCTGCCAAAAAGCTCTGCTCTCTCCCAGCCCAACTTCCCACCTCCAATGCAAGCTCTGCAAACGGAACACGCCAGACCCATCATTCACTTTAGCATCGGACCCTGGGGGCTCCTATGCACCCCTTCCACCCACCCACCCACCCAGCTCCAAGGCTAAACAGAGCCTGGAGGGAGAGAAGAGGCTGGCAGAAGGGTATCTCCTCCACCACCAGTAACTCTGTATACATAACATAGATTTAAAACACATGCCTCCCAAATAATTCTGGGAACTGTAGTTCACCCCTCACAGAGAGCTACAACTCTCAGCCCCCTCAGCAAACTGCAGTTCTTGGGATTCTGGGGCAGGGGACTATGAGGTCATAGTCAACTTCTGCCCGAAATTAACGGCTGTGGCTAACGAGGGCCCATTCATTTCAGCTGAGTAGAAGCTGGTTGACCCACAGCATGTAAGCAATGTGAGATTTCTCTTAAGCAGCCCTCTCTATAAGTGGCTGCTCAGATCAGTGCCGAAACTGGGACTGGCAAATGAACAGTGATCTCACTCTCCCCACCACAGCACATAAACAGTGTGTGTTGCATCAACATCCCCCCCCCCACGCGCTTAATCCCCTCTGGGTGACACCTACCCCCCTCCGATTCTCTATCCCATCATCTCAGTCTCATCTGCCATTTTTCTCCAGCGGCTGGCATGCAGACACCCCCAGCAGATCTCCCCCATCATTCAACCCCCTATCAATCACCCCTAATGCTGGATGCAGCCCCCTGCCCCTCCCCCCCTCTTCCCTGACTGCCCTATATCCAGCCTAATCCCCCACCCAGAGTCTCAGCTCCAGACTGCCCGTCTGCTATGGAGCTAATTCTCTATCTCTCTCTAGAGAAGCAGCGGCACTGTGGTCCTAATAATGAAGCTTTGCATTTAAGCCCCGACTCCCCCTGCTCCGCCACCACCGCTGCAAAGATCAATAGCATGTCAGTTCCATCTGGGCTAAGGGGGTGGGATCAGAGCTGTCAATCTGCCGCAGCTGTGGACCAAGTGAGCTTTGCTGAGTTCTTTGCATATAAACACACTGCATTGAGAGCCGGAGTGTGTAGCGTGTCAGATCAGGACCAGGGGGAAACCAGGGTTCCAGAGCCTGCATAGCTCAGTTGGTTAGAGCGTGGTGCTGATAACACCAAGGTTGCAGGTTTGATCCCCATATGGGACAGCTGCATATTCCTGCATTGCAGGGAGTTGGACTACACTGAGGTTTCCCCAACCTGGGTCTCCAGCTGTTTTGGGACTACAGTTCCTATCATCCCTGACCAAGCTAGGGATGATGGGAATTGTAGTCCAACAGCAGCTGAAGACCCAAGTTTGGGAGACCCAGGACTAGATGAGTCCCTTCCAACTCTACAATTCTATGTAATCCTCACCTGGCCCGGAAGCCAGTTGCTGTCTCTCAGTCTAGCCTACTTCACAGGGTTGTTGTGAGGATAAAATGGGGGTGAAGGGAACCGCGTACATCAACTCCTGCTCCTTGGAAGAAGGCAGGGTATAAATGCAAGCCAATAACTGTGCAGCAACAACTGAACAAGCATGACTTGTCAAAGGCAGCCGCCCCAGTTCTCCAGGCCCCTCGCTCTTCGCACCCATTCTTGAGCTCAAGCACGAAATTTCTATATCTTGGAATATGCGTAATCCTCCTGGGGCAAAGAGAGTTCTGCACAACCATAAAGCTTGCACACTGGCACAGGGAATATAAATGAATCCAAAGGGTGCGTCTCAAATGCTCTTTGAGACCTGGATTTCAGAGCATCTGTGGTGGGCAGGATCAGAGGCTAAAGTTGGTGGGGAGCAACATAATTTACCTTTGCACAGCAGCCCATTTCAAACTCACCCTCCTCTGTCCTCCATCCAAGCAGTCAGGAAGCATGACCAAACTGCAAAGGCCTCATTGCAGAGGGTTGGACTAGATGACTCCTGGGGTCATTTCCAACGCTACAATTCTATGAGTCTACATTCCAGGGAGGGAAAGCGTGGCCTGGTTGAGGTGTGGCCTGAGCAGAGCTTCAAGGGCCAGGTAGAGAAGTCTGGAGGGCCACATCTGGCTTCTGGGCTGGAGGTTCCTCACCTCTGTTTAGGACCCTGGTCCACACAGGACCAGTGGTCAGGGATGATGGGAATTGTAGTCCCAAACATCTGGAGGGCCGGAGTTTGCCTATGCCTGCTTTTAAGCATGCATTCAGATCAGCTGCACCAGCCAGGGGTTCCCTTATTTCCCAGCTAGCAAACAGCAAGAACAGCCACTAATGCACCCCAAAAAAACTGCATGAAGTGGGGGGGAGTTGATTGACACTCTTTCATCTTGACCCCTTCCTTGTGTCTAAGGGAACAGAAAGAAAGGAAAGGAAAGTCCATATGCAAGTTCCTGGCTACCAGCCCTGATTCTATGTCCTACCTCCACCAGTCTGCCTCTGAATGCTATTTGCTTGGAATCGCAAGCAGGGAGAGTTGTGCACAGCTCCTGTGCTTGGAGGCTTTTGGATGGCCACTGTGAGAACAGGATGCTAGATGAGATACAGCAGCACCCTTAGGGGTTTCTTCAAAGATCTGCCCAATCCAAACCCATATTTTAGCTCCCTCTCCATCCCATGCCCATGACTTCGGTTCTGCAGCAAGATACAGACTGCAGTCCTAAACTCACTCTCCTTGGAGTACTACGGAGAAGGCAAGCAAAGGACTAAGCTGATGTCGTATACTAGCGAGTACCAAGCAAGAGAGGCAGTGCAGCATAGTGGTTAGAGGAACTTAGACCTGGGCTCAAAGCCAACTAACACATACACACAGCTTAGCCCCACTAATCTCACAAAGGCACCCACGTGCTGGTGGAGGGGGGGGCACACATACCCCCCAGGTCTCTTCCACCCCCACCCCAGCCTCAAGAAGAGCAGAACAAAAAAGCCCGACAGATACTTTCCCTCTTTCTATTTGACCTTTAATTCCAGTGTTGCAGTTAGGCAGTTTTAGGCGCTAGAAAATTTCCCACCCTCTCCATGGCAAGATGCAATAGTTCCAAAAACAAACAAACAAACAAACAAACAAACAAAAACACCAGGGGGTGCTTCCTGCTTGTTCTGCAGCGTGGGGCATCAGGCCTCTACCCTCAAGTCCAGCCCCAAACGCAGCACCTGATTAGTTCTTTTTGCTTATGGATGCAAAGAATACTCTCTATCCACCTCTCCAATAAAGCATTAACAGAAAGTAAGGAGGCACGGAGAACAAACCTAGCTGCTTCCTCCCCCTCCTTCCCCCAGCCAGGAAAGGGAGGTCAATGCACCACATTTTGCAGAGAGAGTTTTCTGCCTCTCTGGCTGGGCTAGGCATCCCCTCCACCCACAGCTTATTGGGGAAAGGTTCAGCTCAGCGGCACAGCATATGTCTCACAGGCAGAACGTCCCAGGATTCAATCCCTGGCATCTCCAGATAGGGCTGCAGACAGAGACACAGAGAAATCCCATGTCTGAAATCCTGGCAAGTAACTGTGCTAGATGGTCTGGTAAAAGGTAGCTTTCTTGAACCTTGAACTCAACCCTGTTCCTCTCCCAAAACTTCTTTTCCCATTTGGCTCCCCTTAGGAGTAAGGTTTAACAATGCTCCCATAACAAACAAACAAACAAACGAAAAAGAGCACAATTTCCCCCTTCCAAACAAGCTAGCCAAAGTTCTCTCTTGAGCTCAGCAAATGTGAGCATATATATTTATACACTGCTCTCTTATGCCCTGTGAGTAATAACCTCAATAATGAGTCCCAACTCTCCTGTAAGTTCTGAACTCCCCTAAACAACTGCTCCAGAAAATCACCCCTTACTTACTCCCCCGTTTTGTTTAGCCAAAATAATGCAATGCGGTAACGCAGAACAACCTCGTCAAATATTTTGAGGGGTTTGGGATGTGCATGTGCGACTTTAGATAGATAGATACACACACACATACTCACGCGCGCGCGTACATATTGCATCTGGCTGTAACAGAAAGGCTTGCAATCCTACCACCCGCAGTTTACTTGGAAGTTACGTTTCTCAGCACTCCCTGGAACTGAAGTCCCAATAAATTGCCTGCAGACCGCCGGGTCTTTTATGGCACCGCCCATCCCCCCCCCCCCCGCGTATCACTAGCGTCTCGGTTGTGGGTCTACACACGATACCATGGGGGACGGGACCCAAATCACTTCAATCATGATCCCCAAAACTCCACACAGGTTATGCAAGTCTTCTTCATCCAGTTAAACAACCAACCAAAAATGTTAGGTGGCGGGGGGAAGAAAACCCACCATTCCCCATACGCACGTGTACGCCACCTTTTTAATTCTCCAGAGATGTTCCCACGTTACATCCAACGAGCGCACAGATCCGTGCCCGCAAACGTTGGAACCGGACCTTCATGCGGAAGGTTGCGGGAGTGCACAGTCCGCGTCCACCTTCCAGGAGCCGGGCAAGCGCACGCCAGTAGCAGTGCAGAGACAGCTGTGCCCGGTGTAACGTGTGAACTGCCCGTGCCCTGGCCCCACCTTTCTCCTTCCCCCCTCGCGCACTTTTTCTCCGAGGGCCGTCTTCAAGAGCAACTTGCAAAGCGCGGCTGCACGTGTCCGGAGGAGAGATCCCCCTTCTCTCCCGCCTCCCCACGTTTTCTACCACGTCGCCTCTTCTCACGATACGCAGGGTCCCGTGTCATCCCGTTCACCCACCTCCCCACCGCGGTGCCTCTCTCACCCTTGGCCGGCCGGCCGGCCGGCTGCCTCCTTCCTTCCTTGGGAGTAGCCGGGTGGCGAGGCGCAGGAGCCGAGGCGCACAAGCCGAGCGCAGGGTCACATTCGCGGCTGGGGCGCGGGGAGCGGAGCGCTCAGCAGACCCGTCCGCGGCGCCGCCGCCGCCTCCCC
Source organism: Podarcis vaucheri (assembly GCF_965113315.1). Taxonomy (NCBI): domain Eukaryota; kingdom Metazoa; phylum Chordata; class Lepidosauria; order Squamata; family Lacertidae; genus Podarcis; species Podarcis vaucheri. The sequence continues at coordinate 41,552,985 of NC_138752.1, forward strand.
AGCAGCTGCAGCAACATGCACGGCCAGCCCCCCGGCCCGGCTCATGGGGAAGAGAGGAGGAGGAGGAGGAGCAGCGAAGGCGCCAGGGGGGCGCCCTCTGGGCAGCCGCCGCGCGCAGGACACCCTGGGCAGCCCCGACCGTGCGCCCTGGCCACCGCGCCTCGCTCGCCGCCTGCTCCGCGTCTGAGCTGCCTGCGCCCCTCCGGCCGCGCCGTCCAAGCTGCCCCGCCCCGGCCAAGCGCCGCCTCCGACACCGCCTCCTCCTCTCGCCTCGCTCCTGGGAGGCCTCTCGCGGCCCACAGCGCCCCCCGAGCCGCGCGCGGGTGGGAAAGGAAACGGGCGCCGCGCCGGATTCACGGAACGGCCACTCCGGAGCAGGAGGGTTGGACGGGGAGGGGACTTGGCTGGCTGGCTGGTTTGTATTTCCCGCCGGAAAGATGCGCCTTCAGAGCCGCGTGCCATCCGAAGGAAGGCCTATTGTTGGACTTAGTGGGCCTCACTCCCACGTAAGTATTGTTAGGAACTGCAGCCCTCTGTCCCCCCCCCCTTTTATGTGATGCGCCTTTCCCTTTTACACTGGGAACTCTCCACTCATTGAGATGATTCCCATGGGGATGAGACTTTCCTTTAACTGACTTTCCCCATAGGATCTACGGTTGCCAGCTTCGTTCTGGCAAAATACAGGGCAGGATGGGGTGGAGCGGTTGGGGGGGCATTCCCCCGCCCATATGACGTGACTTCAGACAGAGCAATCCATTACAATCTTTTGCAGCCTATCAGGATGGCCCCTCTGGAATTTGTCAAACGTGCACGTGTGCACACACATACACGTGAATTTGTAAATCTTTCTGCACTTGGCTACCCATACCCATGACTTTTCACGCATCCTTTCAAACACATGCATTTGGAGATGATCCCTAAGTAGAGAGAGAGAGAGAGAGAGAGAGAGAGAGAGAAGACCTGGAATACAGGACAAAACTGTATCAATACAGGGCTTAGTATTTTTCAGTAGCTACAGGACAGGTGGCCTTTGAGGTCCCTCTCAACTCCGTTGTTGCAATGAGAAGAGTAGCAACAAAAAAAGTAAAAGAGAATTCATGACATGTAGCTCTAGAGTCGTTATATACTAAACAGATTAATCAATAAAGAATTATAAAAGTTTTGATGGAGATGAAAATGAGAAACCAGTGTAATCAAGCCTAGTAAATAGCAAAGTGATGGTGGTGATCAATAAACGCAAAACAAATGATCATTGGGATGGCTTTGCAGCATGTGAATCTGGGTTCTTTAAACCAGTTTGTTGTATTTGGAAACCTTGATCTGTTACTATTCTGCCTTAGCAAACATTGAAAATCGCTACCATGTTTTAAAATCCTTACTAAAGACAAAGGCTGTAGGAAAACGTTATTTGAAAACAGCAGAACCCAAAGTAGAACTGTTGAAAAGAGAAGAAACTGTAGCAACGCCAAAGCTCAAATTGGTTACATCCTGGAGGATGGATTTTTACAAATGATTTTACAATCATTTTGACATTTTAAAACCTGACTTCCTTTCTGCGGTTCCATAAATTTATTTTTAATATCTTCTGCATATCCAACTTAAGAGAGCCAGTGTGGTGTAGTGGTTAAGAGCGGTAGTCACGTAATCTGGGTAACCGGGTTCGCGTCTCCGCTCCTCCACATGCAGCTGCTGGGTGACCTTGGGCCAGTCACACTTCTGTGAAGTCTCTCAGCCCCACTCACTTCACAGAGTGTTTGTTGTGGGGGAGGAAGGGAAAGGAGAATGTTAGCCGCTTTGAGACTCCTGAAGGGGAGTGAAAGGCGGGATATCAAATCCAAACTCTTCTCTTCTTCTTAACTTACTCATTTACTTATATATATATACTCTTATGTAGCTGTAGGTTATTGCAATAACCCTGACAGTGTTTTTATCTGTTTACAATTTATCTGTAAATATTCAATAAACCTTTTCCATTCTTTTATAAAAAGTTTGCTATCTTGATTTCTTATTCTTCCGCCATTTCTGCATATTCCACAAGTTTTTTTTATCCCTTCTTCCTTTGCTGGGACTTCTTATTTCCATTTTGGGGCAAGTAACATTCTTGCCGCTGTAGTCGCATACATGAATAAATTTCTATACAATTTAGGTAGTTCTATTCCTATAATTCCCAAGAGAAAGGCTTCTGGTTTTTTTTTTTTTAAAAAAAACATTATTTTAAACATCCTTTTCATTTCATTGTATATCATTTCCCAGTAAGCCTTAACTTTAATACAAGACCACCACATATGATAAAATATAAATGAATAGAAATAGAACCTACTCTCATGACAGTGGCACAAAAACCTCACACATAAACTATGTAAAAGAACAAAAGTCTCGCTTCCCCCTCTTCTCTCTCCCCCCCACCTCCTCCCCACCTCTCCTCTTCCCCAAACTTATACTGGCTATAACATGAGTGCCTCTGTGGCATTTGCCCTCCTAGGTAGGTCATAAGGAAAGGGTTAAATGAGTGTGAAGTGATTGGCCAGTGGGAACCCAAGGGGAGGAGTTAGAGTTAGAGTTGGAGTTGTTTGGAAGTCAGTTGGGAGGTGGAGAAGGAAGAGGGAGGATAAGTCTGTGGGTTGGTCGAGTTTTGAGGTGAGAGAGTGAGAGAAACTGTTAGGAGGAGTCAGATAGACAGTTGGAATAATCAGTTAGAAATTATTAGGAAGGTATAGGTCAGTAAAAAAACTAAGAAACTGACAAGAAAAATTATCTGAAACCATAACCTTGTTAATGCTTATAAAATAAACTTGCTTATTTGATTTAATGTTAACAACTGTCAGGTACCCGAGAGAAACGGGTTGGTGGCAGCGGGGAATCAATCACAGTGGTGGCACAGGGATCAATAGACCGTCAAATGTCCAGGGACCTTGTGTGATCGCCTCAGCTTCACATTGGATATAACTGATCTGTAGAAAGGACTCTTATGAACTGAAAGCAGAGACGCTGCATGTACTTTTGTAACCCGAGAAAATCTTCAATGAAAACAATTTAAAAGGAAAATACAAGGTTGTGACCTAAGCTATTCCAGGTTACTGAAATTTGGGAGTGTTGAGCTGTTCCATGGCTGCGTGGATGAATTACCAGCCAGACAACTTGGTCTCCTCTGCCCACTTTAATATTGGAAAATTGATTTTTCTTTTTAAGGTTTTTATAGAAAACAGAGATTTTTTGTCACTCCTCTGCTTGATCTTCCACACTGTCAGAGGAAAGGAGGGGAGATAGCTGCACCAAAGGATGGTTTCAGGAAAAATGTCCTTGCTTCACTCTGCGTTGCACAAGGGTATTTGATGCCCCAAACCACTAAATATTCCCTTCAAAGTTCCTGCTGTATTGCGAGCAGAGATCTTTGAAGAGTAACCATCTCTAGTCCCTTGAGAGGGTTCTCTCCATGGAGGAACGTTAGTTCTTATTTCTTTCAAAATATGCCTGGCATTCTTCTCTCTCTCTCAATCTCTCTCTTTTTGAAAGGCTTTAAAAGAGAATTTTGGGGCAGCTCTTGACATTGACGAGGTTACAGTTGCTCAGAATTTCCTCTCTCTTTGATTTTCCTACATTGCCTTTAAAAAAAAAAATGGCTGAGATTATAATCCAGACTGACTGCAGTTTAGAGGAAGACCAAAGTTATATATAGAATTGCAGAGTTGGAAGGGACCCCTTGGGTCATCTAGTCCAACCCCCCTCCAATGCAGGAATCTCAACTCAAGCATCCATGACAGATGGCCATCCAATCTCCGTTTAAAAACCTACAAGGTTGTTGTTCTCTTTGACATCTGGTGGGAGGGCATTCTACAGGGCGGAAGCCACTACCAAGAAGGCCTTACAACTCCCAAAGTCCTTGACTATTGGCCACACTGGCTGGGCTGATGGGACTTGGCCTCCCCAGCTTCTGGAAGGAGACATGTTGGCTACCTCTTGAAATAGGGCATCTAATCCAATCAGAGCTGGCCCATCCATGAGGCAGACTGAGGCAGCATCCTTGGGTGGCAGAATCCTGTGGGGTGGCATCCCCAAGGATGCCCTGCCTGCCCCTGCTGCTGGAGAAGCGAGGAGAAGCAGTGATGGCAGCTTCTGTTGAGATCTTGCTGGAAGCTACTACTACCATGTTGTGACGTTAACATATGAGAGTGCTGGAGGTGAAATAGTTAAACAGGTTACCCAATCAGAACCCGGGGGGGTGGAGTCAGAGGGACCATAAAACCAGCTTTGGGAGGGGCGAAGGGAGGAGTTTGTTGGGAGTTGGGTGGTGGGCTGGAGTGGGAGTGAATTGGGATAGAGTCTTTGGGGAGGTTGAGTTAGTGTAGTGAAATAAGCTGAGTCAGGAACAGTTAGGAGCTAGGAAGACAAGTATGATCTGAGAGGTGGTTTAGCGAGTGAGAGCAGGTAGTGGAAGTTATAGGTCTGGATAGGCACTCCATGATTGTAATTGACCATTACCGTTTATGAAACCACACACTTGTTAAACTGCAATAAATAAACAAAAGTTTATGTTCCAATTTAACCCTGACTGGACTCAGTTTTGTACCAGGTAGGGCCTGGGTGGTGACAGCGAGAAATAAAGTGGTGGCACAGGGATCAATAGACGGTGAAACGTCCGGGCACCCTGTGTGATCGCCACACCATGTGACCTTGGTAAGTGTGGCTTCAGTGGCGCCTTTCTCTTTCATCTCTGAAATGCCTAAGCGAGAGAGATGGACTGTAGCCTGAAAGAGGTTTGGGCCTCACTCAAGGCGTTCCATTCATTAGCAGCCTGTTGCTTTCCTTAAGAGCTTGGACCTCTCCTGTTGTAAGAGAGACATTTGTATTAAAAATAGCTCTCCTCATAAGCTGATGGTATGTAAGTGCATTCTGTGTGTCTGCTGGGAGTTAGAAAAAATATGGAATACTTTGCTTATATTTTTGTGAACCATTATCTCTGACCATTGGTCTCATTGGCCGGGGCCGAGCTGGAGTGAAACCACATCTTGAAAGTTCCCCATCCCTGGCCTAAGACCTATTGGGGCAGGTCACTGTCCACCAAATTTCTTTGGCAACATGGTGACCTCCATATGTTGTCATACTACAGCGCCTCTCAGCCCTTGCTGTTGGCCCTGCTGACGGGGGTTGATGGGAGTTGTGGTTCTGCTACATCTGGAGAGAACACCGTATTGGCTACCCCTGTATCAAAGGATCTTTGAGCAGAGATCTGAGGATGCTCTTAAGCTATATAAGGTGTATGACATCCTTCTGCAACCTGGTGGCCCTCCAACTCTCATCAGTCCCAGCCATCATGGCCAAAGATCAGTTGGTGATGGGAGTTGTGGTGCCGTGACATTGGGGAGGGGGGTTGAAATGGGGAAAGTAGGTATTTAGCTTTTCAGCTGTCTTTCCCCAAAAAGACACAGAGAGAGGGTGTGTGTATGGGGGGGGGGAAACATACATAAATTTATTTGGATGAATCTAAGAGTTAAAGACCCACTCCAAATTGTTTTCTGCATTGGAAAAAGTTGCAGAGGATGGTCTCAAAAAATATCCTGCCCTTCATCAAACAGTGAAATCACAAAGTTGATAAAATGTTTTCAGCTCTTGGTGAGAGGTGGTGGTGAGGAACTGCAGAAGGAAGGCTGAGGCAGAAAGGTTGTTATGGAACTATGCAAGCAAAACACCAGATGTAGGCTACATTCCACTCAGGGATGGAAACCCTCTGGTCCTCCAGCTGTTGCTGAACTACAGCTCCCATCAGCCCTAGCAAGCGTGGCCAATGGCCTGGTGTAGTACTGTACCCTGATACAGTATAGGGGAACCTCTGGTCTGCTGGTCGTATGAAGCCCATTAGACCTCCCCATTTGGCCTGTACACTTGCCCTACACTTGATGCCATATACCGTATCTAACTTCTAGCTGTTGCTGGACTCTCAGTCCCAGTCCACATGGCCAGTGATCAGAGAATATGGGAGTTGTAGTCCAGCAACATCTGGAGGACCACCTGTTCCCCATCCCTGGATGGAATGCAACCTACTGTACTAAGGTAAGACTTACATCTCTTGCTCCTGCTTTTGCCTCTGGCCACACCCCCTTTTTGCCTCTAGATCTGCCCCACAGTGGCATATGCCCCTCCAGGTTGTTGTCCTTGAGGGAATGTGGTCCTCAGTCTGAAAGAGCTTCCCCATGCCTCCTAAAGAACCTTAACAAAAATCAACTTTGCAGGTTCAAAACGTTACATCTGAATGGTTCCTAAGGCATAAGGTGAAGTCCCCAGGGACATTCTCCTGTGCAAGCCCTTTGGAAAGGAGCAGGAATCCTGGAAGAACAAAGGGGGGTTCTTGATAAGCTCTATTTCAATTGATTCACTCATTTCCTGGCAGATCACTGCCAATATTTGCAGCAATCCAAGCATCTGTAAAATATCCATCCAAAAAATAAAATCTCTTAACTTCTGCTAGTTTTGAAGTTGCGTTCAGAGAAACTTCCTTGGGCAGAGAGAGAGAGAGAAAGAGACACATTTGTTTTCTTCTTCCACATGGCATCCCGTTTCCATAGCAACGGAGCATCTGATGGTTCTGAAGAATGAATAGTGACAAGGCTAAAGGAGTTTTCCTTGGCTGATGTAGGGTGAGGATGAGCGGATTCAAAGCCAACGGCCATTGCAAAGCTGTTCCAAGGTGCAATAATAATAATAATAATAATTAAAAATCTGATATTTTCTGCAACATCAGTTTATTTCTTTATTTGGGTATTTATAGTTCATGCTTTCAGCAAAAATATATTTCAATGCGGTATACAACATGTAAGAATAAAGTCAGGAAAAAAATCCATTAAACATCCTTATAAGCATCAATAAAACATTAAATACTGTTTGCTTAAAAAGAGAAGCTTCATAGTCCAAATACCTGTTTAATAAATGTAGTTTTCAAAAAATGTCTGAAGGGAGGGAGGGATGGTTCCTGCCAAATGTCTATGAGCAGGGAGTTCCGCCTGCCATGCTTGTGAAGGTCAAATGAATCTCAAGGGCATGAAGAGCCAGAAGTACAGTACATTGTCCAAGGATCCTGCTGAATGAAGTGGAGCATCGGGAATCAGACAGTCTTTAGAGATGAGATGGAGGGGGATGTTTAGATGATAGCGCATTTAATCTGTAGATTTTGGTGGTGGGGTGGGTGTGAAATCATAAGGCTGTGTGGACTTTAATAAATAAAAGGAGGCAGCACTGATGAACATCCCCCAGAGCCCAACGAAGGACCCTCTACCTACTTGTAGGGTCTCCTCCACCTCTTTGCTATCGCTGCCCTTTGATTTTATAATTATAAAGTGAGTCCAGCTGTTGCTGTGTTTGCCCAAGTCTTTCCTCCTTTCTTTGACCCAAACATAGTTTCTTGACAGAGAGCGGGTGTCACCTCCGGCCCTAGGATTCTTGCTGAAGAACATAAGAAGAGCTTGCTGGATCAGGCCCAATGACTCACCGAGTCCGGCATCCTGTTCTCACAGTGGCCAACCAGATGCCTGCAGGAAACCCACAAGCAGGAGAGTCACAGGACTGCATCCCTGCAGTAAAGGATTGCAGCCGGCCTCTTGGGGTTCAGTTCTGCATGGGATTCTGCTGTAAAGTGCTGAGCACTCCCTCTTCTTTCACAGCTGAAAGTTTGCTTTTGGACTCCAGTCTTTTGACTCTAAAATTCTGGTTGCAGCGACCATCTAAGAAGGAAACTCCATTTACATATAGGTGTTACTGGGTTTACACTGCAGATCTGATGTAAGGGGTCTTTAGCATCCTTTCATTTAGGAGTAGTCAACTGGGCGCCCTCATGTTATTGATGGATTAGAATCCCCATCATTTGTGACCTTTCACCATGCTGGCTGGGCCTGATGGGAGAGGATCTGGAGCAGGGGTAGGCAAACTAAGGCCCGAGGGCCGGATCCAGCCCAATTGCCTTCTAAATCTGGCCTGTGGACGGTCTGGGAACCAGCGTGTTTTTACATGAGTAGAATGTGTCCTTTTATTTAAAACGCATCTTTGGGTTATTTGTGGGCCCTGCCTGGTGTTTTTATATGAGTAGAATGTGTGCTTTTATTTAAAATGCATCTTTGGATTATTTGTCGGGCCTGCCTGGTGTTTTGTTCTCGAAGCTACCAGCATGAGTTTGACCAAACTGCGGGAGGCAGTGGAAGACAGGAGTGCCTGGTGTGCTCTGGTCCATGGGGTCACAAAGAGTCAGACATGACTAAACGACTAAACAACAACAGAATATGTGCTTTTATTTAAAATGCATCTTTGGATTATTTGTGGGGCATAGGAATTTGTTCTCCCCCCCCAAAAAAAAAAAATTGTCTGGCCCTCCACAAGGTCTGAGGGACAGTGGACCGGCCCACAGCTGAAAAAGTTTGCTGACCCCTGATCTGGAGGGTACCACGTTGTCTCCTCCTGATTTTAATGCCCCGCTTATGTCTTGATCGGCCTTTCCCCTGGAAGTCTCTGTTGGCGCCACCCATAAACCTAACACATTCCGGGAGAAAGGGCAGAGGCAGGAATCAAGCTATTGCTTGTGCGTCCATCGGTGTGAGCAAATGCTTTCAGCTGGAAGGATTTTACAGCCTGCTTGTAAATTTAAGAGGCTTTCGAAGCCAGGGAGACACTTTAAATTGTCTGTGCAGGTATTAAAAACGGCTGGCACGCTGGCCTGATTTTTTTTTTTATAAAAAAAGGCCGGTTGTTAAAATGAGAAATGGGCTTGCCAGCTTTGGCACTGGATGGCATTTGTGTCTCTGAGGATCTTTGGATGGATCTTGTTGCTCTCTTCCAGGGATGGTTGCATCCAGACGGCAGTCCAAGGCTAAGCAGGAGGAGCACAGCCAGACTCGAGGCCAGAGCTAGAATTCTGGTTCCAGGCAGGACCGTGGACAGCTCCAACAGGAATTCAGGGCACTGGAGACTCACACACCACCAGGCTCAAACATTGCTTCAGCTGCAAGGAAATGTCTAGCCTGCAGGTCGCTTGCAGAGTGTGTGTGTGTGTTCTGGTGAGCTCTGCCGCTGTTAGAAACTGCTGGTCGCTGTCTCACATGGTAACCTGTGTAACTGTAGCCATTGGGAGAAGAACCTTTTAGATCTAATCTGGCTCCACCCTCCTAGCCTGGCCATTGGCTCCTCCTGGGCAGGAAGGTGTATATATCAGGACTTCCTCTTCCAGCCAAGCCTCATTTTAGCACTAGGGTCTACCTGAGGTTCTTTTTATCTGGACAGGTGTTTATTTTTTTTAAGCGATCCTTCTTGCCGCCAGCAGCTTCTTTGATTCTGCTTGTTAACAACGAGTAAAGCGACTAAATAACAACGATACGTAGGAACGCAACCTAGACCATTTGCTGGCATGGGGGACACACTCAGCTTTAAAGACTGGCAATTATTGTTTCAAAAACGGCATGCGTTTCGATATAAGCAGATAAGGATGGTTAGTAATCCTCCTTCAGCCCCCTGCCTTTAAAAAGTCGTCGTTAATTTCTTTGAGTGGTGTCAATTTGGTTGCTGGGATTCTCTCTCCCCCCCTCCCCTGAACAGCGAATGCAGGAAGGATTTGACCTTGGGCAAAGTGGGGGCGAAGCAGCAGTTGTCTAATCTTCCAGCTTTGCTGTCTCTAACCCATTTTGGGTCAGCAAGCCTCAAAAAGGATTTATTTCCCATCAGCTTATTGGGTAGAGCAGGGTTTGGGAGTCGCAGGCCCAGAAATCGAAATATATCCCTGCAGCCTCTCTTCCCGGCCTTCAGACCTCTCCCTACACCGCTTCTCCCTTCCCACAGCCCTTCTCCCCAGACCATGACCCACACCAGCCCTGCTTCATGCCCCCTTTGAATGTTTCTATCTGGCTGGGAAGACCCTGATGTTGGGAAAGATGGAGGGCACAAGGAGAAGGGGACGACAGAGGACGAGATGGTTGGACAGTGTTCTCGAAGCTACCAGCATGAGTTTGACCAAACTGCGGGAGGCAGTGGAAGACAGGAGTGCCTGGAGTGCTCTGGTCCATGGGGTCACGAAGAGTCGGACACGACTAAACGACTAAACAACAACAACAACATCTGGCTGGGAATGTATTCTTGAACTCTGATGACGCCTCTTCCTTGTCTGAATGAAACACACAGAGGAGTATGTGAATAAAAACTTCGTTGTTGTTATATTTATTAAATTTATATACCTCTTTTCATCCGTAGATCTCAGTGCTGTTCACAACCTAAAAATGCAAGATAAAAACACAAAATGCATAATATATTCTTATTACTTTGAATGGATGTTTCGTTTTAATATTCAGTGCTTTATCATTTATTATTTAACATTCTACTGTTTTCACTGGGAAGCTACCTTGTTTTAGCAGCTGCAAGTGCATGGCATAATGTAATAAGCAAATTACAACCGCTTTTCTAAACTAAAGGTATACAGTGGTACCTCTGGTTACGTACTTAATTCGTTCTGGAGGTCCGTTCATAACCTGAAACTGTTCTTAACCTGAAGCACCACTTTACTAATGGGGCCTCCTGCTCCTGCTGCGCCGCCAGAGCACGATTTCTGTTCTCATCCTGAAGCAAAGTTCTTAACCCAAGGTACTATTTCTGGGTTAGCGGAGTCTGTAACCTGAGAGCTTCCTGCACTCCATCGGAAGCCGTGGAAGTCATGCCGGATCTTCGGCTTCCAAAGAATGTTCACAAACTCACTTCCAGGTTTGTGGCGTTCGGGAGCCAAAACGTTTGAGTCACAAGGCATTCGGGATCCAAGGCTGTATAGTGTCCTACTTGAGGGAAGCAATAGTACCACTCGATTCTGTCTTGGCCAGACCATACCTGGAATACTGTGTCCAGTTCTGGGCACCAGAGTTTAAGAAGGATATTGACAAATTTGAACATGTGCAGAGGATGGTTTCCAGGAGGATCAAGGGTCTGGAAACCAAGCCTTATGAGGAACGGTTGAGGGAGCTCAGTATGTTCAGGCTAGAGAAGAGAGGAGATCTGATAACCACCTTCAAATATCTAAAGGGCTATCCCATGGAAGATGGAGCAAGTTTCCCCCCCTGCTGCTCCAAAGGGCAGAACCCAAACTAATGGATTCCAATTACAAGGCAGGCGATTCCGACTAAACATTAGGAAGAACTTTCGGACGGTAAGAGCTGTTCGACAGAGAGACGGACTCCCTCGGAAGATGGTGCGCTCCCTTTCATCAGAGGTTTTTAAACGGAGGTTGGATGGCCAGGGATTCTTTCGCTGTGACTCCTGCATCGCAAGGGGGGTTGGGCTAGATGAGCTTTGGGAGTCCCAACTCTACAATTCTGTGATTCTGTGACCCATCTGAGCTCCATATTTGTTTGTTCTAATATTTCTAGAGAGGGACGGAGACCAGCCTTGCGTGAAATATTGCAACTGACAGAGAGCTGAGGCAGCCATGTGTTCTGAGACATGTGCCCGAGGTGACTGCAGTTATGTAAGGGCTTCCTTGGCACGGCCCATTGCATCAAATAATAATAATGCTTAAGTTAAATGTGATACAGACGAAGAAGTTTGGGAGCGGGGAGGAAGCAAAGTATAGTTCAGCTTAAAGGGAAGGGAAGGGAGCTCTACAAACAGAGTGCTACAGAAATAACTCAGCTATCACTATTGAGTGGGACGCGGGTGGCGCTGTGGTCTAAACCACTGAGCCTTGGGCTTGCTGATCAGAAGGTTGGTGGTTTGAACCTTCAATCCCTGCAATGGGTAAGCTTCCGTTGCTCGGTCCCAGCTCTTGCCAGCCTAGCAGTTCGAAAGCACACCAGTGCAAGTAGATAAATAGGTACCGCTCAGGCGGGAAAGTAAACGGCGTTTCCGTGCGCTGCTCTGGTTCGCCAGAAGCAGCTTAGTCATGCTGGCCACATGACCCGGAAGCTATACTCTGGCTTCCTCGACCAGTAAAGCAAGATGAGCGCCGCAACCCCAGAGTCGTCCGTGACTGGACCTAATGGTCAGGGGTCCCTTTACCTTTACATTTATCACTACTGAACATGTCGTGTTTTGGATACTGGTTGTACATTGGTTTCCTTGGTGGGAAGATGTTCCTTGCAGAGATGGGGAATCCGCAGCCCTTCAGATGTTGCTGGACTACAACTCCCATCAGCCCCAGCGAGCATGATCAGGGACGATGGGCACTGTAGTTCAACAACATCTGGAAGGCTATTGGTTTCTCACCCTTGTCCTAGAACAGGGGTGGGTGGGGCTTTCTCAGCCTGAAGTCCGTATTCTCTTTCAAGCAACCTTCTGAGGGCCACATGACCAAGCTGGGAGGGGCCAGAGGTTAATGTTTACAGAGCAACAATGCAAATCTTACCTTCGTGTGGCAGGCTAGTTTCGACACACCATGAACACATCCTTCTTTGCCATCCACCTGGACCAGCAAGATGCATTGTCAAGAGTTAGTTGAGAGCCAACGTGGCATAGCGGCTAGACTCGGACCTGGGAGACCAGGGTTCAAATCCCCCCACTTGGCCATGGCGCTCACTGGGTGACCTCGGGCCAGTCACTGCCTCTCAGCCCGATGTACCTCACAGGGTTGTTGTGGGGGAATTAAATGAGAGGAGGAGCCACCTTGAGCTCTTTGGAGAAAAAGGTGGGATAAAAATGCAAGAGATAAACAAACAAACAAATAAATAGAGTTGATGGGCATATTCCAGGCTGGGGGGGAAACATCAAAGCAGGGTGCAAAACAAGGTGAGTGATGGGTGTGGCTTGGGGTGAGTCCTGAAGGCCAGAGAGAGAGGACTGGAGGGCCACGTTAGCCCCCACCCCAGGGAAAGAGGTTCCTTGCCCCATGATAGGACTTGTTTTCCATCCCCCTGACGGTCCTCACTGCCCTCTTCTGAACCCATTTTAATTTATCTACGTTCTTCTTAAAGTGTGGTGTTCAGGCATGGCGGCAGAGGTGCAAATGCGCTCTCTCTGCTGCTCAGATCTGACCTGCCCCAGATTCCAAGCAGAGCTGGTGTGTGTGTGTGTGTGTGTGTGTGTGTGTGTGTGTTTTGCAGAGAACTGGATTCACCTTTTGTTTTGTGTTTGCATAGCGCCATCTGGTGTCAACGAGACGCTCAAGCATCAGGATGTGTTTTAGGTCAAATACACACCAAATATTAAAAGCACACGGCTTCCGCTTGAGGATCCTGAGAACTGTCGTTTGCAGAGGGTGCCGGGAATCGTAGCTCTGCGAAAGATAAACTCACACTTACCAGGACAACTTCCAAAAACATCAGTGGTATAATACAGAGCAATTAAAAGCAAACTAGTTGAGAGCCATAATGAAAACACACCGCGACATATCTAAAACAAACAGTTGAGAACCTCCTATACCTGCGGGTATAGAGAGGTATACAAATGGAATAAGTAAATAATAATAATAAAAACCCTGCTAGCACACATTTGCTAAACTAAGCAGCTTCTAGTATGGTTTCAGAATGGATGGGGGACCGCGCTTTGAGATTGTATTGTTTTTAACACTCGATTGGGAGCCACCCAGAGTGGCTGGGGAAACTCATATAATAAATTATTATTATTATTATTATTATTATTATTATTATTATTATTATTATTCCCTGCATTGCAGGGGGTTGGACTAGATGACCCCTGGGATCCCTTCCAACTCTACAGTTCTATGAGTCTATGAATTAAAATGCAGTTTGCCCTGACAGCAGCCCAGTGATCATCACTGTCTGTGCCTTCATTTCCAAAGGCCTGTCTGAACAGGAAGATCTCGTTAGCTTGCCAGTGGAAGGATAACAAAGACCTCCCTTGGGGTATGGGAGAGGTTGCAGAAGAGGCTGAATTTGCAACAATGGCAGAACTAACCTTTTCTTTACGGCGTAAAAGCAGTGAACAGGGGCAAGATACATTTGTAACAAAATGGATAAAATTTATTCAGTGCTATAGAGCTAGCAAGAACATGCTGGGAACAAATTTTTTTGCTTCACTGTATTTTGAAGTACTTTGAATGTAATATTGTGTACAATGTAAAATGCATCAGTCAAATCTCCTTGTTCTCAACATCTGCTTAAAATTCTAGTAAGAAAGCTGTGCTATTCATATGTTATATTAATAAAATTATAACAATATATTTAAATGCACATATTAAAAATGTTTGTTCCATGCTTGCAAGGAATCAATCTTTTAAATAATAATAATAATAACAACAACTTAATAAATTTTATTTATACCCCACCCTCCCTGACCGAGACTGGGCTCAGGGTGGCTAACACCAAATATATACTACATTAAAAAACACAAAATCAAATGATTAGTTTAAAATACAATTTGAATCACATTTAAAATCAAAATAAAATTAAGTGGGAACCCGCAAATCATAACTGTAGGGGTAAGGAATTAAAAGTTCACCAGGCCTGGCCGCCTGTGCTGGTCCCATATGGGCCGATAGAAATAGCCAAAGAGGCCACATACATACAGGGTCCCATAGAAAGAAGGGGGTCAGACTGTGCCCAGACCAAAGGCCTGGCTGAATAGCTCAATCTTGCAGGCCCTGCGGAAAGATGTACAAATCCCACAGGGCCCTGGTCTCTCGCGACAGAGCGTTCCACCAGACTGGAGCCAGGACTGAAAAGGCTCTGACCCTGGTCAAGGCCAGTCTAACCTCCTTGATGCCCAAGACCTCCAAAGTACAGTGGTACCTCAGGTTACACACGCTTCAGGTTACATACGCTTCAGGTTACAGACTCCGCTAACGTAGAAATAGTACTTGGGTGAAGAATTTTGCTTCAGGATGAGAACAGAAATTGTGCTCCGGCGGCGCGGCAGCAGCAGCAGCAGGCCCCATTAGCTAAAGTGGTGCTTCAGGTTAAGAACAGTTTCAGGTTAAGAATGGACCTCCAGAATGAATTAAGTACTTAACCCAAGGTACCACTGTATTATTGTTTGTGGACCGTAAGTGTGGCAGCACATATTCTTTGGAACTCCTTCATGTGGGTCTGATGAAAGCTTATTTCACTATAAAGACGTTGGCCGTTAAAGGCTGCTACAAGACTCCTCGCTATCTTTTTGCAGCAGCAGACCAATGTGGGCACCACATCTGGAAAGCGTGGCTGGCTTTTTCTGGGGTCTTGCTGGAGGATAGAAGACACTAGATGGCACTACGGACCTAAAATGGGCTGTGAAGCTGGCTGCCTGTTGGAGAGAAGTTCTAGCTCATCCTTCTCAGAAGCGAAACTTGTTGGAGACCCCCTTTGTCGGTTCTGTGCAGGTGCCCTCTGTTCTCCACCATGCCATCCGTAGGCATGGCAAGCCAGTTTGGCAGCTTCCATCTGTTCAATTATCGGCTGTGGGGAAGCGATGGGGGAGAAGTTTGATCCAGCTCACATTTAAAGGAGAACCTACCTAAGGCATGGGACGCAGGTGGTGCTGTGGGTTATACCACAGAGCCTAGGACTTGCCGATCAGAAGGTCGGCGGTTCGAATCCCCGCAACGGGGTGAGCTCCCATTGCTCGGTCCCTGCTCCTGCCCACCTAGCAGTTCGAAAGCATGTCAAAGTGCAAGTAGATAAATAGGTACCACTCCGGCAGGAAGGTAAACGGCGTTTAGGTGCACTGCTCTGGTTCACCAGAAGCGGCTTAGTCATGCTGGCCACATGACCCGGAAGCTGTATGCTAGCTCCCTCGGCCAATAAAGCGAGATGAGCACCGCAGCCCCAGAGTCTGCCACAACTGGACCTAATGGTCGGGGTCCCTTTACCTTTACCTAAGGCACACACACTCCGAAGCAATATGCGAACTGGATTGCAGCCATCCCTCGACATTCAAGCTTCTCCAAATTTCACAACACAATTCTTCAGCCAAGCGATGTGTACAACAATGCATATCCTAAAGGGAAGTGTGGCGTAATGGTTAGAGTGTCAGACTAGGAGAGCAGGGTTCGATTCCACACTCAGCAACAAAGCGGCATGACTTTGGGCCTGCCATCATCTCTTAGCCTCACAACCTCACAGGGTTGTTGTGAGGGTGAAATGAGGAGGAGGAGAACCATCTACACCACCTTGAGCTCCTTGGAAGATAAAAGTGATATATAATTGTAATAAACAAACAAACATGCTTACGGTAGTGAAAAACATACAAAAAAGCACTCTGTTAGGAGAAATTGCTTTGTAAAAAAAATGTGTCTGTTAGTCAGAATTGCATACAGTTAGGAGCAACTCACCCTAAAACACTGACAAATTTTCATGAGGACTTAAAAAACCCCAACTGCCAATGTAGAAATGTGGAGAGCTGAACTTACCATCTGAAATTCACCCTGGTGGCCACACAGTGACAGTGAGTACAGGGTTATGGCTTCCCCCCAAGATAACTGGTTGCTCTCAGATCCAGCGAGAGATGAGTATTGAGGTAAGATTCAACTTGGGAGGGGGAGGGGTTATTGGTTGGTTTTACTTTTATTATGTACTTTGTGTGGTTTTTTTATCTTGTATTCTATTGTTGTGAACCGCCCTGAGATACACAGATAAAGGGTGGTATAATAGTAGTAGTGGTGGTGGTGGTGGTGGTGGTGGTAGTAGTAGTAGTAGTAGTTCCATCTCCCTCAGGAGTTCAGTGTGTGTTCATTTTACAGTTTTCATTGTATGCTGAAGATACATCTTTTACACTTGAGTTATTTATTTTTAGGCCCCACTCTAGCTATGACTGTAATTTGTTTCAAACTGTTTTTAATGCTGAGTTTCATATTGCTGTAGGGGATGCGGGTGGCGCTGTGGGTTAAGCCACAGAGCCTAGGACTTGCCGATCAGAAGGTCGGCGGTTTGAATCCCCGCGACGGGGTGAGCTTCCGTCGCTCGGTCCCTGCTCCTGCCAACCTAGCAGTTCGAAAGCACGTCAAAGTGCAAGTAGATAAATAGGTACCGCTCTGGCGGGAAGGTAAACAGTGTTTCCGTGCGCTGCTCTGGTGAACCAAAAGTGGCTTAGTCATGCTGGCCACATGACCCGGAAGCTGTATGCCGGCTCCCTTGGCCAGTAAAGCGAGATGAGTGCCGCAACCCCAGAGTCGGTCACGACTGGACCTAATGGTCAGGGGTCCCTTTACCTTTACCTTCATGTCGCTGTAATTTGCCCTAGGATCTTCTGGAAAGAGCAGGTATCAAATATAATTGACATCAGGGCTTTTCTTCAGGGGGAACTCAGTTCCGGCACCTCTCAGGTGGACAACATTTCCATTCTAGAACAACGAGGGAGTAGGTTTTCATGGTGAGTTCTGGTACCTCTTTTTCCTAGAAAATAACACCGATTGTTGGGATCATCCTCCTCAATTGCAACACCGTCAGATCTCCTGATGTTGTTGGACTACAACTCCCATCGCCCATTACCATGGGCTAAGGAGGCTGGGGATGATGTAAGCAACATCTGGTTGAAGAACGCTGGGTCACACAAATGGAGAATTTCTGCCCTTGTTGATAATGAAATGACACGTGGCTTCTCCTGGTTTAGCTCCACAACAAGGAAGATAAACAAAGTGAGATAGACAGTAGGCTGCCTTGAAATCACTGCTTCTCACAATGCCGGTAATTTGGCAAGCAGGCTGAGTGACAGAGTCCTGAACAGCAACCTGTGGAGGAATCATCATGCTGCTTTGTTGTGCTAATGAGGGGCGGAGGAGACATGAATGACAGCAGGTGCTCAGCTCCTGGGTCTCTTTGCACTTAGCTGATTCATTCCCGATTGTAGAATCCTTCCTACAGGTGGTTGCGAATATAGAAAAGGCTGTGCCAGGAGGCAAAAGAGACATGATTGGAACTCTCAAAGGAGGTGGCTTAGCTGAGAGAGGCAAATGTGCAGGTTGAATGCCGAAAAACTGCTACCCCCTGCCTTGTGGGCACCTGGTGATTGCATAGAATTGTAGAGATGGAAGGGACCCCAAGGGTCAACTACTACTACTACTACTACTACTACTACTACTAATTTATTATTTATACCCCGCCCATTTGGCTAAGTTTCCCCAGCCACTCTGGGCGGCTCCCAATCGAGTGTTAAAGATGTGGGTGGTGCTGTGGTCTAAACAAGTGTTCCCCAACCTTGGGCCTCCAGCTGTTTTTGGACTACAACTCCCATCATCCCTCGCTAGCAAGACCAGTGGTCAAGGATGATGGGAATTGTAGTCCAAAAACAGCTGGAGGCCCAAGGTTGGGGAACACTGGTCTAAACCACTGAGCCTAGGACTTGCCGATCAGAAGGTTGATGGTTCGAATCATGTGACGGGGTGAGCTCCCATTGCTCAGTCCCTGCTCCTGCCAACCTAGCAGTTCGAAAGCACATCAAAGTGCAGGTAGATAAATACTTCAGGCAGGAAGGTAAACAGCGTTTCCATGCGCTGCTCTGGTTCACCAGAAGCGGCTTAGTCATGCTGGCCACATGACCTGGAAGCTGTACTCCGGCTCCCTCGGCCAATAAAGCGAGATGAGCACCGCAACCCCAGAGTCGGCCACGACTAGACCTAACGGTCAGGGATCACTTTACCTTTACCTATTTGGCTAAGTTTCCCCAGCCACTCTGGGTGACTCCCAATCAAGTGTTAAAACCAATACAACATTAAATATTAAAAACATCCCTAAGTAGGGTTGCCTTCAGATGTCTTTTAAATATAAGATAGCTGCTTATTTCCTTCACATCTGAAAGGTGGGCGCCACTACCGAGAAGGCCCTCTGTCTGGTTCCCTGTAACCTCACTTCTCACAATGATGGAACTGCCAGAAGGCCCTCAGCACTGGATCTCAGTGTCCGGGCTGAATGATGGGGGTGGAAATGCTCCTTCAGGTATACAGGACTAGCTCAACCCACAACAATGCTAAGGGCACCTCCACGACCACCACTGTTTTGTGGTGGTGTGTGTGTGTGTGGAGTCAGGTGCATCCTGGAAATTTACGTTCCTGCAAAAAGAGTGGATTCAAGGGCTCTGCCAGCCCAGTTACAAGGGTGGGGAAGCCTTTTCAGTCCAAAGGCCGCCTTCCCTTCTGTGCCCAGATACCTGCAGTGGGCGGGGCCTGGGGGAAAAGTGGGTGGAGCAACAAATCTGTCCTTTGAACAGCAGGCTGGTTCCTACCCAGATGCACAGCTCAGTCTATCCCCCACATGCAGGCAAGCAAGCAAGAGGCCATGTTGAATTTCAAGGGCCCATCCCAAGCCAGGTGGAAACAGGCAAGGAAGGGACGAAGCAAGGCCAACAGGAGTTGAAACTGGGGAGGGTGTGTGACCTGAAGGCCAGACAAAGAGGCCTTGAGGGCCACATTTGGTCCCTGAGCCTGAGGTCTCCCTCTCCTGCTCTAGGGCAACTAGCCACTTAGACATGCACACAAAAACCCACTTATTTTTTGTGGTTAGAAAAATGTTGGGGAAATGAAAAGAGCGCAATAGACAAATGATTAATGATGAGACCTATGAACACCCTGCCAGTAAATCAGGATGAGTGCTTATTGTCATATAACCACTATATAACCACCCTGTTCCTCTGATTCGATGAGGCAACAGCAAGCATTTTTCCCCCTTTTGAGAGCCAGTGTGGTATAATGGTTAAGAGTGGTGGACTCGTAATCTGGGGAACCGGGTTCGCGTCTCCGCTCCTCCATATGCAGCTGCTGGGTGACCTTGGGCCAGTCACACTTCTTTGAAGTCTCTCAGCCCCACTCACCTCACAGAGTGTTTGTTGTGGGGGAGGAAGGGAAAGGAGAATGTTAGCCGCTTTGAGACTCCTTCGGGTAGTGATAAAGCGGGATATCAAATCCAAACTCCTCCTCCTCCTCTTCTTCTTCTTGAAGGCTGCATTACCTCCAGAGTAGAATCAAAGAATTATAGCGTTCAAAGGTACCCCAAGGGTCATCTAGTCCAACCCCCTGCAATGCAGGAATCTGAGGTAAAGCATCCATGACAGAGGGCCACCCAGCCTCTGCTTAAAGACCTCCAGTGAGGGAGTCTGGTCCACTGTCAAATGGCTTTCGCTGTCAGAAAGGTCTTGAGTAATCTCATGGAGACCAGGACAAGAAATCATAGAATTGTAGAGTTGGAAGGGACTCAAAGGGTCATCGAATCCAACCCCCTGCAGCTAAGGAAATATTAATGGTTATGCTGGGGAAGAGAGTCATTCTTTTAATTTATGTTGCCTGCCTCTGTCCACATGTAAGATTTATTTAATAAATAAAATAAATAAATGCTAAAAAGGAGGGGAAAGAACTCCCAGGGTATGGATGGGGAACCTGTGGCAGGTGATGGGAGTTGTAGTCTGGTGATATCTGGAGTGCCACAGGTTCCCCGTCCACGTTCCCAAGTTAAAATGCCCTCCAAGTTAAAAATAAATAAATGCAAGATTGTTTGTGTGCATCATCACAAGCTTCATTAACTGCCATGTCCTTTTTGTTAGCAAACATATCAAGAGTGTCTGACAGGCTGGCGTTGAATGGATCCGAGAGCACAACACATTGATCAGGCTATAAGAAGGGCATCTGACTCACTAATTGCAGGGCAAAATAACCTCATCAGGACGCTGGAGTGAGCAGACTCCAATATTTCCAGCAATACGAAGGCGGAGGTAATGGTCCTTCAAGGCTAGGGGAGCAGAAATATCCATTCATCTGTCACTTAAGCTGTGTGTTTGATGCAGCCAGCGGAAGAGTTCAAAGGCACCTTTTTGAAGTTGCTGGCAGGCCTGACAAATCTTTTATGAAGCACCAGCCCTCAGTTCTTCCAGCTCTGAGCTGCAGTGCTGGAGCTCCCTATTGGATAGCTCTTGTTCCCCAATGCCCGAGGATGAAAGACAAGTCAGATCAGGGGAAGCTGTGACAATCATCTGATGAAGATGGAGGCACGGAGGAAGCTCGTCAGGAGGAAGAGGTGGCACAAACTCTAAATATTGGAATTGAGTTTGAATCGCCAGCTCAGACCTAGCCACACGAATCCGCAGAAGAATCAACACGGGAGCTTTGCACGCCCATCGTAAATTCATATTTCAGTACCATTTCCCCCAACCCTTCTCTTAACAATTATATATTTTTAATATGACTAGTTTGCTAATGTGATTTTTAATATTTCTTCATATAGTTTAAAAATGTGTAATTTTTTTCTTTTAAATATGTGTTACGGGTTACTAACTATAATGTCGGTATCCACAGTGGCGTAGCGTGGGTTGTCAGCACCCGGTGCAAGGCAAGTAATTTGCGCCCCCTAACCCGTGGATTTGCGCCCCCTAACCCGTGGATTTGCGCCCCCTAACCCTAACCCCCAGATGTTGCGCCAGGTGCGGCCGCCCCCTGCACCCCCCCATGCTACGCCACTGGGTATCCATCTGTCTCGAGAGACAATGGAGTGTGCCTCTGGGGGTGAAATCAAACCACTGTGTTAGAAGCACCAAAGTGACCTCTCTGGGGCACAAGCCTGGGCAGTGTGCCTGGAGGTCCTGGGACTCTCTGATGTGGTCCAAAGGAAAGCAGAGCAATACATTTGGCACTAGCTTGGCAACAGGAGTTGGCAGAAGAAGTCCTGCAAGGCACCATCCAACTTTCTTAGGGACTCCGCTCCAGATTTGTGTAGGGTTTCACTCCTTGACCTTTTCTTCTCCTGAAGATATCCCACAAGGCAGTGGAGAGTTTTCCTTCTCCTAGATGGGCAACGTTCCCAGGTAGACAAGCCCCACCTGCTCCTCGCTTCCCTCTGCAGCACGTGAAGAAACTGCCATCTTGTCTGCTGGGCCTACTATCCGTCTCGTCCGCTCAATCAGCTGGAGCCTGTCTTCACGTGTAGGAGAAGTCAGGGGAAATACTAACCGTATTTCTTCTCAGCGTTTAAAAATAAATGTTAATTTAATGATTTTGGTACACACTTAGCGGACAAAATTAATTTCAAGCAACCTAATTTGAGAACCCTACGTGAAAACCTAACCAGCAGGACCTGAATGCAACAATGCTCTCCCCACTTGTGATGCCCAGAAGTTGGTATTCAGAGGCATAGTCCCTCTGGCAATGAAGGCAGAGCCTAGCCATCCTGGCTAGTAGTCACTAATAACCTGATCTTCCATGAAATTGTCCCAATGCTTTTTTCCTTGAGGGATGCAGGAGTGCGCATACCCCCTAAACATTTTGTGAATCTAATGGGAGAAGAAACTTTAAATTGTTTCTTCTCTAGCATGGTGAATCTTCAGTTCTGTTCCTACACCTGATTGTGGCCTCATTTCATTTCCCGGTGTTTCCTGAGTCTCAGACTGAAGTGAGCGTTTAATGTGTGAAGCAGTGTGGAATGTAGTTGTGTGGTGTTTTACTGATGAAAGTTTGGTCTCATTGAGGGGCAGTATTTCAATATGAGTAGGAAGATTACATCTGGCGACGGACACCAATGTGGAAGTTACTGTGAGCTGTCAGCTGTTTAATACAAGGTAATGCATGTTCTTTGTACTTCTGTCCATTTACTTTACAGTGGTACCTCAGGTTAAGTACTTAATTCGTTCCGGAGCTCCGTACTTAACCTGAAACTGTTCTTATCCTGAAGCACCACTTTAGCTAATGGGGCCTCCTGCTGCTGCTGCTGCAATGCTGCCGGAGCCCGATTTCTGTTCTCATCCTGAAGCAAAGTTCTTAACCTGAAGCACTATTTCTGGGTGAGCAGAGTCTGTAACCTGAAGCGTATGTAACCTGAAGCGTATGTAACCTGAAGCGTATGTAATCTGAAGCATATGTAACCTGAGGTACCACTGTATTTATTTTTCCTGATTTGAACTATAAAATGGTGATTTTATTGAGTCAAAATGAGAGTACCCCTAAACATTTTTTAAAGAAAAAAAGCACTGGTTTCTCCAACCCTCTTTTAAGAGCATGAAAGTTGGTGGCCATCACTGCCTCCTCTGGGAGCGAATTCCAAAGTTTAACGATGCACTGCATGTAGAAGTACTTTCTTTTGTCTTCCCCCAAATCCTCCAACAGAAGACTTGAGTTCAAATACCCACCCAGGCACAAAGCTTGCTGGGCCAACCACTGCTTCTCAGCCTGACCTACCTCACAGGGTTGTTGTGAGGATTAAATGAGGAGGGGGAGAACCATGAATGCCACCTTGAGCTCCTTGGAGAAAAAGAGTATAAACACAATAAGTAAATAAATGGACCTAGATTCTAGTACAGTGGTACCTCAGGTTAAGTACTTAATTCGTTCCAGAGGTCCGTTCTTAACCTGAAACTGTTCTTAGCCTGAAGCACCACTTTAGCTAATGGGGCCTCCTGCTGCCACTGCACCGCCGGAGCACGATTTCTGTTCTCATCCTGAAGCAAAGTTCTTAAGCTGAAGCACGATTTCTGGGTTAGAGGAGTCTGTAACCTGAAGCGTATGTAACCCGAGGTACCACTGTATTCTGAGATGGCAGGCAGGCAGATAAATGGCATAATGGTGATTATGTGGCATTCTGGCTGACCTCTGGAAACAGCTTGTGCCTTCCAAGTGAGCTGCAGAAATTCTGAGGGCAAATTGGTGAGAAAGCCCTCATCGCACAGAAGTCAGCTCTTCCGACAGCCTCGCTCCCCCCTTCCCGCATTCAACTTCACAAAGATGGCATCGCAAAGCTTCCGAGCGCAGGTTACGAAGGGGCCTAACCTTTACACGGGGAGTCGAAGCTTTATTAAAACAGCTGGAGCTGTTTTGACAGCCAGCTCCCCACCCCCCGCCCTCCCCCGGGCACTGGAGACAGATGAAACCAATAAATGCAGCTAATTGCAGATCCTCGTTGGCACAGCGAGAGCCCATCTTCTGAAAGGGATCAAGTTATCCTGCTGCTGTTTGGAAGCCAGGCAGAGAAACGTGGCAGCCAAAAGGAGGCTGGATAATTAACCCTGCGCCCAGTTGCTTTGTCATCCTTATGGCTTGGAAGATGATTCAGAGAGAGGAAAGGCTAGCAGCATGTCTGGGCCTTTTGGGTTCAATTCTTTTTTCTTTTTTCTAAACCCAGCTTGAGGGATATAGATGAAGTTTTATAAAATAACGCACATCGTAGGAATAGAGATTTTTCTTCCCTAATAGCAGAACACAGGGGTCGCCCCCTGAAATCAATTCAGGACAGATCACAAAACACATCGTTTCATAGAATCATAGTGTTGGAAGGGACTATGAGGCACACCTAGTCCAACTCCCTGCAATGCAGGAATCTTTTGCCCAGCGTGGGACATGAACCCACAATCCTGAGATTAAGAGTCTTTATGATACGATACAATGCAATAATCTTTATTGTCATTGTCCCATACAGAACAACGAAATTGAAAAATCTACATAAGACATTCAAAAACCAACAAGCCTGCTATCCCAGCTATCCCAACCTGGTTACCCCCCTAAAAACTCTGATACCCCATTTTTAAATACAATATACTCCCATAGAGACTCCTTACACTGTGTTTAAAACCAAAATCGCATTTGGATAGAAACTGTTTCTCAGGCGGCTAGTCCTAGTCTTTATAACCCTGTACCTTCTTCCAGAAGGCAGAAGCTGAAAGAGATCATTTCCGGGGTGCGCACTATCCTGCACTATCTCTGCAGCTTTCTTATGGCACCTGGAAGCATAGATTTGATCCAAGGTGGGAAAAGTGCACCCAATTATTCTCTCTGCAGTCTTTACAACCCTGGACAGCATTGTTTTTTCTCTGACTGAGCAGCTCCCAAACCACACACACTGACCATAAGTTAATACACTCTCAGCAGTACAATGGTAAAGTGCCATCAACAGGTCCTTTGAGAGATTGTTTTTCCAGAGGATTCTCAGAAAACATAACCTCTGCTGTGCTCAGTACCCACTGAGCTCTCCCCTCAGTGCCACTCAACTCTGTTCCCCACTCTGGGTCTGATCTGGGTTTTGTGCTCTGAGTGATGGGTGGTGTAGCTGTAGCGATGAGAAAACAGCAGTTTTGGTTCCGGAGGCCTTACCCTGCAAATCCTATTCCATCGACATCCGCCACTCATTTATTTCCAGGCTCAACCTCAAAAGACTGAAGCAGCTGAGTGCTGGGTTTCCTTAGAAACCAGCTGCTCCCATATGAACCTGCCAGGCCTTCGAAGCTGACCTCGGATGCCCTGTTCTCTGTTCTACCCAAACATGAGAACAGGTGGGCAGGTGTGGGAAGGAGGGTCTTCTTTGGTATTGGTGCCAAGATGATGGAATCCCCATTCGCTGGGCTCTTCTCCTTGAGCATCTCCCTCCAGATGTTGTTGAAAGCCAGCTCTCACCAGCATTGGCCAGCCAGCCAGGGATGATGGGAATTGTAGTCCAATAGCATTTTTTTTTTTTTTTTGTAATTTACCGTATTTTTTGCTCTATAAGCCGCACCAGACCATAAGGCGCAACCAGTTTTTGGAGGAGGAAAACAAGGAAAAAAATATTCTGAATCTCAGAAGCCAGAGCAACAAGAGGGATCACTGCGCAGCGAAAGCAGCGATCCCTCTTGCTGTTCTGGCTTCTGGGATAGCTGTGCAGCCTGCATTCACTCCATAAGATGCACACACATTTCCCCTTACTTTTTAGGAGGAAAAAAGTGAGTCTTATAGAGCAAAAAATACGGTATTTTTTATTTTAAAAAAATAATAAATGTTCACAATAATTTCCATATCAAACAGGTACCTTGCTTCATAAATTGACTTCCCACTCCCATTTCTGTAGTGTTTTTACTCAAACCTTTTCTACTGCATTACATTACAATTACAATTTTGTAATGCCTTACAATACATTACAAAAAGTTTCTCTACTACAATTATTTTAGCGTTTTTCTTCCGCTGTTTTTATCTCAAATCTTGCCTGCGATTTCATTCGACTTTAGTATTTTTTTAAATGGTCCATGAAAGGCCTCCATTCTTCCATGAAAAGTTCATCATTTTGATCTCTTAATTTTGCTGTCACCTTTTCCATTTCTGCGTAGTCCACTACTTTCAAAACCTGTGTAGTCCATCACTTGGAACCTGCTTTTCTTTCCATTTCTGTGCATATAGTATTCTAGCTGCTGTGGCCATGTACATTAATAGCTTAGCCATCTTCTTTGGGACAGCACTGAGAGGGCCACAGATTCCTCACACCTGCTATAATTGATTGCTAAGGACCATTGCTAAGCAACAGTTAGAACTAGTATGAAACAACTGATTGGTTCAAAATTGGGAAAGGAGTACAACAAGGCTCTATATTGTCTCTCTGCTTATTCAACTTATATGCAGACTACATTGTGCGAAAGGCTGGACTGGATGAATCCCAAGCTGGTAAAAAGATTACTGGAAGAAATACCGACCACCTCAGATATGCAGATGACACAACTTTGATGGCAGAAAGTGAAGAGGAATTGAAGAACCTCTTAATGAGGGTGAAAGAGAAGAGCACAAAATATGGTCTGAAGCTCAACATAAAAAAAACCTAAAATCATGGCCACTGGTCCCATCACCTCTTGGCAAACAGAAGAACAAATGGAGGCAGTGACAGATTTTACCTTCTTGGGCTCCATGATCATGGCAGATGGTGACAGCAGTCGTGAAATTAAAAGACACCTGCTTTTTGAGAGAAAAGCAATGATAAACCTAGACAGCATCTCAAAAAGCAGAGACATCACCTTGTCGACAAAGATCCATATAGTTAAAGCTATGGTTTTCCCAGTAGTGATGTATGGAAGTGAGAGCTGGACCACAAAGAAGGCTGATCACCGGAGAATTGATGCTTTTGAATTATGGTGCTGGAGGAGACTCTTGAGAGTCCCATGGACTGCAAAAAGATCAAACGTTTCCATTCTGAAGGAAATCAACTCTGAGTGCTCACTGGAAGGACGGATCCTGAAGCTGAGGCTCCAATACTTTGGCCACCTCATGAGAAGAGAAGGCTCCCTGGAAAAACCTCTGATGTTGGGTAAGATGGAGGGCACAAGGAGAAGGGGACGACAGAGGACGAGATGGTCGGACAGTGTTACAGAAGCGAGCAACATGAGTTTGACGAAACTCTGGGAGGCAGCGGAAGCCTGGCATGCTCTGGTCCATGGGGTCACGAAGAGTCGGACACGACTAAACGACTAAACAACAACAAAGGACCATTTATATAAATTCAAGCCAACTTTTAATAGGAATGTAGGAAGTTGCCCTTTTAGTAGGAATACAGGATGTTGAATCAGACCACTAGCCCATGTAGTTCAGGACCATCTACACTGACCGGCAGCAGCTCTCCCTACCTGGAGATGGGGATTGAACTTGGGAACTTCTGCATGCAAAGCAGATGCTTGACTGCTCAGCCACAGCCCTTCCTCAATATATGATCAGCTCTCTACTTTAGGGCTGGAGGAGGGAGGAGGAGTTTGGATTTGATACCCCGCCTTTCACTCCCCTTCAGGAGTCTCAAAGCGGCTAACAATCTCCTTTCCCTTCCTCCCCCACAACAAACACTCTGTGAGGTGAGTGGGGCTGAGAGACTTCACAGAAGTGTGACTGGCCCAAGGTCACCCAGCAGCTGCATGTGGAGGAGCGGAGACGCGAACCCGGTTCCCCAGATTACATGACTACCGCTCTTAACCACTACACCAAACTGCCATACATTATCAGGATTTCAAAGGCATAATTGACATCGGGGCGGAGGGGGGGAGGCAGCGCTTTGTCCTGGATCTTAGGCGAGTCAATTGATAAATCACTTTTTAAAAAAATGACCCAAAACTTTGAGGTTTCCTTAAAAAACAACAACAACTGAACAATTATTATTTTTTTGGGGGGGTCTTCCTAAAGAAAACTCAACACTTTTTGGGGTGTCCTGGTTTTTACTTTTTGAAATATGGCAACCCTTGTCTAGTGGAATGTATAATTTGCTGCTGCTGTTTTTGCAAGTTTTAATTGCTGCTATTTTTCTTGTGTTGAATGCATTTGTTGTGTTCACATTAGAGATAGATGAACATTGCTTGGAGTGTATCAACATAAAAGCAGACAAAGAATGACCTAAATAAGCTAAACTTTTTGAACGAGTTGGGGAAGGGAGGAAGGATGCATTGTACATTGTTGGTTATTGGATTCGGTGTGATTCAAGTCTATTCATTTAAATGGGCCTACTCTGAGTAAATGTTACTTGGATGCCACCCTATATTATATAACTCTTTTTACTTTGTTGTTAAGATAAGTGGGGCAGGGTGTGCTGAGGAGCTGCAGTTAACAGGGAGTGACAACTAATTAATATTGGACAAGCCCCACGTTGGGCAAAAGATCCCTGCATTGCCCAGGGTTGAACTAGGTGATCCTTGTGGTCCCTTCCAAGTCTTCAGCTCTATGATTATCCTTGCCTTCTACCATTTTACAAGCCTTGCCCTCCCCTCAGTTCTACCTCATTGCCTAACCTAGACAAATCCGATCAATGCACCTTCCCTCAAGCTACTGCCCATTGATCTAATATATAATTTCTTTCTTCTCCTTGACTTTGAGTGTAATGAGATGAGCCTGGAGGGCCATGAGACTCTCTCTTTTAACACCATTCAGCCAATTTTCCAGATTATGAACAGCTCGACTTGGAAGCTGCTTTTAAGAAAAGGAGTCCCCTGTAGGGTGATAGACTTTCCTCTACATTTTCCCTCTTTTCCTCATCTGTTCTGATCGTTAACCACATGTGCTAGCATCCTCTTCTTCCTGAGGCAGTAATCTACAAGATTTGCAGGGCCTAGAAAGGCTCATTGATTTGTGACTTACATCTACATATCCGATGTATGCCCTGCTTTTCCCCTCCAGGAGAGAAGTTGCTCAAAGCACCTTGCTAACATTTTTTTTTTAAAAAAATAGCAATACCCTATCATTAAAGCCACATTTACAAGACAAAGAGCACTAAGACTACAGAATGGTTTAGAAATTAAATTAGGCAGCAACAGCATCAAAAGCTTGCCTAAAGAGAAAATACTTCAGTTGCCGGTAGATCGCAAATGAAGGGGAAGATAATCTAGCTCAGAGATCAACAAACTTTTCAGGCCAGTTCGCACAATTTTGGGAACATGTGGTGGGCGCCAGTCACAAAATGGCCGCCATGTGACTTGCGGCATAACACAAAATGGAGATATTTACTGATATCTTTCTTGGGCGCCATAAGAGGTACTTGATGGTACTGTAGTGTCTTCTGGCACCGTGATACCTGCGGGCACTGCCTTGGCAACCCCTGACTGGGGATAGGGTAGAAATTCAGCTCAGTTCACATTTGAAAGGTGAAATTACCCAGCCACACTTTCTGAAGCAACATGTGAACCAAAACAACAGCATCCTTTGGAATCTGCGTTTCTCCATTTTCTCCAACTAAGTGATGTGTAGAAAATGCCCGTATGGTGTGCCTATAAATGCATGTATTAGTGAAAATAATGTACACAACCACATTACATCAGCGGAAATTGCTTTGCAAAAAATGTGTATACAGTGGTACTTCTGGTTGTGAACGGGATCCGTTCCGGAGGCCCGTTCGCAACATGAAAAGAGCACTGAAGCGCTGTATCTGCGCAGGTGCGCGGTGCGATTTGGTCTTCTGCGCATGCGTGAAGCATGATTTAGCACTTCTGCGCATGTGTGAGTGGTGAAACCCGGAAGTAACCCTTTCCGGTACTTCCGGGTTGCCACGGGATGTAACCCGAAAGAGCATAACATGAAGCAAGCGTAACATGAGGTATGACTGTATTGGATTGGCTCAATTCCTGTTCCCTGATGGGTGCTTTGAATGGGAGGTCAAGTAAGCCCTGCACTGCTACCGGTCCAAGGACATGCTAATAATCTTATAATTATAGAGTTGGAAAGGAGAATGAGGCTAATCTAGTCCAGCCCCCTGAAATGCAGGAATCTTTTGCCCAACGTAGGGCTTGATTTCAAAGTCTCAGAATTTGACAGCTGTCAAAGCTGTCAAATAGACAGTCTACAGGAAAAAATTGCTACATAAGACCCCTCTGGAATAAAAGGTGTTACAATTGAACTTAAATTGTGGGAAACAAAGTAATAAAAATAAGAAAGAGGACTGTTGGAGAAAACAATGTTAGGTAATCAGATTCCCTCTAGGGGGAACTCTGTGGAATTACAATGGCTGTGGATGGAAAGATACTGGAGCAAATCGAAAGGATGTTCTATCTGGTGGGAACCTTACAAGAGCATATTTCGGAAATGAGTAAACATATGATGACCTTGACTACTGAAACAAGTAGTTCTGCTGATTGCAAGGAGGACTGGAATGAGAAAGAACCCACAGCTGAACTTGAAATGATAATCAAAGAAAAGGAGACAAAACAAGAGAAAGAGAAAGTAAAGCTGGGAAATGCTAACCAGAATCTGACATCTGAGGAATACAAGCAAGGAGACTATTGGATTGAATCTACTACAAATC
This sequence comes from Podarcis vaucheri, assembly GCF_965113315.1. Lineage (NCBI taxonomy): Eukaryota > Metazoa > Chordata > Lepidosauria > Squamata > Lacertidae > Podarcis > Podarcis vaucheri. Next base: position 41,583,332 of record NC_138752.1, read on the forward strand.
TACGAAAGATGCAAAAGACGAAAGTGGAGGCCCTGGAAGCTTATGGAATGCAAGAATTTAAAATAAAGAAATATAATTGGGGCCTCCACATTGACTCTGACTCTGACTATGATTTGAAAGATCCATGCCTTGTGGAAATTCTTCAGCAGTTGTACTTAAGAGACTATGGATGGATTGTGATAGAACTCTTTCGAGATTTGATGACTGACACAAAGGATTACCAACAAGACCGGCGGAGAGGGACTGTGATAGACTTGAGAGCCTCGGACGTGTGGGACCCAGGCTAAGAACTGACATTGTGGACATGTATTGGGAAGGGACGCAAACCGGGGATGGGAGGGAGGGAAAGATGTAATTTTAACAACACTCAGGACAATGGAAATTAATCAATAGGACCGATATTAAAGACAAAATGGGAAATCGATGGAAGGGAACTGAGGTCCAACTTAGAACAACTGTTTTTCTTTTTAAAAGGGCTATTATTGAGAAGGTTAGGATGTTGAGAAACGACAATTTGCTGATACAACTTTGGGAATAGGGATGCAAGGGAGGGGGTGGGGGGAAGTCAGGGACCAGGGTTATGAAAATAAGTGTTTTATTGAAACTTTATATCTTTCTTGTTTTTGTGTCTTTTTTGTCTGTTTGTTTTTCTGTTTGTCTATAAAAAATGTGAAAACCCAATAAAATTTTTATAAAAAAAAAAAGAAATGCAGGAATCTTTTGCCCAACGTAGGGCTTGATTTCAAAGTCTCATCCTCTACCAACTGAGCTTCAAATCAAGCAAAACCACTCAAAAAGGGTGCAAGGTAGTGCTGGTGAGGCGTGTATTGTGGGGAGAGGATGTATGGCTGCAGAGAGGGCTGTGATCAGGAGAGAGCCTTGAGGGCCACACAGAGAAGCATTTGCTACCCCCACCCCCCCAGGTCTGAAGCTTCCCACCCCTGCTCCACGATGTCTTTCAGAAATGGTACCTTGCAGATAATGACTCAGCACCCAAACAGAAGGGCGTCTTATGTAAGGCATCTGCCTCCTTGATAATGGTAATGATTAAGAAGAGCTTAATAGGGGACTACAATAAATTATTCAACCCCCTGATCCTTTTGAAATGCTAACAGGTCTTCTTTGAGGGATGCTTTGATTAAATTATGGCAGATCAGCCGGCAGGTCTAATTGGTTCTCTCCAATGGTGGATGATCAGATTTGCCAGGTCAAGGCAAGTAATATGAATGGCTGCCATGTCACGGGGACAAGAAACCCTCTCTAAAGATGTCTAGCTCGGGAAGGTTTTCTCCATGTCTTCTTTTGTTGCGATCTTGCTGTCATATATTGTTAGGCGTGATGCAGTTTGCTGTGGCTGACTTGTATGTTTTGCTGTGTTCACTGCTTTGAGCTGAAAAGTGGCAATTAAGTAAGTAAAATTTCAGTCAATAAAAATGCACATTGGATTGATGGACTCAAGGTGTTATCTAAGAACTTAGGGTCATCAGACATTTGGGAAATTGAATGCTATTTGTGGAGGTTTCAACTAACAAGGCCATGGGCCCATCTCACCCAGCATCCCGTTTAAACAGTGGCCAAACAGATGTTACAATGGGAAGCTAGGTACTTACCTGAGTACAACAGCACTCTCCCCTTTTGAGATTCCCCACAGCTGGTATTCAGGAGCATTACTGCCTCCAATTGTGGAGGTAGAACATAACTATCATAACCAGTAGCCACTGGCCACCTTACCCCCAAATTGGTCTAATCCTTTTTTACGGCCATCCACTTTGGGTTGGTGCTGACCTTTAAAGCCTTAAATGGCACTGGCTCGGTATACCTGAAGGAGCATCTTCACCTCGTCATTCAGCCCAGATACTGAGGTTCAGCTTTGAGGGCCTTCTGGCAGTTCCCTCACTGCGAGAAGTGAAGTTACAGGGGGAAAGGGGCAGAGGGTCTTCTCAGCAGTGGCACCCTCCCTGTGGAATGCCCTCCCATCAGATGTCAAGGAGATAAATAGCTACACAACTTCCTGAAGAGATCTGAAGACATAGATCTGTATTGAGAAGTTTTTAATGTTTGATGTTTTATTATGCTTTTATATTTGTTGAAAACTGCCCAGAGTGGCTGGGGAAACCCAGTCAGATGGGGGCAGGGTACATTATATCACCATCATTATCCAAGTTGGTGGTCATCACCACTGGCAGAAGAAGAGGAGTGTGTGGGGAGCGCACTGCCCCCAGCAGCGCGATCCTGGTGGGGTGCCATCGTGGCTGCCCCCCACCTGCGCTGGGGTCCACGCCCCTAGACGCGTGCCACGCCCACAGGATGTGCACCAGCCCTGCCCCCTCCTGCTCTCCGCCCCCCCGGTGCCAGAACATGGAACTCCACCACTGGCCATCACTGTTTCTCAGGGGTGTGAATTCCAAAGTTTAACAATGCCCAGAATGGAGAAATCTTTCATCATTCAGCTTCATTGGAAGGCCCTATGGTTGAGTGTTATGAGGGAGGGAAAATACCATTCACACCATGTACCATTTTATTCTCCTCTACCATGCCACCTCCCATTCATGGATCGCTGCCTTGTCGTGGAGAAGGGGCTTGAATAACTCCAAGAAGCTTTGAGCTATGTTGTGCAGGGCCACCCAAGACAGACAGGTCATAGTCAAGAGTTTAGACTAAATGTGATCCACCTGGAGAAGGAACTGGCAAACCATGCTGTGGTTCATGGGGTCATGGAGAGTGGAACACAACTAAGATGACTAAACAACAGCAACAACCGTTTTCCTTATTTTCCTTTTCCCTAAAGGCCCCAAAGGTTGTAAGCTTTCCTGACAGAAGAACCCTCACACTAAGAAGAACCCCTCCCAACTCTCATAAGGAGAACATCTTGCGTCTTGCTTTCCTCGTGTGGCTCGATCTCGTTGGAGAGGGAAGCTTTAATCATGCCTCTTGCTACCAACACAAAGAGCAATGAATGGAGCGACTTGTTGGCTTTCAAAAGCCCTCGATAAATTTCTTCACTTGGCTCTGTATATGAAAGCAATAACAAATGCTCCTATATTAAAAGGCAGGCCTTTTGTTGAAAATGTGCCTTGCGCTTTTTTGCCGATAATGCACTGCCTAGTGCACAAATCCTTTACCCTCCTCAGCAATAGCTCCATGCTGAAACCAGTGCTGATTCAGAAGCACTTGACACTGGTCATGCCCTTATCTTCAGGCCAAACTACATGGGACATGCATTGTGCAAACCATCAGTAGCTCTTCAGAATCTCTGGCAGAGATCTTCCCCATCCCTTAATCCTTACAGCTCACATGTTGGCAGTCTATGAGCCGTTTGAAGCCCCCAGAGTCCTCCAGCATGGCCTACTTGCAGAATGGCACCTGCTGTTGAATTCAGCTACATATCTGCAGAGTTCATGCTCTCCCAAGTTCCCACACTGCCCTCCCCATTTTCTCCAGTGGCGTAGCAAGCATTGCCAGTGCCCGGGGCAAGAAAAGGATTGTGCCACTTAACCTCCTTGCAGGCATTGGTTGGGAGGCAACAGGCAGACTTTGCTGTGCCCCTGGGGTGGTCTGTCAGCGTTAACTAAATTGAATTCCTTCCCCATCTCTATGTATGAACATCCGCTTCAGCAACTGGCAAGAGCTGGTATAGAACCCAGGCAGCACAGTACAAATACCTGTACAAAATCCAGCAGCCGCCTGGAAGCACAGCTCTCGCAAGCACCGAGCGTTGCCAGACTGTGCTGACTAACGTAGACCGAGACAGTCTGAAAGGTGAGGAGCAAAAAGGCAAAGCTGATTTGAGACTAGGAAAACGTGGGAGGTAAATATTGTGACACGGCAGGCTGTTAAAGGAGTACGGTGTGTGCTTTAGGATAATCTGTGCTGAACAATCGATGCACAGGCACTCACAGGGCCTCAGTGGATGAGTTGACTAAAGAAAAAGAAGAAAACGACAGTTCACTGGGGATAGAGAATTAGATTTCGTAAGTACCCACTCCTGTCAAGCAAGAGCACTTCAGGAGTGGGCCTGTCAATGTGCTGAATTTCTATGGTGTCCTTTTGAATTTTAATTGCACATCTCACATCCATAGTGTCAGGGACAGGGCAGAGGAGGAATGGTGGAGAGCGCCTCCCCAGCCTGAGCCTTCCAGAGAAGAAGAAGACTGTTCAGAATTACAACAGGGGTTTGAGGGAGGTCACAGCTCAGAGGCAGATGAGGGGGAAAGCTGGGAAATAATGGGAGAGGAGGAGGAGGAAGGGGAAGCACCAGGATGGCAACAGCTGATGCACATAGTGTCTTTAGAAAGCATTCCAGACCCACCTCTACCAGAACCGGGCGAGCCTTGAAAGTAGTAGAGCAAAGGGCCCTCAGTACCACCCATAGGGGAGAAGGTCACAATTGATGCACAATGGCATTCCTTCAGTGGTGTAGTGGTTAAGAGCAGTAGACTCATAATCTGGTGAACCGGGTTCACGTGTCCGTTCCTTCATATGCAGCTGCTGGGTGACCTTGGGCCAGTCACACTTCTCTGAAGTCTCTCAGCCCCATTCACCTCACAGAGTGTTTGTTGTTAGCCACTTTGAGACTCCTTCGGGTAGTGATAAAGCGGGATATCAAATCCAAACTCTTCTTCTTCTATTCTCCCAGTGGTCATTCCTCCTCTGGTCACTGCTACGGATGCACAAGCTGACTGTCTGTCTCTAGGCACTACGGTCATCTGCAAGGGATTCCCACACAACAGGGTTAATGTTGCCAGCCTTCATGTTAAGTATCTTTGTAATACAAGAGTTGGTCTGCCAAGAGGCCTGGTGCCTGAAGCCAGCTCCAGGTAGAGCACCTCCTTGGGGTTCCACGGGTTAAGAATTGAAGGGAGACACACGTCTCTAGGTCAGTGGTCACATCTGCACGCAGAGAATGAAGACTTCTTTTCAGGCTAATGTGTGGCTTTCTGGGCACAGGTGACAGGCAACAATCAATTGGGAAGCCAGCAGAAATGACAGCGTGGTGCACGTTTTTTCTGCCAACAGATCTGTGACTAAAAGCTAACCTGTCAAAGAGAAATAGCCCGCAGCAATGGCCTGGTTTCAAGATGGTGAGATGCTGGGGGTATAACAGCTCACAATAAATCGATGACTTCAGATGGGAGAGGAAAGGCTCGTGCAAATAGATCACGTTGTCCTGGTGTGTGTGTGCATTGGTGTGCCTTGCAAGCTCCTCTTGACACCAGCCAGGTGGCGGGTGATGGAGGTTGAGAGTGCACCCTTATTTGTTTAAGGGCATTAGACAGTATGCTTTAAATTAGTCACGGCAGCGGTGGCTGCGATGGCTATTTTTGTGACGGGAGGAGGGAAAACATCTCTAATCAGTGTTGCAGGGTCAGTAGCGAAAGGTCAGGGATTAAAAGGAGAGAGAGAGAGGCAGAGACGGAGCTGGGGTTTTCGTTAGATATTTAATAGCAATAATCTTGGGGTGGCACAGCCAAATTTGATTTCAATTTCCAACAAAGGAGAGTGCTCTTTTTCTTTGGTAGCCATGTCTGAGGAATCATTCAGTGTTTGTCCAGACAAGTGGGACCTGCAAGTAGGGATGTGTGGAGGCCTTTTGTGTGTGCAGGGAGATCTATACTATTGATCTTATATCATTTGGCCTGCTTTGATTTAACAAACTGTTTTTTAACTCCAGCTGCTTCTGCCTCACATTTTTCTCCCTCCGGCTTCCTGCTCTGAAACATAGAGCGGCAAAATCGTCAAAACTCCTTGCTGGGGGAGGGGGCAGAGTGGGCACTGTAGAAAAGAAGCTTATTTCATATGTCACAGTGGCATATGAGACAAGCTGCTGTTACTGTGCTGCCTACTGCTCCAAATGGTGAGGAGTTCTGTTGATTTCTTTTGGGTTTATCTTTATGATTGTTGTTTTTTTTAAAGGAGCTTGGAGATGGTGTAATAAATACATGACTCATTCTATCCACACGTACCCTTCCCAGCTGACAGAGAGCCCGTATGTTTTATGGGTTTGTTTCTTCAGTTATTAAAACATTTATATGCCACCTCTCAATCAAAGACTCTCTCTCTCTCCACCTATAGTGTAACATTATATGTAAGTATAAAAAATCCCTTTGGTAAAAATACAGACAAATAAAACAAATGTCCTGTCAGTAACATCGTTTCACACTGAATCACATTAAACACTAGTGAGAATAAAACCATCATTATTTGTCTCCTAACAGCCGCTGGCGAGGGCTCCTCATGAATGAATAAGGGGAAGATGCTCCAAGCTCCACAAAGGATGGTCACATATCCTGCTTCACAGAGAGCAGTTCTCTATTTGAAGGCAACCTCTTGTATGAATACAGGAATGGAGGAAGATAGGAAGATTAGTTCTTCTAATGATTCGGACTGCTGGTCTATCTAGCACCCTATCAACTATAGATTTTGGAAAGCAGTTTGCTTGTTTGTCTGTCTGTGTGTGTGTGTGTGTCTGTCTGTCCTCTATAGGTTCAGCCGTTTATTGAGATATCATCACCAAACTCAGCTCCAGGTTCCTCAACATGGTGGCAGTCTTTGTCGCTGTTTGGTCACCAGGCACCATTTTGAATCAAGATGGTGGACTGAAAAGTGACAAATGGCAGAACTTTGTTTGGTTTTTTTGTCATAGGCTTGACCGCCGCTCTAAATAGCATCGCCAAACTCAGCATGAGGGTTCCCAAAATGGGGTTGGGGTTCTTCAGTGATGTTTGGATGCCAAGCGCCATTTTGAATGACAATATCATGGGGCGGAAAACTCCTTCGTCAACCTGCTTGGTTTGTCCCCTGGAGCCAGCTCTTCACTCCCTAGACTACTGAATCCGTCCCTGGCTTGAGACCCTTCTTGGAGGCCCAATTTCACCTCCCCCATCCTGCTAGGTCCCTCACTAGGGTTGTCCAGCTCCCTGAGCATCTCCCATTCCCTCTTGGGTTCTCACCATTCCCTCCATGACATCTCCACAGGACTCAGGATACTGCTAGACCTGCTAGGTGGACCTGTGGTTTGGCTCAGTAGAAAACAGCTTATTAAAGTCCTAAGATCTTATTCACATGAAAGTTATGATTTTACTTGGGTGCTTGGGTATGTGTACACAAACTCAGGTATGTGCAGACCCATGGGAGTATTTTGTACTCGGGTAACCATAAATATATGGCAATATTTGGTAGTCAGGTATCCATACTCACGTTTATACACTAATGCTCATCTACAAGTTCAAAAAACAAAGTGGGGCTCAGCCCTTAATGCGGCTTAAAATATCACGTTGTTTCTTAAACACAGACACAACGTCACTGCTCTGTCCATCTCTTTCTTCTCCACTTTTCAAGGGGGAAACCTGGAAGATTAAAGTCTCTGAACACCATTTGATCTCTCTCTCTCTCTGCCTCTCTCCACCCGCCCACTGTAAACAAGTACCAAAGGGAAAGCACACGTGGTCTTTAATTACAACCAAATGAATGACTCAGTTACGCCTTACTTATTTATTTAGGAGCTCCAGTCCCATCTTTTGTAAAGCGTTTGGTTTGGAGACATGATTACAGCATTAATGACCCTAATTATTCTCAGCTAGGACAGGAGCTGTAGCTAATGAGTGGAATTTTTTTCTTTCCCGAACCCATTGAATAAGAAGATGGGGATGACAACACAGCAAAAAATTCCCCCATTACGTATAGATGACACCTCCCCCTAGATGGCACCTTTGTTGCCCATAGTAATAGAATCATAAAATTGTACCGTTGGAAGGGACCCCTAGGGTCATCTAGTCCAACCCCCTGCTGCAATGCAGGGATATCCACGACAGATGTATGCAAAGCGCATGCTCTGCCGCTGAATTTATTCACCATCCCTATTTATGTGTGCCAGGTCACACAGCTGGGGCTGACTTCAGCCTGAACAGAAGGGAGTCTCTGGTCACCTCATCTTTCTGCGCCACAGTTGAAAGTTCCTCCCCCCCTCCCCCAGCGGGTTTTCCAGTTAGCAGCTGATTTGGCACTCCTGAATCTGCTCTCCCCTTTATCACAGTGGCGTGCGGGAAGATAAACCGTGCAGCCCCTGTTTGATTTGTTTCAAGGGAGGAAGAAATTAAAAGGGCTCCTGTGTATAGCAGTAATTAAATTCCTAATCAGTGACAGCACATTTAGGAGAGATTTATGGGGTTTTAATGACTGAGACGAATGCACAACAGACACTGCCACAGTGAGAGCCATGCAGTCAGAGTCACGTAGGTCAAGCGGGAAGGGGACTCCGTGCTAGGTCTCTCCTCGAGGAAATGCCATTCTCCTCCTCCTTTTTTAAAACTAGGGCTTAACTTCATTGCCTTCCTTGATTACCGTCAGCGGAAGGCTTGCTAAGGACAAATCAATGTGATCTGATCGGTCATCATTAACATTTTTTTTAAAAAATGAAATCGCCCCTGCAACAAATAGAAAAATGCAGACTTAAGTTAAGTGGATACCAGGGACTGCTTGGGCACACAAGAATGGCGGGAAGAACCAGCTGGGGAACCCCCAAAGGCTCAGAGCCAAGCGATTTGGGGTGGGATGACAACGAGCGGTCAGAGGGAGAAGAGGGACGGAGCTGGAAGGAGATGTCGGAAGCTGAAGAGATAACAGGGTTTAGTGAGCGGGGAGAGTCTGTTGCAGAGAGAAGCCCAGAGGCAGAAAAGGAGGGAGGCTAAGAGGCAGAGAAGAGTCAGGCTTGTGAAGAGGAATGGGTGTCTCCACCTCCTGCTGCAACAAGCTCCACCCCCCCGTCTCCCAGAACCAGGAGAGGCATGAAGCAGGAGGAACAATGGCGGACATGCAGGCGCAGTCTCAAATTGATTTGAAAGAGCTCCACTAAAGAGGTGGAGATATAGGTGACTGTGGGGCGGCAGGGACCTTTAGGTTTGACCACTTCTTCATGGGCCAAGACCTGTCAGAGATGAATGGCTGTGTTCGCTATGCTTGACACTCCTGTGTTTTCCTAATGAAGAGTTAGTTGCAACTTACTTGGTGTGATCTACTTCTGTCCATTCTTGCCAACAGACAGTTGCCAACGGTTTTTAATTCTCAGATCTTTTGTGTTTTATTGTGATATTCATTGGTGCAGCGGAAAGTGGCATGCCGGGGAGAGCAGCTCTAGGGTTTCGCTCCAGGAGAACGGATGGGACTCCCCTTGCTCTGGCAAGTGAGTGAGTAATAATAATAATAATAATAATAATAATAATAATAATAATAATTTATTATTTATACCCCGCCCATCTGGCTGGGCCTCCCCAGCCACTCTGGGCGGCTTCCATAAAAACCAAAAATACAGTAAAATATCACACGTTAAAAACTTCCCTGAACAGGGCTGCCTTAAGATGTCTTCTGAATGTCAGGTAGTTGTTTATCGCTTTGACATCTGCTGGAAGGGCGTTCCACAGGGCGGGCGCCACTACCGAGAAGGCCCTCTGCCTGGTTCCCTGTAGCTTTGCTTCTCGCAATGAGGGAACCGCCAGAAGGCCCTCGGCGCTGGACCTCAGCGTCCGGGCAGAATGATGGGGGTGGAGACGCTCCTTCAGGTATACTGGACCGAGGCCATTTAGGGTGATAAGGAGGTGAGGTGATAAGGAGGTGAGGTGATAAGGAGACTTTCATATTTGCTTGGTCAGGGAATGCCATCAAAGTAACGGAAAGCTGTGTTTGCAGATTGTTTCAGAAAGTTTTTAAAGATGACTTTATTGTCTTATCGCTCACCTGGGAGGAAAGGCAGGATATAAATTAAATTAAATTAGACAGACAGACAGACAGACGACAGTCAGATTTGTATACTGTCCTATACCTTTAGGTCTTAGGGCAGTTTACAACAAATCTACAGTAAATAAAAGCGAACATTTGGTAGGTTTACTTATAAATGTGAACTGAATCAAATTTCTCCCTCAGCCCTACCTGGAAGCACAGAGATAGGTAGACAGAGAGAGGCAGACAGAAAGGTGTGGCAGAAAGACAGAACCATATTTGATCAAAGGCACCTTCCTGTTTCAGGAGATCTGATCTTTTTTTAAAAAATGGAATTTCCCTCTTGCTTCCTTTGGGTGGCCTCTGAGCCCCCCCCCCCCGGGTTCCTTTCCTCATTTCAATCCAGAGTATAATGCAACACGCTGTGTATGTGCTTTGTTTGCGCGACTGCACACCAGGCAGCCAAAAGACCAGCCGGAGCAAATGACAAACTTAATCTCAGGCCTGCCTGGTTAAACTCCAGTGCTTCTATATTCATTACAATTGTGCTGATTGATTATTCGATTCAGCCCTTCATTGCTATAGCTACCGCATGGAGGTAGCTTAGGTGATTGCTTCGCAAAGCCTGTTGTCTTTTTATTTTATTTTCTTCCTGGGAGAGGGGGACCTGCTGAGGGGCGTTGGGGGCGGGTGTTGATTCCCTGCAGCGACAAGCCAGATTGAGCCATGTGCAGAGATTTCAAGCCATACAGGCCCGGGAGCCGCATTGATTTCCCTCGTGGAACCATGGCGATTCTTGTTCCCCATCTATTGAGCCTTTAAAGGTAATGGGGAAACTGCATGTGGAGTCAGGCTGGCTTGCGGCGGGGAAGCAGATCACAGAAAGATCGTCCATTTCTTCCATCTATTTTATTTCACATTTTAATACACATTTTAAAAGGTTGTGTGCCCAGTATACAACAATGCAAAAATGCCACAAGAGAGATAGGTAGGTATTTATGTGCATCAGCTGGGGGTTAGATAATATTTGGTTCATGTACTTCTTGCCTGTAATTTCTGTAAAGATGGCCAAATCAGATTTTCCTCCCAAAAATTCCAGGTAAAACTTCTGAGTGGTATCTGGCCTAAATTTCCGCAGATTATTAACAGGGACTGGCTAGATTTTTCCTCCTGGCTGCACAAATCATGACCAGTTGCTGTTACAATTTTTAATTTGGTTACGTTCTTTATGTCATTTTTTTTTAATAAAAAAAAAATCTTCTATATTTTAAGTTATCATGTTGTATAGCTTATTTTAGACGTGTTGTAGATATTCCTAACACCTTATACCATACATAAACTCAAGCCTTATGGCAAACAGTTGAGGGAGAGGGGTATGTTTAGACTGAGAGGTGCTAAGATAGCCATCTTCAAATATCTGAAGGGCTGTCACATGAAAGATGGGGCAAGCTTGTTTTCTGCTGCTCCAGGGGGTAGGACCTGAACTGAAATATACTCAGAGTCGCAAAGTGATTTCATGCTCTTTATTCAGCTCATAGTGGTGAGGAGGAATGAATGAAAGTCCCCTCACAGTATCTGCTTTATATACATTATTTACACAATGGGCTGCACATGACTGGCTAATTCCGGAATTCTACTGTAAGCCAATCAGGTTGTGGATTCACTTCTATCTGGAGCAGGATTGGGTGGTTCCTGCCAACCAATCATACTGCTGCATTGTTCTAGGACCAATCAGACTGCAGCATTCTGAATCCTATTGTTCTAGGACCAATCAGACTGCTGCAGTTTGGATCCTATTCGACTCAGTACATAACATGAACCAATGTATTCAAGTTACAGGAAAGGAGATTCTGACTAAATGTAATTTTTGATGGTAAGAGCTGTTGGACCGTGGAACAGGCTACCTGGCAAGGCGGTGAACTGTCTTTCATTGGTTTTAAAACATAGCTTGTGCCATAGACTGGTCTGATGGAGAGGAATGTTGGGAGGAACCAGCTGGGGAACCCTCAAGGGAAGAAGAGGGCTCAGAGCGCAGGGACGGGATGGTGGTGGGACAATGATGAGTGGTCAGAGGGAGAAGACCGGGAAGAGGAAGTGTTGGATGATGAAGGAAGCTTAGTGAGCTGGGAGAGTCGGTGGCAGAGAGAAGCCCAGATTTGGAGGCAGAAGGGTGGGAGGAGGACGCCAAGAGGCAGAGATGAGTCCGGCTGGTGAATAGTCATAATAATAATAGTAGTAATAATAATAATAATAATAATAATAATTTATTATTTGTACCCCGCCCATCTGGCTGGGTTTCCCCAGCCACTCTAGGCGGCTTCCATAGAAACCAAAAAACACTAAAATATCATACATTAAAAACTTCCCTGAACAGAGCTGCCTTAAGATGTCTTCTGAATGTCAGGTAGTTGTTTATCGTTTTGACATCTGATGGGAGGGCGTTCCACAGGGCGGGCGCCACTACCGAAAAGGCCCTCTGCCTGGTTCCCTGTAGCTTTGCTTCTCGCAATGAGGGAACCGCCAGAAGGCCCTCGGCGCTGGACCTCAGCGTCCGGGCAGAACGATGGGGGTGGAGACGCTCCTTCAGGTATACTGGGCCGAGGCCGTTTAGGGCTTTAAAGGTCAACACCAGCACTTTGAATTGTGCTCGGAAACGTACTGGGAGCCAATGTAGGTCTTTCAAGACCGGTGTTATGTGGTCTCGGCGGCTGCCCCCAGTCACCAGTCTAGCTGCCGCATTCTGGATTAGCTGTAGTTTCCGAGTCACCTTGAAAGGTAGCCCCACGTAGAGCGCATTGCAGTAGTCCAAGCGGGAGATAACTAGAGCGTGCACCACTCTGGCAAGACAGTCCACGGGCAGGTAGGGTCTCAGCCTGCGTACCAGGTGGAGTTGGTAGACAGCTGCACTGGATACAGAATTAACCTGCGCCTCCATGGACAGCTGTGAGTCCAAAATGACTCCCAGGCTACACACCTGGTCCTTCAGGGGCACAGTTACCCCATGGTGTCTCATCCTCCTGCTGTGACCAGCTCCCCTCCCCCTTGTCTCCCAGAACCAGAAGTGGCATGAAAAGGGCGGAGGATAGGTTGGCTTCATGCGTACACAGTCTCCAATTGCTGGGGACTTCCAGTCTTGGCAACTGATCCATTGACCTAATAAAGAGTTAACTCCAACTTGCACTGTGTGATTTACTGCTGGCTCACTCCTGACAGGTTGGACGGCCGCCTGTCAGGGATTGTTCATCTGTGGTTCCTGCATTGCCCAAGGGGTTTGACAAGATGACCTTTGATGAAAACTGGATTGAATTTCTCTCCCACCCCTAAAAAAAGACTGTTGTGCTGGGATAGAGGGAAAAGCAATCCGGAGGGAAGCAGGCCTCTCAAGCACAATTGTCCTTTATGAGAACAGAAAAATGAAACTGCACACATCCACCAGAGCTCTGCAGTATGCAAACTACAGGAAGTCAAGAGGTCCAAAAGGCATTACACCGCAACACAGTGTCACCCGCATACAGAACAAAGACAACCAGAACCTACCACCTTCCCAAATGTACTTTCAAAGCATTTTAAGGTCATAAATATGTACTTCCCTCCTTGATCGACTCGGCTGATCTCATTGTAAATTCACGTCCACTGTCTTTGCATTGCATGCGGGGCGGGGGGGGGGGAGAGCGGCTGCTGAAAACTCTCAGGTTCTTTGTTGTGTCTGGAGAGCCTTGCATACGCTCAGATTAATTGCAGGCTGCTGCCAAGGCTGAGCCATCAAATCCAGCCTGGGAGAAGTAATAGCTTGATTATTATTTAACAATCTAGGCCTGCCAAGCCACCTCTTATTTGCTGCGCTTGCTGTGCTTTGGAGTGTTTTTAAAAAGCAAAGGGGAGGAGGGAGAAGCTAAAGAGAAAAGTCAGCAGGAGTTCACCAATAAATGCTTCGGGCCTGGCTACCTCTTCATCTTCGCCATACTAAAAAGCTGCTTCCGAATGCACCATAGCTGTGAAGGACGTTAAATGCTTTGATGAGGGAACAGCCAGAGGATTCACAAACTCTTACGTGATCTACACCAGGCATTGAAAGCAGTATTCTTCCCTCAAAGACAGCGCAAGAGGTGCTATTCTCCTGGCGCAGCTAAGATCCACAGCATCCCCTGGAGAGAGGAAAGCTTTGTTAAACCACTCGGGTTGCAAACGTGTTCCGTGCGGGAGGCACGTTCGCAACCCGCAGCATTCGCAACCTGAGACCTGCGCGTCTGCACACGCGCGGGCCATGATTCGGCGCTTCTGCGCATGCGCAAAGCACAATTTAGTGCTTCTGCGCATGTGCCGAAACCCGGAAGTAATCGTTCCGGTACTTCTGGGTTCAGTGTGGTGCGCAACCCGAAATCACGCAACCCAAAGTGTCTGTAATCCGAGGTATGACTGTATAGCTCTGTGAGGGGAATAGAGGCCTCCTAACAATTCATAGCACCCTGAACAAACTACAACTCCCAGGATTCTTTGTTAAAAATGGCATAGTAGTTGTCATGGTCTGGTTGGACGCAGAGGAATGGTGGGAGGAACCAGCTGGGAAGCCCCCAAGGGAAGAAGGCTGAGAGCCTGGGGATTGGTGGTGGGACAGTGATGATTGGCTAACATTCTACCCAGCTCTGATTGGTTGTTGGGTCACCAGGAGGCTGACCCGGGGTCTGTCTGTCACAGATGGCTTTTCTAATGCATTTTGCTGTTTTGAATTTGTTTTGTATTTTTATATTGTATGAAAGCTGCCTTGGGCAGGCATACATGATTACAAATAAACAAAGGCACCATGGGATTTGTAGTTCAGCATTGGCAGAAATGCTGTGTTAGAGATCCTGCCCTCCAGGAATTGCTATTTTTCATTCATCCTGAGGCCATAAAGTTCTCATAGCCACACGGGACCTCAAGATAGGCAGGAGATATTTGATACAAAGTTTTATCATATCAGTGGGCCACAGTCTTGGATATTTTTGACACCTGGAAGCCAATTTTCTTGCAGCGCCATCATGAAATATTTATTGATCTGAAGATCGAGCTTCATTCCTGCCAACCCAGTCCAAAATGTTTTGCTGCCTGAGGCAAAAGCGCAATATGTTGCAGTGCCACAAGCAGAATCCATGGGCAGTTGCACATTATTTCAACATTAGTGATAGGATAGGGCCAGTAGTTATTTGTCATTTGCAAGATTACAAATGAGCTGCAGAGAATGGATTGGAAGGAACAAACTTTATTTAGCAGTGTGCTCTGCCAAACTATATACAAAACAGAAACTTAGCTTCTTTTCCCTGCTAGAGCCACCCAGAACTGCTTCTTCCCCATACAACCATTTCTAAAACACTTTCCCACATTATAGTGTCTTCTACTAAATCCTAGGGGAGCAGCCTTGCTTAGGGGAGGGGAGCAGTCAGTATTCTGAGGGCCGTATACCAGTGATGGACAGGGCCAGATACAAAAGTGGGTGGAGCAACACTCCCATCAGCTTGGCCAATGGGAAAGGCAGAAGGGATTCAGGATGCATGTCGTTTTGTGCCATGCTCAAATAGGATCCAGCTGACTTGCTCGAGAACGCAGCACCACTGTGATAATGGCAGCTCTGGAGGAAGAAAACAGGACATTTGGGGATCATGTCAGAAGTCAGGATGGCTCCTGTAATTCAGGGATGTCCTGGAGAAATCGGGACACTCGAAGGGCATATATCTGCCCAGTGGAGTCTTGCAAATGGGGCACTGCCCCACCAATCTCAGCCAGCTCTCAGCTGTCCCCCTGCCTGCCTCCTTATTTACATCCAGTCCAGGGATCGGCTCTGCTTGTGACAGCTTCCTACTCCTTCACACACCCAGTGCCACCCTTGTAGAACTCAGCAGGGAGGAGGATGGAACAAAAGCAGAATTAATTGGCACTGCCTGTCATTGGCTCTGGCGCCACCTAGTGTTGGCCTCCTTGCCTTCTGCCCTATCAGTTCCAATGGGCACCAGCCACCACTGCATCTGCTCTGGATATTTTCTGGGATGTAAACACTGACACACCGCTCAAAGGAAATAAATAAACAGCACACAATAGGCAGGCAGCCCCCTGGAGCTGAGGATTTTATTAGAATACAAACAGGTATTGCCAAACACAATATAACCTCTACTTATGAAAATATCAACAATTACAGTTGAAATAGGCAGTAGTAGTAAGTCACCTTAGAAGAACAGTTTGCACCTATTATTTCTGTGTTTTTTTTTCTTTTTAAATAAAAACTTTGTTCATAACGTTTTGGCTTTTTTATTTTAAAAAAATTAAGCACATAGAAGGGTAACTTGTTGTCTGGCCTGATATAACCAGCAGTCTTTCTTTTCCTTTCCTGTTACAACTGGAGGCGCTAAAATCAATTAAAAATACAGGAAGCTTCCCTCTCTTTGTCTTCCACCAGGGTCTCGATTATATTTTCTTTTGGCCTTGGTTAAATACTCAATGTGTGGATGTTGGAGGCTACAAATAATCCAGCAAGACACTTCTGAGTTATCAACAGTCATTGCATTCCGTATCAATAAACCAAGGAAATAGAATAAAGTCCTCAAAGGTAAGCCAAGGTGACAGAGGCTCAAGCAATTGCTTGAGGAGGCTGGTGGTGCCCTCTGGTCCTTCCCAACAAGATTTTGTGCGTAGCTTGGTTGGACCAGGATGCAAAATATGACCCTTCTCCCATACACAAGTAAGCAGTGAGCCTGCCACATGTGCCAATGTGTCCTTCAATAAAAACACCACCAGAAGTAACGAGGCAGAGCTTCTTCTTCACCCAGGCATAGTCCAGTGGCAGAGGGTCCCTTTTGCAAACTGAAGATGCAAGATTCGGTCCCCAGCAGCTCTTGTTATGACAGGTGTGGGGAACCTTTGACCTTCCGGCTGTTGCTGAACTACAACTCCTGTTAGCGTCAGCAAGCATGGCCAATGGCCAGGGGTGATGGGAGTTGTGGTTCAGCAACATCTGGAGGGCTGGGAATTCCTCACATCTGTGCTAGAAGATTGTGAGAAGGAACATAAGAAGGCTATTTATTGATGGACAATAGCGGATGGTGGATTGGGGCGATGGCACTCACTTGATTTCTGGTCCCCTGCATCCCTGCTGTGAGGCGGTGAGGTGACGCAGTGCGAATGCATCTGTGCAGCCAATTCAGCACCCCTGCTGGTGCAAGTGCCCTGCACTGACCTTGCTGCCACCTTTCCCCTCTCACCCTCTGTTCTGGCACGCAACAGCAGTGCGGCTAGTCAGAGGTCGGGTGAGAACCACTGCTTCACTCTGTCATCCGCTGCTGTACATCAAGCCCAGTATGGATTTCCTCTGGCTGCCAGTGGCTCTTGATGGTCTCGGGGAGAACTTTTCGGGGAAAACTCCTCTTCAAAAGTAGAGAAAAAGGAGGCAGATTTGCACAAAGTGTTCATGTTCTAATTTGTATGCAAATTGAGAAACTATGGCTAAATTTGAAACTGAAATGCACATCACTATAGTGGGGAAGACTGTGACCAGGTGATCTGTGCTGTTGCCCAGTCTGTGGTCCAGGTGCTGACCGTTGATGATGGGCAACTCAAAGCCCCTCTTGCTATCCTTCTGTTTTTTAAGAGATTTATACATTGTGCCTGGAAGGATAAACACCCACCATCTATTATGCGACAGTGGCTTTTTGGTGGGTTCTCCTCCCTCCCACCCTTTATTCCTGGTTTTCTTTTTCTTTTTCTCTTCCGCCGTCTTTGTTAAACTCGCCATTAATTTTCTTTCCCCCCTCTCTCCTGCCATCTTTGTTAAACTTGCCATTAACTTCCTTTTTAAAGATCCCTTCTGCCCCCCCTTCTTAGGGTTGTTTGTCCTTAAACAAGCAAAAAAGGATCTTTTTTAAAAAAATTTTAAGACTATGACTTGGGGCTGTCCAATGAAGCTGATGCTGGAACGCTGGAAGTTCCTTGTGGAATTTTGCTCCCAGAAGATGTAGTGATAGTCAACAACTTGGATGGAGGATAAAGCTATTGGTTGCTATGTTCTAACTACACTGCCAGCTGCTGTGAGCTGCAGGTGGGCTGTTGAGCTTCTTCCCTACTTGCAGGCTTTCCACATTTATCTGGCTGGCCACTGTGAGAACAGGAGGCTGGAGTAGATGGGCCACTGGCCTGATCTGTCAGGGATCTTCTTATGTTCTTCCTGGAGACACCAGAGATTGAACCTAGGACCTTCTGTGTACAAAGGAGGGTCTCTTCCACTGAACTGTCATAGCAGGCCCCAGAAAGGCCCCAAGAGAGAGAGATACAGGCCATTAAAGCTGACAAACACTGTGGTAGCTCAGTGCTCAGTTATGGGTGGTGATGCTAAAGGAGACTTAATGGCTTCCACAAGCCCCTCCTCTTCCGCCCCTTGTTTGGACAAATCCAAGCCTCCTAAAAAGGGGAGACATTGTGAAAGCTGAGAGGACTGGTAGGGCATGCAATGGAAGCACCAAGGGCAGACCTTTATTCTCGTCTTTTAAAAATAGTAAAAGTATATGGCAATTGATTTCCACCTAGAAGGTTTAAAAAGTTTTTTTTTTTAATAATAGGAAAAGAAATCTAAACATTCAGTTGCTTTTCTTTTTTTTGCTAACGTAGCAGAGTTAAATGCAGACTATAAATAGTTTAAATAGTTTAAACCTCCCACTCCCCAGTTATCAGATGCATTATTTTTTAAAAAAAGGATATATTGCACTTTGATGTATACAATCACGTTAACTCCTTCATCCACCGTCCAAATGAATGATAAAACAGAGGTGTTACACACACACACACCCCACTTTAAGAACTGTTCGAAGGTAAACTTTGGTTCATTTCCACTTTCAAAGTGAAAAATGTAGAGGACTGGGAAGTCAAGGATAGGAAGTGGTAAGGGGAGAAAACCAATACTTCGTATAAAATTCAAGCTGATATGCTTGTGCGCTCTTTTCACTGGTCATTATTTTGACAATCAACATTACTTTCTGAGTTTTACTGCAACCAATGTTTTAATATATGAATTGCACAGTATCCAAATCGGGGGAAGGGGAACCCCCAGTGACAGCAATCTCCTCCTTCTCCTACCCACAACCTGCAAGTTGTGGTGCAAACTCACATCTACACAAAAGATCTTTGATAGTTAAGGAGGGTAAGTTTGGTTGTCAGCACTGAACCGAGACTAAAACCTGGCTTACAGGTGCCCTAGAACGGGGATAGTCAATGTGGCGCCCACCAAATATTGCTGTACTACCACTTCCATCGTTCCTTATCATTGCCATGCTGGCTGCAGCTGCTAGGAGTTCTGGTTCAACAACATCTGAACACCTTGCCATGGGGAATGGTGGCGAGTCAGGTGACAACCCTGTGGCTAAGAAGCCATAGTAGCATTAAAATAGGATGGCCCAACTTGCCCAGGTGGTCCCAAAATCATGGGCTAGACCTGATCATAGCTGTGACTTCCATATAGGGTCAAGGCCCTTAGGGATATAGAATCTCAGTATCCACATAAAACATAGGTGAGTCACTCTCCTTTGGTCTCCTATGAAGATATCAGGCAATTGCCCCGATTCTACACTTTGACCGCATGTGCAAATTTTCATGGTTCTCTCTTGGAAATGGGCCCTTCACTTAATTACAAGCCACAGTTTACCTGCATTTGTTTTCACCGCCACAAATCTATACACCCCGCTTGTGTAATGCTCTCCCCAGAGAGGTTTGCCTGGCGCCTTTGTTAAATATCTTTAGGCACCAGGCAAAAACATTCCTCTTTGACCAGGCCTTTGGCTAATTAAACAATCGATGACCTTTTAAACTGTGTGTGTGTGTTTGTTATTGTTTATATTTGTTATTATGTGAACGCATTGTTGTGTTTTTAGATTGAAAACCGCCCTGAGATCTTCAGATGAAGGGCGGTATTGAATAATAATTATAATAATAATTTATTATTTATATCCCGCCCATCTGGCTGGGCTTCCCCAGACACTCTGGGTGGCTTCCAACAAAACATTAAAACACAATAATTCATCATATATTAAAAGCTTCCCTAAATTCAGTATAATAATAATAATAATAATAATACACCTTTGCAAAAAGGTTGCAAATACATCCTTTCTTTATAGCTGCCGATTGGCAGTGTGGACTCTGCATATCACACAGCCCCCAGCAATGCACTTCCACAACTCTTTGTCATGGGGTTCATATTCCTGTTCCTGAAAGCAACAGACGGAAGAACTGGGCTAGCAATGAACAAGGTGATTGAGACATGTGAGGAAACAATGCAGTCCAGTGTGCGGAGGTCTGCTGAAATCCCGCACCTATGATGGTGCTTAGCACACCAGGAGTTACATTCCCCGTACTTTACGGCCAGAGTTAACTGACCAACGCAGTTATTCAGCAGCAAGCCGTGAAGTACACTTTGCCCTCAACCATTTCCCAAACGTCTCAGAAACTCTGGTGTCATTTGTCATATGCTTTTGAAGCTGGGCTTCTGAAGGACTTGCTTATTTAAAAATGTTCTAACCATACTGCTGAAAGAATGTGATTCTTTCTTGGTCACTGTTAAGCTATGAGGTCTCTTGGATGTTACTTCCGAACCCCTTTTAGTGGGAGGGAGAGGTAACTCTGAAAGATGAATGATTTAATTCTGGAGCTCATAAAAAAAACAAAAAGCACCCCATTCTCCATACATTCAAGGTGTTGTTTTTTTTCAAATGTGTACAAATAACCATTAGGAGCCCACTCAAGAAAGTCTTGCTGTCTCCTCGGGCTTCTGTGAGATTTATTGTCTCCATATAGACCACAAAATAATTCAGCATCGCCCAGGGATCAAAACACCTAGTGAGCTTCAATATGGAATTTTCAAAAAAGGTTCTTTTAAAAAATATATGCTCAGATATGTTATTTTTGTTCTCTGCTCAAGAAATCCCTTCCTTGCTCTTGGCACAATGTGCTCAACCATTCCATGAAACACAGCACTCGTAGAGAAAAGGATAAGTTACAGCTCTCATGTTGTCTTGCGGGCCACAGGATGGCTTCTTCCAGTTCTGTGTCATTCCTCCAGAGAACCTAAAAAGACACACTGAGCCACCATACAAATCAATACTTTGCAGATGGATCACTTCTTGTCTTCAACATTGGAATAATCCATGTAGCAGGACTCCATGACATTTTGTAAACAAAAAAACAACAACCAAGTGAAGGCAGATAATGTAAATAACCCCATCAAATATATATTTATATATGTATATATATAGAGAGAAAACGTTCAGTACAGGTGTATGCTTGCTTAGAACATAAGTTCATTCAGGTACACTTCTCAGTGGCTTATTATCACCAACAATGTTCCATGGCATCAGTGCTCGGGCATCTAACTGCCACTTCTGAAAGCCTCTTTTTTCAAGGCCCTGTAGGAGATGTAGCCTGCTTCTCTGCCTCTTTCTGTCTCCCCGATATCAAAGGGTCCTGTTAACAGTTCTAGCCAACTCTCCTGACTCTGGGAGAGAAATTAAATCCAATAGCCACTCTTAGCAGTGACCATTGCTCCTCCGGCAGTTGCAGCCCATTGACATAATCGCTTGAAAAGAACTTTCCTCCACTGGGAAACCTTTTGGGTGACTATCACGGCGATATCTTTATAGGCTTTCCATTCTTATCGTATTGGTAAACCAGCATTTTGATACAGTGGGAGTTGGCTGGAGATATCCAGGGACTGCTAGTTATGGAAAAGTTATGGTTTGTGTAGAATTGGACAGGTTGCTTCTGGCACTTAAAGAAAGCCTTGAGCGTTGTGGCTGCCATTGTGCGGAAGCGCTTGCTGATGAAACAGTACAGGAAAAAATTGATGGCCGTGTTCAGGAGCGCCAGCATGTTGGCAACATCTGAGACAATGTGGACTGACCAGCTGTTGTGTATTGGCGAGACGTAAAGGTGATAGAGGATCATGATAATCCTTGGAGCCCAAAGGATGGCGAAGATGGAGGTGATGGTAAACAAGATGGCGGTGGTTTTCCCAGTGGAATAGCCTCTCAGGCGGAAATTGCACTTCTGGCGAAGCTTGCACACGATGATGGAATTTAAGATGAAGAAGATGGAGCAGGGCACCAAGTAGACCGTGAAACAATGGATCCAGATGAGGATGTGATGGACCAGTGTGCTTGTGTAGTCTTCTTTCCAAATATTGGGCCACCAGTAGTAAGGGATGCTGGTCAGAAAGCAAATGATATAAACGCTGACAATGACTTTCCGAGTGCGGGCTGGGTAAGAAACCGTGTGATATTTGAGAGGGTGGCAGACAGCAATGTAGCGGTCAATGGTCAGCGGCACAGTAATCCAAATGGATGTGTGGATGGACGAAAATTCCAAGACCTCGATGATTTTGTCCAGGACCTCTGGCATTTGCTTTTTCAAGATGAAGTCTTCCAATAAAAAGTCAACAAAGACAATGAAGAAGAGCACCAGCAAGTCAGCGGCTGCCAGAGCCAAAAGGTAATTGTAGGAGGACTTCTGCCTGCGTGCCACCAGCTGGGACAAAATGATGACGGTCAAAATGTTAGCTGAAGGGAGGGAGAGAGATAGGAGAGTTTTGTTAGCTTTACAGGAGAAATAGAGCCAGGTCCATTGGAACTGATGGGGCTCTGCACCCCCCAGTCTGCCCTCAGCCCCCACCTGCCTGCCTATGAGTCCTTTTCCAAGCAGAGGTTGGCATCCCTAATTTCAGGGATGGGGTATGATGTAGAGATTTGGAATAAAACATGGACGCACTTGTCTACGAATCAAAATCAGAGGTGAGGAAACAGTGCCCTCCAGATGTTGCTGATCTACAATCTCCATCATCTTTGATCACTGCCCATGCTGGCAGAGGCTGATGGGAGTTGTAGTCCAACAACAACAGGAGGGCCACAGGTTTCCTGATCTCACTGTTGGAAGATGATGTGTTTCATGGATCCAGGACACGGTCCTTCAGAACACGATCCTTATTTGAGCCCTGATTTATTTCCATCCTCCCCGCAAAACGTGCTGGCTCAGCCTCATGCAAATCTCTACCCACCCACACTTGCCGAAGCCCATTTAATTAGTGCATGAACAAAAGCGCAGAGGTTTGGTTTACCAACAGCGCATGCTGCCAAGTATTGACATTTTTATATGTGTACAGCAATTAGTACTTCTGCGGAGCTAAATGCGCCACATTTAATGTTAAACTCCAGATCGTGCCGATTGGCCTTGAAAAAGCAATCAAGAATAATTAGGAGGATTCCTCTGAATAAGAAGCAAGGGAAATGATGGAAGCAACAGAAATGATGTCCTTATATGCACCTTCTAGTGAAAGCTTGAATGCATATTATTTGCCACTTATGGCCTGACATTTACCGCTCTTCCTCTTAGATTTCTAAATGCCGCTTTAAGCTTCATTTCCCAGAAATATATTCCATAATATATTTTGGATAGTTGTTTCTCCATCAGTCTGTATGTCTCTATGCATTTGGATGCCTCTTGAGATGTTCCCAAGATGGAGCTTGCTTTCTGCTGCTCCAGAGGGTAGAAGCTGAACCAATGGAGTCAATTTACAAGAAAGGAGATTCCAATTAAACATTAGTAAGAACTTTCTGATGGCAAGAGCTGTTCAATGGTGGAACAGACTCCCTCAGAAGGTAGAGGACTCTCCATCATTGGAGGTTTTTGAACAGAGGTTGGGTGACCCTCTGTCTAGGATGCTTTAGCTGTGATTCCTGCACTGTAAAGGGTTGGACTACATGACCCTTGGTGTATCTTACAACTCTCCAATTCTACGATTCTATTGTTAAGCTTCTTGCTCACTGTGATTTTCTGTTACATCGGAAGCAGTTCCTACTCAGCTTTGAAAATGGGGTTTTCGTGCTTAAATGGATTGCGAGATACAGTGGTACCTCGGGTTACAAACACTTCAGGTTATGTGTTTTTGGGTTGCACACTGCGCCAAACCCGGAAGTACCAGAACAGATTATGGTACTTCCCGGTTTTGGCGTTCGCGCATGCGCAAAAGCACTAAATCGCACTTTGCACATGTGCAGAAGTGCCAAATTGCGACCCGCGCGTGTGCAGATGCAGTGCTGCGGCTTGAGAACACTGCAGGTTGCAAATGTGCCTCCCGCACGGATCACGTTAACAACCCGAGCGTCCACTGTAATTTTCCAATAAAAAGCTGCATGTCTTGGTAGTTGAGCACCATCGCTTTGCTAAAGGAAATCCTTTCGATTGCTGCCCATAATCCGTCTCTCAACACTCAATCTAACACATTTTGCTATTAGATCTGCTTGGTCTAATAGCTACCATGGGGAAGAAATGCAGCTGCCCGTTTCTTAACAGAGATGGGGAGATGAGATTCTATGCACCTTTGGGTACAAACTGAACCAAATTTCTCCCCCGTCCCAACTTCCAAGGGGGCTCGGCTCAGGCAGGCCTCATCCCTGGACTGATGTTTTGTAGACTGATTTTAAGTGGAATGAATTTATTTGTTGCATTAATAGCTCATTTAATCTCCCACAACAGCCCAGTGAGCTAGGATAGGCTGAGAGGCAATGACTGGATCAAGGTCACCCAGTGAACATCATGGCCAAGTTGGGATTTGAACCCTGGTCTCCCAGGTCCCAGCCTGCCACTCTAAACACTACACCACACTGCCTCCACACTGCTGAAATTGTGTTTTTTCCATGACTGTGCTTGGTGAATTGTGGTGTTATGTGTGTGTGTGTTTGTGTTGGTTATTGTTAAGGTTGGTGTTAAGTTTTAAACTGTGCTTTTATGTTTCATTAAAGTGTGCTACATTTGCCACTTGGTGAGAAAAGTCTGCTGAAAAGCTAGATAAACATCTATAAAACAAATAGATAAAACAAATAAGCCCAGAGACTTGTCATTAAGATAGGGGAGAGATAAGGCTCGCTGGAATCCAGGGCATAAGCTTCTTGCACTAACTCTTCTGCATTAGGTCTGGAGATCCATTTTAGCTCAATCTAGGTCTACAGACACTATGAAAGAAAACACTTTTTTATTAAAAAAATACAGTCACAATATATTCATTTTTAGATGTGTCTTATTGGTGATTCTGATATAGCTGGCTTTGTAGTTTGCCACGGGTTTCTTTGACTATTGAAGAAGCCAACAAAAAGCAAGCAAGGAAATCAGTATATAGAACCACAAAGATAATATACCAACTCTGTGCTCTGCATACTACCAGATCTCCTGCCTCAGCCAAACCTGACCGTGGACTGCTCTGACCTTGCCTCTCACCTGACACTTGTTGCAAACTCCACTAACTTGGACCCCGACACTGACCTGCAGGAAACAATTTCAGGATAGATGGGCAAATAGTCTAACCTGGGCCTCTTACATTCCATCAAAGAAAGTTGTGTGCACCCTAATTGTCTAACCTGGAACAAGGCAGCCTCTTATATTTCTGTCTATGAATTAAGTGAGATCCCTAGGCAAAGATGGCTGTTTATCCCGTTGTCCCAAGAAGTCAGTGATCTTTTGCGATCCCTTCTGATGCATCAGTCCTCACCAAGCAAAGAAAGTCCATGTTTTCAGAATGGGTGCCACCTGCCAGAGGCAAATGTCAGTGTGACTCTCTTGAAATACCACGAATTTCAGGCATGAGCTATTGCCTGGTCTTGTTCTCTTCACTCTGCAATCGAGTGTGTGATGCATGCCCTCTAAGGATGAACACAGGCAGACTGCTGGCAGATAGCCGGCAGTTTCCTCCACTCATCAAAAGGAACAGAGAGCACTCCTTAGTTGCATGGAAATGATGCACCTTTCTCCCAACAATCATGTGCAGATAGTAAGTGGCAAGTCTGAGATGCACAAGAGCTGTCTGTTTCCTATTGTCTGAGTGAAGAAGAAGAGCGCCTGGAGACCGTCGGTATTTTGCAAGAGGAATTCAAGTGCATACTGGAAAGTTAGGTCTGTGCAATTAAAGTGGGTCAAACCAGTCTTGTCACCCTAGCACAGCAAATCCCCTTTGAGAAGCAAGCCAACGGACCTTTTTGCAGATAGGGAAATGCACTGAGAAGTGTGGGGTGAAAGATGCATTTATGCCCCACAAACAAATCAGAATGTATTTTCAATAAAGGATATAGTCTGCAGAGGGCATCACAGTTTAAGGAGGATGTTGACAAGCTGGAACGTCTACAGAGCTACAGAGGAGGGCGAACGAGATGATCAAGGGTCTGGAAACCAAGCCTTATGAGGAATGGTTGAAGGAGCTGGGTATGTTTAGCCTGGAAAAGAGGAGAACTGGGAGGAGATATGATAGCTATCTTCAAATATCTAAAAGGTTGTCACATGGAAGACAGAGCAAGTTTGCTTTCTGCTGCTCTGGAGGGTAGGACCTGAACGAACGGCTCCGAAGGACAAGAAAGGAGACTCTGACTAAATGTTAGGAAGAGCTTTCTGGTGGTAAGAGCTGTCCAACAGTAGCTGGATGCAGCAATGTGTCAGTTTTGGTTTCTCTCAGTTTCTCATTTTCCCAATGAATCCATGTATTTAGACAGACCATCAGGGCAGCTAACTATTTGAAGTTAATTGCTAGGGCTTCATGTAGAATTGCTTTCACAGAACAAAGCCCTAGTGTTATGCCCTCTGACTTTCTTGATGGCTGCTATAAGAAATTACTCTGCGTTCTGCAAAACAGCAATAGAGGAGTATATTACCCGGTGTTCTTTTCTAAAGCTCGCCATGAAGACGAAAAATCTGTCTGAGTATAGCCACAATAAGAATTGTGTTACACCAAATGAGTTCATGTGGGGTTTTTTGTTTTTGTTTTTTGTTTGTTTGCTGTAAAACCATGTTACTTTGTGTGTTTCTCTGTTTATGTTGGCAGTCAGGAAATTAAGAGCCAGATTTGTGGTTCAATTCTGTACGGTTGTTATTGTTGTTATGCCTTATAGCTAAACAATTAAAATTACTACTACAACATTTTCCCAATATTAAATCCAGCTCTTCCACATCAGTTTGCATTTTTTTCTTTAAAAAAGCAAGCCCCCATGAAAATTCATCAGCATTTAAAGCAAATATTTCTCTTCATATACACAATTTTTGTATGTCATTTTGCCTAATTGACACATACTTTTGCAAAGCAATCTCCCCTAATATATTGCATTTTTAGAGTGAATACAAGCATATATATGCATACTTAACCCAAGCACATGCAAATTTTGACACCTCAGTGAGAGATTTGCATTGCAAAATCCCAAGAAGTGTGAATTCTGGAGGACTGGGGTGTTTCGAGTTTACATATTGCCAGAGCAAGTTAGGAAGGTTCACCTTTAAAGATGAACTGAACTGAATTTCTCCTCTGCCCTCACCTCCCTGGAAGCTTTGTGCAAGCAAATCAGGATCAGTGCTCAATAAGCAGGCCATCTAGAGCTGTGATACTCAAAGTGCTGGCCTGCAGACCAGTGCTGGTCCACAGGCCATTGGGTGCTAGCCTGCAGCGACTCCACCACAGCCCAGTTTGGGTGGGACAATTCAGGGACCAAATGTGGCACCAGTCCCTGGCACACCGGTAATAATTTTTTTGCCCTCAGATAGTTTGAGAAGCAATGATCTAGCAGAGTCCTGGTTTCCTTCTCTGTTGCAGCTTGAGCATCTCGTACAAAGGGGGGGGGGAATTGCCCAGCGCTTTTGTTGTTAATTGATGTGCTTGCCATGTGGATATATAACAGTGCCCGAGGCAAGGGAAGGAAAAAGTTGGCTGCCAAACAACTGACTCATCCAACCTGTCCTCCATCCCCGATCCAAGTCCCGAGGTCATCTTTCCTTTCCCAAGTTGGACCACAATCCATCACTCTTTGCAGCAAAACCTTGCACCAAACAATGCCTTTTAGAACATTGTGTGTGTGTGCGCGCAATGTATGTAGGTTCTGTTAATCAGATAGACCTGCAACAGGGAAAAAAAATAAAATTCAGCTATGCTGCTAACCATTCCTTCTGTTTCAAATGCCCAGGCATGGAAGCTAAAGTCACAAAAGCACAAGAGGCAGGGATGAACTGATTTGGGGGAACCTCAGTTTTTGCAGACATGCAATTTTATTCCAAGGAGGGAAATGCTTAAAGTAGGAAAATTCTAAAATAACCCAGTGGAGACCATTGAAATTCGCAAAGACAGCAAGCCCTGTGTCTCCATATTTGCTACTGCACTCATATCCTACTTGTGAGCTTTCCATAGACACTATGAGAACACAATGCTGGACCTTTGGCCTGACCCATTAGGCTCTTCTAATGTTCTTACCTAGTCCAGGGATGGGAAACCTGTGGCCCTCCAGCAACCAACATGGCCAGTGGCCAGATTATGTAAACTGTAGACAAAGGATGTCTGGCAGGCCAAAGGATCGAGATCAACTACCTGCTCAATGCAGGGATGTTGGAACAACAGCATCCCAGAAGCTGCCCCATCTCTCCTTAAATACCTCCAGCAAAGAAGAGCCCACACCTCCTTAGGCAATCCATACCACTGATGAACAGTTAGGAACCTCCTACTAATGTTTAGCCAAAATCTTCTCCTTGCAGCCCCCACCTATTGGCTCTAATCCTGCACTCTGAGCAACACAGAGGTGCACAGAGAAGAAGTCTGCTTCCTCCATGTGACAGCCTTTCAGATATTTGAAGGCACCAGGTGTGTCTCCCCTTAAGCCTTCTCTTCTCCAGGTTCAACAAACCCATCTCATTTGAACGATCCTCATGGGGATTACTTCCCACGAGCACATTTTGTCCATCCATGTGCTGATACCATGCAGTGCGAGGAATCCAGGCATGCCTGTTGGACATAAGACTTCTTCGAGGTTGTTATTACTGTGCAAAATGGCTGTACTTCCAACATCATGTGCCGCACTCATTTCAGCAGCTGGCGATCACTGCTCTGACCTTGGCTTAGCGAAACAATCAGCGGGCGCTTCCTTGCAGAAACTCAAAGCTCGAGACCACAGGCTACTTCCAAGTTGTGCCCAACGTGCTGCTGTTTCCCTGCTGCCTGAAATTAAACAGCATCTGCCGTCACAGCTCTTCCACCCCCTGGAAATTGTATTTTAAAACAGTGGCAGCTTAGCAGACACTCTTGCCAGACTCATGGTATTGACCAGGGCTAAGTGTCTTTAATGCATACTCCTTCCTGCCACCTGCTACTTTTTTAACCTCCCTCCGAGCCATTTTTATGGATCTTTTACCCTTGCAACAAAAATAGACACTATCTCACTTTAACCACATAAGCCGTTATTTGTCCCTCTTTCTGAGCCTCAGAGCATTATCATTTGGCACAATTTTCACAAGCCCTGCTTGATGTGAAGGAATAATAAATTGCTTTTCAATATCTGTCAGTCCTGCAACCCAAGGCGTCTGCTCTTCTCTGACAGGCAGAAATTCATCAGGCAAAGCTTTCCCCATCACTGATCTCCATTCTAGCTGCCACATAGAGAAAGCAGACAGAGAGAAACATTATCATTCTCCCTCTTTCATCTCTTATATACTGACGGTGAACTCATTATCAAAGTGCCTATGTTGTTGTTTAGTCGTTTAGTCGTGTCCGACTCTTCGTGACCCCATGGACCAGAGCACGCCAGGCACTCCTGTCTTCTACTGCCTCCCGCAGTTTGGTCTAACTCATGCTGGTAGCTTCGAGAACACTATCCAACCATCTTGTCCTCTGTCGTCCCCTTCTCCTTGTGCCCTCCACCTTTCCCAACATCAGGGTCTTTTCCAGGGAGTCTTCTCTTCTCATGAGGTGGCCAAAGTATAGGAGCCTCAGCTTCACGATCTCTCCTTCCAGTGAGCACTCAGGGCTGATTTCCTTAAGAATGGAGAGGTTTGATCTTCTTGCAGACCATGGGACTCTCAAGAGTCTCCTCCAGCACCATAATTCAAAAGCATCAATTCTTCGGCGATCAGCCTTCTTTATGGTCCAGCTCTCACTTCAGTACATCACTACTGGGAAAACCATAGCTTTAACTATACGGACCTTTGTTGGCAAGGTGATGTCTCTACTTTTTAAGATGCTGTCTAGGTTTGTCATAGCTTTTCTCCTATATACCGCCACATTCACACCATACATTTAAAAGATGATGACACCACTTTAAACAGTCATGGATTCCTCCAAGGAATTCTGGGAGCTGTAGTTTGTTTAGAACATGAGAAGAGCCCTGGTGGATCTGGCTAATGGCCCATTCAGTCCAGCATTCTGTTCTCACAGGAGCCAACCACAAGCAAGAACTCTCTCCTTTCTTGCAGTTTCTAGCAACTGGCATTCAGAAGCATTCCTGCCTCCGATGAACATAGTCATCATGGCTGGTAGCCATTGTCCTCCATATATCTCTATATTTGTCTTACTTGGAGATGCTAGTTTGGGGCTTTTGGCATGCATGGGAGATGTTCTACCGCTGAGCTACGGCCCCTTTCGTACAGTGAGACAACCTCCAAATGCACATTGAAATCTACGTTGGAGATTTCCAGCTGCCCAATTTAAGGGTGGTGGAGAGAGGCTTTGGTTGTTGCTGTGTGCAACTGGAAGCCAGAAACCTTTCGCCGATGCAGATCACCCAGCAATTTACTAGCCGGACCAGATCTACCATCTGCCCACCCCTGCCTTAGATAAATGTCCTGTTCCCCAGCACATCTGCACAAAGCCTCCCTGCCAATAACTCAGCGGCTCAAGCCGTCCTTGTCTCATCGCAAGCCTGAAATGAAATCCTCACATTTCTACCATGTTCAGCATACTGTACATGTACAGCCATGGAGTCTAGCAATGGAAACCCTGTCCTCAGATGACATTCCCGAATTGAGGCTGTGGAAGGGCATGCAGCAAAGGCACTGGCGTTGTCGTGCGTGGAATCCTTGTGGTCTCTTTTGATCCCTTCGTTAGCCGTGCCCTCGCTCCTAAAGGAATGAATTCAGCCTCTGCAGAAATACAGGCTACCAATGTTGTCCAAGGAGAGGGAACATGTGTGTTTGTGTGTACATGTGTATCACACAGAGAGATACTTGCACATCCCTTATGAATCTGACCCTAGACCATGAGAGCTTAAAAGGTAAAGAGACCCCTGACCGTTAGGTCCAGTTGTGACTGACTCTGGGGTTGCGGCACTCATATCGCTTTATTGGCTGAGGGAGCCGGCGTACAGCTTCCAGGTCATCTGGCCAGCATGAGTAAGCTGCTTCTGGCAAACCAGAGCAGCACATGGAAATGCCGTTTACCTTCCCGCCAGAGCGGTACCTATTTATCTACTTGCACTTTGACGTGCTTTTGAACTGCTAGGTTGGCAGGAGCAGGGACCGAGCAAAGGGAGGTCATCCCATCACGGAGATTCGAACCACAGACCTTCTGATCAGCAAGCCCTAGGCTCTGTGGTTTAACCCACAGCGCCACCCGCATCCCTAGCTCATGAGAGCTTAAGCCACATTAAAGCTGCTGTTCCTTCAGAAGAACTACCTATCCGATATTTGCAGTGGTAAGAAACCAAGGGGGAATTCTTCAGCCATTTCCCCCAAGCCTTACTAGAGTGGGATGCCTGTAGCTCAGTGCCAGGGTGTCTGCCTTGTATTCTGAAGGTCCCAGGTTTAATTCCTGGCATCTCCAGCTACTAGGGCTGGGAATGTCTTTTGCCTGGAACCCTGCTGATCATTGTAGAGCTGCAGTGCAGACTGGTCCATTGGGGAAAACAGGGAACTGCCCCACAAACCCCAGCCAGCTCTTACTTGTCTGCCTTCTCACCTGCAACCATTCCAGCGGGTGGTTGTGGCTGTCAGATTCCTCCTCCTTAGTCCTTAGTTTTGCTGCTGCAGAATTCAGCAGAGAGGAGGATGGGGATAACACTAGAATATGCTGGCTCAGTCTGTCATTGGCTGTGGCTCCCCCCTCCTGTTTGGGCTCCCTGCCTTTCGCCCTGCCAGCCCCAGTGGGCACCAGCCACCACTGCCATGCTAGATGGACACAATGGCCAGCCTCACTATAAGGCAGTTTCCTATGTTCCTTGTCACCCAGCTCTTTTCAGGAAGATACAGATGGTGTGCCTGATTGCTTTCTATTAACTTCCTGCACTCAGCTTCTTAAGGTGGACTCGATCAATTCTGTCAACAGCTACCCTGGCTCCTGTGTGAGAGGAGACCCAAGAGGCAGACCTAACCCTCCCCTTTTGTAGGAGGTTCCCCTTCCCTGCCCCCATCCTCAGATACTGAGGAAAAAAGATGCTCGATTATAGCCAGAGCGAATCTGCTAGGTGGACATATCCATTCTGCTTTCCTCTCCCCCTCTAGGAACATTTCATCTGAATTCTTGGCATACAATTCCAGATGGGAAAGGAGGGAGGTGGAGAGAGGGAGAGGGAGGCAGGGAAGGAGGGAGAGAGAGGGAGGGAGAGGGGGCATACTTAATATTTCAGTGTATATACGCAGAGTAACAACGGCATGATTAACTACTCAGCAATGCAGAATTTGCAATGCCGGCTTCCAAAATGAGCAATTGCAGCTTAAGAGCCAATAAAGTATTGTTTGCAACAGCAGCGCTTCCACATTGAGCAAAGGATTTGTAAGTCAGTAAGCAGAGCCGTCATCCTTGCATTTCAATGATATGCTATTAGGCAAGGGCGAGCATCTCCTATATATCTTTATCTATTAATCATTGACAAATAAAGATGATGCAAACGACACGGTGCTTCCAAAGCCTTGCTTGCCCAGCCAGATCAATATGCAGCAGATTTTCTTTCTATAATGAATGGTGTTTTAAAAACACATCATTTAGCTACTCTGGAAGGTTTGGCTGTGCTTGACATAATGAAATCCTCTCCAGATCCACAAAACAGGCAGAGAACAAGAGGTCATCTTGATGATCTTGAAAACCCACCAGCAGTGCAGCTAGCTAATTGTAAACTCTGGATTTAATGGTCCTGTAAGTGTGTCTGTGGAGGGGGAGGCACTTTAGAGAGTGTATATCATTTCTGAGAGGGAGTTGTTAATTAAGCCTCCTCAAAATCTTCAGGACTTGGTCTAGCTGCTAAGAAGGTTGGCTGTCTAGTCCAGTGTTTCCCAACTGGTGTTCCGTGGCACACTACTGTGCCATGAGACATTGGCTGGTGTGCCGTGGGAGGGAGGCGGGCGAGTCGGGCGGTGAGAGGCGGCGGCGGCGAGGATCCGCGTCGAGCCGGGGGCGGCTCCGCGGTGGTGGTGCCGAGCGGCGGGGCAGCGCGTGCAAAAGGGAGGAGCGCGAGACAGCGGAGGAGGAGGAGGCCGGCATGTCCGGGCAGCAGCAGCAACAACAGCAGCAGCAACTCCCAGCGACGGCTCCTCAAGCCCCGCCGCCACCCCCTCCTCCGCCCGCTATCGCCGCCACCACCACAACAGCCGCCGCCGCCTCAGTTGCCGCCGTCCCTCAGTCCCTCGCTCTGCTGCCTCCTCCCACCCCCAAAGCTTGGAGGTTCCCTGGCAAGGGGGAGGGAAAAAACTTTCACTTTCGTGCGTCCCTCCCGGCGTGACGCTGCGCGCTGACGTCACGGGGCTGTAATGGTGGTGTGCCGCGAGATTTTTTTCAGTAAACAGGTGTGCCGTTGCCCAAAAAAGTTTGGGAAACACTGGTCTAGTCTGCTTCAGTTGCAGCGGAAGCAGCTGTTAGAGTGCCTGTGCTCTGGTGTTTGTCTACTGGCTGATGTGGTCCATTGCTGGGAATCCCCCCCCCAAAAAAAACCCCTCAGTTAACAATGCCCCTCCTGCTGGTTCCTTTGCAAAGGTCCCTCGAGGTCACCTCCCTTCCACTGGGTATCTCTAGACCAGTTTAACCTTTAGGGACCAATTTCTTAATTTCTTACCATATATTTGCATGGTGGTCATGCTCCTGTTGTGACTCACCTTGGATCAGGTCCTGACCCAACCTTACTAGTGGAACCTGCAACAAAATGTTGCAGCTTGGAGTGCTCCTAGCCATTGCTCAAGCCAGGCAGCCATGCTCCTTCCCACAATACTCCCTTTCCTGCCCATTTTTTTTTTTACCTGCACCCCAAATAGTCAGCCTTCTGTGGTCACCAGGGAAGGGTGGAGCTCAGTGGTGGAGCATTTGCTTGGCATGAAGAAGGTCTTAGGTTCAGTCCCCAGCTCCTCCATGGAGGGCTGGGAGTCTCTGCTGCTGAAACCCTGCCAGTTAGTGTAGCCTGTAGTTAGCTAGATGAAACTGTCTTCTGACTCAATATAAGGCGGTCAGTTGGGAATGGGTGAATCTGTCTGTTCTGGTTTCTCTCAGTACCTCATTTCCCCAATCTTAACATCATCATCATCACCATCATCATCATCATTTCGCCACCCTTCACTGTAAGGTCCCAGGGTGGGTTACAACATCGAAACACAACATTAAAAATAGTTTAAAACAACTTAAAGGTAAAGGTAAAGGGACCCCTGATGATTAGGTACAGTCATGGACAACTCTGGGGTTGCGGTGTTCATCTCGCTTTATTGGCTGAGGGAGCCGGCGTACAGCTTCCGGGTCATGTGGCCAGCATGACTAAGCTGCTTCTGGCGAACCAGAGCAGCGCATGGAAACGCCGTTTCAACAGTACCTATTTATCTACTTGCACTTTGACGTGCTTTCGAACTGCTCGGTGGGCAGGAACAGGGACCGAGCAATGGGAGCTCACCCCGTCACGGGGATTCGAACCGCCGACCTTCTGATCAGCAAGCTCTAGGCTCTGTGGTTTAGACATCAGAAATATTAGCTGAGTTCCACATCATTCTCTGAATTCCCTCGGGGGTGGGAGAAAGTCCTTGTGAAAATTATCAGCATTTCAGTATGGATTTTTGCCTAATACATGCATTTTTACATGTTATTTTCATGACGATGTTGAAAGTTGGATACTTTATCTCAGTGGATGCATTTTGGTACACATTACTTGGCAGGAGAACTGCGCTGCAAAATATGGAGAAGAACAGGTTTCTAAGGATGACTGCGTTTAGGTTCTTTCACTGTTTCAGAAAGTGTGAGTTTGGGAGGTTAGCCTTTAAATAAGCTCTTTCCTATCCTACCTCCCGTGGGGGCTGCAAACCCTGGGGGGAGGCAGAAGAAAGGAACACCGGGCCAGGAAGCACGTACCCCATCATCTCCCTCTTGGCACGAGAGGATTCTGTCAGTCTTTGTATCTGCTCTCATGTTCAAGCAGCAAACCGCTTTGGCCAGAAGGCAGTATGTCAATCCAATAACAAACAAACAAACAAACAAACAAACAAACAAACAAACAAACAAACAAACTTCTTCCCCATTCCCCACTTAATGGACCCAACTCAAAAGGATCCAGCGGTTGTCTGGCGTGCGTACTCTAAAGTAGGAACCTCATAATCCTGCTACAATCCCAGAAAGCTTTCAAAAGGTTGGGTCCCAAATATCTGAAAGGCCATTTCCATCCCTTCTGATCTTCTCAGGTGTTAAGAGGGGGTCTCTTTTGGTAGTTCTGCCACCCTCAGTACTGTAGGGAAGCGTGGTCTGGGAGAGGACTTTTTTTTCTGTGGCAGCTCCTATACTGTGGAACTCCCTCCTCATGGAGATGTGTTGAGAAAGCATTGTACAGCTTTCCCAACACACACCTCCTTAGCTTAGCCTCTGAGAGTCGGCGAGTTTTGTTTTGTGGGATCCAGCTTCTCTTGTCAAATTCATACCACCCTGTTCCATTTGGAAAACTTTTGCCTCCTCCATCATCATAATGGTTTTATCTGTTTCTATAACTGCGTATTGCTTCATTGTTGTAAGCCGCTCTGGGATTTTATGGCGAAGAGTGGTTAAGAAGTCTTACTAAAAAGCAAAAGCAAAATCCAGAACAACCCATTTAGGCTGCAATCCTATATATATCTGCTTACCTGAGAATAAGCCTCATTGAACTCAGTTGGGCTGGGCATAGAATCATAGTCGGATCATCTGTTCTAACCTCCTGAAATGCAGGACTCTTTCGCCCAATATGGGGCTTGAACCCAGAAGCCTTAGATTACGAGTCCCATGTTCAACCGACTGAGCTATCATGTATAGGATTGTGCTGTTAATGTTACTTAATTGAACTGGAGGGCAGGGCTGGGAGGGAAAGTATGATGTGCATAGAAAAAGAAAAGGGCACCCCCCATATGGGAAGCTCTTTCACGGCAGGTATGCAGTGATTTTAAGGAATCACTAATTTTTTCTTTCAAAAGGAAGACATTCTGCATTTTGCAACCCCCATGAAATGTCTGGAAGTTTACTGGTCAAGTTATAACTCTGAAGCTGGTTTATGCAGGTTAACTGTCTGAATTTTAGATTCTGTGGCTGTTGAATTGCACTTTTTACCACCAGTTTTTTTTGAAAGCAGACCACCAGATCTTATTAAAATGATCTGGTTATAAAATCCACAGGGGTGGCAAATGGATGATGTGATTTTTCTGCAGCTCTAATCCTATTTTGTCCACAATCTGAGTGGAGAGGCAGACAGAGTAGTGGCTAAAGGGCTGGACTTGCCCTGCAGAGGCTTGCAAGTGGAATTCTATCCATATCTGACTGAAAAGTAAAGCCCATTGAGTTGAATAGGACTTACCTCCCAGGAAAGTGTGTAGATAGGATTGCAGCCTTGGGCTCTAATCTCCCCTCTGCAACAAAACACACTGAGTGACCTTGGGCTGGCCACTCTTCCCTCACAGGATTGTTGGGCGAATGAAAAGGGGGAAGGTTATCAATGCCATCCCGTGCTCCCTGGGTGAAGTGCAGGACAAAAAATGTAGCAAAGGAGCTTGCTGAGTGATGTGGGTGAAATGTTTTGCCAGTTCTCCATAGCGGCTCATTTTTCACACTGAACACCTCTATCCTAACAAGGCTAATTCTCTCTAGAGCATTAATCCACTTGGTTTACTTAAGAAATGAAAACCTCTAAGTGCAATTGGTCAGGGTGTGGTTATTCAGTAGAGAGGAAGTTCTTCTGCCCAGACTTAAAAGCACC
This sequence comes from Podarcis vaucheri, assembly GCF_965113315.1. Classification (NCBI taxonomy): domain Eukaryota; kingdom Metazoa; phylum Chordata; class Lepidosauria; order Squamata; family Lacertidae; genus Podarcis; species Podarcis vaucheri. The sequence goes on from NC_138752.1 coordinate 41,619,997, forward strand.
CTGGATATATATATATATGTATTCCTTCTTGCTGTTTATTATTTATTTTATTTATTAAATTTATATATTGCCCTTAATTCGAGGGTCACAGGGCAGTTTCCAGTATAATAAGCCATTTCGCTACAATTTCACACATACAAGACCTTAACCCTGGGATTCTAAGGCTTCAAAGCCCCTGCGGTTGTGCTCAGAGAAGGCTTCGCTCTCTAAAGAATTAGCTTAATGGTTCACAAGTAATGAGGCTCACCTGCAAAGGTTGTCTTGGAGGTCTGCATTTCTAATTTTCACAGGTATTATGAGCAATATTATTGTTCTCTCCCCCTTACCCCATATTTCCCTTGCATCTGCCAAGCATTTTTTTTTAAAAAAACCCCCAACAACTGTCAAGCCACTTCTCTGGCAGACGGAGTTGATGCGTTTGAACCGTGAGCCAGAAAAGTGTTCTCTCAAAGCAGTCATTGCTGTGTCAGCACCACGGACAGCTCATTTGTTGGGAGGCAAAAACAGCATGCCAGGAAACCTGTAAGCATACACAGGCTGTAATTGTGGGCGAGATCTGCCCCCATTGACTTATCCGAATCACTCTGCATAAAAGAGTGCTGCAAGCCGCTTTAGTCTTATCGGGACATGGTTTGGAAGGCACTGGATGGGGACTTCTTAACAAAAGAAGGACTAGACAAAATCACGGAGGTAACCACCCTATCAATGGCTATAAAGTCATGATGGTGGCTAAACAAAACCTCCAGATTCAGGGGAAGTCTATCACTGAACACCAGTTGCTGGGGGATTAACAGCAAGAAAGGGCTGCTTCTTTGATGCCCTGCTTCCCAGAGGCATCTGGCTGGCCACTGTTCAAAGCAGGAGGCTGGACCAGATTGGCTTTTGATCGGAGGCAGGATACTTACCAATAAGACTTGCTAAACCCCAACTTTGCAGAGTTAACACACCTCACCTGCCCCTGACTCTCTTCTTTCTCTCCCACTCCATCCTCCCTTGTCTGTCTGTTGTTGGCTCCCCAGTGGGGATTTATTGAGGGGTCTCCCCAAGTCTCAGCCCCGGCACCTATACTTGAGCCCCAGCAGGGTCCTTTTTCATGGAAACCAGTCACTGTGTCCTCTGCACAGGGACTATGACCCCTCCCCCCAAAAAAACCTTTTTGTTAGGACCACCTCCCTGCCCCCTGCCCCACACATCCTTAAAGAGTCACAATAGTAGTTGTGGGGTTGGGTAGGGGAAAGCCATTGGTCACGGAGGAACTTAAAGCCAGGCGCCAAGTTTTGATGGGCTGCCATCGAATCGCTCCCTCTCTAGAGTGGTCCAGGTAGCGTCCTGGGACTTGGACCAGCCTCCCCGCTCCCCGCTCTCTTCTCTTCTCCCCCATCAAGTGATGCCTTACCTGGTAGCCCCAGGCAAAGAAGCAAGCTGTAGTAGACGACAGGTATGTATCCTAAGCCACAGCCGTGCAGAGAGCCATTGTGCATGTGGATGTAGTCTTGCTCCATTGGACGTGCACCTCCCGGGTCCCCTCGCAGCGCTCAGGAAGGATGGAGGGCAGAATCAGCCTCCCAGACCCAACGCTCTGCATCCCAGCATCAGCCGCGGGAGAGAGCCGGCAGCAGCACCTGTCGCGGGGAAGACGCTCGGCAGTCTCTCCGCCAGTCGCTGGAGGAGGGAGCAGCAGTAGCGACGGCAGCACATGGTCTTCCTAGCCGGTGTAAGGGGAGGGTAGAGGAGGAGGAGAAGGAGAAGGAGGAGGGATCTTCTTTTTTTCTGCAGCTGCCTGTCGCGCAAAGGGTTAAGGCGCTTATCATTAGTTTCCCCAGGCAGCGCAGTGCTGGCTGGCGCTGCCCACCTTCGAATTACAGACAGATAAACACACACACACACACACACACACACACACACACACACACACACACACAGTGTTCCCGGTCTGTCCTCGGGGTCCTAAGGACCACCCATTCCAGGCAGTCTCTTTGGTTGGTTGGAAGCGTTGGTGCTTTTCATCCCCGCCATAGAATCGTGGAATTGGACTTCACACCCCAAAAGGCCACCTAGTTCAACTCCCCTGCAATGCAGGGAACCACAACTGACAGACGACCATCCAACTTCTGCTGAAAAAGCTCCAATGAAGACTTCACCGTCTTCTACTACTAAGAGCAACTGCCCCCTGATCTATCTTCCTTCGTTGATAGGCCCCTCAGCTACTGTTTCTAGAAGGAAAGAAGCAGAAGTCAGATCTAGCAAATCAAAAAGGGTCTTCAATTTGCATGTTTTGTTGTTGTTGAAGGGATCCCCACAAAGGAGTGAGGCAGCAGGGAGGGCAAGGTGCCAATCAAGCACTACTGGCAATGCACCCACAGCAGGCTGGCGTCTGGGCCGCCCAGTGGCGTAGCATGGGGGGTGCAGGGGGGGCTGGCTGCACCGGGCGCAACATCTGGGGGTTAGGGTTAGGGGGCGCAAATCCACGGGTTAGGGGGCGCAAATTACTTGCCTTGCCCCGGGTGCTGACAACCCACGCTACGCCACTGGGGCCGCCCCTCCCCTCCTTCTCATCTTCCTTGTAAGTGGCAGCAAGGCACCCACCAGGAAGCTAATGCTGTGGCTCTCCATCCCCAGCTGAGGCACTTCTGTCCTGGAGAGTAGCTGCCAGTCAGTGTAGACAGTATTGAGTATTGAGCTAGACAAGTGTAAGGTGGCTTCTCATGTTCCACGCTGTCTCCTTTGTGGTCTTTGCTATCGTTTTACAAAGGAATCGGCTCTAGGCTTATACCAAGACAGAATATTTGTTCACCTAACCCAGTCGCCTCTCCACTGACTGGCAGCAGCTGCAGCTGCCCAAGATCTAAGGCACATAATGGGGACAACAAGGAGCTGAATCTGCAACCTGGCATTCTACCCTGATCTGTGAACTAGTCCTATCAAATACGTTGGGAGGAGAGGAGTCCATGTATGGCAATAAACTGAACACGTGATCAAAGCAGAGAGGTCATTTTTCAAAAGGGAAAGGAAAACTTTTAACTTACTGTGCTCTCTGTGAGTTATGGGCATCTTCCCTAACTCTTGGGAGGAAATTTCTCGTTCCATCTCAGCCAAGTGGAGTTGCTCATATTTCAGCGGTGAAATATGCTGGAGCCGAAGAGCAGGGAGAATTAAGGACCTGTTCCCCTTTTCATTTTTTTTTTGGGGGGGGCAACCCACTGGGATGTTGCCAGATTAATCGCCTCATCCTCAGACCGCTTTGAATCATAACATTGAAAGGTGGTAAATCCTTAAACAGGCCTTCTGCTTGTGTACTTTTAGAATCATCAGTGTTGTGGCCAGCAGTGGCTCATTGTTATTGTTTAGTCATTTAGTTGTGTCCGACTCTTCATGACCCCATGGACCAGAGCACGCCAGGCACTCCTGTCTTCCACTGCCTCCCGCAGTTTGGTCAAACTCATGCTGGTAGCTTCGAGAACACTGTCTAACCACCTCGTCCTCTGTCGTCCCCTTCTCCTTGTGCCCTCAATCTTTCCCAACATCAGGGTCTTTTCCAGGGAGCCTTCTCTTCTCATGAGGTGGTCAAAGTATAGGAGCCTCAGCTTCACGATCTGTCCTTCCAGTGAGCACTCAGGGCTGATTTCCTTAAGAATGGAAAAGTGGCTCCTTAAACAAGTTTTTTGTTTAGTTTTTTTGGGGGTGGAATTTCTCCCTTTGGTGGTGATGATGATGATGATACAACAACAACAACATACTGCCCAACATGTTGCCCCAGCCACTCTGGATGGCTCCCAACAAAATATTGAAAACACGGTAAAATATTAGCCATTAAAAACTTCATTGAACAGCAGCAGTGGGAGGGGAAAGTTTGTACATGGTGACATCAGGACCTGCCTACTACCTGACTTTCACATAGGAACCCTCCTTTAAAAAACAGGTACTGTATCTCCTTGAAATACCCTAGTTTGGCCTTAAGGTTCTGGAACAGACCTGATGCTGGAGTGGTGAGGGGGTGTGGTAAAGGAAGGGTGTATGTCCTTAGATCTGACTTTCCCATGGGCTTGCGGTAGAGTTGTGCAACGTCTATGCTTGGGTGTTCTGTCACCTTCAGTCTCAAGGGTGGGGAATCCCAGGCATGGAGGCCAAATGCGACTCTGGAGAGCTATCTCTCTCACCTATCCTTGGACCAGTGGCATGTGGTCAGTGGACCAGGAGGGCTAGGCTAGTCCCTTAAATGTTCACAGTAAATTAGAGTAGTAAAGTATTAAAGCCTAGTGCCTTCTTCCCAAAGCCCAGGAAGCTTCTACCCAGCTTAGGGAGGGAGGCATGATGCTCTGACAGCTTTGGGATGCCCACCCAGCTTTGGGAAGGAGAAAGGAGGGCTTCAGCATCCTGTCAGAGGCCTGGGCCTCCTTCCCAAAGCCCAGGAAGCTTCTGCTTAGCTTAGGGAGGTGCGATGCCCACGTTTGACACGCACACAATGTCACCCTCCCAATCACCCTCACAAGCTGGCGCCTCTGGACCCAATTGTTCCCCTGTGAAATATTTCACCACAAGGCCTTCCTCAGGCCACACCCTTCCCAGTCCTTCTTCACACTGTTCCTGGGTAGAATGCATCCTTGAAATGTTATAACGTTTCTTCCTTGCCTGGATGGATAGATTATTATTATTATTATTATTATTATTATTATTATTATTATTAGTACTCCGCCCATCTGGCTGAGTCTCCCCAGCCACTCTGGGTGGCTTCCAACAAAGATTAAAAATACATTAAAATGTCACACATTTAAAACTTCCCTGAACAGGGCTGCCTTCAGATGTCTTCTGAATGTCAGGTAGTTGTTTATCTCTTTGACATCTGATGGGAGGGTGCCACTTCTGAGAAGGCCCTCTGCCTGGTTCCCTGCAGCTTTGCTTCTCACAGTGAGGGAACTGCCAAAAGGCCCTTGGCGCTGGACCTCAGTGTCTGGGCTGAACGATGGGGGTGGAGACGCTCCTTCAGGTATACTGGACCAAGGCCGTTTAGGGCTTTAAAGGTCAACACCAACAATTTGAATTGTGCTCGGAAACATACTGGGAGCCAATGTAGGTCTTTCAATTTATACTGCGCAGAGGTAAGAGTTACCTCCATGGCTCTGCCTACTTTTGCCCCTGTCTCCACCCATCTCTGGCATCCCCCCCCCCCAAGAATGTTTTCCACAAGGTAATGTCAGAGGTGGGTTGTGCTGGGTGTGGAGAGCAGGGATGCCATAAATATAACTTAGAATAGAGTGTGAGAGGCAAGTGGTGCTGAATTCTGGCATTGCACAGGGGGCAGCTGACATTTGAAGCCTCAATGCCCACCACTGGCAATGTGGCCCCTGGACTGAGAAAAAGCTTTCCCCCTTCCTGATCTAACATTCCCTTGGTTTCTTCTAAAAGTGGCTTGCAACAAGTCTCGGGTAGACTCTTGCACGCTCCCTGTGAATCACTAAATCCAGAGGGCAACCTGGTCGGAAGGCTGTCTCGTTTTTGTCACACTGGTGTGAGCCATTTAAACATCCCTGCTCTCAAAAGATTGCGAGGTGAAGTCAAGGAACCCACAGAGAGCGGCATGTCTCATTTAGCCACTGAAAAGAGAAGAGGTGGTTCCTGTCCGGATAATAGATCAGAAGGATACAACAAAGCATGACTCACTGTTCTAATACAAACGAGCTTTATCAACAAAAGAATTGCACATTAATTTCTCGGGCCTGGAGAGCCTCTCACCAGAGGCTACAGCAGCCTAACAAACAACCTGCACATTCAGAAAGACCAGGTGGTACATCCTTCCTTTGCAGTGGTGCAAAGATATGGGCAGTGGTACCCATTGGGGCTGGAGGGAAAGAAGATGGAGAGGCCTACCGGAGGCAGAGACAGAGCCAATGACAGAGCCAGAGCCAATGGCAGCCACTGTTCATTGATTCCAGTTTTGTCCCCATCCTTCTCTTTGCTGCTGAGTTCTGGAAGTGGTGGGACTGAGGTTGGTGGGTCAGTGCCCCAGTTTCCCTAATGGACCAGCCTCCCTTGCTTCCTGGGTCCATACCAATATGCAGGTGTCAAAAATATAGCCAATTTTGAAAGCAGCAGGAGCAAATTCTGGCATCAACCCCCACTCAAGCAGCTGATGCAAGGATTTTGAACTAGGCATTTGTAGCTTTGAATTGTCTTCTTGTGTTTTTAAAAATCCCGTTCTTAAATATTATTAGCTGTCTTGGAGATCCTGAATAGAAAAGCAGCATATAAGAGCGGCAGATACATTGCTGTGGATCAAGCAGTTTTAAAGGCAAAGGCACAATGCAGGTTGTTTTCAGTTGGCAACCTGAATCTCAGCACCAAACTCGAATTACCCCCTCTTTGTCTCTTCGCGCAACAGGTAAGTATGTCTCTAACCGTGGCTCAGTAGTGGATTTTCCTTTGCATGCAAAGGATCCAGTTCTCAGCATGTCTAAATGAGGATGGGAAAGATCTGCCAGGCAGTGCAGGTCATAGGGTAGTCAATATGCTGCCCTTGAAATGATGCTGCAATACAGCTCCCATCAGTCTTAGCCAGCCTGGACAACAACGGTCAGGGGTGATGGGAGATGACTTCTGGAGGGCACAATGTTCCGGACTGTGTCCAGTCCTTGGCATCTTTGGAATGGAAGAGACTCCTGTCTTGGAATCCTGGGAAGCTGCTGCCAGTCAGTGTAGACAATACTGAGTTTGGTGAACCAATAATCTGACTCAGCATAAGACGCCTTCCTGTGGTCCTAACACCATAACTGAGTGAATGATTGTTAAAACACAAAAATTAACGCTACTTGGATAGCTGCTGCCAGCCAGAGCACGCACTACTGAGCTGGGTGGACCAATGGTCTGACTCAGTCTAAGGCAGCTTCCTACATTCTCTGCTTGTGAACAGAGAAAACCCCTTCTCCACAATCTCCCTCCTTTCTCCACTGTAATTTCCCTCCTTGGGCTGTCACTGTAATTCCTCCTGGTTGGCACACACCCTCTGCAGAAGGGAACAGGAAGGCTCTGTTTGTGGAGGTTTTGTCTGTGCCCATTGACTTTAATAACATTAATTCAATTTACAGCTGCTGGAAAGCCTGCTCCAAACTTTCAACTTTGTGACATGTATTAAAACATGGAAGGACTGCATGTTGGTTCCAGATATTTATTTTATTTTATAATAAAAAAACCCCCAGCACATTAGTTAGAATTCATTCCATTTATTCAGTTTATATCCCACGTTCCCTCCCAAAGGAACCATTTTTTTCCTGTGAGTGGTTTTTAAGCACTGCCCCCCCCCCCTTGGGCCTGTTTTCTTTCTTAAAATGAACTAATACAGTTATCTACTTATTTATTTAATTTATGAATTGCTTCCTAGGAAGCACCTCGGAGCAATTTCACAATACCATAAAAACACACATAAAAAACCCCTGCAATACTCGTATGATAGGGTTTGGAAGGTTGTGCTTGTAGACAAGCTAACACAGGGGTCAGCAAACTTTTTCAGCAGGGGGCTGGTCCACTGTCCCTCATATCTTGTGGGGGGGGCAGAGTATATTTGGGGGGGGAGGAATAAACGAATTCCTATGCCCCACAAATAACCCAGAGATGCATTTTAAATAAAAGGGCACATTCTACTCATGTAAAAACACGCTGGTTCCCAGACCGTCCGTGGGCCGGATTTAGAAGGCGATTGGGCCGGATCTGGCCCCTTGGCCTTAGTTTGCCTACCCATGAGCTAACACAACATTGCAGAGCAGTCAGAGGTGAAATTACCAGATATAAATTCTATTATTACTGCTCTTTCATTAATTATTATTATTTATTAAATTTGCATACAGCCAGAAGAACATAGACCATCTTCTGTTCAGTTTATTTTTTGGGAGAGGTATTTTATCCTGAACTTTATCTTGATCGCCCCGGATTATCTTTATTTAGATACCATGCCACTGACTCTCTCCAAAGTTTAGAGATGATTTGTGTTCATTTCGCAAGTCTGCTGTTGCAATCGATCCTGTGTGACTGGCATTTATACATATATTTTTTTCCAAAGTGTGTGATGAGGATGAATGGTTCGCTTATGCATTTTATTTTTTTGATACGATCTTTGGAATGTTTTATATCGGTTTGTTTGCTTTAAGGTTTCATATGGGGGGGGGGACCCTCTCCCTTCTTTGCCGATTCATACACAAGGTGATGCTGGTGGGGGCGGCAATGATGTAATCTGCTCACAGCAAGGCTATGTGCTCCCGCAGTGTGAAGCTTTCCCTTCCGGAGGTGGAGGTAGTTCACAGCAGCCTTAAGAGAACTCATCCTTTAATTATATTTCTGGTATCACTTCTACAGGGTGTCCTGTCAATAAAGGATCAAACTGAATTAAGCGAAAGGATGCAAGAGTCAACTGCAGACTGAGCGAAGATGTGCCCAGGACTTCAGACGCCAGAAGCAAACATAAACAGTGACCTTTCGTCTGTGATTTCCATCAACTCTATGGGAGGGCAATTGGGTACATTTGTGCTATGATGAGGTGGGAATGGCAATGATGAGCAGAAAGCCAGCAAATGAGCTGCCAGGAAAGGCTGGGGAAATGGTTCCAACCTCAGGGCCATAGAGGTTCCTCACTGTGGCGTTTGCCTCCTAGGTGGCAAGGAAAGGAAAGGGTTAAATGAGCGTGATGTTATTGGCCAGTGGGAACCCAAGGGGAGGAGTTAGAGTTAGAGTTAGAGTTGGAATTGTTTGGAAGTCAGTTGGGAGGTGGAGAAGAAAGAGGGAGGATAAGTCTGTGGGTTGGTCGAGTTGTGTTGTGAGAGAGTGAGAGGAACTGTTAGGAGGAGTCAGGTAGATAGTTGGGATAATCAGTTTGAACTTGTTAGGAATGTATAGGTCAGCAAAGAAACTAAGATTAAGAAACTGCCACGAAAAATTAACTGAAACCATAAGCTTGTTCATGCCTATAAAATAAACTTGATCATTTGTTAATATTAACAACTGTCTGGACTCCGTGTGTACCCAAGAGAAACGGGTTGGTGGCAGTGGGGAAGCAATCAGTGGTGGCACAGGGATCAATAGACCATCAAACGTCTGGGGACCCTGTGTGATCACCACACTCACAGCCTCCCAAGGGCTACTTGCCAGGGGTTTTCGGACCAGAGGAGGAGAAAGTGGTGAAGGGCAATGGGCGCGACTCTGACACCTGCACATGTCGGCAGATCCGCACCACACATTTATGTGGGATGTAATTCACTGGGAACAGTCAAATACAACATTCTTTGTTTTCCGAGAGCGGACATGCAAGGGGATGTTTGGTCCAGCCAGTTGAAACTTCCTGTTCCTCCTGGCTGGAGCATCCTTCCTTTGCATGTGATAGAAGGTGGGCATGACCTAACCTGTCCAGGTAACAAAAGGACAAGTCTCTCTTTTTTACTTCCTTCTTTGTTTAACCACCTTCTAGCTAGGACTGCTCTGCTAGCCTCTCAGCTAGCAGAAGCACTGGAATCATTCCCCCATATGGGGTAGATCCACAAGTACATATTTGTAACTAAGTCTGCCTTCAGGGATCCAGCTGTGAACTGATGTAAGTAAACTTCTTTTATTGACTTTGAATAAGATTGTGGCATCTTTATTCTTTTAAGAGGGATTCAAGGGAACTTACCAGGAATGTACAATTCAATCTGGCACAGACTGAACTGCATAATAGTGAGAGGCTTACACAAGCCTGCAACCAGCTACCTGCTGTGAATGTAGAAACGGGAATGTAAACTCTGCTAAGTAAAGGAACTTGCTAACGCAAGTGAGGAAGGATATTAATAAACAATATATCCTCTCCTGCTACCCTGAACATTCCCACAATTTAAAGCACAGCCAATGCAGATTTAAAGCACATGACTTCATCCAAAAGAATCCCAAGGGCTGTAGTTTGTCCCTCCTAACCTTCACAATGAATCACAGCACCCAGGTTTCTTTGGGGTAAGTCATGAGTGAATGGGACCATTGCAAAAGATTTGGGTCCCAGTGAAGTCTTCCCGCCCAAGCCCCTGAGATAAGCCCAACACTTGGGGGGGGCACATGCACACTGAAATCAACCTAAAACCATCTCTTACCCTTATTTCGGATGGGATACCTGAATCTCCTCCTATTGAGGCTAGTTGCACCATCGAGCAGCCATTTTGACAGATATTGATGTTTCATTTTAAAGAGGTTCTCTCGTCAACTTGTTTTTAATTAGCCGTGGCAGATGTTCAGCTGGAAGAACATCTTTGGAATCCTGATTCTAATAACGTCCTGTTGGCTTTCAAATGTGCCTCTTAATGGGAATTTGTAATTAGAGCAGCCAAACAATTCTAGGGCAAAGGAATTAAGCAAGATGTCCAGGCTGAGAGTAGGGTGGGGACTTCAATGCAAGCAACAGAGAGAGTTACGTCAACTTTTTGTCCATCTAAATTGCCGTTTCCTCCCTATAATTTTGTTATATGGTGTGACGATAACTTTTTTTATTTAATATTTTATTTTTCATTTTCACACTTGACAACAGAATTGCAAATCTGGATTTACAGATCCGATTGAAACATCCAATCGGCGACCCCTCCTTCCCCCCTTTCTGTGGTTACTTATTTCCCCCCACTGCATAGACCGTTCATATCTAATCGTCCTTTATGTTTAAGTTATTCTCACAGCACATTTTTATATCAGTCCTGCTAGGGATTTAAGTGGTTTACAATAATTCTTCAGATAATCAATAAATTTTCCCCATTCTATATTAAAACACCTCTCTTCTTGATTTCTTAATCTTCTGGTAAATTTCACCATTTCTGCACCAGTTTTTGTTGCCCGTCTTCCTTAGTTGGAACTGTTTCTTCTTTTCATCTCTGGGCATATTGTGAGAGCAGCTGTGGAAGCCAATTGGTCTACTTTTGAGTAGGACTTTGTTGGCTACAGCCAGTAATAATAATAATTTTATGGATCTATTACATTTATACCAGACTTTTCCTGCAATGAACTCAAGGAGGCGTGCATGGTTCTCTTCCTCCCCATTTTATCCTCACGACAACCCTGACTGAGAGGCTGTGAGTGGTCCAAGGCCACTCTGTTGACTTCCTGACTGAGCAGAGATCTGAACCCTGGCATAAGTCTAATAATCAGAGTAGACCTACTGGAATTAGTGGAGATGCCTAACTTTGATTTCAGTGGAACTATCCTAACCAGAGGTGTTGGGTGGGGGTGTGTGTCATAGGAGACTGAAGCCCCATTACTATTTCTGCAGTAGAGTCCCAAGAGGATCCCTGTCTCCAGTGTCCCAGAGCTGTCCAATCAGCGTGAAATGGGAGCATTTTAGCTGCTGAGAAGAAACCTTCTCAGTCTTTGTGCTGATCGGAGCCAATCAGAGTGAAAGGAGGGGAATCAGCCACTGAGGATTGGCTCTGAGGGCCAATCTGGAGAAGGCACATGGGGAGAATATCCAGGAGTTACTCTTCTGTATGCTCCAAAGATAATCTAAGAAGCTTAGAAGAGGCATGGATGTGACCGCCACAAAATCACCCTGCACATCTGAATTTGCCACTACACTACTGACCCTAACTTAGTTGGATACAATTCTCTGCCTCTGTGGAATTGTGTTTCCTTCAGTATAACTCAGAAGGCCAAGTAACATCTTGGGCTGGGATTCTTCTGGCTGTTTTGCCCTCCCTTCCCTGGTTTTAATGTGTGGTTGCTAAGCAGTGGCACGGCTGCAGAAATCCACCTGCGGTTCATGTTGGTGATCCCTTTAAAAATCCTGCTCGTCTAAGCACACATGAGGGTAGTTGTTCCCCTGCCCTCTTCCCACCTCTCTCTCTCATCCGTGATGTTTGTTTAAATTGCTAGGACTTCTTTCAAGCTGGAAGAGTCTTGTGAAGTTGCAAGTATTTGGACAGGCATAAAAGCAGCCTGAGGTTTATGGTGATATATTTAACAAAGGGTGTGTGTGTGTGTGTGGGTGTGTGTGTGTGTGTGTATCTTGGGATGTTCTCTTTTGTTGTTTTCTGGCCTTTTCCCTGGTAGAAGAATTTTTCCTTTACAATATAATCCCCCTTATCGGGTGCATTCAATTAGCTTTTGGCTGCAAGTCACACAATACTCCACATTATTAAAATTGAAAGAGAAGGAACAAAATATAATGCAACCCTCCCAAATGTTCAGTGTGAGCTTTTCCAATTAAAAAAATTAATCAGAAAAAGCATTATAATTCCCCATCCCCATGTGGCACAGATTTCCTCCACTCTTTCAGATTTTAGATCAGGGTGGGGACCCCAACCAGCGTGGCCAGGGACAATAGGTGTTGAAGGACAACAAGATCTATTCCTTACCTCAAACTATACATTTGCTGCATATTTAAAGCACATGATCGCTCCCTCCAAGAATCCTGGGAATTATAGTTTTTTGGCAAAGGGTGTTTAAGGAGATAACAGAAATCGCTGGGTGAAAGCTGACCAAAAGTCTAGAGGTAGCATTATTATCAATTTACGATGGGGTGGAAGGACTTGCTCACAAATTTATTGACAGCTGCACAAATTATTATAGCTAGGAAGCTAGGAAGTGGAAGGGGCAAGCAGAATATAAAATGGGATCATAGTATAAAGAGGTGTGGGATATAGCTATCAATGATAAATTAACATGTGCCATTAAGGTAAGACAGGGAATATGTGGGATAAATGATTTTGAGGAGATATGGAGGGTGTCTGTAGAATTTGTACTGTTCTCTTCATCTATATGTTAAGTCTGCAAGTTGTGCATATTCCATCAACTTAAGTTGTCATTCCTTTCTGGTTGGGACCTCCCTCGTTTTTCATTTTTGGGTTCTCAAAACATGGGCCCCAGTAGTAGCATACATAAATAACCTTTTTAGACACCTGGGAATTTCAGTCTGAATTATCCCCAACAGAAAGGACTCTGGTTTTTGGGGGAAAGTACTTTTAAACATTTTTTCCAATTCATTATGGATCATCTCTCAATACTCTTTTACCCCTTTACAAGTCTAGGAAGTAAACTTTCTACCAAGTCAGATTATTTCTCCACCCACCCAGTGTTGTCTGCTTTGAATAGCAGCGGCTCGCCAGCCAGGGTGGGGAACCTGATGTTAGTTTCTGTTTTGCCACTGTGCAGCTGCTTGGAGTCACAGGACTCTGTTTACATTCCAGAGACTTTCCAGGCTGTTGGAAGTCTCACGGAGGCAGGAGACGGATGTGACGTTTACTGGTTTCCTGTTCCTTTGTTTCAGTTGCTCTCTGCTCTCATAGAGAGAGGATTTATATTTCTTTGCTGTCTGCGTAGCTTAGAAATAAAGCATAGCGATGTAGCCATAAATCTCATCACTTCTGCTGCTTTGATTCTCTGCTGAATGGAATGTGCCTGAGGCCTCATCAAAGGCTCAGGTCATTAATTATTCGTTGGGAGGGCGATGTCGGAGAAAAATGAGCTTTATCAGCTTGGCCGAGCGGAGATCCCAACACCTTTGGCCCTCTGGTTAATATACAAGAGCCTTCTCCCCTCTGGTCGTTTCCAGTCTCTGCCTGCGGAAACAGAGCACAGCTATCATGGCTAGTATTCTCGAATAGCTTTATCCTCAATGAGTCTGCCCAAACATTGCCTCTTGTGGGAGTGAGTTCCATAGTTCGGTTTCTGTAAAGAAGTACTTTCTTTTACCTGCCCTGAATCTTGCAACGTTCAGCTTCATTGTCTGCGAGTTCTAGTGTATTTAGAGTGAATTCCCACCCCCCTCTATTTCCTGTTTCCATGACATGCCTAATTTTATAAATTTCTATCATTGCACACCTTTTCTCTCAACAAAAAAGCCCCAAATGTTGCAGCTTTTGCTCATAGGGAAGTCATTTCATCTCCATGATCTGACTTCCCTTTTCAACAAGCTTTGAAAATAGAGAAATCCCAATCTTGGTTGGATCTGAAATAATTTATACGTCTATAATTGTATTTAAATAGGGAGCCGTTTTTAATTGGCTTGTATATGTGGAATGATTTTTATGTGTGGAATTGTTTTTAATTGCTTTGACATACAGAATTGCTTTTAATTGTTTTTATTGCTGATTTAAAAAAACCAACAACTGTGGATTTGCTTTGAGTTATTTTATGGGAAGTGATTCATAAATGGAATCAGATCAATAAATAAACGAAGGAAGGAGAAGGAGAAGGAGAAGAAGAAGAAGGCTTCAAGACTGGTCCTCCTCTCTCTCAACCGAGTTCATTTAAGGACAATATTCTCTTTCTTCCCATCAGCCAGCCTTTTCTGTAATGAAGCTGTTTTTCTCTGAGAAACTTCGGTGCTTTAGTGCACCTCATAAATTGAGCTTCCCTTGAAAACTGTGCCATAAGAGGATCAGTTTCATTTCCTAAATAGCTGGCCCAGGTCTGGCCAATGCCAAATAACCAAGGGATTAAGCAGAGTGGTATGGCAAGAGGCAAGGCAGAAAACTGTGACACCTCTTCACAGCTCAGACCTAAGCAGGAGGCCTGGCCAGGAAACTCTTTTATAGGCCTCAGGGTTAGTCACATAGCTGTCAACCGTCCCTTATTTGGCGGGAAACTCCCTTATCCCAGTGCCGTGTCCCGCTGCTGTCCTGGATTGATGATATCCTGTAAATTTCGAGGGTTTCAAAGGAAGCAGCTCCTCTCCCTCCCTCCCTGCCGGCCAGGGAGGAGGGAGGCTCCAACTGTGTTGCTTGGCTGCGTTGCTCACCCAATAAGGAGTCTAAGAACGACGGGGGGTGGAGCTTGCATGCCTTGTGTCAATCAAATCGGCCGCGTTGCCTGGGGACTCGCCTTTGCTCAGCGTTTCCCAGAGGAGAGGTGACAGTGGCTTTCCTTGCTGCATCCCCTTTGCCGGGTTGCTGCACTGTGGGAACCACCGCTTGAGGCTTCGTTTGGCCGCTGGCTGGGCTTTCTGCCTTTGGCTCGGAGGGGCTCAGAAGTTGCACAAACCTGTGCTCGAAAAATCCCTTATTTTGGCTGCTGATCCCTTATTTTCGAGGCTGCTGGTCCCTTATTTTCAAATCTGTAAGTTGACAGCTATGGTTAGTCATAGGCTTTGGCCTATCAAGTGTTGAAATGGTTCCTGTAGGGATAGCTGATACTGTGGCCATTCTCTTCCTTTGGCTGCTGAGGCTTCGGCCTAGCTGGCTTTAATATGGCTTGGAAGCGGACCAGAGGGATAAAGTCTTCCCTCAGGTCCACCTCCAGCCCCACCCCTGAACATAGCTGTGATTGGCCAAAGGGTCACGCGGGTGCGTCCCCGGAGGTTAGCACAACAAGAAGAGTTGGAAATGCTTCTTTCTGTACCAATGCCATGTGGAGGGAGGGAACAGCCTTGTCATGGCCGTGCCAGAGCCACAATGGCTGCTTCTGGTGAGATGTGCTGGAAAAGAGGAGCAAAAGTAGACGCCGATTTGCATACAATTTGCATGTGCTGATTTATAGGCATCGTTTTATTTCTGCCTTTTCTAGCCCACTCTGTCCTCCAAAGGGGTACGAGGTCAGCAAATGACAAGGTAGCATAATAACAATAAGAAGAATAAAACAATTTTATAAAAGCATTTAAAATATTTAGAACAGGGATTCCGAAACAGGGATCTGTGAGCTTCATTCAGCATGAAATATTCACATATGTTTTACTGCTGCTTTCATTTTTTATATTGTATTGTATTGTGTTACAGTCCGAATTCTGTGGAAGTCGTATTATTAATGCAATATATGAAATAAAAAAGGTCGTACAAAATACCAATAAATATCATACAGCACCTAACACAGCACACTGCAGTTGCTACAACAGGCAGCTAGATAATTAAGTGGTCTCAGCAATTTTCAAGTGTCCCGTGGGGGAGTGGGGAGGGTTTAGGGACCACTGATTTAGAACTTCTGCACTGCTTGCAGCCCAGTAATTTCCCACCTATGCTCTAAATCAGGTGTGGGGAACCTATGCCCCCCACAGATATTGCTTAGACAGCATCTTAAAAAGTAGAGACATCACCTTGCCAACAAAGGTCCGTATAGTAAAAGCTATGGTTTTCCCAGTAGTGATGTATGGAAGTGAGAGCTGAACCATAAAGAAGGCTGATCGCCGAAGAATTGATGCTTTTGAATTATGGTGCTGGAGGAGACTCTTGAGAGTCCCATGGACTGCAAAAAGATCAAACCTCTCCATTCTTAAGGAAATCAGCCCTGAGTGCTCACTGGAAGGACAGATCGTGAAGCTGAGGCTCCAATACTTTGGCCACCTCATGAGAAGAGAAGACTCCCTGGAAAAGACCCTGATGTTGGGAAAGATGGAGGGCACAAGGAGAAGGGGACGACAGAGGACAAGATGGTTGGACAGTGTTCTTGAAGCTACCAACATGAGTTTGACCAAAATGCAGGAGGCAGTGGAAGACAGGAGTGCCTGGCGTGCTCTGGTCCATGGGGTCATGAAGAGTCAGACACAACTAAACGACTAAACAACAACAACAATGCTCTAGATCAGGTGTGGGGAACCTATGGCCCCCATAGATATTGCTTAGATACAATTCCTATCTTCCCTGACTATTTCACATGCTTGCTGGGGCTGATGGGAGTTGTAGTTCAGGAACATCTGGAGGGCCAAAAGTTCCCCAACCCTTCTGTAGATACCTGGAGCAGCAGTTACCTGCAAAAATAAAAATGAATATGAAATTTATTAAAAGGCTGCTATTGGAATGCCTCATAAAATTCATTTGAGTGCAGAATCCCAAAGAGAAGTGCATTGCAAACTACCCATTAGTTCCAAAAGGTGCAGATGAGCTGGATTTGTTTTGGAATTTGGACCGGACAAATTCCTCAGGCAGCACACACCCTCCTGCAGTTGCTGCTTTGAATCTGTATTTAATGGTGACATTTACTCACAATCCCTATTTGTTTAGTGGCAGAATGCTGTCTGCCTGTCCCGGAGACTGGAATTTACAGCTGTGCTAGCATCTGCTTAATTCTGACATTTCATAAATGTTTTGTACTTTGAGGAGGGCAATGTTGTATGGCAGAAAAAAACTAACAAAAAAAAAAGGAGTAAGATAATGTAATCTGCAATAGGGAAAAGGATTTCCTGGTTGCTGGGAATTTTTAAAAATTGTTTAAAAGAAAAGAAATAAAAACAAACAGGATCATGGTTAATCTAATAAAGACCCCAATAATAGATAGGGCCCAGCCAGCAATAGTGTCATAACAGAAAAAGACAAGACAAGATCCTTCCAGACACCTTTTTGCTTGTGCATGATAATGTGAGCTTATGATTGTGTCAGGGCAATTGTACTTGATCCTCATTTCTATACAATACCTCAGGTTACAGATGCTTCAGGTTACAGACGCTTCAGGTTACAGACTCCGCTAACCCAGAAATAGTACCTCGGGTTAAGAACTTTACCTCAGGATAAGAACAGAAATCACACAGCAGTGGGAGGCCCCATTAGCTAAAGTGGTACCTCAGGTTATGAACAGTTTCAGGTTAAGAATGGACCTCCAGAACAAATTAAGTTCTTAACCCGAGGTACCACTGTACTCTTTGCATCTGGCAAAAACTCCTGCAGTAAATTTGGGGTGGGCATACAGCTTTGTTTCCAATTGGTGCATGCCCCGTACTTTCTTGCTGAACTTCTGTTTTTATACCACAAATGTTACAAGTTAGTACAAGCAGTGCCCCTTCAGACAGCAATAATCAGGGCTTTGTTTCAGCTAGAACTCATCAGAACTCAGTTCCGGCACCTCTCAGGTGGGCGCCAATGCCAGTCTAAGAGAACGAGGGAGGCGTTCATGGTGAGAAAAATAGCACTGGCAATAATGAAACATCGTAGAACAACTATTGAAGTGGAATTATGAGTGGGCCGCCCACTACAAATTCACATTTACTGCACTATTATTGTGTCAATGACATGTTGCAAAGTATAAAACAAAGCGCCTGGAGTGCCCACAATATTATTTTCTTGTTTCGGGTCTACTACTATGGAAGAATGTGGTAATCATTAACATGTTCATCAAACAGAAGGGCCTTGAGGCATCATCATCAACATTAATTGATTAGTATTCCCCAGACACTTGGGTCATAAATTATTTTTCCAAATCGTTGCACAGCGGACTGGGAGTGTCCTTGTTCTGTTAGCGTTATTAGTATGAAAACAGAAAGTAAAGCTTCTTGCTGCTGGGAGCTTTGATTGCATAGAGCAAGTTCCCCGAGGAGCAAAGGGGTTTGATGACACCTCAGGGAAATTGTATGGGTTGGGGTGGAGATAGTTGCCCACATGTAAATGGGATTGATGTGGATCAAATTAGGTAAGTCTGCTTAGGAATCCATGCTTATCCCCAACTCCTACTCCCTAGTAATTTCTATACTTATGGAACACACTCCATTTTCTCCCCTATTTTGAAAGTTCAGAGGCGAGTGCTATTGTTTATGTCATCAAAATGGCAGCATGCAAGGAGTGAGTTTATCAGCAGGTCTGGGGAAACCCCAAGTTTTGCAAAAGTTAGGGGTGCATTGTAGCTTTCTCATTTTTCCAGTCTTAAATTCAGTTTTCCACATTGCTGCAGCAATTTGCTTTTTTTTAAAAAAATCATTGTATTATAAAGAATGGCATTGTTGTTGCAAATAGATTGTTCTGTTTATTGAAAATGTCAATAAAACATATATTTGAAAACTCATGGGAATCCTTCAGCATTTTAGTGCAAATTTCTCATAACAAACACATTTTGTATGCTATTTTGACACGTTTTTGCAAGCAAATTTCTCATAATGTATTATGTAGTTTTCACTAATATATTCATTTTTATGCACAGATGCATTTTTGTAAACCTTGGTTGGAGAACTCCATTGCAAAATTTGGATAAATGTGAATTTCGTAGGCTAGCTATGTTTTGATTCACATATCGTTTCAGAAAGTGCACATTTAATAGATGCAGCTTCGAATGAAAATCGAATTCAATTTCTTCCTATTCTCTAAGAGGTACAAACAAATCTTAAAAACAAAAATTATTGGCGCTCAGAGCTGGAAAGAGAGAGAATGATTGATTAAAAACCGCTATGGTTTAAATCTTTTAAATTTTCTTTTTACAGAATACCATTATTGGAGAGGACCCTTTCAAGGCTCCCCCCCCCAATCGGGGCAGAGAAAGGGGTGTGTGGTGGGGGCTGGCCACCCCAGGTGTCACCACTGAGGGGGGTGTCAAAATGGCGGGCGGCACTCACCATGGGCCCTGCAGCGCGCCCGAGCCACACATCTCTCCTGGGAGTGATGCATTGGCTTGGGCGCCCATAGCTCCGCGATGCCCCAAGCAGTCCACCCACCGCCTCCCCCCCAGCTGTAGGGCGGCTGAGTGGGAGGAGGCAGGCAGACTCCTTGGAGGCCCCATGGATCATAGTGCCCTGGCTGGCCCCGCCCCCGTGGGTGGCTGGCCCCGCCCCTGGGGGCAGGGTATGCGCGCTACCCCAGGCGCCTTATTGGCTTGCTCCACCGCTGCTCCCAATACGGCTTTTGGTTGTTGTGGGTAGCTGCTGGTCTGGATCACTTGAGGTAAAGCACCTGTTAATTCAGTGGCTGCTGGTACAAGTGGGTGGCTAAATGTCACTTTTGCTTGATTACTCACAAGTGACACATTATGGATAAGCAACACAACATGCGCCACAATTATATCCTGGAACAGAAAACTTTGGTCTGATCAGCTGCACCCAGCAAAGGAGAAAACAAAATATCAAGTTACCACATAATTAAGAAATTGAGAAATGGCTGTTGGCTAGTTTCTTTCTTCATTTCTGAAAGGGCAAGGCGCACAGAGGATTTGCACAGACCTGTAATATGCCAGGTATATCCAGGCACCTATGGAAAAAGGTAGTTCCTGGCTATAACCATAGATATAAACTTCACACCAAAAAGCAACAGCCTCTTCATGTTAAATGTCACCTGAGGCGAGGGATGTTGGCGAATTCAGAGAAAAACAGAAGCAGAAGCAGAAATTGCCGGTGCTCGGTTATTTGTCCCATGTCCAGGACACAAATCAATCCAGCGAATATGATTAATATTCACTGTTGCTGCTGCTTTCAGTCTGGAAGTGATATGCAACTAATTACGTCCCTTGTCTCCATTTGCATTCCATTTCCTTTGCATCGAAATGAACTGAGTAGAAACTGTAGTGTCCACATAAGCAATGCAACTCCCCAACATCTCCAGGTAGGGTCGAGAGACCTTTTTCTGAATCCCTGGGGAGCTGCTGCCAGTCCGTGTAGACAGCACTGAGCTAGATGGACCAATGGGTCTGACTCAGTAATATGGCAGCTTCCAGTGGTCACTAACATTACTATGTACGCTGCTGATCTGATCCATATTTTGGGCGCATTACGTGTGTTATGGCTAATCCTCTCTGCTGCTTGGTTTTTGCTGAAGAGCCGGCAGTAAATTGTGTACTTGTGTGTTTGTGGGCAGCTGGAGGGCAGCCACTTAGAGAATATAAATATCCGGCAAATTGGTTTCATTGTTTAAGCAGCAAGCTGTGATTTTGACCTAAGGTGGTAGCTGAAATAAAGACGTTTCAGCCTGCGTATACATGTCAGAGACGCATCATTTCTCTCATTCAAACTGCTCTTAGGAGATAGATCCTATTCAGAAACACTAGAAGCTTTACCACCTAAGTCCACCACCCACCTCTGCACTGGCTCCCCCACCCTAGAGGATCCAATGGTTGAGGATTTACTAGATTTCACAACTACAGCATCATGGATCCCCAAGGTTGAATTTCAGCCAATCTTTAAGAGACCTTAGCTCAATAAACCTGTTTTGAATTCCCAAACCAATCTGGTAGCCACGTGATGGGAGTAGCAAACAGAGACAGAGTTTTCAAGCAGAACATTAAAAACATGATAAAAGATCAAACATTAAAAACTTCCCTAAACAGGGCTGCCTTCAGATGTCTGCTAAAAGGCAGATTGTTTATTTCCTTGACATCTGATGGGAGGGCATTCCACAGGGTGGGCACCACTACGAAGAAGGCCCTCTGCCTGGTTCCCTATAACCTCACTTCTCGCAGTGAGGGAACCGCCAGAAGGCCCTCGGAGCTGGACCTCAGTGTCTGGGCAGAACGATGGGGGTGGAGACGCTCCTTCAGGTATACTGGGTCAAGGCTGTTTAGGGCTTTAAAGGTCAGCACCAACACCTTGAATTGTGCTCGGAAACACACTGGGAGCCAATGTAGGTCTTTCAGGAACAGTGTTATATGGTTTAGGTGCCCACTCCCAGCCACACAACTCCCATCACCTATCCTTGTTTTAAATACATAGACCATAGAATCATAGAATTGCAGAGAGGGATAGAGAATTTGCTTTCCATGCAGAAGGTCCAGGTTCCATCCTTGGCATCCCCAGGTAGGTCTGTGAGAGACTCGCTGTCTGAAATCCTGGAGAGCTGCTGCCGGCCAGGGTAAAGAATACTGAGCTAGGTGGGCCACCGGCAGCTTCTTATGTTCAGTCTGAAATGTGGACAGGATAGGGAAACATTTGTCTATTGGATGGGTCTACCAACTGAATGGCACAGCGCTTCAAGGCGAAAGGAAGCTATCGATTGTTCTCACTGAAGAACATAACCGGTTTAGATAGCCAATGGAGATGTGCAGCTTTACCGCTCTTGCAAAATTGCTTACAGGAAGGCAGGCAAAGGCAACAGAAGGGTCAACTCCTTGATGGAGCCGCAGTGTTTTTCCCCCATACCCAACTGATGGAAAATTTTAATGCACCAACTATAAACCTGGGATGGGGAACTGGTGGCCATAAAGTTCAATTACAACTTTATAGCTTGGTCCAAATGGGTTGAGAAGGATGCACTAGGTTCACGGCAGGCCAGCTAAAAACCATCGTCTCAAGGGGGCAACCAAGGTCATAATCCACCCCATACATTTCAAGCATATTTCTTGCACATAGCTTCCCCCCACCCCTGGGGATCCTGGGAACATTAGCTGACCCCTCACGGAACTGCAATTTCCAGAACCATTAAGAAACTGCAGTCCCTTCTGTGAGGGAAGCCATGTGCTTGAAATGTGCTTGAAATGCGTGGTGCGAATGCTATGTGAGGACTGGCTCCAAATTCAAACCTCCTAGCTTTAACTAGTTTGCCACCTGAGTCGTCAGGCTGAGGAATCATCTTCTGACTTTGACATGTTTCTCTGTGTTCACAGCTACACCCTGTCACGGGAGGGGAATTGGAAATGTATGTTTCCTTGATGAATCATGCGCTTTTCCATTGTATTCAGATGGTCCCCGTTTTAATCTGGCCCGCCAAGCTTACTAACTAATGCATTTTCACATTTCTCATCCTCAGATGCTGTTTGAGGCTTATTCTTACTGACAGGCTATTTTATCATTATTCTTAAAAGCAGAGACCTGCCACAAATAATTTATAGAGTGCCGAACCAAAGATAACTAATGACCTGCTGGCAGAGCCAGTCTTTGGCTATTTGATGGTGTTTTGTACTTGAGTATTCTAGTGGGCGAAGAGATATGTAATCTAATGGCGGCAATTATGAGGCCCTTCACACAACTTTAGGGTGCTGTGTTTCTTAGCATGCAGAAGAGCAGCTCTGCCTTCCTGGCATTGACCCCTGTAACTTGCTCTGCTCCTGTATAAGATATGGGGGAACAATAGGAACAAACTCCTAGGGATCTGGGGGGGGGGGCTTCGGCCCACACAATAAAATATTTGAGGGGGCTGCCCCCTCCAAGTTGATGGGCATTCCTATTCAAATGGTGTGTGTGCACTGTGTCATGTGACTGATTATGTGGGGTGGGGCTTACCAGGGTCCCCACAATATTTTATTCAGGTTGACACCCCTTGGGGAACAGAGTGCTTCCTAAGAGGGCGAGAAAGCCAGAACCCCCTGTTGCGATCACACAGGGTCCCCTGACATTTCACCGTCTATTGATCCCCGTGCCACCACTTTATTTATCGCTGCCACCACCCAGGCCCTACTTGGTACAATACTCAGTCAGGGTTAAACTGGAACATAAACTTCTGTTTATTTATTGCAGTTTAACAAGCATGTGGTTTCATAAACTGTATCAGTCAATTACAAATATGGGGTGCCTATCCAGACCTATAACTTCCGCTACCTGCTCTCACTCACTAAACCACCTGATATTTACTTCCTAGCTCCTAACTGTTCCTGACTCAACTTATTTCACTACACTAACTCAACCTACCCACAGACTCTATCCCAATTCACTCCCACTCGAACCAACCACCCAACTCCCAACGAACTCCTCCCTTCGCCCCTCCCAAAGCTGGTTTTATAGTCCCTCTGACTCCACCCCCTGGGTTCTGATTGGGTAACTTGTTTAACTAATTCACCTCCAGCACATTCATATGTTAACGTCACACCTCCATTGGCATTGGCAAGAGCTAGCCCACAAGGCAAGGTGAGGCAGTGGCTTCAGGGCAGCAGGCTGTGGGAGGCTGTCAAGGGGACTCCCCAGCCAAAGGCAAAGATAACACAGTCACTTCTACAGCTCTAGATTTCTATGCACACCAATCTATCATCCGGGCAGCTATTCCCAGTCCATGGAAGAGTTGTAGCAATGGGGGACCACTCCCTCTCCACCAGTTTATGCACCTCCTCCCCTATGGGCTGCACGCATGCAGCCAGAGACTGTGCCCGCCTGGCAACTTCCTCTGCTCATCCCTTTTCAGCCCCCTCCTGGATCTGGGAGACAGTGGTGCAGGAGAAGGTGGGAAAGTACCTAGCCCTTCACTTGCCAGCCCTGCCTCTACCCTCTCCTAATTTCAGCACATTCTGTGCTCCACGCTCCCCCTGCCTCTGACTCTTCCCTTCTGGCCAGAAGCTTCCCATAAATAACTGGCTCCCTCACCTGACTCTAGCCCCGCTTCCCCTGGTGCACACTTGCCAGTGTCCTGACAGCCTCTACAGATGGGTGGCAGATCTAGCCTCCAAATAGTGTGACACTTATTGACCTCCAGTGCTTGTCAACTGCATCTTCCACCTCCTCTGTTATGTGTCTGCCCACCACGGATGCATGGCAGCAAAGAAGGTCGGAGGCACTGCCTGTTTTGCCTCTAGCTGTGAAGGGGATGCAGTGTGGACACAGTCCTGAGGGTCAGAGGGAGAGACCTAGAGGACTCCAGTTGGCCTGTAGGCCAAAGGTTCCCTCTCTCCCCTGGTGTGGAGGTTCCTTCCTTCTTGCTACCTGAGACAGCCAATTGGGGGATCCTGAAAAAAGGTAAGCAGCAACACACACACACCAACATTTTGAAGAAACTTCTCCACCTTTCCCCAATTTACATGGGGGGAAAAGACTGTTGGGAAAGCAGGGAGAGGGCCTTAATTCTCATCCTAGTGATTACATTTTTAAAAAATGGAAAGGAGGAGGAAGGTGAAGAAACGTTCAGACAGAAAAGAAATATTATACTGCAGATGTGGCATGCAATCACCTCCCTGTTCAGTCTGCTGCCAGATTTTTTCTCAGCATTGAAATGCATTTTTATTTTTATTTTTATAACAACAACAGCAACAGCATGAAAAGGTTTTACCAACATCTGGATGCTATTTGGCTGGCAACCAAACAACAGCAAACAATTCCACCCAGAGCTATAACGTAGCCGCCTTCTTTTTTAAATCGCACACTGGAATAGCTTTTTATAATGTTACCTGATCACTTAGAATGATACACAGGATCCTGTGTCAGATTTACAGTAAGGAGATGAAGTCAAGGCTGAGATGAGGAAGGATATTCAAAGCATGTTAACATGACCTCATTGGTTTTTTTTAAAAAGTGACGTTCGCAGGACTGGCTCCAGAGTGTTTAGATTTTATTTTGGGGGAAGCAGGAGCAGTGGCCAGTGTGTGTGTGTGTATGTGTGTCTGTCTGTACTTTTAGCAGGTGAAGTGTTAGTGATAGGATTCTCTCCCTCACACTCTTCTTGCTTCCCACAGGCAGTTGGTGTTCATGGAAGCAAGTCCATTATGGGAAATGATGCAGTGCCACATTGATCTCAGTCTGCCCACAGCCAACTCCCCATCTTCCTTGCCTCCTTACTTACAACCAACCCAAGGGGTGGCCCTGCCGGTCTGCTTCCTCCTCCTAGTCTCAGGGTTGTCACTGGAGAACTCAGCAGAGAGGAAGATGGAAGCAAAACTGGGATTAGTAGACTCTGCCTGCCATTGACTTTGGTGCCACCTGCTGTTGGGCTCCTGCCTGCCACCCTGCCAGTCCCAAAGGACGCCAGTCACCACTGGGGTGAGAGGGAGGTGAAGTGACTGAGGCAGGCCACAGCTTTGTCTTTGCCTGCTTCTCTTGCTTTCTTCTTCCTTGGTGCAGGACAAACTTGGGGTTTGTTCCTTTGGTTCTTCACTCCATTCTGCGATTCTGATCAGCCCTTTCGTTTTGTCGCTTTCGGGGTTGTTTCAGGGTAGCTGACAGTTTTAAGGAAGCACGTCAGAATGCAGCAAGCAACAAACTGGGAAAGGCGCCGTAAATTATCCCCTGTTATTTACACACGTGGAAAGCAATCAAAACCACCAGAACAATAGGAAGCATGGAGATGCGCCGTAAAGTTATATTCCACTGACGACATTCATTTTGTTAACTTCCTGTTGTCAGAAATCAATTTGCTTGGATTCGTTCCACAAATAATTGGAAGCCTCGCCAGTTCTAATCTTAAAAATGCTATAAAGCTGTCGGAGTCAATGAGTTTCAGTTCATGTAGGAATTATACATTCTGAGCATTTCCTTTACTGGAAACAGATGTAGGAAGAGAGAAAAGACATTGTCGGGACTGGTGGTGAGAGATAGAAATAAATGTATGTAAACTGGAAAAAGGGGCAGAATGCAGGTTTTTGATTTGATCGCTGCAAGAGAGAGAAAGAGATGCCTTTTGTGTAGGACAGGGATGGAGAACCTTTTCCAGGCCAAGGGCCGCATTTCCTCCTGCACAACCTTTCAGGGGCCGTGTTCCAGTGGTGTGTAGAGCAACAAGTGCACATTTTTGCCCTTGTAAACGAGTTGGCTCTTGTCTGTCATTGGTGCTTCCTCCAGCTCCCTGCCTTCCACCCTACAATAGGCAGAAGCCACCAATGCTAGCCATCTTTGCCATTTCCCACAATGCCCTGAACACAAGAAGGAAGAAGAGGACAGGCCCCTGAGATACCCCAGGTGAGAGCGCCCAGGTGTCCGAACACTCACCCCCAACACCATTTTCTAGACACGGTCCAGGAGGAAGGAGTGGAACCACATTGCACAACAGTGCCTCCAACTTCCAGGCCTCCTATAGAAGGATACCTGCTGCACCTGCTGTTATATAAGTCCATTAGACCAAGTCCTGTCTTCTGGGGCAGATCAGATGGTCCTAGAGGGACATGAAAAGTCAATGGCATGTCCATCAGGCAGGTAAACCAGCCTGGACACAGGAAGAGTTGGGGCACAGAAGGAGTCACCCAGTACAGGCAGTGCATAGATAAACCATGGAATATGGAGCCACCAAATTGGGCAGCTTTAAAAGAGGATTAGGCAAATTCGTAGAGGATAAGGCTACCCATAGTGATTAGCCATGATGACTATGTACTACCTGCACTGTCAGAGGCTGCATGCCTCACAACACCAGGTGCTGGGAATCTCAGGTGGGCAGAGTGGTGTAGCACTCAGGTCCCTCTTGCACACTTCCTGCTAGTATCTGGTTGGCCCCTGCAGAGGCTGGTCTGATCCAGCAGCCTTATCTAACGTTGTAGTCTTGTTTTTGTAACAGAAGATAATAATGGCCTGGTAATGCACTTGCTTTCTTCAGGGCTAATACCTGGTGCCTTTCAAAATTCAGAACCATGCATAATGGATGCCTTAACTCCACATATAAAATTATCATAAAAAGGCAATTCAGACTATTTTTGTCATTTGCTGTGCTGGATTATTCTATCTTTTAAAAAGCTCTTAATGTCCATAGTCCTTCTTGGTTCCACAGAGCAAAAAGGAGTTCTCGTTGGTCTATTGATTTTTTAAAAAAAACTTTGCCTTATTTTCTGCCTTACGCTTAAGCACTTTTGAAGATCGATATTTTTTACATTTTGACCAACCCACCACATAAAATATGGATTTATCCCTTTGAGGACATTCAAATCGTGCACCTGAAACATTTGTACCCAAGCAGAGCTTTCAGAAGAAGACATCTATATGCCTTATTTAATGCTACCCATAATTTAACATCATTGAAACAGCAAGGTTTTAGGGTAGAGGTTGCCAACCTTTTGGGCCTTGCGGGCTCAGTTGCAAATGGTTATCCATCTTGGGGACACCAAGCACACCCTGCAAGATGTTCTATTGGATATAATGGAATGCCTCTTGCAAGCCAAATTTTGAGAGGGGTGGTGAATCCCCAGGGCCACAAGAAGGCCCATGGGCACTTGTGGGCACCACATTGGCAACCCCTGTCTTAGAAGCTATATAGTTTGATTAGTGATGGGTAAGCCTCCTAGTTTGAAATCGTAGAAGGCTAGGTTGCCTTTTTATGGCTGATGTTGTCCCTACCACTAGGTCAAATTAAGCTCACACTGGAAACTGCTTGGCAGGGGGTTGGACTCAATGGCCCTTGTGGTCTCTTGCAACTCTATGATTCTATGATTATGCTGAGTCTAATCACTGGGCACAGACTGGCAATAGCTCTACAGGTTCCAGATGGTGTTATGTGGTCTTTGTTTGCCTGAGCTTGAGTCTGGACTAAGGATTCTGGGCCCCTGTGTTCTGATTCAATACATGATATCCAATCACATAATATTTTGGGATTTGGGCCTCTGTCATTGGCTCTTAAACTCTTAGTTATGATTCGCAGCTTGGAAGTTTAGACAGCCAATCCTGTTGGGAGTGGCAGTGGCCCCACTCATAAATGTATATAAGCAGTTGCTTTGCCCCTGTCATCCAGTTCTGTTAGTTCAATAAAGGTTCTTGCTGTTATCATTGTGTCTTGTCTCGTGGGAACCCACCTACACTTCACAGGGGTTTCTTCCAGCCCTGTAAGCCAGGACTGATGGTGGGATTTTCTGCACGCTCAGCTGTACCTATGAGCGATGACCCTTCCTCACTGACCTATTACAGTAAATTGATTGAGTCGGCCAAGTTTAGATCTTCTTTTTCTCTCTCTGCCTTAGGCCTGCCAGGGACTGAAGCTACACTGCAACACATTGTTGCAGGACTTGACTTCTACACTAGGAGTTGTAGCCAAAGTTAGGTCTATTCAGACACATTGAAATCAATTGAGATGACTAACTTTGGTCCCCTCTTTTCAGGAGGTGTGCAGAACTTGATTGGCGAAGTGTTAGTACAAGGGATTGATTGATGGCTCATGGGAAAACATGATCCATTTAATGGTTCCATTGATAAATTAATGAACAGGTGATAACAATGGAATAGGGCTAGTGGCACAGTGGGTTGGTGCACCTGGTTGCTAACCAGAAGGTTGGTGGTTTGAGCCCACCCAGGGATGTTTGGGGTAGGATTCCTACATTGTAGGGGGTTGGACTAAATGACCCATTGGGTCCCTTCCAACTCGACAATTCTATGATTCTACGTCTGCCCTGAACAAAGTTCCTACATTCAAACCTGACGGAAACATTTCGCCCTGTGTGTGAAAATGCTTTCCATGTCACAGTTGGCCACGGGTACAAATTTCAGAATTAACCTCTGTTCCCAAATGGCTTGATCCATATATCCTACTGAAGACGATCAAGAGGTAATTTCCTCTCCAGTGATGTTTTAGATGCAAGTCCGAAACTTGACTATATTTTTCATGGACAGGTGAAATATCTTTTCACTCTGGCTTTTCTGCAACCATTAGCCACCATTTGCATATTGCGGTGGGCAGGAATGTTTATATGGCTACATCTTTAAGCCCTAAGAATCTGCTTTGCATCACGCTTTCGAAAAGGGTTTGCTCAATCTCCCTCTGAAGTAGCAATTCATTTTGATCATACACCTCCCCCAAATAAAAAGCGACCTTGCTTTATAGCTGCTGACCCATGCAAATGCAGAAGTGTTCTCTTCAGCAGGCAGAAATATCATTGGTAACTACTGTTCCGCATGCAGATAAGGAGCAGTGATAGAGCAGTGATGGCCCCTGTAGCAAACTAAAATAAGCTGGGCTTTTCTGGCTTTTAGTTTTCAGAGCTGGCTGGTCACTCCAAAGGCGCAAAGCCCAGTGTACAGGTTGA
Organism: Podarcis vaucheri; assembly: GCF_965113315.1. Classification (NCBI taxonomy): domain Eukaryota; kingdom Metazoa; phylum Chordata; class Lepidosauria; order Squamata; family Lacertidae; genus Podarcis; species Podarcis vaucheri. The sequence continues at coordinate 41,649,217 of NC_138752.1, forward strand.
TTTATCATGAGAGCCTTTGATGGGGCACTTTTGGCTGTTCTCCACACCCATGAGGTTTGTTTGTCCTTCACTAGGAGCCAAACTTTTAGTGCTGCAGGCCCTGCCCTGTGGAACTCTCTGCCACTGGAGGTTTGGAAGCAAGACCTCACGTGAGAGCACAGCACCTACAAATGCATGAGATTGTAAACTCACATGAGAGCACAGCACCCAAAAATGTGCTTTGGGGCTCTGTGCTGTCCTGCGAGCCACAAGGCTCACATGGAAGTGTGTCCTGGAAGACATGTGTCCCAGTTTTCAGCCGGTTCTCCTGTGTTCTCCCAGGAGAGCATAGTGGCCGTTTGGGATGCTGAGATGATGATGATGATGATGATGATGATGATAATGATGATGATGATGATGATGATGATGATGATATATTTATGCTCCACACATCTGGCTGGGTTTCCCCAGCCACTCTGGGTGGCTCCCAACAGAATATTAAAAACACCATAGAACATCAAACATTAAAAACTTCCCTAGATAGAGCTGCCTTCAGATGTCTTCTAAAAGTCAGATAGTTGTTTATTTCCTTTTTTTAAATAAAATATTTATTAAAGTTTCACAAATTATACAGACACACAACAATACAAACACACACACACACACACAAAAAAAAGAACAAGTATAATTTCAAACCCTTATTTTCTTATAACCTACTTCTCCGACCTCCTCATACCTCCCCTTTCTGCATTCCAATTTCAAATTTTAATTCAGCAAATCCTCACCCTTAAATTTATCTAATTTTTAACCTTTCTTTTCTTTTAACTTAATCTTTACAACTGTAATCCAGTTATTTTCTAAACCAGCATCATTCTAACATTCATTAATTTTACAATGTTTCTTAAGGTAGTTCTTAAATTTCTTCCAATCTTCTTCCGCTGTCTCTTTTCCCTGGTCTCGGATTCTGCCGGTCATTTCTGCCAGTCCCATATAGTCTATCACCTTCATCTGCCATTCTTCCAAGGTGGGTAGATCTTGTGTCTTCCAATACTTTGCGATGAGTATTCTTGCTGCTGTTGTAGCATACATAAAAAATGTTCTGTCTTTCTTTAACACCAATTGGCCGGTCATGCCCAAGGCCTCTGGTTTCTTAAGAAAGGTATATTTAAATACCCTTTTCATTTCATTATGTATCATTTCCCAGAAAGCCTTAATCTTTGGGCACGTCCACCAAAGGTGAAAGAAGGTACCTTCAATCTCTTTACATTTCCAGCATTTGTTATCAGGCAAATGGTAGATTTTTGCAAGCTTGACTGGGGTCATGAACCACCTATAAATCATTTTCATAATATTTTCTTTTAAGGCATTACATGCCGTAAATTTCATACCGGTGGTCCACAACTGTTCCCAGTCAGGAAACATAATGTTATGACCAATATCTTGTGCCCACTTAATCATAGCTGATTTGACTGTTTCATCCTGCGTATTCCATTTCAACAGCAAGTTATACATCTTTGACAAATTCTTAGTTTTGGATTCCAACAACTCTGTTTCTAATTTTGACTTTTCCACCTGGAAACCAATTTTCCTGTCCAATTTATAAACCTCCACTATCTGATAATAATGGAGCCAATCTCTCACTTTGTCTTTCAATTTTTCAAAACTCTGCAATTTCAATTTGTCTCCTTCTTGTTCCAGAATTTCCCAATATTTCGGCCATTTGGCCTCCATATTAAACTTTTTCAAAGCTTTCGCTTCCATCGGTGATAACCACCTTGGGGTTTTGTTTTCCAATAAATCCTTATATCTTATCCAAACATTAAACAATGCTTTCCTTACAATATGGTTTTTGAATGCTTTATGTGCTTTAACCTTATCATACCATAAATATGCATGCCATCCAAAAACATTGTTAAAACCTTCTAAGTCCAAAATGTCTGTATTTTCAAGAAGCAGCCACTCTTTCAACCAGCAGAAAGCTGCTGATTCATAGTAAAGTTTTAAGTCTGGCAGTGCAAATCCACCTCTTTCCTTTGCATCAGTTAATATCTTAAATTTTATTCTAGGTTTCTTGCCCTGCCAGACAAATCTGGAAATGTCTCTCTGCCACTTCTTGAAACACTCCATCTTGTCCACAATTTGCAATGTTTGAAATAGAAACAACATTATAGGCAATACATTCATTTTAATCACAGCAATACGGCCTAACAATGAAAGTTTCAAGTTTGACCACATTTCTAAGTCTTTTTTTACTTCTGCCCAGCATTTCTCATAATTATCTTTAAACAGATTCACATTTTTAGCTGTCATGTTAATCCCCAAGTATTTCACTTTCTTGACCACAGTTAAACCTGTTTCATTCTGGAACCTCTCCCTTTCAATAGCTGTTAAATTTTTCTCTAATACCTTAGTTTTTAGTTTATTCAATTTAAATCCTGCGACTTGGCCAAACTCTTCAATTAATTCCAAAACTCTTTTAGTACTAGAGTCTGGCTCTTGTAATGTAAGTACCAAATCATCTGCAAATGCTCTCAATTTGTACTGTTTTACTCCGACCTGTACACCTTTAACCAGCTGGTCCCTTCTAATCATGTTCAGCAAAACCTCCAGGACCGATATAAAGATAGTTGTTTATTTCCTTACATCTGATGGCAGGGCATTCCACAGGATGGGTGCCACTACCAAGAAGGCCCTCTGTCTGGTTCCCTGTAACCTCACTTTTCGCAGAGAGGGAACCGCCAGAAGGCCCTTGGAGCTGGACCTCAGTGTCTGGGCTGAACAGGCTTTTTGCCTCATAAAGTGTTTTTCTGAGCTCCATGATCTCACACAGGTCACACGACTTGCACAGGAGAAGGAATGAGAAGACACTTGTCCCGGCTTTGAGGCTCAACATGTTGGAGGGTATGGAGGAAGGCAAAGACAATAACAGGGCCTCCTCCAGGCAGACTGTCCCCTCCCACTCCAGCAAATTTAAACTTTAAATGTCACATCATTTCCTTTAGTTCTTTAAAATTGTAAACTGCCTTGGGTGCCTTGGCAGATAGGTGGTATATAACGGCAATGAATAAATTAAATCAAACGTGTTCTTCATTTTCAATTTAATTGCCCTTTCAACAACTTTTTTGCATCGAAAATATAACAACCTTGCTATAACCTCAACATACATGGTACCTTACATGGTTATCTTACATGGTTCAGTTTAGAAATGTATGTCTGTCTTATATTTTAATATGTAATTTTAATTTATAATGTACATTTTTTTAAAAAACTGATGATTTTATTTTGGAAAATGTTCAAGTCTCTCGCTGGTTTTTAACATGGGACCTTGTTAATTTTAATGTCTATTTTGTATTTTCCCCATAAACCACTTAGGGGCTTTGATGAGTAAGCGGTAGATGCAATCCCATCGAATAAAAATAAAATAAACAATGTAGGCAAATGCTGTTGAATATATACTCAAAAGCTCAATGACAGTTGCCCACAGCTACCACCATCCCTACAGGGCGTGGGGACGTTGCAACAGCCATACATGCCACTGAGTTACTGTGAGATTTTATGGGGGCTGCTTCGACCGAGCAGGTATGTGATATCTACCTGAGAGGAGGTGATGGTCTGGAAAAGCCCAAACCTGTCATCAGCATGGCTGATAAATAAACCGTGTGCTTTATTTCCTGGACTTCCTCCACTGAAATCTCTCTCTGACAGTGAAAAATTGCATCTGGCGAAAGAGCATCCTGCATTATCTAAAACATGGGGTGTAGCTCCCTGGTGGGAGATGGCAAGGTGGAGACCCCCCAAGGAGCAGCCATTACCACAAATTCTATGTTCCACCTCCGCTGTCAGAGGGAGTGTGTCAGTTGCCAGGAATAACAATTATGGAGAGGGAGTCCGTTCAGTGCCGGATTTACGTATAATAATAATAATAAATTTATTTATACCCCGCTCTCCCTGGCAAGAGCCAGGTTCAGGACAGCAAACAACAGTAAAAATTACAGTAAAAACATAATGGGGGGGGGACCAATTTAAAATACAGGTTAAAATGCCATTTAAAATGCAGCTTCATTTTTAAAAGTAGCCCATAAATCAAAACCATAAGGGGAGGGGAAACATAAGGGTCAGATTGAGTCCAAACCAAAGGCCATGGGGTGCAGTGCTCATCTCGCTTTCAGGCTGAGGGAGCCGGCGTTTGTCCACAGACAGTTTTCCAGGTCATGTGGCCAGCATGACTAAACCGCTTCTGGCGCAACGGAACACTGTGATGGAAACCAGAGCACACGGAAACACCGTTTACCTTCCTGCCGCAGCGGTACCTATTTATCTACTTGTACTAGTGTGCTTTTGAACTGCTAGGTCAGCAGGAGCTGGGACAGAGCAACGGGAGCTCACCCCGTCACGGGGATTTGAACCGCCGACCTTCTGATCGGCAAGCCCAAGAGGCTCATTGATTTAGACCACAGCGCCACCCGCATCCAGAGGGTGCCCTCAATCCAAGGAGGACACAGACTTTTCCTAAAACACTTACCCAAGACAGCAGGGTTCAAGGTGTAGTGTAGTTTCAACAAGCCAAGATTAAGCGCAGAGAATCAGTTGAGGTTCAATATGTAATCCAGAAAGAAGTTCAGGAAGTTCAGGAAGGAGCCAGAGGCCTAGGTTGTTTCTAGAAATTGGAATGCCCAAGAGGGAGTCTTTGAATACTGTGGGCTCCAAAAGCACATTCCAGATATGAAAGGAGGATGTAACAGAACCAACTAAAGAGGTCCAAGGGGTGCATTTTGCTCCTGGACCTGAGGTTCTCCACACCTGGATGAGATGATCTCCAAGTAATCTTCCACCTTCAAAATAGATGACTGATAAATCTGTGTCTGAGACATGTGTTTTGTATAATGTTTTGGTAACACGTTTTTTCTTAGTGATACCTCAGATACACCTGAATTTTCAAAAAATAAAACTGAAAAGTTTTAAATTCATTAAAAGCGGGACTCTCTGCGGCCCATCAGCTAGCTAGCTGGGATGAAAGTTGGGTCTCAGATCTGGAAAGGCTGTTGATGGTCTGGTCTACATCTTGTTGTATAAGTGCTGTATTCCTGCTGTGTATTAAAGGGGGAACTTTGGTAAAAACAAGCTCTGGTGAATCATTTATTTTGCCTTTTCAGATCTTGCATCTGAATTCCCGCTCTGTCTAGAAACATCAGAACAGTGTCCTTCCCAAATTGGAGCTCACACATAAAAAACAAAACTGCCCATTTTGCAAGGGCAGAATGAAACCTGACAGTTTCTCTTGCAGCAAGATGGATCATTCAGCCTTGGCAACTGGCACTCCCGCAAGCTTTTTATCTTTCTCTAGGGGGCCCTTAACCCGGAGGCTTGTACTTGCTGCTCTATCAAACCAAATCACAGAAACTGGGTTGCTGCAGAGGAGGAATCAGTTCAGAAGTTAATTCAATGCCTCTTCAACCTTAGGTCTCCAGCTGTTATAAGACTACAACTCCCATCATACCTGACCCTTGGCTATGTTAAGTATAAATGTTTAATTTTAGGTTGGAATGGAAAATAATTCTGTATATGGTCTGTATGTGCATTGCTAAGGGGGGGGGCATGGAAAATTCCATTGAAGCTAAGACTAACTCTCTGAGTATCTGACAGGTAGATTAACAACAACAACAACAACAACAACAACTATTATTATTATTATTTATTATACCCCGCCCATCTGGCTTGGTTTCCCCAGCCACTCTGGGCGGTTTCCAACCGAATATTAAAAACAATACAGCATCAAACATTAATAACTTCCCTAAACAGGGCAGCCTTCAGTTGTCTTTAAAAAGTAAAATAGTTGTTCATTGCCTTGATATCTGCTGGTAGGGTGTTCCACAGGGGAGGCGCCACTACCGAGAAGGCCCTCTGCCTGGTTCTCTGTAATCTCACTTCAGTGAGGGAACTGCCAGAAGGCCCTCAGAGCTGGACCTCAGTGTTCAGGCTGGAAAATGGGGGTGAAGATGCTCCTTCTGGTATACAGGGCCGAGGCTGTTTAACTGTTGATATTCACTGCTAGTGTTTAACTTTAGATCATGTGAGAGGCATTCTCTTGCAAATTGACATCTTGGGGAGTTAGTCTTTGTTCTTTTTGCTCTCAAGCCACCAAAGACAAAAATTGTGCTTCTGAGTCTCTCCAGGAGAAAAAACAGTCTTGGGTTGGAATGCAGGCAAATGGAGTCTATGGGAGAGAAAGAGCTTTGTTTGTCAGCTCTGATTATAAATTGTACTTTATATTTTTAAGAAACTGAACCTGTGCTTCGGCAAGCATGAGATTTTATGCAACTATTTGGATGTCTCATTGTTGTTTTATGTTCTGCTTTGAAGAAAGTTCTGTTAGTAAGGCTTTGAAAACATATTTTGGTCTGGATCATTTTAATTCCAAGAGAAGTCAGTTTGTATTCATCCGATTGCTTCAAGTTGCACAATATTAATAACTGCAATAGGCTAATTTGCCTGCGGATGATGGGTGTTTTAGTCCAGCAACATCTAGAGAGCCTACCTTCTGAGATCTTGAAACTGGTACACTCACTGATTTTCCTTTTAAGCGACTTTTTCCTTTTCTACCTTTTAAACCCCACACTGATTTCTTTGAAAGCAGAAAGACTGCACTTTTAAAAAGGCAATTTCTCCATCTTCCCGTGTGTCTAGGAAAGCTCAGCTGAAGACATAATAGTTTTTGGTTTTTTTAAGGAAGCACAGGAACCTGGGAAAGCTGCAGAATGCAGAACACCAGATAAATTAGTTGTTAAATAAAATAAAAGGCATCCCCAAACATCTTTGGGCCACTTTGAAAGTAAGACAAATGCCACTAAAATCCCAACATGAGAATTTCACAGGATTTCTCTCTCCCTTTTTCCTATATTTGGAATACAGTTTCTTTTTTCAGTCAGGCCATATTACCTCCTCTGCAACCACTCTGAGGGCCACATGCCAGAGGTGGGCAGGGCCAGAGGCAAAAGTGGGCAGAGAAATGGAGGTACAAATTTATTTTTGCACAGCAGGCCCATTTTGACACATACTCCAACTCCCTCTCGTTCCCCCTTCTAGGCTAGTGAGAGGGATGCATTCTAGCCAGGTAAGGCAGCCCAGGTGAGTGCAAGGCTGGGATGCTGAGGAATGTAATCTGGAGAGCGTGGGCGTGGCTTGGGGAGACTCCTGAGGGCCGGAAATAAAGACTTGGAGGGCCGCAGGCTGATGTGAACCGAACTTAAGATGGGGGAAAATGGGACCCTGAGAGAAACTGACGGATACAGGCTACAGGGTTTAGGGTTGCTTTTCCCTGCTCTCCTGGTTCCTTGAGTCGACTCAGGCAAATAAGGTAAGCTACAAACTAGAGGCAAAGCAAAACGACAACAGCCTTTAATTAAGTCCAGGTATGAGACAGTGTGGATTTATTGAAACAAAATGCCGGACTGCAACATTTCTTCTTATCGTCACTACACCTGCTAGACCCTTTTCTAGCACTGTTAATCCTCTTGAGTAATACAAGGCACAAGTGCATTCCCTACGGCCCAATTTGTGTCCTGCCGTCTTCAGCACAGTGTCTGAAGGAGCAACGAGTTTAGGAGGGAGGCAGCTTTATTTATAATGCTGCCAGATTTGTTGCTGCAGCCTCTCCAGCTCGAGATGTTGAAGCGGCTAGGCATGGCATCACTTCTTCTGAGGAAGGCCTGCTGAAGCGTGTAAGAAGGGGCACAAGAACTTTAGTGTCATTTCTGTGTTGCGTCTACATGAGAAGGTAAAGGTAAAGGACCCCTGGACGGTTAAGTCCAGTCAAAGGCGACTATGGGGTTGTGGTGCTCATATCGCTTTCAGGCCGAGGGAGCCGGCATTTGTCCACAGACAGCTTTCCGGGTCATGTGGCCAGCAGGACTAAACCTCTTCTGGCACAACGAAACACCGTGACGGAAGCCAGAGCGCATGGAAACTCCATTTACCTTCCCGCCGCAGCGGTACCTATTTATCTACTTGCACTGGTGTGCTTTCGAACTGCTAGGTTGGCAGGAGCTGGGACAGAGCATCAGGAGCCCACCCCGTTGTGCAGATTCGAACCGCCAACCTTCTGATTGGCAAGCCCAAGAGGCTCAGTGGTTTAGGCCACAGTGCCACCTGCATGAGGAGGTCCCCGATAAATGGGCATAGCAGCACTGATCTTGTTTTAAAGGTGCCCTGTTCTTAATCAGCGTGGGAATGTGATGGGGAAAAGCAAATGAAAAGAACCCCATATTTGTAAGTGCCACAGTCCCTTTGTCCCACAGCAGTCCCTTGTATTCCCTCTTCCTTTCTGCCCTAATGCCAAGCTTAGACACTGAGTTCTCAGAAGAAGAACCAGACATTCCATGAGTTGAAGACCCCACACTGCAGCTGGGGTCTCCTGGAACCAGCAACTGAGAATCCCCTTTAACACTTTGCCAGCAGCTGGGATCTGGGTATGTGCAATCTTTTGATTGTTTTCCATTGGTGTGTTTTAAATAATAATAATTAAACAAGCAGTACAGTCATACCTCGGGTTGAAGTTGCTTCAGGTTGAGCGCTTTCAGGTTGCACTCTGTGGCGACCCGGAAGTAATGGAATGCGTTACTTCCGGGTTTTGCCGCTCACACATGCACAGAAGCTCAAAATGACATCACGCGCATACGCGGAATCGGCGAATCGTAACCCACGCACATGCAGATGCGCAGACGCTGGGTTGCGTTTGCTTCAGGATGTGAACGGGGCTCTGGAACGGATCCCGATCATATCCAAAGGTACCACTGTATATGCATTCTGTGAAATAAAATACAATAAATATTGGGGGAAAGCTTCCCGGCAGTAAGAGCGGTTTGACAATGAGAACTGTGGCACAGAGGCTCTGCAACCATTTGTTAGGAATGCTCCATCTCTGGATTTCCTACACTGATCCAGGGGGTCAGACTAGATGACCCCCAGGTTCCCTGTATCTCCATCATTTAACAGAAGTAATGGAGGCTGATTTTTGCACCTTCATTCACTGGAACCAAATGATGCATCGCTTCCCCTCCGTCTTAAACGAACCACCTAAAATGAACCCCCATCATTAACAGATGCAAAACCCAAGCGATTCAGAGTGCCTGTTCCCAGTAAATCTTCTGCTTCTGTCTCTACCAGTTCCCATAGAGTATTCTCACAGCAGAACATTACTTGTACAAATTAAATGTGCAGCTTTGGCATTTATACAAAGTACAATAAAGGGGGAAGGAATCAGCACCCCCCCACACTTTTGCCTACAAAATCCAATTCTAAATTATGTAACACTGCATGTGTGGTGTTTTTTTTTAATATAAAAAACCCCATCCTTTCCAGTCACCTGGAATTTGGGGTAATAAAGCATTATTAGGGGGGGGGGAATTGCTTGGTTGTCGGTGACCTTAACAAGGCAGTGAGAAATTAATGAAAGCCAGAGGGAAATTGAAGACAAGCTCTGGTTATAACAGTGCTGCAGTATTCTCCTTTTGCTGAGATGAAACACAAATGCCTTTTCTGGGAAATGTTCAAGCAGCTGGGCAAGTTCTATGTGTGACTAACCCTTGAAATCTCTAAAGCAATTTTTTCACGGTTTGAACAAGGGACTTGAAAGGCGTCTGAGCTTCCCGGCATAATTTCACTTGTAAAATGTATGTGCCAAGTAATAGTTGCCATATTATTTTGTAATATTTGTGAGATTTTGTAATTATGTTGTGCTCCAATGCTGTGTCTTGATGTATTTGCTTTGTATGTGAATTGTTTCTGATTTATTTTACTTGTGTACATTGTTTACAGAGATGTATTGCTTAATTATGTTATTTGAAAGCTGATGAAGAAGAATTTAATTTACATCTCAACCTCCCTTGTAACAAACACTGCATTATTATTATTATTATTAGGTTTATAAAAACAATTAATAAGCTTAAAACAGTTAAAATGCGCTCTCTCAACCTGTGATTTCAGTGTTTCTGGGAACAGTTTGTTTCACACATCAAATGCCTGAGGAAGTGGAAAAGTCTTCGCTGAAAGCCAACAATGAGGGAGGCAGACACACCCCACAGGCATTTCACAAATGAGGAGCCACCATTAAGAAGGCCCTGTCACAGGTCACTGCCAACTGGGCAAGACCCCGTGGTGTCTCCACCACTCCCATGATACTTCTCTTTGCTGTTACACAAATTACCTGTCTAGCCCTGGGCCAGTTGCCAGTTCGGCTTTACAGTAGGGGTAGGGAACACTCCATGGGAAACCCTCTATTGCAGATATTAATACTGTGCAGCTTGAAGCAGTAGGATGAATAAAAACTGACTCTTCTTGGAATAGAAATGGTTCAGGCCAATAATATTGTTCCAAAGCTTTACTAACTGAACTTTCTTCAAACAGGTACAGAAACAATTAATGATACATCCAAATAGTGACATATACTCACATGCCTGTCCAAGCATAGTCTCGCTTTCCTACAAATATGGAATAACTTCTAATCAGAGCTGACAGACATAGCTCTGTCTCTCCCACAGACTCCATTAGCCTGGAGGTTGTTTTCTCTCCAGAACAGACCTCATTAGCACACCTTTGTCTTTGGTGGCTTTCAGAAAAAGAATCAAAGAAAAAGAAGAATATTTGCATCAGTCACTAGCCATAGCAATAAAATAAAATGTACTGAAGACAGAGGTGAAAACATAACTATACAAGATACATTTGGGAGGTTTATATCAATAATCAAATAATTGATCTTATTCTAATTGCCCCTGCTAAAAACCTTGCAGTTCTGAAGGATCAAACACCTACTGCCAAGATGATGATTTGCAGTTGAATACCTCCCACAAGTGATCTAAAGGTAAACACCATGTAAGAGAGCAGAGCAGAGATACATTAACAGTTAATCATTAACCCATCAGGTACCCAGAGAGCTCTTCTTGGCTTCAGTGGAATTTTCCATGCTAAACCTTCAGCAATACACATACTGAGTTTAGGGAAGTTTTTAATGACTAATGTTTTAATATATTTTTAATCTCTTGTTGGAAGCTGCCCAGAGTGGCTGGGGAAACCCAGCCAGATGCGCGGGGTATAAGTAATAAGTAATAATAATAATAATAATAATAATAATAATAATAATAATAATAGAGTTATTTTCCCATTTCAATATACAATTAATTATACTAACACCCCCCGGTTAGGAAACCCTTTCACTGGCCCTACTTTGCACTCTTCTTGGGTGTTTTTGTGCCTGGCTGGAATGTGTCCCTGAACTCTGACCATTCCTCCTGCTTGTCTAGATGGTGAATGGAAAGGGATACACACCTCTCTCTTAGGGTTTCCATATTTCAAAAAGTGAAAATCCGGACAGAAAAGTTGTTGAGCCTTTTTTGCAAAATCACAATGAAATTGGACGTTTTTGAGCTATTTCTGAGGAAAATCAGCAAAAACAACACTGCTGCCATACATCAGGATTTTCCTGGACATTTAGCCGATTTCTACCCAGACACTGCTTGCGGCTGCAGTATTCCAGATACGTCCAGGAAATTCCAGATGTATGGCAACCCTACTCTCTCTGAGTATATAGAAACTAGTCTACAATACAACTGTAAAAGGCCCTTCTGTTGCTCTGCTCACTTTTGCCCCTGGCCCTGCCTCTCCCCTCTCGGTTGCCCTGAATGTTGCCCCCTACAAGAACTGCTCTACAGGAACTACCTGCTCAACTGTATCCCAATGTCGATTTACAAACGCTGTTTTGTTATTAGCTGGCAAAATCTTCCTCCCCATCCCTGCTTCTGCACTTCAAGTCAATTAAGCCAGCTCATAGGAACATGTTTACTTTAGCACAATTTATCCCCGCTGCCAAGAAAGCAGAGCTCTTTGATCGTTTGCTTTTATTATGCAAATAAAAGCTTTTGCCTTTATTATGCAAATAAAAACTGGACCTCTGGTTGCACCAAGGGATGGATATATATATATGTACAGTGGATGTGACTAGTGATTTCCCCCCCTAGAAAAACAGGTGCAGGAACTTTTGACAGACAACTCTAAGTTGTTGAGCTGGAACGCATCAAAAAAAGGTGGCAAAACTCAGTTCCACTGAGTTCCAGCTGAAAAAAAAAGGCCTTCTTGTGATGACCCTAGAGACCAGTCTGCAAAAAGTATACAGTGGTACCTTGGGTTAAGAACTTAATTCATTCCGGAGGTCCGTTCTTAACCTGAAACTGTTCTTAACCTGAGGTACCACTTTAGCTAATGGTGCCTCCCGCTGCCATGCGATTTCTGTTCTCATCCTGAGGTAAAGTTCTTAACCCGAGGTACTATTTCTGGGTTAGAGGAGTCTGTAACCTGACGCATCGTTAACCTGAAGCGTCTGTAACCCAAGGTACCACTGTACATTCTTCAGAAGGGACTATCCTACTGAGAGCCAGTGTGTGGAGGTGGCGAGAGTTTCAGAAGGATTGGTTCACACTCAGATATTGGAGACCAAGGCTTGACTCCCCACTCAGCCATAAAGCTCACTGGGCGCATCCCTCAGGGACCCCCACGGGGTTGTTGTGCTGATAAAATATGGGAGGAGTGGAGAAGGTGTCTAGATTTCCTCCCCTCACTCTCTTATAACAATAGAATTTGTTGACATCACGTGAAGCTGAACGAAGGAGGATTTGGGACAGAAGAAAGGAAGCACATCTTCATACAGCACATAGTTAAACTATGGAACTCGCTGCCACAAGAGGCAGTGAGGGCTGCCAGCTTGGGTGGCTTTAAAGGAGGATTTGATGAATTCATGGAGAAGGGGAGCGTGCTCTTGGGCTTCAGTCCTGCTTGTGGGTTTCCCAAAGGCATCTAGGTGGCCACTGTGAGAACAAGTTGCTGGATTAGATGGGCCACTGGCTTGATCTGGCGGGGTGGGGGGCTTCTTATCTTCTTATATATTAAGATAAATTTGCATTAAAGCAATGATGAAGTTTCATGAGGACATTTAAAAAAACCCAATCAAAAACTGATATGAAGAACTAAGCTTAAGCGAAGCAGGGAATGAGAAGTCAAAGATTAAAATTGACCAGTTCACCCATGTCTAGATGTAGGTCAGAGGGCTTAATTACCTCTGAACTGTTTTATGATTTGGTGTGTGTGGAAAAGAGTTGAATTTTGCCAATCCCAGTTGCAAGCCAGCCCCTCATTATATAATGCAGAGATACTGTCCTTGAAAAGGACACCTACCCTTTATTTTCTAAAGGGACCCTGACTGGACATTCCTTCCTGCATTTTCCACTGAGTGATGTTTGCTGAACACACTTTATTTATAATGCAAAGCAGGGTTGTGGTGGAAAAGCGGTAATTAGCTTTTGAGTAATAATGAAACGCATCAAGTTCTCTTGAATTATTAAACATGATTAGTTTCTTTTCTCTCTCTCTCTTTTCTCTTTTTACTCCTGCAGGCCACAATATCTCTATTAAACGCCAATCAAAACTGTGGCGTGCTTTGATTTAGCAGAAGCGCCAGCTCACTAATGCATCCACAGAAATTATTGGGGGTGGGGGCAGTTTGGCGGTGGTGGGGGTGGGGTGTTTTCCCTTAGCCCTCCCGATACTTTTGTTTATATTCATGAACCCTCCGGCAATGAAAGTCAAACAGTTTATTTGGTGAGCTGCGCGGAGGGTGCATAATTTGACAGGTGAAATGGCTTTCTTTAAGATGCGGCGATGTTAATGGATTAGATTAGCAGGCTGAGAAAAGAGAACGCGTTCAGGGTTGCAGGCTGGCGCAAGACGTTTTGCTTGTCAAGTCAAGGACAAGATGATCAGACGGGCGCCTGAATCTCCCCTTCATAGATGCACAGCTTGTGTGTCACACACAGCCCTGCAGTGGTGGCTCGTGACTATTGGGAATGGTAGGGGCATAAGGCAGGGAGACAACTCTTAGGCAGAGCCAATGGTAAACAGAGACAACTAATTCTAGCTTTGTCCTCCCTGCTGAGATCTACAAGGGCAGCACTGAGACTATTAGTGGGGTAGGAGAGTCGGGGGGGGGATGACCCAACCTCATATCTGGCAACCAATGCACCCCTTCAGTTTCGGATAGTACATGGGTAAAGGTAAAGGTAAAGGTACCCCTGCCCGAACGGGCCAGTCTTGACAGACTCTGGGGTTTGTGCGCCCATCTCACATCTATTGGCCGGGGGCCAGCGCTGTCCGAAGACACTTCCGGGTCACGTGGCCAGCGTGACATCGCTGCTCTGGCGAGCCAGAGCCGCACACGGAACGCCGTTTACCTTCCCGCTGGTAAGCGGTACCTATTTATCTACTTGCACCCGGGGGTGCTTTCGAACTGCTAGGTGGGCAGGCGCTGGGACCGAACAGCGGGAGCGCACCCCGCCGCGGGGATTCGAACCGCCAACCTTTCGATCGGCAAGCCCTAGGCGTTGAGGCTTTAGCCCACAGCGCCACCCGCGTCCCAGTACATGGGTAGACGAGTCTAAAAAGCCTAGCACACAAATTTGCATGGCCCTCTAGTGGCTAGGGTGGCTCATGTACCAGAAGTAATGTACTTACAGACGCTTCAGGTTACAGACTCCACTAACCCAGAAATAGTCCCTCAGGTGAAAAACTTTGCTTCAGGATGAGAACAGAAATTGTGCTGTGACGGCGCAGCGGCAGTGGGAGGCCCTATTAGCTAAAGTGGTACCTCAGGTTAAGAACAGTTTCAGGTTAAGAATGGACCTCCAGAACAAATTAATACCACTGTATTTAGTGTTAACTCTGGAAGTGTACACTCGATTCTGAGCCTCCTGGTGTTTCTTTTACCGCCCTATACTCAGGGGTCTCAGGGCGGTTCACAGAATAAAATCAAGATATAAAACCACAAAATACAGAATAAAAATAAAAAGGACAACCCAATAACCCCAACCCCCAAAAAACACATTTTAAAAGGGCATAGGCTATCAATCAAATCAACCAAAGGCCTGTTTAAAAAGGAACGTTTTTGCCTGGCACCTAAAGGTGTACAATGAAGGTGCCAAGCGAACTTCCCTGGGGAGAGCATTCCATAGACAGGGAGCCACTGCAGAGAAGGCCCTGTTCTCGTGATGCCACCCTCCGGACCTCTCGAGGAGGCAGCACACGAAGGAGGGCCTCAGAGGATGATCTCAGGGTCTGAGTAGGTTCATATGGAAAGAGGCGGTTCTTGAGTTATTGCGGTCCTGAGCCTTTTAAGCCTTTATAGGTCAAAACCAGCACTTTGAATTGGGCCTGGAAACTAATTGGTAGCATGCGCAGTGGGACCAGGATCAGTGTAATATGCTCAAAACATCTTGCTCCGGTGAGCAACCTGGCCGCTGAATTCTGCACCAGCTGAAGTTTCCGAACTGTTTTCAGATGCAACCCTACGTATAGCGCAAATGTATATTGTGGAGGGGCTGTTTCCTTGCCCCTAGGCAGGCTTTTCCCTTCTCTGAAGGAGCCAGGCCAGTGAAGAACCGTGCCTAGAAGAAGCACTTTGCTCACTAGGGCTTCCTCACCTGGCCAGGTGAAGAGGAGGTGGTTGGCTCAGAGAGAAGGTGCACAGCCCGAAGGGAGAAAGCTTTTCTCAGAGAAGAGCTAGCAGGTCAGAAGGCTGCACTTGCTTCTGTGAGAAGCAGTGAGCTTCTCCCCTCTGCCAGCTTGGCTACAAACATAAATAGCTGGCCAAGAAGGGGAAGAAGAAGAAGAAGAAGAAGAAGAAGAAGAAGAAGAAGAAGAAGAATAGTAGTAGTAGTAGTAGTAGTAGTAGTAGTAGTAGTTTGGATTTGATATCCCGCTTTATCACTACCCGAAGGAGTGTGGTGTAGTGCTTAAGAGCGGTAGTCTCGTAATCTGGGGAACCGGGTTCACGTCTCTGCTCCTGCACATGCAGCTGCTGGGTGACCTTGGGCCAGTCACACTTCTGTGAAGTCTCTCAGCCCCACTCACCTCACAGAGTGTTTGTTGTGGGGGAGGAAGGGAATGGAGAATGTTAGCCGCTTTGAGAGTCCTGAAGGGGAGTGAAAGGCGGGATATCAAATCCAAACTCTTCTTCTTCTTCTTCTTCTTCTTCTTCTTCTTCTTCTTCTTCTAAGCAGCTAACATTCTCCTTTCCCTTCCTCCCCCACAACAAACACTCCGTGAGGTGAGTGGGACTGAGAGACTTCAGAGAAGTGTGACTAGCCCAAGGTCACCCAGCAGCTGCATGTGGAGGAGCGGAGACGCGAACCCAGTTCCCCAGATTACAAATCTACCGCTCTTAACCACTACCCCACACTGGCTCTCATGGAGTGGTGGGCCATTTGTTACCCTGCAGCCCTCAGAGTACCTGTGCATGCACCCCTCATTTCCCTGCCTCCTCCGGCAGTCTCACGGGGAAACAAGACCCACATTTACCTGGGATGCACACATGTGGCTATTGCAGGCTGTATGTTCCAGTACTACTCCTTACCAAGGGTGCAAGAGACCCTCAGTACGGATCTGTATCCATCTAGCCTTCTCCAGGATAACTTGCTATAATCTGCCCATGCAGTTTGGGACCGGAATCTGAGTTCCAAAGTCGATGAAGGTTGGAGAGAATGCAGGAGATTTAATCAAGTTGTGTTTAGCAGAGGACTTTTTGATGTTGTACATGCAGCATGCGATGGACAGATTGTTAATGAGCTCTCATCCAAGTTCCTGGTAAGTTACCCCAAGGACCTAATTTATAGGCGGAATAACCTTCTTGGTCCTTGATTGACTCAATCTAATTTTAGGTATCACATATGCACCTGTTGAGTGATGGGACCCTGGGCTCTTTTTTTTTTAAATAGACCTACCGAGTCAAAAAGAAATGGAGGGCATTCTTGGAGTCAGGGCCTTGTCTGAGAACTGTCTCTTAGAGGGGGACATAAACTTGTGTCTACCATTGCAAACTGCTAGCAAGGGCTCAGATGGGCGTTGTTTTTCCATGCAAAGAAATTAAGAGTGTAATCATTGTATCTAAATCACACACACATCATACATTTAAAGAACTGTGACACCACTTTAAACAGTCATGGCTTCCCCCAAAGAATCATGGGATTTGTAGTTTAAGGATGCTGAGAGTT
Organism: Podarcis vaucheri; assembly: GCF_965113315.1. NCBI lineage: Eukaryota > Metazoa > Chordata > Lepidosauria > Squamata > Lacertidae > Podarcis > Podarcis vaucheri. Next base: position 41,666,280 of record NC_138752.1, read on the forward strand.
GTCCGGATACCCCTATTCCTCCTCCCAGAGTTACCTGGAGAGGGATTGATTGTTAAACCACTCTGCAAACTGTAACTCTAGGAAGGAAATAAGGGTATTCTAACACCCTTGACAAACTACAGTTCCCAGAATTCTTTGGGGGAAGCTATAACTCTTTAAAGTGGTGTCATAGTGCTCTAAATGTATGGTGTGAATGTAGCCATAGAAAACCAGAAGTTACGGAGAATAGTAGTTTAATCCTTCAGGTTCATGGAAGGAAGACTTTATGAATTCACCACATATCCAACTGGCATTGGAGCATATCACCAAAAATAGTGGTCAGACTGGCAAGGCTGCTCTCTAGCTCATCAGTGAGTTCAGAGAAGCCCAATGAAAGTGACAAATGTTATCATTTTCGTTGTATTGAAAGGCAGGTAGCTTGAAACTCCAGTTAGTCCAGAAAGCAGTGGCTAGACTGCTGATGACACTTTTGCTAAAACCTCTGCACTGGCTGATATACTCTTAACCCCTCCTCCCACCAGAGTCAGTCTCTTATCAAATTCTAGATTACTTTCTGCACACACCCCTCTCTATCCTCTATCAAGAACTGAGAGGCATTATGAGAATTCAAGAAGACATTCCACTCAGGCAAAATCACCCAGGATGCAAAGCTAGGGCCAGAAAGGGGCGTGGTTTGGCAAAAGAAGGTGTGGCTTTGATAGTAGGTGTGGCTTAGGGAAAGTTCTGAAGGGTATATAGAGAGACCTGTAGTTCTATGAGAGATGCTAACCAAACAATTGTGAGTGGGTTCAGGAAGTGGGATTCAGTTGGGTTGAGGGAGGAGGGCTTTGGTGACCCAAGCTGTTACCCTGCACCCCTGCAAAGCTTTGTGCTACTTTATGCACCCAGTGTGGTGTCTTGTCCAGACCCTGTATCTTCTAGCAACACCAGCCGATTTCTTAGAATGCGCTAGGAAGGACTCAAAAATAGCAGTTTCTGAGGAACTTAATTACGTTTTTTCCATGCTCTGTGATTTTCTCCATGAAGGTTGGATGATTGCTTTTCACAGAAGCTTGCTCGGCTTAAGAACTTCAAAATATGTATCGGAGACATTTGCCAGTTGAAAGCAAAGCATTTCCCTCTTCTGAACTGAATCCTGGGCTACAAGATTTTCCTATGTTTAATAATTACACGCACACACTTTTTGGTGGACAAAGGTATTTCACAATGTCCTCCATCGTCTTACCTAATTGCAGTCAGTTTCTGCTGCAGTTTGACCTCTCTCTCCCGTGCTCTTTCGGCCAAACGCCCCAAACCAATGCAGTGCTGTTGTACCAGCTGACTCAAATATGCTCTGAACCCAACCAGGGAAGCTGTTTCTGAGCATGAACTGGGAAGAAGGCAGATAAACCTTTACTTAAGCTACCAGCATGCTTGTGGCTTAACAAAATCATTGATTTTGCTTTCAGGGAGACTCAAGGACATATGTTGCACAAGCATCACAACATCTTCAGATTTCGATTCCCCCCCCCCCGCCCTGTTCTGTAGTGTAATCAGTCCTGCCTTTAAGAGAAGTCTCCCAAGGGCCACATTTCCTTCTGGGCAACTTTCCAGGGGCCACATACCATTGGTAGGCATTGCCAGAGTCAAAAGTGGAAGGAGGAAGGTATATAATTTTTACCTTTGTACCGTCGGCTAGTTTCTACACACCCACACACACCCACCCACCTCTGTCATCCATCCTGATTAGCAAGAGGCATTATCAGAGTTAAATGACACATTTGAAATCATAGAATTGTAGAGTTGGAAGGGACACCAAGGGTCATCTAGTCTAACCCCCTGCAATACAGGAATCTCAACTAACGCATCCATGACAAATGGCCATCCAACCTCTGTTTGAAAACATCTGATGAAGGAGAGTCCACCACCTCCTGAGGGAGTCCATGCCACTGTCAAACAGCTCTTACTGTCAGAAAGTTCTTCATGATTTTGAGTTGGAATCTCCTTTCTTGTAACTTGAAGCTATCGGTTCTAGTCCTACCCTCCAGAGCAGGAGAAAACAAGCTTGCCCCATCCTGCATGCGACAGCCCTTGAGATATTTGAAGGTGGCTTTCATATCTCCTCTCAGTTTCCTCTTTTCCAGGCTAAGCATACCCAGCTCCTTCAACTGTTCCACATAAGGCTTGGTTTCTGGACCCATGATCATCTTGGTTGCCCTCCTCTGTACACATCCCAGCTTGTCAATATCCGTCTTCAGTAAGGAAACAACACCAAAGGAAGGTGAAAGATAGGGCCAATGAAAATTGTGGCCCAGAGAGAGGGGACTGGGGAGGGTGTGTATGACCTTGTGAGAGTGCCAGTGTCCAAGTGGAGAGGCCTGAGGGCCCCTCCGCCTTCATGAGCAGAAGGACACATTTGATATAAGGCTGTAACTAGGCTGAGGAGCTTGCACCCCATCTGGTACACGTGGTCTTTGGCGAACTTTAATGTGATCCTAATTCCATGCAATATACAGAAACACACACGCACAGATAGAGACTGATGCCTCTATTCCTCTTTGCTCTGGTTCCACCCTCCATCGGCTAAAATTCATGATCGATCTCCCCCCATGGGTCAATGGTCCTTTATAGAGGATGGGTTCTCATTCCCTGCTGTACATCTTTTCCCAGGAGTACTTACTTCTGAGTAAATGTGCATTGGATTTCACTGTCAGTTCATTTGGCATGGGGGAGAAACAGGGCCGTCTTTACCCGGGGGTGCAAGGGGTGCAGGGCACCTGGGTGCCAAATTCTGGGGGGCGCCAAATGTATACCTACTGTATACTGATCCCTCTCAGTCAGCGACAGTGAAAAGCAATGGAGCAAAAGTCCTCCCCCCCCCCATCGCTCTGTTACTCTGTAGTGTTAAATATTCCCAACTAGTCAGGAAACAAAAGTAGTTCTTTCTGCTGCGTTGTTGTTACAGGTGAGCGATTCCCCCCAAAAAAACTTTGAGTTTGCCCCCCCAAAAAAGGTCAACAATTTTGGCTTCCCCACTCCCAAATAAAGTTAATTTGGGGGAGGCTAAACTAAATTTGGGGGCGCTGGGTGGATCTTTGCACTCCGGCGGCACATATGCTAAAGACTGCCCTGGGGAGACATCTGCTCACATTTAAAGGTCAACTTACCTACTCTGAACTTTTTGAAGCAATAAGGAGGGGGAGAAACAGGTACCCCACCAGGAGCTCCTTGGAGGAAAACATGGGGTATACAAACAACAAGCAAAAATTTCCAAAATGGAACATCAGTGTTCAATCACTGTTACTTGAAGGACAAGGCATAGGGTTCCCATACCCCAACCCACACAAATAAGAGACCAATGAGACTGGTTTTTTCGGTCAAACAGGCCACAGCCTTATTTTTGGCTTGGGCATGGGGCAATCAAAATACTTCTGGCCGGCCGGCCGGAAGTGACGCATGGTCAATCCAGATGGAGGTTCCTAAGAGTTACATCCAATAGGCCAGGCATCCCCAAACTTGGCCCTCCAGATGTTTTGGGACGATAGTTCCCATCGTCCCTGACCACTGGTCCTGTTAGCTAGGGCTGATGGGAGTTGTAGTCCCAAAGCATCTGGAGGGCCATGTTTAGAGATGCCTGCAATAGGGTGACCCCCACAGAGACTGCTGTTTGGGGGAGGGCACATGGACATGGCCACTCCCCCCAGATCCCTTTAAGGGGATACCCCAGCATTTGGAGGGGCAGGCTGAGACTACAACCTCCCCTCCACCCAGAACAAAGCATTTCCCCAATGCCTAACCAGTTCTGATGATTGCTATGAGGTAGGCAAAACCACCAGGTCAGTGCCAATTAGCCCGTTGGGCAAATTCCTACCCAGCCCCCTAAAGAACGGTGACCACTGTAGGAATAATGGAGGACAACAGGAGGTTGGATGCAGGTGAGCTGTGCAGAAGCAAGCTGGCAAGCTTGCTCCCAGACAAGCTGCTGGCTAGCTCTGTAGAGGCTCCTTTTATTAGCACAATATGCAAAACCAGTCAGATACATTTTGGACTGTGACCTTTATACATCTTCCAATCCCGAGATCATAGGGTGGTACAAAGTTATTTTGGCACCTGTTTCCACCGCGTCATTTTCCCCTTGAACAATGTATGACGAAGGAGACAAAGATCACAGACACGGCAGACCACTAAGAGAGCAAAGGTTAGATAGAGGGCATGATGTTCAGACAGCTGTGGCTTTGTCTGTGAGTGGAAGTGTGCTCCACACCCAGCAATCATTCCTTCAGACCACCATAGGCACGGCAAAGTCATTGATATCAGCTTCAACCGAGGGTGGGTGGGCAGGGGAAAAACCTGGCGAAGGAACAAAGGTGCGGGCTGCTCAAATGGGCAAGGGGCAGATCCGAGTGAAGCCCACCTCCTCTGTCAGCTCCACCCCCTAGTCCCCAGCCTGCATCCCCATTAGTCAAAGCCGGGTGCAGGCTAGGATCCAGTTCCCCCCCTATCAGTTCCCCCACCACCTATCAGGAAAGGCACCGCTGTTCCAGTTCCCTCATCGGGGCTCCAGTGAAGCCTCTGCCGTCCTGCAATGCCGCCACACTAAAAGGGGTGAGTGGAGTTCCATTAATCTGAGATTAGAAACCACTGTATTCACTCATCCCCAATTTCCTGTCTGGACTAGCTTTGTCCCCCTCTCAATTTCTGGAACTTTTCAGGGAGCGGATAATTTGGACTGGAAGCAGTCGGAAAACCTAAAGGGGGACTTGGATTTCTGATAAATCCTATTGCATTTCTGCAAACAGCTGATATTTCACTTGAGAGCACATAAAAAATTTAAAGCATTGCTAAATACTAAGGGGGGGGGGGGAGAGAGAGAGAGAGAGAAAGGAAAAATAAATAAAGAAAGAGTCCTCTGTACTCCTAAAGTGAAATTATTGAAGCAATAAAGAGTAATGCTTTTGCAGATGAGTCTCTAGACTTGCAGTGCCGAGCAAATCAATAATGTCATCCTATTTGCCAGGAGGATCAAAATACTTGAGGAAATGGCTGCAGAGTGAAAGGGGAGGGAAAGGGGCTGGGGGGAAAAAGAAAGAAAGAGAGAGATTTGGTTCAATCCATCAACATGCTGTACAATGCAATAACCCAGGACCAGCTAACAGGCTTGCTAGATAAAAGCTTGAAAGGCGTTTAATCAAAGATTTGGGTCGGTGAAGGCTAATTATAAGTCTGAAAGCGAAGACTTATGCAGGGAGGGGCAAAAGGGGGGAACCATACCATCTGAAAAAGGTTTGAAGAGGTTATAGCAGTTGTTGGAGAATGGGAGAAGAAGTGTGTTAAGAGGGATAATCACTTGGCACTCGGCTGCAGCATCTCATGGAAAGAAGTAAGGACACTCTTGAACATTCATAAAAAAAACTAAACAAAGAAATCATTGGCTGAGCTGCCCTTCCACATATTGCACTGGATGAAGGTGGCTTAATAATATGAGAAGGGCTGTAGCTTGATGGCAGAGCATGTGCTTTGCACACAGAAGGTCCTGGGTTCAAACTCTGACGTCTCTTAGTAGGGTTGGCGAAACCTCCTGTTTGGAAGCCTGGAGAACTGCTGCCGGTCTGAGCAGAGAGTGCTGAGCTAGATGAATAGATGTTCTGGCTCTGTATAAGACTCTTGTGTCTTGCATTCGTTTTTCGCCTGAGCTGAAAGATTGGCTTATGAACACATCTGGGCTCTTAAGATCAGCCTCAGAGGCCTTGTTCATGGAAGCCTGGCAGGAATCAGGAACAGGGTCTTCTTGGTGATGGCTCCCCTTCTATGCAGCTTGCTCTCCTGACAAATCTATCTGGCCCCTCCTCTTTAGAGTTCCAAGAAGAAGAAGAAGAAGAAGAAGAAGAAGAAGAAGAAGAAGAGTAGTAGTAGTAGTAGTAGTAGTAGTAGTAGTAGTTTGGATTTGATATCCAAGGAGTCTCAAAGTGGCTAACAATCTCCTTTCCCTTCCTCCCCCACAACAAACACTCTGTGAGGTGAGTGAGGCTGAGAGACTTCAGAGAAGTGAGACTAGCCCAAGGTCACCCAGCAGCTGCATGTGGAGGAGCAGGGAATCGAACCTGGTTCACCAGATTACGAATCCACCGCTCTGACTACACCACACTGGCTCCCAAGGAGAACATTTGCTGCTGTTTATGATGGTGTTGTTTTAGGAATTATGATTTTAATAATTTAGGCTGTAATTCTACATGTAGATGGACATTTTAATTACTCCCAATCCCTACATTAGAATCAAAGAATTGTGGGAGAGAACACAAGGGTCATCTAGTCCAACCCCAGGGAATGCAGGAACATTTGCCCAAGGTAGGGCTCGAACTCACAACCCTGAGATTAAGAGTCTAATGCTCTGCCCCTTGTGGAAGGGATCACACCCAGAAATTGTTTAAAAAGGAATCACTGGAGTGCAAAGTGAGGGGTCTCCAAAAACCATGAATGTAACAGCAAAGAGTGGAGCCTCAATCTCTTTTATGTAGATTTCCAGAAACATGGAGTTATGCCTTTTACTGACTGGTGCTTTTGAAGATTACATTAGGACAAATGCAGATGGGGTTGCTGTGTGTGTGTGTGTGTGTGTGTGTATTCTCATTTTCTCTCTTTTCTTCTTCCCAAATTCCCACTCCCTGTGTGCCCCTGGATGTGCCCAGCAGTCAACAACATGGAAGAATCATCTCCTAGCAAATGTCACGTCTCTGCAAAACATTCATTAGGGAAAGTGAGTTGCTGCCTGCCTCCGAAATCATGGAACGTGCATTCCGCCACCCCACCCCCAACCGCCGGGAAATTAGCAAAATAAAACCAGCAAAATGTCAGTAAATATCAGCATAATTTAACCAGCTTCCCTTTACTAAATATGACCTTACGTGTAAGTAAAACAACTTCCTGATGTCGTCTCCTCTTCCCCGAGAACTCTGGATTTACCTCCGAGTGTGACTTTGCTCCTTATTGCTTCAGTGCATTAGGGACTGCTATGGTTTGAGCACAATCCCGTTGCCCCAGACTGTGTACAAATGCCCTCTTTCCTCCAAGCTGTTTATGATCTTGTAAACCACTTAGGAAGCTATTAATGTCATTCTTCCTCTGGACCCTCCTCAGGGACATGTGTCAGGGGCTGCTGGACCCATATGTAGCATCTCTATGTGTGTCACTGTAGTCTAAACCACTGAGCCTCTTGGGCTTGCTGATCAGAAGGTCAGTGGCTCGAATCCTGGTGACGGCGTGAGCTCCCGTTGCTCTGTCCCAGCTCCTGCCAACCTAACAGCTCGAAAGTTTCCTGCTTGGCAGGGGGTTGGACTCGATGGCCCTTGTGGTCTCTTCCAACTCTATGATTCTATGATTCTATGAAAGCATGCCAGTGCAAATAGATAAATAGGTACTGCTGTGGCAGGAACATAAACACTCTGGCACTCGTCACGGTCCTCCGTGTGCCATTAGCGGTTTAGTCATGCTGGCCACATGACCCAGAAAACTGTCTGTGGACAAATGCCGGCTCCCTTGGCCTGAAAGCGAGATGAGCTCCTCAACCCCATAGTCGCCTTTGACTGGACCTAACTGTCCAGGGGTCCTTTACGTTTTACCTAAACCACAGAGCTGTAGGCGGCAGCTTCCATACCCTCCAAAATTCCTCTGATGAAAATGGGGACATCCTATTTAACAACAACAACACTTTTATTATTTATACTCCACCCATCTGACTTGGTTGCCTCAGCCACTCTGAGCGGCTTCAAGCATATATAAAAACATAATAATATTTTTTTAAAACTTCCCTCTACAGGGCTGCCTTCAGGTGTCTTCTAAAGGCTGTATACTTACTTATCTCCTTGGCTTAAGGGTCACATAACTCCATACCCTCCAATATTTCTCCAATGAAAATACTTTTCCATACCTTTCTCTGATGAAAATAGGGCCGTCCTGAGGAAAAGCAGGACATTCTGGGATCAAATCAGAAGCTGAAACGGCTTCTAGAAAATAAGGTTCTGGGTAGGTTCTGAGCTTTGGGGCAAATAACCTTCTAGGCCTAGGCAGATTCCACCCACCCACACTTGCTATTAGATCCTCATGGGCCGGAAGGGTTTCCTCTTCCAGCTGAGCCTTGTTTGAGCAGCAATGGTGTTGGGTGTTTCTGGCTAGTTCTTTGGTCCTCAGTTTTGCTTTGTCTCCTTGCTTGTGATTTACCATATTTTTTGCTCTATAAGACTCACTTTTTCCCTCCTAAAAAGTAAGGGGAAATGTGTGTGTGTCTTATGGAGTGAATGCAGGCTGCGCAGCTTTCCCAGAAGCCAGAACAGCAAGAGGGATAACTGCTTTCACTGCGCAGCGATCCCTTTTGCTGTTCTGGCTTCTGAGATTCAGAATATTTTTTTTCTTGTTTTCCTCCTCCAAAAACTAGGTGCGTCTTGTGGTCTGGTGCGTCTTATAGAGCAAAAAATACGTTGCCTCAAACTTCAGCCAACCCAGTATTGACAGCATATCACAGAGCCAGGACACCTAATGGCAAGGGATTTGCAACCGGCCCAACCACAATGCCCATGAGATGATTCAGTTGCTACAGTCTTAGGTGTTGCGCTGCCTGTGATGCCTCCATCTCCAGTTCCCTCATCCTCACCCTCCAACTCTGCTGCAATGGCCCAGCAGGTCTGAAAGCCCAGTTTTCCACTCTGAGTAAACTTTGTGCAAGCAAATGAGGATGAATGCTCAATAAACTGGTCAACTGGAGGATCCCCTTCTGCATGTCGTATGAATTTGAATTTGCCTTAGGTATATTTTACATGATAACTTCATGCAGCTATTCCATACACAAGGAGAGAAGGAGCCAGTTGAAGACTTCATTTGAGAAGCATTTTTTTTTTAAAAAAAAATCATCTCAGCGCAATTCTATAAATGTCTACTCAGAAGTAAGCCCTATTGTTTTCAATGGGGCTTTCTCCCTGGTAATTGTGCATTGGATCACAGCCTCTGTCAAGAGAGGAACGCCGTCATGGACTTTTGGTTGAGCTCAAGAACACAACAATTCAGTTGGGTATATTTAAATAAAACAGAGGGCATCGCTAATGGTGGTGCTCATGACCTTTCCATAAGTTAAAATGCCATTAATAACAGAGCCAAGATAAATAATGGGTGAATAAACCTGAACAATCTCTCTCTCTCTCTCTCTCTCTCTCTCTCTCTCTCTCTCTCGGCTTAATTATTTGTGCCTCTATGATTCCCTTTTCTACTTGGCCTGTAATGTAGCACTCCCCACCAGCTCAAAACCAATTCGCCTTTTTCCTTTCCTTTTCAGGAGGAAGGCTGGTCATTGATGTTAGCAATAAAAATCACTTGCGAGAGATTCTGCAGCCCATTTGGCACTTGAGAGGGAAAAGAGAGAAATGCGGGCAAGGACAAAAATGACAAATGACACTTCCATGCATCATGCCTGATTGCGGTGACTTTTTATTTTTTATCACAAGCCACATTCAAAGGCAAACGGTTTGAGATAGTTCTATCTCTCCTGATTGCAGTCCTTCGTCTTCTGGGATTGTTAACACATTCTTTACATTTGGGAATGCAACCCCTACCTTTATGTAGGACAGAGACAGAGAACCTGAAGTCCTCCAGACGTCACTGAACTCCAGTCCAGACAGGACCTACTGACCATTGACCCTGGCGGTGAGCTGTGTCACTGCAACTTCCTCATGAAGAGCTTTTTATAGAATTACCTTCAGTGCCTGGACTGACTGTGCCCATCCAGGCTGGCCATGGGCCGCTCCTGCACAGGAAGTCATAGAAGAAGGCTTCCTGCCTCAGCTGAACTTTGTTCTGAGCTCTGCTAAGTCTGTAGCTTTACTCTTTATCTCGCCTTATTAAAGAATGGGTGACTTGCTCTTTCATTAGCATCCTGCTTTCCAGTGGTTTTGGTTAGAGTTACAGGAACTGCCCCACTCTTTCCCCCATTAACTAATCTAGCCACCTGTTTGAGACCGGATGCCCTGTTCTGCCAGATCCTAAACTCCTATACCAGGCTTCCTCAAACTCGGCCCTCCGGATGTTTTTGGCCTACAACTCCCATGATCCCTAGCTAGCAGAACCAGTGGTCAGGGATGATGGGAACTGTAGTCTCAAAACATCTGGAGGGCCGAGGTTGAGGAAGCCTGCCCTTTACAGTCTCATGGCTTCTCAGCATTTATACTTTGTATACTTGTCTTTGTGACAGAACTGTAATTCAACTAAAAACAGGATTGGTGGTGAAGCCTGGCTGTTTAAATGACAGGTTAGACTACTGCAATGTGGACGGCGGAAGAAGATTGGAAGAAATTTAAAAGTTATCTTAAGAAACATTGTAAAATTAATGAATTCTAAAATGTTGAGGTTTTAGAAAAAAGGGGATTACAGCTGTAAAAGATTAAGTAAAAGAAAAGAACAAGGGAAAATCTGATAAAATTAAGGGGGAGGATTTGCTGAAAAAATTTGGAAATTAGGATGCAGAAAGGAGAGGTACGGGGAAGTCGGTGAAGTAAGGTTTAAGAAAAAAGGATTTGAAATTATACATGTTTGTTTATGTGTTTGTTTGTTTGTATTGTGTATTGTCTGTGTTTATAAAAACTGTGAAAAACCAATAAAATTTTTATTAAAAAAATAGACTACTGCAATGTGTCATACATGGGACTGCTTTTGAAGACTGTTCAGAGACTAAAGCTAGTACAGAACACACTGGCTACATTGCTTGCTGAACATGAAGGCATGAACATGAAACACTGGTTCTGGCTCAACTGTCGATTTGCTTCCAGGCCCAATTCAAAATGCTGGGTTTGGCCTTAAAGTCTTATGCATCTTGGACCACCTTTCCCTGTATGAACCTGCCCGGACCCTGAGATTGCCAGCTGAGGCCCTTCTCTGTGCACCACCTCCAAAGAAAGTCCAGGGGATGGCATTGAGGGAGCTGGCCTTTTCTGTAGTAGCCCCTCTTTATTATGCATTTATTAATTTTGTATCCTACCTTTCCTCCAAAAGTAACCTGGGGCATCCAACACACAAGGAACAGAACATCCAAAACCAGCTCAGATACAGAGAAAGAAACAAATCAGGATAAATATCTCCACTTCAAAGACATGTTGGAAAGAGAAAGTCTTCAGTCTCTTTCTGAAGAGACAACCAAGATGTCACTGGTCTAATATTTAACAAGCGGGAATTCCAGTACCTTGAATTTGTTCTGGTTTATAGAATGCTCTCCCCATGGAGGCCTGCCAAGCACCAACCTTGTCATTATTTCAATGCAGGAAAAGATGGCTTTGTATTTTCACAGACGTATGGGCAGTGAAGTGATACGATATATTATGGTTGATCTCTTTTAATGGGAAGTGATGTAGAAAGGGAATAAATGTAAGTCCAATGAGAAGTTTCCAGACTGGTTGAAGATCACTGTTTTAGGTGCTTTTCCCAAGATCAAACTGTCCTTGTAACTGTTCCACCAGCAGCAGCCTGGCTCCATATCCATATCCAAAACTTGATGTCATCAGAGAATGGAACACCTGTTTGCTCAGGCCTTCATCCACGCCTGTTGGGGTTGTGACGCTCGGCTCGCATAAGGGTTGGCTGACGTGAAGCTGCCTTTTGACTGTGTGTTCGTCATGATGGATGACTGCGGTCCAAAATGTAGACATCATCACCACATGGAGTCCTTTGCCAGGCTCTGACATGTTGGCAACCAGAGAGGAAATGTTTAGCGAGGCGACTGCATGAGCATCCCCGCACAGCATGGATCTGTAGGATTGTGTCAATTACATTTCTCGCCTCTCGACATAATTGGATGTAGAGTGCCAGCCGAGGGGGTACGAAACAGACAAAGCTCTCTGAGGATTCTCTATACAAAGCACATATCTGATGATATACTCATTCCTTTGAGTGATGTTTGCTCGGATGCGGTGCTCAGTCAATTGTGCCCTAAATCTATGACTCATCGACATTTTCCATCAACTGTTAAGACAATCCCTATAGGAGGCTTACTCACGGCTGGCCTTTGCCCCTGCTGGTTGCAGGGAAGCAGAAGAATTTAGGTAAAGACATTCGCTGTATGCAGCATCACAAACACTGACTCCTGGTGGACACTGGGTGCCTGGAAAAGGTGGACCTCAGGTACGATCAAGCAGGAAGCTTCTTACACACTTATTAAAGTTGAAAATGGAAGACAAAATGGCAATTTGGAAGTGCTTGGAGAAATCAATGCCAAAACACCCCAGGAGAAAATCAAAGGTAGCAGAGGGACTATTGTCCCTTATTCACAATCCACATTGCTGTGATCATCTGGAAAAGTGCTCCCAATGGGTGCCCAATTTCCCCATTACTTTTCATATCGGTCCTGGAGGTTCTGCTGAATATGATTAGAAGAGACTGGTTGGTTAAAGGTATACAGGTCGGAGCCAAGCAGTATAAATTGAGAGCATTTGCAGATGATTTGGTTTTGACGTTACAGGAGCCAGAATCTAGTACTAAAAGAGTATTAGAATTAATTCAAGAGTTTGGTCAGGTGGCAGGATTCAAATTGAACAAACTAAAAACTAAGGTTTTGGAGAAAAATTTAACATCGATAGAAAGAGAGAAGTTTCAGAATGAAACAGGTTTGACGGTGGTTAAGAAAGTGAAATACTTGGGGATTAACATGACAGCTAAAAATGGAAATTTGTTTAAGGATAATTATGAAAAATGTTGGACGGAAGTTAAAAAAGATTTAGAAATTTGGTCAAATTTGAAGCTCTCCTTGTTAGGCCGAATTGCTGTTATAAAGATGAATGTATTGCCAAGAATGTTATTTTTGTTTCAATCACTACAAATTTTGGACAAAATAGACTGTTTCAAGAAGTGGCAGAGAGACATTTCTAGATTTGTCTGGCAGGGCAAGAAACCTAGGATAAAATTTAAAATATTAACTGATGCAAAGGATAGAGGTGGATTTGCCCTGCCAGACTTTAAACTTTATTATGAATCAGCGGCATTTTGCTGGCTGAAAGAATGGCTGCTTCTTGAGAACACAGATATTTTGGATTTAGAAGGTTTTAATAATGTTTTTGGGTGGCATGCATATTTGTGGTATGACAAGGTTAAAGCTCATAAAGCATTTAAAAATCATATTGTTAGAAGATAGACTGTATAGACTGGCAGACTTGAAGCGGAGCATGAAATTTGTGCTTCTAACCAGGGAGGGCAGGGGCTCCAAGCCATCACTGGCTCTCTCCCACAGATAAAGCAAAGGGTTGTGTGCGCACATGTGTTTGAGCCCCATGGCTGAGTGCTGACTGGCTCAGAGATAAAAAGAAACATGAGCAGCACCTGGATTTTTGCCAGTGGCACTCTGGAAGCCTGGGAAGCACTGTAGTTCCTTCCATGACCTTGTTGCTTTTGAATCAGCGCTGTGCCTGTTGACATGTGCTCAGATGAGCGCTATGACCCACCCCTGCTGGACCTAACTCCCTACCTTGGGCACAGAATTGAAATCCTCTCTCTGCAGATGCTGCCTGGTGTGGTAGTAGCAATTTTCCTGATAGGCCATCTGGCTACAGATGGCAAGTTCTTTTGAGGCAGGGCTCTGTAAGCAGTCTGCAACAGGTCACCCTTCCACCACAAGGCATGGGGAGGGAAGTTTGTGTAATGCTCTTGACACCTTCTCTTCTATCTTCTAGGGCCCTTCCAGGTGACCTAGTTATTCAGCATTCATCCTAATTCGCTCGCACAAAGTTTATGTGGAAGTTAGACTATGACTGGTTTTTATAGAGCATTCATTCTGATTCGTTTGCAACAGGGGAGGGAAAACTCTTGGGATCACGAGCCTGCAATTCCTCCTGGCTCCCAAGCTACAATTCTCAGAGTTCCCAGTGGAGGGATTGATTCTTAAACCACTCTGAGTATTCTGTGAGGAGAATAAGGTCCAGAGGTTGCTCTCTCTCTCTCTCTCTCTCTCTCTCTCTCTCTCTCTCTCTCTCTCACACACACACACACACACACACACACACACACACACCAGACCCTTCAAGCGTCCCTATTTTCCAGGGACAGTCGTGGATTTACAGAAGCCATCCCGGTTTCTGATTTGATCCCGGAATGTCCCATTTTTCCTTAGGATGTCCCTATTTTCAGCAGAGAAATGTTGGAGGGTGACCCCCAAGCCAAGGAGATAAGTAACTATACAAACCTTTAGAAGACATCTGAAGGCAACCCTGCAGAGGGAAGGTTTTTGTTGTTGTTGTTGTTGTTGTTGAATAGAATATCTCTATTTTCATCTGAGAAATATTGAGGGAGGGATATGATACGCACTTCTTTATCCTCCAAGCAGGCAAGGTAGAGGCATGACCACAGTTAAACAAATGCACTGTAGGAGACCACAGAGCAGAGTTCATGAGGAGTATGGCCTTGGGAGAGACTCAAAGGCAATATGTTGTTTAGTTGTTTAGTCATGTCCGACTCTTCGTGACCCCATGGACCAGAGCATGCCAGGCACCCCTGTCTTCCACTGCCTCCTGTGGTTTGGTCAAACTCATGTTGGTAGCTTTGAGAACACTGTCCAACCATCTTGTCCTCTGTCGTTCCCTTCTCCTTGTGCCTTCCATCTTTCCTAACGTCAGGGTTTTTCCAGGGAGTCTTCTCTTCTCATGAGGTGGCCAAAGTATTGGAGCCTCAGCTTCAGGATCTGTCCTTCCAGTGAGTACCCAGGGCTGATTTCCTTCAGAATGGATAGATTTGATCTTCTTGCAGTCCATGGGACTCTCAAGAGTCTCCTCCAGCACCATAATTCAAAAGCATCGATTCTTTGGCGATCAGCCTTCTTGATGGTCCAGCGCTCACTTCCATACATCACTACTGGGAAAACCATAGATTTAACTATATGGACCTTTGTCGGCAAGGTGATGTCTCTGCTTTTTAAGATGCTGTCTAGGTTTGTCATTGCTTTTCTCCCAAGAAGCAGACATCTTTTAATTTCGTGACTGCTGTCACCATCTGCAGTGCTCATAGAACCCAAGAAAGTAAAATCTCTCACTGCCTCCATTTCTTCCCCTTCTATTTGCCAGGAGGTGATGGGACCAGTGGCCATATAGTGAGGCTCAAAGGGCCATATCTAGCCCCCAGGCCTAAGCCTCCCTCCCCCTGCAATAAAACAAAATTTTTGTTACCTGGAGAGTAATTATGCACTGTGTTGTAGACTTGTTTAGCCCTGGAGGTGACGCCCTTAGTGATGTCTAGGAAATGTATTGTTTTTTGGGGGGGAGAAATGTGTTGAGGGAGAGAGAGGGGGGAGGGAGAGAGAGAGATGGCTTGTTACCCATTTAATCGGTGCTGTGGGAAGCTCTAGCCTCAGAGGGAAAGAGTTATCTGGGTTATAAATGAGACGAGAACAAAGCTATTAGCGATGCTATCTGTTTTCCCGAGGTAATTTTGCTGCCATCCCCTCAGGTTGGCAGAGCGGACTTCCTTATCAGATGATGGCGACAAAACAGGATTGTCAAACCACATTTTTATTCACCTGAGGTAGTAGGAGAGAGCAGCATTCTCCTGGAAAGTGCCAGAGCGGTCATGTTTCCCCAATAGATCAACTGACTGACTCAAAGCCTTGTAAGACTCATGTCGATTGTAACAGAGGGCATTAGAGGGAATGGGTGAAACTGTCAATTTTGGTTTCTCTCCTTTTCTTGTTTTCCTAACCTTAAATTCAGTTCATCACATTTCCACATCACTCCACCATTTTTGTGAAAATGGTCCCTCAGATATAATGTTCCTCAAATATAATGCATCACTGAACAGTGGTACTTCGGGTTACATACGCTTCAGGTTACATACACTTCAGGTTACAGACTCCGCTAACCCAGAAATAGTACCTCGGGTTAAGAACTTTGCTTCAGGA
The DNA here is from genome assembly GCF_965113315.1 of Podarcis vaucheri. Classification (NCBI taxonomy): domain Eukaryota; kingdom Metazoa; phylum Chordata; class Lepidosauria; order Squamata; family Lacertidae; genus Podarcis; species Podarcis vaucheri. The sequence goes on from NC_138752.1 coordinate 41,682,163, forward strand.
TGAGAACAGAAATTGTGCTCCAGTGGCGCGGCAGCAGCAGAAGGCCCCATTAGCTAAAGTGGTGCTTCAGGTTAAGAACAGTTTCAGGTTAAGTACGGACCTCCAGAACGAATTAAGTACTTAACCCGAGGTACCACTGTATGTTATTTTCATGAACATACACATTTATATGTACAATTTCCTTTGGTCCATGTGTTTGCACAGTTTATTAGGCTGGAGAGCTGCACTGCAAAATTCAAACAAGTGCAAATTTCAAAGGCTGGCTATGTTTGGGTTCTCATATTGTTGCAGAAAGTCCATGTTAGGTAGGTTAGCCTTTCAATAGGGACTGAATCTAATTTCTTCCCCAACCCTAGAAGATGAAAAGGGGAAGCTTTGAATTATTTATTTAATATTAATAGATCTCTTCACAGCTTTTCTTCTTCTTCCACAAAATGTCTCCATGGCACTTACAAAATGTTAAAGTACAGATCAACTTATCAAGCCTATAAAATGGAAAACACAAAATAAAGCATGAGAATAATTAAAATGTGTTCACCCATCAACAGCAGTAAGAGGGACAAATCCTGCCCCACTCCAATAAAAGATGAGTGCCAAAATGTGCCAGAATCACACCATGTTAAAATGGGCAGCGTGGAATCGGGCTGGATTCCATCAGGAGTATTTTCAGACTTTTTCCAATGAGGAAATAAACTGCTAAAAAAAATCTAGAAACATTTGTTCTATCCCCCTCCTCTATTTTTAAGTTTTGTTTGTGAAATGATGAAATTATAAAATTGTGCAATAGTGCAATGGCGAAAAGATGAAGAGGTGCCACATGACTGGACAAATCTGGAACCTAAACATATCTCAAACAGTGAAGATACTAGGGTTAAAAGCATAGAGGGGTGATTGCAGCCAGCTGTCTCCCCAAGTTTCCCAGTTGCTGATTTACCTGAATTAGTTCACTGGGTGCCTTAGAGAACATGGGATGAGGAATCGACTCCCACTCTTGGATACCAACCCAGAACAGATGTCTCTGAATCATATTAATTCTTGCCACGGCCTGAAGTGATTCAGTCACAGCAATGAGGCTGTCATTTCACTAGTAGCTTGTCATGGTTTGGGGCCCATGAAGATAAATTACAGAAAGAGGACTGGCAGCAACACAACTTCCTATCTGCAGAGTAGCCAGCAGCCTTTTTTTCTAGGGATACTGAAGGATACGGACATCTTTTTTTTAACCAGGTGTTAAAAGCGTGGCTCTTACTGTAACAACTTCATGGTGAGTTCCTTTAAAAGAAAAAAGCACTGTATATAAACCTACTCTTCCCTCCTTATGGCTGCCAACATGTGTCAATTTTAAGAAATTAATAACAATAGCAACAATAATAATTTTATATGCCACCCATCTGACTATGCCCCAACATTCTCCCACCCTTCCCCTTTGCTTGCTAGAAACCATATAATACTTGCATTCCAACAAAAATCCATTTGTTGGTATTTCCAGTGCCTTCCCAAATAGGATTCAGCTACATTAGTAAAAAACAACAACGCTTTGAATGATTTATAAACATGCAACATCAGATGGCACCGGAGAGCAAAAAAAAAAAAAAAATAATTCTATGATTTTTACATAGCGGTTTTTTCTTTCGTTAGAACGATTTAATTTCTGACATATTCATAGCGTTCTTTTCCTATGTGTAGATCCACCTATAGACTGATCCATCCATCCATTCCTGATGTAGATTATGATCCAGGCTCACAGTATCTTCTAAAACAGAGGATTTGAAAGATCCCATACATATGATGGAGATCACATTGGTCCCCACAGTAAACAAACAGATACTAGTGTTTCAGGGAATTGCCATCTACAGGGATAGCAAAACTTGCCCAGTTAAGCTGCTTAAATGTGATTTGGGGGGTGCCTGGTGGGTTCTCTTGAAAAAGAAAATATGATGACTAAGTCATCTTTCATGTGTGTCTTGCAGAATTGCATGCAGTTAGCTAAATATAGCTAATTGATGCTGGGATTGTCAGAAAGACAAGAAAGATAATTAGCAGTGTTTGTTTACAAAAGAACCAATTCACAATCGAAAACATGAATTCTTAACTCCAGAAAATCTGCAAAGGATTTCTTCGAAGGATTTGGGGAAGGGCCACAGCTCAGTAACAAAGCAGTTGACATCTCCTCCATCAAGACAAGTTTTAGGATGTCCTTCCGACAGACCAGAGTAGATGTTTGGCATATTCTAAAACTTCTGGTAGAAATAGGGAAGAAACTTCGTCCAGGCTCACATTTAAAGACGGCCTTACTTAATTTGCAGTTTCTAAAAACAGTACCTGAACCAGAAAACTGCCATCCTTCAAAATTCGCACGCTGAATTCTGCAGTGCTCCAGCCAAAGAATGGGTACATAAAAGCATATCCACGTTCATAAAGATTATAACGGATGATTTGTGGAAAGGTTGAAGGAAGTCATACCAAAAGCCTGTGAAAATGAGAATTGAATTTTTTTCTGTATTTTGTATTTTGTACTACGCAAATTAATAAAAATTATGCATGAAAAAAAAAAGCATATCCACGAATAAAGTCAGGGCCAGCCCAATACATTTTGACACCTGAGGCAGACCACAAAATGGCACACCCCTGCCAGAAAAGAAGAAAGAGTGAAGATTTACACTGGGAACAAGCAGTGGTGGCAAGAGAGGGGATCAAATCAACCTTACCTGATTGTTGAACTGGGAAGCAAGTGCCATCATTGGGGGAAAGGGGCCTCCTTTGAATAATGCCTGGCATATGGAGACCCAACATTTCCTCCCTAGGGGTGGAAGGAGAGCTATTTGCTGAGAGGTACTGTGGAGGCAGTATTGCAGGGTGGGCTACTTAGGATGAGGCTCCAAGGAGCTTGCCACAGCCATCACGGCAACAGCAGAGGGTAAGGCGTTCCATGGAAGCTGGATCTGCTTTCCCTGTGAATCCTGCCACCTGAGGCAGTCACCTCATCTTGCCTTATGGATGGGCCAGCGCTGGGTAATGTGTTCATACAGACAACATAAGCTGGTGAAAATAACATAGAAAAATACATTGTATTGGGGGGAGTTGCTTTGCAGAAATGCACCATTCATCAAAATTATGTGTGTAAGGAGAAAATCACACTAAAATGCTGGCGAATTTTCAGGAGGATTTTTTAAAAATAATAATACAAGCATGAACTGATGTGAAAATGTGGAGAGCTCCAGTTTTCAGAGTGGTTTACCACCTGATTCCTCTTCTGGGGATTATAGCTCTGTGAGAGGAAAAAGGGGTCTCCTGGCAACTCTCGCCACTCTTAACGAACTACAGCTCCCAGAATTCCTTGGGGGAAAATCACAACTGTTTAGAATGGCAGCATAGTGCTTTGAATGCATGCTGTGACCGTGGCCTGTGACTTGTTGTTATTCATTGTCTTATCCTACAGAAACAGTGGTACATTTGGGCAATTTTTTTGCTGGGGAAAGGCCAGCGATGGCCTCATTAAACAAGACTGTAGATCATTTGGTATGGTTCTAGCCAGGATAGAAAATTCTGTCCATTTTGGTTCTTCTCGGTTTCTCATTCCACCCCCCCATTAAGTTAATTTCCCTACTTTCTGCATCAGGTGTTGTTGTTTTTAAAGTCCTCGTGAAAATTCATAGCATCTTAGTGCTAATTTCCTCTAATATGCACATTTTACCCCAATATAATGCATTTCATATATCATTTCCATTAATATATGTATCTTATGCACACTTTCTCTGGATGGCCACCATTTTTATACATCTTGTTTGACTGAAGAACTGCACCACAAAATTTCAAAAGTGCAAATTTCAAAAGAGAGCTGTGTTTCCATTCGCACATTGTTTCAGAAACTGAAAATTAGGTAGATTTGCATCAAAATCCTAATCAAACTGAGTTCCTCCCCCATCACTAGGCCCCAGTGGGAGCAGGGAGAGCTTCTGTAGTTCTTTGTAGGCTCCATTTATTAGCAAGGAGCATCTGTGAGCCAAGTTTGCAAGTGCAATTGTTTATTGCACTTCATGAAATTAGTGCTGGCACCTGTTTGGAATATGGAATGGGCAATGAAATGAAATAGAAATCAAATGCTAGGCTCAGCTTCTGGCAGATTTCACAGCCGCCACTTAATAAAGGCATATTGCTTTGTCAGGAGTGTTTGAACACACAACATTCCATTGCCTTTCCTGACTAATTGGGATTCTACCTGTGTTAGTCTTGACAAGCAAACAACATTTATTCCAGAAGATATTCAAGGCCCACCTGAATCTCAATGAAGTCTTCTTAAAAAATAAAAAAGCTTCATTAATATTCATCTAATGCTTACAGAATGCCAGTATAACAGTTAACCAGGGGGAGCTCAGCTGAGATGCCTGAGAAAGATGAACCAGCAGTCTTGATGATGCTTGATCAGCAGTTAATATCTTTAACTATGGACCTGAGTCACCTAAAGCTATTTACATATAATTCCTGGCAATATTTCTGCCTCTGCACAGTGGATTCAGCCCCCTGTAACCACCAAAATTGGACTCGATATGCATGTTGTGGGGAAAGTAATTTTTATTTCTGTAAATATTTATTTAGACAGTCTGTATACCATTTAACAGCAGTTGTATCTAACTGATGTATGAAGAACACAATGAAAATTAAAATGGGTTAAAACGATAACATCAGAATTCAGTTTAAATACATGCAAAAGATTTTTTTAAGTATTCAGTAGGTGGCGGAGGTTCAAAAGGTAGGAGGGACTTGTCTTGCCCTCCACTGGAAGGGAGTTCTATAAAACAGGGCCCTCAATACTGAATGCACAGATCTGATAGGTATGAGCCATTCATCAGAGCCGTGGGGAATCACTAACAGTGACTCCCCACAAAGACCTCAGTCTTCAGGCATCCTGGACCTTGGAACCAGTGGCATAGCGTGGGTTGTCCGTGCCCGGGGCTATGCGAGGGGGTGGGTGTGAGGGAGCATGCATGCACATTCAACTGCCTAATGGCATTTGCATCACCCAGGAGATCGCAGCCACAGAGATATGAAAAGAGTCGTTCTGTTGTCTGCAGAGGTCTCTTCCTGTTTTGCATGTAGAAGCTGTTTTCAATGCAGCCCAGTGATGGAAATGCACGGCTATATTGAAGCAGCACTGGGTGTTGGAATTTTGCACCCCTAACAATTTTGCACCCAGGGCAACTACCCCTGTGCCCCCCCACGCTATTAGTGACCCCAGCCTGTTAGTGTAAGGGAAGCTAATGCAAGTGTTTGAGCACCGGAGATATATGCTGAAAGTAGTCTTCCCCCATGAACAGACAATGTGAGAAGGAAGGGGGTCTGGCACCAGAGTGAGGCACCCACAGGCAGTTGCTGGGGTCCCAGTGCCTTGGTGGGGCCCAACAAACACTTATGTTGAGTCTCCCGTGTTAGGCAGTTAAGTCTGGGATCTAATAAGGCACTGTTTTAATTCCCATAATGACAAAGTTGCTCCAGGGCAGGAGCAAGGAAGTCCATGAGCCACCCTGCAAACTTCTGGTAGCCACTTGCGAGCGATGGTCATGGCTGATGTGACATTGGGCTAGTTTTGTACAGTAGGCTAGTTTCTACATACGCACATCTTGGACCCCAGCGGTGCATTCAATTAGTGGAGCGAGCTACATGCAGCAGTAAGCACAAATAAGATGTTCCAAAGATGAAATAATGGGGTTGAGTATCAGAAGCATGTTCATGGAGAGCATCATCTGTGGCCTTGGACTGACTAGGAAGGAGTGCAGGAGAAAGACTGGAGCACTCTTGTAATAGATTCATCTAAGAAGAGCACATTAAATTGATCGAGATTTCCATCCCCTCCACCACAGTAAAAGAAAATCAACACACAAGTAGCCCATTACGTTTTCCTCTCTCTGTTCGACTGAATTCTTCACCAGCTTACTGCTGCTTCAGCAAGGTTTTCTCTCGTTGGCTTTTAAGCAAATGTATGGATGGAGAAGACCAGAACAGCAGACATCAGCACCGTCACCCACGCTCCTTGTAGACCTGATGAGGAAGAATACTCTCATATTCAAGGTATGCAGGTGACAATGATTTCAGACATTTGTTTCATAGAATCGTAGAACTGTAGAGTTGGAAGGAATCCAAAAGGTCATCTAGTTTAAATTCACCTTTCCCTCATAAGATACACAACCTTACAGACCAAGGAGTCTTATATAAAACACAATTTGGGTCTGATCCCAAATTTGCTCGTGTTTCATTTGTAAGAAACAGAAGGCAAAACATATCTATTGCATTTGAGAAATGCTACAAAATGTATCCAGATTATTATCATTATGCATGCCTACCCTTACCTGGGATTTTTTTAAGCCAGAACAATGCACCCAGATAATAATTTCAAGTTTGCTTTTTTTATTTATTTGGTGGGAACCCACCCTTCAGGTAACAAAAAAGAGCTTACCTTGAGGTGCAGCAGCCCCGGCAAGATGTTCAAAACCTGTACCAGGTGGCAGAAAGGGGTATTTTATTTTATTTTTTATTAGATTTATATACCGCTCTTCATCATATGATCTAAGGGCAGTTCACAGGATAAAAAGGTAAAGGTAAAGGTACCCCTGCCCATACGGGCCAGCCTTGACAGACTCTAGGGTTGTGCGCTCATCTCACTCTAGAGGCCGTGAGCCAGCGCTGTCCTCAGACACTTCCGGGTCACGTGGCCAGCGTGACGAAGCTGCTCTGGCGAACCGGCACCAGAGCAGCACATGGAAACGCCGTTTACCTTCCCGCTATAAAGTGGTACCTATTTATCTACTTGCACTTAAGGGTGCTTTCAAACTGCTAGGTGGGCAGGAGCTGGGACCGAAAGACGGGAGCTCACCCCGCTGCGGGGATTCAAACCGCCGACCATACGATCGGCAAGTCCTAGGCACTGTGGTTTTACCCACAGCGCCACCCGCTTCCCAGAGTTCACAGGATAAAACCAAGTAAATAAGTAAAACAAAACAGTTAGTAAGGATCACTATACATTTTGTACAAACACCTGTTTTATGGAGCCATTTGTTTCTGTCCAAAAGACAGACCCAAATGCAGTTCCCTTCCTTTTGTTTGCCTGGTGAAATTATTCCTCTCTGTTACCATCCTTTCCATTGTTCCTGCCACTCTGGGTTATTAACTAGACCTTTCTGGTTTTTACCACTAAAAGTAATAGAAAGAAAGCAGTGCAGCAATGCATGCTGCATACTAAAAATTTCTGCTTACTGAAGCCGCAGGAGGGACCTATTTGACAGCAGGGTAAGCGAGGCTCCTGGGCTCATCAATGTGGTGCATTGGGTGGAGTGTTGGACTGTAAACTGGCAGATAGAGATTCTTTTTCTGCTTAGCTGTGAATGGGGATGTTGGAGAATTCCTTGCAAAATGGAAACTGGAATGGAAATTGCCGCAATTCAAGTGTTTGCCGAGGTCAGGGACAGAAATCATGCCAGCAAAAATGAGTGGTATCGGTGCCTTTCTTTCTTTTGTTTGGCTGTGAACATTACATAAGCAATTGCCTTTAGAAATTGCACGTCATTTGATAAAGCATACAGAATTTTCTTTCAAAGTCTGGTGGACCAGAATTCGGGGCTAAGCTGTAGCAGAAAATTTAATGGAGGAGAGACACCAACATTTGGAAAAGTTCATTTGATGGTACATAGTACCTTCTCGTAAATTGTGTGATCCAACAACAAGGTCAGATTCTTCTGCCTCCCCTCTAAAAAAATCTATATGGTTGGATATTATTCCCATGCATGAGGCTTACAAAGTGCTGTTAATTTTTATTGTGAATGTGTAAAATTATCATCAATTTTGTTCCTATTATAATGCTGGAGTTTATGGACAGACACCCAGTTTATGTTCTGTTTTGGTTAGCGTACTATGTTTGTTTTATATTTTGTTTGTATATTTTACAAAATTTTAATACATTTATGGGGGAAATGATTGCATTATTTTCTGCATTGTTCCACTGAAATGTGTCAGTGTTAATGACATAAGTATGTTTGTTGCAGTCACTGCAGATGGCAAGTTGAGTAATGTAGGTAGGTTTCAGTGGGAGCTGGACTGTAGCAGCTGCAAAATTTCCAGTGTGATACTGGCCATTGTCTGCCTTTCGTTCCCTTAACCTAACCAACCTCACAGGGTTGTTGTGAGAATAAAGAGAGAGGATCTGGAATGCTGCCCTGAACTTATTGGAGGACAGGCGTCATGGAAAATGACAACTATAACAGGACCAGTGAAGTGCTGCTATTCAGGATTCCAGCTAATCTATTCTATTCCCTCACTCTCATTTATTCCATCATTCACTCAGCATTCCACATCTATTGAGCATCCTTAGTTCCACTGGGCTGTTTGTGGGTTACTCCCTCCATTTAAGATTGCTTTCCTTCTCTTTTAGGGAGGGGTAGACCAGTTAAAGCTATGGTGTTCCCAGTAGTGATGTACTGAAGTGAGAGCTGGACCATCAAGAAGGCTGATCGCCAAAGAATTGATGCTTTTGAATTATGGTGCTGGAGGAGACTCTTGAGAGTCCCATGGACTGCAAGAAGATCAAACCTATCCATTTTGAAGGAAATCAGCCCTGAGTGCTCACTGAAAGGACAGATCCTGAAGCTGAGGCTCCAATACTTTGACCACTTCATGAGAAGAGAAGACTCCCTGGAAAATACCCTGATGTTGGGAAAGATGGAGGACACAAGGAGAAGGGGACGACAGAGGACGAGATGGTTGGACAGTGTTCTCGAAGCTACCAGCATGAGTTTGACCAAATTGCGGGAGGCAGTGGAAGACAGGAGTGCCTGGCGTGCTCTGGTCCATGGGGTCATGAAGAGTCGGACACGACTAAACGACTAAACAACAACAACAACAACAATCATCCCTACAGAGTGTGGGGATGTTGCAACAACCATACATGCCACTGAGTTACTGTGAGATTTTATGGGGGCTGCTTCGACTGAGCAGGTGTGTGATATCTGCCTGAGAGGAGGTGATGGTTTGGAAAAGCCCAAACCTGTCATCAGCATGGCTGATAAACAGAGACACCGTGTACTTTATTTCCTGGACTTCCTCCACTGAAATCTCACTCTGACAGTGAAAAATTGCATCTGGCGAAAGAGCATCCTGCATTATCTAAAACATGGGGTGTAGCTCCCTGGTGGGAGATGGCAAAGTGGAGACCCCCCCAAGGAGCAGCCATTACCACAAATTCTATGTTCCACCTCTGCTGTCAGAGGGAGTGTGTCAGTTGCCAGGAATAACAATTATGGAGAGGGAGTCCGTTCAGTGCCGGATTTACTACTACTACTACTAATAAATTTATTTAAACCTCGCCCTCCCCAGCCAGAGCCAGGCTCAGGGTGGCAAACAACAGTAAAAATCACAGTAAAAACATAATAGGGGGAGGGGGAAAGCAACCAATTTAAAGAGTTGGACACGACTAAACGACTAAACAACAACAACAGACACCAGCCCATAGGCATGTGTAATGAGAGTCCCTGGTATACTCGAGCAAACCCAGTGTTTAAAAAACTGGGGATCAATGGAAGCAGACAGAAGGAAATGCAGGCAGAAGAAAAAGGCTGGAATGGATTGGCAGAAGTATAGCCCAGGCAGAAGCTGGCGATCCACTCCAGACTTTTACTTCTGCCTGCACCTGCTCTGGCTCTGTCTCATGGCTCTGTCTCCATCTGAGTTCTGCTCACCACCTTTTGTGCAGCAAGATCTGTGAAGGTGAGGGGCTGCTTCTGTGGCACACAAGCAAGGAGAAGGAGGAGGAACTATCTTGCCCTTGGTCATCCAGATCTGCCCTGCCTCTGGTCAGCTTGGCATGGGTCTATTTCTCTGCAGGAAAAATCTTCTATTTGGTTGTTTTGGTTAGCTTTTTGTCATCCCGCCCCCTTCTTCCTTCATTGAAACAAACAAATGCATTTTAAAAGATCCTTGGGTGCACCCCCTAATGAAATGTGCTGCACATTCCTATGCATGAACCTAGCATTCTCCCCAATATGTTTCTTTCTTACATGCAGGGACTTTCCTTGTAAGGAGAAGCATCCAGTGATTCACCTACAAGCTGAAATCTCCAGCCTAGATACAGGTTCAGCACTTTTGCCCTTGTTATTGTATTTGAAACACACACACACACACACACACACACACACACACACACACGTCTTTACCTTGGCGGGCAATGGGACCCACATCCAACAAATAGCCCTTTGCGGCAGCAGCAGCAGCCTGGCGACTTTCAATTCCTGCGCAGCGCTACAGGAGAGAAATGTGATTTGGTTTCTCAGGAAGGGATGAAATGGATCATCCATTAGTATCAGAGTACATTTGAACCCACTAAGCTACAATTTTGAGGGCACAAGGAGAAGGGGACGACAGAGGACGAGATGGTTGGACAGTGTTCTCGAAGCTACTAGCATGAGTTTGACCAAACTGCGGGAGGCAGTGGAAGACAGGAGTGCCTGGCATGCTCTGGTCCATGGGGTCATGAAGAGTCGGACACGACTAAACGACTAAACAACAACAACAACAACAACAACAACAAGAAAAAGCTACAATTTATACTGATGAGCATCAGGCGCACCGGTCTGCATGGTCCAGCGCTAGGGTCGCAGAGGCGAACTTCACAGTGGAGATAAACGAGGTTATGATTCCCAACGAACTTGAACACTTGGAGGGAAAACCGTCCTTGAGCCGAGACTCCATTTTCTGGGACTGTTATACTGGCATCCCGTCTGTTTGGGCAGCTGTAAAACCAGCAAGAACTTTACGTGAGACGAGCGCCACCAGTCCATCTAGAACAGGGGTGGGGAACCTTAGGCCGGGAGGTGGCATGTAGCCCATCAGGCTTCTCCTTCTGCCCCTCAGAACTCTCCCTAGCGACACCCCCTCTTCACTGGCCACACCTCCTTACCGGCCCTGCTTCACACCCTCCTTCAGTGTTTTGCCTGGCTGGACTGTGTCCCTGAACTCCAATCATGACTCTTGATAATGCCCAGGTGGAGGACAGAGAGGGATGAGGTGCATGGGTCTAAACACTAGCTCAATGCACAAAGGTAAAATTTGCATCTGTTGCCCCACCCACTTTTGCCTCTGTCCCACCCAGGGGGCCCCAGAAGGCTGTTCGGAAGGGAATGTGTCCAGCATCTGTCTCCAGAATGGCTTTCCAGTTGTTTCCAATAACCCCATAACACAGATACAGATAGGTAGCCGTGTTGGTCTGCCATAGTCAAAATAAAAAATTCCTTCCAGTGGCACCTTAAAGACCAGCTATGTTAGTTCTTGGTATGAGCTTTCGTGTGCATGTATCTGAAGAAGTGTGCATGCACACGAAAGCTCATACCAAGAACTAACTTAGTTGGTCTTTAAGGTGCCACTGGAAGGATTTTTTTTATTTTGCCCATAACACAGAGACATCAGAAATTCTGTTAGACGCAGAGGGGGAAATTAGACACAGTGGGCATATCCTTTTCCCAGTATCTTCTTAGTCTTGCTTCTTAAAATTAATTTCCGTGCGTCACTTTTCTTCCACTGAATTTACAAGAGCATTCTGGAGCTTCCCAGACAGGCACTAACCAGCCACATATTTTCAGCTAGGTTGCAGCCTGCCCTTGTATCCCTGATCCCAATCCGGATGCTGCTTCCACTCTAGACTTGATTTCACACACCCCGGAACCCGTTCCTGAAACCATGAACGGAAAAGGACAGTCCCTTGATCAAATCCACACACACACCCTTACTGTACCTGTTTTGAATGATGAAATATTTCAGAGGGTCAGTGGTGTCTTCTGTGGGCGTTGCAAAGCAATTGTCCATCAGCAAGACAAAGCGGCTCACATCCCCACTGGTGACCATGACACCAACATAGAGCCAGGTCTGAGTTGGCAACACGGCCATTGCTCCCTCATAGGGCGAGGTGTAGTTTTGGTCTCTGTAGAGAGCCATCTTAATTATAAACTGACCTTCTCCTTCAATGCTGATGTTGGTTGAACTGGAAGGTGAAAGAAAGGAAGTAAGAGTGTATTCAGATGTGGGGATTATGAGCATAAGAAGATGCTGTTGGGCCATCTAGTCCAGCATTCTGTTCTCACAGTGGCCAGCCAGATGTCTGAGGGAAACCCACACAGGGTTGCAGCACCATGCTTCCAGTAGCTAGTATTCAGAAGCAATGTTACCTCCCACTGTGGAGAACCAGAAGAGGTATGAAGAGGATGGAGCAGAGACAGACAAGGCAAAGTGCCTGGAGGCTGTTGGAGGTTGGATGGCGGCTAACAGATTGAGGTTGAATCCTGACAAGACAGAAGTACTGTTTTGGGGGGACAGGAGGCGGGCAGGTGTGGAGGATTCCCTGGTCCTGAATGGGGTAACTGTCAGGAAAAAGCACCAAGGCAAAAGCCAGCTCCAGATGGCTGGAATGCAAAACAGGATGTTGTGGTTTGCAGATGTACTGTTGGAGAAAAGGTGGAGCCTATTCTCTGTACTGAGCACCGGATGTTAGCTCAGTGTGTCATCTGACCTGTGCTGGAAGTACAGGGGTGGAGTTGAGTCTCTTCTGATGGAGTCTGAAGGGAACAGTCGCATATCTATGTACTGCTGAGTGACAGGAATAAAACATGTAGAAAAGGACTCCTGTCTGTCTCATTTCCCCTCCCTGGAAAATGCAGGGAGGGAGGGAGAGAAGAAGAGGAAAGCAAAGGGTGTGTTCTTTCTCACGACTAATGAGAAGAATCGCCGGGTTTGTTTACCTAGCCTGCCGGGGTCGCAGACGGAAGGTAAACACAGTATCTCGCTCAATTGCCTCGGGGAAGGCCAGGTACCTCTGACTGTGAGCTGAAGATACTAACAGTAACTGTGCCCCTGAAGGACCAGGTGTGCAGCCTGGGAGTCATTTTGGACTCACAGCTGTCCATGGAGGCACAGGTCAAATCTGTGTCCAGGGCAGCTGTTTACCAGCTCCATCTGGTACACAGGCTGAGACCCTCCCTGCCCGCAGACTGTCTCGTCAGAGTGGTGCATGCTCTGGTTATCTCCCGCTTGGATTACTGCAATGCGCTCTACGTGGGGCTACCTTTGAAGGTGACCCGGAAACTACAACTAATCCAAAATGCAGCAGCTAGACTGGTGACTGGAAGTGGCCACCGAGACCATATAACACCGGTCTTGAAAGACCTACATTGGCTCCCAGTACGTTTCCGAACACAATTCAAAGTGTCGGTGCTGACCTTTAAAGCCCTAAACGGCCTTGGTCCAGTATATCTGAAGGAGCGTCTCCACCCCCATCGTTCTACCCGGACACTGAGGTCCAGCACCGAGGGCCTTCTGGTGGTTCCCTCACTGCGAGAAGCCAAGTTACAGGGAACCAGGCAGAGGGCCTTCTCGGTAGTGGCGCCTTCGCTGTGGAAAACCCTCCCACCAGATGTCAAAGAGAACAACAAATACCAGGCTTTTAGAAGACATCTGAAGGCAGCCCGTTTCGGGAAGCTTTTAATGTTTGATGTATTATAGTATTTTAATATTCTTTTGGAAGCCGCCCAGAGTGGCTGGGGAAGCCCAGCCAGATGGGCGGGGTATAAATAATAAATTATTATTATTATATTATTATTATAAATAAGTCTCGGGTTGCTGGGGAAGGACTCAGGGGAGGAGGAGACTTAAAGAGCTGTGGGAAAGCAGCAACCTTCAGTCCTCGCAACTGCCTCATATGCCCAAGACCTACTGAGAAGTGATGCTGTGCTCACTAGGCCTGAACTGCTCTGTTTCTTTGAATAAGAGTTAGCTTCATGGACACCTTGTGAGTATTCAATGGTCTAAACCACTGAGCCTCTTGGGCTTGCCGATCAGAACGTTGGCAGTTCAAATCCACACAACAGGGTGAGCTCCCATTGATCTGACCCAGCTCCTGCCAACCTAGCAGTTCAAAAGCAAGCCACTGCAAGTAGATAAATAGGTACCGCTGCGGCGGGAAGGTAAACGGCGTTTCCATGCGCTCTGGTTTCCATTACGGTGTTCCATTGTGCCAGAAGCGGTTTAGTCATGTTGGCCACATGACCCGGAAAGCTGTCTGTGGACAAACACCAGCTTCCTCAACCTGAAAGCGAGATGAGCACCACAACCCCATAGTCACCATTGATGGGACTTAACTGTCCAGGGGTCCTTTACCTTTTACCTTTTTTTACCCAACTCCCACCTTGACAGTGATGCCCTTGCAGAACTTAGCAGAGAGGAGGATGAGAACAAAACTACAATTAGTTCGCTCTGTCTGCGATTGCCTCAGGCTCTGCCTGCTCTCTGGGCTCTCTGTGTTCTGCTCTGCCAGTCTTGACGGGCATCTGCCACCACTGAACTAGCTTATAGTACAAAGGTAAAATTTACATTCATTGCTCTGTCCAAGTCTGCCACTGGCCCTTGCCTGCCACTGGCATGTGGCCCCTGGAAGGTTGCCCAGAAGTGAATGTGGACCTCAAGCTGAAGAAGATTTCACACTCTCTGCTTTACAGGCTCTGCTCCCTCACATTACTCCCCAGTGGTTGGAACCCTAAATAGAAATGAAAGTATCATTAGGCAAGATGAACAGCTTTCCTCTTAATAAGTAATGCAGTACCTGACAATGGGCTGGATGGCCGTTCTAAGGCTAGTTTCCATATCCAACGGGTAGGAGCACTGGAAATTAATTTTGATTTCGTTCTCTCTAATGACAGTCCCATCAGCCAGATAGAGTGTGTTGCTATATGTGGCATGGGTTTCATTTTTCTGAAAAGGGGAAATAAAAAGAATTAAAGCAGCTCGTCTACTGACTTGAGCACAGTTACATGTATCCCTGCCTGTTATTTCCACGTGCACATTTCTAATGTGAAAGAGAGAGGGAAGCTGCTTTCGAGGAAATGGAAACGGGTCTCCTAGCCCCCTTACTCCCCAGTTTCATAGATGCTCCCTTTTTGTCTCCAGTGGCTGCTTTGGCACCATTACTTTTAAAAGTATCTCCCTCCTGACCACAAGAGTCTTGTGTCTTGGCTCCTTCCCCAAAACACACTTACTTCATTTTAAGTAAGAAGGAGTTCTTTATTTGAGCAAGTACAGGCTCAGCAGCAGACACAAGACTCAGGAAAGTACAGGGGTTCAGAAGAGCAGGGCAAGGAGTTCAGAACTGGATGGAAGCAACCAAGATGTCCCAACAAGTTGCTATGCACCCCAAGCTTCTAAAGACAAGACACGCCCTGCTCCCTCACCAGACTTGCTTGCCTTGTGGGAATGTTGGGGTTGGATATGGGTAGGTTTTTCTGCTCCCATTTGCTAAGGTGCCTGGTTCTAGGAGACAAGACTGCACCCTCCTGCTTGAGTTCCTGTTCAGTCACTGCTGACTCCTCTTCTGCCTCCCCTTGTGTTCAAAGCCCTCCCCAACTTCCACTGAGGCTCCACAAGCAGGTCAAGGGAGGGGGAGACCAGTGTCCCGGCTCCTGCCTAGGAAGTGGCTGAAGTCAAGGTGTAAAGGGGAGAGCCCGTTTCCTCTGACCCAGTTTCCCCACCATTCAGTCTGGTCCATTTCTTCTTCCTTCTGCAACAGAGCCTGCCAATCTACAGCTGATCCCAGCAGCGCTGTGGGGCTCACAACCTATAGCCAACTAGGGGTCCTGTAACTGGAATGGTGATGCCATGCTATTGCTACAATGTGAAGTCACTACATGATAAGGGACAAAGCCATTGCAGAGTGAGGTCAGTGCTCCAATTTGCCTTCACTCTAAAACAGGCTTCTTCAACCTCTGCCCTCCAAATGTTTTTGGCCTGCAACTCCCATGATCCCTAGCTAGCAGGACCAGTGGTCAGGGATGATGGGAATTGTAGTCTCAAAGCATCTGGAGAGCCGAGGTTGAGGAAGCCTGCTCTAAATTGACTTTATGATGAGAAAATGTAACTAATCATCTCCTGCCTTAAGTATTTGCAGATATGAGAACCATCTCTAGGAAAGGATCCAGAAAATCCTTCCTGGTGAGGCTTTCCCACTGAATAGAGAACCTACCGTTAACAGCGTTCCACACTGGCCAGCTTGGGTGGGTGTCACCACAGAGACAACTGTTCTATTCCCCTGCTCTACAAAACCAGCACATCGGTTGTCTCTCAGATGCATGGTTAAATTCTGGAAGCTATTGAGGGTGCACTTTGCCATGGAGACCTTGATTTCATTTGCACCACACTCCAGTTGTGGCTCCAAGTTAGAAGCATCTTAAGAACAAGAACAAATAGTAATTGTAGTGGGAGCAGCTGTTAATATTTACTAAGTACATTCTTTTACTGCTAGATTATTTCCCCCATTTCAAAAGCTCAAAGCAGTTCATATATTGAACCAACAATCTGTTGTAATTATTATTTTACATTCCTAGCTGCAGCAGTGCTGTGTGTGGAATAAGTAGCACAGCAAATGCAGAGGTGTGTTGTTGTTTTTTACAGTAAACTGTAAGTGTTGTAATTCTGTGGGGCTCAGAGTTCATTCTGGCTAGCTGATAAACCTCTTGCAGCGTCTCCTTTGAAAACAGTGGTGCTTTGATTGACATCAAGTAATCGTGGGAGTTTGCTGAAGCAGAGTTGCATAAAGAAATAGTCTGATAAGACTGACTGTCAAAAGACTCAAGCAACAGACAGTTTATTACTCCTGGCAAACAAAGCCGTTCTGAGCACAAGCCATCCTGGGGGTCATGAGGTTAACAAAATGAAGGGAGGTCTGATACTAACTGGAGATTGAGGAGGAAGGAAGAAATGCCTAAGAAAATAAACAATCTACAGGTAGTTATTTAAGAAGGACTCCGTGAGGGAAGAAAAGGTTGCCTATCACCCCCTACTTGTTCGGGTATCTTTGTTGCTTTACAATTGCAAGTTGCTTTACTTCCAACAATATTATGAATTTTCTGCCCCTGGCGATTAATCTGCGATGGCTCGTTTGCACGTGCCATTTGAATGTTCAATTAAAACAGGGATGGGAAAACTGCAGCCTCCCAGATGCTGTTAGATTGGACTTCAACTCCCATCATCTCCAGGCAGCATGGCCAATAGTCAGGGAAGATGGGAACTGTAGTCTAACAACATTTGGATAGTAATATGTTTCCCACCCTTGGTTTAAAAGATGGAAAATCTGGATTTGGGGCAGCCACTGTGATGTTCTTCAGATGTTTGGATTACCTCCCCTATCGTTCCTGGCTATTGGCTATGTCGGCTAGGGATAATGGACATTGTAGTCCACAACATCTAGATGGCATCCGAGATGCTTGCCTGACGCCTTCTTTGCCTACCTTTAGTTGCCAGGCAAAAACATTTCTTTATAACCAGGCCTTTGGCTGATTGAACATGTGGGGGGATAATGTGATAGGAATTTTATGGTCTTAGATATATGGTAATGTTCATAACCGCACACAATAGATCAGCACAGGAAGGCCAACCTGGAACCATTTTGATTCCTAAACTGACCAAATGTTTGCTCTGCAAGGTCAAAATGGAAAAGCCTCCCCATTGTCTTTTCCTTCACAAATCCTGTCTTAAAGGTACCGTATTTTTCGCTCTATAAGATGCACCAGACCACAAGACGCACCTAGTTTTTGGAGGAGGAAAACAAGAAAAAAAAATATTCTGAATCTCACAAGCCAGAACAGCAAGAGGGATTGCTGCGCAGCGAAAGCAGCAATCCCTCTTGTTGTTCTGGCTTCTGGGATAGCTGCACAGTCTGCATTCGCTCCATAAGATGCACACTCATTTCCCCTTACTTTTTAGGAGGGAAAAAGTGAGTCTTATAGAGCAAAAAATACGGTATGTCTGTGTTTGAATAAGGGTGTGAGCCTTATCATTACAAAAGACTGGCCAGGCTCCTCAGGCAATCCAATCAAGTAACCTGCCAGACAGGAAATAAACAAGCCACAGGATAAAAAACAACATGCAAATGTTCTGTTTTAGACCGCCTTTTCTGTGATGTATCTGAGGGGTGGTCTTAGGTTACACCCCTTCTGTGATGTATGTATAATGTTTCTGGGGGTGGTCTTGATCTACAGGATGGGAATTTCAAAAGTCTTTATAAGCCCTTGCACAGCATTTTTGTGGGTCCTCCTCCTTTCCTGCGATTGAGGGGAGCACCCTGTTGCAACAGATCAATAAAGATCAGGCTTACTAGCTGCTTTGCTTCTCAATATTCTCTGGTTGGCCTCTGTTATTTTCTCCTACCAATAGGGAACCTATGTAAGGACTCTATATGGGCTCTTGGATACCCCATAAGGGAAAAGGGATATTTTTATTTACAACACATGCTATAGCCTTTTAAATGTGGGGGGAGGGGGAGGGGAAGGGAGTTATTGATTTGTTTTTGTTTTATTATGTATCTTGTGTTCTTATTTTGTATCTTTATGTTGTGAACCACGCTGTGATCTTCGGGTAAAGAGCGGTATACAAATTTAATAAATTCTAAGAATAATAGATAACGTTTGGTACCCCTGATCTGTATATAGTGAGGGGGGGGGGAGTATTTGATCCCCTGCTAAATTTGCCCGTTTGCCCTCTGATGAAGAAATGACCGATCCATAATTTATAATGAGTGAAATAAGTATTTGATCCCCTATCAACCAGCCAGATGTTAGGCTACCTGGTATCTTCACTGTATGTAACGAGCTGAGATTAGAAGCCCCTGCTGTAAGGTTTTACCTGTAATCCCAGCTTGTTACAGTACCTGTACAAAAGACACCTGTCGACAGAAGCAATCAATGACCCAAAACACACGGCCAAGGCAACAAAGGAGTGGCTCAAGAAGAAGCACATTAAGGTCCTGGAGTGGCCTAGCCAGTCTCCAGACCTTAATCCCATCGAAAATCTGTGGAGGGAGCTGAAGGTTTGAGGAGCTGCACATCAGCCTCAAAATCTTACTGACTTGGAGAGGATCTGCAAAGAGGAGTGGGACAAAATACCTCCTGAGATGTGTGCAAACCAGGTGGCCACCTACAAGAAACATCTGACCTCTGTAATTGCCAGCAAGGGTTTTGCCACCAAGTACTAAGTCATCTTTTGGAAAGGGATCAAATACTTATTTCACTCATTATAATCCACATCAATCTGTGACTTCTGTCTTCTGGGTTTCTGGGGGTTTTCCTGTTGTTATTCTGTCTCTCACAGCTACAATAAACCTACCATTAAAATTATGGACTGGTCACTTCTTCGGCAGAGGGCAAATGGGCAAATTTAGCAGGGGATCAAATACTTTTCCCCCTCACTGTAAACGAGCCCTTGCATGCCAGTGGGCGATGTCACGACTGTCCTAGGGTAGTATCAATCATTCCTCCTTTCTCGCTCCAATGCTCTTTCGTCTTGGTCCTTCCCAGCCATGACACCCTCAATGCACCTACCGGAACTGCAGGCGCAGCCCCATTCCCCATTGATCAGCTTGCACTCTTCTTCTGCATTGCATCCATGGCATGGGCTCCCTACGTACGCAGGATCTGGAAAATTGCATTGATGAAACACAAAGTGGATCGTGATTCACAGGTAATGCAAATGCAATAAATTAAAAAATAGATCGCTCTTTTCCCAATGCAAAACTTTTCTCCAAAACAATCCCAAGCAACATGCCTGTGCAATAAGTCAAGGAACACGCTGGTGTCCCTTGAAACTGGTAGACGTAATAACCACCTACGCAAGCTTTAATCTGTACAGGGATAGACCAGTGACAACAGTTACCGCTCCAGTCGGCGCAGGCGGTACGGGTTACTATTTCATCATTACGGGTGGGATGCAATCCATTTAGCCACATGGGTGCATCAGTGTTACATCTATTGATTGGAACGCAAGATTCTGGCATGCGCTCTCCTCCACTGCCTACAAATCGATACCACCCTTTTTTATCACTGTCACAGTTATTTCCATCCCCATAGGAGGTGCTTCGCCAGGGTTGATCTAGAACCGTGTGACTCGAACACGGATCAGAGCAGGAATGGGATCTGTTGAGTCCCACACATTCTTCAGCAAAGCCAGCAGGTTTGCAATGGAAGCCATCTCCACTGTAACCCTCGGGACAGGAGCAGGAATAGTTGCCGTGGGTGTTAATACAGGTTGCTAAGGAATGGCAATGATTTAGACCGCGGCTGGAACACTCGTCCATGTCGGAGCAAGTGGCCCCGTCTCCAGTGAACCCATCTTGACAGATGCATTGGTGGAGATCTCCATTCTCCTCGCAGGTGGCATTTGGGTGGCAGTCTGAACACCGTACTGTAGCTAGTGAAATAGAATAAAAATGGGGAAATGGCTTTAGCTTAGCAGTAGAGCACATGCTTTCTGTGCAGAAGGTCCAAGGTTCAATCGCTAGGTTCAATCACAACAGCAAAAAGTATCTCATTAAAACAGGACATTTGTCTCCTTACCGTTCACCAGCCTCGTCGTCTGTGCAAAGGTGGAACATCTGAGACTGACTAAGAACAAGAGCAGATTAAATGGATGCTTCATACTTAGCTGTAAAAGGAAAAGCGATGATACCCAAGAACACAGGGCGACAGATAGCCTGGCTGAAAGGAAGACAAAAAGATATATATTATTCCCTATAAATTGCGCTTTCTCATTTTCAGAACCTATTAATAAAAGAAAATCTGGCATTACTAATAAGGGCTCATCTGGACCAGAGTCAAATATCAAGGCCTGCTCCCTGCTGGTTCATGTAATCCCCCAAAATCAATACAAAAGAGACCCTTGTTCTGAACCTCTAGGCCTATGAACAACTTACTTTAATAAGCGGAAAAATATATAAACAAAAAACTCATGGACTCAGCTTTAAAGCACTCAGGAGTCACCGTATTTCAGTTGAGCTCCAATTGAAAACTAAAGCTTTAGTTTTAAAGAACGAAATTTTAACCAACCACTCCCCAAACTCTTATAAGCAGTTTGCAGCATTGCAGCACATGGTCAATAGAGTAACCACCTTTGCTGATGTGCCTATGATGTACGGACAGTGTTGTGTCTCTGCACATTTGTTAGAACTGAAATAAATTTTGGAACATGTTGACTTTCCTTTTGTTATCTTTTGTCAATTTTGCATTGAAATTCCACATACAGTGGTGTCTCGCAAGACGAAAAGAATTTGTTCCGCGAGTCTTTTCGTCTTGCGATGTTTTTCGTCTTGCGAAGTACAGTCCGTCGCAACTGCGCCTCTTCAAAAAAAAAGCACAAGACGTTTTCGTCTTGCGAAGCAAGCCCATAGGGAAATTCGTCTAGCGAAGCAACGCAAAACCAAAAAACCCTTTCGTCTAGCGAGTTTTTCGTCTTGCGAGGCATTCGTCTTGCGGGGCACCACTGTAATGAAATTAAGATTTTGACCTTGGCTTTGAACTCAAACTTTGAAATTTGGTGAAACTGGACAGCCTTATACCTGCTTACCAGGGAGCCAGCCCCTTCAGACTCAATGGGACTTATTTCTATGAAGACAGCACAGCATAAGACTACACCGTTAATATCAGTAGAAGCTTCTTTTGAAATTATAATTGTTCGTTTCTTTCAACATTTGTAAAAAATAATAAAACATGCTAGGATCACATTTCCGAGGTACATTTTCATTTTCTAGATAGAATAAAAGCTTTTCACAGCATTCGGAATAAGTGATAAAGCATGCCAGTAATTCATTAGGCATGTTAGGAAGTTCTTTGATTGGTCAAGTTTAAAATACAACCCTTGCCAGGTATCAAATCATGTCTTAATTCAACTACTATTGCATGCCAGCTATCAGTTCCAATAAATGTTCAGTATCATTGCAAGTCAATTGTCAAATATTGTCAAACTAGTTACCATTGCATGTCAGCTATCAAATAATATGAAATGCACAATATCGTCACAAGGCCATTATCAAACACTGTCAGATCTTAATGCCGTTGTATGTCAAGCTATCAAATACTCTCCAGTGTCAGTGTGCAGCATTTTATTGCTCCAACCCTAGAGTAATTTCCACCAAACATGTTTCAGCTGCAAACTCAGAATAGCCAACAAATATTTGATATCAACATTTGCACAAAAGGACGTTAAGCGTTTTTGAAAGGCAATTCTTTTTAATTAAATGTCATGCTCTTGTGGGAACAAGAAGAACCAAGGAAGGATCACTGCATGCTGTCATGATCCTAGCTCATAATACGCTAGCCCTGTATTGCACTGGCTCTCCCTTGCATTGGCTTTTAAACCCTGAACAGGATGACATAATCCTTGTGCTCCCATAGCTTCTACAGTGGACTTTTTGTTTCTCCCTCTCTCATAGCAATAGAACATGGGGACATCCAATGATGCTGATTGTTGGGAGATTTATCCCAGAGCCAGTGTGGTTAAGAGTGGTGGACTCATAATCTGGTGAACCAGGTTCGATTCCCCGCTCCTCCACATGCAGCTGCTGGGTGACCTTGGGCTAGTCACACTTCTCTGAAGTCTCTCAGCCTCACTCACCTCACAGAGTGTTTGTTGTGGGGGAGGAAGGGAAAAGGAGATTGTTAGCTGCTTTGAGACTCCTTAGGGTAGTCATAAAGTGGGATATCAAATCCAAACTCTTCTTCTTCTTCATTTAGAACAAGCAAAATGCCCATGTTAGCATTTAAAGCCCTCAATGACTTAGGCCCCAGATATCTGATAGACCACCTCCCTCCTTACAGACCCCATCAGGTATTAATATAACCAGAGGTGGATCTTTCGCTCTTGGAAGTTTGGGAATGGTGACCCAAGAGAGAGCATTATCTGTGGCACTGCTAAGTTGCGGAACTCCTTCCCCACAGAGGCACACCTTCACAAATTCATAGAATTGGAAGGCACCCTGAAGATGATCTAGCTCAACCCTCTGCAATGCAGGAATCTTCATCTGTCCCATACAGGGACCGAACTTGCAACCTTGGCATTAGCACCATGCTCTAACCAGCTTACGAATGCTAAAGACATATCCATTTTAGCCTGGCCTTTGACACTTGACGTGCGTGTTTTCAGGACCCACCCTATACCTAGGATTGTAATTTGTTTTCATTGTTTTTAATTTCTGGATTTTAAATTTCTGCATCCGGCACAGGGAACTGATGGTGAAGGGCGGGTGATGATAGTCATGATAGCTATGTTCTCGCTCTACATGCAGCTGCTGGGTGACCTTGGGCCAGTCACACTTCCTTGAAGTCTCTCAGCCCCACTCACCTCACAGAGCATTTGTTGTGGGGGAGGAAGGGAAAGGAGAATGTTAGCCGCTTTGAGACTCCTTAAAGGGAGTGAAAGGCGGGATATCAAATCCAAACTCCTCCTCTTCTTCTTCTTCTTCTTCTTCTTCTTCTTCTTCTTCTTCTTCTTCTTCTAGTCTGCCTCTGAAAACCAGAGGTTGGAAATCCCAAAAGTGGGAATCCCAAGCGTACAATTACAGAGATAGTCCTAGCAGAGAGGGTGACCGAAGGATCATTAGGTATTGCAGTGTTCTGTTTCTGCCATTGGAGATTTGTGAGCAGAAAGGTTCTGCCATCAGAAGCCTCCTCATTTTCACAGCTCTGCTGCCCTCACTTTGCCATCAATGCCCTAATGGTGGCAGGGCCCAAAAGTGGATGTCATACCCTCCAACATTTCTCTGATGAAAAGAGGGATGTCCCATTCCATAATGATAATTTTACTAATTACCGGTATACCCCACACATCTTACTGGTTGCCCCAGCCACTCTGGGCAGCTTCCAACGTACATAAGAACACAATAAAACTTTAAACATTAAAAAAAATCCTTCCCTATACAGGATTGCCTTCAGGTGGCTCAGGGGTCAGATAACTCCATACCCTCCAACATTTCTCCCATGAAAATAGGGACATCCTAAGGAAAAGTGGGAAATTCCAGGATCAAATCAGAAACCAGGATGGCTTCTCTACATGAGGGATGTCCCTCAAAAATAGGGACACTTGGAGGGTCTGGGATGTGCCAGGGTACATCAGCACAGATCACAGAAGGTGTTGGACCTTCAAGATCATAGTCCTCTGATTTCCCTGGAAAATCACTTACACACAAAGCCTGACAAGGGAGAAAAAATTGCTCCATCCCTGGAAGTATTTTATTCTTCTATTGAAATAAAAGGAATGGGGAAAGACAAAGTTCCAATAACAGGATGGGGGAAGGGGAAAAAAAGCTGCCCTGCCAGGATCTCCACCCCATGAGATCATTGATCCAGTTACCTCAGTATTGTTTGCAATACTGAGGTGTCTGGTTTCCAGGGTTCCTAACAGGGGCATTTCCCGGGCCTACCTGAAGCTCCAGGGATTGACCTGTGGATGTTCTACAACTGTTCTGCCCTGGCCAATGAAGGCTTAAGAAGTGGACGTTCCTCTGCCACTGGCTATCCCTTCCCCCAGACCTCCACAAGATCACTCAGGTAGTCACCTTAAGCACATTCGGCTAGGTGTTCTTTCGTTATGGCTCTCCTTAATCCATCCCTATTTTTAAAAAAGTTGGTTATGTGTCTGCTTCTCCCCTAAAATGTGACTACCAATAATATCTGCCAATCACATAAATTAAGTCCAGCTGCTGCCCTGTAGAAACTCCACCGTTGTCAAATTCTTTGTGTTGCTACCTAGGAATAGGCAATATCAAATCAACTTATACTTACCAATTGATGCCAAAGAAAAGAAAACCTGGGGGGCTAGATTTTATTTTCCCCTTATATAGCCTTTGGAAAAGGAAATGTTTCTAAGGCTGTTTAATCAGCTTTATTTGTATAACTATATAACAAAAACTAACCTTTGGGGTATGTGGGCACATTTCCTTTTTCCTGGTTCTCAAATTTCTCTATGTTACCAAAACCCTAAATATCAAGTGGTGTGTGAAAAGAGGAGAGGGGTTTTTTTTTACAGCAAAATGTGGCTGTGTAGAATATTCCCATTCAGGGTTGCAGCCAGCCAGCCAGCCAATTCTGCTCGGAAGCTCCATTCCAGTCACCTCCTGGTCAGTCACCATTCCACAGGGGCCGGCCTGCCCATAAAGTGGTGTGAGGCAGTTACCTCAGGTGGCAGATGCTCAAGGGGCAGTGCCCCACAGGCACGCCTCTCACCCTGCCACCGCCAACAGCAGTGCCAGCTTCCAGTGAGATCTCGCAAAATCTCACGCGATCTCATCGTCATCTCATGAGATCTCACAAATTACACAAAATCTTGCCAGAAGCCGCAATGGCTTGTCACCACTTTGTGGCAGATGCGCCAACTCTAGGGGACAGAGGTGTCTTCAAACAATATTTGTTTGAAGGCAGCCCAGCCTCCTCAATGTTGAGAGGGCCTGGCACGACATCACAGAAGGCTGCACTGGCCTGCGTGGCATTGGGAGATGTGTGTGCACGGAGTCTGAGCCTGAAGAGGAAGCCCCCAAAAGACCAGAGGTACAACAAGGCTTTGTTTAGGCTGCTCAGCCTCCCCACCTAACAGCTGAAGCAGCAGAAGCAGCCATATTCCTGTGTATTCTCTGGCCTCCTGCCAGCCCCAGAGCTACAATTCCGGTTCTGGATATTTGGGGTACAGTATTTTTTTAAATTTTTGGAGAGTAGTGTTTTGGAGAGAGAGTGGCTGAGAGGACATTTAGAGGGTGTTTAGAAGGTATTCCTCACTTATGCAATTTTCATTTATGCATGTGAGGCATAACCTCTGTGTAAGTGGGAAGTTGTTGCCTATATATATAGAAATAGAAATAAAAATAAAAAGAAGCACAGACTGGAGTTAGCTTGATTTGCCAGTCTTTAACCTTGGCAGGACACAGGCTCTTCACATTTTCTGATCCCAACTGGAACGAGTGATCTGCCTTGCAGTTTTGCCCTGTTGTTTGACATTTCCCTATGATTATTTTACAATAAATAATAAGGGTCACAGACACCATTTGAAGAAGAGAGCAAAAAGAAGCACCAAGCTCATTTTTCAAAAAATAAAATAAAATAAATATAAAATAAATGTTTGGCATTTCACATATCATATGATTTCCCTTTCTCTGCCACCCAAGAGCGCAACTCAATCTTTTGCCCCAACAACCTTGTGGTTACCTTCAGAACAGAAGCTAGTGGGATTCAGCAATGCCAGCTTGCAAACAATGATGCAATATTTTAAAAAAGAATAGGGAGTGGAACAGTTAGCTTGCTTCTCTTTTGCATGGACCATGCCTGGACCTTGGCTAACTCATTGAAGTAAATATTGGTCTTTGGAACAAAGCAATCTCAAAGCTGCCTTGGGATACTGAAGAGCTTTCAAAGAATTGATTGATTCAGTAGCCTCAATTAAACAAAGAAAGGCTTGACTGTACATTAAGACGTGTCAAGTAATTGGAGTTTAGCCACTCAAGATCTTACATCACTTCACCTGGAGACTGTTTGCTTCTTTCAAGGACTACTTCTCATCAGCAAATGCGGCTCCATTAAAGTGAGTGAAGCACTGCCAACCTCTGCTGCCCTCAATCAGCCCTTGCTTGCTTGCCTGCCTTCTTTCTTACAGCCAATCAGGATTTGGCTCTCTCTGTCCATCCACTCTTGGTCTCCCTGCTTTCCACCCCACCAGTCCCAATGTGTACCAGCCACCACTGCTCCTGATCCCTGACTCCCCCTTAAAAACCCATGCACATACATTGCCCCAAACTCCACCCATCCAACCTGCTCAACTTTCATAACAGCATAGAAGGGAGCCTGAAGGTCATCTCAGCTAATGTAGGGATCTCAACTAAAGCATCCATCACAGATGGCCATCTAACCTCTGCTTTAAAACCTCCAAGGAAGGAGAGTCCACCACTTTCCGAAGGAGTCTGTTCCACTATCAAACAGCTCTTGCTGTCAGAAAGCTATTCATGATGTTTAGCTGGAATCTTCATTGGTTTGGGTCCTACCCTCCAGAGCAGGAGACAACAAGCTTGCTCAATCTTCCATGTGACAACCCTTTAGCTAACCCTTTTTGAAGATGGCCGTTGCTTTCTTCTCAGCCTCCTCTTTACCAGACTAAACATGCCCAACTCCCTCATAAGGCTTAGTTTCCAGACCCTTGATCATCTTGGTCACCCTCCTCTGCACACGTTCCAGCTTGTCAATATCCTTCTTAAAATGGTGGTGCCCAGAACGGGACACAGGACTCCGGGTGGGCTCTGACCAAGGCAAAATACAGTGGAACTATGAGTTCCCTTGATGTGGACGCTAGACTTCTGTTGATGCAGCCTAGAATAGCATTAGCTTTTCTTATTGCTGGTTCGCCCTGTTTCAGAAGGCTGTTTAAGAACATTATCATCCTGATCATTATTAAATCATATTGAAACAAACACCCATTTGCTACTATGTATAGGAATTTTCACAATAGTCCCTGTGTGTTAAAGAAGGGAATGGAGTTTTTATTTATTTAATGCCTTGATTACCCACCTTTTTCTCCAAGGAGATCAAGGTGGTATATATGGTTCACCCCCCTCATTTAACATCAACAATAACCCTGTTAGGTAGGCTGGGCTGAGAGGCAGCGACTGAACCAAGGTCATCCAATGAGCCTTCATGACCAATTGGGGATTTGAACCCTGATCTCACAGGTCCCAATCCGACCCTCTACCAGCCTTTCTCAACCTTGCATCCCCAGATGTTTTTGGCCTACAACTCCCATCATCCCTGACCAGTGGCCCTGTGAGCTAGGGATCATGGGAGTTGTAGGCCAAAAAAACATCAGGGGACCCAAGGTTGAGAACCACTGCCAGACTAACCCATGGGTAGGCAAACTAAGGCCTGGGGGCTGGATCTGGCCCAATCGCCTTCTAAATACGGCCCGCAGATGGTCCAGGAATCAGCATGTTTTTACATGAGTAGAATGTGTGCTTTTATTAAAAATGCATCTCTGGGTTATTTGTGGGGCCTGCCTAGTGTTTTTACGTGAGTAGAATGTGTGCTTTTATTTAAAATGCATCTCTGGGTTATTTGTGGGGCATAGGAGTTCGTTCATTTTTTAATTATTATTTTTTTCAAAATATAGTCTGGCCCCCCACAAGGTCTGAGGGACAGTGGACCGGCCCCCTGCTGAAGAAGTTTGCTGATCCCTGCAGTCCAACCACTATGCTACATTGTCTGGCTGTTCCAGTTGTCACTACCAATGCTCTTGGCAGTCACATCCAGGCTGAGCATGCATTCGGTGTGCTTGAGATGGGGCTCCATGCAAAGGGAAATCCTGGACCAAGCATTGATATGTGGACATAAGATGTCATAGCTGCCAAGCATGGGGTGGCAAGGTACACAGCTAGTCTGAGCATTCCCGCACCCCCCTCACACTGTGGGGAAGGAAAAGGAATATATTTTCAGTGGCCATTTCTCCCAACACACACATTTTGCGTGTGCCTGTTTTCCCAATGTACATACAGTTCACATTTTTGCAAAGCAGCTTCCTCTAATATAATGCATTTTGGTATGCTATTTTTAGTATTATATGTGCTTTTGTGCGCACTTCACTCTAGTATATGCATTCTTTGTGCACATTACTTGGCTGGAGAACTGCGTTTTAAAATTAAGAAAAAAGCAATTTTGAGAAGAGGATGGTGTTTTGGTTTGCCCCTTTTTAAAAATATGTGGATTTGGTAGGTTTGCTTTTAAATTAAAACGGGATCAAATTTCTTGCCATCTGTGGTTACACAAGGAAGGATGTAAGGCATCTTACATATTCAAAGTTCCTAGAAAAACCTGCATCTTTAATTCAGCTTCTGCATCTTGCCATTTCATCTTCAGTTCAATTTATTCAACTCACTGGCAGCCCGACTTGCTGGTTATCTATGCAGGAGCTGAATAAACGAGATGACTATAATTCAGTGCACCGTAGAGTAGGAGAAGGGCAGGCTTTGGGCTTATGGGCTCTAACCTTTTCCCAAAAATTCCAGGGTCACCTGGAGCCAGGTTCAAATGGCAAAAGTCACATCCACACCACTGTGATGCAGCTTTAAACACCCACAGCTTTCCCCAAAGAATCTTGGAAAGCTTATAGTTTGTTAAGGGTGCTGAGAGCTGTTAGGAAACCCCTATTCCCCTCACACAGCTGCAATTCCCAAAATGCAAGAATTAAAACTGCAAATGCTTGAGTTAATATGAAGTGAAAACTGGGCATTTGAGCTGTGCCAACAGAAAAGCTTCATCAGAGCAGCCTGCAGACCTCTTTCTATGGGACGGGACACTTTCCTGGGTCTGCTTTGGTTAGCAACAAGGAAGCTGAGTTAAAGAGACTCAAAATCTATTCCAGTGGCAGCTGAAGTTCATTGGGACCAGTGGGGCAAAAGGCGGGGAGATCAGCAGTGTGTGGAACCAGAGCTAATAATAATAATAATAATAATAATAATAATAATAATAATAATAATAATAATAATAATTTATTTATACCCCGCCCATCTGGCTGGGTTTCTCCAGCCACTCTGGGCGGCTCCCAACCGAATATTAAAAACACAACACAGCATTAAACATTAAAAACTTCCCTAAACAGGGCCACCTTCAGATGTCTTTTAAAAGTAAGATAGTTGCTTATTTCCTGATGGGAGGGTGTTCCACCGGCCAGGCACCACTACCAAGAAGGCCCTCTGCCTGGTTCCCTGCAACCTCACTTCTCACAGTGAGGGAACCGCCAGAAGGCCCTCGGAGCTAGTTTCTGGGCTGAACGATGGAGGTGGAGATGCTCTTTCAGGTATACTGGGTTGAGGCCGTTTAGGGCTTTACAGGTCAGCACCAACACTTTGAATTGTGCTCAGAAATGTATTGGGAGCCAATGTAGGTCTTTCAGGACCGGTGTTATTTAGTCTTGGCGGCCTCTCCCAGTCACCAGTCTAGCTGCCGCATTCTGGATTAATTGCAATGACAGGCAGAGTCATGTCCTGATTGGTTGGCATTAAGAAGAGAGGCAGGTGGGGGCTGGCTCAGAAAAGACAGAGGTGGATAAGCCAGTTCTCCATTCTCCATCATGGGCCAATCTCCACTCCTGCTGAGAATGATCATCACTGAGCCAAAACACACACAATCAAACCAGTGCACTTCTTTCTCTCGTCTTTATTTGTTTGAATACCTTCTCAAATCCCCATGATCAGGTCAAGATTCTTGTAAACAACTCTACCATCCTTCCAAAATCAATGTTATCTGTGCTTTAAGGAAAACCTACAGCTCTTCCTTTTGCACAGTTCTTTCGTTCTCCTTCTCAGGGTCTTCTTTCTTGGCTTTGGATGAGTCCTGATAAACAATCAAATAAAAAAGTAAGTTATGCAACAAAGACTCTTCATAACAAGTTAGCATTAGAAGAAGCAGCAAACTGGCCAGGCTGGACTTACAACCTGGGGGTGGGCCCATGTCCTTCTGTGAAGGACATGGGCCCCACTGGATTCAAGAAGTCTTACTTCTGAGTAGACATGCTTAGGACTGTGCTATAAGTTCTGAGCCACACATTAGCACAAGAGGTGTGGATCAGGTAATTTCACATTGTGAATCCACAAAGACAGGATTCCTCAGGCATGGGTACATGAATTCATTGTGTGCAAGACAATCCTAAAACCACCTTACCTTAAATGTATACCTTACCTTCTTTCTTGCCTTAATTTGTTCTTCTAAGAATTTAGCAAAAGCATCGAGATTGTGCTCGCCTTTGTATGGGACAACCTTCGAGGAGGAAAAAACAGGGGGGAGAGGTGAATGGAACAGTTAATTTTCTGTTATTTTGTGGACTCATAGGGCAACTTGGTATCCTTTAAGACAGATATTGGGTTGTATACTTGGAGTAGACTCATTGAAGTTAATGCACATTACTAACTTTGGTTTATGAATTTTGCTCAAGGTAGGACTTAGCTGGATACAGCCCATTGTTCCAATGCTTATGAAGGTCCCAATCCATATTGGCATTCTGCTGGCTTTTGAAGACATTTCCCTTGAACTCTCAACCTGAATCTTCTGTTTTAATTAGTGGGATTGTTTTTTATTTCATATCTTGATTCAAAATGTCATCCAAGTGAATCTGAACTTAGACAAAAACCTGCTCTTTGATCTGAAGAACTACCATGAAGAAAACTGCTTACAATATCTTAAGAGGTGTCCAAATGCTTAGAGAACAGACAAAGAGACAAACAACTTTCCAAAATATATGGTAGATTATGGTGGTGGTTGTTGTTATTCAGATTTAAGTTACAGGGTAAATTTTGGTTAAACATTATGATAATTATTTTTGAAGGCAGGAGCCGTTCAATAATGAAACCAATTATTTATTGGGAAGGAGAGGGGCTCTTTTACACTAGTAATATTCAAACAGAATGGACATCTATTTGATGGGGATGCTCTCACTCTGGACTAGAGATGGGAAGGCCTGGGAAAAACCTGGGAAAATTGGGGAAGGACCAGGTTTTCCCCCCAATTCCCCCCCTAAAGCCCCTTTTCCCGGGGAAAAATATTTAAAAAATAGTTTGATATAGTTTGAATATTCCACACACTATTTCCCCCCCAATTTTTCCTGGAAAAAATGGCTTTGGGGAAAAACCTGAAAAAACCTGTAGACCTTTTATGGAGCTTAAATATTGAGGTGGACCTTAACTTTATTTGCTGTTGGTGCTAAGGGGCAAATCTGATTATTTTTTATGTTGATGGTTTCTTGCTTTTGAGGGAAAGGGGGTGGTTACCTGTTTTATTGCAAGCATAATACTTTATCTACACTGTGTTTCACACAATTTGTAAAACTACTCCACACTTAATTTCTTTTCAATTTTTCCAAAATTTCCATTTTTTCCCGGTGGGAAACG
The DNA here is from genome assembly GCF_965113315.1 of Podarcis vaucheri. Lineage (NCBI taxonomy): Eukaryota > Metazoa > Chordata > Lepidosauria > Squamata > Lacertidae > Podarcis > Podarcis vaucheri. The sequence continues at coordinate 41,713,910 of NC_138752.1, forward strand.
TTTTTTTCCTCATGGCTTCAAAATTTCCGGAAATTTTACATCTCTACTCTGGACTGCCTGCATCAAGCAGGAAATTGGACCCAGTGGCATACAAGTCCTGCCCCACCTTCCAAATCTGTGATTTGATTATTTTATTCCAGTGCATGGCCAATTGAGAGAACTAATGGCAACACATCCCAGCTGCCAGCCTTCTCAATTAGTATTCCTAGAGGGTGAAAACACATCAGTCCAGGAGCAATGCAAAACAAGAAAAGGAAATGCATTTATATTCCAAAAAGAACCAAATGCCCCAGGCTTCTGTAAACAGACGCATTTTTACGCCACCTAAATGCTCAGGGCTCCCTCTTTGGTTCATTAGAATCTGGGCATGCACACACAACACCAGAGTACCTTCCTAGGAGATTAAATGAGGACAAATGTCTTTGAATGTAATTTATGTGTGGGGAATAGGGGGAGAGAGGAGGGGAAAAAATGAAAACCTGAGTAATGTCTTAATTATAAAAGAGTGCCATTGAATTGAATTACTTGGCTCCAGAGGTGATGTTCTCACTTCAGTTAGATTATCCATCCAAATGGTGGCGCACACCCATTTGTTTGATGTATTTTTTATTATTTGTGACCTCCTTTGTTGTAAGACTAATTCCATGGTTGTTGGTTTTTTTTTAAAAGCGCAAGAGAATGGTGGGTCTGAAACATAATCGGGAAGAAGGCGCCAGAAGTTTCGGTTGCACCCAAAAACATTTCAAGCATTGCTTGAGATATTAAGTGGCCGTTCAGATGTGAGGGAATGCTGAATTCATTTCCTGAATATAATGCTAGTGCTTCTGTCCTGTTTCCTAATGCTTTTCACATTGCAATACCTGCTGCATTATGGAACCGTAGCTTTTTGACCGATCTGCCAGCTAAATTTAATTCACACCAGTGGGTGTGCTCTGACTAGGGCTGCCAAACTGTGAAAATCCAGACAGAGAAGTTGTTGAAGAAGAAGAAGAGTTTGGATTTGATATCTAAGGAGTCTCAAAGCGGCTAACATTCTCCTTTCCCTTCCTCCCCCACAACAAACACTCTGTGAGGTGAGTGAGGCTGAAAGACTTCAGAGAGAAGTGTGACTGGCCCAAGGTCACCCAGCAGCTGCATGTGGAGGAGCAGAGACACGAACCCGGTTCACCAGATTACGAGTCCACCGCTCTTAACCACTACACCACACTGGCGAGCTTTGACATGGGTTGACATGGATTTTCCCGGACAACAGTATTCCAGATATTTCCAGGAAATTCCAGACATATGGCAACCCTAGCTCTGACACACCCACAAATGTAATTGGAAAGTGTTGCTACTCCCCTATCTTTCTGCAGATGTGTGTGTCTGTTTCTCCATGATTCACGCATGATAACAGCAAGAAATGTAGTTTTCCTTTGCTTTTGAGTCCACAGAATACCCTTGCTTGCTGCTAGAATTGCACCCCCCCTCCTATTTCATCACAAGACATCCATTACCCATAAGTACCCAATGAGGGTGGAAAACATCTCACCTCCGTTTCAGATCCTGCAGGAAAGTACCTGAAGAACGGGTACCGTTCCAGGTTGATTAACAGAATGTCATTTGCCGTGAAGTCTATTTTGGCAATGACAACGTTTTTCTGGCTTTCATACAACTTGCCAAATTCGTCCCATACAGGTAGCAGTTTTTGGCAGTCACGAGACCAGGGTGCATCTGGGATAGAAAACCAAGAATATGCCATTTCAAAATAAATAAATAGTGATGGTCCTGGAACTTATAACACCTTCTAATGGTGTAGTCAGCTAGTGAGTGCTGACAGAACTGTAGCCAAAGTTAGACTAAAGGTAAAGGTAAAGGGACCCCTGACCATTAGGTCCAGTCGTGGCCGACTCTGGGGTTGCGGCGCTCATCTCACTTTATTGGCCGAGGGAGCCGGCGTACAGCTTCCGGATCATGTGGCCAGCATGACTAAGCCGATTCTGGTGAAACCAGAGCAGCTCACGGAAACGCCATTTACCTTCCTGCCAGAGCGGTACCTATTTATCTACTTGCACTTTGACATGCTTTAAAACTGCTAGGTTGGCAGAAGCAGGGACCAAACAATGGGAGCTCACCCCGTCGTGGGGATTTGAACCGCCGACCTTCTGATCGGCAAGTCCTAGGCTCTGGGGTTTAACTCACAGCGCCACCCGCGAAGTTAGACTACTGAGAAACAAAAGAGAGGTATTGGGATGCACTGGCAAGTTTTAAAAAAAAATTTTAAAAAAACTTTCAAAGGGGAATCCTGGGAACTGTAGTTTGCTAAAGGTGCTGGGATTGTAGCTCTGTGAAGTCAGCAGCCTAAACAAATTACAATTCCCAGGATCCTCCATGACTGTTAAAGTGGTCCAAGTGTGCATGAAATGTGCGCTATGGGAGTGAAAACTGTTTCCGCTGCAGGCAAGTTTAAACTAGCAGCATTTGCTTGAACATCACACGCCAACTCCATATCAGCTCAGTGTGCCACTCTGCTGCTGTCTTCAATCAAATCAAGCAATTCTTTCCCTGTGAGAGCTCATCCACCAGAGTCTCCTCTTCAGAAGCGCAAGTGATACTCACAGAACAGGACAAACACGTGGTTCTTCTTATTAAATACAACCCGGTCAAAGTTGCTCCCAACCAGTACTTTCACCGGCTTCTTATCCCAGCCTTCTTGGATTTCCTCGCTGGATTTATGTGGCTAATAAGGGGGAAAGAGATAAGGATGGATGTCAACAGGGGCTCATCTTTGAAGCTGTGCTGGGTGGTTAAGTGGCTCTCTTTGCTAAAAGTCCTTCGTGAGGCTTATCTGGCTGGCCACATGTTCCCTTTCACTTTAATTACCAGCTGTCTGTTTTGTCCCATAGCAGGAGAGCAGAACTACTCACTACAGTAGAGCAATTTGTCAAAATCTCAGGGACATAGGATGATACTTTATACCGAGTCAAGCCATGGGTCCATCTATAGCAGCGGTTTCTCAACCTGTGGTTCCCCAGATGTTGTTGGACTACAACTCCCATCATCCCTGAGGTCTGGCCTTGCTAACTAGGGGTGATGGGAGTTGTAGTTCAACAACATCTGGGGACCCACAGGTTGAGAAAGGCTGACCTATAGTATTTCAGGCAGAGGACATTCCCAGACTTACTGGGAGATACCGAGGACTCGCCCTGAGACCATCTGTGTACAAAATAGATGCTCTATCACTCCATGGCCCTTGGTGAAATTCTGAGTCGACCTTTGCTCCATCTAGTCCAGTATTGTCTACCCTGACCAGCAGCAGCTCACCAGGGTTTCAGGCAGAGTTCTCTCCAAGCTCTCCCTGGAAATGGTAGGGATTGAATCTGGGGATTGAACCTCTGCATACAAGACTAATATTCAGCTACTGAGCTATGTCCCTTCCTTGTTGTAAGGCACCTTCCCCAACCATGTACGGAATAGGGAGTGGATTTCCTTCTACTCTGTTCCCTCAACATCTTCTGATTCAATATGTCTGGCATCCCACTCATCTTAAACAAAAATGCACTATACAATGCAGTCACAGCAAAGAACAAAGCATCAAAATCATGGTGTCAATTTACATGGTTTTAAAATATTGGTTTTAAAACAAAGTAAAGACATCACCTTGCCAACAAAGGTCCGTATAGTAAAAGCTATGGTTTTCCCAGTAGTGATGTATGGAAGTGAGAACTGGACCATAAAGAAGGCTGATCACCAAAGAATTGATGCTTTTGAATTATGGTGCTGGAGGAGACTCTTGAGAGTCCCATGGACTGCAAGAAGATCAAACCTATCCATTCTGAAGGAAATCAGCCCTGAGTGCTCACTGAAAGGATAGATCGTGAAGCTGAGGCTCCAATACTTTGGCCACCTCATGAGAAGAAGAAGATGGAGGGCACAAGGAGAAGGGGACGACAGAGGATGAGATGGTTGGACAGTGTCCTTGAAGCTACCAGCATGAGTTTGACCAAACTGCGGGAGGCAGTGGAAGACAGGAGTGCCTGGCGTGCTCTGGTCCAGGGGGTCACAAAGAGTCGGACACGACTAAACGACTAAACAGCAGCAACAACAACAAAACATTGGCAGGCCATACAGGTTCTTCATAGAAAGGTTTGTGAGGCTGGTGGAAGAACTTTACTTTCTTTCCCTCTTACATATGAAAAAAAGGGAAACAAGGTTTCATCAAAGGTGTTTTTTTTATAACCCCATCTGCAATTCTTCTGAGCCCAGTTAGTCGTTCTGAACTAGCAATATCCCAAATATTATTGAACCATGTCTCCACCTGGGATTCCACCTGGCATTCCATGCATCTCGAACTCTGGCTGAGGATTTATATAGTTCCTTATCAAGATTTATATACCACTTCATCAAAATATATAGGCAGTTCACATAACGTGGCATGCAATATTGATTAAAAAGAGCAGAAGCAAGACAGACCTTAAAAACAGCAGACATAATAAAATGACCAAGACAGAGATAAACTCAGCAGATATTAAAGACAAATGTACATATTAAAAGTACGTGTCTGGAAAAGGCTTGTTACGTGGCAAGGTCCTGACTCCCTCCCCCCCCCCCAGGTTGAATAAAGACACTTGACGGCAGTATTTTAGGTTAATGGGCTAAAAAAGGCCACAACTTTATTGGTTACATATTGTGAGCGGTATTGGCTTAGGCATTGGACCTAACCATATCTGACTCCTGCCCACCTGCAGGGAGTCCGGGAAGGGTTAACCACCAACAGGGGGAGTCCTGCGGATGCACATCAACTAGGAGCTCCCCCAGGGTCACCAATAGGGGTAGTGCCTTAGGCCCTAGCCTCTCCAGGCTTCGGACAGGGCAACACCTCCAGAATCCTTTAACGGAATACCCTTCAATGTGCGGGGGAGGTGATGGCGCTACCTCCCCTCCCCTCTTCTCCAGCAATATTCCAATGCCTAACCACCAAACCTTACAAAGTTGTGATGATTTGCTATGAGGTAGGAGAAAACCAAGTAGCTGGTGCCAATTTGCCAAGTCGAAAAGTCTTACCAGGCTCCTCAGCAGCGACCAACCAAAGTCCATAGCAAGGTCAAAAGAGATGACAAAATCTAAAGGGTGGGAGGGTGGGAAAACCGGAGCAGCTGGAAGCGCGAAAAGGGAAGAGCTTCCTACTGCGTCCTGCTTAAATCAAGCAGGCCACACCCCCAGACAAATCAGATTGGTCGTCTGGGCAGTGACACAAATGGGAATCTCCCCAATCACGCAGGGCTGACCACACCCCTGCGCACATGAAGGGGTCGTGAGTGCCCGCAACCCCACCTCCTCCTTAAGGCGGAAGTGGCTTTGAAACCTACCAACCAACCAGCAACAGCATTTTTTAAAAAGAAGTAAGGCAACTCTGAAGGAAACTGCAAAGAAAAAATACCAGACTATAGCTAAAAGACAGCAGGGTTTAGTGCAATGGTGGGGAACTGTTTTGGCTCCACAAACCAAATCCTTATCAGGATCAGCCTCGTGGGCCAAATTTGACATGGCACTATTATTGCTGGTGGGTGAATGCCTGGGAACTACAGCACAAAGGGCATTGCTAGCCCTACACTCAGTGCTGTAGGGAGCGCTGATCATAGGGTTGGCGAAGCATTTTCTCCCCAGGTGGGTGATAGAGAAAAAAGACTGCATTTTACAGGCTCCCTTTGGCTGCCAACCAAAGAACCCACCGATCATCAGCTGCCATCAGCATTACAATTTCTAGAGTGGTTTAACTTAAACTATACATGCACATTAATAAAACACAGCAAAAAAAGCAATTGATGCACTTGTGAGGCTCAATAGGAGCCAGACCAATGAAACCAATTGTTTGCCATGGTATACCAAATCAAAAGCGTGACCCTGATTGCTTCCATCCCAAAAGCTCACCTTTGCTTTTCCTTCTAAGTAGTTGCGGCAGAAGTGTCGTATATTCTCCGGGGTCACTTCATCTGCAGGCATCTTGTACTTGACATTACTTGTCAAGTTCAGGATTTGAACGGAAGGGACTTCTACCTCTGTTACCCGGAAGTACTCAATCACACGGCCATTTCTGGTTTCATCAGTATCCACAAATATGAACATGATCTGAAGAATGAAAGAAGCAAGAGATATTTCTACCCCCCTTACATCCCAGAACAGTTTCCCACCTTGGGCCCCCAGACGTTGTTCTGATTATAACTCCCATCATCCCTGACCATTAGCTATGCTGCCTGGGGACAGTGGGGCTTGTAATCCAACAGCATTTGGAGCCTCAAAATGGCTGTCCTAAACGGTGCCTGAAGACTGATTTTTATTTTGCTTTGCTTTGCTTTGCTTTCCTGTGAACTACTCTGTGATCCTCAAGTGAAAGGCAGTATAGAAATTCAAATAACAATAACAACAATTTATTTATTTATTTATTTCGTTTAAAAAATATACTATTTGATTGTAGAAAAAACTTTATGGGTGCTTTTTGTTGTATATTTCATTGATATATTTGTATGAAAGTGCAAGTTATAAATATGTAAATAAATGAATAAAATATCTACCACAGGGAACCAAGCAAAGGGCCTTCTCATTAGTGGCACCCGCCCTGTGGAACACCCTCCTGTCAGATGTCAAACCTTTAAACAACTATATGACTGGGGCTATTTCTCATATTGCACGGCTGCTGGCCCCCAGTCCATCACTTACTGACTGCCTTTGGAACTGCATTTGAACCTAGGCTTGCGAGACGATCCCAGGAAAGCAAACATCTACAATGTTCTCAGCACTCTGACATCCAATATTTGCAATCCAGGAGAACTCCAGAAAGCGACATTATACTAACCTTCCCTCTGAATTCCGAGGCAGCAGATGTATAATTGTCATAAGCTGAGCCAAACGTGTGAGCGCTCTTGGCCATGAAGAGAACGATGTGATTTTCAACGGGCACGTCAAAAATCTTCACAGATGTCTGGAAAACAAAACATCAGAGCTCTCTCACAGAAGCCTGGCAACAAAGGTCACAATCCAGAAAGAGACTGAGGGTTGTAGTCAGCTAAGCCCTACTTAGAGTAGACCTGATGAAATGAATGAACCTGACTTCTTTACTGCCCCGTTCAGAGACGACAAGTCTGTGGGACCATTTCAAAGTTTCTTGTTGGAGATATTCTAGTACAGTGGTACCTCGGGTTACGTATGCTTCAGGTTACATACGCTTCAAGTTACAGACTCCGCTAACCCAGAAATATTACCTCAGGTTAAGAAATTTGCTTCAGGATGAGAACAGAAATTGTGCTCCGGCGGCGTGGCAGCAGCAGGAGGCCCCATTAGCTAAAGTGGTGCTTTAGGTTAAGAACAGTTTCAGGTTAAGAACGGACCTCCAGAATGAATTAAGTTCTTAACCCGAGGTACCACTGTATTGAGCTGAGCAGAGAAGTCTGGGCTATTAGAGCAAATGGGGCACGGACCCACTCATCTCAGTGTACCCTCAGTCATAGAGAATGGCCCCGGATCATCCAGGGAGCCTAACGATCGAGTGGAGACCCAAACTAGGGTCTCCCCAGTCCTAATCGGAGACTCCAATCACTCAGGCAGCACCAAACTCACCTCAAGATTATACTCTATGACTAAATCCATGGTGAATGTTTTTATTAATCCAGCAAGGTCCACTTTGTTCAGTTTGCCTTCTTCAGACGCTTCATTATGAATGGGCTTTCCCTGGAGCAGAAGAAATATTCGATTTAACAATAAAGCGGGCCACATTCCCTGTTAACATTCACATGGGGAGGGCAAATCGGTGGATTCAGTTCCTGCCTTGTGCCTTTCGAGAAATGATGTTTGAAAAATGGCTGCCCTCCTGTGGCACAATGAGTCAGTGTGTCTGGCTGCTAACCAGAAGGTTGGTGGTTCGAGCCCACCCAAGGATGGCTGGGGGTAGAATTCCTGCATTGCAGGGGGCTGGACTAGATGACCCTTGGGATCCCTTCCAACTCTACAATTCTTTGATAAAGCAGCTTTCTCTAACCATCTGCTGTGTGTGCAGAAGGTCCCAGTTTTAATCCTCGGCCTCTCCAGCTGGGGCTTGGAATATCCCATGTCTGAAGCCCTAGGGTGTCCTGGACTACAACTTCCATCAAACACAGTCATCTCATTTTTTTAAAGAGCCGCAACGTTTTTCCATCAGTCAAAGCATAATGGCTGTGTTTAATCACATGACAGATAGCAGTGGCTGTTTCCACTAATTTGAAAAAGTTGCAGTGCTCTCATTTTATCCAGTTATTTAGTTGAAGCATTTCACTCCAGCAAAGAAAAAGGCTCTGTGAGTAGATCACAAAATATCACCCCAGGCTTCAAATATAAAAGACATAGCACAAAAGGAAAGGAAATTGGGAGTTTGAAGGAAAACAACAAGTCCAGACACTAAGACCATAATGGAGTTCTTGTAACAAGCAGCTGGAAGGAATAAGAAGAAGAAGAGTTTGGATTTGATATCCCGCTTTATCACTACCCTAAGGAGTCTCAAAGCGGCTAACAATCTCCTTTCCCTTCCTCCCCCACAATAAACACTTTGTGAGGTGAGTGGGGCTGAGAGACTTCAAAGAAGTGTGACTAGCCCAAGGTCACCCAGCAGCTGCATGTGGAGGAGCGAGGAAGTGAACCCGGTTCACCAGATTATGAGTCCACTGCTCTTAATCACTACACCACATTGTTCAAGGAGAGGAGAGCCAAAAGCTGCTGGCCTGTCCCTGTTCCCTTACAGCTTTTTATACATATAATGTATTTCTGCACTGTTTCTGCTACATAGGGATCCCACTGGAGAATGAGTTTAACATTAGTATATAAGATACACGTGTTAATAATACCTTTTGGAACACAACCACCATGTCTTCTCTGATGCCAAAGTCAGCAAAAACTTCTTCGCTGGCTGTTACGCCAAACGGAAGTTCAGGGACATCTCTTGCAGAATCATAGAAAACCTCCACAGCTCCACCTTGAAGGCTCTGTATATGGGGGGGGGGGAAACATTAGAGAAGCCCTGCTGGGTCAGTCCAGTGGCCTATCTACTACAGCATCCTGTTCCCACATTGGCCAACCAGGTGTGTGTAGGAAACCCACAAGAGCCCTCCGTCCAGCAACTGGTATTCAGAAGCATTTCTGCCTTTGACTGTGGAGTATCGCCATCACGGTTCATAGCCACTGATAGCCCCTAAAGGGAAGTTCTTTTCCTGCACGTAACTGTTGCATTATGGGGAAGCATTGCTTCTTTTCTCTTGTATTCTGGGAACTCTTGCCTATAAGCTTTTCCCTGCTTCTGCACACACTGCACAACTTGTTCCAAAGACCAAGACATTCCCTCATTGCTAAGTTCAAGGAAAAACACTATGACCTGTACTTAATGCACAGCTGACCACATCTACGGAATTCACTTATTATATTCTTTCATGTTATGATCAATCATTAGTAATTGTTTTAGTCATGTTATATCAATCTTTAGTTGTATTTTAATTAGGAGGTTTCATGCCTGTCTAGTTCTAGCTTCGTTTCCCAGCCTTTAATCTATCGGTGATTAATGTTCACATGTAATTCCCGCCTTGTACTTATGTTAACCAATCAGCAACAAGTTTCTTTGTGTTTGTATCAACCAATCAGCCACAAGCACACCTGTGGCAATGTTTGCAATATTCAATAAAAGAGAGTTCCCGGGGCTCGCCCCGGCAGACGCCTCTCGATGACACCTGCTACTCGTCTGTCGTGGTTTCATTCCAACAAGCCCCATCTTTCATGAATTTGTCTAAACCTCCCTTAAAATCATCTAAGAGTTGCACATCAACAACAGGACTCGACAGGCAACTCAGGGATGAATTTGCACGCAGGCTCAGTCAGCTGCAGTTTAGGACCTCAGATATTATGTGTTTGTTTGTTTTGCTAAATTTCATGGTACTCCAGGTAGGGTCTGACCAAGGTACTGTTACTTCCCTTGGTCTGAACACTACACCTCTGTAAATGCAGCTTGGAATTGTGTTAGCTCTTTTTGCTGCTGCATCACATTAATTCCCATCCACAATAGTTTACCTTAAAAAAGCCAATCACCACCAAATCATCAGAGTCTATGAAGGTTTTGGCCTGGTCTGTGCTATTAAGAAGTACAGTACTGAGTCCTATTTGTCTCCTGACCCATGTAATGAAGGCAGAAGCTTCTCTAACTCCTGTTAAAAAGAGAAGAAAAGAAGAAGAAGAATCAACAGGTTTATCAGCAGGAACAATACAATTACCAGAATCTTTAAACAATCAATCCCTCTTTCCCACAGGACACTAGTAAATGTAGTTCTGTGAGGCGAATAGTGGATCTCCTTATAATCCTCAGCACCCTTCACAAACTACAATTCCCAGGATTCTTTGGGGCAGTCATGGCTGTTTAAAGTGGCATGTGAGTGCTTTAAATGTGTGGTCCAGATGGGGCCCGATGCCCCACATCTCCCGACTTGCCCTTTCACACATCCAAACAGAGCACTTTAAGAGAGTTTAACTGAGGAGTGGGGAACCTCAGACCAGGATTCTGAATGCGGCCCTAAAGATCGCTCTATCTGAACCTCAGCATTGTCCCACCTCTCACAAGGGTGCGAAACAGGACCTGAGTGTTTTTGCCTGGCTGGAATATGTCACTGAACTGTAATAGTGCCTGTTGGTTGCCTGGATGGAAGATAGGGAGAGAGGGGTGTAGAAATGAGTCTAAATGTAAATATTCACATTCACTGCTCCGCCCACTTTTAACTCTGACTCCTCCCACCACTGGCATGGCATGTGTCCCACAGAAGAATGCCCAGAAGGAAACGTGATCCTTGGGCTGAAATAGGTTCCCCATTCCTGGCTTAACTAATGCACAATTGTGCCTTTCCTGTGTAATTGGATGTGCTGCCAATTAGCTGCCTAATCACCAGCTTTCGCGTCTGTTCAGGTTTGTTCAGGTCAAGCCACTCTCCTTTTTATTATTATTATTACTTAAAGAAAACCCTGAAAAGAGCACGTCCTGATGTGATTTACATGGCAAATCTGGAAAACACCGTTAAGCCCAACCCTGCACAAAATATCGACTAGCAATTTAATCCAGAATGATTTCGGGATCATTCCACAGCTTATTGAGCAGTCTGCCTAATTGAATTAGGTGTCAGAAGCAAAACCTGTATGTTTTTCCGCTAAACAAAAGGGGAAATAAAAAGGTGCTGAGAAGCGGTACATGAGCTGTTCAGTGTTGAAGCTGAGCTTTCCCCAGTGGGAAGGGATCCAAAGTTTTAACTCCTGAAAATCCATCTGCTTAAGTTGAAAGCGGTTGTGGCATTTACCTCCTAGGTGGGTCATTAGGAAAGGGTTAAATGAGTGAGAATGTGATTGGCCAGTGGGAATGCAAGGGGGGAGTAAAAGTTAGAGTGGGAGGTTTTGAAAGGCAGTTGAGGTTTCAGAGTGGAAGAGGGAAGGGTTAGGTGTGGGTTGGTAGAGTTGTATTTTGAGAGGAATTGTTAGGTGGAGTCAGATAGATAGCTGGGGATAATCAGTTTGAAGTTGTTAGGAACTAAGATTAAGAAACTGTCAAGAAAAACTAACTGAAACCATAAGCTTGTTCCTGCACTTAAAAATAAACTTGATTATTTGTTTATGTTAACAACTGTCTGGACTCCGTGTGTCCCTGTAAGAAATGGGGTGGTGGCAGCGGAAAAAGCAATCGCAGTGGTGGCACAGGGTCAATAGACCGTCAAACGTCCGGGGGCCCTGTGTGATCTACAGCGGTTTTTAAAGATTTGACCAAATGAGACCCTGCAACAAAATGTTGCGGTATGGAGATTGCAGCCACTCTGTTTCATTCCCCCCTCTCCTCATTCCAACACTAACAACCTCCGAAGGGCCAGGAATTCCCCATCTCTGGAGTATGCTGGCATCTGGTGATGCTGGCAGACGACATGTTCAGAGTGTGCTTTTTGTGAGCAAAGATTTATGTCCCTGCTATGAAAAGTGAGCATTTTCATCCCATTTCATAGACACACACAACCCAACCGTTCCCAATGCAGTGGGCATATTTTGTGGGGGGTGAAGTGTTTTGTGAAACTGTCTCCCTCCCACCCCTTTCCACCCAGCCCTAAATGCCCCTGTCCTTATTCAACACTCTTGCATGTGCTCAAATTTATTAAGTTCTGAAACGATTCCGTTGTATGCTTGAGAGCTGGGCACAAGCGCCCCCTTGTGAGCAAACAGGCATATTTGCAGCTGCGTATGGGTTTACCTTTGCAATCAACGGGGTTTTTCCTGTCACCGTCTACAAAAAACTTCAGGGTCGGGTATTCCAAGATGCCGAATTCCTTTTTTAAGTCTTTCTGATCGGTCACATCCACTTTGCCAAATCGGATATCCACAGATTCCTTCTTCAACTGTTCTGCAGCTTTGGCAAACTCTGCAGCCAAGCTCTGAGAAGGTCCAGATAACGGGATGTCTGGGAAAAACCAAGACAAAGAAAAGCAGTTGCTTCTCCACATTGGCTAGGATGCCCCTTACACAGAAGAACATAAGAACAACGGCTTGTCTAGTCCAGCTTCCTGTTCTCACAACAGCCAACCACATGCCCGTAGGAAGCCCATAATCAGCATCACCACCAGGCCAGATTTAGGTTTGATGAGGCCCTAAGCTACTGAAGGTAATGGGGCCCTTTATATGCCCAACTGTCCTTTGTCAACAACAAATTGTCTCTGTTTTTTGTGTTGAATATATGCTATTTGGTAATTTATGGACCTAATAGGTATCTAAAGCCATTTGCACATAACAAAATATGTATTTTATCAAAGTAATTGTTGAACTGAAATACAATTAAGAAGAAGCATATTAAAAATGAGCAAACCAGTGATATTTTAGGGAGCAGGCTAGTAGGCGGGGCCCATTACTTACCTCATAGGAGCCTACACAACACAAAACACTGTTGCTGTATGTAGGTTTTATTTTGTTTGTTTTTTATCTTATATTTTGGAAATGTACACCCAGATTTTTTTTCCTCTAAATTTTTGGGGGCCCCCAAGAGTGTGGGGCCCTAAGCTATAGCTTGTTTCGATTATACGTAAATCCTGCACTGATCACCACAGAAGAGAATGGGTTTGTGTACAAGTTGCATGTGCTAATGTATATTTATAGATGCAAATTTAGAAAGAACTATGCAAATGTAAACAAAGTACAGTACATCTTCATAGTGGGGAAAACTGTGACCAGGTGTAGAGTGTGTTTTTCCTATTTCTTTAATTCATTTACTTAGCAAGATTTATATACCGCTTAATCAAATAATAATAATCTCTAAGCAGTTTATATATTATATTGTGAACTGCCTTGAGCTCTACAGATGTAGGGCTGTGTACAAATTTCAACGATAATAAATGCATTAATAAAACAATGCAAAATATTCATTGACGATAGTAATAAAGCTTTAAAAGCAGTAGATGTATTAAACGTATCACAGATAACATCAACATTAAAAAAATGTACACAATAAAATCAGGTGTCTGGGTAGGTTTGCCTTGAAAAAGTTTTTAGTGGCTATCGAAAACAGTGCAACGAAGGCTCTGCCTAATATCAGCAGGCAGGGAGTTCCAGAGGAAAGGAGCTGCAGAACTAAAAGACTGATCTCCCACAAATACAACACAAACATTACATGGCATGTAGCTAAGGATTACATGCAGTAGCTAAGGATGGGAAACTTCTGTGATGCAACAAGACTTCAATTACTATGTACTGTAGCAGGGATGTTCCAATGAAATTGATTGTTGGGAGATTCAGGACAGACAAAAGGAAATGCTTTTTCATAGGAAGTTAACCTATGGAAATCCCTCCCACAAGGAGTAGGGATGGCCACTAATCTGGATGGCTTTGAAGAGGATTAGGCAAATTCGCGGGCAACAAAGCTATAAGATCCAGAATTGCTTACTTGTATCAGGTTATCCAACTGTTACAAAATGAATGAAAGCAACACAAAGCAACATCCACAGAGGTTTAGCTCAGGCCCAAATAAAGTGCAACGTAAAACGAGCTTTAAAATTCCAAATTTTCCCTGGCACATCACAGCATGCCCTTTTGGCGAGGAAAGGTTTGGCTAGCAGTAGTCACAATGGCAAGATTACCTCCAGTTCAAGAGCCAGAGTGATTCTGTTACCCTACAAAGGGGGTCTGGAAATGACACTGGTCCTCTTTAGCCAAATAAAGACAGCAGCGTCATGGAAAGAGTTCAGATTTATTGCAGACTAGAATCATAGAATCATAGAATCATAGAGTTGGAATAGACCACAAGGGCCATCGAGTCCAACCCCCTGCCAAGCAGGAAACACCATCAGAGCACTCCTGACATATGGTTGTCAAGCCTCTGTTTAAAGACCTCCAAAGTAGGAGACTCCACCACACTCCTTGGCAGCAAATTCCACTGTCGAACAGCTCTTACTGTCAGGAAGTTCTTCCTAATGTTTAGCTGGAATCTTCTTTCTTGTAGTTTGGATCCATTGCTCCGTGTCCGCTTCTCTGGAGCAGCAGAAAACAACCTTTCTCCCTCCTCTATATGACATCCTTTTATATATTTGAACATGGCTATCATATCACCCCTTAACCTCCTCTTCTCCAGGCTAAACATGCCCAGCTCCCTTAGCCGTTCCTCATAAGGCATCGTTTCCAGGCCTTTGACCATTTTGGTTGCCCTCCTCTGGACACGTTCCAATAAGACTACAATAAGAATAAATGATCTAGAGGAATTCTCCAAATTCTGGACGCCGGATACAAAATTCAAGGCACTTTTAAAACATTCTCTTTACATGATTAGCCCATGAGCGATCCCTTTCAGCAATATGATTGGATAACAGACCCCTAAAATTAATTTCATTGGTCAGAGCAGCTTGCTCCTAATTACTATGGCAATAGGTATCTTTAATTTAGTCTTAGAGTTGGAAAAGACCCAAGGGGCATCTAGTCCAACCCCATGCAATGCAGAAATCTCAGCTGAAGCATCCACAACAGATGGCCATCTGCTTAAAAACCTTCACAGAAGGAGAGTCCACAGCTTCCCGAGGGAGACTGTTCCTCTGTCTAACAGCTCTTACTGTCAAAGTTTTACTAATCAAAGCTTATAAATTCAGTATTCTTCTGTCCCATACAAAATGTTGCTTTTCTGCTATCTCTTACATGAAAACTTGTCTGGATCAGGAAAATTTATTGTTGTCCTGGCTTTGAAGTTGAAGGCCAGTTTCATTCTGCTATGCAGAGCTGATAAGAGAGGCCCTGACTGTTAGCGAAAACACAAAAATGCATCTTCTATTTGCAGGTTGGGGGGGGGTTTACAAGGAGAAAATGCTTAAACTTTCAATTCTGTGATTCTGACTCAACAGTGTGAAAACATAAAGGGGCCTCAATCCTTAATTGACTCAGTTGACAGAGATGATCTGATTGATACTGGACATCTCTGGCTTTGGGATTTAACGAACGTTACATCAAGTGTGTAAAACAAATGCATTAAAAGTCTCTGTTTAGCTAGGTATCTGCTTTTTGTTAAAACTAAGTAGCAAGCTGTCAGAGCTTCAAGGCAGCACTGAATTCCTTGCAAAATAAGCAGGCAGGGGAGAGATGGCTTTCTTTCCAACACATTTCCAGTACAGGGCAGTGGCGAAGATATGTTGTGGTTGTGACGGTGAGAATGTGTTCATGCACGTAGCAGGCCGTGGCCAGTTGTGTATCAGAAACATGTTCTGTGACAGAGGATGTAACTGCATAGGGGTTACATCCCTATGTGGATTCTGACATACAGTGGACGCTCAGGTTGCGAACGTGATCCGTGCGTGATGCACGTTCCAAACCCACAGCGTTCGCAACCCGCGTCTGCGCATGCACGGGTTGCGATTTGGCGCTTCTGCGCATGCGCAAAGTGTGATTTAGCGCTTCTACGCATGCATGACCGCTGAAACCCAGAAGTAACCTGTTTCGGCACTTCCAGGTTTTGGCGGTCTATAACCCGAAAAAACGCAACCTGAAGTGGCTGTAGCCCAAGGTGTGACTGTACTTCCTGGCCCACAACACCCACCTGGGTCCCAGGTGAGGACACCCAGGCATCAACTCTGTATTCCAGTTCTCGGGTTGATGAGCAGGAGAGAGCGAATGCTGGACTCAGATGCAGAGGAGTTCTGTTAACCACAGAGCCCCTCCTCTCCTTTCTCTTTAAACCGACCTTGAGAGGAGACAGCCATTAAAATAGAAGACCCCTTCCAACCAAGCCCCTCTAGATTTTACTGGCCTCCAGTCCCCATTAGCCCAGCCAGCATGACCAATGGTCACAGCATCCTCTGCAACAGCGGGGGAGAAGGCTGAGGTAGCATAGAAAGTTATGGCTCATTACAGCCATCTGAATGCAGAAATAAATAACTTTCCTGTATTTATTCCTCAAGACACCGTATTATGTAACTGTCCCATCCAAAACCAGCATGGGACAGTCACTTTCATTAGACTTTTGATAAATGGCTAGAAGGTTTTAATCTGTTCATCTTAACTTGCCAATCAGTTGCAAATCCCCAAAACATTTATTTTCATCATAATTACCAGGAGACCTCCATTAATCATCCTCTAGCCTGCCACAGCCATCAGCCGCCTTGAAATAATACCCAGCAGCCTCCTTGAAACATTAATTATTTCATCTAATGTCTTCTATGGCATTCGATAGAGAAGAGAACTCAAACAGAAGACTTTTGATCCTTGCCTGTTAGGCTTTTATGTAACCACATTTGGGAATGGGGATATTCAAGAATAATGCATCTTAGGGTAATTTGTGAGTGGAGTCCCAACCAGGGCAGCCCAATCTATTTTGTCCACTCTATTTTGCTACTTAGGGCGAATGGCAACATGCAGAAGCTGGCATGAATAGCAGTTGGCTCCCACTTTGACACAGTCAGTGTGATGTAGCATTTAGAGCAGAGTTTCCCAAATTGGGGTCTCCAGTTGTTTTTGGACTACAACTCCCATCATTCCTAGCTAGCAGGACCAGGGGTCAGGGATGATGGAAACTGTAGTCCAAAAACAGCTGGAGACCCAAGTTTGGGAAATCCTCGGGTGCTCCCATAACTGCTCAGGTGATGAGTCAAGTTCACAATCAGACTTTGGTGAAGGCGGGAAAGGGGTTGTACTTATGGCTGGAAGAAATGAATGGCCAAGGCGTTCCCATCGATGGCAACATGATGTGAGAAAAAGCTCTTGACCTGTACGCGCTGTTCAAACCTCTTATCAAAGAGGGGAGGCCTTGTGATGAGAAGGAGTTCAAAGCCAGCCAAGGTTGGCTCAACAGCTTCAACCTGAAAAACGGGCACAGCCCTGGCGAGGCTGTGCCCACCAATAAACAATCGGCGAAACCCTATTCCAAACAGTTAAATAAACTGATAGAAGAAAAGGGATATCTCCCTGAACAAGTTTTCAGCGCTGTCAAGATGGGGCTCTTCTGGAAGAAAATGCCCAGCCGCACATACATTTCGAAAGCAGAAAGACAGGTGGCCCAAGACCATGTGATGTTGTTGTTTTGTTGCAACGTGGCCGGGCATTTAACAAAGCCCGGCTTGCTCTGTGGGTCTGCAGATCCTCATGCCCTAAAAGGCAAGGGCAAACACCTCCTGCCTGTGTTCTGGTAATCGAGCAAAAAGGCTTGGGTGATGGCAGCAATATTCCTGGATTGGTTCCACCGATGCTTCGTTCCAGAGGTCAAGCAGTACCTCAAAGAGAAAGGAATCGACTTTAAGGTGTTGCTGATTGTTGATGATGCCTCCGGCCACCCCGAGGGAGTCCGGTTTGCTCATAACAACGTTGAAGTTGTCTTGGTGCCCCATAGTGCCACCTCCGTCATCCAGCCTCTCCACCAAGGCGTAGCTCGCTGCCTCAAGGCCAAGTACATGAGTCTTATGTTCTTGCGGGTCTGCAATGCTATGGACGCTGATCCCAGCCTCAACGCGGCTGAGCGTTGGAAATCTTTCAACGTCGCTGACTGCATAAAGGAATGCGGCTTTAAGTATAGTGTGTTGAACCTATGGTCAGAGAGACCCAGGTTCAGATCACCCACTCAGCCATGAGACTCACTGGGTGGCCTTGGGCCAGTCACTAATCTCTCAACCTAAGCTACCTCACAGGGTCGTTGTGAGGATAACACCAGGGGGAGAACCATGTTATGCTGCTCTGAGAGCCCTGCAGGTAGGGTTGGATCAAAATATAATAATACAGTGGTGCCTCGCAAGACGAAAAGAATCCATTCTGTGATTCTCTTCGTCTAGCGGTTTTTTCGTCTTGTGAAGCAAGCCCATTGACGGATTAGCAGATTAGCGCTATTAGCGCTATTACCGGCTTTTAGTGGCTTATCTGCTGATCGGATCAGCTGATAAGCGGCTTAGCGGCTTAGAAAAAGGAGGGGAAGGGGAAAAAACCAGCAGGAACTCGCAAGACATTGTCGTCTTGCGAAGCAAGCCCATAGGAAATTCGTTTTGCGAAGCACCTCCCAAACAGAAAACTCTTTCGTCTAGCGAGTTTTCCGTCTTGCGAGGCATTCGTCTTGCGGGGCACCACTGTAATAATAATAATAATAATAATAATAATAATAATAATAATTCCTAAGCATATAATTCAGCAGGGTAAAGTGGTGCATCATTAGAAAACAATATGGATGGGGAACTTTTTCAGCCTGAGGGCCAGATTTCCTCATTCCGGGGGCCACATACCTGTGGCGGTGGCCATGGGAAAAATCAGTGTAGTCAGACATGCACAACTTTCCAACCTCTATCCAGGCAAGCAAGAGGTTTTTTCACCATTTGAGGACACATACCAGCCTAGCAAAATCACTAGATCAGGGCACATAGCCAAGCCAGTGAAGGGCGTGGCCTCTGGGGCATGGCCTGGGCAGAGTCTTAAGGGCCTGATAGAGAGAGGGCTTCATTCAGACCCTCGGCCTGAGGTTCCCTGCCCTGTCACATGATGAAAGCTTATCTTGCTGCACCCTGAGCTCCTTGAGGAATAAATAAACTAATGATAATAATAAACTAATAATAATAATAGCAGCTGTTGCTGCTGCTGCTTTGGGGGTCACCACTGCAGAGGGGAAGCAGTTTATAAGCAGTGGAGGCTGACCTATTCAAGCAAATTTTGCATGGCCCCATCAATCTCAGACTGCCTTTGGCCAACCCCCACATTCCATTCTTCTTACTTGGCATTGCCTCTGCTTCCACTCACTGCTGGTCTCCCAGTCATCTGCCTTACCAGTCTCGACAGGCAGCAGCCACCACTAACGATAAGTACAGAAAGGAAGGAATGGGGTACCCCTCACTACACACAGCAGATGTGAGCATTGAGGGCACTGCTCCAAGCCAAGGCTGGACTTTGTCCCACCCCTGCTGCACAGATTGTATGACAGTCGGGCCAGGCAATTCAGGCTACAGCTGCGAGCAAGCTTTCACTTTTGCCTGAAAACAACAACCCAGGCACGGGACACAGAAAAGGATCTGCAGAGGGGAACCAGGGACACAGCAGTCATAGCGAGAGGCTCAGTCAAGACATCCACCCACCCCGCAACTCCTGAAGACTGGTGAGTACTAAAAAGGCTTAAATATTTTAGAGGAGGAGTTGGGGCACTCTGTTTTTGCCTGCCCTGTGAACAAATGGCCGTATCGAACTCTAGTCCTACTGAGGGTAGAAATTAATGGACATGATCAGTGCTTCTTCTTTCGAAGAAAAGGTGCCGGCATTCTCCATGAAGTTGTGATGTAAGTCCCACGCTTTTAACATTTGGTGGGAGGGAAAGTTGCCAGTACTGTGTACCCAGGAAAAAAAAGCACTGGAACTTAGGGACATTGATTCTAATGGGTTTACTCTGAGTAGAACTTTGCTAGATACAAGCCAAAGTTGTGTGTGTGTGTGCCTGACAACCAGCCCTCACTCTCAAATTACAAAAAAAATAAAATGCAGACAGCTGTGGGCACTGTGCAATATGCTATTTTGGGGGTTTGCTCAGTGCCCATCAGTGCTTCCGTTATAGGGAAAGGGTCACAGCACAGGGGTAGGTAGGGAGCTTGCAGAAAGTCCCTAGATGCACCCCTGGAAGTGGATGGAATGGGGAGAGTCCTTCCCCAACCCATTCTAGATAACAAACTTTTGATCCTCCAGAATTTCCTAATTCTAATGAACATACTTTTCTTTGTCGGAAGAAAAAATATGCATCCCCCCCCCCACTGTTACATAAGAAGGTCAAAGAGTAAGCTGCATGAATAAGCCTCTTCCAAGAAATTCAGTGACTCACACACAATAACACATTTTACATTCAAAATGTGTGTGTCCCTCCCTCCACCGCATAGAAAACACACAATACCATATTCACCTCTTATATCTTTGTTTATTTTTTGTAAGAAAGGCATGTATGACTAGCCTCCAGGGAGAGGGGAGAAATTCAGTTCTGTTCAAATTGTAACATGAACATATCACTTTCCAAAGCAATCTGCAAACCAAAACACAATTATCCTTTAAAATTCGCACTTCGTGTTTTTCGATGCTGTTTTCCGAGCCAAGCAATGTGCATAGAAATGCATATATTCATGAAAACAACATATTAAAATGCATTATATCAGTGGAAATTACTTGCATTCTTTTTACTTCAGGAAAAACTGCATTCAGAACTCTGTATATTAGAGAGAAAATGTTCTGAAATGCATCCATGGAGACTTAAAATAATAATAATCACAAACCTAGAAAAATGGAGAACTGGAAAAAAGGGAAACAGAAAAAACAGAAAACAGAATTGACAAATTCACCTGCTGCCCCAAAGTCCCATTTTCAAAACTTCAAACAGAATTCTTCTGTATATACAGAAGAATACATATACAGAATACATATACATAAGAATACATAT
The DNA here is from genome assembly GCF_965113315.1 of Podarcis vaucheri. NCBI lineage: Eukaryota > Metazoa > Chordata > Lepidosauria > Squamata > Lacertidae > Podarcis > Podarcis vaucheri. Next base: position 41,734,818 of record NC_138752.1, read on the forward strand.
ACATATACATATACATATACAGAATTCTTCTGTATATGTTTTAGCAAAACATATATCCACAAAATCGTTCTGTGCTAATAATGGATGTTCATTATTTGCATTGATTTTTCAGTTTGCTAAAAAGTTAATAAGTGACTACAACTATTGCTAGATCAAAGCCAAAATCAACCTTGGCATATTTTTATACTAATGGACTAAACTGAAAAGTCAACAGCAGGAACACACCATGAGCTGGTATACATTATGCAGCAAGAAAATAAGGGCACGGCGCCTTGACTTGCTTTCACAGTACCTAGATTCTCTTATAATATGCTTCTTCTTTTCTTGAAGCAGATCATTGGCTTCAGTTTCTATATTAGGAGTGGGGGAGATTTAGAAGTCCTAAATTTGGCTTGGCGAGTGGACTAGTTGGCCTTTAGATACCCCAGCTCAAAGAGCACATGGAAAGGGTGGAATAAATAAGAGTTGGGGAGACCTTTTCACCCCAAGGGAAGCATTCCTTTCTGGACAACATAGGAAGTAATTCTTGTTGATTCAGTTGGACTTATTTTGCTTCTGAGCAGACATTGTAAGGATTGCACAGTTAGTTTAAGGTGCCACGAGGCAAATACATTGATTTCTGTTTCCCTTGTTTTCTCATTTTTCCATTCTTAAGTTTGCTTCACATTTCCACATCAGTGTGTGTGTGATATTTATGAAAATTCACTACCATTTTAGTGCTAATTTCTCCTTACACACAATTTTGCCTAATATCTACATTTTTGTAGAGTGACTTCCCCTAATATCACACATTTTTGCATGTTGTTAGCATGAATGTAAGCATCTTTAGGTACGCTTTGTGCTAATATATGCTTTTGTATATATGAGTTGCCTGACGAACTGTGCCACAAAATTCAGAGAAGTGCAAATTTCGCAGGATGGCTGTGTTTCGGTTCTTGTACTCCCCTCCCCCCCCCCCGAAAGTACAAATTAGGCAGATTCACCTTTAAATGAGAACTGAATAAAATTTTCCCTACATCCCTGGCACTGTTAGACGTTCAGGTTTAAAGTGCCCATTTTGTGAAGATTAGCTCATCAGCCAGTGTTGCCTAGTGGTTAGACTGAGGTTCAAACCCCCGCTCATCCATGAAACTCACTGAATGACCTTGGGCCAGTCACAGTCTATCAGCCTAGCCTACCTCACAGGGGTGTTGTGAGGCTAAAATGGAGAGGAACAGAACCACGTATGGCACCTTGAGCTCCTTGGAGGAAAGAGGAAATAGAAATGTAGTGATGATAGATAGATAGATAGATAGATAGATAGATAGATAGATAGATGATAGATAGATAGATAGATAGATAGATAGATAGATAGATGATAGATAGATAGATAGATAGATGATTGATAGATAGATCGATAGATCGATAGATAGATAGATAGAGATGATAGATAGATAGATAGATAGATAGATAGATAGATAGATAGATAGATAGAGTGGTACCTCTGGTTACGTACTTAATTCGTTCTGGAGGTCCGTTCTTAACCTGAAACTGTTCTTAACCTGAAGCACCACTTTAGCTAATGGGGCCTCCCACTGCTGCCTCACTGCTGCCACGAGATTTCTGTTCTCACCCTGAAGCAAAGTTCTTAACCCAAGGTATTATTTCTCGGTTAGCAGAGTCTGTAACCTGAAGCGTATGTAACCTGAAGCGTATGTAACCCGAGGTACCACTGTAGATAGTAATATCTCTTTTGGAAGAAGAAGTACTTACAGAACTCCACCAGCAGGTACTGTGTTCCATTCAGAGCCCTGTCAAAGTTGCTCTTTTTCAGCACCAGAACATTGTCCTCCTCCTTGATTTGGGACAGTCTGGCTTTCTTTGGTTTCTTCTCTGATGGGCCAATGCCACCTTCTGCAGTAGAAAGAGGAAGGCATGCTAAACCAGTCAGGACAAGCAGCCACAGAGCTCTCATTCTGGCCTTCCAGGATGTTGCAGACACCACGGAAGAGGAGAAAGGGGACCTAGCCTGGGTCTGCTCTGGTTAAAAATGTCCATGGCCTTATCAGCAGGCCACGTGGCTTAATTCCCACACAATTAGAGATAGGGGACAGGGCTCGCTGCGAAGAGAATAGAGTCTGCTCCCTCTTTGAATTGTTAAAGCTGCTAACACTTTAGGAACCTAGGGTCAGGGGCGTAGGAAGGGGGTGGTATGCCCCGGGTGTCACTACTGAGGGGGGTGACAAAATGCCTGGTGGCACTCACCATGGGGCTTGCAGCACGCCTGAGCCACGCGTCTTTCCTGGGAGTGACATGGTGGCTTGGGTGCCAGGCAGACTCCTCGCTGCCCCAAATGGTCCACCAGCCCCCCCAGCTGTCAGGTGGATGAGTGGGAGGAGGCAGGCAGACTCCTCAGGGGCCTTGCGGAGTGTCCTGCCCTGGCTGGCCCCACCCCACTGGTGGCTGGCCCCGCCCCTGGGCGCAGGGCACGCACACCGCCACAGGCGCCTGATTGGCTTGCTCCGCCGCTGCCTGGGATGCTCCGCTTATACCAAGTCATAGCACTGGTCCATCTTACTTATTAGCTCAACGAGTTTAAAGTCTGCTTCAGTAGCATAAAACCAACCATGTGGTGCACAGGGTGAAAGGAAAATAAAGCGCAGAAATACTCTGAGAATAATAGATCAAATTAGAATCATAGAATCATAGAATCATAGAATCATAGAGTTGGAAGAGACCACAAGGGCCATCGAGTCCAACCCCCTGCCAAGCAGGAAACACCATCAGAGCACTCCTGACATATGGTTGTCAAGCCTCTGCTTAAAGACCTCCAAAGTAGGAGACTCCACCACACTCCTTGGCAGCAAATTCCACTGCCGAACAGCTCTTACTGTCAGGAAGTTCTTCCTAATGTTTAGGTGGAATCTTCTTTCTTGTAGTTTGGATCCATTGCTCCGTGTCCGCTTCTCCGGAGCAGCAGAAAACAACCTTTCTCCCTCCTCCATGTGACATCCTTTTATATATTTGAACATGGCTATCATATCACCCCTTAACCTCCTCTTCTCCAGGCTAAACATGCCCAGCTCCCTTAGCCGTTCCTCATAAGGCATCGTTTCCAGGCCTTTGACCATTTTGGTTGCCCTCCTCTGGACACGTTCCAGTTTGTCAGTGTCCTTCTTGAACTGTGGTGCCCAGAACTGGACACAGTACTCCAGGTGTGGTCTGACCAGAGCAGAATACAGTGGCACTATTACTTCCCTTGATCTAGATGCTATACTCCTATTGATGCAGCCCAGAATTGCATTGGCTTTTTTAGCTGCCGCGTCACACTGTTGGCTCATGTCAAGTTTGTGGTCAACCAAGACTCCTAGATCCTTTTCACATGTACTGCTCTCAAGCCAGGTGTCACCCATCTTGTATTTGTGCCTCTCATTTTTTTTGCCCAAGTGCAATACTTTACATTTCTCCCTGTTAAAATTCATCTTGTTTATTTTTGCCCAGTTCTCTAATCTGTCAAGGTCGTTTTGAAGTGTGATCCTGTCCTCTGGGGTGTTAGCCACCCCTCCCAGTTTGGTGTCATCTGCAAATTTGATCAGGATGCCCTTGAGTCCATCATCCAAGTCGTTGATAAAGATGTTGAATAAGACTGGGCTCAAGACAGAACCCTGTGGCACCCCACTAGTCACTCTTCTCCAGGATGAAGAGGAACCATTGATGAGCACCCTTTGGGTTCGGTCAGTCAGCCAGTTACAAATCCACTGAGTGGTAGCATAGTCAAGACCGCATTTTACCAGCTTCTTTACAAGAATATCATGGGGCACGTTGTCAAATGCCTTGCTGAAATCAAGGTAGGCTACATCCACTGCGTTCCCTTCATCTACCAGGCTTGTAATTCTGTCAAAAAACGAGATCAGGTTAGTCTGACATGACTTATTTTTCAGAAATCCATGCTGACTATTGGTGATCACAGCATTCCTTTCTAGGTGCTCACAGACTGTTTGCTTAATGATCTGCTCCAGAATCTTCCCTGCTATTGATGTCAGACTGACTGGGCGGTAATTATTTGGGTCCTCTCTTTTCCCCTTTTTGAAAATAGGGACAACATTTGCCCTCCTCCAGTCTGCCGGGACTTCGCCTGTTCTCCAGGAATTCTCAAAGATGACTGCCAGTGGTTCTGAGATCACATCTGCCAGTTCTTTTAATACTCTTGGATGCAGTTCATCTGGCCCTGGAGACTTGAATACATCTAAACTAGCCAAATATTCTTGTACTATCTCCTTAGTTATTCTGGGCTGTGTTTCCTTTGCTGAATCATTTGCTCCAAATTCTTCAGGTCGGGCATTGTTTTCTTTATCGGAGAAGACTGAGGCAAAGAAGGCATTGAGTAGTTCAGCCCTTTCTGTGTCCCCTGTTTGCATTTCACCATCTTCTCCTCTGAGTGACCCCATTGTTTCTTTGTTCTTCCTTTTGCTACGAACATACCCATAAAAGCCTTTTTTGTTGCTTTTAACCTCTCTAGCAAGCCTGAGTTCATTCTGTGCTTTAGCTTTTCTGACTTTGTGTCTACACGTGCTGGCTATTTGTTTGAATTCCTCTTTGGTGGTTTCCCCCCTTTTCCATTTTTTGTACACATCCTTTTTAAATCTTAATTCAGTTAAAAGTTCTTTAGATAGCCACCCTGGCTTCTTTAGGCACCTTCCATGTTTCCGTCTCATTGGTATTGCCTGACGTTGTGCTTTTAGTATCTCCCTCTTAACAAACTCCCAGCCATCATGAACTCCCTTTCCTTTTAGTATTGTTGTCCATGGGATCTCACCCAGCACTTCCCTAAGTTTTATGAAGTCGGCTTTCTTAAAGTCAAGAAATTGAGTCCTAGTATGCTTGGCTGCTCCTTTCCGCTGTATAGTAAACTTCAGAAGAGCATGATCACTCGCGCCTAATGATCCTTCCACTTCTACCCCACTAACCAGGTCATCAACATTGGTTAGGACCAGATCTAAAATGGCTGTTCCTCTTGTTGCTTCTCCCACTTTCTGGACAATGAAGTTGTCTGCAAGGCCAGTGAGGAATCTGTTTGACCTTATGCTCTTGGCTGAGTTTGACGTCCAACAAATATCCGGGTAATTGAAGTCCCCCATTACTACTATCTCCCTTCCTTTTGCATGCTTGGCCATCTGTTCCAGGAAGGCATCATCTATGTCCTCCGTTTGGCTTGGGGATCTATAGTAAACTCCCACAATGAGGTCTCTGTTATTCTTCTCTCCCTTAATTTTGACCCAAATGCTCTCACTTTGGCTTTGAGGATCTAAATCTTGGATCTCTTCACAGGTATACACATCCTTGACATATAACGCCACTCCTCCTCCTTTCTTGTCTGGTCTGTTTCTCTGAAATAGATTGTATCCCCCCATTATTACATTCCAATCGTGGGACTTATCCCACCAGGTTTCAGTGATGCCTATTATGTCATATTTAGTTTGCTGTACCAAGAGCTCAAGCTCATCTTGTTTATTTCCCATGCTTTGCGCATTAGTGTACAGACATTGAAGAAATTGACAAACTCTAAAACAACAAAACCACCTGAAACAGGTTTAAGCATTTTGTCAAATTGAAAACTGATCTTCCATAAATGGCTGCCACACGTGATTACAGAAATCGGCATGCTCACAGGTAAAAATGAAATCCTGGGTCCTAGATGACATATTTTGCCTGTTTTTGACAAAAAAGATCTTCTTCGTTTACCTTCTGGTAGCTGTTCAGTTAGTATCCACTCAAGATTGGAGAGACACTTCATGCGATGCGCTAGGCAGTGCTTTTTTTCCTTTAAAAATGTTTAGGGGTGCTCTCATTTTGACTCAAGAAAACCACCATTTTATAGTTCAAATCAGGAAAAGTAAAAGGAAAAAAGTACAAAATTCACAAAATGTTTAGGAGTATGCGTACCCCTCCGTCCCCCCCAGGAAAAAAAGCACTGGCCCTAGGTAACTGGTTCAAGGAAGTTATGTTCATTGCTGTGTCAAAGAAATTGACACATGATGGTGATCATTCTGATTTCACCTCTATTCAGGGGTTATTTATTAAATATAGGACATTACAAATTTCATTGCAGTCATACCTCATGTTACGTCCGCTTCATGTTACGTTCTTTCAGGTTACGTCCCGTGGCGACCCAGAAGTACCGGAAAGGATTACTTCCTGGTTTCGCCGTTTGCACATGCACAAAAGCGCAAAATGACGTCACGCGCATGCACAGAAGCAGTGAATTGCAACCTGCGCGTGCGCAGACGTGCCGCTGCGGGTTGCACTCTTTTCATGTTGCGAATGGGCCTCCGGAATGGATCCCGTTTGCAACCAGAGGTACCACTGTACAATAGTTATCATAGTTAACATATAGGTGGTACATGACACCAGTCAAGCTTGCAAAAATTTACCATTTGCCCGACAATAAATGTTGGAAATGTAATGAGACTGAAGGTACATTCTTTCACCTTTGGTGGACATGCCCAAGGATTAAGACATTCTGGGAGATGATCTATAACGAAATGAAAAAGGTATTTAAATATACCTTCCTGAAGAAACCAGAGGCCTTTCTCCTGGGCATGGTCGGCCAATTGGTGCCAAAGAAGGATAGAACTTTTTTTATGTATGCAACAACAGCAGCAAGAATACTTATCGCGAAGTATTGGAAGACACAAGATTTACCCACCTGGGAAGAATGGCAGATGAAGTTGATGGACTATATGGAACTGGCGGAAATGACTGGCAGAATCCGAGACCAGGGAGAAGAGTCGGTGGAAGAAGACTGGAAAAAGTTTAAAGACTATTTACAGAAATACTGTAAAATTAATGAATGTTAGAAAAATGTTGGAATGATGTTATATGGCTTTATTAGAAATGTTATAAGGAATTAAGTATAAATAGACTAATAGAGTATTAAAGGAAAAAATAAGGTTAGAAAGTGTAAGATAATTATAGGATAGAAAACAGAGGAAGATGGAAAGGAATTGCTGAAACAATTAACAGAAGTGGAATACAAAAAGGGAGGTGTGAGGAGGTCGTTGAAATAAGTGAATGAAAGATAAGATATTGAAATTGTTTGATGTGTTTTAAACTGTTTTTGTTTTGTTTTGTTAGTTTAATGTGTTAGTGTTATGTAGTGTTTTTGTATTGTATTGTATTGTTTATCTTTTTGTGTTTTTTGTAGTGTTTAAATTGTTGGAAAAGTAATAAATATTATTTTTTTAAAAAAATATCATAGTTAACATAGAAACTGTCTCATACCACTAGCCTACCCAGCTCAGTACTGTCTACACAGACAGGTAGCAGCAGTTTTCCAGGGTTTCAGGCAGAGGACATTCCCAGCCCTACCTGGGCTTTGAAGTTGTCACCTGACACAGTAATGACATCAGATGATTTACAGGTGGGTGGTCCCATCCATTTGTCAAAAATGGTCTGTGACCCGGTTCTTGATCCACCCTGCAAGCTGGAAAACATTCCCTACCTAAAGTGCCGTTTTTGTGCTCTCAATGACAAGCAGTCTTTGAAAATGACCCACAATGCACCTTTCCCCCCTGTTATCATTAAGCACACAGAATACTTAATATAATGAGCCTGTGTGCAGCGGCTTCAGGGAAAGATAGGTTCATGCACAAACAGCCTTGCAGAACAAAAACTGGGAGCTTAATGAGAACGGCAATACCCCACTGCCAAAAGGGGGGGGGGATAAGCTGGTGTGACAAGCCCTGCCCCCAATTCTATTTAAAAAGATTGTTATAGGCCTAGAAGAAGCTTTTGCAAAAAAAAACACCCAAAAAACCTTGTACTCGTCACAAGTGAGCATATTCCTTTAGTATTTCTTTATTGGATTCATGTCCCACATTTGTCTCCAAGGAACTCAAGGTAGCATACAAGAGTCGTCCCCCCCCTTATTTAATCCCACAACGACCCTGTGAGGTAGGCTAGGCCGAGAGGCAGTGAGTGACCCAAAGTCACCCAGTGAATTTCATGGCCAAGTGGGGATTTGAACTCTGTCTCCCAGGTGGAGCTAACTTCTCTGCAGGGACAGTAGAATGTAAGAATATCCCCAGTGTAGTAAGTAGAATGAAAGAGATACTGGAAAGGTGTGGTCTCTCTGACCTTCCATAACCGACCACTTCATTTTCCAACACTGTATAGCTAATAATAATAATAATAATAATAATAATAATAATAATAATAATAATTTAATTTTACTCCACCCATCTGGTTGAATATTAAAAACACGATAAAACATCAAACATTAAAAACTTCCCTAAACAGGGTTGCCTTCAGATGTCTTCTATAAGTCAGATAGTTGTTTATCTCCTTGACATCTGTTGGGAGGGCGGGCGCCACTACAGAGAAGGCCCTCAGCCTGGTTCCCTGTAACTTGACTTCTCGCAGTGAGGGAACTGCCAGAAGGCCCTCAGAGCTGGACCTCAGTGTCTGGGCTGAACGATGGGGTGGAGATGTTCCTTCAGGTATACTGGGCCAAGGCTGTTTAGGGCTTTAAAGGTCAGCACCAACACTTTGAATTGTGCTCGGAAATGTACTGGGAGCCAATGTAGATTTTTCAGGACATGTGTTATATGGTCTCGGTGGCCACTCCCAGTCACCAGTCTAGCTGCCTCATTCTGGATTAATTGTAGTTTCCTGGTCACCTTCAAAGGTAGCCCCAAGTGCTCTCACCCAAGTTGCTCACAACATCCCTGATCTCCTGGATTCAAGCAGGCTAAGTTCCTGGCATCTCCTCACTTGGAGAAGAAACAAGCAAAAACTGGAGAAGCCAACATCACACATTTCCCCTGTATGCTTTTGAGTGATTCTGTGGAAACAGTCAACCTCTAGTGTGTAGTCAGAAATATTCTGCAAGTCAGTCTATTGGCACATCTAACAAATACTGTTAGATTGGCACATCTAACACAATACTGACTTGGTATAATGTATTTTACAATGTTCCTAATGTATCAGATGTTTCTGTTAACTGCAAAAGTTTTTTTTCAGAAAAACATTTCTGCTTTTACAACACGTCATTGCAGAAAAATCCAACTAAGTTGATGTTCTCAAGCTGCCTTTTGCTCTGGTGCCATGAAGACCTTGTTTAAATGCTTCTGGAATCTGCGGCCATCTCACAATTTGCTCCATCAAGTCAAAAGACACCTTGCCTCTCCAATCACCTCACACTACGAAGCTATAAACCGGTGTGAACAGGAAGTGCCCAAGTACTTCAATTTTGCTAGTGATGTTCTGGACAGGTGGACCCAAGTGGAAAAGGTATGAATTTGTCTGCTTTAGGACGACATTCATGGCTGGCAGGAAAACAGGATATTGATGCTACTATAGGTATGCTTTTATGATCTCCGTGGAGTACAGGGGACCTGTGGCTTTGTTCAGTTACGTGTTCCCCAAACTAAGAGACTGAAGGAAGTCTTGGATCTGGTCACACAGGTTATCTAACTCTAGTCATTGGTAGGATTCTGATCCATGATTTCTGTAAGCTCCCTTTATTTGCCTTGAGTTACCTGGGCTGACTATGGAGCTAATTCAGTTGTAGACAGGTATCGATGAATCAGCCAGTTTTGATGTCTCTGACTGCCTTATTTTTCCAAATTTAAATCTCCACATTCTTGCAAAAATTTGTGATTGTTTTAATCCTCACAAAAATTCATCAGCATAAACCTGCGAATTTCTCCTAGCAGTGTTTTTTGTGGGGAGTTTTTAAACTAAGTTGCATACTGGAAAGTTCTTTTACCTAATGTAATGCATGTTGGTATGTTCATGAACGAATGCATTCTTTGTGCATAATTTCCCTTAATATATGTTTTTTGGTACCGTTTGGCTGGAGAACTGCATCACAAACTTCGGAGAGATGCAAATTTCAAAGGATAACCATGTTTCAGTTCACATTTTGGTTCAAAAAGTCCAAATTAGGTATTTTCTCATTATAATGCAAACAGAAGTGAATTCCCCCTCCCATTCAATGTGGCAGATCACATGCTTTGCATACGTGAGATCCCAGTTGGGAATGACCTCTGACCTGGGAATGATCGCTGTCTGAAACCCAGGAGAGCTGTTGCCATTCATTGCAGAGATTTGTTTCATATTATATTGAATATGCAGCCCCCTGTAATTTATAACTTCCCCCTCGACGTCAGGAATAGTTTTAGCAACTCCTCGTAGCAACTTCACCGATGAAAGGAAAGCTGCAGGTGGCAAATGGGGGAGAACAAAGACAGGAACCTTTCCTCTCTTGTTGCAAACGCCGTCACTGGCAAGACCAGGCATAGGCAAACTCCGGCCCTCCAGATGTTTGGGACTACAATTCCCATCATCCCTGACCACTGGTCCTGTTAGCTAGGGGTAATGGGAGTTGTAGTCCCAAACATCTGGAGGGCCGGCGTTTGCCTATGCCTGGGCAAGACGTTACCTTTTCCTCTCAACCAGAAGAAGCAGAGACAGAAGCAGAAACTCTAGGCAGTTCAGCAACTAACTGGAGAGTATCTTGTCCAGCAATTAAATCAAAAAGATACAAACAAACAAAAAAAAACGCCAAGCGAAGGGCGACTCCCAACACACATGCAGGCTCACCGCAGCCGAAACAGATGATAAGATTAAAAAAGTTATTGATAAACTTTTTGACTTCCGGTTCGGCGCCAGCGCTAATGGCTGCTCCCTCTCCGAGCTCCGGAGAGAGGACGGCTCTGCGAGTTCGGGTCTGACCCGCTACGGCAAGCGGGGGACCCCTAAAATCACAGGAACGGAGCCTGTGAACAAGGAGATTCGGTGGGCACCTGAAGCGCCCCCCTTTACCGCAGAAAGAGCCTTTTTAAAGGCTCCGGAACGACAACGGGGAGCGCGGTGCTGAGAATCGCTACCCAGCCCGCAGGGTGAAGCCACGTCGCCATTAGTGGAGAGCGCCGATTCCCTTCCTGAACAATTTGGACAAAAAAGACCCGTGAGTAAGATTGAACCTCTATTCGTGCCAAAACTATCTGAAATTAGGCTGAAAACGGGAAAGGCGAAAATTAAGGAAGTCTGCCTTCCCCCGACTGCATGACAATTAAAGCAACGAAAGTTACTGAGCTGCATCCGTATGGGATATTGTTTTTAACTGCTTGAATCCGACATTTGGACTTTGACTATCCCCTCTAGCTTGCAGGGCAGAGGGGAGGAATAAGTGACTTTATAAGCTGCATGACCAACTGAAAGGAAAGGGAACTCTCTGCAGCCTTCAACCTGGCACAAACTGCTATTAGAACAAAGGAACACTGAACTGACTTTAGACTCTTGTGAAAGTAACAAAGTGGAAGTCTCATTGCTTATTTGATACAAAGTTTTGGGACTTTGTGGATACAATATATCAGGGAAGGCTGGGACTTTATTTAATGAGAAAGTGTTGCAATATACATATAGAAGCCTCCCGATAAATTTGCTTTTCAAATACTCCTTGCCTTTGTTTATGGACATTTTGATTTGCTCCCTCTAGAGGGTAAATTAAAAGTTGCTACGCTTTGGGACAGTGGAATTTTCCTTTAGGAGAAGGCTCTCGTGGGAAACGACCTTGAGATATGAGTGGCCCAGCAGATGAGATAAGCACGAGAGTCAAGACAAGGCAATATCAACAACAGCTACAGCAACACAAGAAAAGAGGCTCGATTTCAGGCATAACCCCTACAGTGACAACAGGACAAGAAAAAGGTACAGCAGTCTCCATGGATGCAGTGTCGCAAGCCCTTCTTAAGATAAACCAGTCTCTGGAGAATCTAACAAAGCAGACGGCTGAAAATACCAAGAAATTGACAGAGAATTCACAGAAATTGACAGATTTAACAACAAGACTTGACCTGAATACAGAATCTATAAACAGGCTTACACAAGAAAATTCTGCCACACGTCAAATTGCAGAGGAAGCCAGAACTATTGCTGGAGAGACCCAGGAAAAATTAGAACCGATTGCCAGGAAGGTCTATGACCACGACACAACTCTGGCATTGTGGGAACTACAAAGAAAAGAAAGGAATTTGAAATTACGATCAATTCCAGAGGACGAAGGAGACAATCTTACGGACTTTTTAACGAAAGAGTTTGCTGATTTCTGGGAAGATCTAGAGGAAGACGAATTTAAAATCACAACAGCATTTAGACTGGGCAGAAGACAGAACAGAAAGGCGCCGAGAGACTGTCTGATTACCTTGAGATCGAAGGAGGAAAGAGACAAAATTCTAAGACTGCACTTTGAAAAGGCCTTACAAATTGGGAACTCTCCGATACAGATCTTTAAAGATATTCCTAAACATATTTTGGACTTGAGAGCTTCTTATAAGGATTTGGTCTACCTGTTGAAGAAGAACACTATTCTTTTCAGGTGGGAATTTCCACAGGGACTGTCTTTTGACTATAGAGGGAAGAAGGTGAAAATAAAGACGATACAGGATAAAGACAGGTTCCTGCAAAGAAATCAGGAAGACCTACAGAAAGGAACTGTAGACCCAATTGCTGAGCAAAGGAGTGTAATTGACATCCTGAACCTTTCGTTTGGACAGAACCTTCCACCACCAACAGAGGAGGAACAACAACTGGGAGCTGTTGGAGGAATACCAGAAAAATAACAAGATGGCCCTGCAATTCCTTAGTTGGAATTGTAATGGGATGAACAGCCCTTTGAAGAGACGACAAATATTCCATATTTTGAACAGAGAACAACTGGACTTGATTTGCTTACAGGAAACCCATATAACCAGAGCACACAGGAGACTGCTTATGAATAAAAAATTGGGACAAGAATTTATTTCGTCGGACAAAGTAAAAAAAAGAGGAGTTGTGATTTATGTAAAAGAGAAGTGGGCTCCAAAAATGATGTTTAAAGATGAACAAGGAAGATATTTAGCGGTGGAGATTCAGGTACAAGGAGAAAAATTTTTGATAATTGGGATCTATGCGCCAAATGAAGGTAAAGCAGAATTTTTCAAAAAATTTCATGAAATTTTGACGGATTATTTGGAATACAATATGATAATTATGGGAGATATGAATGGTGTAGTTTCTACAAACATGGACAAGACACAAAGATTGACTCTTACTAAAGAAGGGAGACTCCCGAAGACTTTTTTCGAAATGACTGAAAATATGGACTTAATAGACATTTGGAGAACAAGGAACCCTCTTGAAAGAGAGGGAACCTTTTTCTCCCATGCAAAGATGACCTGGACCAGAATTGACCAAATCTGGGTTACTAGCGGAATGGCTCCGAAGATTAAGAAGGTAGAAATCTGCCCAAAAACCTGTTCCGACCATAACGCCGTGAAGATGGAAATGAAATTTACAACAACTGGTCAGTTTAGATGGAGAATGAATGACACCCTATTTCGAGATAGAGAGATCCACATGAAGGCCCAAAAAACTCTAAAGGACTATTTTGAAATCAATCTAAAGGGCGATGTGGAAAAAAGAGTGATCTGGGACGCAAGTAAAGCTGTGATGCGAGGATTTTTGATTCAACAAAACTCAATAAAGAAGAGAAAACAGAATGAGAAAAAGGAAAAAATTTTGGAAAAGATAAAAGAAGGAGAGAAAAAATTAAGATCAAAACCAAAGTCCCAGGAGATTTTGAGGGAGATTAAGTTGTATCAAACACAATATATGGAATTGATGAACCAAGAGATAGAATGGAAAATAAAGCAAATGAAACAAAAGACATTTGAGTCGGCAGACAAATGTGGTAAACTTCTGGCATGGCAACTTAAGAAAAGACAGAAATTAAATACAGTTACAAGTCTAGAAGTGGATGGAAAAAATATATCTAAACCCAACGAGATAAGAAATTGCTTTGTGAGTTATTTCAAAAAACTCTATTCCCAAGGATTACAAAATGAAGAGGACATAGATAAATTCCTTAATAAATATGGATTACAAAAAATCTCTCATCATAGCAAGGTGGAGCTAAACCAGAGAATAACAGAACAAGAGATAGAGGGTGCCATTCAGGATATGCAATTGGGCAAATCTCCAGGGCCAGATGGACTGACTTCCAGATATTACAAATCTTTAAAGGAATGGCTAATACAACCGTTGAAGGAAGTTTGTAACGAGATCTTAGAGGGAAAAAAGGCACCCGAATCGTGGAAAGAAGCATATATCTCACTCATACCAAAGACAGAGACTGAAAAGACTCAACTGAAGAACTACCGCCCAATTTCATTATTGAATGTGGATTACAAAATTTTTGCAGACATTTTAGCAAAAAGATTTAAAAGAGTATTGATGGAGAAGATTCACAGAGACCAAGCAGGCTTTCTCCCAAAAAGACACCTCTCAGACAATGTTAGGAACATAATAGACATTTTGGAAAAGTTAGAGGTGAATATAAATACTAAAGCAGTTTTGATATTTGTGGATGCGGAGAAAGCCTTTGACAATATTTCGTGGAGTTTTATGAAAAAGAATCTTCATGGGATGGGGGTAGGACAAGGATTTGAGAATGGTATGGGTGCAATATATTCTGAACAAAAAGCTAAGCTAATTGTAAACAATGTAATAACTGAGGAACTTAAGATAGAAAAAGGAACACGACAGGGGTGCCCAATTTCCCCATTGCTTTTTATTTCGGTCCTGGAGGTGTTGCTGAACATGATTAGAGATGACCAGCAAGTTAAAGGTGTACAGGTCGGAACTAAACACTATAAGTTAAGAGCGTTTGCAGATGACCTTGTATTGACTTTGCAGGAGCCAAACACTAGTACAAAAAGAGTGTTGGAAATAATCCAACAATTTGGGCAGGTAGCCGGATTTAAATTGAATAAACAAAAAACTAAAGTCTTAGGGAAAAACCTAACAGATATGGAAAAGAATAAGTTTCAAGAAGAGACAGGTCTGACGGTGGTTAAGAAGGTGAAATATCTAGGGGTTAATTTAACATCTAAAAATTTGAATCTGTATAAGGATAATTATGAAAAATGCTGGTCAGAAATTAAAAAAGATCTAGAAATATGGTCAAATTTGAGATTGTCAATGTTAGGCCGAATTGCAGTGATTAAGATGAATGTATTGCCTAGAATGTTATTTTTATTTCAAACTTTGCAGATTATTGACAAGATGGACTGTTTCAAGAGGTGGCAGAAAGATATTGCGAAATTTGTCTGGCAGGGCAAAAAGCCCAGAATAAAATATAAAATATTAACAGATGCAAAAGAAAGAGGGGGATTTGCCCTGCCGGACTTAAAATTGTACTATGAAGCAGCAGCATTCTGCTGGCTGAAAGAGTGGATGCTCCTCGAGAATACAGATATCTTGGACTTAGAAGGTTTCAATAATGCATTTGGCTGGCATGCATATCTATGGTATGACAAAATCAAAGTGCATAGTGCCTTTAAAAATCATATTGTAAGGAAAGCGTTGTTCAATGTTTGGATGAGATATAAAGATCTGTTGGAAAACAAAACCCCTAGATGGTTGTCACCCTTAGAGGCTAAGGCCCACAAGAAAGTTAATATGGAGGACGGATGGCCAAAGTATTGTGAGATCTTAGAACAGGATGGAGAGAAACTGAAATTAAAGAGCCATGAAAAACTAAAACCCAAAGTACAAGATTGGCTCCACTATTATCAAATAATGGAGGTTTTCAAACAAGACAGGAAAATTGGCTTCCAGGTGGAAAAATCAAAACTTGAGACAGAATTGTTAGAACCCAATATTAAGAACTTGTCAAGAATGTATAACTTGCTGTTGAAATGGAATACACAAGACGAAACAGTTAAATCAGTTATGATTAAGTGGGCACAGGATATTGGTCATAATATTATGTCTGCTGACTGGGAAAGGTTGTGGAACACTGGTATTAAATTTACGGCATGTAGTGCTTTAAAGGAAAATGTTATGAAAATGGTCTATAGGTGGTACATGACCCCAGTTAAGCTAGCAAAAATTTACCATTTGCCTGATAACAAATGTTGGAAATGTAAGGAAACTGAAGGTACTTTTTATCATCTTTGGTGGACATGCCCGAAGATTAAGGCTTTCTGGGAGATGATATATAATGAAATGAAAAAGGTATTTAAATATACCTTCCTTAAGAAACCAGAGGCCTTTCTCTTGGGCATTGTCGGCCAATTGGTGCCAAAAAAGGATAGAACTTTTTTCATGTATGCAACAACAGCAGCAAGAATACTGATCGCAAAGTATTGGAAGACACAAGATTTACCCACCTTGGAAGAATGGCAGATGAAAGTGATTGACTATAGGACATTGGCGGAAATGACGAGCAGAATTCGTGACCAGGGAAAGGAGACTGCGGAAGAAGACTGGAAGAAATTTAAGATTTATCTTAAGAACTATTATAAACTTGATGAAGCTTAGAATGTCGAGATTTTACAGAGAGAAAGGGTTGCAGTAATATAAGATCAGATTAAGAAAGGACTATGATGAATTAGGATGGGAAAGAACATTTATAAGTTGCTATAAAATTTGGACATGAGGATGCAGAAAGGGGAGGTATGGGGAAGTCCGAGGAAAGAAGTCTATGAAAGGATATTTTGAAATTATATTTGTTTGTTTGTCTGTTTTTCTTTTATGTTTGTTTGTTATAAAAACTTTTGTAAAACTAATAAAAATTTTATAAAAAAAAATAATAAAAAGTTATTGATAAAAAACAACAACGGTACACGGGTGGCGCTGTGGGTTAAACCACTGAGCCTAGGGCTGGCCGATCAGAAGGTTGGCAGTTCGAATCCCCGCAATGGGGTGAGCTCCCGTTGCTCGGTCCCTGCTCCTGCCAACCTAGCAGTTCGAAAGCACGTCAAAGTGCAAGTAGATAAATAGGTACCACTCCGGCAGGAAGGTAAATGGCGTTTCCATGCGCTGCTCTGGTTCGCCAGAAGTGGCTTAGTCATGCTGGCCACATGACCTGGAAGCTGTACGCCGGCTCCCTCGGCCAGTAAAGCGAGATGAGCGCCGCAACCCCAGAGTCGGCCACGACTGGACCTAATGGTCAGGGGTCCCTTTACCTTTACCTAAAAAACAACAACATGCAGTTGCTTACAGTAATACAACTAAATAAAAGAAAGAAATGGTTTTGGAACAATTAGGACTTCAAAAGGTCTTTAAAACAATAAAAACTTGAGCAAACTGCAGAGCTAAAAACAAACGGTGCTCACCCGGAAGGACTCCTCAGGGATGACCCACACCAATTCATTGTAGACAATACCAAGCTAGATGGGCCCATGAGTTGACTCAGTATAAGACAGCTCCCTATGATGACTGCTTCCAAGGCAAGTCTATTCCTAGAGTACTCCTGCCTGCTCTTTCATTCCCTTACCTTTCCCTGTTGGTCATAAAATCCTATCTGATTGGTGCATGTGCTTGGCCCTGTGGATTAGGCATCATTTTTAGTTGTCTTTCATCTTATTATAGCTTTTTGGGTTGTCTTTTAGGAGGGAAAGAGATCTCCATACCCAGCCTTCTGGTGGGTGGATGACCAGAGCAAAGAGGTGAAGTGGAGCTTTGAGGAACTGGGAGTCTTATCCCGAAAAGCTGCCAACATGCTCCTTGGTCCATGCGGCTTGCAAAGAGGTGACCGGATCATGACAGTTCTACCCCGGATTCCAGAATGGTGGCTACTAAGCGTGGCTTGTATGCGGACAGGTTAGTCAATATTATGGGCAAGAAAAGAGTCATTAGTGTTGGGTAGATTTGGAGGGCAGGATAGGATATTGTTTTATTATTTATCCTTCCTCTTATTTGTGTGAGTCCAATGTTTAGTTAGGGATGCGGGTGGTGCTGTGGGTAAAACCTCAGCGCCTAGGACTTGCCGATCGCATGGTCGGCGGTTCGAATCCCCGCGGCGGGGTGAGCTCCCGCCGTTCGGTCCCAGCTCCTGACCACCTAGCAGTTCAAAAGCACCCTTAAGTGCAAGTAGATAAATAGGTACCACTTTAGGAAGGTAAACGGCGTTTCCATGTGCTGCTCTGGTGCCGGTTCACCAGAGCAGCTTCGTCACGCTGGCCACGTGACCCGGAAGTGTCTGAGGACAGCGCTGGCTCCTGGTCTCTAGAGTGAGATGAGCACACAACCCTAGAGTCTGTCAAGACTGGCCCGTACGGGCAGGGGTACCTTTACCTTTACCTTTAATGTTTAGTTAGCAGAGCTTAAAATTTAGCATCCCTTTGCAACATCAAATGTAGAAATTTCTGGGACAAAGGTTGCTTAACCTTATTAGTAATTATCCAGGATGCTTTAGCAGACTAGATCTTCCCATTTTATCCCTTTCATTTGGTTTAAATGTAATGTAATGTAAGAATAAAATTACTGTTCACTTACATAAAGCTTCAGACTTGATTCAGCAGTAAGCAGCAGTGAAAAACAAACAAGGCAGAATATACAGTGGCACCTCAGGTTAAGTACTTAATTTGTTCTGGAGGTCCGTTCTTAACCTGAAACTGTTCTTAACCTGAAGCACCACTTTAGCTAATGGGGCCTCCTGCTGCTGCCGTGCCGCTGGAGCACGATTTCTGTTCTCATCCTGAAGCAAAGTTCTTAACATGAAGCACTATTTATGGGTTAGCGGAGTCTGTAAGCTGAAGCGTATGTAACCTGAGGTACCACTGTACTTCTAGATTACAAAATACATGGTTGAAATAAAAAAATGGAGTCTAGTAACATCCTTTCTCTGTTGGCTACATGGCGAAGAAAGAAAACTGAGCTCTGAGCAGGAAGGAATAATAATAATAATTTATTATTTCTACCCCGCCCATCTGGCTGGGTTTCCCCAGCCACTCGGGGCGGCTTCCAACAGAAGGTTAAAAATACATTTAAGGGAGTAGTAACGATTATTTTCCTATGTTTACTTTTCCTGCCAGGGCAAGCAAAGGATGTGACCTCACAGAGCCCCATCTCTAGGAATTTACAGGAGAAACTCCATGTGTCTTAACCCTTTGCTTATCTCCCAACATGTGAAATTTTATTTCGGCTGCGACATTATTTCCCAGAATAAGAACGTAAGATGAGTCTGCTAGATCAGGCCAATGGCTCATCCAGATCAGTGTTCTGTTCTCACAGAGGCCACCCAGATCCTTGTGGGAAATCCTTAAGCAAGACCTGAGCACAAGAGAACTCTTCCCTCCTGCGGTTTCCAGCAAGTGGTATTCAGAAGAATTCCTGTCTTTGACTGCAGAGGCAGAGCAGAAGTAGTTCTAGATAAACCTTTTAGAAGAAGGCTTGGAAGGCTTTAAAAGGGACTTAGTCAAACACATGAAGGATAAGGCTATCAATGGCTATTAGCCGTGACGGTTTTGTACTACCTTCAGGTATCAGAGGCAGTGTGCCTCTGAATAACTGTGGCTAGGGATCATGTGTGGAAGAGAATTATTACACTCTGTTTATGGGTGTGCTGGGCCCAGGGGTAACCCAAGTAACGCGGTCCAGGTCCAGTCCTGAATCCAAGGATTCCGCAAGGAGTCAGTCCGACAGGACCAAGGCAGGACACGAGGCAGGAAACCAGGCAAGGTCAGGCACAGGATCACAGGCAGGTTCTGGCAAACAGCAATGTTGTTCCCGCAACCCAGGGCGGGGTCCAACAGCCTTTTATCTCTGTCGGGGTAACAGCCGGTCCTGATCCCCCAGTGACTCACCTCCCTGTCTCACCCGAAGGCGAGCACTCCTCCTGCAAGTACTCAGGTCTCTCCTTCTCTCAGACCTGAGTCTCTGCAGCTCGGGAGATGTCGGTGGGTTACTAGACCCAGAGGCCACCTCAGCCTCTCCTGACCCAACTGGTAGTAGAGCAGCTGCACATGATTGCCCAGCAGAGGGCAACGAGGTAATCCCCGCATCTGGAGCCAGGGCAGGATCAGGCCCCTGACTTGGCCCAGCTGGTGCTTGTTGCAGGGGAACTTGTGTAGACTGGGGCTCTTCAGAATCAGGCCCCAGACTAGGTTCAGATGCCACCTGAGGCAAAGGATCCGGTGCGGACTGAGACTCCTCTGGGTCCCAGGCCATCACAATGGGCATCCTAGAGACATCTGGTCAGCCACTATGAAAACAGTATGCTGATCTAGATGGACCTTTGTTCTGACCCAGTAGAGCTCTTCTTTATGTTCTTATGCTACTGATTCATTTATCTGAGGTTCAGCACACCTGCTTTAACCACCGCATTATCCTCGAATGAGATACCACTTTGCTTGCAGTTTTTCCAAGCAAGGAGACTTTCTGAGTTCTCTGCTCACTTCATTGCCTGCTTCCTTTCTAGGCATTGTTTTCATCCCAGGGACGCCCCAGTTAACAGCCAAAGACATCTCCTACAGGCTACAGGCTTCCAAAGCCAAATGCATCGTGGTCAGCGACACGCTGGCCCCCGCAGTGGACTCAGTCCTGTCCGAATGCAATTTTCTGAAAACCAAGCTTCTTGTGTCCGACAGCAGCAGAGATGGCTGGATGAACTTCAAGGATCTCTTCCAGTAAGTACTGCAATGGACAGAGCATGAAACGAGAGCAACCAATCGCTATGCTCACTCTGCTAAGATGTTCCAGGTATACAACACTTACTCAGTTATAGTTTCCTTTGGAAGAAAGTCACTGAGGACTCAGTGATGTTTTGTAACATTGGTATTTATTTACCAGCTGGGGGTAGGTGGAAGCATAGATAGAACCAAGGGTGGATAACTATCTTCAGGCCTAGGGCCAGATTGACCCACAACAAACCCTTCAGGGGTCATGTGTTAAGGGGGCTGGAGCTGAAGTGAAAAAGTGGGGATAGCCAATTTTATTTCTTTTTTTAAAAAAAGAACTCATTTGGGGGGATCAGTAAGATCACAAAAATCTTTTGACACCACAGCAAGGACTCTTCAGGAGTGGTTAGTTAAAACAATTTTTAAAGGTTGTTGTTTTTTTAATAGACAAATTTGGAAGAGCTTGACAGGCACAGAAATCCTTTTGGCACCACAGTGGGATACCTACGAGAGCACACACTAAAAATATATAATCCATTTTAAATTTATTTAAATGGACAAGTTTGGGGGGTCTTTGGAGCATGCCCAGAAAACGTCTTGGTGACCAAGAAACTTGGATGCTGTACAGCAATCCATTGGATTTGTGCCAAGCTGGTATAGTTTGGGAAGCTTGCCAGGGGGTTTCATTCATGAAATGCATGTTTCACATTGATCCCGTACAATGTCACTGTTTTTAAGAGCAGCACCTGCCAGCCATGACTGTGTTAAGACAACAAGCGACGAGCCCATGATCATCTACTTTACAAGTGGGAGCACGGGGTCTCCCAAAATGGTGGAACATTCCCACTGCAGTTACGGGATTGGATTTACATCAAGCGGCAGGTAACGCCCGTTGACTTCTTTCAAACTCTTGCGGTGGCAAAACAGTGCAACACCATTTTAGATTAGGGTGCAAAGGGCCCTGACAGGATTGGAAAGCTTCAGGTTAAGAGGGAGGCAGGTGGATCAGAAGGATGGGAGGCTCAAGCGGGGACACAGGTGCTGGGTTCTGTCCAACTTTTGGGGGGCAGCAGAAGTATGATGTCATGTGACAGAAGGAGGCCTGATGGGAACTGTCACATCCACGGGAAGGCTTGATGGGGCCCAACGCGGCTCTGGCTAGGCCTGACGGGGCATGGAATATTGACAGGGCCCAGTCCCCTGGTTGAAAATGGGGTGTGTGACTTGGCACCCACCAGCTCCCCCCTAGATGGCACCCCTGGGCCAGGTAAAGCAGCATTGCCCATTACTAAGGTTGTAAGATTTCTGTTCTGGACTGTATTCAGCACTGTCAGCACTGTTTCTCTTGCACTGCAGTTTGGTTTCCCTCCAATACTGTGTTATTTGTCTCACTGTCTGCTACTTAATGCAAGTTATGTAACTTACATAATGTATGTAACTTTGGCTTAACTTGCAAGGTGCTGGTGGGGGAGAACAGAGCAGCAGGCTCAACCAATGGTGCAATTAAAGAGTTTTAGACTTGACTTAGATTATGATGTGTTCCCTGTGGGTCTTCTATTCTGCTAAGTGGCGCCCTAGACTTCCTCCCCAAAGTCTTACCTGTCAGCAGAGACAAAAGCATTGCTGGAGGTGAGGAGTTTTCTCTCTTTGATCCACTCCACTGCCCATATGGACTTTACACTTCTCCACCAGCTCTCCCTGTACCCTCTAAATCAGATGTGCAACATCTCTGCCGAGACATCCTGTAAACTGCTTCCTAGGATCCTGGCTATCAACAGCCAATACAAATGTGTTCTTTCTCACTGAACAGGCACTGGATGAATCTGGCTCCTTCAGATATATTCTGGAATACATCTGACACAGGATGGGTGAAGTCAGCTTGGAGCAGCGTGTTTGCTCCGTGGATCAATGGCTCGTGTGTCTTTGTACATCACCTGTTGAAATTTGAACCCACGGTCATAATAAATGTAAGAATAAAGGCCTGTGGAGTTTAGGTGGGTTGGGGCATGACCAAAGACTGAAATTCAGCTCAAAAAGGAAATATTGGATCATCAGGAACAAGAAGAACAAGAATGACAAACAGGGACACTTGGCCTAGTATATATACCTTAAGCTGGCCCAAGCAAAACACACCCACCACCTGTGATAGGCTGCCTTAATGCTGCAATTAGCGAATCACAACACTGGCCCTATCTCAGCAGCGATTGGCAGCCTGCCAGCTATTAAGAATGTCATTGGAGGGTTTTAGATGTCTTTTGTTATGCAGATGAAGCTCCTGAGCTGCAGGAGGCTTGAAGGCCTAGGCCTGCATTGCATTCATGCAGCCTGGCTTCAGTCTACAATGCCTGCATACATAACATCCTGCATGCAGGTCATAGGTTCACTTTTAAGGAAAGGGTTCAGTTGTAAGGGATGAGCATTTCATGCAAAAAGTTTCAGATTCAAGCTTTGGCAAATATGGAAAAGACTTCAGTCTGAGGATCTCAAGAGCCTCTGCCAGGCTATGTAGCGTCTGTGGACCAGAAATGAGGAACCTCAAGGTCTGGACTCAAATAAAGCCCCCTATGCTTCTAAAGAAGGCCTACCGGACTCCCCCTAGGTCACACACCTTTCCAAGCCACAACCCTCACTGGTCCGGCTTTGCAGACTCCTTGACCACTTTTGCCCAGCTAGAATGTGTCCTTCAACTCTGATAATGCCTCTTGATTCCCTGGGCGGAAGATAGAGAGGGATATGTGAGTGTGTAGAATCTAGAGCTGTGCACTGGGTCCTAAACTGGATCTTTCTGATTCTGGTAGACCTCTTTCAGCTGGATCAGGTTGAGGCAGCATGGGATCACCCCAGATCAGCTCAAGTCCACCCAGAGTGATCTGGGGCTGTCAAAAGAGAGGTCCACCTGGCAGCAAGGAGAAGCTAAGGAGATGGGCAATCAGTCTGTGTACATTGTTACACTGCATACCCATTTTTCTGATGTTTCTAAAGAGAGCTTCTTTTGAAAGTTCCTTCTGACGTCCCACCGAAAGCTACCCTCCTAACGTTGGATCTCACCCTATGCTCCAAAACCAGAATTTGAGGTTGCAATAATGGTTGTACTTCCATTGCCTCCGTTCAGACTCTCAACCGATACCCAATCACGACTTTCTGCACAGCTCCTACTGCATACCGGATGTTGGTTCAGCACGATCTCACCAGGTACTTTCTAATGCATAACTGGAAAGATGAACACAAGAGAAGTGTGATGAGAATTGGATGGGTGGCAAGAGGTTCTTGTCATTTGCTCCAGCTGCTCATCTTTACCACATACGGCTGTAGTTCCTAGTAGATCACTGTCCTTGTTTTGCTAGCCCATGAGCATATTTTGGTGCCGTGCTCTTGCAAGAGCCAAATGACTCGTGCGAGAACACAGCACCACTGCCGAGCTCAGCAGCGGCTGTGCTGAAGGGAGGGGCCATTCTGGGATCTAATCGGAAGCCGGGATGGCTTCTGTAATTCCACGATGTCCCAGGAAAACACTTGAAGGGTATGTGTTTTTACCTTATTCACACTGTAGAATACCTGTGTGGGCAGGTAAGGAAAGATTGTAATTCATTTCTACACTATTGCATTATGGGAGAAAGAGACACTCTTGAGTCATTGCCTGTAGTTTGAGGCTTGGGGTGTTCTTAGGAATGGAGCCTGGCCCATACACCATGGCAAATGTTACGAAAACAGATGCTTAACCTAGTCTATCATTTGAATAATTGCATGACTAGAGAAATTGCATGCTGTTCCCTGCATAATCCATTTGCATAATCAAGTTACGTATAATACCACTGCAAAGTGGTTTATGAAACACAGTCTAATAGAATTCAAGGGATTAGGTGAAAACACCAGCACAAATCCAGCTGGCTATAGCTGGTGCTTCTGTAGCAGGTGTGGGGAACCGACAGCCCTCTAGATGTTTCGGGAACACAACTGGCATCAGCCCCAGTGTCCTGCTCTAGGTGAGTCCCAGGTTGCAGGAAACTTTCCAGATAACCAAGACTGTTGTGGGTATGGGCAGCAGGAACATCCAAGGGCAGCCCAAGGTCCATTTCCAGACAAGCAGTGGTTCCTAGAGGGGCTCAGGCAAGGGTCCATCTGAGCTCCAGTCCAGGGCAGCAGAGATTCAAACAAGAACTCAGACAAGAGGGTAGCCCAAGGTCCAGCTCACCAGCAGCTCAGATAAAGAACAGGTCAAAGGGTGGGTCAAAGTCCAGGTAAGAAAACAGCTAGCTGTAAAAACATTGGCAGGACTATTGTAATAACCTGCAGTTTTTAGAATATAGATATATGAAAATTGATGAATAAAATAATGATTTGATATAATTTAGAATATGCAGGGAATGATGATAAAAAAAATTAATGAACCGCAGAAAGAGGAGGAAGTTGAGTTTTGAAATGTTTGATTTACTGTTAAACTACTATTGAAATGTATGTAAATGAAAACCATAAATATATGAAGAAAACAGATAGCTCTGTGTACAACACAACGTGGTGGTAGCAAGACATTGAGGCGTTAAGTCTGAGATGCCATAACCCCAGCCTGGGCCCTGCTGCAGCCTCTTCGAGATTCTGCAGAGAGACCTACTCAGGAGGAGGGTCCATGAATAAATAGCCCTTTACTCACAAGGAGTCTCCTGCAACCGAGCATTTCTCATGGCTGTGGGGGTCTCGGCCTGCCTCTTGAGGTACCATCACCCCTAGGTCTTGTTCTGCCTCTGCATCCCAGACTGAGCTCCCTTTCTGCAGGGAGGGGGCCCTGCCAGCCTCCCCCAAGGGTCCCAACTCTTCCGTGGATATTGTTCTGGGCTATTCCTGAGTTTCTGGGGCTCCGGATCCTTCTTGGTAGAGGAGTCATCTGGTGAGGGCATGGGACCCAGCAAGCAGAGCCGATGATCAGGGGTGATGGGAGTTGTAGCAACATCTGGTGGGCCAAAGCTCCCTCACCCCTGATCTATAGGATTGCTACTGATGGTTGCCATTTCTTCTCAAGCTGCAAATTCATGAGCCTGAAGCACTGTGTGACAGGAGGGGAACCACTCATCCCAGAAGTGATGGAGCGGTGGAAGGCTCATACGGGGCTGGATATCTATGAAGGCTATGGACAAACAGAAACAGTATGTCTGTCTTTGTTAGTCTTTTGACTGATCTTTTTTAGCCCAAGGGCTGCATTCCATTTTGTCCAATCTTCTGGGGGGTATATTCTAGGGACAAAAGTGGACGGAGCAAGGAATGTAAATCTTTCTTTTTTCCTGGGCGCTAGTTTCTACATGCACCTCTCGATCCCCTTTGCTCCTAGACCAAACCTTGCTTGTCTTAGATTGGTATGCTGTCTTCTCATGCCACAGTGAAAACAATCTCCTCCCTCTCCAAAATCACCCCAAATTTCATTTAGTTGTATTGTGCTCTCTCGATCTCTCTTTCTCTCCTTCTTACAGGTAACAATATGTTCCAATATAAAGGGAATGAAAATCAAACCGGGCTCACTAGGAATGGCTTCTCCACCATATGATGTCCAGGTACAAACTTAAATTTACCAGAATGGTGTCCATCGAAAGGCTTGAAGAAAACAGAGAATAAATATTCTTTATCCTTGTACTTTAATTCCCTATAATTTATCTGTCACCAAGTAAATCCCCATTATTATGAATGGCGGGGAAGTCCTTTGTATGCAAAGTAATTTGCTCTTTTCTCAGCTGTGTCCCAGCTGAGCAGTCCATTTTCCTTGTTCCAAAGAATTGAATGGGAATCAATGAAAACTGATTAGCCCCCTCTTTCTTTATCTAAAGATTCTCAAATGTTTTCCATTTCTCGATAGAATATCATGTACTAGAACTCTGTGAACACACACACACACACACACACACACACAATGCATGCATTATATATACAGTGGTGCCCCGCAAGACGAATGCCTCGCAAGACGAAAAACCCGCTAGATGAAAGGGTTTTTGGTTTTTGATGCACTTCGCAAGATGAATTTCCCTATGGGCTTGCTTCGCAAGACGAAAACGTCTTGCGATTTTTTTCGCTTCCCCCCTTTTTCTAAGCCGCTAAGCCGCTAAGCCGCTAATAGCCTTTTAGCCGCTAAGCCTTTAATAGCCGCTAAACCGCTAATAGCGCTAAGCCACTGAGCCGCTAATAGGGTTGCTTCGCAAGACGAAAAAACCGCTAGATGAAGAGACTCGCGGAATGGATTATTTTCATCTTGCGAGGCACCACTGTATACTATAGAACTTAATGGGGGCCATTGATTACTAAGTCAATCCTCACTTGCATAGTTCAGTTCTCCATGTTCCTACTCTTTCCCATTTCTTCAAGTGTAACAGAACCCTAAGAACAAGCTTTCTCTATTTTTATTTATTCCATAGAACCTAATGGGTGCCACAGAGACCCAAGGATATGCATATGAATATTAAATCAAGGCCAGTCAATTGAAAAAATATGTGCATTTTGGGAAGCTTCCTTCTGTTTTGTTTTTTGTTTTTTTGTTTTTTTTTTGTTTGCTTGTTCCTACAGACTGTAGATGATGAAGGCAATGTACAACCTCCAGGACAAGAAGGGTACATTGCGATCAGGATCAAACCCAAGCGACCATTTTGTCTTTTCTCAGGGTACTTAGTAAGTATTATTTGAGATGATGAAGTGGGCAAACTAAGGAAGGAGAAGAAAATCAACACATAAGACTCTTGCTACATATTCCTGTGTAACTTTTTAAGCCAGGGGGAGGCAAAGCTGTACCCTCCAGATATTGTAGGTCTTCGACTCCTATCAGCCTCAACAGATGTGAGCTGTAATTCAGTAACATATGAAAGGCATCATGTTGCCTGCCCCTGCTCTAATGATGAGTTGTACTTCTCTGTTCTTGCGGGATGGAGATATTTTGGGTTTTTATGTTCATTTTTGTGTAGCGTTTTCTAATAAATAATAATAATAACTCGATTTGGTGTTCCCCAGCAGGTCTGGTGAAAATGTTCACTAACAGCTTCACTTGAGAGAGCCAGTGTGGTGTAGTGGTTAAGAGCGGTAGACTTGTAATCTAGTGAACTGGGTTCGCGTCTCCGCTCCTCCACATGCAGCTGCTGGGTGACCTTCGGCTAGTCACACTTCTCTGAAGTCTCTCAGCCCCACTCACCTCACAGAGTGTTTGTTGTGGGGGAGGAAGGGAAAGGAGAATGTTAGCCGCTTTGAGATTCCTTCAGGTAGTGATAAAGCGGGATATCAAATCCAAACTCTACTTGATCTGGGTTTGCATTTGTAACAGGGTTCGGTTGTGGTAAGGGATGGGGGAAGGGATTTGATCCCATTCACATGTAAAGATGAACCTTCTTCATTTGCACTTCCCAAAACAATACCCAAACTGAAACACAGCCATCCTTTGGAATTTGCACTTTTCTGAATTTTGCAATGTCGTGGAATGTGTACCCAAAAAAAGGGCATATACCAGGGCAAACTGCATAAAATGCATACGTTGGTGGAAATAACTTATCTAGCTGTGTTATATTAGGGGAAATGGCTTTGCAGGACCTCGGTGCAACAGCCCTTTCCCCATTTGTGAATCCCAACAACTGGTATTCACAGTCATGCTGTCTCCGATGGTGGAGATGGAAAATAGCTATCATGGCTAGAATCTATTTGTAACTTCATCATCCATGAATTTGTCTAATCCTCTTTTTAAACCATCCACTCTCCCTTTGCATGGTGGTTTGGTTTAGGGTCTGGTGGAGCGTATGAGAAAATAGAGGCAACAGAGAGGAGGAGGTAGGACCCACTCAGTTAGGGCAGAGGAAGTAACAACATCTGGTCCAAGGACCCTCCAAGATCTGGAGCTGGCCCTGTAATCAACCCAAGAGCCAGTCGCCTTGCTATTTTATCTCGAGGCACCATTACCAAAAGGGACAGATCAGCAGTCATTGGTTGAAATGTTGTCTGGTTGTTGTTGCCAGGATAACCCTGAGAAAACAGCAGCTAGTGAACGTGGCGATTTTTATATCACTGGAGACAGAGCGATTAAAGATGAAGAAGGTTATTTCTTTTTTGTCGGAAGATCAGACGATTTGATTAATTCGGCTGGGTAGGTTTGGTTCAGTTGGCTTTTCCATTTGCTCTGCCACAAAAGGCACGGGACTGACCTCCTTTTCTCTCTTAGGTACCGTATCGGCCCATTTGAAGTGGAGAGCGCCTTGATAGAGCACCCAGCTGTGGTGGAATCGGCTGTGGTCAGCAGCCCAGATCCCGTGAGAGGAGAGGTAACAGAGATTCAGGCAGCCAACACATTCTGCAACACACGATACTCAGCAGCAGAAAGCCACATGCAGTGCGCTTGCTTGGGGAAAGCGTAATAAATCTTGAAACATGACAGCGGTACTGGCAGTACTGCATTTCAGGGATGCTTCTAAGTCGAGGAACTATGAAAATGTTCTCAGTGGGCAAACTCACCTTAGGTCAGCTGGGTACAAATGTAAAGTCGGGGGGGGGGACAGCCCAATGCATTATCTTACCAGGACCACAATGGGGTCTAAATATCTTCCTTTCCCTAGAGATGCTTCCAACCTCCATGAATCCCTAAATCCTGGTCTTCCCTTCCCTCCAAACAGTTATATTTGCTATGCTCTGGCTATGGCCAACACAAAATTAATTTATGAATAATAATAATAATAAAATTTTATTTATATCCCGCCCTCCCCAGCTGAAGCCAGGCTCAGAGCGGCTAACAACAGTAAAAGAATACAACATTCTAAAATCATTTCATTATAAAATCAGTTCAAATCAAATTGATGGCAACCATTGGGCTAGAGTTCTGTGAGGATTGCCAAAGGAGGATTGCCAAAGGAGGCTGTGCCCTGGCCAAAGGCCTGGCGGAACAGCTCTGTCTTGCAGGCCCTGCGGAAAGATGTCAGTCCCGCAGGGCCCTAGTCTCTTGTGACAGAGCTTTCCACCAGATTGGAGCCACAGCCCAAAAAGCCCTGGCCCTGGTTGAGGCCAGCCTAACCTCTCTGTGGCCCAGGACCTCCAAGATGTTTTTGTTTGAAGACCGTAAGGTCCTCCATGGGACATACCAGGAGAGGCGGTCCCATAGGTACGAGGGTCCTAGGCCGTATAGGGCTTTAGAGGTTAAAACCAGCACCTTAAACTTGATCCTGTACTCCACCGGGAGCCAGTGCAGCTGGTATAGCACTGGGTGAATGTGATCTCACAGCGAGGACCCCGTAAGGAGTCTCGCCAAGGCATTCTGCACCTGCTGGAGTTTCTGGGTCAGTCTCAAGGGCAGCCCCACGTAGAGTGAGTTACAATAATCCAATCTGGATCCATCTTGGCCTGTAGTTCTCCAAGTGAGAATCCTTCTGTAGATAAAATGGCACCATCCATGCTCAAGAGTTGGGGCAACAGCAGGCTCAGGGGAACCCCCCAAATTTGCAATATTTAGAGGGGAATTTCCTAAGTGGGGTGAAACTACATGAGAATAGAGCATGCTTAGTGGATGTGAAATGCTGGCTGACTGTAGGGGGACGAGGGGAAGGGGGAATAGAATGGAGTGTCTTTTGCTACACCAAGCACTTAATCACACTGAAACCTACTTTTTCTCTCTGAGTCATTAAAGCACATACAATTGGCATCCTATAGGTGGTGAAAGCCTTTGTCGTCTTGTCACCTGCCTTTTTATCACATGACCCAGAAGAATTAATCAAGGAGCTCCAGGATCATGTGAAAAAGGTGACTGCTCCTTACAAGTATCCTAGAAAGGCAAGTATCTTCCCAGGTCCTAACCAGGAAATGGCAGTGTGTGTTGAGAAGTCAAACTTTGGGAAATCAAGAAGTTGTGTCTCACTTTCCTGTTGGACTGATGTGATATGCGTCCTAGTGGCTTCGTGCTGATCTGGGAGACTTTTCCCTGCTCATGACTCTAGGTACAGGAAGACAGCAATGATTTCACTGGTTCTCTGTATGTGATATTGTTGTAGGAAGAGAGGAAGCGACCTTATCCCAAGTCAGACCAACAGTTCATCTATCAATCTTCTCCCGATTCCTGCAGCCTCTGTTAACTCTGCTTGCTCAGGTCTCCCCTGCCTGCTGCAAACCACAAGAACAGGCTCCGGCAAAAATCACAATGCAGGGAAAACCGGGAAAACAGCCAATGCCTCTACATAGCACCCTCCTTATTTCAGACATCGTGATATATCAGCATATCGAGATGTTTAGCTAATGATATATCGTGATGTTGAAAACCAGATATTGCCCAGCCCTGTCCATGGGTACTAGTCATGGTGGCAGGATCATCCTTCCTTGTGCTTCAGTAGCAACAAGCATCTGAATTACTAGCTGCAAGGGAACAGAGTGATTACGCTCCTGTTCTGCTTGTAGGCTTTCCAGAAGCACCTGGCTGTCACCGTGAGAAAGAAGAGTCTGGACTGCATTGGCTTTCAGTCTGATCCACTAGGGTCCTTAGATCTTCAGAGGCCCTTCTCCAGGTCCCTCATCTGAGGAAGGCTTGGAGGGTAGTGACAAGCGAAAGGGCCTTGTCAGTTGTGGCTATTCAACTGGCTATTCAACAAAGGAGCCAGTGTGGTGTAGTGGTTAAGACTCGTAATCTGGTGAACCGGGTTTGCATCTCTGCTCCTCCACATGCAGCTGCTGGGTGACCTTGGGCTAGTCACACTTCTCTGGTCTCTCAGCCCCACTCACCTCACAGAGTGTTTGTTGTGGGGGAGGAAGGGAAAGGAGACTGTTAGCCACTTTGAGACTCCTTAGGGTAGTGATAAAGCGGGATATCAAATCCAAACTCTTCTTCTTCATCATCATCATCATCATCTGTGGAATGCTGTCTCCAGCAATGTCCATCTGGTGCCTTCACTGACATATTTTCAGTCTCAGGTCAAGCCTTTCCTTTTTCCAGCCAGGCCTTGGGATAACCATGATGCTATCCTTTTCTACCAAAGCTTCCTCCAGCTGTTACAAGAGTTGTTTTGCTAGCTTTGTAAGGTGTAATATATTTATATTAATTTTTGTATGCCTGTTAAGTTGCTTGGAGGCCTTCAAGTAACGAACAAGTCTAATGAATAATAACAATGATTGTAGACTGGAGACGTTTTCAGGGGGGAGATGTTGTTGTTGTTGTTGGCTGGAAGAAGCCATTAACTTGACACTTCCACTCACATGAAAAGCACTAAACTCTTGTGAGCCGTGGTAATGTGACTGCGATAAATGACGTCAATGTCTTTTACTTTTCTAGGTCGAGTTTGTCCAAGAGCTGCCAAAGACAGCTGCAGGGAAAATGCGAAGGAACGTTTTACGGAAAAGAGAGTGGGGGACTGTCTAGCTTCAGAAGGGCATTTGCATATACAGAATCGCCCTGCAATCAGCTGTTCACTCTGACGATGGAGAGTTTCCCCATCTTGCCTTCATACCCTAATCTATTGCTAAGCTCTGATATCTCAAGCAAAGGGATTCACGCTGTCCAGCAACAATAACTATACTTTCTCCTAAGTTTGCTTCTCTTCATATGAATATCTTGACATTCCACCATTCTTCTTAGCTTTACCTTTTCGGCATGACTTTCTGTGCCAAAATACCAGCATGCTTTCTTAGCAAGCCAACTGTTTTGAAAAGGCACAAGCCTTAAAATGAGCAGAGAGTGTCACTTCACAACTCTTCATAGCATGGACCCATGAAAAAGATGGGCAAATTGCCATGTGAAGCTCCTGTGATTTTCCAGGTTGTCGGGCTGCAAATTGATTTTTTTTCTAGACCCAAATAACATGGAAATGAGCATGAAACTTACACTACATTCCATTCCTTTAGTTCTCCAGAACTGCCTTTCTACATCTTGTGAAAGCTCAAATATAATGTGCAAAATTGCAGTGAGAATGCAGGCCTTTGTTGCCACAGTGAACCTGCAATACATCAGGAATTCTTCACCGTTACATGTTTATTATTATTATTTCCTGTGGCCCTTCAGATGAAGTTGGTGGATTCCATCTCCCATCCATCACAAGACAGCATGGCTAATGGTTAGAAATTATGGGAGCTGTAGTCCAGCAACTTCTGGAGAGACCCAGCTATGTAGAATGCAATGGATGTGTAGTTTGCTACAGCTTGCAGTTCTTCAGCTCATTCTAGCGATGGGCAAATTTGTTCATTCTGGTTTCTAGTTTTTCCAATCTTAAATCGGTTTCTAGATTAGTTTGTCTTAGTCTGCGCAAAAATCCATAGGCATTCCTGCCGGCATTTCTCCTAATAGATGCATTTTTGTATGCAACACTACCTAATTTATAGATTTTTGCAAACAATTTCCCATAACATCACAAATTTTGGGGTATTATTTTCATGTGCGCACTTCTAGGTGCATCTATGTACACATTCTTTGGTTGGAAAACTTCATTGCAAAATTCAGTAAAATGTGGATTTTAAAGGAGAGCTGCATCCCCCCCCCCCCAATGTATTGGTTTGGGAAGTGCAAATCTGGTAAGTTTGTATTAAAATATGAACTGAACTAATCTCTATCCCATCCCCAAGTCATTCATATATTTCCCTTCCTTTGTGTTGCTGAGGAGCATGGTTGCACATGGCTGTAAAGCAAGATGAGCTCCGCAACCACAGAGTCGTCTGTGACTGGACTTAACTGTCAATGGTCCTTTAGTAAAGGACCCCTGGATGGTTAAGTCCAGTCAAAGGCGACTATGGGGTTGCGGCACTCATCTCGCTTTCAGGCCGAGGGAGCAGGCGTTTGTCCATAGACAGCTTTCTGGATCATGTGGCCAGCATGCCTAAACCGCTTCTGGCACAACGGGACACCGTGATGGAAACCAGAGTGCACGGAATGCCATTTACCTTCCATTCACAGCAGTACTTATTTATCTACTTGCACTGGCATACTTTCGAATTGCTAGGTTGGCAGGAGCTGGGACAGAGCAACGGGAGCTCACCCTCTCGTGCTGATTTGAACCACTGACCTTCCGATCAGCAAGCCCAAGAGGCTCAGTGGTTTAGACCACAGCTCCACCTGCTCCCTTAACACTCATCTAATCAACATACAGCTGGCCCATCCCTTTGTTACATCTCAGTAATTTAACCAAATGCAGCCAGAGAAGACAAGACACCACACCACTGAATGCCAAAGTTCATGGTGACATCAGAGCAAATCTGTCGCTGTTGCAAAATACCCTTGCCCAGTGCCATAGGCTGTGATCCTTCTCATCGTATATACATATATTGAAGAACATTAGTTCTTTGCACAGTTTTGCAGAAACACTTGGGTCGGAAATGCCACATAGCCTGTGTATATTTCCCTTGCATTCTGCCAGCCATAATTTTATAAGACATTAATGTACACGAAACTTTTATGTTATGCTGCCCACTGTGCAACATGTTTGCAGAGCTGACCTTTGCATTTCTTCAAAGGAAAGAGTTTTTTGATTGTACCAAATAAATAATCACTGGAAATAAAGGTGTTTTCACTCTTTTTTTTGGGGGGGGAATAGTTATTAAAGTTTACACAATACAACAAAAGAAACAAACTAATAAAGAAAAGAAACGAAAGAAGGAAGGAAGCAAGGGAGAGAGGGAGGGAGGGAGGGAGGGAGGGAGGGAGGGAAAAAGAAACTATTAGACCCTCCCTCAACACTATATCTTAAATTTCATCCCCTACAAAGAAAGGGGTTTTCTCATTCCTTAAACACATGTGAAATATCTGAAAGAACGCTTCCTCCCCTATTGACCAGCCCAGGAATTAAGATCATCAAAGGAGATCTTCCTGGTGGTGCCACCACTCTCAGAGGTTCAAAGTGGGTCTTTAGTTAGAGGGCCTTCTCAGTGATGGCACCAAGAATACGAAACTACCTCCTCACAAAGATACATGTGGCACCAGCTCTTTACAGGTCTCAATGGTTGCTGAAGACAGAGCTCTTTAACCTGTCCTTCAAAAACTGAAGAGATTATTTCAGTGTCCTCCCTGTAATATGTTCTATGGGTTATTGATTTTGGAGTTGTATTTTGGGAGGGAAGGGATTATGGTTAACAGTAACTAGTTTGCTTGTGTTTTTATATGCAGTAATCTGCCTGGAACCTTCTTTTGAAGGCATTATGCAAATTCTAAGATGTCAAAAACCAATAAAATAAATTTAATAAATACCCAGGATGGACACACATACAGAGGTATGTAAACCATTTTCTGAAATGGTGCAGGAAAGCAATCCCAAAGCCATTTTGACTCTCTTAAATGACCCCAAATATTTCTCTGCTGTAGAAGGACGTATCTGGGGGAGAATAACTTTCCAAATAGTTATTTTTCACTTGTAAATCCTGTAAATAAATAAACTGCTTGGAATGAAACCTCTGCAAATCCGGTTTGGCAAGTATCTGTTAAGCAGGAGATGTAAAATGGAGATGTAATATGGACAATGCTTCTTTGAAACACATATTTTTAACAATGTCCCACGCTAAGTTTTGGGAGAAAGAGTTGCATTGTATAAATAACACGTTACGGAGGAATTTAAGATTTTCAAATGTGAACATTCTTTTGAACTATATACCTATTGTATGGAAAGTGAAAACGGAACAGTGAAAACGGATTCTACGTGCCATAATGGTGGCTAAGAAATTGATATTGATGAACTGGAGGAATAGAGATATGATTCCCCTTAATCAACGGCTTGACAATATGACAGCATTAGCAACATATGAACAGACTGCGTATAGACACAGACTTTCTTTGGATGGATATAATGATATATGAAATGACTTTACACAGACTATATTAAGTTATTGATAAAGATATTTGTACTAGGCTAATAAGACTATACACATCTGTATACAACATACGGAAATGTAATTGAGTGTTTTTCTTTTATTTCTATTTTCATTCATGTTTTTCCTTTTTCTTTTTCATCACTCTTTTTATAAACGAAATTCTTCTAATAAAATACTAATTTAAAAAAGCAGAGCAAACTGTCAATAGAGCATCTTCTGTGTATCAGTAGGTACAAATTTGTGAAAGGGAATCAGGAACTAAGCTTTTTACCTAGGGTTGCCATATTTCAAAAGGTAAAAAGTAGGACACTCCGAAATTTGATGTGCTTTTTGGGCCAAACCCCAAACGCCCCCCCTCCAAAAAAGATTTCTCTATTGACTTGCCTACGCCACCACCTCTCGGAAATTCCTCCCGGACGTCAATTCCACCTTTGAAGTCCCAGTAATGTCCAGATCTATGGCAGCCCTAATTTACCTTTTCAAAAGGATGACCCAGACTGGTCAAGATAGGGCAATCAACAAACGTTATCAGATATCTTCACAGACGTGAGACAAGCTACACTCTCAAATTTATGTTGTAGACCACCTCTTTCTGTGACACGTGTATGATGCTTTTGGGGTGGTCCTGGGCTAAGGAGCTGGGCAGTTTGTAAAGTCTTTAAAAGGTTTTGCACACTTTTGTTCTGGGTCCTCACCTCCTGGGCGGGGTGGATTCTGTTGCAATAGAATAATAAAGATCTGCCATGCTTTCACTAGATCCTACCTTAGCTCATTCTTCTCTGACCGATAACAACCTTGGGGGACTCTGAATCCCTTAATGTAAAAGCCCTCCCCCCCCTTAATTTCCCTATTTTCTGGTAACAAAGAGCAGGCAAATCATCCATTTTACCTTTTCCCAATATCTCTGTACTCATTGTATCCTTGTTATATGGAAGGCAGAATAACTAATCATTCTCTGCTGTGGTTTCAGGAGGATTTCAGACTCACTTCAAATGTTAAGCTGATCAGACCACAAATACTCATGCTTTGGATGTTCCTAAATTTCAAACAGCTGAAAATTCAGAGCAGGCATTTAGGTTTGCAGTGAAAACACCTAGCCATCCAGAAATGAAAATAATATAGGTAGTACAGTGGTACCTTGGTTTACAGCTATACAGTGGTACCTCGGGTTAAGAACTTAATTTGTTCTGGAGGTCCGTTCCTAACCTGAAACTGTTCTTAACCTGAGGTACCACTTTAGCTAATGGGGCCTCCCGCTGCCACCGCGCCACTGGAGCACGATTTCTGTTCTCATCCTGAAGCAAAGTTCTTAATCCAAGGTACTGTTTCTGGGTTAGTGGAGTCTAAAAGGCGGTTGTAATCCAAAAAAAGGTTGCAAACTGGGACACGCACTTCTGGGTTTGACATGTTTGTAATCCAAAACATATGCAAACCAAGATGTATGCAAACCAAGGTACCACCATATAATAATAGTTTGCAGCTGAGTGCTCAATGTACTTCACAGCCAGTTAGTGCAGATGATACCCAATTAGAATTGTAGCCTTAGAAGGGACCCTGAAGATCATCTGATCCCACCCCCTGCAATGCAAGAATATGCAGCTGTTCCATACAGGGATCGAACCTGCAAGCTGGGCATTGTCAGCATCACACTCTAACCAACTGAGCTATCCAAGCTGATGGACCAATGGTCTGACTCACTATGTTGTTTCTCTGAACACAGAACTCAGAGATTTCTTTAAAGCCCTTGAACACAGAGAGATAGGAGGATCTTTTGGGTCACTCTAGGAATGAAGGGGTGGGGAGTGAATGTTAAGAAATCTGTATGCAGATGTAAATGTTTACCCTGTTGCTTTCATTCCCTCCTCAAGCTGTTGCCTGAGAAGGGTCAAAGTGCCATCATATTTTACGGATTATGTCAATTATTAGAGGATACTGGCATCCAATACTTGGCCACAGACCTTTTTGCTGTGGAAGTGCATGCCAAGGCAATTCAAGACCCTCAGTGCGGATGATGTTCTCCAAGCAATAGCTGCCACAACTGCTTTGAAGACAGAGGTGCCCTGAAAAGCGACAGAGCCCCGTGAAGAAGCCCTTTCTCCTACAAACCTTTCGCTCCAGTTCCTGACCTACCAGAATTCTCAGGTTAGTGCTCTCCCCAGATGGGCCTAAATCCCCAACTACAGCAAAAATGGCACTGAAAAACTTCATTTTATCCAGCAGATGTTGAATGAGCATTTCTCTTTCTTCCTCTTCATTTATGGCATGGGTGGTAAAGTCCTCCAAACGTTCTTAGACTACAACCCCCTATAACCCTAGCTTACTTGGGCAATGGTCAAGGATAATAGGAATCATAGAATCATAGAGTTGGAAGAGACCACAAGGGCCATCGAGTCCAACCCCCTGCCAAGCAGGAAAGACCATCAGAGCACTCCCGACATATGGTTGTCAAGCCTCTGCTTAAAGACCTCCAAAGTAGGAGACTCCACCACACTCATTGGCAGCAAATTCCACTGTCAAACAGCTCTTACTGTCAGGAAGTTCTTCCTAATGTTTAGCTGGAATCTTCTTTCTTGTAGTTTGGATCCATTGCTCCGTGTCCGCTTCTCTGGAGCAGCAGAAAACAACCTTTCTCCCTCCTCTATATGACATCCTTTTATATATTTGAACATGGCTATCATATCACCCCTTAACCTCCTCTTCTCCAGGCTAAACATGCCCAGCTCCCTTAGCCGTTCCTCATAAGGCATCGTTTCCAGGCCTTTGACCATTTTGGTTGCCCTCTTCTGGACACGTTCCAGTTTGTCAGTGTCCTTCTTGAACTGTGGTGCCCAGAACTGGACACAGTACTCCAGGTGTGGTCTGACCAGAGCAGAATACAGTGGCACTATTACTTCCCTTGATC
Source organism: Podarcis vaucheri (assembly GCF_965113315.1). Classification (NCBI taxonomy): domain Eukaryota; kingdom Metazoa; phylum Chordata; class Lepidosauria; order Squamata; family Lacertidae; genus Podarcis; species Podarcis vaucheri. The sequence continues at coordinate 41,772,915 of NC_138752.1, forward strand.
TAGATGCTATACTCCTATTTTTTTTTAAAAAAAAAATTTTATTAGGTTTTCACATTTTATATAGACAACGACAAAACACAAAAACAAACACAAAAAAACAACAAACATGTATAATTTCCGAAAAACTTATTTTCTAACCCTGGTCCTTGACTTCCCCCCACCCCCTCCCTTGCATCCCTATTCCCAAATTTATGTCAGCAAATTAGCATTCTCTTGTCCATCTTGATATTAGTCCTTTTATAAAGAAAAAGAAAACAAAAATAAATTTTTCTAAGTTGGACCCCAATTCCCTTCCATCGATTTCCCATTTTGTCTTAAATGATAGTCTTATTATCTAAACCCCCTGGTCTTGAGTGTTGTTATAATTAGTTCCTTCCCTCCCTCCCATCCCCGATTTGCGTCCCTTCCCGAAACATGTCTAAAATAACAGTTCTTAGCCCGGGTTCCTCACGTCCGAGGCTCTCAAGTCTCTTTCAGTCCCTCTCCGCCGGTCTTGTTGGTAATCCTTTATGTCGGTCATCGAATCTCGAAGGAGTTCTTTTACAATCAGTCCATAGTCTCTTCCCATATTTAAAAACAGCTGCTGGATAATTTCCACAAGGCATGAATCTTGAAAGTAATCAAGGTCAGAGTCTATGTGGAGGCCCCAATTATATTTCTTTATTCCAAAGTCCTGAATTTCATAAACTCCCAGGGCCTCCACTTTCGTCTTCTGGATCTTTCGTAGACCTGTAACAGATTTAATCCAATAGTCTCCTTGCTTATATTCCCCAGGTGTCAGCTTCTGGTTAGTGTTTTCCCACTTCACTTTTTCTCTTTCTTGTTTTGTCTTCTCCTCTTCTTTAGTTATCATTTCGAGTTCAGCTGTGGATTCTTTCTCACTCAGGTCCTCATTACATTCAGCAGAGCTACTTGTTTCAGAAGTCAAGGTCATCAATTGTTTGCTCATACCCGTAGTCTGCTCTTGTAAGATTCCCACCAAATGGAACATCCTTTCGATTTCCCCCAGTATCTTTCCATCCACAGCCATTGTAATTCCACAGAATTCCCCCTAGAGGGAATCTGGTTACTTAGTGTTCTTTTCTCCAACAATCCTCTATCTTGTTATTGTTTCTTTATTTCCAACAATTTTAGTTCAAATGTAACTCCTTTTAATCCAGAGGAATCTTAAGTTGCAATTTTTCACTATTTACAGTCCGTTTGACAGCTTTGACAGCTGTCAAACTCTGTACCTCTTACACAAGCTCCAAAACAGGACGCTCCCGGGCCCGGGAGGGGGGGTTGTTTACAGCAAAACAAACGACTTCCAACACTCCACTCTCCTGCTCAAAGATACTTTTCCAAATCTTGGAAGTTACTGTCTTTTTAAACTCACCCTTTACAGGGTAGGCACTCCAGCTTAGTTCTTATATCGTTGCTCTGTATCGTCTGCAAGGGGGGGGTGCGGACTTCCTTTTAGCACACCCCCCGATCGTCTCAAATTCAAAAGGTAAAATTCTTAAAGTCCAATTCCAATTTACTCACGGGTTCTTCTTTTCAGCCAAATTTCAAGGAAGGAAGTCAGCGCTCTCCAGTCATGGCTCGCGGCTTCACTCAGCGGCGGTAGCGATCGACTCTCAGCACCGCGCCGTCCCCCGTATCCCCTCCACAGCCTTTAAAAAGGCTCTTCGCGAATCAGGGGGGCGCTTAAGGTGCCCACCGAGTCTTCAGTCCGCAGGCTTCCGCGCCTGCGGTTTTTAAGGGTCCCCGTGTCGCCGGCACGGCAAAGACCCATCCACCGCTGAGCCGATTCCCTCCGGAGCTCGGAGGGAATCCGCCATTTCCAGATCGCGCCAACCCCGGAAGTCCCTAGATGCTATACTCCTATTGATGCAGCCCAGAATTGCATTGGCTTTTTAGCTGCCGCGTCACACTGTTGGCTCATGTCAAGTTTGTGGTCAACCAAGACTCCTAGATCCTTTTCACATGTACTGCTCTCAAGCCAGGTGTCACCCATCTTGTATTTGTGCCTCTCTCTTTTTTTTTGCCCAAGTGCAATACTTTACATTTCTCCCTGTTAAAATTCATCTTGTTTGTTTTTGCCCAGTTCTCTAATCTGTCAAGGTCGTTTTGAAGTGTGATCCTGTCCTCTGGGGTGTTAGCCACCCCTCCCAGTTTGGTGTCATCTGCAAATTTGATCAGGATGCCCTTGAGTCCATCATCCAGGTCGTTGATAAAGATGTTGAATAAGACCGGGCCCAAGACAGAACCCTGTGGCACCCCACTAGTCACTCTTCTCCAGGATGAAGAGGAACCATTGATGAGCACCCTTTGGGTTTGGTCAGTCAGCCAGTTACAAATCCACTGAGTTGTTGTTCAGCAACATCGGGCTGATCAACAGTGTGAACTGGCAGTGTGGTGTAGTGGTTCAAGTGCCAGACTAGGATTTGGGAGGCCAGGGTTAAATCCCTACTCAGCCATGAAGCTTATTCAATGTCATAAAAACATAAGTGTGTGTGTGTGTGTGTGTGTGTGTGTAGTATTTGCATTTGTATATTTACATATATAGTATTTGTCTAAACCACTGAGCCTAGGGCTTACCAATCAGAAGGTCGCGGTTTGAATCCCCATGACGATGTGAGCTCCCATTGCTTGGTCCCTGCTTCTGCCAGTTCGAAAGCACGACAAAGTGCAAGTAGATAAATAGGCGGGAAAGTAAACAGTGTTTCTGTGTGCTGCTCTGGTTCGCCAGAAGGGGCTTAGTCATGCTGGCCACATGACCCGGGAAGCTGTATGCCGGCTCCCTTGGACAATAAAGCGAGATGAGCGCCGCAACCCCAGAGTCGTCCGCGACTGGACCTAATGGTCAGGGGTTCCTTTACCTTTACCCTTTAATATACAAATATACACACAAACTTCTGTAAATATATGTGTATGTGTGAATAGTTCTGTTATCAACTCACTTACATTGTCAATTCAATAAAAAAGAGTGGGAGGAAATAACAACAACAACAATTGTGGGATGAACAAATTGTTTAATGGGAAGATGTCTAAACAAATCAGGATGTGTGCTCATTGTCATATAACCTCTCCAACACATCAGAACAAATGCTAATGGCTGGGCATAGTATCACCTCTCTGTAAGCTTTGTCCAAACAAATCAGGATGACTACTTGATAAACAGGTCATCTGGAGCAGCTCAGTAAATCCAGATCTCCCTGACTCACACCCCTGCCTTAGGCAAGTACTGTATCTTTCCTTCTATCAATGCATGGTCTGCAACAGGAGAACAATCGTGCTAATCTTCCTTAAAAGGCTGTTGTAAAGATGACAATGGCTGCCATTATTTAGAATTGTATTTATTCTTCTGCGCCGTGCTTTTTTTTCTTGTAGATTGGTGACCCAAAGGAGTATTTTAATTTTTTTAGCGCTAACGTCATTGCAAGGTTTAATTCTTCCGGCATGAAAACTTTACTGAAGTCACAGATTCTCAGATCGTTCTGGATACTTCGACTGCATCACCGATGGTTCCACAGGCACAACAGGTTCCTCGGCTCTCCCATTTTTGCTCAGTATGAAGCTCAAAGCCAAGGAGAGCAGCAGCTACCTGAGTATTTTAACTTTGCAAGTGACATTTTGGATAAATGGTCACAGATCGAGAAGGTAGAATTTACTTTCCTTCTACAGATGAAGTGGCTTCTTCTAAATTAATATCTGATTGTGTCCTTTTTTGAAAAGCAGTTAACATGTGTGTGTGTGTATTTCTAGAAAAATATATATACACACATATGATGCTTTGATGCCAACTTCTAAATAGTGAGCACCTCCAAAGCATCAGAAATTTGTTTCAAGTACATACAACAAAATTTAGGTTTGCACAACTAAAGTGGATTAAAACGCTCTATCATCCCAGCACAACAAATCCACTTTTAAAAATAACTGACGCTTAATGTCTGATGCTGTATTGTTTTTGATATTTGGTTGGAAGCCACCCAGAGTGGCTGGGGAGACCCAGTCAGATGGGCGGGGTATAAATAATAAATTATTATTGTTATATTATTATAACAGGCTGCCTGGAGGAGCCCAGTAATAAGTTTCATCCTCACACCCTTCAAGCCTGATCTGGAATTGACGTGGTCATCACATACCCCTCAACTGTCCCGCTTAAATCGGGACATCCCATTTTGGGGGGCTTTGCTTGTGCATGAGGACACGGCCCCCTTAAACACACAAGAGCATGGTACCTAAAAACACGATAGATCACAGTGCCCAGAAACACACATTTAAAATAAACACAGTCAGCCCTCAGGCTGAAAAAAGGACCCCCGCCCCTGCTAAATCAGGTCTATAAACAAAACAAACTTTTCCTTTTCTTTTAACACATCTGCATTTATTTTGCAGGAAGGAAAAAGACCTTCTAACCCAGCCCTATGGTGGATAAATGGAAGAGGGGGTGAAGTAAGGTGGAGCTTTGAGGAGTTGGGAGTCCTGTCCAGGAAAGTGGCCAATATACTCTCCAACCAATGTGGGCTATGCAAAGGAGACAGAGTTTTGGTTATCCTGCCCCGAATCCCAGAATGGTGGTTGGTGACCGTGGCTTGCATAAGGACAGGTCAGTAAAAATAGCCGAACGTAATACAGCAGGGATGGTGAACCTGTGACTCTTCTGGTGTGGTTAGACTCCAAATCCCATCAGCCTCAGCCAGCATGGCCAATGTTCAGGGAACAAGATGGGACCTGGAGTCTTGCAGCCACAGAACCAGGAGGCCACAAGTTCCCCATCCTTGAAATACAGCCGTTCTTGGAACTGTCTTGAACTACAACTTCCATCATCCCCAGCCAAAACTTCCAATGGTCAAGGATGATGGGAGTTGTAGTGCAAGACATCAGGAAGGCATCATGTTGGGGGGGCAGCTCTTGGTGGCGACCCACAAGTTGGAACAATAAAGCAAGTGTGGGCAATTTCTGGCCCTCCAGATGTTACTAAACTACAACTCCCATCCGCCCTAGCAAGAAGGGTCAATGGCCAGCCATGATTGGAGTTGTAGTTTAGTAACATCTGGTGGGCTAATGGTTCCCCCACACCTGCCATAAAATGGTGGTCAGGAGACTCCATGCCATGGGCCAGATTAGACCCACCAGGCAGAGGCGTAGGAAGGTCAGGTGGTACCTGGTGCGGAACATTTCTTGTCACACACACCCCACATCGATTTTTGATTTTTTTGCCTGCAAAAATGGTTTTATGTTATTTCATATTTTCTTACAAAGGAATGTGGATTCTGAGCCTCTGAAAACAAGTAAGCGACTAGGGACAGATACTTAAATCTACAGGATGGGTTGTGTTTTGGCTTGCGTTATTTTATTTATATTTATTGTTTATTCATTTAATAAAATTTATTTTTAAAAACTTGCAAAGCGGTTTACCTAAACAAACAAACAAACAAAAAACACCACAGCAGTAAAATCAAGAAAAATTAACAATCCTACTTTAAAACATACAAAAGCTAAAATATTAAGATTAAAATTCTTCAACTTCCTAAAATCAAGGTATGCTTGCCTAAAGAAGAATGCTTTCAGCAGGTGCCCGAAAAGAGTCTAGCAAAGGCATGTGCTTTGTTGAAATTGCAGCCTTCACAACATAGGAAAACAGCCAAGTAAACAGCTATTTTCGTGGAGGAGGGTCAAGATTAATGACTATTTTCGTGGAGGAGGGTCAGTTAATGATATGCATGAAATTTCATATGTAGCTATATAATCCCTAGTGTAGTAAGGTAGGACTTTTGGAGCAGGCTTTTTTTAAAAGGTTTTTTATGAAGTGCCCTAGTAGGGCAGTAATTGTTCCTTGATAATTTGTCACCCCCTCCATGAGGGCACATGGGGCGGCCCCCCTTTCCTACACCCCTGCCCCCAGGCCTCTCCATTTGGCCCAGAACCATTTGAGTCTCCAAAACTCCTACAACACAGATCCACCTGTCCTTAAAAAGAACATTGCTCTTCTTGTAGGAATCATCCTTATGCCTGGAATATCCCAGTTAACAGCAAAAGACATTCAGCACAGACTTCAGGCATCAAAGGCCAAGTGTATCATCACCACAGACGCTGTGGCCCCTGCAGTGGATTCCATTGCAGGCAGCTGCAACTTCCTGCAAACCAAACTGGTGGTATCTGAAGGCCCGAGGGATGGGTGGCTGAATTTCAAAAAACTCTGCAAGTGAGTATCCCTCATTGTGCTTCATCCAACAACACAGGGGTGGAGAACCTTCAGGGCCAGGGGACCAAATGCAGCCCTCCAAGCCTCTCTGGTTAGCCCTTGAGACTTTCCTCAGGCCATAGCCATTTTCCAGGCATACATTCTCTCAGTGCTTTTTCCCCCTAGAAAAAAAAAGGTGCTGGTATTCACCATGAAGTTGTTACAGTAAGTGCCACACTTTTTAACAACAAAAAAGAGGTGCATACTCTTGAGTAAAGGTAGAGGGATCCCTGACTATTAGATCCAGTCGTGACCCACTCTGGGGTTGCGGCGCTCATCTCGGTTTATTGGCCGAGGGAGCCAGCGTACAGCTTCCGGGTCATGTGGCCAGCATGACTAAGCCGCTTCTGGCAAACCAGAGCAGCGCACAGAAATGCTGTTTACCTTCCCGCCAGAGTGGTACCTATTTATCTACTTGCACTTTGACGTGCTTTCAAACTGCTAGGTTGGCAGGAGCAGGGACCGAGCAACGGGAGCTCACCCTGTCGCGAGGATTTGAACCGCCGACCTTCTGATCGGCAGGTCCTAGGCTTTGTGGTTTAACCCACAGCGCCACCCGCGTCCCAATACCCTTGAGTACCCCCTGAAAACAACAGCATAGCTTTCTCTCCTCAGACCACCCCCTCCCAGGCCCTGCTTTGCAGCCTCCTTGGGTGCTTGTGCCTGGCTGGAATGCATCTGTGAGCTCTGTTAAGGCTTCTTGCATAAATAGAGGCTAAATTTGGGTATATGATTGTGGGTGGAAAGTGGCCTCTTGCATTTGTGATTGTAGTTACTTTAACTATTGTGGCTTTCTGTGTTACACAGAGAGGCTCCTGACAGCCATACTTGCGTGAGAACAAAGATCCATGATCCAATGGTCATTTACTTCACCAGTGGAACGACGGGAGCTCCAAAGATGGCTGAGCATTCCCAAGGGAGTCTTGGCTTCCGGCCCATCGCCCACAAAAGGTATCAATTAGAGCCAAAGCAAAAATGTACAGTGGTGCCTCGCAAGACGAAAAGAATCCATTCTGTGAGTCTCTTCGTCTAGCGGTTTTTTCGTCTTGCGAAGCAAGCCCATTGAAGGATTAGCGGATTAGCGCTATTAGCGCTATTAGCGGCTTTTAGCAGCTTTTAGCGGCTTATCGGCTTAGCAGATAAGCGTATAAGCGGCTTAGCGGCTTAGAAAAAGGGGGGGAACCCGCAGGAACTCACAAGACATTTTCGTCTTGCGAAGCAAGCCCATAGGAGATTCGTTTTGCGAAGCACCTCCAAAACGGAAAACTCTTTCGTCTAGCGAGTTTTCCGTCTTGCGGGGCATTCGTCTTGCGGGGCACCACTGTACTGAGAAAAGGTATTGAGGTTTTCTATTTCTCCTCACCAAAGAAGGTTACTTTGCAACATTTTCTCCATATATTCTCCACCATTTTGTGAGGCAGTTTCCATTTCCCATCAGCCCCCACTTCACAACTCCCCAGAAATGCATTATGAGGGATACAAAATGGCGGCCAGACTGCCAACACAGTTGTTGCTGCTGCCAACACTAATACTGAGACCCACCCCAGAGAAACTCATGAAGAACTTCTCTCTCGCTCACCCCCAGCCAATCTTCCCTCAATTTCTCTTGGCACAAGTTCAGGGTCCAGCATCACAGAGTCAGGCAAGGCAAGGCAGGGCAAAGTCCAGTTTTCAGGAAGACAGAGGAGGGTCAAGCAAGGCAAAGTGAAGTCCAGCTTATGGTGAAGCAAGGCAACTTGGTAAGTTAAAGTGCAGCAAAGTAAGATAGGCATTTGGGAATGCAGAATAGCCTTCTGAGCACTGAAGGCAGAGACGTATTCAGGCAAGTCATGTCTCAGACTGCACACCTAAATGTGAATGCATCAAAACACCAGGCACAATTACTGAGCGGTACCTGATCAGCATTAATCTAAGGGGAAGGGGCTCTTTAGGGTTTCCAAAATGGGGGCAGGGACCCTAGTAGATCAGGGTTGCAAACTTTGAAGGGTACAAATGTATTTAATAAATAAATTTAAAATAATAATAATAATAATACCAAACAGCACAATGCCAGCCGCTGAGCATAATCTTCAAGGTCCTTGTTGCATGCTTGAATTGCCTGTTGCCATTTTCTTTCCTCTGTTATATCAGATACTGGCTGGATTTGACCCCTGCTGACATTATGTGGTCCACTGCAGATACAGGATGGGTGGTGGCTTCTCTGGGGTCTGTTTTCGAACCATGGGCTTTGGGTTCCTGCGTCTTCATACACAGCCTGCAGCAAATAGAATCAACAATTATCCTGAATGTAAGATTCTTGCTCCTGTCTCTTCAAACATTTCTACCTGATTTTTCTCTGTAATGGCAGCTTGTCCGTGGCTGGGATTACATTAGAAGTGGAGGAACAGTAATGAGACTGATTGTTTTTCAACATTATTTTTGACTAATTGCTATTGTCTCTGAGCCTGTGGAATAGGTTGGGATTTATGCCCACTTAAGGTTAATCAGACCACAATTGCTCTTGTTTTACTTAGGGATGGAGGAGAATGTTTGTCCTGAGGGATTAGAGATAAATTCAAAATAAATTCAGTTTGCATTTCAAGATAAAGCTACCTAATTCACACTTTCTGAAAAAATATGAGAACCGAGACATGAGAGCCTTCTTCAAATATCTGAAGGACTGTCAATGGAAGATGGCGCAAGCTTGTTTTCTGCCACATGCAGCCCTCTCAGTCTGGCCTTTGGGGTTCTCCCCAAACTACAACCCTCGCTAGACTTGCATTGTACTCTCCTTGGGTGTTTTGTTCCGGATAGACTGTGTCCTTGAACTCTGATAATGCTTTTCATTTGGAGACTAGAGAGTGTGTAGAACTAAGCCCTCTGTTCAAGGGTAAAATTAACATTGGTTGCTCCGCCCACTTTCCCCTCAGGCCCCACCCACCATGGGCATGTGGCCCTCAAAAGGTCACCAAGAAGAGAGAGTGACCCTCAGCCTGAAAAAAGTTCCCCACCCCCCTAGTTTAGCACTACTGTGCATCAGCCAATTTGTGAGATGAACCAAGACAGTTAATATAAAACTCAGTTGATCAAGACATTGGGTTGGATCAGATTGTGTTGTTCTTGCACAACCTTTGCCTTTTTTATGTGCTAGACTCTGTCCCGGTTTCCCATCACCACCATCCTGGGTCCTCCAACCTTGTTCCGCATGTTGGCACAGAGCGATCTCACCAGGTACCTCGAATACGATTGTTTCAGAATGGATTTGCTGCATGCGTCCAGACCAGTGGCGTAGCGTGGGGGTGCAGGGGGGGGCAGCCGCACCGGGCACAACATCTGGGGGGGGGCGCTCGCACTCTCAGCTCTCTGCCCCTACCTGGCTCACTCACTCTCTCTCACTGCAGTGCTGGCTGTGCAAACCCGATCCGAGCCGCCGGGTCGCCGCCCACTGTGGAGGGGGTGGGTGCCAGGCATGCGGTGCGGAGAGAGAGCGAGGGACTATCTGGGGGAGGGACAGTGCAGCGGCAGCGCAGCGCTGAGCGCGGGAGAGAACCACACCAGACCAGACCAGGCAGCAGCAAGAAGAAGCTGGCAGCGGCGGCAGGTTAGGGGTTAGGGGGCGCAAATTACTTGCCTTGCCCCGGGTGCTGACAACCCGCGCTACGCCACTGGTCCAGACTCAGTGATGTCAGTGATGTTATTGAAGCTCTAGTTTGAAATACAAACCTTAGCATCTTGCCCTACTTGTTTCCAATACCAGACAAACGTTACATTCCAAGAATTACAATTGCAATTTGAGAGGAAGAGAAGAACTTCTACTTCTAATGCTGGTATCTGGAGTGGTAGCAGCAGGAAGGGGTGTGGTTCTTGCTCTTTCCCCTTGGTGGTGCCTTGGGCACTAGGGAGCCTGGGAAATGTGTTTTTCCCAAGGCACCCAATAGCTTCAGTTTAGACCTCCCAGAGACTTGTGCCCCTGCCATAACAGCATTCAGGGTGCCAGAGAGAGGGAGGAAGAGGGAGGAAAATCTCACGGCCTGGCACTACCATGGTCACAGCTGCCTTTGCTAAGTCAGGTGAATGACAAGCGGGAAGTGCAAAGGTTTATTGATGCGGTTTGGAAGGCTTACACAAATTGGATAAGGACCCAGTTGTGTTCCTAATGATGTCATCAGGAGCAAAACAGGCCAAGCTGGATTCCAAATAAAGAGCACATCTGTACACATACTCATGGCTCAGGATGGAGACACACAACTATATTTAGATACTGATGCAGTGATCCTTTTTTTCCAGTGGCCTGAAGGTGTGTTGAGACCACATTTCACCATAGTCTTAAATACCATCAAAGTAGTATCTGGGACATCGGGAAGCATGGGAAATGTGCTTTTCCTAGGGTGCCCAATAACTTCTGTGCAACATGTTCTGGGTACCCAGAAGGGGCTCTCTAGAAGGTGCCTATCTAGGCTTGCCTGCTAGATGCCAGTGCTTGCACCAGCCACACTCCTGGACAACACATATGTTGGGATATATGGGGGTGGGGTGAGCCAGGTGTGCTCTAGAGATACCCCCTTCACCTATTCCGTACCCACAGCCACCAAATGACCGAATAGAGTTCATGTTCTTTCCCCATGGAGTTGATGACCCCCTCCTTGAAATGTGCGTTTCTAAGATGCTGCATAAAATGTCCTTGGGGGTTCTCTTATTTTGTTCACCCACATTCAGTTATAAGTTCATGAGTCTGCAGTACTGCTTAAGTGGAGGGGAACCTCTGAATCCTGAAGTGATGGAGCAGTGGAAGAGCATGACAGGACTGCAGATCTATGATCTCTATGGACAGACGGAAACAGTAGGTGCTCCTGTGTATTCTTACGCTTTCAATGATCTTTTAAGATGGAGATAGGGGACCTCAAACACATGGGCCAAGGTGGACGCCAAGCCTCACTATCTGGCTCTCAGGATTCTTCTCATGCCCCAGCCACACCCCGTCTCCCCAGGTCATGACCTTCACTGATCCCCTGCTTTGCACCCAAATTTATGGTAGTGTTTTCACTGGGTAAATAAATAGTTGTCATTGAACTCACATAAAATGCTTCTTCCTTGCCTAAAAGGAGGATTCTGGGTATTGTGAGTATCTGTCAGCTTTCCCCACCTCTGCACCTTCAGCTCATGTTCTGGACCAAGCTGATTGTCTTTAAGCATCACCAATTTGCCTCCCGAGAAATGGGGTTCTGTTGGAGAAAAAAACAACAACAGATGGGCTAAAAAGAGTAGTGAGGTATTTTGGGTTCAGGCCCAACTTCTGCACCTAGCAGTGACATCCCCTGCTATTTATTGAAACCTAGGGCAGATCTATGGGATGCGGGTGGCGCTGTGGGTTAAAACCACAGAGCCTAGGACTTGCCGATCAGAAGGTCGGCGGTTCGAATCCCCGTGACAGAATGAGCTCCCGTTGCTCGGTCCCTGCTCCTGCCAACCTAGCAGTTCGAAAGCATGTCAAAGTGCAAGTAGATAAATAGGTACTGCTCTGGCGGGAAGGTAAATGGTGTTTCCGTGCGCTGCTCTGGTTCACCAGAAGCAGCTTAGTCATGCTGGCCACATGACCAGCTCCCTCGGCCAATAAAGCGAGATGAGCGCCACAACCTCAGAGTCGGTCACGACTGGACCTAATGGTCAGGGGTCCCTTTACCTTTAGGGCAGATCTACACTCATGATTTATAACGTTAAGGAAGGTTTAAGGAACAGTTATCATAACATATTTGGACATAATACTTTTTGCTTTTAATAATGCGTTTTTAAAATGAGACACCATCGGGCGTTGCAGAGCAACCAGGAACCAGGCAATAGGGAAACTGCTTTGTTATGAAGGAAACAAGGTAAGGAACATTTTTATTTTAGCAGTATGCCCTGTGACATTTTAGAACAATATATCTAATAGTTTAGTGTAGACCTGGCCCTAGTCAAACGTTGTAAAGCTACAGAAACTTGGGAATGTGCCATTTGAAATCCTTGCAAGTCACTTCAGTGTAAACGTGCAGAAGATCAAGATGCAAAGATATCAAAAGCTGTTGGGGAAATGCCATATAGTCCCTTTTGAAACAATATAACAATCTTCTTTTAAACAGGGTGTGATTTGTGCGGTTAAAAAAGGGATGAAAATTAAACCCGGTTCAATGGGAAAGGCATGTGCACCACATCAAGTCGAGGTGAGTGGTTCCTATTTTTCTAGCTCCTATCCATTTTTAAATGACAGCCAGCGAAGGTTGGTCCATTAGGGAAACTGGGGCACTGCACTACCAATGTCAGTCCGCCTTCAGCCAACACCCTCCCCCCGCAGCTGCCTATCTGCCTACTTACAACCAGTCTCAGAGTGGCCCCAGCTGCCAGCTTCCCCCTTCCACCTTAGTCTCAGTGTTGCCCTTGTAAAACTCAACAAGGAAGAATGTGGAGACAAAACTAAAATTAGTTCACTTTGCCAGTCATTTGGTTCTACCTACTGCTGGCCTCCTTGCTTTCTGCCACACTAATCCCAATGGGCAGATCCTGAAGCTGAGACTCCAATACTTTGGCCACCTCATGAGAAGAGAAGACTCCCTGGAAAAGACCCTGATGTTGGGAAAGATGGAGGGCACAAGGAGAAGGGGACGACAGAGGACAAGATGGTTGGACAGTGTTCTCGAAGCTACTAACATGGGTTTGGCCAGGCTCCGGGAGGCAGTGGAAGACAGGAGTGCCTGGCGTGCTCTGGTCCATGGGGTCACGAAGAGTAGGACACAACTAAATGACTAAACAACAACAATCCCAATGGGCACCAGCTGAAACCACAGAGTACAGCTGTTGTGACACACCACAATGGAGGATACTTGATGCTGTGGTCTAAACCACTGAGCCTCTTGGGCTTGCCGATCAGAAGGTTCCAATCCCCACGGCGGAGTGAGCTCCCGTTGCTGTGTCCCAGCTTCTGCCAACCTAACAGTTCAAAAGCAAGCCAGTGCAAGTAGATAAATAGGTACCACTGCGGCGGGAAGGTAAATGACATTTCCATGCACCCTGGCTTCCGCCACGGTGCACCAGAAGCAGTTTAGTCCTGCTGGCCACATGACCCGGAAACCTGTCAGTGGACAAACAGCAGATCCTTCGGCTTGAAAGTGAGATGAGTGCCACAACCCCATATTTGCCTTTGATTGATCTTAACTGTCCGGGGGTCCTTTACCTTTACCTTTACTTTTCTTCTAGATCATAGATGAAGAAGCAAATGTTCTGCCACCTGGGAAAGAAGGAGAAATAGGCATCAGAGTGAAGCCCCAAAGACCCCTTGGTCTCTTCTCTCGCTATGTAGTAAGAAGCCTTCTGGATAACTCCATTGATTTTTGTGTGGCATATGAAGGGACACCATAATTAAAAAGTCTGGGTGAATCCACAGAGCTTTGTTCCCTTTGGTTCAACTCAGGTTTATTCTGCATTTTCATCACTACCGCCCCAGAATCTGGGGTGGGGGGGTGGGAATTCCCAAGCGAAACTTGGAAGGAGTTGCAGATTTGTGTCTTTATTTACATATAAAATAATATTCATATACCATCCATCCAAATAAAATATCAAAACAGTGAACAGCATGCTTTGTATATGTCCGTCTAATACAGAATAAAGGCAATACAAATGAAACATTAAAGTGACTGGCTCACCTTGGGGAAATTCTAACAAATGCATAGGCCTGTTGGCATCAAAAGATCCTCAACAGCAATTAGCAATAGGAGAGAAATTAGATTCAGTTTTCATTTGAAGCTGAATTTGTCAAATCTGCCCTTTCCAATATATACCGGTATACGTCTGTGTGTGTGTGTGAACAGATCTGCCCTTCAAAATTTGCACCTCTCTGAATTTCGTTTGCATTATTTATTTATTTTTATTTATTTTTCATTTGCATTTTACTTATTTATTTTTAGATTTGCATGCCACGCTTCCTCTGTGGATCTCAGAGTGGCTCACAGCATCAAAATGCAAGATGAAAACACAAAATACATAATAAAAACAAGAACAAAGCAAAACAATAACACCTCTCCCTCCAAGCCCCTCCTACAAGCACATTAAAAAGGATATAGGATATTAGTAAGGCTATTTTTCTAGATAAAGAGGTACCAGAACTCACCATGATCCTTGTTCTCTTAGAATGGCAATGATGCCCACCTGAGAGGTGCCGGAACTGAGTTCCAGTGAGTTCCAGCTGGAAAAATAGCCCCAAATGTTAGGTGGCCACAAACCTGGCTGGAGATATGCTATGCAGTTTGCCAACCAACCAATATTACATAAATGCATATATTAGGGGACACTGTGCATGAAAACAAACATATTGATGAAACACATAAAAAGGCGTTGCGTTTGGCTTAACCACCATTCATCTTCTCATTGAACTCTGGGAACTGTAGTTCTGTGAGGGGGATAGGGAACAGGGACCTCCTAGGATTTGCCGACCAGAAGGTCGGCGGTTCGGGACTTCCGGGGTTGGCGCGATCTGAAAATGGCGGATTCCCTCCGAGCTCCGGAGGGAATCGGCTCAGCGGAGGATGGGTCTTTGCCGTGCCGGCGACACGGGGACCCTTAAAAACCGCAGGCGCGGAAGCCTGCGGACTGAAGACTCGGTGGGCGCCTAAAGCGCCCCCCGATTCACGAAGAGCCTTTTTAAAGGCTACGGAGAGGATACAGGGGGTGGCGTGGCGCTGAGAGTCGATCGCTACCTCCGCTGAGTGAAGCCGCGAGCCATGACTGGAGAGCGCTGACTTCCTTCCTTGAAATTCGGACTGAAAAGAAGAACCCGTGAGTAAACTGGAATTGGACTTTAAGAATTTTTTCTTCTGAATTTGAGACGATCAGGGGGTGTGCTAAAAGGAAGTCCGCACCCCCCCCTTGCAGACGATCTAGAGCAACGATATAAGAACTAAGCTGGAGTGCCTACCCTGTAAAGGGTGAGTTTAAAAAGACAGTAACTTCCAAGATTTGGAAAAGTAATTTTGAGCAGGAGAGTGGAGTGTTGGAAGTTTTCTGTTTTGCTGTAAACAACCCTCCCTCCCGGGCCCGAGAGCGTCCTGTTTTGGAGCTTGTGTAAGAGGTGCAGAGTTTGACAGCTGTCAAAGCTGTCAAACAGACAGTTTACAGTGGAAAATTGCTACTTAAGATTCCTCTGGATTAAAAGGAGTTACAATTGAACTAAAATTGTTGGAAACAAAGAAGCAACAATAAGATAGAGGATTGTTGGAGAAAAGAACACTAAGTAACCAGATTCCCTCTAGGGGGAATTCTGTGGAATTACAATGGCTGTGGATGGAAAGATACTGGGGGAAATAGAAAGGATGTTTTATTTGGTGGGAATCTTACAAGAGCAGACTTCGGCTATGAGCAAACAATTGATGACCTTGACTTCTGAAAGAAGCAGTTCTGCGGAATGTAATGAGGACCTGAATGAGAAAGAATCCACAGCTGAACCCGAAATGATAACTAAAGAAGAGGAAGAGACAAAACAAGAAAGAGAAAAAGTGAAGTTGGAAAACACTAACCAGAAGCTGACACCTACGGAATATAAGCAAGGAGACTATTGGATTAAATCTACTACAAATCTACGAAAGATGCAGAAGACGAAAGTGGAGGCCCTGGGAGTTTATGAAATCCAGGAATTTAAAATGAAGAAATATAATTGGGGCCTCCACATAGACTCTGACTTTGATTACCTTCAAGATTCATGCCTTGTGGAAATTCTTCAGCAGCTGTTTTCAAATATGGGAAGAGACTATGGACTGATTGTGAAAGAATTCTTTCGAGATTCGATGACCGACATAAAGGATTACCAACAAGACCGGCGGAGAGGGACTGAAAGAGACTTGAGAGCCTCGGACGTGAGGAACCCAGGCTAAGAACTGTTATTTTGGACATGTTTCGGGAAGGGACGCAAATCGGGGATGGGAGGGAGGGAAGGATCTAATTTTAACAACACTCAAGACCATGGGGTTTAGTTAATAAGATTATTATTCAAGACAAAATGGGAAATCGATGGAAGGGAACTGGGGTCCAACTTAGAAAAAATTTATTTTTGCCTTTCTCTATAAAAGGACTAATACTAAGATGGATAAGAGGAGAAATGCCAATTTGCTGACATAAATTTGGGAATAGGGATGCAAGGGAGGGGGTGGGGGAAGTCAGGGACCAGGGTTAGAAAATAAGATTTTCGGAAATTATACATGTTTGTTGTTTTTTGTGTTTGTTTTTGTGTTTTGTTGTTGTCTATATAAAATGTGAAAACCCAATAAAAAATTTAAAAAAAAAAACAAACAGAAGGTCGGCGGTTCGAATCCCCGCAACAGGGTGAGCTCCTGTTGCTCGGTCCCTGCTCCTGCCAACCTAGCAGTTCGAAAGCACGTCAAAGTGCAAGTAGATAAATAGGTACCGCTCTGGCAGGAAGGTAAATGATGTTTCCATGTGCTGCTCTGGTTCGCCAGAAGCGGCTTAGTCATGCTGGCCACATGACCCGGAAGCTGTACGCCGGCTCCCTTGGCCAATAAAGCGAGATGAGCACGCAACCCCAGAGTCGGCCATGACTGGACCTAATGGTCAGGGATCCCTTTACCTTTACCTAACCTTCTGTCAGCACCCTTAACAAACCACAGTTCTCAGTCAGTGTAGAGACAATACTGAACCAAATGGACCAATGTTCTGACTCCGGGTAAAGCAGCTTCTGATGCTCCTATAACTCTGCAGTCCTGGGGCAAAATGTCCCTGTAGCTAATTCCCCCTTTCTGAACTGTTTTCATTAGGATAACCCAGAGAAAACAGCTGCAACAGAACGAGGGGATTTTTACCTTACTGGGGACAGAGGACTGATGGATAAAGATGGATACTTTTGGTTTATTGGGAGAGCTGATGATGTCATCAATTCTTCAGGGTTGGTTTGTTCTCTTCCTTTCCTAATTATTGTGTGCATCTGTAGCTCTTTGAACCCGGATACTTCAGGATCCCCAAACTAACTTGCATTGGCACGAACATGATTCTAATCAGCCAGTGCTCTGTAGCCGCTGGATGTTGGACGAAGATCTGGGAGACCTTCAACCAATCACAGGCTTGCAGGCTGATCTACTTCACAGGGTTGTTGTGAAGCTAACATGCGGAGGGGTGAATGATACTTTGAGCCCCTCAGAGGAGAGTTAAAGATGTTATGATTATCTAGAGTAGTAGCAGTTGTGATTCAGCTCCCAGAGCAGAGGTTCCCTGTTTGTGATTTATTGTTTTCTGCAACTTATACTAGTTTTCAGCTGTTAGCTGTAAGCTTCTTTATACGTAAGATGTCTGTGTTCTCACCCCAGGTTCCAACAAATGCAACTAATCTACTCATCCTTCTCATCTGCAAAATAGATACTGTTCAGGTTAAGAGACATTTCCGTGCGGGGCATCTTTCCTCCTACAATTTCATTGTTGCTTTGTTGTTGTTATGATGATGATGATGATGATGATGATGATGATGATGATGATGATGATGTCAATTTCTTAGGTATCGCATTGGACCATTTGAAATAGAAAGCGCCCTTTTGGAACATCCAGCGGTAGCAGAAGCCGCAGCTGTCAGCAGCCCAGACCCGCTCAGAGGAGAGGTAACAATTGCAGAAAGAGCATCTGTCCAGCAGGGCTGGGTAACCTGTGGCTCTCCGGGTTTCACTCCCATAATCCCAGGCTATTGGTCCTGCTGCCTGGGGCTAAGAGAGCTAGTATGCTGCAGTGGTTAGAGTTGTGTAGTGCTCAGACTAAATCCTGGGAGACCAGGGTTCAGACCTGCCACACAGCCATGAAGCTCACCGGGTACCCTTGGGCCTGTCACTGCTGCTCAGTCTAACGTCCCTCACAGGGTTGATCAATAAATGTTTTGTTTATAAAACAAGTATGTTTCCAAGCACAATTCAAAGCACTGGTGCTGACCTTTAAAGCCCCAATCTGCCTTGACCCTGTAGACTTGAAGGTGCAGCTCCACCCCCATCGTCCAGCCCGGACACTGAGGTCCAGCTCCGAGGGCCTTCTGGTGCTTCCCTCACTGCAGGTAGTGAAGCTACAGGGAACCAGGCAGAGGGCCTTCTCGGTAGTGGCACCCACCCTGTGGAATGCCCTCCCACCTGATGCTAAGGAGATAAGTAACTATATGACTTTCAGGAGACATCTGAAGGCAGCCCTGGAGAGGGAAGTTTTTAGTGGTTGATGTTTTATTTTTATTTTTTTATATTTTGTTGGGAGCTGCTCAGAGTGGCTGGGGCAACCCAGTCAGATGGGTGACATAATGTTGTTGTTGTTGTTGTTGTTGTTGTTGTGACTGTATTATTATTATTATTTGGGACACGGGTGGCACTGTGGTCTAAACCACTGAGACTAGGGCTTGCCAATTGGAAGGTTGGTGGTTCGAATCCCCACGACGGGGTGAGCTCCTGTTGCTCGGTCCCAGCTCCTGCCAACCTAGCAGTTTGAAAGCATGCCAGTGCAAGTAGATAAATAGGTACCGCTCTGGTGGGAAGGTAAACAGTGTTTCCGTGAGCTGCTCTGGTTTCCCCGGAAGTGGCTTATTCATGCTGGCCACATGACCCAGAAAAACTGTCTGCGGACAAACGTCGTCTCCCTCAGCCAGTAAAGCGAGATGAGCGCTGCAACCCCAGAGTAGTTTGCGACTGGACTTAACTGTCAGGGGTCCTTTACCTTTTAGTAGTAGTAGTAGTAGTAGTAGTAGTAGTAGTAGTAGTAGCAGGAGCCCTTTCTGGAACAGGCCAATAGTCCACCTAATCCCACATCCTGTTATGCCAGTGCCTTCTGTGGGATACTCACATGCAGGACATCCAGAATATGTGAGGAGGGGGGGCTTTAGAGGGGTTTGTGCAGGGTGTGTGGTAGGGGTGTTGGTGACTAGAGTGAGCAGGGGCACAGTCCCGTGTGTGTGTGTGTGTGTGTGTGTGTGTGTGTGAGAGAGAGAGAGAGAGAGAGAGAGAGAGAGAGAGAGAGAGAGAGATTATCTTTGCTTATATGCCAACTCTGTCTTTTAGGTGGTGAAAGCATTTGTGGTCCTGTCCCCAGCCTACACACTCCAAGACAAGGAAAAATTAACACTCCAGTTGCAGGAGCACGTCAAGAAAGTTACTGCTCCATACAAATATCCAAGGAAGGCAAGTATTACCATGGAATATAGAGATGTTTAGAGATAGTGGTGCTGGAGAGAGCGGTGTTGTAAGCTCAGGAATAACATACTCGCCCCACACCAAAAAAGAGAGATATGAAAGGTCACTAGTCATATTTTCTGTACCATAATGATGCCTCTGATCTTTTAAGAAATGAAGGCACACCAGTTACTTTGGAATCTAATCACCTAGTAATTATCATTAGTCTTTGATTTGACTTCTAATTTTCCTCATGATTACTATGTTCCCCAATCTTGTTAACCAGTTCTTAATTACTGGGATTTGAAAGGCTCCTTCTTTCATACTTTCAAACTTATTTTCCCAACAGCAAAATGTCTGTGTCTGAGGTCATAACCTCGCCAAACATTTAAAACACTTTTATGCCACTAACAATCTTGGCTTCCCCCAAAAAATATTGGGAAGTATAGTTTGTTAAGGGTTTTGAGCTGCAATGCTCAGAGTGGTTTAAGAGTCAATCCCTTTCCCCAGGAACTCTGGGAATTTATCTCTGTGAGAGAAATAGGGGTGTCCTAACAACTCCCAGAACCCTTAACAAACTAAAGCTCCCAATAATCTTTAGGGAGGAGAGCCCTTAATGTTAAAGTGGTATAATAGTGCCTTAAATGTACATGACTTGATAAAGAATGCTGTGTTATTAAATACATCGTAATAAGAACATCTCTAGTTGGGACACTCACTGTCACTAATAACAGATATCCATTCGCCTAATCTGGATGCTGAATTCCACACCCTCCTTGAAAAACTCTGAGAAGTGACCCATATTCACCATTCATGAACAAGTCCATAAATGTCGGAGGCTAACTGAATTCAGGCCTGTTTGCAACACTCATTGACTGATAGATGCACTGATCTCAGACCCCATGCCTCTGCAGACAGATTGCTCAGAAATAACAGCCCCCACCTGCAATCCAAAGCGGCGCATTTTACCTAGACCAGGGGCAGGGAACCTTTGGCCCCCCAGTTGTTGCTGAACTACAACTCCCTTCATCCTTCTGTCTGTAAAGGCCAGTCCACATAGACTGTCATTATTCGGAGTAGACACCCCACCTGCATTTCACACTATGCTAAACAGCCGTAGCTATTGTATAGGAAGTCACTCTATGGGTTGATTTGCCATGCTTCCTTTCTTGTTGTTGTTCTTGTTTTGCTAGATGGAGTTTGTCAAGGAGCTGCCGAAGACAGTCACGGGGAAAATCAGACGGAACGAGTTAAGGAACAAAGAATGGGGGCGAGTTTAACACAACGGGGGAGGTTGCACAACTACTGAGCTTTCTTGAACGCCATGGATGTTATTCAAGGCTTGTTGATATTGGGATGACCTAACTCTTGGGTGGACTTTGAGCATCCAGATTAGAGGCTGTGGGGATGATAAACAACGAAAGAAGGGAAAGTGGACTGTACCATTACTATGCAGAGATACCCATGGACTTTAAATATCCCTTGTTATGTGCCACCCACTCTTCCACGCAGTGACAAGTCTGAGACAGCAACACAAGATTTAAGGGGATGAAAGAGACCTCAGGAGATTTTGAAATATTCGCTTCATTTACAAATTTTCAAGAAGAGCACAGTGGAAGCAAATGGACATCTACTGCAAGCAGAACAACTCCTAATCCTGCACCAGAATCCTGAATAGCAGCTGCATCCCAAGAATGCTTCCATTTAAGTCAGCTCCAACTTTATATTTGGTGGGGGGCATATCTCTTTCCCGTTCTCTTTGACTCTAGGCTCTTCCAGCCTCCCACTATTTTTGGTTGGGATTCAGCCACATTCCAGCAAATTCAGATTGTGCAAAGATTTTATTTGTGTGTGCAATGGGCATTACAAAACATAGGAATAGTACATATGTCTACAATTACTAATCAGCAGCAGTTAAAGTTGATTTGACACTCTTGTGTAACAAACTCACTTCTCTCCCACAACCAGACTTCTTACGACAAGTGATGATAATGACACAAAGCTCTATTTCTCCTTTACATCTGCAGGTGAGGCCATGGATGTGCTGGACTGGGGTCTGGACTTTGTAATGGACTGGATGAGAGCCAATAAACTGAAGCTCAATCCAGATAAGACAGAGACACTGTTAGCAGGTGGTTCCTTAGATCAGATGGAGACTGCTTGCTCCTTGACCCTCTAAAGGAGCAGGTACATAACTTGGGGGTGTTCCTGGATCCATTGCTGTGGTTTGGGGCCCAAGTGGCCTCAGTGGTGAGGAGTGCCTTCTGCCAGCTTTGGCTGGTGGCCCAGCTATGCCCTTATCTCTGCAGGGATTACCTAACTGATGTGGCCTCTGGTAACCTCTAGGTTAGACTACTGCAGTGTATTATACATGGGGCTGCCTCTGAAGATGGTTTGGAAACTTCAGCTGGTGCAAAATTTAATGTCCAGGTTGCTCATGGGTGCAAGATGACTGGCCCAACTGCACTGGCTGCCAATTCATTTCTGGGCCCCATTCAAAGCGCTGGTGCTGACCTATAAAGCCTTGCACGTCTCAGGACCTCATTACCTTAAGGACCTCCTCTCCTCATACAAACAGACCCGGGCCCTGTGGTTGTCATGCAAGGCCCTTCTCTGGGTGTCCCCTTCCCTGGTGGTGTGCCGTGGATGACATCATCACATGTCTTTAGGTGCCTGGTGAAAACATTCCCATTTTACCCAGGACTTCGGCCATTAAACAATCTATGGCCTTTTAAAAGTGGACGGGTGGATATTATGAGCCGCCCCCGTGATTGTTTTATTGTTTTTTATGTTATGTAAATTATGTTTTTAATGTTGCACTGGGATCTTTGGTTAAAGGGTGGTATATACATTGAATAATCAATCAATCAATCAATCAATCAATGATTGCTTGCCACACACAAATCAGAAGGAAAGCTCAATAAATAGCCAACATTGCCTAACAAACTTTGTGCAAATAAAGGTGACCTTGAACTCTGAAAATGGCTCTTTGTTGTTTGGGTGGAGAGCCGTCTGCAGCTGTGTACAAAAACTAGCCTACTGTACAAAGGTAAAATCTATATTCATTGTTCCAGTCACTTTTGCCTATTGGCATGGCCTTCATAAGGTTTGCTTTATGAAGAGAAGGTGGCCTTCAGTCAAGAGTGAAAGGTGAATAAAGTCATGTCATGGAGTGGCTGGATGCAGAGGAGGGGTGGGAGGCACCAGCTGAGGAACCCCAAGAAAACCCCCAGGGGAAGAAAGCTCAGTACCAGGAGACTGGTGATGAGTGACCAGAGGGAGAAGAGGGAGCCGACCAGGAGGAGGAGGCTTCAGAAACTGGAGAGGTAACAGGGTTTAGTGAGCAGGAAGAGGCTGTGGCAGAGAGCAGTCCAGAATCAGTGACAGAAGGGGAGGATGGTGAGAAGGAGGGGCCAAGAGGCAGAGATGAGTCAGGCTGCTGAAGAAGCCAGGGAGTCTCCCCTTCCTACTGCAACCACCTCTCCTCCCCCGCGGACTCCCAGAACACAAAGAGGAATGAAGAGGGCAGAGCAAAGAGAGATAAGATGAAGGAGCTTTAGGTTACTGGGGAAGAAGTTAGAGAGCAGCAGCAAGGCAGGGACCTTCAGTCCTCACAACTGGGGCCTCATTAGAACAAGACCTACTAGGAAGAGTTGCTGTGACCACTAGGCCTGTGCTGTTTTGGATTCTTTGAAGAAAGAGTTAACTTCACTGGCACCAGGGTTTTTATTGATGGCATGCTCCAGTCTCCAGCTGCTAACAAATAACAGCAGCAATTGCAGAAGCTCCTAGGTCCAATCCCTAGCATCTCCAGGTAGGGCTGGGAGAGACTCTCTGCTTGGCTTTCTGGAGAGCTACTGCCATCCTAAAAATCAGAGACATCACCTTGCCAACAAAGGTCCGTATAGTTAAAGCTATTGTTTTCCCTGTAGTGATGCATGGAAGTGAGAGCTGGACCATAAAGAAGCTGATCGCCAAAGAATTGATGCTTTTGAATTATGGTGCTGGAGGAGACTCTTGAGAGTCCCTTGGACTGCAAGAAGATCAAACCTCTCCATTCTGAAGGAAATCAGCCCTGGGTGCTCACTGGAAGGACAAATCGTGAAGCTGACGCTCCAATACTTTGGCCACCTCCTGAGAAGAGAAGACTCCCTGGAAAAGACCCTGATGTTGGGAAAGATGGAGGGCACAAGGAGAAGGGGACAACAGAGGAGGAGATAGTTGGACAGTGTTCTCAAAGCTACCAGCATGAGTTTGACCAAACTGCGGGAGGCAGTGGAAGACAGAAGTGCCTAGTGTGCTCTGGTCCATGGGGTCACGAAGAGTCGGACATGACTAAATGACTAAACAACAACAACACTGCCTATCAGTGTAGGCAGTACTGAGCTGGATGGAGCAATGGTCTGGCTCAGTTAAAGGTAGCTTCTGCTGTCCCTATGAAGCTCACCAACAAGACTTGAAGTTAACAGCCCTCTGAGTGGTGCCATCTGTGCAGAAGGGTTGCCAAATGCAGAAGAGCTGTCTTTACCAGATTTTGAGGTAACAAAAATGGTAATAGATGGAATCTTCTCAATGGGGTGGAGATAGGTTCCTGTATAGCATTTGAAGTAATACACAGAACTGTCTAAAGAGGGGTAGGGCCCATAAGACCACCAAGTTTGCATTCATACCATACATTTAAAGTGCTATGGTAGCACTTTAATAACCCATGGCTTTCCCCCACAGAATTCTGGGAGCTTTAGCTTTTTAAGGGGAGAGTAGTTAGTAGGCCCCTATTCCGTTCTAAGAGCTACAATTCCCATAGTTCCCCATGAAGAGGGATTGACCGTTAAACCACTCAGGGAACTGTAGTTCTGGGAGGGGAATCAGGGCCTCTTAAGAAGTCTCACTCCTCAAATTATTGGGAGGAAGCCATGACGGTTTAAAGTAGTCTATAGTGTTTCGAATGTCTGATGTGAATGAAGCCTAAGTCTAGATGGTGGACCATCTGCCAACAAAAGGAAAAGCTGATAACTGTGCTGGTGCCACTTCTAATGGTGAGCACAACCCTGAGAAAATGGTGGAGAATTTCTCATCCCCCATGAGAAATTCTATGGAGTCTCCCCATCACAATTTCTCTGCCAACAAATAAGATGAGCAACTTCAAGAGTCCATTTGCATGCAGCCTTCCATTTATCTACAAACAAACCTGAACTTTAGACACAAGGCATTTCCGAACCTTAACACTGAGGTCAACAGGAAACTGACAAGTTCAAATCAGAGCAAGGTGGAAGCTGAGTTCGAAGGAAGATTGATTAACTTGGACTAGGCTCTGTTCTGCAGACCTCTGCAAGTTTGGTATTACAAATGGATGACCAAGTAAAACTAGCAGATCAAAAGTGAGGCACGTTGAGCAATCCCATGCCACTGGATGATCCTGTCCAACTTCCTGGCTACATTTATGTCCACCACTAGTTGCATTCACTTCATGGTTAGAGTCCTACCCTCCAGAACAGGAGAAAACCTAATCCATCTTCCATGTGACAACCTTTTAGATAATGGAAGATGGCTATCATATCTCCTCTCAGCCTCCTCTTTTCCAGGCTAATCACCAACTCCCTCAACTGTTACTCACAATGCTTGCTTTCCAGACCCTTGATCAACTTGGTTGCCCTCCTCTGTGTTAGGATATTTCCATTCCACCTTAAATGGTCAGTCATGATTGTTGCGTGTCACATGCCTGTTTACTCCCAGCACTGTTCTCTCTGGGAACTTCTGTTTTGTATATAGCTTTTGTTCTGGCTTTTTTCCTGGACACTGTGGCAAGCAGTCATGTTTTTCCTTTGTTCTGATCTACGTTGAATAAAGCTGTAAATATGCTCTCCTGTCTGAATCTTCCGTTGTGGAGACTGCTGAAAAGGGTGTGCATGAGTCTTGGAATGTCTCTGAGGCTCGTGTCGCTAATTGACTGATGCTGTTCCACGGGAGACCGGTGATCATCCGGAGATGACTGGGGGGGCCTGCATGATGGCTCCGTCTCCCTGGCAGCATCCCAACACTCTGCACACATCCAGCTTGCCAATATCCTTCTTAAATTGTGGTGTCCAAAACTGGGACACAGGACTCCAGGTGTGGTCTGACCAAGGCAGAATAGAGCCGGACTATTATTATATGAGATCTAAACAGAACCCCAAGCCAGTAATCTGGCTGTTGCATTTTGGACCAATTTAAGTTTTTGAGTTGTTTTCGGTGGCTGCCTCATGCATAGCACATTGCAACAACCCAATCTGGAACTTACCAGAGCATGTAAATAATGTCACAATAGCTTGCATTTCAGTTCACATTTTTTTGTTTTGGAAAGTGTGAATTTGGTAAATCATGTCCTCCCTAAAAGAGGGCACATGTTGTGGTGAGACCTGGAGACCAATCCCCTGGGTTGTGGGTGGGTAAGATTGATTAGCCACAACACCTGATTGGTAGGTCCCTCGATGTTGGGTTCAATTTGGCCAATGGGGTGCAGTCCAAACGGATTGAGGGACCTATTTATGCCCATGCACGTGACCCAGAGCTTCCTCTTTCAGTGCATGCATTCAGAACACCTGCCCACCTCTCCCTACTTTTAGGGCTTGTGCTTGACCTTGCTATGCCATTGTGTGTTGTCTGTTGTTGGGACAGGGGCACGGCAGGAATTTCCCCCACTTGGCTGATTGGCTGTTGCCATTTGGGTTTGGCTTGCTGCGTAGCAAATCGTCACAACTTGTAAGGTTGCAGATAGGCTCTGGTTCAGGTGATAGGGATGGGGGAACGCTCTTGCCATCCCTATGTGAAGGGTATTCCGTTAAAGGAATCCAGGAACTCAAATGGTTTGGTCAACCCCTGAGAGGGGGACATCTGGGTGGCCGACATAGTCTGTTCCCGATTTTTCACCCACCCAGGTGTTCACCCTTGGCTGACCTATGCCAAAACCCCGGGTCAGTGCTACCTGCCAGTGCAGGGAGCTAACCGAACCAGAGCCTATGCAACCACTCAGTTTCTGTAATCAATAAAGTTGTGGCCTAAATTCTGCCAAAAACCAAAGTAAAATTTGAGTCAAGTGTGAATTTATTTAGGGTGGGTCTGAACACACAATTAACTTTCAAATACAAACTGAGCTGAACCTCTTCTTCTTTACTAATGAAAATAGTACAAAATGTTGAAAAGCTCTGTGACCTCCTTCAAAAGGAACCCAAACCAGAACCCCAGAACTGATCACCACTTGATTCACCACTTGAAGAACTAGGGCAAGCCCAGGAAGATCTTGAATGAAACAGGAGAGGCCACCGTTTCTACCTTTCAGAGTTCTGCCATTTCAGGATTTGCTAAACCTCTCTACTCCATTTTCCCTTATCCAACCTGCATTCCCCAATGACTTTTGAAGGGGGAAAAAGAAGGCATATCCTACATTTCAGCATAAATTAATTTGGAGGAAAGAACGGGGGCCTTTTGGCAAATACGTAGCGATCTAGTCAAACATTAACTTTTGACTTACATCAGACTATCCAAGTGAAAGGTTCTCAAATGTCAATCAATGGATCTCTGATAAAAGTTAATGTTGTTGTACTGCTTGCTGTTTAATTCAGTTCTCAAAAACCCTGGTGAATTTCCTTTTGGAGTGCTCTCTGCTATTCCAAAGTGTGGGTTGTGGTAAGTTGTCTGCATGTTTATACAGAGATTCTAGTTTCTGAGTTGTATAAGGTCCTCTGGGTATGCGTCTAACAATGAAACTATGTTGTTAAAACAACCAGATCTTATATAAAGCATGTAGGTACCAACGCCCAACTAAGTATAGTCACAAAAGCAGTCAGTTTGAAATGAGCTGTAACTAATATACATAGATATTTTCCAGTTGTTTCAAGAAAGCATTAGCCACAGCTCAACTAAGCAGGAGTGCTTTCAGACTATTGCTCTTTTTGGGTAGGATTCAGTCACATAGCTGCAAATTCAGGATGTGTTGAATAACAGTTGCTTGGCATAACATCAGACAATATTAGCAAGTCAGGATGAGTGCTCAGTAAACAACTGCCATTGTCTACCCCGACAAATGTCTGCAATACAATCACTATGGATAAACAATGTAGAACCACCCTATATTTCAGCTAGATTATATTTATATAGAGACTCTTGTTACATGTTACATTCCCATGTTGTTTTCGAAGAATGGTGTTTAGGAAGTAGCCAGGAGCTGTGTGTTTGTACAATGTCAGGATGGTCCAGTCAGTGGTGCTCTTAAGGAGTGGTCTATACATAAGAATGTAAAATGTTGTCAGGGGGTGGATCTACACACCGTGGGAGGGGGAAATGTTATAAATAAGTCAGAAATTAAATCATTATAACAAAAAAAAAAAAGCCATGGAAAATCGCTTATAATTTTATTTGCTCTCTGGCGCCATCTGGTGTTGCATGTTTATAACACATCCGAAAAGCTGAGTCCAGGTTCTGCAGTTTGCAAGGCTGCCAATAGGAGGCCCCACCAACTGCAGCATGAGGAACAGCGGTGCGGCCCAGCAAGCTGTTTAACGGGGGGGGAGGGGCTTGAAGCACCTGCCCCACTCCATTAAACATGTCCACCGCAAGGTTTAGCAACCCACTGGGTGAAGTGCCTTCATGCACACACTCACACATCCGTTGAAATACTACCAGCTTTTGAATTTCACTGCTGGCCGTTTTCACATTTTGTGTGAGCAATAATATCATTTGTAGGTATAGCTGGATCTGCAATCCTATATTAACTTACCTGGGAGTAAGTCCTATTTAACAAAGTGTGGATTACTTCTCGGTAGACATGCCTTCTCTGAAGACGTTTTATTACCAAGATGGAGAGGTCTAACTTCTCTTAGATCAAATCAAGCCTTCCCCTGGACTCTCTCTTTTAAACTTGTATTTGTACATGCTCTTTTCTTAAAATTTCTAACCAAAGAAAAATAAACCAAAGTAAAAAATCCAATAAACTAAATTCCAATAAATTAAATTATATGAAAACAGATTTCCCGATGTAAGTTACATTTACGACATTGAATGTACTTATACTTCTTACCATAGTTTCTAGTACTTTCTTATAACATATCGTACCATTTTTTCCTTGCTTAGTAGTATTTTATTTCCCAGGATTCTCAATGGATCCATGCCTGCCCCTTCCCCAGAATTCTGCTCACAAATAAATGAAACTTTGAGGAAAGTAGATGAAATTATTACATCTCCTGAGCCTCTCAGTAGAAGCAACACAGACATGTGATTTGATGGTGATGGAGGGGGGGGGAGAGAGAGAGAAAATTGATTTTCAAAAGCCTCCAGCAAACAGTGTTGAAATCTCTTTAGTTTTCAGTAATTTGAAAACCAGGCAAGAATATTATACAGGTGCTGCTTGCCTGTCCTTAAACTCCCTCTCTGAAAAATATATAATTTCATGTAACAAGGGTTTCCCTTCAGTAATGCTTGTTCGTCAGGGACATCAGCATTAAATTAGGACTTTTCAGTGGGGCATGTGGAATTCCTCCTCATATTTATTTATTAAATATATATGCAAATTTCCTCCTGGTGCAGAACCTAAGGCAGCTTGTTGTTTAGTTGTTTAGTCGTGTCCGACTCTTCGTGACCCCATGGTCCAGAGCACGCCAGGCACTCCTGTCTTCCACTGCCTCCCGCAGTTTGGTCAAACTCATGCTGGTAGCTTCGAGAACACTGTCCAACCATCTCGTCCTTTGTCGTCCCCTTCTCCTTGTGCCCTCCATCTTTCCCAGCATCAGGGTCTTTTCCAGGGAGTCTTCTCTTCTCATGAGGTGGCCAAAGTATTGGAGCCTCAGCTTCAGGATCTGTCCTTCCAGTGAGCACTCAGGGCTGATTTCCTTAAGAATGGATAGGTTTGTTCTTCTTGCAGTCCAAGGGACTCTCAAGAGTCTCCTCCAGCACCATAATTCAAAAGCATAAATTCTTCGGCGATCAGCCTTCTTTATGATCCAGCTCTCACTTCCATACATCACTACAGGGAAAACCATAGCTTTAACTATACGGACCTTTGTTGGCAAGGTGATGTCTCTGCTTACAGCATCAATTAAAACAGATGAAGGTTCAAAGTATAAATATTAAAACCAATTAAATAGGTAAACTTTGTTTTAAAAAGCAGTGAAAACACTGAAAACCATTCAAATTCTCACACATACGCAAAAGAAACATCACCCATCTCAGAAGACCCCGCCAGTTTATGGTCAAAGGCTAGTTGGAACAATGAAATCTTTGGCTGGCAGCAAAAGGAAAGCCCAGAGGAGGCCAGCCTAGTCTCATGGAAGAGAGCCCCACAATCTGGGAGCAACCACCGAGAAGGCCCTCTTACCTTCTCACCCAGTGTGCCTACAAAA
This sequence comes from Podarcis vaucheri, assembly GCF_965113315.1. Lineage (NCBI taxonomy): Eukaryota > Metazoa > Chordata > Lepidosauria > Squamata > Lacertidae > Podarcis > Podarcis vaucheri. Next base: position 41,802,650 of record NC_138752.1, read on the forward strand.
GTGGCAGAACCGAGAGGAAGGCCTAGAGAAAGCATTCTTTTTTAAAGGGACCAAATGTGTATTAAATGTGTCCTTTAGAGAAAAGTGTGCCCAAATATACATATAAATGCGGAACTGTTGAGGGAGTCGGGTATGTTGACCTGGAGAAGAGGAGACTTAAAAAATAAATAAATAAATAAATAAATAAATAAATAAATAAATAAATAAATAAATATTATTAATACCCCACCCTTCCTGGTTCAGAAAACCGGGCTCTGAGCGGATAACAACAAATTTAAAACACTTAATTGATGCAACCCAAAACAGCATAAAATACAGTATAAAACGTGAATAACAATAAATTCAGAATTCAAAAATCAATTTAAGGGGGAAATCCATCCAATAAACATTAGATGATCACCAGGACTAGCTGGCTAAATTAGTCCTATTTGGGCCAGCGAGGAGACCAGGGGAGAATTAGCTGTGGGATCCCAGATGTTATGTACTGAGGTTCTCACCCTAGGCCAGCAGGGGGATACTGTAGATAATTTTCACTCAGGTCTATATGCAAATAAGGAATTGAAAGTGACATTCAGTGATTGGATAGTTACAGAAAGTTGTTACTATTGCCTCGTAGTTGAGCTCTATATAAGCAGGTTGGCTGAACCCTTCAGCTCAGTTCTGTTCTGGCCTGTGAATAAACAAGAGCTGTTTGAAGAGTCGCTGTGTCGTCTGATATGTTCACCCACAACTTAACACCAGAGTGGGTAATCTTCATAAAAAGGGAAGGGGGAGGGAAGGAAGGGGAATAAAAGATCAGGCTAAGTTCAAATTGAAAGAGGTGAAAGGATGGCCATCTTAAAATATCTGAGGGGCTGTCACAAAGAAAATGGAGCAAGCTGGTTTTCTGCTGCTCCTGAGGGTAGGCCCTCAACCAATGGACCCAAATTACAAGAAAGGAGGTTCCAGCTAAACATCAGGAAGAACTTTACGGTGGTAAGAGCTGTTCAACCCTGGAGTAAGTTGCTTTGAAAGGTGGTGGGATCTCCTTCATTTAATTTTTAAAAAAACAAACAGAGATTGGATGGCCATCTGTCAGGAGTCCTTTAGCTGTGATTCCTTCACTGCAGGGGCTCTGACTAGATTAGGGTCACTTCCAACTTTACAATTCTCAGATTCCAGGATTCTTTGAGGCTGGAACCCGGCCCAGCAGCAAATTGGCAATGGGAACATGACGCACAGTTCAGCTCCCATTTTCAACACTGAAAGAGCTATATAGAGCAGGCTTCGTCAACCTCAGCCCTCCAGATGTTTTTGGCCTACAACTCCCATGATCCCTAGCTAGCAGGACCGGTGGTCAGGGATGCTGGGAATTGTAGTCTCAAAACATCTGAAGGGCCGAGGTTGAGGAAGCCTGATACAGAGTAACTCTGAATTCCCACCCCTAAGACACATTCTGGCTACGGAGTGAAGTTGCATTTCCATTGGAGTTCCACTTTGCAGTTTTGTCACTGGAATTTATTCGGTTCATACATATATTTCTGTCATTGTTGTTTTGTTTTTGTTCTTGAGCAGAATCTTGAATTATCATGTTTAATTCTTTTTTCTTTTTCTTTTGGTTTTCCATAAAGGTAAGAATAGTTTTCATGGCAGGGGCAAGGAAGCTACTCTCCAGAATTCCAGTTTTAAAGTCTTTTAGTGCTTTCAAATTGCCTTGTAGAATCATGAGTCAACCTTGCAGTGGATCTCCATTTCTGGATTTCTCAGACACTGAAGCCCTCTACAAAAATGTGCCAGAGCATTTTAATTTTGCACATGATGTCCTGGATCAATGGAGCCAAAAGGAAAAGGTAAGGGACTATCTGTCATGATTTCCTAGTATTATCAGTCAGTCATGCTGATCTTTATTGTTTATAGCAAACGGTCACTGAATATATATCTAAAAAAAAAACTTTATGTCAACAAAACATAAATTAGCATTAATTTTTAGCAAATCATCAAAACCTAAAGTTGCAAAGTTCCCCATTTCATTTACATTAATAAGTGAAGTCCCTTTGGTAGTCAAAACTGTTTTGAGTCAATGAAAAAGAGTAGCCTGAAAACTTCCTCACTGCTAGCTAGAGTTAAGAAAAGTTGTCCTGTTTGGCTTTTCTCGGTTTCTCATTTTTCCCGTCTTAAATTCAGTTCTCAACATTTCCCCCTCAGCTTACAAATCCATTCTGCCTCCTGCCTAGAAATGTCTGCATGGAATTCATCAGCATTTTAGTGTGAAAGTTCTTGTCTAACCCTTACATCCTCTGGTTTTTTCGTTTTCCCTTATTTAACATGCCAAGTGATGTTCAAAATTCTGAATGTTTTTGTATGTTTTCTTTTCCTTTGTATAAATGGCATTAAGACTGTTACTTGTGGTCTGCTTAATTCATTTCTGTTGTCCTGAGGACTTGAATTTACAGAGTATCAGATACGTTGCAAATTTTGTCTGTAGATAGTCTAGCTGTTTATGGGGATGTGACATCTATAGTTTGATTAATTTTATGCCTACTTGCTCAAAAACAAGTAGGCATAAAATTAATCAAACCATAGATAAAATATGAAACAGGATGTAAGGGATAGTTTGATTTTATTGGTGTCTTCTTTGGAATAGTTTATAGGGTTTTCTGTAAACCGCTGAGAAACCTTTTGCTGATTATTTGGTATATAAATCTTGTTAGAGAGATAGCAAAGTAAAATAGCTTCCATTTTTTTCCCATCCTTTGTGCCTGATAGGATAGAAAGAGACCTTCCAATCCCGCTCTTTGGTGGGTAAGTGGGAAAGGCGAGGAGGTGCGGTGGAGCTTTGAGGAGCTGGCATTCTTAACCAGGAAATCAGCCAACGTCCTCTCCAAAGCCTGCAATCTGCAGAAGGGAGATCGAATCATCATCCTCCTCCCCAGGGTGCCTGAGTGGTGGCTGATCACTGTGGGCTGCATCAGAGCAGGTCAGTCAGGTCCTCTTTGTGCTAGGAACTGACAGAAAGATCCATTTTTGCTGTGTCTCCTTTCTTTTTAATCACGCATTGTTTTGCTCCTAGGTGTCACCTTCATCCCAGCCACAACCCTATTGACTGCTCAAGACATCTTGTACCGGCTTCAAAAGTCTCGGGCCAAATGTATAGTTACAAACGACGCCTTGGCTCCATTGATCGACTCTCTTGCATCTGATTGCCAGTTCCTGAAAACTCGGATGTTGGTCTCCAAAGGCACCAGCAGAGAAGGATGGCTGAACTTCCATGACCTGCTGAAGTGAGAATCTCTGCTGCCTTGTTAAGCAAGTCAGGGATAAGTCAAAGAGTGAGATACAGAAAAACCTGGTGTCTGCAGTATTCATCACCTACATTAGGAAGATAGCCAATTACTTGCGAACATTTTTATAGCGGACAAAAGTGTATACAAAAACATGTATTTTGGGAGGAATGTCAACTAAAATGTTGCAGAATTTTCATGGGATTGTGGGTTTTTTTTAAGTACAGGGGAACCTCGGGTTACGTACCGTCCTCCTTATGAACGCTTCGGGTAACGAGCTCCGCTAACCCGGAAGTAGATGCTCCTGGTTGCGAACTTTGCCCTGGGATATGAGCGGAGGTCACGTGGCGGCAGCGGGAGGCCCCATTAGCGAAAGTGCACCTCATGTTAAGAACGGTTTCATGTTAAGAATGGACCTCTGGCACGAATTAAGTTTGTAACCGGAGGTTACCTCAGGATGCGAACGGGATCCGTTCCGGAGCCCCGTTCGCATCCCGAATGGAACGCAAGACGCGACGGCACGTCTGCGCATGCACAGGTCATGTTTCGCCACTACCATGCATGTGCATGACATCATTTTGAGCGTCTGTGCATGCGTGAGCAGCGAAACCCGGAAGTAACACGCTCCGTTACTTCCGGGTTGCCGCGGAGCGCAACTCGAACATGTTCAACCCGAAGTGCATTCAGCTCGAGGTATGACTGTGACTGTATATGAATCACAAGCTGATTCAAAAATGTGAGGAACTTGAGTTAATTTGAATGGAGTATCTTGGATGAGGTCTTCCCACTGCAACATTTTATTGCAGTTCGCACTTATTCGTTTTCTATTGGAATCCTAATTTCCCAGAACACCTTAAATTTACAAGATCACAGACCATTGATTTTGATTGCATCTACTCCATTCTTACTACTTGCCTACTTTTCTGTTTTTTAAAGTGCTGCAGACGGTGATCATCAGCCTGTCAAAACAAGGAGTCATGATCCAATGACCATCTACTTTACCAGTGGAACCACGGGTTATCCCAAAATGGTGGAACACTCCTGCAGCAGTCTGGGGATTGGGCTGACAGTTGTTGGAAGGTATCTATCTCTTTCTAAATCTTCAGGGGCAACAAACACAACAGAAAGTCCTGTGGCAGTTTAAAGAATGACTATTTAAGTGTGGTAGGGACGTGGGTGGCACTGTGGGTTAAACCACAGAGCCTAGGACTTGCCAATCAGGAGGTCGGCAGTTCAAATCCCCGCGGCAGAGTGAGCTCCCGTTGCTCGGTCCCTGCTCCTGCCAACCTAGCAGTTTGAAAGCACGTCAAAGTGCAAGTAGATAAATAGGTACCACTCCGGCGGGAAGGTAAACGGTGTTTCTGTGTGCTGCTCTGGTTCGCCAGAAGCAGCTAAGTCATGCTGGCCACATGACCCGGAAGCTGTTCGCCGGCTTCCTTGGCCAATAAAGCGAGATGAGCACCGCAACTCCAGAGTCGGTCACGACTGGACCTAATGGTCAAGGGTCCCTTTACCTTTATTTAATTGTGGCAAGAACTTTGATAGGCATGATGAAGTGGCCGTAATCTTTGTTTTAAGCTTAAGGCACAATAAAACTCCAGTTCTTAGTCATCCAAAGGAGAGCCCCAGCACAACTTTTTAAAGTAAGTGCACATTACCACAGCTTCGAACCATTTCCATCTCTCCACCTCCCCCATTCTTGCACCTGCTGTCCTTTAAGTCTTAAAATCAAAATATCTGATCTTGTCACCCTGTCTAGTTTGTTCCTCAAACATACGTAAGTCTAATAAATGTAACCGAGCAGTCGTCGTGTTTGCCTCCTTATTACAGGTACTGGATGGACCTGAATCCTTCCGATGTGATCTGGGGTTTCTCCGACACAGGCTGGATCAAATTCGTCTTCAGCAATTTGTACCCTTCGTGGATCCAAGGGGCGTGTATCTTTCAGCACGGCATGGTCCAGTTCGAGCCAACGACTGTTCTCAATGTAAGGCTAACATTGCCTTAAGGCAGGAAGCATTGGGGCAGAAGACTAAGGTGTCTGGGGGAGTTGCTCCTTGAGTTTTCTCCTTGAGCTCCAAACCCGGAAGAGTGGTTGAGAATTTGCTTTGGATTTGGATTTGATATCCCGCTTTATCACTACCCGAAGGAGTCTCAAAGCGGCTAACATTCTCCTTTCCCTCCCTCCCGCACAACAAACACTCTGTGAGGTGAGTGAGGCTGAGAGACTTCAGAGAAGTGTGACTATCCCAAGGTCACCCAGCAGCTGCATGTGGAGGAGCGGGGAAGCAAACCCGGTTCCCCAGATTACGAGTCCACCGCTCTTAACCACTGCACCACGCTGGCTCTAGACAGCATTCAGAAGGTTCTAGGTTCAATGACATCTCTAGGTAGGGCTGTGAAAGATTCCCTGTCTGGGACCCTGTAGAGTCGCTTTCAATCAGCGTAGACAAAGCTAAGCTAGATGGACCAGTCTGATTCAGGATAAGGCAGGTTCCTATACGTACTCCATAATAGCCTTGCCTGCCTTGCAAGAGCTATCTGGGGTCTCCAACAGAGGTCTTTCCCCAATACCTCCCATCTCATCCTAGGGGTGGAGAACATTTGTCAGCATCAAGGCCCACGTAACCTTCTGGGCAGTATCCCAAGGTCCACTTGCCAGTGGTGGGTGGGGCCAAAGGGGAAAGTGGGCAGAGTAATAAATGTAAATTGAACCTTTGGAAGTTCGAGAGCCAATGTGGTGTAGTGGTTAAGAGCGGTAGACTCGTAATCTGGTGAACCGGGTTCGTGTCTCCGCTCCTCCACATGCAGCTGCTGGGTGACCTTGGGCTAGTCACATTTCTCTGAAGTCTCTCAGCCCCACTCACCTCACAGAGTGTTTGTTGTGGGGGAGGAAGGGAAAGGAGATTGTTAGCCACTTTGAGACTCCTTCGGGAAGTGATAAAGCGGGATATCAAATCCAAACTCTTCTTCTTCTTCTTCTTTGAGATTAAGGGAACATCCCCACCAAGCAAAACATCCAAGAAGGGTTCATAGCAGGGACAGGGAGGGCTGTGGCCTGGAAAGAGTTGAGAGGTAGCTGGGGAGCATTCCAAGGGCTGGATAGAAAGGTCTGAAGGGCCATATTCTGCCCCAGTCTAAGGTTCCCCAGAGAGGCTAAGAATTTAACTGGGAATCTTCTGCATTCAAAGCTCTTCCCGCTGAGCAATGTTCCCTCTCCAGACCACAATTCACTCTTCTTGAGGGAGGCAGGAAATCTGTTTCCTCCATTTCTTGGTAGAAGTAAAAACAACAATTCAGCCTTGCAGGAAAATGTTTCCGACAAAAAGTTAAAAATCAGAAATCAACCCTGGTGAGACTTCTGGAATCACATGGTGCAATAGGAATGTGTTTGTGTTTTCCCCTCTAGACCCTCACCAAGTATCCAGTGACAACTTTCTGTGGCCCCCCAACTGTTTATCGTATGCTTCTGCAGCACAACGTTGGAAGGTATGGCAAACTCTGCATGGTAGCATCTGTGCATTTTAAAACTCAACACTAACTTCCTACTTTTTTTAAAAGTGCACTTCCGAGTCCCTCTGCCTGGGTTTACAGAATCATAAATTCAAAGAACTGCAGAGTTGGAAAGGACACAGAGGGTCGCATCTAGTCCAACCCCCTGCCTGTTTTTTCTTGCTTTTGTTTTAGCTTGTTTCCTATTAAATCCATCTCATTATTTATATTTCTTGCTTCCTTTGGAAATATTTCATAGAATCTTAGAATTGTAGTCGAGGGATGTCCCAAGGCTCACCTAGTCCAATCCTCTGCTATTTAATTTTCCATTGCTTTATTTCTTGCATTTACAATAGTTCCATTTTCTACTTCTTGCTTGCACTTGATAACATTTTTTTTTTTTAATTTCTGAACTCAATCCCACCCTAACCTGAGCATTGGCCAAGCTGTCCGGGACTGATGGGCATTCGAGTCCAACATTACACCAGCACTAGGTGTGCTAACTGGGATGCTATTGTACGCCTTGCTACAGAGGCAATAATCACTGTTGACTCCAAGCTTCTTCATACCCTCATGCAGATACAAGTTCAAGAGCCTGAGACGGTGTCTGAGCGGTGGGGAAGGCAACAGCCCTGAAGTGATGGAGCAGTGGAAAGCGCAGACAGGAGTGGGAATCCGTGAAGGCTATGGGCAGACGGAGACGGTATGTTGGCATTTGGCCATGTATCTATAGACAACAACAATAAACCTATGGTTACGTGAAACATACTCAATAAACACACAAGATGTAACTGGCTGTAAAGGTAAAGGGACCCCTGACCATTAGGTCCAGTCGTGACCGACTCTGGGGTTGGGGCACTCATCTCACTTTATTGGCCGAGGGAGCCAGCGTCATGTGGCCAGCATGACTAAGCCGCTTCTGGTGAACCAGAACAGCGCACGGAAACGCCGTTTACCTTCCCGCCGGAGCGGTACCTATTTATCTACTTGCACTTTGATGTGCTTTCGAACTGCTAGGTTGGCAGGAGCAGGGACCGAGCAATGGGAACTCACCCCATCACGGGGATTCAAACTGTCGACCTTCTGATCGGCAAGTCCTAGGCTCTGTGGTTTAACCCACAGCGCCACCCGCATCCCTGTAACCGGCTGTACTTTTGAATAAATAAGGTATACTATTCATTGTATCAAATTGTAGATTTCAACGGAAGTTCAACGGAAAAAGCAGAAGACCATTCAGTTCATTCTCTAGTCAGTTCATGCAAGGATTTCCAGAATATTAGCCTTGTTTCGCAACCACTACTATGCTATAAGATCCACTATCCTGCAATATTACATATGAGCCTGCTCTACTGATGAAGCCAAGGATGGCGAAACAAGGCTTATATTCCAGAAATCCTTGTCTTAGACTCTGTGAAAGGATTCTGCGGAACTGTAACAACCCTTCATGTGGATATTGGACTCTTTGAACAGACAGGTAGAATAGATAATTTTACATGTATGGACCTTATGCATGAACTGACTAGAGAATGACTAGGGAATGAACTGATCCACAGTTGAACTTTATGAGACTTCCGTTGAAACCTACAACTTGATACAATGAATAGTATACCTTATTTATCAGGTATCTATAGAATCACAGAATCACAGAATTGTAGAGTTGGAAGGGAGCCCAATGGTCATCTAGTCCAACCCCACTGCAATGCAGGAAACCTGCCTACTGCCGTCCCCGTGTGGGCTCGAACCACCAACCTTCTGGGTAACAGCCAAGCACAGCTGGCCCATTGTGCCAGCAGAAGCTTATCAAATCCAAATGCATGCATTCCCCAAAACACCCCACCTGGGAGAATGCACCTCCATCCATATTGGAGAGAATGGAATGGAGTGCCCTAGAAAAGGGCATTGCTGGCTGGTTGGAACCCTGTATAGGAAAAGTATACCTGAAGGAATGCCTCCACCCCCATTGTTCAGCCCCGTCACTGGGATCCACCTCCGAGGGCCTTCTGACAGTCCTCTCACTGTAAGTGGTAAAGTTACAGGGAACCAAGCAGAGGGGCTTCTTGGTAGTGGCACTGAGCCTGTGTAATGGCTCCCCATCAGATGTCAAGGAGACATCAGATGTCAAGGAAACATCTAAAACACAACTTCTAGAAGACGTCTGAAGGCAGCCCTGTGCAGTGGTACCTCGGGTTAAGTACTTAATTCGTTCCGGAGGTCTGTTCTTAACCTGAAACTGTTCTTAACCTGAAGCACCACTTTAGCTAATGGGGCCTCCTGCTGCCGCTGCGCCGCCGGAGCACGATTTCTGTTCTCATCCTGAAGCAAAGTTCATAACCTGAAGCACTATTTCTGGGTTAGCGGGGTGTGTAACCTGAAGCGTATGTAACCTGAAGCATATGTAACCCTCTCAAATGATGGGGCAGCCTCCAAGAAATATAACAGAGGTAGGGAACCTTTGGCCTTCCAGATGTTCCTGACTGAAGGTACCACTGTATCAGGAAGTTTTTTTAAATATTTGGCATTTTATTATGTTTTAATGTGTACTGGGAGCTGCCCAGAGTGGCTAGGGAAACCCAGCCAGATGGGCGGGGTATAAATAATAAAATTGTTGTTGTTGTTCCATGCCGCAACTTCTCCTGCAGACTCCAGCTTGTACAGTCCCTCACTCAGCTATGGCCCTTCCCCAAATCTGTAAATGGAAGATAGATAAAGTCAGCTGAAAATTCTCTAATCTGTTAAAAACCATAGTTTCAAAGAGTGTGAGAGAGAAACCTAATTGAACATTTACCATTTCTATACACAGACTATGTTGTGTTCGACTAGGAGAGATATGAAAGTCAAGCCTGGCTTTGCTGGAACGCCAGCTCCTCCCTTTGATGTCCAGGTAGGAATATTTATAATGCAGGGAAGCCATAACAGTCACCATAATAACCTATGTTGCCTGAGTAAACACCGTGATGTGCCCCTATTGCTCAACTAAAGAGACAAAACAGAAAAGCTCACATAACTGATGCTTGGGGTTCCATCTTTCTAGATAATAGATGAACATTGCAATTGCCTACCTCCTGGGGAAGAAGGAGACATTGCTGTTAAAATCAAGCCCAAAAGGCCCTTGGGTCTCTTCACCTGTTATGTGGTAAGAAACGAACCCTCTCAAATGATGGGGCAGCCTCCAAGGAATATAAGAGAGGTGGGGGACCTTCCAGATGCTCCTTACTGGACCTCCCATCATCCCTCTCCATTGACCATGATTGCAAGGACTGTTGGGTGTTGTAGTAGAGCAACATTTAGAGGACCACCCCTAGAATAAAAAGATATTGGGTGCTTTTTTCAGCAGATGTTAATAAGGCTGGGTGGGGGGGCTTACAAACCCGTAAAATGCAAAGCAAGCTGGCAATCGGTTTAAATCATTTGCGGAGAACCTTTGGCCCTCCAGATGTTGCAGAACTACAAATCCCATCTACCCCAGAAAGCACAGCGAGCAAGCTGGGGATGATGGGGGTTGTAGTTCAGGGCCAAAGGTTCCCTACATCTGGTTTAAACCAAATAAGTAAGGGAAAATATGATGGAGCAAAAATTGCTAGGAGAGTTCATACATCAAAAATTGGGGGGGGGGGTTACCCCACCTTGCTGAAAAAACAGGTCAGGAATCATAGCAGTGGATCATGCCATTTAACAACAGAATGCCTGGGTAAGCAGAAATGTCTTAGCCTAGTATCTAAAAGCTGACAATGATGGTGCCAGGCATGTTTCCCTGAGGAGAGCATTCCAGAAACAAGGGGCCACCACTGAAAAAGCCCATTCTTGTATTGCCATTGTCTGCACCTTCCTTGGAGAAGGCACTCGGGGAAGGGCCCCTGCTAATGACAGCAGAATCCATGTAGTTTGATAGAGAAAGATATTAGCCATCATGGCTATATGCAATCTCCAGGACCAGAAGTGCCATGAGTTGTATTCCATGCTAGTTCTTTGCAGTTAACCAAGTGTGAAAACTCAAGCGTCTCTGTGTTAACCAAATGCAAAAGCCAACTTTTACCCAGGAAAGCACTCAGTTTGAGATCTTAGAACATTCTGCCTGTGTTGCTAGATCTGTGATGGGCCCTTCACAAATGCAGGATACCATCTGATGTTGCAAGAATCAAGAGATGAATGTGCCTTTGTAGCTTTGTTGATCTCCACTGCATTGTTCTTAGGATGACCCTGAGAAAACAGCCGCAACAGAGCGTGGGGACTTTTACATCACCGGGGACAGAGGGTTCATGGATGAAGAGGGATATGTCCAGTTTGTGGCAAGAGCCGATGATGTTATCTTGTCCTCTGGGTATGCTTATTTTGTAAAACACTTGGCACTGCTGTTTTGTGTTTTTTTTTTGTTTTTTTACCGTGCCACAAGTATCTGCAATGCAAAAGTTGCAACACCATTAAAAGACTAGAAATCAAGCCAGCACTGTCCCTGGTAAAGTAACATCCATACATTTAAAGCTCATTCATTTCCCCAGAGAACCCTGGGAACTGCAGCTTGTTAAGGGTGCTGGGAACTGTAGCTCTGTGAAAATTAAACTGCAGTTGCCAGGGTTCTTTGGGGAAAGCTGTGGGTGGTATTTAACTAAGTTTTACGCAGAGTAAGCTCACCCAAATTAACAAGCATGACTAAGTTAGGCCCATTCATGTCCATACCGTATGTGTGCTCTAAGTAAAATTTAGCTGAATGATACTCTATGAGCTTTAAATTCAAAGTACAGTCATACCTCGGGTTAAATATGCTTCAGGATGAATATTTTTAGCTTGCGTTCCGCGGTGACCCAGAAGTAACGGAGCACATTACTTCCAGGTTTCGCTGCTCGCGCATGCGCTCAAAATGTCATCACACGGAAGCAGCGAATCGCGACCCACACATGCGCAGACACGGGTTGCATTCACTTCAGGATGCAAACGGGGCTCCGGAACGGATCCTGTTCACATCCAGAGGTACCACTGTAACGCTAAGGAGATGCTTCTATAACCACAAGTGTTTCTGTTTGTCTCACAAAGACAGGTCCCGGTCTCCCCAGCACACTTGGGGGTCTAGGGAGTGGAGGGGGAGGAGCCCTATTCCACTAGCAGAAACCTTTGTGCTGGCTTACACTCATGGGACCGTGCAGATGAATCCTTGCCCCTGGGGTGATGGGAGTTATAGTTGAACAATATATTGAGGGTCAAAGTCCTCCCCACGCCTGAATCAGGGTGAGATCCAATCTTAGCCCTATTCAGAGTGGACCCATTGAAATTAACAGACCTAAGTTAACCATGTTAGCACACACAAAGCTCTGCTCCAGGCTGATAGCTTGCCAAGATCTAACTTCTCCTTCAAATCTGAGGTATCGCATTGGGCCATCGGAAGTAGAAAATGCATTGATGGAGCACCCGGCAGTGGCAGAAGCAGCTGTCGTCAGCAGCCCAGATCCTGTCCGAGGAGAGGTACGGTGCTCTCTCTTCTTCTACTACTACTTCTTCTTCTTCTCCTTCTCCTCCTCCTCCTTCTCCTTCTTCAATATTTTTGTCTTGAAAGATTTTCACTAAATAACAAAAATACACCCAGTGTCTCTATTTTCAAATCGTTGAGTCCTTCATATAGGTCAGTTACAATCAGTATGAGACATTTTTGTTATAGGCAATGTGGGGTTGTAGGCAACATGCAACTCCATCTGAAGTATAAGCCTGGAAATTGGAAGTTAAAGCTTCTATGTTCCTGCTCAGTCTCTGGTCCAGGAGCTAAGTGTGGATGGGCAGCTTCTAGGCCTCTGCGCTTCCTTCTGAGGGTTGTTCTTCTTTGGACTGGTCAGCCCTTCAAATACCTGCAGGGCCAATGGTACCCCACACCTGAAAAAGATGGCACCTTCACAATAGAGGGCTATCCCAGGACATCCTAGGAGGAATGAGTCTCATCTTGCTTCCTCCCTGTTTCGTTTTCTATGTACAGCAGGGGGCGACTGTGTGTCCAAGAGAGCATTCAGTGATGTCTGAGCCCCCACCATTAGCCTCAGGTGGGACAGCCCAGACCTACATTCCCCATCTCTGCAAGAGCTAGGTTTTTGTCAGAGAGGGAGGCAAGTACAGTTGATAGTATCATAGGAAGTTTCCTTATTCTGAGCCAGGCCATTGGTTCATCTAGCCTAGTATTGTCCTCACAGACTGGCAGTGGCTCTCCAAGTTTGCAGGCTGGGTTCTATCACAGCCCGACCTGGAGAAGCTGGGACCTTCTGCAGGCAAAGCTCTAACCACTGAGCTGCAGCCCTTTGCCTCATTTCCTCCCCTTTCACACACACAAGCATGGCTATCAATTAACCTTGCCTCCATTCGCCTTCATTGTAGGTTGTGAAAGCTTTCGTCGTCCTGTCGCCAGTTTATCAGTCACACGACAAAGAACAATTAATTCTTGAACTGCAAACACATGCCAAGAAAGTGACAGCTCCTTACAAGTTCCCCCGAAAGGCAAGTACAGTGTTCAGAATTACTCGGCGTCAATCTCTGGATCTTGGGTGGAGCGAGAGACAATGTTCTTAAGAATGAATTATGAATGATCCTAGCCTAGCAATGCTTCCAGACTCTGGTTTCAGACAAGAGTCACATTTAAAAGCAAACTTACCTCATTTGTGCTGGCCTTTGAAATTTGTGCTGCTCTGAATTTTACGATGCAGTTGTCCAATGGAGTTGTGCATTCAAAATGCATATACTGGAGTAAATTTGCATAGAAGCGCAAAAATGCATTATATTACGGGGAGCTGATCTGCCAAAAAAAAAAAGTTTATATTTGAAGAAATTTGCACACAAATGGTCGCGAATTTTCATGTGCACGTTTAGAAATGTTAATTCGCAAACTGATGTTGAAATGTGAAGAGCTGAATTTAAGATTGGAAAAACGAAAAACAGAGATAAATCAAAATTGACATATTCACCTGTCCTCTGGTTGCTGGAGATTGAACCTGAGACCTTTTGCATGGAGAAAAAAAAGACGTGTTCTGCCACTAAGCTACAATCCCTCTCCAGTGGCTCCTATTTAAATGTGTATTAGCTCTCTGAATATATATTACTGTTATAATGCACCCTTCACCAGTGGGTCTCAAGCTGGGTTAAAAGGTAAAGGGACCCCTGACCATTAGGTCCAATCGTGGCCGACTCTGGGGTTGCGACACTCATCCCGCTTTATTGACTGAGGGAGCCACTATCCAGCTTCCGGGTCATGTGGCCAGCATGACTAAGCCGCTTCTGGAAAACCGGAACAGCACACGGAAACGCTGTTTACCTTCCCGCCAGAGCGGTACCTATTTATCTACTTGCACTTTGTGCTTTCGAACTGCTAGGTTGGCAGGAGCAGGGACCGAGCAACAAGAGCTCACCCCGTCACAGGGATTCGAACTGCCGACCTTCTGATCGGCAAGTCCTAGGCTCTGTGGTTTAACCCACATTGCCACCAGCGTTTTTTAAAGGGAAATTCCCTTATTCCAAATAGGATTGCTCACAAGAAAAGGGAAAAGTTGACAGCTATGTTTTAAGCTCCAAGTTTGATACATTTAAACTGCCGGAGACCACTGCAGCATTAGGAGAAGTGTGAAGTCAGTACATTTGTCCAAGACATGCAATGGATCATTTCACAAAGGAATTTGCAATGCCTGAATTCCTCAACCGTTCAGATGCAGAAATTCAGCTGCTGTAGCATTTTTGCTGCATGGAGCTGAAAGGAGGGTCAAAAACTCCCATGGCTAAGCCTCTGGCTCCCTTACCCCAGATTCAAGGCCCAGGAGTCTTTCCAGGAGAGGTGGGGACAGCTGGTCATCCTGTGTTTTGTTAAGACTTGGATTAAGATTTCCCTGTTCCACAAAAGTTGGTTTTTCACAATGACTAAATGTAACTCCAAAAAAAGTTGATGTGTTCAGTTTATCCCTCTCTTTTAATCCTTCAAAACAGGTAGAGTTTGTTCAAGACCTACCCAAGACAATTTCTGGGAAAATCCAGAGGAAGGAGCTGAGGCTGAAAGAGTGGGGGAAAGCCTAAAGAGACTCTGAAGCTATCAAAAAAGGACTGATTGTCACAAAAATATCACAGATGGATAGGTGATGATGCTCCATTTGCCTTGGTGGCTCTTGGGTTGCCATCACTGTACAAAATTCTAGTGTCTCTCATGGCTATAAAATAGGAATTTATAGCCTATGGGATATTAATTGGCCTGTTGGTGTCCTTCATGGTCACTTAAATTTCTTTGCTGTATTATAAATTAATGGTTAATTATTGAAATGTTAGTGCTGTAAATGGTATTATGATTTTAATTATGTATTGTGGTTATTGCGTTGCTGCTTTTGGGGTGTTACTCTTTTGTAAACTGCTTTGGATACAAGTTTGCAGAAAATGCAGTATAGAAATAACGTCATGATTATATTATATCGTTATTATTTTATCATTATGAGCTGAAGAATTTCTCCTCTCCTGTCAGTATATATCAGTATTGTATTGACATATCTTAGGGAAGTAGCAATCTGAATGCCAATCTGAATAAATATGGAAAGTTGGTTTACATAAAATAGTGTCTAATGAATAAAATGCCTTAGTAGCTTACACTGCCGTTGCAGAAAAATAAAAGAGCAATCTCATGAATTGTTTCAACTTACACAATACATTCAAACCTGCATTGCAAGGACCATAAGCATAAATTACAGGTGATGAACCTTGGGCCTTTCAGATGCTACTGGACCATAGCTGTCAATGTTTTCCTTTTTTAAAGGGAAATTCCCTTATTCCGAATAGGATTCCACACAAGAAAAGGGAAAAGTTGACAGCTATGTACTGGACTCCAATCTCATCAGCCCCACCCTTGAGTTCCTTTACCAATAATTCAGGAATTTTCACCACTGTAACTAAGCCAAATTTTACTGTCTGTGTTTTCTGACTGGTGTATGGAAAAGCACATGAACCTGACCTTTAAAGAGTTTGTAAGTAAACTAATTTTAACTTGTTAAATGTGTGATTGTTTTCTATGCTAGGGGAAGAGGGGAACTTTGGATGAAATGTAGAAGGGCGTATTTTAAAGGTCTAACAGTCTATATTTCCACACTTTGCTTTGCTGCATATTATGTGATTTTAAATCTCTGCTGGAGTTCTCTAACCAAAGAGTACTTGCCCAAAGCCTGGATCTTGGCATCCAGGAATTATCTTTTTATACCATTTTCCCCCACCCCTTGCCACAACACTTTTTGGTCTAACTGGAATCATTTCTCATCATAAGATTGTTTTGAAGTTAAGCTCTTGTGCTCCTGAGCTCCAAGACTCTAAGATCTGCAACTGGATGACCAGGTAGTTGAGTCAACCCAGTTGGATACTTCACCCACATATCTGAGGAAGTAGATGCTGGTTTATGAAGGCTTATGTCTTATTTTCTTTTTTTAATAAACACAGTCTTTAATGTGCCACAGACCCTTTTGTTCCCCTGACCCTGATACCACAGACTAACACAGCTACCTCTCTTCTGTTTATTTATTTTTAACATGCAATTTAGACAAACAGAAACAGACAAAATTGCTTTAAAGAGTGGGTGAGAGAGGTGGTTTTGTCAGCAAATGCAAGCTTATTCAGCTGGCTATCTTGAGCCAAGATAAGATAGCCTTAAGCCTGGTCTTAAACTGGAAGGTTGTCTTTTAACAATAATGGATATTCTAGGGTCTGGAGTGGTTGCAACACTCCTGCAGAACACTCCTGATGTTTTCCTTTGAATTGTGTTCAGTCCACCATTCTCACCAATTCACCATGGATAGATTGGTATTAGGTAGTGGAAAGCCCATTTTGATGTTTCCACTGGTGAAAGTACAATTACAGCATCCTGCGATGGGGATCTGAATGCAGGCCAGATGGAATCTCCACTACTTCTTCCTCTCTCTCTCTTTTTTGAAAACATTGGGTTTTTTAAATCATTTCCTTCAATGTAACAAGGAACAATAAAAAGGAACAAATAAATCAGCAATAAATAATACAGTGGTACCTCGGTTTATGAACTTAATCTGTTCCGGAAGTCCTTTCTTAAACCGAAACCGTTCTTAAACCGAGGCGCGCCTTCCCTAATGAGGCCTCCCGCTGCCAGTGCCCTTCCACTGTTCAGATTCCGTTCTTAGACCAAGGTAAAGTTCTCAAACCAGGACACTACTTCCGGTTTTGCAGAGTTCAAAAACCGAATCGTTCGTAAACAGGACTGTTCTTAAACCAAGGTACCACTGCAAAATAAAATAAAATCATCACACACAGAGTGGGTTATATACACATGTATGCACAACACAGGCATGTATATGCATGTGGTATACAGAATAATTTAAGTGACTGAAACTAAATAAAATAATGGGCCTACACAACAAGAAGAGGTACAAAATGTTTAGGACTGAGGTGAATGGTTAGACAAGAAAGGCAAGCGGTATCTCAGAGGATATTTAGTACATCCAGGTTGTATGAGGTAAGTCAAGAACCGCATATTTTCAAATTTTTCAGATTCTTGCAGTCCTCTGAGAAGCCTCTTTCACTGGGTCAAGCTTTTATTGCAATACCAAATTCTAGACTTCACTCTCCCTCCAGAGAGAACACAGAATTATGTTTCCAGTGGTGAGCTATTTCCATCTTAGTAGCCAAAGGAAGAAATAAAATAAAGTCTTTGGGGGTTAAATCATTCATGTTATTCAGGAAGATAGAGCGCAAACCAAACCAAACCAGGGTCAAGGGGAAGGCTCTGACGAACAATAGTGGAGATTTGTTGTAAAACTTCACCCAAGACAGGTCCAAAGGTAGACAAAGGTAACCATTCCATTGCACCCCCTCCAGCAACTGGGTGTGAGGTCAGCATTCATCTTAGACAGACATTTTGTTAAAGCAAAATAAAGCCTAACCTATCCTCTTGCTGACCAGTCTCTCATATCCATTAATTTATTTTACAAATATTTTAACATAAATTAATGGACTAAGGGAGCGCTTTGGGATATAAGTGATAATCTAGTAGAACATTAACACCAGATTGCAGAACAATTGTAGAAAAAGGTTGCCCAATGTCACTGAATGGAGTAAAAGTTAATGTTTATGTTCTTAAACCTTAAACATTTTCAGCTAAATCTGACTCTCTTAAACTCTGGTGACTTTCCTTTTGCACTTCTTCCCAGAGTGTAGGATGTGGTAAGTATGTACAGGTATATATATATATTTTATACTATTTCTTGTTCCAGTCTGAAAAAAACAAGAAGTTTCCTTTAGCAAACTCAGATGGCAGTAAATGGGGTTTCTGAATTTCAGACCTATAGGTATGCATCTAACAATGAAACAATCTAATCTGACATAAATATATAGGTCCCAGTGCCCAACTAAAGATAGTCATAAAAGCAGTCCAACTGAAATGAGCTATGAGTAATATTTTCTTCCAGGTATTTTTTTTTTTTTTTTGAAAAAAGAACAACTTTAGACACAACCATTTTTTTAATGGATCAGAGCAAAGTTAGGTTGTGCATTTAAACCCGAATTGGTTATCTTGCTCAGGAGACCAGACCCTGCCCACTGGACTTTTTGCTATAAGAAAACAGAGCTGGAAAATGCACTGGGAAGTGTGGTGTAACAATTGCTTGATGCAACACTATATAACAAATCACCAATATTCAGTAAGCAGTTGACATTATCTACCCTCTGCTGCCCACAAACATAAAGTGTAGCTGATGCTCGTGAGCAGCTAACTTTGGTGCATTCCGGTCTATCACTAGCACACTTTATCGACAGGGTCCATTGCAGGTTGTACTTTACACACAGTTAGCCTCCTATTTTCAGCATGAGACTGAAGGAACTAATACTCTGAGCTCTTCTGCCCTGAAGAAAGATCCTGGATCTGGAGTGAAGTTGCATTTCCATTGCATCGTTCCAGTTGCATCCATCTTTCTTTTCCATATACTACAACATCAGTGTTTGTTTTCTGTTCTTGAGCAGAATTTGGAATGTTCTTTTTTATCCTTTTGGTTTTCCATAAAGGCAAGATCATTCACGGCAGCTGCAATGAAGCATCTCTCCAGACTTTTAAAACCTCTGAGTGCCTCCAAATTGCCCTATAGAATTAAAAGTCAACCTTGCAGTGGATCTCCAGATTTGGATTTCTCCGACTATGAAGCTCTCTACAAGAATGTGCCTGAACATTTCAATTTCGCAAGTGATGTGCTGGATAAATGGAGCCAAAAGGAGAAGGTATGAAACTCTGTCTGTCATGATTTCTTCCTAATATTATCAATCAATCAATCAATCAATCAATCTTTATTACGGTCCAGAGACCCAACAAATCATTACAAATCAATCCATAACTTTGTTGCATTGTGCAAAATATGAGCAGGCCAGGGCTGAACTGATATTACCCTTGCTGGTACCTTTCCTGGGAAAATCAGAGGCTCACTATGTCAGGTTCCTACTGGAAGACCGGACAAATGCTAGAACGTTAGCAGTGGCAAAGTTTTTATCGGTGGTTGCAAGAACAAATGAGCCCTATATTCTAAACAAAATGCTTGACTAATATTATCAGCCAGCCTTTCTTTGCTGTTTACAGTCAACAGTCATTGCAACAAAAACAATTAATCCAGGTGGAAGTGAGCATCAATTTTCTGATCCTCAAATCATCTAAACTTAAATTTGTAAAATTCCCTGAATCTTTTAAATTAAAATGCCCTTTTGGCAGTCAACACTGTTTTTTTTAATAAAAAAATACCGGTAGCTTTCTTACTGCTGGCACATATAACATTACTCTATAGGTAAAAAATGAAACCATCTAATAATATTATGTCATCCAATAAACAGAAATGCATTACTACTGCAATGCGCTCTACGTGGGGCTACCTTTGAAGGTGACCCAGAAACTGCAATTAATCCAGAATGCGGTAACTAGACTGGTGACTGGGAGTGGCCGCCGGGACCACATAACACCGGTCCTGAGAGATCTGCATTGGCTCCCAGTACGTTTCCGAGCACAATTCAAAGTGTTGGTGCTGACCTTTAAAGCCCTAAACGGCCTCAGTCCAGTATACCTGAAGGAGCGTCTCTACTCCCTTTGTTCAGCCTGGACACTGAGCATAGCTGTCAACTTTCAGATTTGAAAATAAGGGATCAGCAGCCTTGAAAATAAAGGATCAGCAGCCTTGAAAATAAAGGATCAGCAGCCTCACCTGTCCCAGGGACAGTCTACGGGATATCTAACAATCCGGGATAGCAGCGGGAAGCAGTAGGAAACAGAGCTGGAATAAGGGAATTTCCCGCAAAAAAAAAAGGGAAGGTTGACAGCTATGACACTGAGATCCAGTGCCGAGGGCCTTCTGGCAGTTCCCTCATTGCGAGAAGTGAGGTTACAGGGAATCAGACAGGTGGCCTTCTTGGTAGTGGCACCCGCCCTGTGGAACACCCTCCCATCAGATGTCAAGGAAATAAGCAGCTATCTTATCTTTAAAAGACATCTGAAGGCAGCCCTGTTTAGGGAAGTTTTTAATATTTAATGCTGTATTGTTTTTAACACTCGACTGGGAGCCGCCCAGAGTTGCTGGGGAAACTCAGCCAGATAGGCGGGGTATAAATAAATTATTAGTATTATTATTATTATTAACCTTAGAATGGACTTGAGCAACTGATCAAATCTCTCCATCATGTTAGTTCCTTAGTCAGGGTTACCCTTCTTTGAACTGCAGTATTTCTTAGGACACAGTTGATAGTGCTATTAACTTAATTCTAGCATAAAGAATACACCTGGGCGATACATTGATTTAATACGGCATTCATACCACTATCAAGGAAGCTGAAAATAGAGGTGGGAGCAGGAAGTTGATTCAGTTTGAATTTAAAGGTAGACTTACGTAATTTGCATTTCCTGAAAGAAGGTTCAAACCAAATGCAGCCATCCTTCAAAATCTGCAGTTTTCCAAATTTTGCAATGTGGCCCTCCAGCCAAATAATTTGTACAGACATGCATATACTAGTTTAGAGCTATTAGATTATATTTTGGTGAAAATGGAATGCAAATATGCATTATATGAGGGGAAATTATTTTCAAAAATGTTTATATCAGGATACATTTGCGCTAAAATACTGATGAATTTTCATGAGGGTTTAAAAATAAAAAACTGCAAACTGATGGGGAAATATGGAATCTTGCCAAGCCTATCCACATGGTTCAGAATTAGATCCCTGCCACTGTACTCAACAAGACTTTCTCCAAAATAAGTTGGAATGAATTGGAATGCAACATCAGATTGTGACATCAGAATAAAAGTCCATTTCATGTTCATTGTTTTATTTTATCTATAGTTTGGTGAATGTTATGCTGACATAGTTTGTATGTTTGATCAGTATTTACTTGTGAATGGCTTGTTTTCTTTTCTGTAAACAGCTTAGAGGCTTCTTGTTGGACAAACAGTAGATAGATTTTTGGGTAAGGGTTTCTACTCTGCATGCAGAAGGTCCCAGGTTCATTCCCCAGCTTCAGGGAATTGGCTTCCCCCCCCCCATTGTAGTAGATAAGCAGGACAGAGGAAAAGGAGTCTTCTTACCAGTTAGAAACTGCAAGAGAACAAAGAAAGCAGCCCCTAGAAACGGCGGTGCTCCCAATTAAGGATCACACCCCTTTCCATCCCTATTAATCTTCGTCATTCCTACATCTTGTAATCTGAGCTTGTACCTGCTAGTATTGCAACGTCTCATTCTCACATTGCAGAATGTTGTGGGTTGCCTTTAATTACTTAATTGATTTATGAGAATGGGAACTATTTAAATGCCTCCTCTCTCTCTGCTCCTCTGCTGAAGAAGATGGATGTGAGAGTCATCTTGTTTTGTTATTTGCTTTATACATAAAACCTTTCATGTTACTATTCCAACCACAGTTGCTTCTGCTGCATTCTGCTGTAAAGGACTGAGTTTACTATCTGCAAACGGGCTTTTAAAGCTCACAGTACCCTCTATGCTTTCTGTTCTGACACTTTCTGAGCCTTTCTTGACCTTGGACTGAGCGGAGGAATGCTGTCCAGAGACTGAGAATCTGTTAACCCTCTCTCTTCCAGTGTTTCTTCTCCTAGCTGTTCCCCATCTAGTATTTCCCAGCTTCTGCCTACTGAACTATGCCCCTCTGCAAACCACTGTTCCAAATCTATACTGTCCTCCTGCTCCTGAGAAGATTCAGGAGCAGGAGGAGGGGAATGACCGCTCCCCGCATAAAACGGGGGGCGCCCTTTGCGTGGACGTGGGCAGCCCCTGGATCTGGAGCGGCTCCATCAGCATAGGCTTGGCTTTGCCTTCCCTCAGGTGGGATACCTGGAGGTCTCCGCCTACCCCAGTCAGTTGTCCAATCCCACCTGGGGGAAGCGTTGCCAAGGAGACCAGGCCAGGTAGGGGAGGGATTACCTGCCCACACAATAGAGGGAGGATCTTACCTGGGAATCCTCACTCGGCTCCAGAGCTTCTGAGAAGATTCAGGAGCAGGAGGAGGGGGAAACTCCCACCATTCCTTCTCAGTGCAGCCCTCCTCAGCATGGTCCCTGACAGCATCTCCACATAAAGCTGGGAAAGACGTCCATTGGAAACCCTGGAGGGCTGCTACCAGTCAATGTAGAAGATACTGAACTATATAGATCTATGGTCTGAATCGGTATCAGGCAGCTTCCTGTGTTGTAAAACGAATAACTATCTCCCATATACTTTCCCATCTTTTGTACCTGATAGGATGGAAAGAGACCTTCCAATCCCGCTCTTTGGTGGGTAAGTGGGAAAGGCGAGGAGGTGCGGTGGAGCTTTGAGGAGCTGACATTCTTATCCAGGAAATCAGCCAACGTCCTCTCCAAAGCCTGCAATCTGCAGAAGGGAGACCGAATCGTCATCCTCCTCCCCAGGGTGTCTGAGTGGTGGCTGATCAGTGTGGGCTGCATCAGAGCAGGTCAGTCAGGTCCTCTCTGTGCTAGGAACCGACAGAAAGATCCATTTTTGCTGTGTCTTCCTCTCCTCTCTTTTTAATCATACTTTGTTTTGCTCCTAGGTGTCACCTTCATCCCAGCCACGACCCTATTGACTGCTAAAGACATCTTGTACCGGCTCCAAAAGTCTCGGGCCAAATGTATAGTTACAAACGACGCCTTGGCTCCATTGATCGACTCTCTTGCATCTGATTGCCAGTTCCTGAAAACTCGGATGTTGGTCTCCAAAGGCACCAGCAGAGAAGGATGGCTGAACTTCCATGACCTGCTGAAGTGAGAATCTCTGCTGCCTTGTTAAGCAAGTCAGGGATAAGTCAAAGAGTGAGATACAGAAAAACCCGCAATCTTCATCCTCTAGACAGGAGATAAAGGAGATAAGTAGCTATACAGCTTTTAGAAGACACCTGATGGCAGCCCTGTATGGGAAAGGGTTTTAAAAAAATGTTTAATGTTTTATTGTGTTTTAATATACAGTCGTACCTTGGAAGTCAAACAGAATCCATTCCAGAAGTCCGTTCAACTTCTAAAATGTTTGGAAACCAAAGTGCGGCTTCTGATTGGCTGCAGGAAGCTCCTGCAGCCAATCGGAAGCCACGGAAGCCCCATCAGACGTTTAGCTTCCAAAAATAGTTCACAAACCGAAACAGTCACTTCCGGGTTTGCGGCATTCAGGAGCCAAAACGTTCGGAAACTAAGCTGTTTGGAAACCAAGGTATGACTGTATGTTGGAAGCCACCCAGGGTGACTGAGGCAACCCAGTCAGATGGGAGGGGTATACATTATTATTATTATTATTATTATTATTATTATTATTATTATTATACCAGGAAGGTGGCCAGGGTGATATTCCTTCCAGATGTTGTGCCCCAGGCACCATGGTCAATGTTCAGGGGTGATAGATATTGTTGCCCTGCAATAAATGGATGGTATGAGGGATTTGGCCTGGAAAACAATAAAAAAATAACCAGTGTTTGCAAACCTTGTCACCCAATCAGTAGGGCTTGCCTGATACATTTTTCTGCTGGAGAAGAACAGGATCATGCAAAGGGATGGGGGAGGGATTTGGTTTGCTTCAGATTTTAGTGTGAAACTACCTAATTCACAATTTCTGAAACAATATGTGAACTCAAAGGCAGCCGTTTTCAACTTCTCTGAAAATTGTGGTGCAATTGTCCCACCAAATACTGTGTACAGAAATGCATACAGCGTGTGCATAAATATGCACATATTAGTGAAAATTACAGCCACAAACCATTGTGTGAGGAAACATCACTTGCAAAAATGAGCTAAACAGGCAAAGGTGTGTGCAAAAAATATGTATTTTGACAGAAAATGTCCACTAAAACCTTGGGAGAATTTTCATGAGGGCTTAAAAAAAATAAATCTCAAACTGATGCAGAACTTAAGACTGGAAGAATGAGAAGCTGATGTAGATCATAATGGAGTCTTATGGACGAGGGCTCTGTACTGCAACATTTTGCTACAGGTCCCACATATTCATTTTCCCATTTGTAGTCTAGTCATGCACACCAGAAGCCAAATCCCCATGCTACTCAATTAGTATAAAAATGCCTCTCATAAATGAATAAAAATAAAATTGACCAACAACAAGTTCAGGACAAAGGAAAGCATTACATAACAGAACTACTTATTGGATGCTACCAGATGTGGGAGATGTTCCCTCTATTTCTACTGTTCAGAGATGAGTGTTGATCTTTACGCAGCCAAAACAGCACTATCCATGCAGAAAGTGGGATCCTTCTGTAACTGAACCATTTGGTAACAGACACATCCAAATCCTAAAAGAAGCTGAAAGAATTTCACAATTTGAGCTTGCAAGATCATAAACCATTTTGACCACATCTAGTCCACTTTTACATACCTGCTTCTCTACTTTAAAGAGCTGCAGGTGATGATCACCAGCCTGTTAAAACAAGGAGTGAAGATCCAATGATCATCTACTTCACCAGTGGAACCACGGGTTATCCCAAAATGGTGGAACATTCCTGCAGCAGTTTGGGGATTGGACTAGCAAGTACCGGAAGGTATTTCCTATCCCTTTCTAAATCTTCAGGTGCAGGAAACACAACAGGGAGTCCTATGTGAGGTTTGAAGAGTGACAATTTTATTGTGGCAGAAGTCATCTGATGGCCTCCTCAAAAAGCTTAAACCACAATAAAGTGTCAATCCTTGGATACCCAAAGGAGGGCAGCTGGACACAGCTGGGCTGGCTTGCTGATGTTATTATGCAAATCTATGGTGTGACCACACTTGGGGTGCTATGTACATTTCTGGCCACCTCACCTCAAAAAGGATATTGTGGAACTGGAACATGTTCAGAATGTTAAAAGGAACCTGCTAGAACAGGCCAGTGTGTTCAGTCCGATGCCCATAAGAAGCCTCCAAGCAGGATCTGACTGCAATAGTGCTTTCCCTACTTGTACTTCCTAGCAATTGGTATTCAGAGGTGTGCTACCTACAACATAGAGATAGGACACAGCAGTCTTTAGACAAGCCTTATCCTCTGTGAAGATGTCTAATCCTTTTTTAAAGCAATTGAGGTTAGTGAACATCTCACCAAACACTGCCAACACAGCTAATCACAGTTTCAGGGAGGTTGTTTAAATCTGAGATATTGCCCAACCTTGATCAGCTTAAAGTCACCCCCCCCCCAAACCCCACATCCCAGCAGTTGCTGTTCTTTAAGTCTTAAAACCAAAAGATCTGACCACATATGACTTTGTGTTACATCTCGTGTGGCCCTCAGACATTGGCTGTTTAATTAAATGTAATTCTAGGGCACTGATCATAGAATTGTAGAGTTGGCAAGCACCCCAAGAGTCATCTAGTCCAATTTCCTGCAATGCAGGAAAGTCAATTAAGCATCCATGGCAGATGGCCATCCAACCTCTGCTTAAAAACCTCCAGTGAAGGAGAGTCCACAACTTCCTCTTGAACAGCTCTTACCACCACAAAGTTTTTCCTGATGTTTAGTCAGAATCTCATTTCTTGTGACTTGTAGCCATTGGTTTGGGTCCTACCCTCCAGAGAAGGAGAAAACAAGCTTGCTCCATCTTCCATGTGACAACCCTTTAGATATTTGAAGATGGCTAGCACACTGCCTCTCAGTCTCCTCTTTTTCAGGTTAAACATACCCAACTCCCACAACCGTTCCTCATAGGACTTGGTTTCCAGACCCTTGATCATCTTGGTTGTCCTCTGTACATGTTCCAGCTTGTCAACATCCTTAAATTGTGGTGCCCAGAATTGGACACAGGATTCCAGATGTAGTCTGACCAAGGCAGAATAGAACAGCGCTGTTCCTTCCCTTGATCTGAACACTATACTTCTGTTGATGCAGCCTAGAATAGCATTCGGTCTTCTTCTTTTCTTCACATGTACAGCTGACAAACCAAGTGTTCCCCATCTTATATTACACTTGTTTGCCTCCTTATTAACAGGAACTGGATGGACCTGAAAGCTTCAGATTTGATGTGGGGTTTCTCCGACACAGGCTGGATCAAATTTGCCTTCAGCAATGTGTACCCTACATGGATGCTAGGGGCATGTGTCTTTCAGCATGGCATGCTCCAGTTCGAGCCAACAACCGTTCTCAATGTAAGGCTAACATTGCCCTATTCAAAAGGCAGGAAGCATGTAAAATATAAGATGTGTGAGACCTCCTGAATCACACGATGCATTTGGAGTGTGTGTGCTCTTCCCTCCTAGAGTCTTTCCAAATATCCAGTGACGATCTTCTGTGGCACCCCAACTATTTTCCGTATGCTTCTGCAGCACGACGTTAGCAGGTACAACTACCTGGCTGTGGTTTCTAGAACTCCACCCTAGAGTAACTTGATTCCTGTTTGTTTACCTCACTTCAAAGTCACTCTGCCTGGCTTGAGTCCAGTGATGGCTGGTGCCTGTCGGAACTGGTTGGGCAAAAGACAGGGAGGCCAACAGTAGGTGGAGCCAAAGAGAAAAAACTCCCCTACTGGTTCTAAGTAAGAACTCTATGGGAGATGACTGAGGGTAGACTTTGATGGGGCACTGCACAATTTGCCTGAATAGACCAGCCTCTGCTGGCTGAATCTTTCATTGTCCTTCCCCTTTTCAATTTTACCTCTATATCTATAAAATTCTCAGAGTGTGGATCCAGCTGAGGCCAAATTGGCGCCACTCATTCTTTGCTTTTCCGTGTGTTCTGGATAAAAGTCGGATCTGGTAGAATTAAAACGGTTGTCTCTTTTTAGGAAGACTAAATGCTTCTTCATATCCTTGTTCAGATACCAGTTCAAGAGTCTGAGACGGTGCCTGAGTGGTGGGGAGCCAACCAACCTTGAAGTGATTGAGCAGTGGAAAGCTCATACCGGAATAGTAATCCGTGAAGGCTATGGGCAGACAGAGACTGTATGTTTGCATTCAGACACAAACATATATGCCAATGAGCAGCAGAAGCCTATCAAATCTGTATGCATGCTTTCCCCCCCAAACTCCCCAACTTTGATATGTCCCTCAGTCCATATTGATCATACATAATTCTTATGCAGCACGTTCATGATTTGTCTGCACAGGTAGAAATGGGGGAAAATTGACACCAGAAGCCCAGGCTCAATGTGATGCCAAGAATATCTGATTGGGTGGGGTGAGGGAATGGAATGGAATACCCTGTAAAAGAATGTGGCTGTTGGTTTTTGGAATCCTTTGCAAGAAGACTTCACGGTGCAATTTTTTTTGCAGGTCTAGCTTGTATGATCCTTCCCCAAATCGGTAAAGAGGCAGATGGTTAAAGTCAACTAAAATTTATCTGATTCACTAAAATCCATAGTTACACACACACACACAGAGAGAGAGAGAGAGAGAGAGAGAGAGAGAGAGAGAGAGAGCTGATTGCACATCTACCATTTTTTCTCAGACCATACTTTGTTCAACCCCGAAGGATATGAAAGTCAAGCCAGGGTTTATTGGACCGTCATCTCACCCCTTTGATGTCCAGGTAGGCATGTTTATAACACAGGGGAGCCGTAATGGTCATCTTGGTTGTAACAGCCCATGTTGTATGATTTAATATCACGATACCATATTCTAGTAAAACTTAACACTCAGCTAAAATGACAAAATGGAAAAGCTTGCATAACCCACCCTTGTTTATCTTTCTTTCTAGATAATAGATGAACATTGCAATCGCCTGCCTCCTGGGGAAGAAGGAGACATTGCTGTTAAAATCAAACCCAAAAGGCCCCTGGGTCTCTTCTCTGGCTACTTGGTAAGGAGCATAGGTGCCAATTCCCTGGGGCCCTAAGCACCCACAAAATTCCCCATGACGGGGCTGGGCACCCACAAATTTCAGTGCCAAGGCCATGCATGCTGCATGGCACCCATGAACCAGGCACCCACGGTCACAGGGCCAAGCTGGTAAGGCGGGACCCTTTCAAATGGTTGGGCATTATTCAAAGAATATATGATCCTAAGTGTTTCCTCAGCAGACACTAGGAGGACAAAGACTTCACCAAGACTACTGGCTTCATTTTTCTGCATTCTTGCTTAATGCGCTGAGTTGTTTTTATATTTTTGTTCATTCATTTAAGGTCCCAGGGCAGGTGGCAAAAATAAAATACACAATTATAAGACACTTGTGACCAAAAAGCAAACAACTTAAAAACAATTCCCTATATCAAAACCATTCAAGAATGTAGAAGCAATTGATTTCACCTCTAGAAACATTAAAAAAAAAATAGTTCCAGTACGGATGTCAATTGAGGTAAGAAATATATCCATTTAAAGGACTGTTGAAAGAGGAAGGTCTTTCAATGCTTATGGAAGCTGCCTTCCTGGAAAGAAGTTTTTGGATGAAAGTGTAATTTATGGATTCTTAAAAGTAAGTAAGTAAAAGTTTTAAAGGGGTATTCACCAAATTCATGGAGGGTGTAATTATTATTATTTGTTGCTTTCCACAATAAAATGACTCAAATTGACTTGCAAAGCCATAATATGACCATCAGTTGATGGGAGCAGCAATGGGAGGGTGTACAAGAATAGAAAGACCTTTTATCTGATCCAGCAGGACTCTTTGAGAATGATGTGAACAAATGTATGAATGTTGTGGAGACGGGAGAGACTGAGACATCATTAAGCCCCAGCTTGAGGCTCCCGCTTTCTTGCATACATCTTTGACATCTCCAGGAAACCAAATGTGAGAGCCAACTCCTCACCCACCAAACACACACACACACACACACATTGAATTTGTTGTCGTAGGAGAACATTCTGTCTGTGTTGCTAGATCTGCAACAGGCCCTTCACAAGGGCAGGACACCCCTTGAAGTTGCCGGAATCGAGAGATAAATGTTTCCCTCTTTGGCTTTAGTGATTTCTGCTGCATTGTTCTTAGGATGACCCTGAGAAAACAGCCTCAACAGAACGTGGAGACTTCTACATCACTGGGGACCGAGGGATCATGGATGAAGATGGCTACATCCAGTTTGTGGCAAGAGCTGATGATGTCATCTTATCTGCTGGGTAAGCCTATTTTATGGGCACTTGGAAGTGCCCATAAATAAAATGACTCAAATTTTGAGTCATTTTATTTGCAGCAGAGGTGGGGGACATTTTTCAATCTGAGGGCCACATTTCTTCCTGGCGACCTTCCAGAGGCCACATGCCAGAGGTGGGTAGGGCCAGAGGCAAAAGGAGGTGGAGCAACAAATGTACATTTTACCTAAAGCAGGTTAGTTTCTGCACGTACTTTCAAACACCCTTCTTTAGCTTCCATCCAGGGAAGCAAGAGGCATTATTGGTTTTCAAAGTCACGTTCTAGCAAGGCAAAATCACTCAAGGAGGATGCAAACCAGGGCTGGCAAAGAGTGTGGCCTGAGGAGAGTCCTGAGGGCCAAATGGAGAGGCCTGCAAGGCTGTGTCTGGCTCCTGGGCCTGAGGTTCCCCACCCCCAATTTACATCATGCATACATGTCACCCCATGCACACCAGTCTCTAGGCGACTCTCAAACATGAAACAGTAAAAGACCATGTTAAAAAATTGTTGGCAGAGATCAAACTGGTTTCACACCACATGTGAACAGTGGCATACCTGTCAACTGCCCCAGAAAAACAATGTTTTGAAAGGTTATAAATATAAAAACTGTCAGGGACTGGGCTGAGGTGGAATGGTGGAGACCGCCTCCCCAGCCTGACCCTTCCAGAGAAGAAGACAGTTCAGAATTACAACAGGGGTTTGAGGGAGGTCACAGCTCAGAGGTAGATGAGGGGAGAAGTTGGGAAATAATGGGAGAGGAGGAGCAGGCAGAGCAGGAGCAGCTGGCTGACATGCTGTCACTAGAAAGCATTCCAGACCCACCATTTCCCAGAACCCGGCAAGCCTTAAAAGTAGGAGAGCAAAGAGCTCAAAGACAGGGCACCCATAGAGGAGGTGGGAGAGAAGGGGGGTGGAGATTCACTGGGACAACGCCATTATCCAAGAGGCTGTGTTCCAAAGCCTCTCTCTGTAAATATTGAATAAAAAGCAGATGGTAAGAAACTTTTCTTTGTCTTTGTGCATTCCCGGGCAACCAGCCATGGGAGTTGCTGGCAGCCACCTGACAAAAACCAATTCCAAACAACATGCTTCAAATCAATTCAAATTCAGAGCAGAGACAGACTTTAGAAGGCTTGTGGAAAGGAGTAAACATATTGGTATGTAATGAATGAAGCTTTGCAGGGTTAAAGAAAGAGAAAAATGGTGTAAAAAGTATAAAGATAGAGGTAATCTACATTAGACACAACAACTTAGAAAGAGTAAAAATGTCGAGGTCTTAGAACAAAGGAAGGAAGTCAATATGTGTATATGTATGTAATGATTAGATTAGAATGATGATATGGTTTTATTTGTAGATGTGTGTTTTTGTTTTTTGTGTTCTTTTTTCTCTTGTGTTTTGTTGTTTTTCCCTTGTTTGTACTGTTTTATTTTGGATTCAATGTTTGTAATTTTTGTTGTAATTTTGCATTGATATTTTTTTAAAAAAAAAGAATGCTTGTGGAAAGAGGAGCATCTTTAGCAGCCTCCCGAAAAGGACTTTTCTCCAAACCAAGATACTGTATCCCAAATGTTATAACCTTTCCTACTAGAGGAGTTGCTCCATCATCTTCATTGTTTTTGTTGCCTTTCTCCAGTTCTGCAGTATCTTTTTTGGGGGTGAAGCATCCAGAAAAGAATTTAACTTGTGACTCTCAGTGTGCAAAGCATGTGTCCTCATGTTGAGCTATGGCCCCTCCTTGTTAGGTATCGTATCGGGCCCTATGAAGTGGAACATGCCTTAATGGAACACCCAGCAGTGGCAGAATCGGCTGTTGTCAGCAGTCCAGATCCCATCAGGGGAGAGGTAACATGAAATGGACCACCATCTACCGTCAGCACCTGGACAGCAGACTGAGCAGGCAGACATGTCATTTGGTGACAATTTCCCATTCCCCACCCTCCTTATGAGGAGATGCACTATATTTCTTCTCAAACTATTCCTGTTATTCCCAAATTTGCATGAATACATATCCATTCACATATATCCATTCACTGCACGCAGGTGGTGTAGTGACAATACAGGTTGTTTATTATTATTATTATTATTATTATTATTATTATTATTATTATTTTCCATTTTTATGCAAAATCTTGTGGGTTGTGAAAGCGTTGATTGTGGCCTTTCTTTTATTTTTTTGGGGTGCTAGGTTGTAAAAGCCTTTATCATCCTGTCGCCTGCCTACGAGTCACGAGAGAAAGACCAATTAATTTGTGAGCTGCAGGAACACGTCAAGAAGACAACAGCTCCCTACAAGTACCCCAGAAAGGTAAGAAGAGGGTTCGCTGTTCCTAGGCATCAGTCTTGAGGCTGGATTTAACAACAGGCAACCCCAGCTAGCAGCCTTGGGCGGCGGTATAGCCTGCCAACTCCAACATTTGAACTGCCCAGTCATGATCAGGTGGGGAGGAGCAGCCTGAACAACAGACCAGAGTCAGGAAGTCTTCACTGCTGTCTAGGAATAAAAGCCTTGGACACTCAGTACAGTCATCCAAAGAGCAGCGTCCCTCCATTCCCTCATACTGCTGTTGTTTAACATGTCATCAAGTACAACTCTGTATACAGAATGAGAGTGTATTGCACGCTAAATAGCTCAACACAGCACATACTATAACTCCAAATAATGCAAGCTCAAAGAATATATATAAATATACAGTCTCAAATCAGTCTTGAAGAGATATATACAATCTTGCAAATTACTATTCAATGCCACCAGGTTCAAGAGTTCAGCTGTAATGTACTGAAGGCCAGAGTGCAGATTTCTGCGTTAAATCTTGCAGATAAGAAACTGTGTACAAGGAGGACTCTGACAACGAGACGTCCGGGTAAAATCTCTGTCTCGTCTTCCTCATTCAGTGCACTGAGGTACAGGCAACTTAATGCTCACAATTAGGTCAGGTCCTGCCTTGCTTGGGCACTCAGCTCCTGGTAAAATGCTGTTTAGCATGTGTCTTAACCTTGCTTTTGCTTCCAGGTGCACCCTGTCTATTGACCTTGCTATGGTTAGAAATAATAGTAATAGTAATAATAGTAATCTTCTGGGAGCAAATTCCACAGCTTATGTATGTACTGTATGAAGAAGTACCTCTTATTATCTGTCCTGAATCTTCGAACATTCAGCTTCAATGGATCACCCTGAGTCTAAGTCATTTAAACACTTCTATCATCCTTTCCCCTGGGAAAGGAATGACTACAATGACCAATAAAATGTGCTCATTTTTTTCCCTCTCTCTCCTTGATCTTTCAAAACAGATAGAGTTTGTTCAAGACATGCCCAAGACAATTTCTGGAAAAATCCAAAGGAAACAGCTGAGGAAGAAGGAGTGGGAGAAAGCCTAACAGGACTCTGAAACCAGCATGAAAGGACTGGTTTTTATTTGTCTTAATAGTCTCAGAGATAGATAGATAGATAGATAGATAGATAGATAGATAGATAGATAGAGTGGTGCCTCGCAAGACGAAAAGAATCCATTCTGTGATTCTCTTTGTCTAGCGGTTTTTTCGTCTTGCGAAGCAAGCCCATTGACGGATTAGCGGATTAGCGCTATTAGCGCTATTAGCGGCTTTTAGCGGCTTACCTGCTGATCGGATCAGCTGATAAGCAGCTTAGCGGCTTAGAAAAAGGGGGGAAAGGGGAAAAAACCAGCAGGAACTCGCAAGACATTGTCGTCTTGCAAAGCAAGCCCATAGGAAATTCGTTTTGCGAAGCACCTCCAAAACGGAAAACTCTTTCGTCTAGCGAGTTTTCCGTCTTGCGAGGCATTCGTCTTGCAGGGCACCACTGTAGATAGATAGATAGATAGATAGATAGATAGATAGATAGATAGGAGATGTAAACTGTTTGCCATCAGGGAAAATTAGATATCACCAATCACCTATCAGCATATGGTAACATTAAAGGGTTTCTGACTACGCACGAAGCCTGACGTCAGCGATTCCAAATCACTTCAAGGTTGGATTACTGTAATGCACTCTGTGTGGGGCTTCCCTGGCACCTGACCCAGAAACTGCAGCTAGCCCAGAATTCTGCAGCGTGGCTGCTGACAGGAGTAAAACTCCATCTGCATATGACACCTCTGCTCAGAAATCTGCTCCGGCTGCCCATTGGCTATTGCGACAAATTCAAAGGTGTATATTAGGCCCATAACAGATTGGAACCAGTTCGTTTGTGAAATCACCTTACCTCATACATGACCACGCAAATTCCCCCTACACCTAATCTTTCCTATCTCCTCCTTTAAGTAGACATTCCATTTGTTTGCACCTCCTGCATGCACAACGTGTGCCAGTGGCAAACATGGGGCTTTAAAATTTCAGCTGCGCTCTGTGCAATGCCAAAATTTGGCACTTCCCATGCCTTCCATTTTGCATCAATGTTTCAGCACCCTCTCGACTCAGCACCCAATGCGGGCGAACCAGTCATGCTCCCCTAAATCTGCCTCTTCGTGTGCCCAACTTCTGCACTGTGATTCCTTACTGAATATCCTTACTGAATGGGCAGTGGAACCCAATCATCTATTTCTTAATCTGTTCAAGGTTACAATTGCAAAAACAAAATAAAAAAGAGCTCTGTTCATTGCCAAGCTGTGCTTAATGTTGTTTTTAACCATACATCACCTGAAGCAAAAGGACGTGTGCAACCTTAGTGTGCTCATTTGGTTGTTTATATCATAAGCATTCAGTGAAACACAGGGCAAAGGAGGTGTCCCCTCTCTAAATAACTTTGCTACCCATGCCTTCAAGAAGACCTTGGTTCTCTTTCATTGCCACAAAGCCAAGCTCACGAACACATCTGCTCAGACGCAGCCTGGGAGAACAGCAAACCGGTCTGATGGCCAAGCTGCCAATTATCTTTCAGCAAAGACCTCAATGGAGTGATTACTGGGCAAACAAACAGCAGTTCCCAGAAGGAACGGTGCCAAGTGCCGCCCCGCAGGTGGATCTATAATACCCCAGCACTTTGGGGGATAATGCTGTGTTTCTACAATGACTAAGCTTTTAATTGATGCTGGCGAGGGAGACGAGGTCAGCTTTCTTCCATCTCATAAGGGCAACTCACATTAATAGCTGGTAGGAAGGACACTCCTGTTGGGTGCAGAGGGCATCTCCATATGCCCTTTCATGCTTCATGCTTGCTAAACAAAATGAGAGCAGTGAGCAGAAGACTAGGTAAGAGCTAACTCCCAAGGAAAGCATTTGTCACTGGTAATGAGTTCTCCAGGGGACGAGGCTCTGCTTGTTTGGCACAGATACCACCTTAGCAACACAAACAACAGAAACATATCGCCCTGCTTATGGACTTCCCCATAGAGACCTGGTTATCCACCATAGGAAGCAAGATCCTGGACTAGATGGAGCCTGGATGTGGGGGACCATTGGTCCTCCAGATGCTGTTGAGCTATCATCTTCATCATCCTCTGATGGGAGTTGTAGCTCAGCAACATCTGGAGGGCCAAACGTTTCCCACTCCCAAGTTAGACTTTTGGCCTGATCCAGTAGGTGTCCTAGGTATGTATTTAGTAAGGACAGTCCCTATTATGTAGTAAATGGCTCACTGCCCATATTCATCTCATGGTGGTGATCGGCTCAGGTTTCAAGAACATAAGAAGAGCATTAAGGACCAGGATCAGGCCAATGGCCCGTCTCGTCCAGCATCCTGTTCTAGCAGTGGACAACCAGATGCCTGTGGGAAACAAGCAAGCAGGATTCGAACACAAGAGCACTCACCCCTTCTTGTGCAATAATAATAATAATAATAATAATAATAATAATAATAATAATAATAATATTTTTTTATTTATAGCCCGCCCTCCCCAGCCGAAGCCGGGCTCAGGGCAGCTAACAACAATAAAATAATACAACATTCTAAAATCATTTCATTATAAAATTAATTCAAATCAAATTGATGGCAAGCTGCATCTCCAGTTTCCAGTTCCTGGCTTTGGGCAGTATTCTGTCCCAGCCAACAGTCCAAGATCAAGTGAGGCATGTGTAATGGGGGGTGGGCTTGTGGCAAGTCCTGAGATACCAGATCACATACCAATAGCACCAGTTCCAAATCCAGAAATGTAAAGATTATTGTGCTAATTTTACTGGTTATAATGCTAGCACTTCTTCCCCAGTTTCTAATATTCCTTTTACACTGCAGCACCACGTTGTGTTATGGAACTGAGGCTTTTTTTAAAATAAATAAAAAAAATCAACATTCCACCACATTGTGCTAAAGTTTAAAAGGGCAAGGAAAGACCTTATTTTGCAAAACTCAAGCAATTTTCCCAGTTGCAAATGGATTCCCACCCCCCTCAAAACAATCAACACCAGAAACAAGTGCTAAATCTCCACTAGATTTCCAGAAGTGGCTTTCACATTATGGGGACGACCACCCAAAGTGCAAAAATGAACAAGCAAGCAGCACAAAGATGGACTCAGGTGTCATCTGAATGCAGTCAGACTCAGCTCAGGTTCCAGGAAGGCAAAATCAAATACAGCAGAGGGCAAGTCTGGACAAACAAGGTGAACATAACACCTAGTCTACATGATGGGCTTGAATACTACTCCTACATACCCTCCAAGTGTCCCCATTTTCCAAGAACAGTACCAGAATTACAGAAGCCATCCCAGTTTCTGATTTCATCCCAGAATGTCCCGGTTGTCCTTTCTCTTTCCCTCCATGTCCCGGAGAACAATTAAAAATGGTATACTTCTGTAGTTGCAAAAACGGGAGTCCTGTTTATATGGAGAATAAATCCCTGAACCAAATGAAGGAAATGTTGATGCTGGCATATAATCTTGAAGGAAAGACTCACCAATCCGCTTTCAATTCTTTAATTCCAATGCTTCTGTAGCCAGCAGTTTCTTTGGAAATGCAGTGCGTATCTATTTCTTTACAGCCATACCTTGATTCTTGAACGGAATCAGTTCTGGAAGTCCATTCAACTTCTGAAAACATTCGAAAACCAAGGCGCGGCTTCCGATTGGCTGCAGGAGCTTCCTGCACTCAAGCGGAAGCCGTGTCAGACGTTCGGCTTCCGAAAAACGTTCGCAGACTGGAACACTCATTTCTGGGTTTGCGGCATTCGAGAGCCAAAACATTCGAGTCGCGAGGCGTTCAACAACCAAGATATGACTGCATTGTAAATGGGACCTTACACTGTCTACTCAGAAGTAAGTTCTGCTGTGTTCAAGGGATGCATTATTATTTCTGAGGCTTTTAAATGGTACACCTGGTAACTCCCTGTTTGTTCCTCAAAACAGAAGCATTTTTTTTCTTTATACCCGTATGCTGTCCTCTCCTGAGATTTCCCATCATTCTCCCTCAGTTTTGCCAGGGGAGTCAAAATTCATTGAAAACATGGTACTTGGAGGCAGAATTATGCAGATTGATTTAATGTGCCTAATGTATTCATAACAAAGAATGGTGGTTGCCCTAACCGATGGCTTTAATTGAATCACAACTCCATCCCTTAATAGATGTTTTAATATTTTAAATAGCTATGCCCAAGGGCCTTTGTGCAGCTCAACAAACTTATGCTAAGCCATCATTAACTTTAGGCATTTTGCCCAAATTGCTATGATGAGTGGAAACAGTACAGTGCTAAGGCACAACTGGAGCAAGAAAATGAAGAACCACAGAGGAAAAAACAAGAGGAGATTGGGGACAATGGTGGCTCAGTATAAAAATATGCTTGTTCTGTTCTTCATTGTAAGTGAGCAGGTATTGTACCAGGGCTGGTGTCTGCAAATGGTATCCTTGGGCAGTTGCCAGGGTCCCAACAACCTGGTTCACAGCTCTGAGAAATGCTAGGCAGCAGGGTCTAGCTGCCATTTTAACTTCCCACACTGTCCAGAACCAAACATCATTCTGGGGCCTTGTAGGAGATTAAAATGGTGCCCCCTGCCCATCTTGAACTGCTTGAAGTAGTACAGCTCCCTGACACAACTGCCAGTTGAGTGTGTCAGGGTCCACAAGCAGAGGGGGAGGCCACCAGAGAGTGTCAGACTAAAATCTGGAAGACCAGGCTTCAAAACCCCATGAACCTCAACTGGGTGACCTTGGACCAGTCACTGCCCCTTAGTCCTAACCTACCTTGCAGAGTTGTTGCATGGATAATATGGAGAGGGTTAGAAAGAGCCATGTACGCTACCTTGAGCTCTTTGAAGATATATGCTTTACTGAACGAATGAATGAATGAACCAACGAATGAACGAATGACCGAAAGAACGAATATTGGCATTGGCAGTCTGAATGGGAGTGTTTTCCTCCAATCCAAATATTTTTATTTATTTATTTGGAGGTGGTGAATTATAAACCACCCTTTATTCAAAACAGGATTCCAGGGTGGCATGCAAAGAAATTTTAAAATGACAGAAACATTGCAACACAAACTGATACGAATAAAATTAAGAAGACTAAAACTGTTCAACAATCAAAAATGACTGCTAGTAGTATCAACCCCAGGCAATCTGCATAAGGTCTGGAGTGGGGAATACGGGGTTAAGGGCCCCACATCACCCCCCACCAGCTGCTACGTCCGCCATGGATGCCAGTTACTTACTTAAAAAAAAAAAATACAACAATAACTAGGAATTGTTAATTGTATGAATGCCATCCTGTATAGTTCTACCTGCACCACAAAACTTCCTGAACTCCTATATTAGCTGTCTCCGCCCCCCAAATCTCTGCTGGCACCATAGGGTGAAATTATAGCTTCACCTGCAGCGGATTAGTTATTGATCTGCAGTGAGAGGCCAAGGAAAGGCAGGGCTAGTATATGTTTTCTTTTCTGCTCTTCGAGGCTTAAAAAAAAAATAAAGGATCATTGGTGAAACAAACAACTTCATTCTCACAGGGGAATAATCCTTTCCTGCGAAAGGCCCTTATAGTACGAACAAGACTCATACGCTTTGAAGAAGCCGGATTGAGGAGCAGGAGTTGGCCAGAGGCTCTTTCCATCTCTGGTGGTGCAGGATGACATCTTGTCTAAGCCAACTGCCTCCAGGTAACAATGGCTTGCTTGCTTTTGAGTTATCGGTTCTTCCATGCACACCCTGAATTTGTTTGCGATTTCTTATCTATCCTTGCAACAGTCCTGTGAGGTAGGAAGGTTGCCTAGCACGAACTTTCTCATCGCTACTCCTACTGCCAAACTAGATGTGATGTCACACTTTTTAAAAAATGGTAATAACTGGATCAAGAGAAGTCATAGGAGCTTTATGTTTTAGACTGCTTTTAGTATTGTGTTGTAAGGTTGTCTTTTGCTGTTGTAAACTGCCCTTCAGGGTGAAGGGCAGGTAATTAATAATAGCAATCATAAATAATCATAATGTAACTCTTTGCCCCATCCGTAATACTGATTACAAATGTTGTAGGTATTGGGTTCAGTTCACATACAAAAGGTGAATCTAACTAATTCACCATTCTCAAAACAATATGTGAATTGAAGCGCAGCCATCCGTTGAAATTTGCGCTTCTCCAAATTTTGCAATGCATTTCTCAAACCAAATAATGAGGACAAAAATGAATATGCTAGCAGAAGGCGCACAGAGACTTGCATATATTAGTGAAAATAACATACAAAACTTCATTGTGTTACCCAGGACTTAAAAAAACCAAAAGCTATGAATTACTGCAGAAATGCTGAGAAATGAATTTAAGATTGGGAAAATGAGACCCTTAGAGGGGCAAAATTGACAGATCCTTCCATCCGCTAGTCAGGGATGTTGTATTTGCATGCCCTGTGTGTCTATTTCGTATTCTTTTTAAATGTGTATACTGTTTTTTGTGCATTTAACTGTTTTTTCCCCATTTTTATTGTTCATTCCAATTGGGTAGAAGGCAATTAATAAATTGTTAATCCTCCTCACCATCCTGCATTGCATATCCTATACAATACAAATATAAATAAACATCCAAGACAGATATTAAAAAAAATACATTTGGCTGGAAAAGCTGGCTGGAACAAAAATATCCTTAGTTGTTTCGAGAAATTATAAGTAGTGGCTACAGGAGCTGGACTAGATGACATCTAAGCCAACAGTTCTATGGTTCTATAACAAATAATGATTCGTTTTCTCTTTTCTTGAAGGACCAAACCACCCATGATCCCAGGCCCACTCACATTGCAACATGCAAATCTTACTCAAGCTCAAAACACTCAGGCCTGTCTGGAGCTGCCCACCACTTTGCAGGGCATTCCAGAATGACAACAAGAGGTTCGCTTCACTTGACCTTTCACACTACGAAGCTATTAACCGGGGTGACAAGGAGGTCCCAGAGTACTTTAATTTTGCAAGCGATGTGCTGGATCAATGGTCCAAAGCTGAAAAGGTAACCTTCCTCCCCACTCAGGGTAGCCATTTCCTGCTTTACTGGGGTGATATGCCAAGACAGTGCTTGAATTTGGGAGGAAGGGGGGTCCAATAAAGAGAGACGCCTCATTCCTGGCCTCTGTCAGTTTTTAGCCAAATTGCATCCCCTGTAACCTTCAGAAAAGAGTAGCTAAGTGTCTCAAAAGATAAGGCAACCGGGAGCCCTCAACCCACTTAGCCACTTAGCTAGGCAAAAACAGTCATCTTTCACCAGGTCTTTGGCTTTTACTTACCCATGTTCTCTTTGAGTGAATGCGATGTTTTAATCTAGCTCATGGGTAGGCAGACTAAGGCCTGGGGGGCAGATGTGGCCCAATTGCCTTCTAAATCCGGCCCACAGACGGTCCGGGAATCAGCGTGTTTTTACATGAGTAGAATGTGTCCTTTTATTTAAAATGCATCTCTGGGTTATTTGTGGAGCATAGGAATTCATTCATTTATCCCCCCCCAAAAAAAAAATAAAGTCCAGCCCCCCAGGAGGTCTGAGGGACAGTGGACCGGCCCCCTGCTGAAAAAGTCTGCTGACCCCGGTTCTAGCTTGTAAAAAACAGCTTTCTGATTTTTCTTTGTTTTATTTTTCTCCAGTTTTAATGTATCTGTTTGCTTGATTGTTTTTACTGTAAATCACTTAGTTACTTTGGTTAAAAAAAGAGTGACCAATAACAACTTATTGTTATTGTTTTTATTGTTGTTGTTGTTATTATTACCGCTGCTGCTGCTGCTATTACTCTGTTCTGAAGGTTGCTTACACAAAGCTTACGTGGTGGTTAAATTGTGCCCAGACTGTACTGAGCATTCGTTCCGATTTGTTTGCACAGCCTGCATTTACGTATTGGTAAAAGGGCTGAAACTTTAATTTTTTGCAAAGGGGGGCTGCTTTGTATGATACAACCTTATCCATAAAGTCTCTACCATAAACTGGAGAACACCGTGAAACTGATGCTGTTTTGCAGGATGGAAGCAGGGCATCCAATCCAGCCCTCTGGTGGATAGACGGCAAAGGGAAGGAAGTGAGATGGAGCTTTGAGGAGCTGGGAGTCCTGTCACGGAAAGCGGCCAATGTGCTCTCTGGCCCATGCGGTCTGCAAAGAGGAGACCGAGTAATTCTAATTCTGCCTCGAGTCCCAGAATGGTGGCTGCTGAATGTGGCATGCATTCGGTCAGGTAAGCACCTCTTGGGTGCTCTGGAAACTTGAGAAACTGTTGTGGGTGCCAGTTACAAAATGGCTGCTGTGGGGTTGTATGTAGTATGGTATAAATTGGCTGCTGCATCTAAAAAGGAGACAAAGACACAAAATGGACCATGGACCAGAGATTCTCCACCACTGCTAAGCAGGTCTGGGCCTGCGTTCCGTCTTAGAAGAAAAGTGGGTGTATAGTCCATCTGTCCCCACATACACTTTTCTTCTATACGCCCAGGGATGGAAAGAAGAAAAAGTCCCATCGAAAGAAGAATGGATAATGAAGATGATGGACTATGCAGAGATGGCAAGGCTGACCAGGAAGATTGGGCACCAAGAAGATAACAAATTTAACAGAGAATGGCATAACTTTATAGAATATAATATTAAAGAACATTGAAAATCTTTAAAAACATTTGCAGGATTTACATAACACTTTACATAACAACGGATAAAAATGAAGTATAACAATTTGGATAAATGTAATTATATGCAAGTTT
This sequence comes from Podarcis vaucheri, assembly GCF_965113315.1. Classification (NCBI taxonomy): domain Eukaryota; kingdom Metazoa; phylum Chordata; class Lepidosauria; order Squamata; family Lacertidae; genus Podarcis; species Podarcis vaucheri. The sequence continues at coordinate 41,843,988 of NC_138752.1, forward strand.
GACCAAACTGCGGGAGGCAGTGGAAGGCAATGGAAGACAGGAGTGTCTGGCGTGCTCTGGTCCATGGGGTCACGAAGAGTCGGACACAACTAAACAACTAAACAACAACAATTATATGCAGTTTTAAAAGGTGAATTTTGGAAGCCAAGGGAGGGGTGCAGGGAAGTCTGGGGGTTCAGGGAACCCCATAAAGGTACTGATATGACCATGGTTTTAGGAAAGTGTGTGTGTGTAAAACGTTTTCCTTGTTGAATCTTTGGGGGGAAAAAATTCTAAAAAAGGAAGAAAAGTGGGATAATAAAGTAAAAACAAAAGTGAATCCATAAAACCTAAACACCATTTTGAATGTGTTGGTCTTCTAGGGATTGTGTTCATGCCAGGGACACCTCAGCTGACGGCCAAAGATATCCAGTACAGACTCCAGGTTTCGAAGGCCAAATGCATCATTACTCATGACACCTTGTCCCCTGCAGTAGACTCCATTTCATCTTCTTGCCCCTTTCTGAAAACAAAGCTGCTGCTCTCCGATGGCAGGAGAGGGGGCTGGCTGAACTTCAAGGAGCTGCTTGAGTGAGTAACAGTGGCTTTATTTCTATGGCAGGAGAAATGTCCTCGTAGGGTTCAGAACCGGCTATGAACCCACATCTCAACATGCATGTTCCTCATTGCTTCCTCCAAAGAATCCTGGGAAATGTAGTTAAGGCTGCTGAGTTGTTAAGAGACCTCTCTTCCCCTCAGAATGCTACTATTCCCAGACTGGCTTAGCAATCAATTCCTCTTTCCAGGGGATGCTGGGAACTGTAGTTCTCTGAGGGGAATTGGGGTCTTCTAACAATTCTCAGCACCCTTAACACCTTACAGATTTTTGGGGGGAAGGAACGGCTGTTTATAATATTATAGAATCAGAGAATTATAGTGTTGGAACGGACCATGAGGGTCATCTAGTCCAACCCCCTGCAATCCAGGAATCTTTTGCCCAATGAGAGGCTCAGAACCACGACCCTGAGATCAGAGGCAGATTTAGGAGAGTGCACCCAGTTTGGCTGCCTTGGGCACTGAGCCGAGAGGGCACCGCAAAAATGACTTAGAACGGAAAGCGAGAGGTAGGGGCGGGCACTGAATTTTGGCATCACACAGGGCGCTGTTGAAATTTGAAATGTCAAAGTTTGCCACTGCTGAGATTAAGAGCCTCATGCTCTACTGACTGAGCATAATAGTACTTGAAGTGTATGACTGGTGACCACAACTGGGATTGGAAAACCACCTGCCCTATGTTTCCCACAACTCCTCAGAGCTCCTGATGTAGCATCGCTCTTGGGCATCATAGGAAGTTAAAATGGCAGGCAGTTCCCCTGATCTGACCACTACTTCCAAGAATATTGGTGATGGTGGGTGGTAAAGTCCAGGCGACCATCAAACCAGCAACCAGCTCTAGCAAAGGCCCATCTCATCCAACACCTTGTTCTCACAGTGGCCAACCAGATGCCTCATGGGAAGTCCACAAACAAAACCTGATTCCAGCTGCCCTCTCTACACTTGCAATTCCCAAGCAGTGGTATTCAGAAGCATACAGTTGCTCATGAGTGTCTGAGAATGAGCATCGGCACAGGAGGTTCATGTGACAATTGCATGACCGACACAAAGCCACATTAATAGGCTCCCACAGTTGGCACTTATGAGGTTGGCCCCTGCTATAGCATCTGTTTGCACCAGGCATAGGCAAACTCGGCCCTCCAGATGTTTTAGGACTACAAACCCCATCATCCCTAGCTAACAGGACCAGTGGTCAGGGATGATGGGAATTGTAGTCTCAAAACATCTGGAAGGCTGAGTTTGCCTATGCCTGGTTTGCACCCTCTGTTGTACATTTAAATGCAGAAGACTTGAACGTTCACTTCCTTAACCTATCAACCTTTCTTGAAGAGTGGCGCCTTCTGATCACAGCTGCGTGAAAACCAAGAGCGATGAACCAATGACGATCTACTTCACAAGTGGAACTACGGGGTCTCCAAAAATGGCAGAGCATTCCCAAAGCAGTTTAGCTCTTGGACTGGCATTATCTGGAAGGTATAGTTCTATAATTTGTTTGTGTTTTTATAAATCTCTAGGAAGCATTAAAACATTAAACTCTCTCTCTCTCTCACTCTCTCTCTCGGGAGCAGGAATAGACAAATCATTTTTCAGTTTTCTCGCTTTCTCATTTTTCCAGTCTTAAATTCGGTTCTCCATATTTCTGCAGCAATCTGAATTTTTTTTAAAAAAACAACCTTGTCACAATTTCAGTGCCAATTTCTCCTAATAAACACAATTTTGTATGCTATTTTGACAGACATACACATTTTGACAAGTACATCTTGAATACTGTTTACGTGAATATGTGCATGCATATATATATATGCTTTCGTAGATTTTCACGGGTACAGGAATGCAGGTTTTGGTGTCTTCGGGTGTCTTCCCGTGTAAGAGTCGGGGTGTCTGTGCGACGTTTCGACGAGGTCTCACTCGTCATCTTCAGGCTGGTGCTTTCGGCTTCTTGTTACTGGAACAGAGCAGAGTCTGGTGTTTGAGTTCCTATAAATACTGTTGAGGGGTGTGGTGTATAGCCTCCAACGTTCTGGGCAGAGAGGAAGTTCCTAGATTAGTGTGCCTTTTCTTCTTTTGTTCCTTAATTACTTGAGGGATATCTTGGGTGATTTCATGAGTGATATATATATGCACACTTTACCCAAATGTAATGCAATTTTTTTTGTACACACTGCTGGGTTGGAGAGCTGCCTTGCAAAGTTCGGAAAAGTGAGGCTTTTACAGGATAGTGGTGTTTTGGTTCGCCTTTTGCTTCCCAAAGTGTGCATTTGGTAAATTCAACTTTTAAATGCAAAGTGAATCAATTTTCTTCCCCATCCCCAAGTTCACAGGAGAAATTGAACCTGGTGGGCAAAGGAAGTGAGGTTTGCAGGCTGCCACCCATCAACTGATCGTTTCCGTATCCCATATCCTCTCAAAGTCTCTGGGCAGAGTGAAAGACACAGTTTTTATTGTATGTATTAATGCAGACTCCCATCTCTCAACCTCTGTCTCTCGCAGGTCTTGGCTGGACATAAGGCCTTCAGACATCATCTGGAACATGTCTGATACAGGCTGGGTGAAGGCAGGCCTGGGGAGTGTGTTTGCCCCATGGCTTCGAGGCGTCACCGTCTTTGTACACAGCATGCCCCAGTTTGAGCCAAGAGAATTCCTGAATGTAAGAATAAAAGTCCTATCTTGGGGGGTGTAAGTTATGTTTCACACTCTCTGCCAACTGGGTAAAAAAAACAACCCAGCCTATGGAAGCCTTGACCAAGTGAAGTGATCTGCAGGTCACAGCCAGAGGGCCAGTGTGGCCCTTCAGACCTCTCTGTCTGGCCCTTCGCACTCTCCCCTGGCCTACCACTTCCTGACCCTGCTTCATAGTGTTTTTCCTGGTTGGGAATGGATGCTTGCACTTTGATAGTGCATCTTGTTTCGCTGGATGGAGGATAAACAGTGGAGTATGCCAGCATGTGGATACCAGCCTGCAGTGCAGTGGTTAAGGGAAAAAATACATTTGTTGCTTTGATCATTTTTGCCCCCAGCCTCCCCCAACACTGGCCTATGGCCCTCAGGAGGTTTACTAGAAGCAAATGTGGCCCTCAGGCTGAAAAGGAGTCACTATCCCTGTTTTAGGTTCTGAAGCTCTGAGCTATCACCAAGCCTTGTTCCAGCACAACTGAGAAATTGCCCCACTACCTACTATGTTACCATTTGAGATGCACTTGTTTATTTAAAAATTCATAAACTGCACTTTTTATAAAAATAAATAAATATCAATGCCACTGGCAGCATATACACCACATGATATCTATTAATATCTATAAAACAGTATGCTATAGAGGAGTGTTTCCCAAACGTAGATCGCCAGCAGTTTTTGGACTACAACTCCCATCATCCCTAGGTAGCAGGACCAGTGGCAAGGAATGATGGGAACTGTAGTCCAAAAACAGCTGGATACCCAAGTTGGGGAAACCCTGGTGTAGTGGATAGAGTTTCAGACTACGACCTGGGAGATGTAGGTTCAAATCCCCATGCATTCATGAACCTCATTGGTTCATGGTCCAGTCACTAACTCCTACCCTAACCCATGTTGCAGGGTTGCTGCGAGGATAAAATGGGTTCGTAGAGCAGAGAGACAATGAACTCTTCCTAGGGCTCTTTGGATAAAGGGAAGGCTCAAAATGTACTCTTGTTACCCACAAAGCAAAATATATTTTTCATTGTGAATTTGTGCTTTTCTTCCCACTCTTCCCTTCCTACTGTCTCTAGACTCTCTCCCAGTATCCAATAACAACAGTGTGCAGCGCCCCGACAGCCTATCGCATGTTGGTGCAGCATGATCTCACCAGGTACCCTGCGTTATTGTTTTGCATTGGGAACGTAGGCGTTCTTTTGTGATTGCCATCCAGCCTTGGAATGGAAAACACCCCACCTGTATCTGCCCACCGCAATGATCGTCCCAGCCTGCACATCAAAGTGCTGCAATCCTGCATCTAGTGCACTATGCACCAATGTGCTGGTGGGGAAAAACACGGCATCACCAGTGGCGTGGCGTGGGTTGCCAGTGCCCGGGGCTGCCTGGAGGGGGCAGGTGGGAGAGAAACAGACGGAGTATGCATGTGCATTCAACTGCCTAATGGCGTCCATGTCATCCAGTGATCGCAGTCACACAGATAAGAAAAGAAAAGCTTTTCCATTGTCTAGAGGGGACACTTCCTGGTTTATGTGGAGAATCCATTTTCAATGGAGCCCAGTGACTTAAAAAAAAAAATTAAGGAAAGCACTCCAGCCCCTTCCTCTTATTTCTCTTAAGCTACAGGTTCAAGAGCCTGAGGCACTGTTTGACAGGAGGGGAGCCGCTCAACCCGGAGGTGATGGTGCAATGGAAAAGGCAGACGGGTCTGGATATCTACGAAGGCTATGGACAGACTGAAGTGGTAGGCCCAATTTAGCGGGTCAGCATAGCAAGCGAAAGAAACCAGGGCACAATGTAACATCCTTTGTTGTTGGAGCAAAACTAGAAATGCTTAATGCAATGGAACCTTAACCGAATGAATGTGCTTAGCCAGTGTCATAATAACTATCATCCTTCATAAAGTGTTCAGTTAATTTGTTGCATCCTCTTAGGAGCTCAAGGTAGTGGACAGAACCATATTTCCCAAAGTTCCCTGGGAAGAGGGGTCTCCTAACTACTCTCATCATCCTTAATGAACAATTGCTGCCAGGATTCTACAAAGGAAGCCATGACTGTTTAAAGTGGTATAATACTGCTTTAAATGCACAGGGCAGACAGGGCCTAGTTTTTGTATAGAGTACGCCCACTGAAATAAATGGACCTCAATTAGCCATGCCCAATAATTTCAACTGGTTTACCCTGAGAAAAACTTCGTTAGAGACATATCATTTAAAAGTAATCATTGAAACAATAATTCCAGAGTTGCCAAGACAGTATCAAATTGACAGCCATCAAATTCCTGGGTGAACAGGAATGTTAATAATGAGGGCATTCCACAAATTGGGAGCCACCGCTGAGAAGGTTCTGTCACAGGTCTGTACAAACTGAGCTATCTGCTTGAAATTTGAAAGTGGAATAAAAATGCAACTTACAAAGATGATCAAGGGTTTGAAAACTTTTGTTTGCTGCAGGGTATTATATCGCAAAATGAGAAAGGGAAGAAAATTAAACCTGGGTCCATGGGCACACCAGCTCCACCTTATGATGTTCAGGTAAGAGGGCAGCTAATTTGTCAGGTGGGTCTAGTGAAAATATGGAAATAAGAAGAAGAGTTTCAAGAAAGCAGTAATGATATCTGTGTGTTTAGAGGTGTTTCCTCCCCCCCTTCTAAACCATAACTGTACTTGCCTTTTTTTTCTAGATTATAGATGAAAACGGCAATATTTTGCCTCGTGGGGAAGAAGGAGACATTGCCATTAGAATAAAATCCAAGAGGCCATTTTGTTTCTTTTCCCGCTATGTGGTAAGCAGTTCATTTCTATGCAAGACAGTTCCCTCTGTATAGTTTCCGGAAATCAAATCAAAGCAGCCGTTTTGTTTTTCTCGCTACATGTTAAGTGATTTATATACACAACGTTTCCCCTTTTAATTTTCGGTATGTCAAATCTAAGTGGCGATTTTGTATTTTCTCTCGCTTCACGGTAAATTTAGATGCGAGTTCTTTCCCTTCTCTAGTTCTGTACACCAAATCAAATTGGCCATTTGGTTCTCTCTCTCTTGTTATATGGTAAGGAGTAGCAATTCTCTCTTTGTCAATGTAATTGCAATGCGATGGCAACATTTTTACCACCGTAATCAGGGGTGGGGAAACTCTTGCCTGTAAGTTTAAATAGGCCTGCCAAGCCTACCCATTTAGTCCACAAGGCCACTTTGTGGCTGGGCCAAAGGGACTTGTGCAGTGCTGTGCAAGTCCTTATAATCAGCTGATCGGCAGAGCTTGAATAGCACAGTACAGAGAGCAAAATGTCATTGTGGTGTCAATGTCCTTATATTAGGATACTGGATTAGATGTGGCAGTGTCTCGATCGTGCAGGCTCTCCTTACGTTCTTATGATTGCAGCTGTCTGTGGACAAACACTGGCTCCCTCGGCCTAAAAGCGAGATGAGTGCCGCAACCCCATAGTCGCCCTTGACTGGACTTAACTGTCCAGGGGTCCTTTACCTTTTTTTGCTGCTAGAGTAGGAATTATTTCCTAGGTAAGAGCAGCAGCCAGAGACTCCTGATTCACATAGACATATCATTGTGTTTATTGTAAGGATAATCCAGAGAAAACTGCTACAGTCTTCCGTGGGGATTTCTACATTACTGGAGACAGAGGGCTAATGGACGAAGATGGATATTTGTGGTTTGTTGGGCGATCCGATGATGTTATCATCTCTTCTGGGTTTGTACATTGCAGAATGTGTTACTACAGAAAGGAGCAAGTATTTGTTAATATTTCTAGGCCACTTTCTAGGCCACTTTCACACTGGTTAGCCTTCAAAACAGCTAACAGATTTTTAAAGCAAAATGACAATAGATACAAATGCACAAAATACACAGGAAAATGAGAAAGCAAGTACAGTGGTATCTCAGGTTAAGAACTTAATTCTTTCTGGAGGTCCGTTCTTAACCTGAAACTGTTCTTATCCTAAGGTACCAATTTAGCTAATGGGGCCTCCTGCTGCTGCCGCACAATTTCTGTTCTCATACTGAAGCAAAGTTATTAACCTGAGGTACTATTTCTGGGTTAGTGGAGTCTGTAACCTGAAGCGTATGTAACCCAAGGTACCACTGTACAAGGGGAAATGGCTAATTACAGTGGTACCTCTGGCTGCAAACAGCATGAAAAGAGCGCAACCCGCAGCTGTGCACCTGCACACACCCAGGTTGCGATTCACTGCTTCTGCGCATGTGCATGACGTCATTTTGCGCTTCTGCGCATTCGTGAGCAGCAAAACCCGGAAGTAACCCTTTCTGGTACTTCCGGGTCACCGCAAGACGTAACCTGAAAGAATATAACATGAAGCGGACGTAACATGAGGTATGACTGTATAAAGAAACAGAACACTAACCAGGAAGCAGATAGATGACTCAAGGCCTAAGGCCTGATGAAATAAAACAGTTTTACTAGTACACCATACCCTCCAACATGTCCAGGCCCAAAAATGGGACTCACGTCTTCCGGGTGAGTTACGTGATCTGCACAAGATTGCGGCCCCAAATAAAGTGCTTTTGGGAGGTGAGATTGTGGCGTGAGGTCACACAAGATTGCTGCGCCCAAAATGGCTGCCATGCTTACACATGAAAAAACGGTCCTGGTGGCCACTCCTTGTCACCAGTATGGCAACCGCATTCTGAATTAGCCGTAGTTTCCAAGTCACCTTCAGAGTCAACTGGCCTTTTTGTTGTTGTTGCTTCCAGGTATCGTATTGGGCCTTTTGAGGTGGAAAGTGCTCTGATTGAGCACCCAGCTGTGGTCGAATCAGCTGTGGTGAGCAGTCCAGATCCTGTCAGAGGCGAGGTAATGAAATGCTAATTAAGAAACTCAAATCCTATTTAATGCATGGCCTGGGAATTATGGTTGTCTACAAGGCAGAGGCTGACAGAGGATTTGCAGACTACAAATGTTCCCATCTTTGCATGGTTTCATCTTTACAGGGTTACCAACTTTTTTGGATCAGTGGGAATATTGGGAATTTTGGGAAAGTATAGGAATCGGGTGTTGGGGAAACAGCAGCTGCTTCAGAGGGTAGGGCCTGAACCACTGGATTCAAATTACAATGAAGGAGATTCCAACTAACATTAGGAAGAAGGTTCTGATGATAAGAGCTGTTCGACAGTGGAATAGGCTCCCTTGGAAGGTTGTGGACTCTCCTTCATTTTTAAACAGAGATTGGATAGCCATGTGCCAGAGATTCCTTAGCTGTGATTCCTGCATTGCAGGGAGTTGGTCGAGTTGATGCTTGGGGGTCTCTTCCAACCCTACGCAGTTCTATGATTCTACACAGGAACAAAGGAAGCCCTGAGAAAGAGGGGGAAGATGCTAAGTCGGAGTGCCTGCGGGAGTGTGACTTGGCCTGTGTTCACGCTCCTTTTTAATATGCACTCACTGCATTTACAGTACCGGGTTCTTTATGTGTTCACATGACATTATCCAAAAGGCTTATGTATCCTGTTTGATGTGTTGTTTCTCAAACCAGCTTCTCCCTAGTTGGAGTTCTTGAGTTGCTCCTAATTTGTCTCTAGATGAGATTTTGATGCCTTTTCGTAGGGTAAAGATGCCCAACCCACCTGTGTGTACACAAATAGAAATGAATTATATTAATGAAGCCCTGTGGGGACGCGGGTGGCGCTGTGGGTAAAACCTCAGTGCCTAGGACTTGCCGATCGTATGGTCAGCGGTTCGAATCCCCGTGGCGGGGTGAGCTCCCGTCGTTCGGTCCCAGCTCCTGCCCACCTAGCAGTTCGAAAGCACCCCTAAGTGCAAGTAGATAAATAGGTACCGCTTTATAGCGGGAAGGTAAACGGCGTTTCCGTGCGTTGCGCTGGTGCTGGCTCGCCAGAGCAGCTTCGTCATGCTGGCCACATGACCCGGAAGTGTCTTCGGACAGTGCTGGCTCCCGGCCTCTTAAGCGAGATGAGCACGCAACCCCAGAGTCGGTCACGACTGGCCCGTACGGGCAGGGGTACCTTTACCTTTACTTTAATGAAGCCCTGCTGATGTAAACAGCTGATGGCAGGGGGAGCTGTGAAATACACCAGGATGGGGACAGCTTCACTATGCTCTAAGGCAGCAATGGAAAAACATCTAAACATGGAATGCATTCGGTTCCCACCAAGACCCTTAGCAATTTTCAAGTTGTTGTTTGCAGGGGGAGTGGGCGAAGGAACAACCCATGCTCTGCTAAAGAAACAGCAAAATTTGTTCCTGAATTAAATTCCTCTCCATATGGCCCTAAAGTCCTCCTGAACGTTAAAAAAACAAAACATTCCCCTTTCATTATTTATTGCTTTCGATCAACTAAACATTGCAACATGTACTGATTGTTTTTTATCCTCCTTAGGTGGTGAAAGCTTTTGTGGTCTTATCTCCTTCCTTTGCATCACACAACCCTGAGAAGTTAACCCTTGAGCTGCAAGAACATGTCAAAAAGGTGACTGCTCCATACAAATATCCTAGAAAGGTGAGTTGTGTTAAAAACTGATCCCAAATAATATCCATGTTTGCTTTTAGTATGGACAGGCTTATCAATAGTGAAGCCTGTGTGGTCAGGAGCAGGATGTCTGTGAATACTAGTTCCTTAGGAGGGAGCTACTGTGTTTGTGCCTTACCAAGGACTTCCTGAAGGCATCTGATTGGCCACCAGGAAAAGGAGGGTACTGGGCGGAATGGAACTTTGGTCTGATCTATAGCAGGGCTGCTGTTCCCATTTCAGCTTCACCCCTTCAGTGGCCAAATAGCATTTTCCGATTTTACTAACTTTAACGTTTATAGGCATTTGCAATTTAATTCTGGTGCTTCTTTTTTTCCTCCTTCTTCCATCAGATGGAATTTGTCCAAGAGCTGCCAAAAACCATCACAGGCAAAATTCGAAGAAATGTATTGAGGAAAAAGGAGTGGGGACCCATTTAGTTCTGTGCTGAGGTTAAGGCAAGAGTTCTCCACCATCAGCATTAGGCTGGCATTTAAAATGAGTAGAACCAAGTGTGTGCTAAGCTGTGTTAGTTTTAAGAGTATTTAGGTCACAATGTGGGCAGATGTTAAAAGTGATCACCTGATTCCAAACTATTTAATGGTACCTAACACATGCAAGGTTCAGATTAAAAAGGACAAGCAGGGGCTGCAACAAGATGTTGTAGCCAGTGGGTGCTCGGCTCTTATCAGAAGTACCCCAGTTCAGGGTTCCAGGATATGATCAGCTGTAAGAGTGGGGTGAGCGTGAGCAATTCCCCCAGTGTTGCTTTTTTAAAAAGAAAACAGATTTTTCTTTTGTACTTTTTCTGCAACCTTTGAAGTTCCACCATTTGTGACAGTCACACCCTTTTGTTTCCCAGTGGTCCCGTTAGAAGGCTTCTCTGGGCTAATTTGTCATGTAAGAATACGGGGCTGCATACAAGCCTAGACCTTAGCCTGTCATTTAAAAGATGCCTTATAGCACAGATAGGGAGCCTGTGGTCTTCTGGATGTTGTTTGGACTCTGGCCCCCATCAGCCCCAGCCAGAATGGCCAGTGATCAGCTGACAATGGGCATTGTTGTTTAACATCTGGAAGGCAGCAGCTTCCCTACCCTGCCTTTGAATTGATGTAGGAAGCTGCCTTACACTGAGTAAGACCTTCTCACTTAGAATTAGACACAGACTAGCAGAAGTTTTTTAGGATGTTGGACAGGGGCCTTTCGCAGCCCTTCCCTGATGTCAGGGCTTGAACTTGGGACCTTCTGCATGCAACACATGCTATAAGCTGTACCACTGAACTGCAGGGGTTGGGCTAGATGACCCTTTGGATCCCTCTCAACTCTACAATTCTATGATTCTGTGATCCAAGAGGCAATACTGAGCTAGATGGACTCCTGGCCTTATCCTACTTCATGTATTCCTTCTATATAAGACAGCAACATTACATTGAAATTGCTTGTTCCTTTTTTTTAAAGTCACAATTTTACAAAGTATACTTAGTCCTCGACCAGACAAAAAAATCACAGAGGAATGGCTTCAAACTGAAACAAAATCAGTTTAATAAAAAACAATGTACAAAAACAAGACAATATACAAAACAGAATTATTATTTTTTTAACCTGTCTCAGATGTTCTTCTACTACAAGGATTCTTTTCAGAGAAGGAAATTCCAAATCGAAACTAAAGCCAAACTCATGCAGGCAACTTGTTTTAAAAAACGAAGTTTAAAATGACACTGCAAGACCCAATTTAAAAAAAGAACGCTTCCCAAGCCCCATACAACACCTTCGATCTTAGAGGAAATACCCACCCTCTCCCCGCAAAAAATGCTTTTTGTAGCTCCCCAGCAGAACTAATGCTCCAGGCCTATTTTGTCACTTTCCCAGGCCTATAATAATTTCTTCCCCTAACAACCAAAAGAGGTTCAAGTTTCTGTCTGCTCACAACCCTCACCCTTCAGCTCCTCTGCCAAGGATTTTGTTGCTCTGGGAGCAAGCACCCTGAAACTGCCTGGAAGTATATGTGACAGAGAGCTGACTCTTCCAATTTTCTGATGGGGCCAGAAACGGGAGCCTGGGAAATGGCTGAGGCAAATTTTATGGCCCAAGACAGAAAAGCAGTGGCAGATCCTTCCCACAAATGGGCCACAAGGCCGTATCTCTAGGGTCACAGCTGTCTGCTAAATGGAGGGCAGGCATTCCCCTTTAAACTTCCCACCTCTAGTTTAACAGTGTAGCCCAGTGTTAATGGAAAAGTAGATGCAACAACCCCACACTGGCTGCTGCAGGGAAGCCCTTTGCTCATAAATGCAAGACACTGGTGCTGCTCTTTTCCATGGGCTACAGAAACGAATGCGAGACTACCCTGGCTGGCTCTCCTAGTTTTCAATGGTTAGATGAGGTATCGCTGCAGCATTCCACCTATGTGGGTGCTTCGGGGAGGAGGCATACTATGTGTCTGAAGCCAGGGTGGGAAACCTTTGACCCTCCAGGTGTTGCTGGGACTACAGTTTCCATGCTGCCATTGATGGGAGTTGGGAACTGGGAACCCGGGTGTTATGGGGCTCCACCAGAAAACCAGGCCTGCAGTGGAACAGAAGAGCCTTTCATACAGATGTGCTCTTCATCAGTCAAAGGCCAGAGTTGTGTGGCCCTGCTTGTGAGACCACTGGCATCTATGCTTCTCATGTCCCTCCTTTCTTTCTCAATCTTCAGAAAAGGGTTTTGCTTAGGAAAGGCAGTCACCCATGGTGGATTATCTGGCTACAACATCCTCCTGGAGCAAACCCGCCTTACCTTGCCCTGTATGTGGGTTCATTAAGCAACATTCACCAACACGCTGCTTGGCACAAGGTGGCTAGAACCCCCCAGGTCTAGGAGAAGGACACAATGCACCCACTGGCAGAGATGGTGGAGAACTGTGTTGGTCTGTTAGCTGCCAGACACAGCTAATGCATACCCATAAGCTAAAGGTTGCCCACCTTGCCTGTGGAAACAACTCCAAAAGGATTCTTCCCAATCTCTGCAAACACATTTCAATACAGTTTCATTTCTTTCTCAACTTACTCGCAGATCTTCTGTCTACTTCAGGGCGGGGGGGGGGGCTGTGGCCCTCCAAGTTTTTCCTGGACTCCAGCTCCCATCAGCCCCAGCCCATGTGGCCCATAAGTCAGAGATGATGGGAGCTGTAGTCCAGCAAAAGTTGCAGGGCCACAGGTTCCCCACCTGTAATCTAGCTGCTAATAAATCCCTACCAACACATAAGGTATATACTACCCACGAGGTTTTTATAAAACTTGTATTTTTTAGGCATTAAAAAAAAAACCCTGCTCCCTCTCCACCACACACTGCTATGGTTTTAGGAAGTGTCTGTCCCAGATCCTGAATCAACTCTGGATTCACAATAGTTTAGAAATCTGAAGCATGTAGCCATGGCCAAGCCAGTGTGAAAATCTGATTATGGCTTGCATCAGTTCATCGGCTTGAAGATAGCATGCTTGCCCTATATTGACCAACAGTTGTTACCAAACAAGGCAGCAAGAACCCACACAGATAGTGTTATTTGTCTGTAAACAACCATAAAAGAGATGCTGCCTGTGTCTGGATTTAACACCAACAGCAAATGAGAAATAGCGCCTTTTAAGTAGCAGTTAATGTCGATTGGGGAGGTGGGTGATTCAGCAAAATTAGGCCAAAATCTCATTGTCAAAAGGAACTCAAGCCTTGGTATGCTTTGAGTTTCACCTCTCTCGTTGACATTTTTACAGAGACTCACATTTGCTGGACTGGAGCTAGAGGCTTGGTTCAGATTTCATATCTAAAGCACAGTGTGACTGTCAGGGTCCTGCCTTGGGGCTCACCAGCTCTCAACTCTTCCTTTGTATGCTCCGACTCCCCCTCCAGAACTGGAAACCCATTTCAAGCCATGTGTTCAAATCCAGGTTTGGGGTCAAACTCTGGTTGGCTGTAACCACCCAATCTGCACAAATCGAGAAGGAACACCCAACTACTGTTGCCACAGACTAGGAAGCAAGGGAACACCCTGGAGCTTGCAAACAGGAGAAGGGAGCTCTCAGTTTGGCTGTGACTTCTGATCAGAGAGCTCTGTTCTCCTGTTTGCAAGCTCCAGGGTGTTCCCTTGCTTCCTAGTCTGTGGCCACATTTAGTTTGATGTTCCTCCTCGATTTGTGCAGATTGGTGGCTTGGCTAAACAGCCTAACTCCCATAGAGTTATAAAGGACAATTAAAGCACACCCACACCCAATTCATTGAGAGCCATCCTTCAGAGTCTCTCCCCCAGTAAGTTTCATTAATGGTCCTAGTCCTTGTGATTGTCGCTGGCCTCTGCCACCTCAGTCTTCTCCTCCACTTTCTCCTCCTCAGTTGGTTTTCCCCCATCCAGGCCCCCCTCTTGGGACACTTTGGAAGCATCCTGCTGCCCTTCCCCTTCCTTGCTCTTCACCACTTCCTGGAGGTTGTACTTCCTGAACAGAATGTAGTCCTTCACCACACTCAAGCAGCAGATGTTCTTTATGATCCCCACCACGATGGTGAACTCGGGGTTGCTCAGATCAACTTTGTTTTCTGGGTTGAGATGGCCAACGACTCCTGCCAAGGCAACAAAGAAGGGTTGGGGAGGCAGAAAGCCGTCTGATAAGCCTGGAGAGTCATACTTTTGATCAGCCACAGATGAAGAGATGGTGTCCCATAAGGGCTAAGAGACTATGGACAGAAGAAGAGCTCTGCTGGATCTGGTCAAAGGCCCATCTAACCCCACATTCTGTTCTCACAGAAATGCCTCTATGGGAAGCCCACCAGCAGGACCTCAGCACAACAGCACTCGCCCCACTTGCGAGTCCCAGAAGCTGGTATTCAAAGGCATACACCCTCTGACAGTGGAGGTAGAACATAATCTTATTCTCCAAATTTTTCTAATCCTCTTTTGAAACCATCCAAGGTCACATCCACAACATACATTTAAAGCACATGGCTTCCCCCAAAGAATATTGGGAGCTGCAGTTTACCCTTCACTGAGCTATGATGCCCAGCACCCTCAACAAACTACAGTTCCCAGGATTTTTTGGAGGGCACCATGTGCCATAAATGTATGGTATGGATGTGACCCAAGTTGGTAGCCATAACTACCTCCTGTGGTAGTAAACTGCAGTTTAACTGTGTGCTGCATGTCTTTAGCAATCCACCATCTTTTCACCTTCAGCCACTTAAGAACAGCCTGATGATGATGGCCAAACTTGGGATGATGAGAGACACACATATTTTATTTCAGCTTAAGTATTTAATACCTTCCTCTCCCATACAAAGGAACTATATCCAGATTAAGGCTGCAATCCTCTACCTGGGAACAAGACCATCTGAACTCAATGGGGCTCACATTTAAGGATACATATTTTTTAAAATACACTGTTAAGTTGGTTGCTCACAGGTCCACTGAAATCAATGGGAACTCAATTAGCTTAGGCTGCAACCCTGCGCCCATTTACCTGGGAATATGTCCACTGAACTTGATGGAACTTACTTCCAAGCAGGTATGTTAAGAGGGCTGCATTGTTAGTCTGGGTCCAACCCACTGTTCCACCCCACCCTGAAAGCACTAAAGTTAGAAATGAAGATCTGAAAGAGAGATAGGGAAGCTGAAGGACTCCAGATGTTGTTGGACTCCAACTCCTATCAGCCCCTGCTATTACAGCCAATGTTCAGGAGGGCCACCAGTTCCCCATGCCTGATCAAAAAAATCTGGCAACCAAAGTCATGTGAAAAATAGTGGCTACGAGATATGTCAGAGGCGAGGAAAATGGTGCCCTGGAATCTGTTTTCAGTCTCAGAATAGAGCCCCCAGTCCTTTTCACACACAAATCCTACTTGTTTCACCTGCTCTAAGCTTGCTTTGTTTCAGCAACCTAAAAGCAAAGAAAAAATCACCCTATTTTTTGTTGCTGTTATTAAACAACTGGGAGTCAGAAACCCTACTACAAATCACCCAGTGATCCTCAACAGATCCTGACTCACCTTCTGCCTATTCCTATTACAAAATAAATCACTTACCTGCCAGTTCTTTGATGACTTCTTCCCGGCTCAAGTGGCTGTTATTTCGAGCCTTGTAAACAATCTGAAAAGTGCCTTTACGGGGACTTTTAAACCAAGGTTCAAAGAAGGTCTCTGAATATTGTTTCATGTCCTCCAGGAAAGCTTTGCAGGTGCCCGAAACAGGCAACATGCGCAAGATGACTCTGGTCTTCTTCTTCTTGGTGGCTTTCATGTCCTGCAGGATGTGGTGCACCAGCTTCTCAGGCTCTGCAAGAAGAAGGCAATGAGAGAGACTTTTTCACTTATTCCTCTGGGTGAAGAAAGGGCATCTCTAATAGGATGGAAGTCTAGGCGCAAACACAGGGAGATGCCAGTCCCAAAACTGGGCAGAGCCACCTCTTTTCTCTCTCTTTCTACCACCCCTCTGTCTGCCCCTCTGATGCCCATCATTTCCACTTAGTCTATTCAGGGCTTATGCCCTTGTCCATTATGCTGCCTCTTCCCATTCCATGCACACTTACCTACACCCAGAGTCCTAATGAAAACTACATTGTTGGCACCGCTCTCCACCGACTGGAACCGTCGCAGCTTCTGCTCTGTTGAGGTGCGAATCTGATTGACTTCTTTTTTCAATGCAGCTTCAGCATCGTCGTCGTCCTCCTCATTTCCTGACAGTCTGCTCTCATCTTGATCTGTGAACTTTACAGACGCATGCACACATATTGTTAGTCAAGTTAACTCAGCGAGGAAAGCTTCTTTAGAGCTGGTGCAAGCTTAAATTCTTATACAAATTCGGTAGGTCTCTCCTTTTTTAAAAAAAAAAATAAAAATCAACACAGCCCTGTTAAAAAAAACCAATTAATATGGCTGTGTTAAACAATTAAACTCGGGTCCCCACAATTTCTAATGGTGTTAAGCAAGGGAAAGTTTCCTCTAGCCATTTTGTCCTTACCACGCAGAGGTGTATGAATTTCTATCATCTTATTTGCCGTTTCTCTTAAACTAAAAAATCCCAAACGCTGCAACCTCTCCTCACGGGGGCGTTGCTTCATTCCTTTGATCCTTTTTGGTCGCCCTTTTCTAAAGCTTCCCCAGCAATATCCGTTTCGAGGGGAGAAGACACAGTACAGTGGTACCTCGGGTTAAGTACTTAATTCGTTCTATTCCAAAAGCAGCTGCACCACAGATTTGCATAAGGATATTACGATTCCGGCGGTTCTTCTTTTTCCCCACTTTCCAGTGGCGTAACGTGGGGGGTGCAGGGGGGGCCGGCCACAGCGGGCGCAACATCTGGAGGTTAGGGTTAGGGGGCGCAAATCCACGGGTTAGGGGGCGCAAATTACTTGCCTTGCCCCGGGTGCTGACAACCCACGCTACGCCACTGCCACTTTCCCAAGCGATATCTAATTTTATAGGCTCCTATCGTGCCTCGTCTTGCTCCCCTTTCCTAGTCTAGTCTAAACCCAAAAGTCCTCCTCCTACCTGCTCGGGCCCGTAGAGCTGCTCGCCATACTCGCCCAGCAGGCTGTAGGCTTCGGCCACGCACTTGCGCTCGTTCATGTTGCAGGTGATGAGGATGCCGCACATGCCGGGCTCCAGCTGGCGGGAGCCGCCGGGCCGGGCCCGCTTGGCCGCCTGCAGGTACTGCGCTTTGGGCCGCCGCTTGCGAGAGGCAGCCGGCGCAGCTCCCGGCGCGGCAGCGGGCGGCGTCTCCACGGCAGCCATCGCGGGCGTCGGGAAAGGCGAACCGCGGAGGCGGCGTCAACGGCTGGTCCCGCAACGGCGCGCGTGTCGGCGCCCTTTCAATTGCGTCATCGGGACGCGCCGGGGGGGGGAAAGCACCATAGAGATAGGAAATAAATATTAGCATGTTTAATTTTTATTCATTTATTTATTTTTCTACCACGGAGCCGGGTGTGTGGACCTGCGGTTCTGCTAGTGCAGCCGGACTACGACTCCCCCATCGGCTTGGCCACCAGGGATGATGGGGGTGGTAATCCGACAGCATCGGGCCTACGCCTATCATAGAGGCGCCAAGGGATAGAGAGGCGCTGCTCTACAGTCATAGAGCATCGAGGTTCTCCCTTTTACTCTCTGTTTTTGTTAAAGGATAGAGGTGCTAAGAAGCGAAATGCGGGAATCGGTGGCTTTCCATTTAGTTGTTCATTTCCTACCGGAAGTACAGGCCTTAGGCTTTCCCCGTCTCCATGGCAACAGGCAAACTCTTATCCGCCACGCAGTTCCGCGCTGTGTCCCAAAGTAGTTTCCCGCCGGGTCCTAAAACCCGACTTATGCAGCAACTTTAGAAAAGCTGATACGGAGCTAAATTCAACACGCCCCCCCCGCTATATTTCTCAGATATCCGTGTCAGCTTCCAAAAAGCTGCCTAATCAATTTCCTCATTTAAACTACCAGCATATGCCATATAAACCTTCCTCAGGAAACAAAACCATGCAATGCCAACTTTGCAGAGACCCGGACATTCTAATAAAATGGGTGATTTCAGATATATTTATTTCCTTTATTGGATTTCTGGCCTGCCTTTCTAAAAGAGCCCAGGGTAGCAAACTACAAAGTAGCAAAAGAAAAAAAGAAAACATTTTAAATAAATAAAAATGTGTATTTTAAAACATGAAGAGTGAGTGAACATAGTCACAATCCTAACGACAGCTAATTCCGTAGTTTCAAGGTTGCCTGGAATGGTGTCTTTCAGCCATCAAATGCTTGGGCAGCCCAGGTATGTTTTTATTTTTATTTTTTTTATAAAAATTTTTATTGATTTTACAAAATTTTTATAAACAATACAAACAAATAAAAAGACAAAACAAACATGTATAATTTCATCTCCCTTTTTCATAAACCTTACTTCTCTGACTCCCCCAAACCTCCCCTTTCTACATCCCAATTTCCAAAATTATTTCAGCAAGTCCTAAACTTAATTTTGTCAAATTTGTTCCTTATTTGTTCTTTTCTTGAGCCCAGGTATGTTTTTAAATCCCTCCTGAACATTAATGATGAGGAAGAGGGACACACCTCACCATGGAGGGTTTTCCTCAAGTGGAGAACCACCACCAAGAAGGCCCTGTTCTGGGTCAGTGCCAACCAAGCTGCCCCCAGCAGCAGCAGCAATATCAGTGGGACCCCTGAAAGCTATAGATTGTAGGCTTTTGATATCAGGGAACTGTTTTTTAAAAAATCAATGTACACTAGTGTTACTGTACATGGTCTAAATAATTGGCCCAGGGTTGTGGGTGAGCTGTCAGGGTAACGGTGACCTGCCCTCCTTTTTAAGCTGCTGGCTTAAAAGTCACCAACCACCAGTGGTGTAGCACAGGCTGATGGTGCCCGGGGAAGGCGCATGCACACTGGGGAAGCACACTGGGGTAACAGATCTTTGATAAGAGGAGAAGCCGGGAAATCAAGAAAAATGCTGTACTGATCATGGAAAATACTAAGAAATGAACTAGACTGTCGGCAGTCCTTCTCTGCTTCTCTTAGCGCATTTCCAGTAGATAGCCAGGCCTTCCCATCACCTGAAGTTAGTATTTGAGAAAACAGAAGAGGAGGCACTGAATTGCTCAGGTGGGTGGGGACCCAACCATAGTGTTTGCTTTATATTCTGCAGTCTCAGATGCAGAGAAGTCCTCGTCCCTTGAATTGATAGCCTGGCATTTGCAATTTCAGTAAGTGGACCTGGATGAGATGGGGTTGTTTTTTTAGTTCTGGGCACTTGAGGGGCCTGCAGACAGTGGCTGATGCTCCTGAAAAAGCGCTGAGAAAGAAAGAAAGAAAGAAAGAAAGAAAGAAAGAAAGAAAGAAAGAAAGAAAGAAAGAAAGATCTGGGCAGCAGGAAATCTTGATGAAGCAGCTTGAAAACATTCAGAAAGAAAAAGGAGTTAAAAGCATGCCAGAGGGGCCTGCAGACTGGGGTGTGCCAAAAATCTGGCCACCACGAAAACTGTGGTGAGTGAGAAGATGGATTGGGTAGGGCTGCCATTATGTCTGGATTTTCCCAGACATTACCAGGATTTCAAAGGCAGAAGTGACATCCAGGGAGAATTTCCAGAAGGTGTTGGTCTGCCCTGGATCTCTGGCAAGTAAACGAAAAAATTGTGGGTTTTGAGCATTTTCGTTAAAAAGCTCAACAACCCTGGGGTGTCCTGCCTTTTACATTTTGAAATATGGCAACTCTAGGATTGTGGGGGGATGTTTGGTGGAAGGCAATTTGTTCTGATTATACAATAAAGAGGATTCATTCTGATTACATTCTGGTTTGTTGCATGGAGGTTATTTGTCTTTAACCAATTGTTTATTCCGCACCTTTTCTATCATACAATTATTTCATTGATTTGTTTTTTAAAAATGAAACATAACCAAAAAAAAAAAAAAAAGAGAGCAAAACATTTTTAAAAAGCCTTAAAGCATCACAGCCTGGAAGGACAAAAGTACATAGATACAGCACAGAAAGTACTAATTCATACAAAGGCCCTCTGCACCAATAATAAAGATAGGAGTACAGAGTTGGTAGCTTTGGGGACAAGGGAGGGCAAACAGCAAGCCTCCTGTGCGTGGCAGATCTTAATGCTCAATTTGTTGCTGCCATTATTTACTTCTCTCCGCAAAATGTGGGTGAAAAGGGAAGGAGAGAACGTGCTGAAGGTCATACTTCATTGATTATGTCCCAGTGTGTGCACTTTGAGCTGCCTCACAGCTGTTTATTGTGCAAGCACAGGCCAGAGAGCAATGGCACCACAATCAGGGTCAGACTTTGAGGCAGAAGTCCTGGGCCTCAGCAGAATGAGAAGGAGAGCCCCCAACACATAAAATGCTGGTGACATTTTGAAGTAAGTGAAATACTGTAATACAAATTACTATCTAATGCAGTATAAAACTACAGTGGTGCCCCGCAAGACGAATGCCTCGCAAGACGGAAAACTCGCTAGACGAAAGAGTTTTCCGTTTTGGAGGTGCTTCACAAAACGAATTTCCTATGGGCTTGCTTCGCAAGACGACAATGTCTTGCGAGTTCCTGCTGGGTTTTTTTCCTCCCCCCCCTTTTCTAAGCCGCTAAGCCGCTTATCAGCTGATCCGATCAGCAGATAAGCCGCTAAAAGCCACTAATGGCGCTAGTCCGCTAATCCATCAATGGGCTTGCTTCGCAAGACGAAAAAACCGCTAGACGAAGAGAATCACAGAACGGATTCTTTTCGTCTTGCGAGGCACCACTGTATTGCAGTGTAGCATAATGTTACTCTGAGAAGGCCCACTGAAATTAATAGACATAAGTTATTCATCTTCATTTAATGCCAGTGGGTCTACTCTAACTAACATTGGTTACTACCAATTATGAAGAATTAAGCATCACACTAAGGTGAGTTTTTGTCTTCATTGCATGGCCCTGCATTATCGTATGAGGAAGAAAAACTACTCTGTTTTTCCCCACACCAGTGCATAATTTTTATACGCCTCTATCGTGTCCCCCGTTAACTCGCCTTTTCTATAAACCAAAAAGCCTGAATTGTTATAATTTGCAAGGGGGTTCTTCCAATCCCTTGATCAACTATTATTTTCATTTGTGGGAGTTGGAGCGTTTTCTCTGAACTTAATTATGCACTCTGACCTTTTAGGGGCTTGAAATTTAGGAACATGTGAACCAGGAGTCTTTGCGGCCTGAGCCTCTTAGTTTTTGAAGTGTGTCTAAATCTTTCTGCCATCATAATCAGAAGTATTGGGAAAAATGTAAAATTCATAAAGGTTAGAAAATTATTTCCAGCGCTCAAAATATTGATTTGGTACAACGAGAAACTTTCCTTTGGGATTTTTTTCCTCGAAAGCCAAGGTTACAAATACATGGGCACAGTTGATAGCACAAAAATAAAAGTTTAGTGACATTGTTTTTGGTAATACAATCTCCTGTTTCACCTGAAAATATTTACTTGTTGGTGGCTGCAAAAATGGTCATTCATAGTAGCCCTAACTTGGGCCTTGCATCTTCAGCATTATTTTATTTTTGGAACATTAATATTTGCAACCAATCCACATGCAAGGCAAAGGAGGCTGACATGCAACTGAGTGCTTACATTAACCTGGGAAGAGTTTCTGAGATGCCAACTTAAAATAGATCTGCCTGCCTGCAACATGAGATGTATGAGGGTTTGCTTTTAAAAAAAAAACTGGGAATCCATACCAGCCTCAGCCTCTCCTTTCCTTCTGAAACATTAACTTTGGACTATGTTGCAAGCCTGCTGTAACTTGTTCTCTTGCAGCACAGAAATCCAACCTGCATAAGGTGTGTAAGGGTGAGCTACACAACAGGGTTATTGCAGAATACTTTTTCTGCCAAACATGCAATGTGGGGAGAAAAGCAGTGAACAACATTTCAGGGTTGTTGTTCTCTCTCAGCTTCAGTCCAACCCAGTGGCGTAGCGTGGGGGATGCCAGGGGTGCCGGCCGCACCGGGTGCAACATTTTGGGGGGCGCGTTTGGCCGGCCCTCCTCGAGGAAGCAGGAACCCCACTGTCCTCGGACCTCCTCTGAAGGCTGGCGGTGGGGCGGAGAGACCTCCTCCCGCCGCAAGCCTTCAGAAGGCTGCTCCGAAGCCTGGCGGTGGGGTGGAGAGACCTTCTCCCCGCGCCAGCCTTCGGATGGCTGTCCTGAAGACTTGTGGTGGGAGCAGTGGCGTAGCGTGGGGGGTGCAGGGGGGCCTGCCCTGGCGCAACATCTGGGGGGGGGGCGGAAGAGACTCGAGTGCTAAAATCCACGGGTTAGGGGGCGCAAATTACTTGCCCCGGGTGCTGAGAACCCATGCTACGCCACTGGTCCAACCTAAAACAGGGGCCTAGTACAGATGGTCAACACTGCAGGGTTTGTGTCCTAAAACATGGGTGTCTTCACACAACATTTCTTAGGGATTAATTCCATCTACTAGCACCCTCAAACTCCTATTTGAGTTTGATCCTTGAGGTGATCAACATTTGTAGCATATTTTATATTGACAACAAAAAATATTTTATATTAGCTAATATTGTATAGTAACAACAACAAATAAAAACCATAACATCTGTCAGGCCTTTGGTGTAGATAAGGAACTTGGCACAAAATAGGAGCCTGGCCTCAACTCACCCACTTTCTGCCTTAAAGTCCATATCAGGGAAGGAGAATCTGCAGTCCTCTAAGATATTTTTTGGACTCCAACTCCTGTCATCCCCCTAACCACAGGGCCATGCCAGTGTGGATGGTAGCTCCCATCAGCCCTAAAACTCCATCTGGAAGACCACAGGTTCTCTATCACTGGTCTAGACTGGCTGGCAGCAATCCCGGGGTTTTAGACATGGGCCTGTTCCTAACCCATCAGTGGAGAGAAAGGGAACAGGATGTGACCTGCATGCAAAGCATATCCCCTACCACAGAACTATGGCCCTTCCTATCAAAACTCTTGATGTAATTGTACACAAGGTAACATCAACAGTGTTTTTGGCAATGTTTCATCAACGCAACTGTGCAAATCAGTTATGTAGAGAAAGGAAATCAAATGAAAACTGGATGTTTGTCTCTACTACAACAAGGCTTGGGGATCGTGGCCCACAGATGTTGCTGGACTCCAACTCCCATCACCCCTGACCTGAAAGAGCGTCTCCACTCCCATCGTTTGGCCCAGAAACTGAGATCCAGCTCCAAGGGCCTTCTGGTGGTTCCCTCACTGCAAGAAGTGAAGCTACAGGGAACCAGGCAGATGGCCTTCTCAGTAGTGGCACCCACCCTGTGGAATGTCCTCCCATCAGATGTCAAGGAGATGAGGAGATATAACCTTTGGAAGACCGCAGAAGGTAGCCCTGTATTGGGAAGCCTTTTAATGTGTGGTGTCTTACTATGTTTTTACAGATGTTGGAAGCTGCCCTGAGTGGCTGGGGCAACCCAATCAGACGGGTGGAGTACAAATAATAAAATTTTTGTTGTTGGCTGGAACCAATGGAAGTTGATCATCACCTGAAGAGCTACAGCTTCCCCAATCTCATTAAAAAAAAAAGGAGACAGAATGGTTGAGGGTTCCTGACGCATCATGGTTCCACTTTGGAAAGAAGGGAAACTGCAAGTCCAACATTTCAGGTGAGGGGAGAATCAGATGAGACTTTTAGAAGCAACCTTAAGGGAGAGTACATTTTTTGAGTGAACCTCTTTGCCGACAAACAGCAGTACTGCAGGAAGGTTCTTTGTTTCCAGATGTTCAGCCCAAGCTACACTCTTCCCCATTCTTGGTTCCTTAATACGTTCCTTCGGATTTTCCCTGCTGCCGTCTTGGGCAACTCCCGGACAAACTCAACCTGGGTAGGCAAAAAATGAGAGTGCATCTCAGTTTTTTTGCAGCCTTGGACTAATTCATTACCACAGCAGCTCAGAGTTTGCAAAACAATTTAAAAAACAGTCAATTCCTCTTCACAATAGACACACTGAAATTAATGAGTCTAAATTAGTCATGTTCTCCAATTTCAATGAATCTACAACCCATTTTAATTTCCCTGTTAGGACCTGGGAAGATACTTGCCTTTCTAGGATACTTGTAAGGAGCAGTCACCTTTTTCACGTGATCCTGGAGCTCCTTTTTTAATTTTTCTGGATCATGCGATAAAAAGGCAGAAGACAGGATGACAAAGGCTTTCACCACCTATGGGATGCCAATCATATATGCATTAACGACTCAGAAGAAAAAATAGGCACCAGTGTGACTGGGTGATTGGGATAGGATATTGCTCATTAGCCAAAATAAAATACTGCTGTGTGGAGCGCTCTGTGCTCCTGTTCAGAGATCCAGCTGACCATGCCATTTTCAAGGTAGAAGAAGAAGAAGAAGAAGAAGAGTTTGGATTTGATATCCCGCCTTTCACTCCCCTTCAGGAGTCTCAAAGCGGCTAACATTCCCCTTTCCCTTCCTCCCCCACAACAAACACTCTGTGAGGTGAGTGGGGCTGAGAGACTTCACAGAAGTGTGACTGGCCCAAGGTCACCCAGCAGCTGCATGTGGAGGAGCGGAGACGCGAACCCGGTTTCCCAGATTACGTGACTACCGCTCTTAACCACTACACCACACTGGCTCCTGAATTCCATTCTACTTCCCACTAAGCATGCTCAGTCCTCAAAAGGTTTCCCCCCACTTTGGATTCACCCCTAAATGTTTTGTATGCCTGCAAACCTTGGGGGTTTCTCTGAGCCCCTTGAGTATGAATGTTGCTATTTTAGCAGCAGTCAGATCCTCACTTAAAGAACTAGAAGCACACATAGATTAATCCTTAAATGTTGAGTTAACCATAGGGATGAGTGAGCAGAGAGAGAAGAGGATTTAGGAACTCATGGAAATTGGCGGGATCTCCAGGGGATATTTAGATCCCACTGTGATCCTGGTAATGTCAAAAACTGGGCTTTGGGGATGCAACTGTTTTTTTCACTTTTCGTTTTGCAGCCAAATGAACCGAGGTGAGTTTGCCCACCAAGAACATTTTTATACCTCGCCTGCTCAGGCATGTGTCTGAAATACAGCACCATCTGTACCGCTGCGATGTGTCAAGATTTATTACACTTTCCCCAAGCAAGCGCACTGCATGTGGCTTTCTGCTGCTGAGTATCATGTGTTGCATAATGTGTTGGCTGCCTGAATCTCTGTTACCTCTCCTCTCACGGGATCTGGGCTGCTGACCACAGCCGATTCCACCACAGCTGGGTGCTCTATCAAGGCGCTCTCCACTTCAAATGGGCCGATACGATACCTAAGAGACAGAAGGAAGGGGAGGTCACTCCTGCGCCTTTTGTCGCTTAATAGCACAGGTCAAAGGGGGAAAGCCAACCGAACTGAACCTACCCGGCAGAATTAATCAGATCGTCTGATCTTCCGACAAACCAGAAATAGCCTTCTTCATCTTTAATCCCTCTGTCTCCAGTGACATAAAAATCACCACGCTCGGTGGCTGCGGTTTTCTCAGGGTTATCCTGACAACAACCAAACATCGTTCAATACGTTTTCACCGATGCCTGTTGGTCTGTCCCTTTTGGCATTGGTGCCCCAAGACAAAATAGCAAGGTGATTTGCTTTTGGTTTGATTACTGCCACAAAAAATGCTGACTCCAGATCTCAGTGGGCCCTTGAACGAGAGGCTCTTCCTTCCTCGGCCCTACCTGAGCGGGTCTTCCCTCTTCCTTCTCTTTGCTATCTCTTGTACTGTACTGTCCACCAGAGTCTAAACCAAACCACCACCCAAAGGGAAGAGGGCAAGATGAGCAAAGGATGCTGCTCAAACTCCTTGCTCTCGTCAAGACAGGAGAGGGCAGGTGAAGAAGCAGCAACAGCAAGGCAGAGGAGGAGCAGAGCCAGGAGGACGAAAAGAGTTGTCAGTGGGTCCCATGCTGGGATGTGGGCCTTGCCAGGTGCCTGATAACACCCACCCCTGACAACAGCCAAGTTTGCGGAACTACATGTCTGTGAGCATCAGGAACAAAGGAAACTCCCTTATAATGGGATCAGGTTATCGATCCACCTAGCCTAGTATCGTCTCCACTGATTGGCAGATGCTCTCCAAGGTTTCAGACAGAGATCTCTTCCAGCCTTATCTAGAGACACTGGGGATTGAACCTTAGATTAGCATGCAATTAGATCCATATCCAGCCTTAATACACTGCATTTTGTACTACCACTGGACCCTGTAACATAGCAAAAATCTAGACCCGGAGCTAAATCCAACTGATGTCCTCAGCTTGTTTGCAAAGTGAAGCTGTTCTATCTATCACCACGTTGTTGACATGCTAAAAATAATACTTACTAAGTACCGTGAGAAAAGGCAAAATGGTCGTTTTGGTTTGATTCTGATAGCAATGTCCCCTTCTACCCCCGGAGGCTGAATTTTGCCTTCATCATCCACAATCTGTAGAAGCAAAAGATAAAAAAAATGCTTATATTGTTTCAGCCAACCAGTGTTGATTTAAAAGTCACACACGTATCTCCACGAACAATGGTACACTTTATGGTTTGGCTCGGTTCTCAATGGCTCCCATTAAGAAAGAGATCTCTGCTTGCTCCCAGGGTTCCATTATAGGCCAGTATATCAAGAAATGGGAAATGAATTAGAATATTTAGGTTAGTGATGGTGGGAATACGTTCCCAGTGATTTCCATTAAGTTCTATGGAATACAATTTTAAAACCCATTCCCACCCCCCAAAATCAGAGTTTTGGAAGTAAGGAAAGTGACTGGAAGATACACTGGAAAATGTGGGACTTCCTTGATGCAGTGTTGCCCAACCACCTCACAACAAAGTAGAATGAACACTCAGCAAACATCATTTAACCTCCCTGCAAACTCTGTACAAACAAATCTTTGTAACTGGCTGACTGACCGAACCCAAAGGGTGCTCATCAATGGTTCCTCTTCATCCTGGAGAAGAGTGACTAGTGGGGTGCCACATGGTTCTGTCTTGGGCCCAGTCTTATTCAACATCTTTATCAACGACTTGGATGATGGACTCAAGGGCATCATGATCAAATTTGCAGATGACACCAAACTGGGAGGGGTGGCTAACACCCCAGAGGACAGGATCACACTTCAAAACGACCTTGACAGATTAGAGAACTGGGCCAAAACAAACAAGATGAACTTTAACAGGGAGCAATGTAAAGTATTGCACTTGGGCAAAAAAAATGAGAGGCACAAATACAAGATGGGTGACACCTGGCTTGAGAGCAGTACATGTGAAAAGGATCTAGGAGTCTTGGTTGACCACAAACTTGACATGAGCCAACAGTGTGACGCGGCAGCTAAAAAAAGCCAATGCAATTCTGGGCTGCATCAATAGGAGTATAGCATCTAGATCAAGGGAAGTAATAGTGCCACTGTATTCTGCTCTGGTCAGACCTCTCCTGGAGTACTGCGTCCAGTTCTGGGCACCACAGTTCAAGGAGGACACTGACAAACTGGAACGTGTCCAGAGGAGGGCAACCAAAATGGTCAAAGGCCTGGAAACGATGCCTTATGAGGAACGGCTAAGGGAGCTGGGCATGTTTAGCCTGGAGGTTAAGGGGTGATATGATAGCCATGTTCAAATATATAAAAGGATGTCCCATAGAGGAGGGAGAAAGGTTGCTTTCTGCTGCTCCAGAGAAGCGGACACGGAGCAATGGATCCAAACTACAAGAAAGAAGATTCCACGCATATCTCTGGTATGAGAAGGTGAAAGTCCACAGGGCTTTCTTAAATCATATTTTCAGGGGACCAATATATCAGGTCTGGGAAAGAAATAAGATCCTTCTTGAAAGAAAAACACCATGGTGGATCTCACCGGTAGAGGTCTTAATAATAAAAAAAACCAACATGGAAGGGAAGACAGCTACTTACGAAGATTTGGTAAGAAAATCAGAACAAGGGCTTAAACTTAAACCTTATGAGGAAATAAAGGATCAGTTCACCGGTTGGTTACAATATCATCAGGTGAATGATATGTTAAAGCAAGATAAAAGAAAAATGGGCTTTGAGGACAAGAAATCAAAATTCAATATAGAAATAATAGAAGGTAAAAACAAAACATTGTCTAAATTATATGACATATTACTGGAATGGCATACAAAAGACGAGGAAGTCAAAGAGGCAATGATTAAATGGGCAATTGACTTCGGCTATAACATCGAGTTTGAAAAGTGGTTGAAATTGTGGAATAGAGATATTAAATTTACGGCCTGTACGAGTTTGAGAGAAAATGTTTGGAAAATGCTCTATAGATGGTATCTTACGCCGGCAAAATTAGCTAAAATCTATAGATCAGAAAATAAGACATGCTGGAAATGTGGTGAAGTGGAGGGAGACCTCTACCATATGTGGTGGCAATGCAACAAGGTGAAGGTTTTTTGGGAAGCAATTTATAATGAACTTAAAAAAGTTTTTAAATATACTTTTCCCAAAAGACCTGAGGCCTTTTTGCTGGGAATTATGGGTAAGGAAATAAAAAATGAAGATAAAAAAATATTTCTCTATGCCACCACAGCCGCAAGAATTATGCTGGCACAAAACTGGAAAACAGAAAATATACCTAACGTAAGTGACTGGCAGGTCAAAATGATTAACTATGCCGAGCTAGATAGACTAACAGGCAGAATACGAGACCAAGACGACCAGAAATTTCAAAAAAATTGGAGTAAATTTTGGAAATATATTGGAACGGATATATAGGAGGAACTGGCGGTATTAGAAAAACTTTATCAGCTAATAAGTATAAACTTTAATAAACTAATTACGCAATCCGGGATTTATTTGATACTTACCAAAAGGGTGAAGGGAAGTCAAAGGCTAAGTAGAGCCTAATGCTTATATTATTTTTTTTTGTATGATTGTATGCTTACTTTTTGTATAGCATGAAAATAGGATGAATAATTTATGTTAAAATGTCTATTTTTGTATCTGTTTGTCCTTTTTTTTTCTTTCACAAATTCTGAATAAAAATTTACTTGCAAAAAAAAGAAAGAAAGAAGATTCCACCTAAACATTAGGAAGAACTTCCTGACAGTAAGAGCTGTTTGACAGTGGAATTTGCTGCCAAGGAGTGGGGTGGAGTGTCCTACTTTGGAGGTCTTTAAGCAGAGGCTTGACAACCATATGTCAGGAGTGCTCTGATGGTGTTTCCTGCTTGGCAGGGGGTTGGACTCGATGGCCCTTGTGGTCTCTTCCAACTCTATGATTCTATGATTCTATGAAGTCAAGGGGAGTGCTCAATAAACAGGTTGCCCAGTCTTCAGACAGACACCAGTCTGGTAAGTTTATATTCATCCTTGTACCTGGACATCATACGGTGGAGACGCCACTCCCATGGAGCCCGCTTTGATTTTCATCCCTTTAACATTCGTACAGATGGCTACCTGTAAGAGCAGAGAGAGAGAGAGAGAACAAAGCCAAATAACATTTGGGAGTTTCCACTAGTTTCTGCTTGAGCAGAAAATATTGCCTAGTCTCCAATTGCCCCCAAAATGTCAGTACCGTCATGAAAACCCTTAAGCCATCACGGCTTTTCACTTTGTCATGCAGAGTCCTGAATTCCCAAATGCAAGCCTTTACTCCCCCAGCTGCTTCAAAACAAAGACAGATAGGAAATATAGATAGACAGAGTTTTTTGTCTAGGAGCAAAAGGGCTACAGAAGTGTATGTGGAAACCAGCCTCCTATACAGAGGCAATTTTTGTGTTTCATATTCAGCCCACTGGCATGCGGCCCCTGGAAGTTTTCTCAGAAAAGGCTGGGCTGAAAAGGCCTTCCCCACACCACCCTTGATTTAAAAGTTCTATCAACTGCATTGTGGTGAGTTTGCCAGGTGCACAGCCATGCCAGAATTAAGATAAACATACTGTTTCTGTTTGTCCATAGCCTTCATAGATATCCACCCCTGTGTGGGTTTTCCATCGCTGCAACACCTCTGCATTGAGCGGTTCCCCTCCTGTTACACAATGCTCCAGGCTTGGGAATTTGTAGCTAGATAAGAAATGGCGACAATTAGTAAACCCACAAGTGAGGCTTGCACCCATGGGTGCCTACAATAATTTTTCAGGGCAGGGGTAGCGGGCAGACAAAGTAAAACTGAAAGCGAGGAACAGGCTAATTTTAAAGAGAGAGAGAGAGAATGTTGCCTGTATGTTTTGTCTCAGGTTCTATGCATTTACTCTTTTTTTAAAAAAAATGAAAGGTAGGAACCTAGGGGTTATGATTCATCCAGGGGCAGCAACTGCCCACCCATGCACACCCATGACTGCAACAAAATGTTGCAGCGGGAAGTGTTCCTGCTCACTCAGCCATACTCTCCCCAAAACCTCCATGACTGAAAATGGAAACACAGCACTATCTGGAAAAAAACACTATTTATCCTACAGGAAGTTAATGAACATAGAGAGCTGCCTTATACAGAGCTGCCCCACTGGTCCATCTCACTCAGTATTGTTTTCACTGACTGGCAGCAGTTCTCCAGGGTTTCAGACAGGGGTGTCTCCCAGCCCTACTTGGAGATGCTGGGGATTGGGGCCTTCTGCACGCAAAGCAGATGCTCCACTTCTGAGCTCTGACCCTTCTCCATATACTGGACGGATGCTGCTCTCTTAGACACACATGCATTTTCACACGCATTTCCTAGATCGGGGACGGGGAATCCCATCAGTCCGAGGGCCACAAACCCTCCCGAGGGCAACAATCTGGGGGGCACCCATCAGCTCACACAGGGCATTTCCTCTTGCATTTGCTTTTCCAGTTAGTCCAGTGAAAAGTACCTGGCAAGATCCTGCTGCACCAACATACGGAATCCTGTAGGAGCTGTGCAGAAAGTGGTGATTGGGTATCGGGCAAGAGTCTAGATAGAGACAATCAAGATCATCAAACCTTTTATTGGCATCACGTACAAACACCCATAGCAAATCAATACGGAAGTACCGCCTTCCCAGTGACACAGAACATTTGTCAAATGAAAGAGGCAAAGCAGTCTAACATTACATCTCTAGGTCTCCAGGGAGATCAGACATCTGCAATGTGTTTCAACGACAAAAAAACAGATAAAGATATTTAGCTGCTAACTTGGTGAGCTCCTGATTATTCCCCAGTAATAGAAAATGTAGGACCTCTAACTCTGGTTTCCATTTGGGGATGCAGA
Source organism: Podarcis vaucheri (assembly GCF_965113315.1). Taxonomy (NCBI): domain Eukaryota; kingdom Metazoa; phylum Chordata; class Lepidosauria; order Squamata; family Lacertidae; genus Podarcis; species Podarcis vaucheri. The sequence continues at coordinate 41,875,426 of NC_138752.1, forward strand.
GTTGATCTAGGAGCTGCTGGTGGAGAACAGCATATAGTTTACATTTAAGAACCATATGTGTAAGAGTTTCCACCTGATGGTCTTCACATGGGCAAATTCTTTCTCCTTCTACCAGTCCCAAGAACCTTCCCCATAGGAGGTTTGAAGGATTTGAATTAAAACCTGGCCAGCGAAAATGCCCTTCTTTCTTGAGGATTAAGCAAAAATTCAAGATAATTGTGGTTACCGTATTTTTCGCACCATAAGACGCACTTTTTCCCCTCCAAAAATGAAGGGGAAATCGGGGTGCGTCTTATGGGGCGAATGCCTGCAAGCCTCGCGCGCCCGGCAGGAGGTCCCACCGGGTGCGCGAGGCTTGGGGCGGCAGCCTGTCGCCCGAAACACGGGGAGCCCTCGGGAGGGCTCCCCCTGCTTCGGGCGAGTGTCTGCAAGCCTCGCGCACCCGGCAGGAGGTCCCACCGGGTGCGCGAGGCTTGGGGCGGCAGCGGATTGCTTGCACGCACCTAGAAGCTTGGGGCGGGCTGAGCTCAGCACCCCCCAAGCTTCTAGGTGCGCGCGAGCAGTCCGCTGCCGCCCCAAGCCTCGCGGACCCGGTGGGACCTCCTGCCGGGTGCGCGAGGCTTGGGGCGGCAGCGGACTGCTTGCGCGCACCTAGAAGCTTGGGGCGCGCTGAGCTCAGCACGCCCCAAGCTTCTAGGTGCGCGCGAGCAGTCCGCTGCCGCCCCAAGCCTCGCGCACCCGGTGGGACCTCCTGCCGGGTGCGCGAGGCTTGGGGCGGCAGCGGACTGCTTGCGCGCACCTAGAAGCTTGGGGCGCGCTGAGCTCAGCACGCCCCAAGCTCCTGGTGTAGCGCAGCGATCCGCTAACCCTCGGAGAGCCCCGCGGCTTTCCCAAGGCTAGCGGACTGCTTGCCGGCACGCAGAAGCTTGGGGCGCGCTGACCTCAGCTCGCTCCAAGCTTCTGGATTAGTGCAGGGGTCCGCTAGCCCTGGGAGAGGCGCCCGGCTCTCCCACGCTAGCGGAGACCTTGCCGGCACGCAGAAGCTTGGGGCGCGCTGAGCTCCGCACGCCCCAAGCTCCTGGTGTAGCGCAGCGCACCTGGGGGGGAAATAAAATTTTTTTCCTTTATTTCCCCCCAAAAAAATCTAGGTGCGTCTTATGGGCCGGTGCGTCTTATGGGGCGAAAAATACGGTAATTTCATGTGCCCAAGAAAGTTGAAAGTTAAGAGGGGAACATGTTTTCTCTGCTGCTGCTGTTAGTTCCTGGCATTCAATGTCCCACAACCTAGTTTTTATTATAGCCTTGGTAGATGGTGCAGACATTGATCATAAAAATTCCACTGACAGCCCAAGTTGCTGTACCTTATCTATGCAGGCCATAATGCATTTCTTTATAACAAGAGGTAATTCGCATATCCCCTCTGCCCTCAAGGTCTTCAACGCCAAAGTTATAGCTCGATTGCTCTACGGAATTCCAGTCTGGCTGCCAGGGTTTACCCAGCTGGTAGAATGAGTGCAGACAGCTTTCCTTCTTAAGATTTTTGCTGTCCCACGTTGTGTACCCTATGCAGCCTTGTGTCTAGAGGGAGGTCAACACAAGGTAGAGCCCGTAGCCTGGGCGAGATTTCTCACAACAGATAAAGATCCTCTCCTTAGAACAATAAGCTTCAATCACCAACATGTGCACTTTGAATTGGGCCCCGAAGACAAATGTGCAACCAGTTAAGCTGTTTTAAAACAGGATTTATATACATTGGTACCTTGATTTAAGACCATAACCCATTCCGGAAGTCCGGTCTTAAAACAAAGCAGACTTAAAACAAGGCGTGCTTTCCCATAGAAAGTATTTGAAAATGGATTGATCCATTCTAGACAATGAAAAACACCCCCTAAAACAGCAATTTAACAGGAATTTTACTGTGTATCTGAAGAAGTGTGCATGCACACGAAAGCTCATACCAAGAACTAACTTAGTTGGTCTTTAAGGTGCTACTGGAAAGAATTTTTTTTATTTTGACTATGGCAGACCAACACAGCTACCTATCTGTAACAGGAATTTTACTGTAATGAGACCATTGATCCATAAAATGAAGGCAATAATCAATGTAAAGGTAAAGGTACCCCTGTCCGTACGGGCCAGTCGTGACCGACTCTGGGGTTGCGTGCTCATCTCGCTTAAGAGGTCGGGGGCCAGCGCTGTCCGAAGACACTTCCGGGTCACGTGGCCAGCGTGACGAAGCTGCTCTGGCGAGCCAGCACCAGCGTAGCGCACGGAAGCGCCGTTTACCTTCCCGCTATAAAGCGGTACCTATTTATCTACTTGCAGCTTATTTATCTATTTATCTACTTGCGCTTAGGGGTGCTTTTGAACTGCTAGGTGGGCAGGAGCTGGGACCGAACGACAGGAGCTCACCCCATCGCGGGGATTTGAACCGCCGACCATACGATCGGTAAGTCCTAGGCACTGAGGTTTTACCCACAGCGTCCCCCGCGTCCCCCAATAATCAATGTACTGTACTATAAAATAAATACAGTGGTACCTCGGGTTAAGTACTTAATTCATTCCGGAGGTCCGTTCTTAACCTGAAACTGTTCTTAACCTGAAGCACCACTTTAGCTAATGGGGCCTCCTGCTGCCACCGCGCCGCCGAAGCACAATTTCGGTTCTTATCCTGAAGCAAAGTTCTTAACCTGAAGCACTATTTCTGGGTTAGCGGAGTCTGTAACCTGAAGCGTATGTAACCTGAGGTACCACTGTATGATGGGGGGGGGGGGAAATAACATGATGGTAGTCATTGTTTGGATGGGAGGCTTTTATCCATTTCTACAGTCACACAACCAACCAGTAGCTGAACTGGGTTCCACACAGTCACAAAAACAAGTCACAGAAACGAAGTCACAAGCCACAGTCACAGGTCAGTCCCATAAAATGAAGTCACAGTCAAAAACCCGAAAAAGCCACACAAACCAAAACACAAAAAATAGCAAAAACAAAACCTCCAAATATCACTGTGTTCCGTGGGTGCTCAGGACTCAACAGCTGGCAGACTCAACAGGAAGCCTCTGATTAGCAGCGAGGGACTCAATTAACAAATGAAATACCCTCAATGGGAACCAGACAATGGAAAGCAACCCCTAAAACAGCAGCAGGGCCCGACTTATATATAAAAAATGACTCAACCCGGAAAACTCATTTCCGGGTTGCAATTGGACTTAGTCCAAAACGGATTTATAATAGACTGGAATTTAGTCAAGGTACCACTGTACAAGCTCCAAGCAGAACCACAATCAGTAAGTCGGTTGCTGCATTTAGGGTCAACTGAAGTTTCTGAACCATCATCGAGGGCACTGCAATGCCCTGCACGCTTACGTTCAGTACGATGGCGGGTTCGAATTGCGGCAGGTGATGTACAAAGACGCACGACCCATTGAGCCACGGACCGAAAACACCACTCCAGGTTGTCTTAATCCATCCTGGGTCCGACGTATTCCAGAATATAGCCAAAGGAGACAAATCCATGCAGCGCCTATGTATGTGGGAAAGGAGCAGAAGATGGGGAACCAGTTGCTGACTCAGGGTGTCAGGATTCTGGGAAGCAGGTTACAGAATGACTCAGCAAAAGTGCTGCAAATCAGGCTGAAGGAGGCAGAAAGTGAGTCGGCTAAAAAGTGCAAAGTCCACACAGGTGGTGAACTGTAGAGCAGCGAGCCCCGACAATGGAAAACTGCCACTAAGCATTACAAAACACTCCATTTAATAATGTTGAGAAGATACCAATGTAGATCCTTCAAAAGTAAGCCAAATCGTATTCTTCCTCCATCCCTACTGACCAGGGGAAGGGCTTAGAATATAGCTCAGTAGCCCCATCCTATTCCCCACACCTGTCGTTAGAGGATCCCCAAAGAAAGGCCCAATCCAGAATGCCATGACTCATCCATTCCCCGCTTTTGCTACCATAGCACTTTTTAAGCTTTACCTGGCGGCAGTTATCAATCCAATGCCGTGGCAGCAGTGGGAATGTTCCACCATTTTGGGAGCTCCCGTGGTTCCGCTTGTAAAGTAAATGGCCATTGTGTCCTCGCTCTTGGTCTTTGCGCAGTCGTGATCGGCAGGCGCTGATCTTAAAAAGCAATCACATCGCATGGCATTGACAGGCAACACTTTCCCCTTCCACAGCAGCCACACACATCATGAGCAGAACATAGCAGCTGGAATCCTGCACCCATTTGGTAACCCTTGGCAGAAATCCAATGGGTCATTGGCCACATTCACACCATAGGTTGAAAGAACTATGGTACTACTTTCAAATTATTATTTATTATTATTATTATTAAATTTATATACCACCTTTATCTTCCAAGGATCTCAAGGTGGTGTATGTGGTTCTCCTCCTCTCCATTTCATCCTCACAACAACCTGTGAGGTAGGTTATGCTAAGAGACGGTGACTGGCCCAAGGTCACCCTCTTCATGGCTGAATGGGGATTCGAACCCTGCTCTCCCAGTGGCTCAATGCCTCACAAACTTGGCAGGAGGAGAGCTCTGCTGCCAGCTCCTCTCTGCCTCTAGGGGCCAGGGAGACTGGTGGCAGAAAAGGCACGCCGCCCCTTGGGGGATGCTGCCTGATGCAGCTGCCTCACCCAGTCTGATGGGCGGTCCAACTCTGCTATTAAGTATAAATCAAAAGTGAAAACAGATCCCATGTTGCAGCTTGGGAAGTCAGACCTGGATATTAATCCGGACCAGCTGAAGACCACCGATCTAAATAATATCTCTACTGCTATCGATTCATGTCTGTTGCAATGCTTACTGGATGAGATCCCTGAAGTTCAGCCAGCCATCTCTGCTGATGTCGGACACAAGAAGCTTGGTTTTCAGAAACTTGCATTCAGACAGGACCGAGTCCACTGCGGGGGCCAAGGCGTCGCTGACCACGATGCATTTGGCTTTGGAAGCCTGGAGCCTGTAGGAGATGTCTTTGGCAGTTAACTGGGGCGTCCCTGGGATGAAAACAACACCTAGAAAAGAAGCAGAGAATGTCGTGAGCAGGAACCCCAAAAAGTCTCTGTGTTTGAGAAGGCTGCACACACAGTGGTGTCTCATTCTAATGTGGTGTAGTGGTTAGAGCAGCTATGGAGAACTTTGAGTCTTCAGATGTTCTGTCAGCCCCAAGCAGTATAGTCAATGTCCAGGACTGGTGGGAGTTGTTGTTTTATACATTTATATTTTATTAAATTTCAAAAATTTAATATACACTCCAATACACAATGAATTTTTCTTTTGTTTTACTGACTTCCCATTCTGTTTTCCATGGTGTTTTTTTTAATTATTTCTCCCCTATGCTACACTTTATCTCCTCTCTCTTATATCATAACAATACAATAATCTTTAATTCCTTCTGTTCCACATACAGTGGTACCTCGGGTTAAGTACTTAATTCATTCCGGAGGTCCGTACTTAACCTGAAACTGTTCTTAACCTGAAGCACCACTTTAGCTAATGGGGCCTCCTGCTGTTGCCGCGCCGCCAGAGCACGATTTCTGTTCTCATCCTGAAGCAAAGTTCTTAACTTGAAACACTATTTCTGGGTTAGCGGAGTCTGTAACCTGAAGTGTATGTAACCCGAGGTACCACTGTAGTTCAAATCCTGATCATGAATTTATCATACTATAATATTTATTTCAATAATCCAAAAGAGGCTTCCACTCTTCCACAAAACAATCATCACTGGGTTCTCTTATTTTAGCTGTTAGGGGCTGATGGGAGTTGTAGTTCAGGGACACCTGAGGACCCAAAGGTTCCCCATTCCTGGGCTAGACTGTTGGACTACCTCTGGAGAAACTAAGGTAAAAATTCCCAGTAAGCTGTCAGACTTGCTGGACGACTCATTGGGCCAGTCACTATCTCTGAGGCTATCCTTCCTCACGTGTGGAGAAAATGGCGGGAGAACAATTTTTGGAGTCCCGACATTCCTAGGAGGAAGAGGGGCAACTTAGACCCTGCAAAGCAGGTATAGGGGTCCATTTTCAGCCAAAGGGTCACATTCCTGTCTGAGGGACATCTGACATTGGTGGGTGTGGCCAAGGGCTTAAGTGGGAAGAGCAAAACCTGCAAACTCCACACATTCTCACACCCTTCTAGATCCTCTTTCCAGACAAGCAAGAGGCATCATGGGAGTTCAAGGACACATCCAGGGGTGTGGCCAGGGAGAATTCCTAGGGCCAGATAGAGAGGCTCAGAGGGCCATATTTGCCTCCCAAGCCTGAGGTTTCCCACCTCTGCAGTGAATAAAAAATAAAATATTTATCCGTTCTAAAAAATGCAGATATCTGAAGCTAGCCAGGAAATGAAAGAAGGGAGCACATGGGTTTCATCGCTTCTGCAGCTCCTTCTCCCTCCCACACAGTAATTTATTTTAAAACTGAAATCTTGATTTTGGTAATGCTTTTGACCAGGCATCCCCAAACTCGGTCCTCCAGCTGTTTTGGGACTACAATTCCCATCATCCCTGACCACTGGTCCTGTTAGCTAAGGATGATGGGAGTTGTAGTTCCAAGACAGCTGGAGGGCTGAGTTTGGAGATGCCTGCTTTTGACAATGTTCCCCATGGTATTTTTTGAAGGAAGCTGGTAAAATGTGGGGTTGAACGAATGTAAATTGTTAGGTGGATCTGTAGCTGGTTGTCTGACTAAATCCCTGCAATGCATGCCCTTTCCTCCCAATTTTTCTGCAAATTGTGTTGCTGCTTTTTTTTGTCAAGCTGTCAGTGGAGAATATTTGCCTGCTGCTAAATCTTCTCACTGGGGAAGACAGCACTTTTTCTGGGGAGGGGGGGGGCCCTCTTTTCTTTCCCAAAATCTTGACTGACCTGTCCGGATACAAGCCACATTCATCAGCCACCATTCGGGAAGCTTTGGAAGAACCACCATGACCCTGTCGCCCATCTGCAAGCCGCAGGGATCGGCCAGCATGTTGGCAGCTTTCCGGGATAAGACTCCCAGCTCCTCAAAGCTCCACTTCACCTCTTTGCTCTGGTCATCCACCCACCAGAAGGCTGGGTTTGGAGGCCTCTTTCCATCCTAGCAGAGAAGACATTATTAACAACCTAATCCACAGAGCCATTTTATGTGTATGAATCATATAGAAGTGTGGTCAGTTGTGGCCGATGGAGGACCTTGGGTGAGAGATAGGGAAATGTCTGGTCTCTCGGACTTGGAGGAGAAAGGAAATATCCCAGGTCAGCGCTGGGAGGAGCAGGAGCTACTGTTCTCTGTGAGCGGTAAGGGCCGAGAATTACTTTTAAGAGAGGACTCCATATTTTACTTATTTGATTTGTATTTTCTGTAGTTGTAATCTTACTGTATTATGGGGCATTCTTCATTTAAAATATTTTTTTTAAATAGGCAAAGAAAAAGGAAAGCAGTGGTGTGTGTGTCTGTATGTATGTGATACCTAGTGCCAGGATCTTGCTTCTGCGCTGCTGTTTCCAAAGTATTTTTTACTAATTTTCAAGGATGTACAACAAAATATAACTAGACAGCTAAAGACAAGCAATGGACATCAGCAGGCATCAACACCCCTGGCAATCTTGCCAGCAGTCAAGTAAGTATTAATTTATTATTATTAATAATAATGATGATGATGATGATGTAATCATCAACATTATTATTACAGTAAATCATTTATTACTCTCCCTTGACCCAAAGGTCCTAGGATGGGTTATAGCATTAAAAGCAAAATTTAAAACCACTTCATGTCCTTCATGTCAGGTAGCTGAAAAAAGCAACCATTTTTCTCTATTCCTGTCAGCGCCATTACTTTGCGGGTTATTTCCTCAGCTGCAGCCTACCTCCATATATTTTTATGTCGCAGGCCTACATCATAGGAATGCAAGATGCCTTAGAAAGAGCCAGTCCATTGGTACATCTATTCTGGTTTTCTCTACACTGATCAGCAGGAGCTGTCCAGGTTTTCAGGCAGGGGACCCTCCTAGCCCTAACTGGAGATGCCGGGAATCAGACGCAGGACTTTCTGTGTGAAGAGGTACTATCACTGAGCTAGAGCCCTTCCCTTAAGTGGCCTTCTCCCACCTATGTTTGAGAGAAGGAACACAGGAAGCCGCCTCAGGCCGAGTCAAACCACTGGTCCATCTGCCTCAATACTGCACTGCAGTGACTGTCAGAAGCTCTCCAGGGATTCAGATGGAGGTCTCTCTGAACCTGAGGCCTTCTGCATGCAACGCTTAATCACTGAGCTACAGCTGAAGTCAGCAGAGGGAACAAATGGCGATTAAAGGCAAGGTGCTTCAACCAGTGTTGAAGCAATGATTCTTCAACATCAGCTTTGTTGGACTGGTCATGTTGCGCTGATGCTTGATGATCGTCTTCCAAAGCAGCTACTCTATTCCGAACTTAAAAATGGAAAGCATAATGCTGTAGGTCAACAAAAGAGGTTCAAAGACTCTCTCAAGGCAAATCTAAAAAAAATGTAGTATAAACACTGACAACTGGGAAACACTGGACTGCGAGTGCTCCAGTTGGAGAACAACCTTTACCAAAGGTGTCATGAGTTTGAAGACACTCAAACTCAGGACACAAGGGAGAAATGTGCTAGGAGGAAGGCACATTTGGCAAATCCACACTTTGATCAACTCCTGCCCGGAAACCAATGTCCCCACTGTGGAACGATGTGTGGATCCAGAATTGTCCTCCACAGTCACTTATGGACTCATTGTTAAAACAGTGTTTATGGAAGACAATCTTACTCGGCTACGAGTGATAGCCAAAGAAGAAGAAGAAGAAGAAGAAGAAGAAGAAGAAGAAGAAGAAGAAGAAGAAGAAGCAGCAGCAGCAGCAGCAGCAGGAGGCATTTTGGAGGAGGATGCTCCTGACACAAGAATCAGGCAGTCTGGGAGGGTCGAATCCAAGACTACCCTGCATCTTTCAGTTTGGGGAACACATCACTGAACGAAGCCACCGGCCTCTATGCTTTGCTTTCAAGCATGTTGCAAAAAATTATTTTGTATATTATTATTGATGTTTCAAATGCCTCCTGTGAAATATGTTGCTATGTGGAATACTTAGTAACTTTTCCTCTTTAAATGAGAATATGGTAAGACTTTGAAGGCATCCTGATATTTATGAATAAAAGAAACGCTTTAAAAAAATATTACTACCCTCAAACACCAGCAATGCTAATCAAAATATTTCCCTCCAGGGAATGTAAATGAAACAACCCAAATTTATATATATATATTCTTTTTAAAAAATCATTCAGTTGCATTGTTTTTCTTTATTCTTGTGCATTATTGAAGCATTTGTTCTTGATGCAAGTCTGAATCGGTTTTTAGTAGTCTATTGCTATTTTAAAATTTCAAAAAACCCAAGTTATTGTTGTTCATTCTTATTGATAATTTGTTTTATCTGTTTTATACACCTCTTTGGGGGTTGCTGTGGTGCTGGTGGTGGTAGTTGTTACAATCAAGAGGTGTATAAACTTTGTGAAGTATATAAAAGTTACTATTGTTTAATTTTAATTTTTATTTAAAAAAATAAAGTCTCAGGTTCCTCTGCGCTCCAGGGAGAGCAATTGCAGCCCCACAGTACTATTAACATTCGGTTTTCCTACCTGTTCCCCCAAACAACCAAACCCCTACCTTTTCCTCTTGGGTCCACCTGTCCAGAACATCCCTGGCAAAATTAAAGTATTCAGGCACATCCACTTCACCATGGTTTATAGCTTCATAATGGGAGATGATCGGAGAGGCCAGGTGTCTCTTGGCTTGGCGAAAGAGAGTGCAAGGAGGCGGCCGCAAGCTCCAGAAGCATCGAAGCAAGGTCTTCATGGCAGCTTGAGGGCATCAACCAGCTTGATCTCTCTGCAGTGACATGTTTTGAAAGCATAAAAACCCTGAAGACTCTGTAAGCCTCAATGCAGTCAATATAGCAGCAGAGCCACAACCTTATGGATCCCAAACACAGGAAACCGACTTATATTGAGTCCATCTAGCTCAGTATTGTCTACACAGACTGCCAGCAGCTCTCAAGGGATGTTCTCAGCCCTATGTGGAGATGTCAAGGATTAAACGAGGGGCGTTTAGCATGCAAAGCAGATGCTCTACTCCTGAGCTGCCGTCTTTCCCAAATCGATTAGCTCATCTCCCAAACTCCACCCTGCAAAATGGATGAGTGATGTTTGTGCAGGATGCCCTGTTTTCACATGCTGTAGATGTCTCATATATGTACAAAGAAGAGAGGAGGGGCTGACTCCCGATTTTCTGAGGGTCCTTGGCTAACAAAGTAAAGGTAAAGGGACCCCTGACCATTAGGTCCAGTCGTGACCGACTCTGGGGTTGCGTGCTCATCTTGCTCTATAGGCCGAGGGAGCTGGCGTTTGTCCGCAGACAGCTTCCGGGCCATGTGGCCAGCATGACTAAGCTGGCGAACCAGAGCAGCACACGGAAACACCGTTTACCTTCTCGCCGGAGCGGCACCTATTTATCTACTTGCACTTTGATGTGCTTTCGAACTGCTAGGCTGGCAGGAGCAGGGACCGAGCAATGGGAGCTCACCCCGTCACAGAGCCAACCTTCTGATCGGCAAGTCCTAGGCTCTGTGGTTTAACCCACAGCGCCACCCGCGTCCCGTGGCTAACAAAGTATACAAGGCTAAATAGACAGCTAAATAAACGGCTAAATAAACAGAAGGAAATGAGAGAGTCAAAGAGAGTTTCACAATATCGCCCTGCATCACGTGGGAAACGCTTTTATGTAAGCAAAGTAAGGTACACGATATTGAGCAGGGGCAGGGGATGGAGCAAAGCCAAGCCGTCCAAATTACCTGACTGAAATCTCTCGAACAATCGTGGTGCAATCACATTGGAGCAGAGCAGACCCCACCCTCTCCAGCAAGGCCCCCCTGCCCAAAGAATCACAGAATTGTAGAAATGGAAGGGAATGCCAGTGGTCATCTTGTTCAGTCCCCTGCAATGAAGAAAGCCCAGCTAACAAATCCCCGACAGATGGTCATCCCATCTCTGCTTAAATACCTCCAATGATCGAGAGTTCACCTTTTAAAGATGCTTGCAATGGTGTCCACTGGTCATCCTAATCCGAGTAGACCCATTGAAATCAATGGGCATGGCTAGTTCAATGGGACCGCTTTCGATAAAACTTAGCTGGAAGCAACCCTTTGCAGCTCAGCTTCCATCATGACACAGAGCAGGGATTTCCAGGCAACCGGTTCATTGCACCTAGGGGACACTGTGTCAAAACGAGTGCATTGCAGGGGGTTGGACTGGATGGCCCTCAGGGTCCCTTCCAACTCTACAGTTCCATGATTGTAAGGGTTCTCTTGCACTTCCCCATCACTTCTCTTCCTGCAAAACTTTGGAAGAGCCTCCTGCCCAGGCATAGGCAAACTCAGCCCTCCAGATGTTTGGGGACTACAACTCCCATCATCCCTAGCTAACAGGACCAGTGATCAGGGACGATGGGAGTTGTAGTCCCAAAACATCAGGAGGGCCAAATTTGCCTATGCCTGCTCCTGCCTGACAGAAACCCTGGACAGCTGCTGCCAGTCGGTGTAGACAACACTGGGCTAGATGGACCACTGGTCTACTTTGCGATAAAACAGCTTCGATGTTCTACGGTCCTCTGTGGATCTGCGTGCTCTGTGTGGACAGAGACAAGCTTTCCTCCTTTTCCCATCCCACTAGATCCCCGTGGCCGTGGGTGGCACTGTGGGTTAAACCACAGAACCTAGGACTTGCTGATCAGAAGGTCGGCGGTTCAAATCCCTGCGACAGGGTGAGCTCCCGTTGCTCGGTCCCAGCTCCTGTCAACCTAACAATTCAAAAGCACGTCAAAGTGCAAGTAGATAAATAGGTACCGCTCTGGTGGGAAGGTAAACGGCGTTTCCGTGTGCTGCTCTGGTTCGCCAGAAGCGGCTTAGTCATGCTGGCCACATGATCCCTCGGCCAGTAAAGCAAGATGAGCACCGCAACCCCAGAGTCGGCCACGACTGGACCTAATGGTCAGGGGCCCCTTTACCTAGACCCCCGTGAACATCCAAGGATGCTGAATTTTGGAAGATTTGGCGCAGACGTCTGCGGGAACAGGATGCTGGATGGGCCGCTGGCCTGATCCTGCAACTTATTATGCCCTATGATTGCGCAAGCTGTATTGGCAGGCATGCGACTGAACCCCACCGCGAAGCAGTCCAGAGTTCACTGACCTTGGCTTTTTCCTCGGGGGACTCTGCGCAGAGCCAGGGAGGCGGCCAAGGAAACTCCACCGGACCAGTCCGTCCTCCTCTGCAACAAGTGCCTGGGCGGGCCAGCCTCTTCCCCCAAGGCAGGCAGGGACGGCCCCTTCCTCTTGGCGCGGGGCGAGTGGCGCCGTCGAGGGATCGAGCTCAGCCAAGTTGCCTCCGCCGAGTCCGTCCAACAAACTGTAGGCAACGGCGTAAGTGTCTCCCCTCCCTGCTCCTCCTCCTCCTCCTCTCGCCCTGGGCGGTGCTGCTGCTGCTGCTGCTCGCTGAACTTCGCGGAGGCCGAGATCGGGGTAATCGAACAGCTTCCGACGTGGCGGGGCTGCTTGCTCGCTTTCGCTTTCTTTGTCCCAACTTTCTCTCGTCCGAGCGCTTCGGCGGCGGCCCCAGAGCGCGCAGCCTTTCGCTTGCTCGCTGCTGCCACACTTCGGGCAGATTGCTCGTTGAAAGAAAGGCAAACACAGTTGATGTCGAATAGATTCTTTTTAAGGGGTTTCTTAACCGACCTTCACTATGAGGTCCCAGGGCAGGTCACAAAAACAACCATTATTAGTATTAATTAAATAATAAATAATAATTAATTAGTAATTAATTAGTAATTAATTAGTAATTGGGCTGTGTGATCCTCATAGTCCCTTCCAACTATACAATTCTGTGATTCTGTGAATATTCCATGTTAAAAAACAACAACCCCAAATAAAACCATTGCAGTTATACAGGTGTTTCCAAATGGGACAGAATGGTATTTGTTTGAACCTAATTTCTTTTGTAAAGTCCCTTAAGGCTGGACAAACTGGTTTCTCCACAATAAATCCTAGCATTAACCTGGAACAATATTCATTTCTTTGTAGTTGGCATCCTCCCTGCTTAAAGCCCGCTTCTAGATTTTGTAATCTTTAAAAAGCATAGTTCCAAGAGAAGACATCCTAAGGAACATTGGGGTCTGGCCCAGCTAGGTTGTTGTTGTTGTTGTTGTTGTTGCGGTGGTGGTGGTGGTTGTCCCACTCTTCTGCCAAACAAAGGCTCCCACAGCAGCTTAAAAGATCAGTGAAAAAAGACAGTCCCTTCCCTCAGGCTCACAACACAAAAGGAAAAAGGGACTGGGAGGGAGAAGGGAGAAAGAACAAGCTCAGGCACGAATTCTTAGTAACAAACTCTTGCAGGTAACAGCAGGAATAGAGAGAAGCCGAAAAGTTGCTAGTTTTTCAGCAGATGTCATGGAGAGACCTTGCCATTTCATCCCTCTCCCTCTCAGCCTGATGAAATAGCTGCTACAGATGCAAGTTCAAGGAGGGGGATCTCTAGATAAAGTAGCTGTTTTTGGAGGGTTTTACTCATGAGTAGTCCAGCTGGCTGGGGGTGTTTGGGCCTGCTGCTCAACATGAGAGAGATAGTGGAGAAAATCCAGTACCCAGTTTTAACCCTTGTGGAAAAGTGTAACTAATTTAAAAAGTTTTTGAGCAGCCTGATAACTGTTGTGTTCCTTCTGCAAGCACAGTTGCATTTGACCTGGATTAACCCTGGCCATGCGAGGACAAGGCAAGGAGAAGAAGAACTTTGAGTGGGTTATTTATAAGTGACTGTTTAGAGTACTTTAACTATCAATCCCTCTTCGCAAGGAACTCAGAATTATAGCTCTGTGAGGGGAATAGGGGTCTTCTAACAACGCTCAACACCTTTAACCAGTGCTTTTTTCTGGAGGGACACAGGGATACGCATACCCCTCAACTTTTTGTGAGTCTTTGTACTTTTGTCCATTTACTGTATTTATTTTTGACAATTTGAAGTACAGTCATACCTCTTGTTACGTTCGGTTCAGGTTATGTTATTTCAGGATATGTCCTGCGGCGACCCGGAAGTAATGGAACAGGTTACTTGCGGGTTTTGCCGCTCGCGCATGCGCAGACACTCAAAATGACGTCACGCACATGCACAGAAGTGGTGAATCGTGACCCGCGCCGACGCGGGTTGTGTTCTGCTCATGTTGTGAATGGGGCTCCGGAACGGATATCGTTCGCAACCAGAGGTACCACTGTATAAAATTGTGATTTTCTTGAGTCAAAATGACAGTACCCCTAAACATTTTTTTTAAAAGTATTGCCTTTAACAAACCACAGCTTCCAGGATTTTTTTGGGGGGGGAAGCCACAACTGTTTAAAGTGGTAACATATCACTTAAAATGTATGCAGTGAATGTGGAAGAAGATGATAACTACCCTACTATTCCTTTCTGTTTCTTCCCCTTTGCCAGTGTTGAACAGATGTGCATTGATAAAATGCTCACACCCTCAAAGACCATATTTGTAACTATGATTATATCAAGATTCATGTGGGTGATTATGTGACCAATGGGCAGGAACACATGTGGGCATCTAGAAAACAATTCAATCTTTATCTATCTTTCGCTCTTCTCTTTCACATATTGTGAGGTTATTTTCTCAAGGCGTGTTTTCAAATAACCCAGGAGAAAACGCCATAAATAACCCAGAATCTAAATAGGAGGGGAGGCTTGGTAGGGTTTGAGAAACAAAAACTTGGTTTCCGTTCCTTTGTTTTAGCCCATTCTTCCTTGAAGTAGCTCAGGATAGCAAGCATGATCCCCACCCTCCTGGCACAAAATGATCCCGTGTGGTAAATTAGGTTCAGAGATAATCTGAAGGTTTACATCAGGGCAGTTGCATGAACAAACACATCATTGTAGCTTTTCCTGTGGTGTTTTATAAATGTGGCTTTGTAGCCTCCAGTTCTGGAATTTGTTGTGGACATTCTTCCAGTTTAAACCAAAACTCAGACATGGGATGGAGGGCAGAACAAATCATTGGAACAGTAGAGAAAGGAACAAGAAAGATTCACTTGCCCCATGACCAGTGTCCCCCCATCATCCACAGCCAGCTTAGCCCAGAGGTCAAGGATGATGGGAGTTGTAGTCCACCCACATCTGGGGACCCAAGGTTGAAGAATACTGCACTAGAGCCCACTGACACTTCAGAGGTATAATGCGATGGAGCAGCCTTGCAGATGTTTTGGACTTCAGCTCCCATCAGCCTCAGCCAACATGGTCAATAGTCAGGTGAAGAGGTGCAGATTCTACCTCAGTGGTTTTGTTTACATACCACGGATGTTTTAACACATGGAATGTTTTTTGTATTTTCCAGATTTGCTTTCTAACCGCGTTTTTTTGTTTTTAGGGGATGGATTTGTTTATTTCTTTGCTAATTGTGTGGCTTCAAATGCAGATCTTTTATCATATTTTTGTATCTGATTTCCATTTGTAATGTTCTGTTTTGATAATCCTGTCATGTTTTAAGAGATTCCCCTGCCCCAAATAAAGAGCAGTATACAAACAAACAAACAAAGTGTGAAATATCATCCATTGGTTGCTTCTGACATCTCATAAAGACATGCTTTCTCTCCAGAATTTTCTTGACCTATAAGACTGCACCCTGTTATTACCTAACTCCTGTTTTTATTATACTGTTTTATTGTGTTTAGGTTTCATTTATTTATATATACTGAGAGATATTGTGGGGGGGAGGGTTTAGATTTTTTTTGCAAAAAAATAATAAAGAAAAAGAACGCTGAAATTCTCAGCAAGCTGAAGAAATCAGTATCTTCTCTGTTGTACAATGGCTTCCCTATGTATTTCAGGTAAGCAGCTCATGAAAAATGCACTGAATGTAATACACTGTGGAAGGCCTCACTATGGCGTGCATCACCTCGATGATATTATCGAAGGCCTCGGCCTTTCGAGCTCTCTGGCCTCTTCGCCTGTCTTCTTCCAGAAGCTTCAGCAAAGGACAGCAGGCCCTGGCTGCTCAGAACTTTTCAGGCTACGAATCCATACAAGCACAATATAAGCCAGAGGTGCCAGAATACTTCAATTTTGCAAAAGATGTGGTGGATAGCTGGGCTGAGGCGGAAAAGGTAACATTTTCTGTCACTTTTCATGTCAAGTCTTTCAAATGTGGCACATCAACACAGCAGTCTGGTTCGCACATAACTCTAAGCCATGGTTTATATACCTTAGCAGTTTGGCCATGGTTTGTTAAACACAAATTAACCATTCCTTGTTAGCCATGGTTTGTTGTTGGTTCATAAACTTTGTTTACTGTGGCTTGGTGTTACACAGAAACTTAGCCAGTGTTGGTGGGTGTTTTAAATTCCATCCTATATTTCAATAGATCCTTTGCTCCAGTGTTGTTTGACTTCAACTGCCAGCATGCCCATTGTTCAGGGATAATGGGAATTGTAGTCCAACATCATATTGAGGGCCACAAGCTAGCCACTTACATTTTAGTACCCAAAACTGCACCATACGCCCTCAAAGAGGTATCAGCAGGCCTGAGGGATACAAAGTTTGTAGAAGTACAAAATATTTGGGGGGGGGACTCCTAAGGGGGGACAAAACAGACCACTGAGGACTGAGCATTCTCTGTGGGTTCAGAATGCAGATTGAGCGGACCTAGAAAACCAGTGGGGAGGGCAATGGAACGGAGTACACTGGAAAAGGGTATAGCTGGCTGGTGCCTTTTAACAGGAGCATTACAATATTCTGGTGCTGGTCCCACTAGTAGAGACATCTACAAAGACAAAGCAAAGCAGGAAATGTCAAATTAACAAATTAATGACTTTAACTAGGGACAGGGCAGAAATTCAGCTCAATTCACATTCAAATACATCCTAAACTGCACTTTTCAAAACAACATATGGGACAAAACACTTTGAAATTAAAACTTTTGTGAGTTTTTCAGTGCCATTCTCTAGCCCAAGTAATGTTTAGAAAAATCAAAATACTAGGGTAAAGTGTGAATATGAATGCTTATATTAGTGGGCACAACAAACAAAAATGTATTGTATTAGGGAAGACTGCTTTATAAAATTGTACATATTGGGCAAAATTGCATCCAAAAACATGGATAGTGAGAGAAATTTTGCTGAGGAATTTTCACGATAACTGATTTTTTTTTAAAGTAAAAACTAAATTGCAAACTGATGTGTAAATAACTAAATCTAAAACTGAAACATGAGAAATAGAGAAACCAAAATTGACAGGCCTCTAGCTATAACCAGTACTTCATACTTGGCCATAAGAAGCGTTCTGCCAACTGAGTGTGGTTGCTTACAGCCAGCTGACTCTGTCATTCCAACAGGAAGGAAATCGACCGACAAGCCCAGCTCTCTGGTGGGTCAATGACCAAGGAGACCAAGTGAAGTGGAGCTTTGTGGAGCTGTCCCACGTTTCCAAAAAAGCGGCTAGAGTGCTCTCTGAGCAGTGTGGCCTGCAGAGGGGAGACAGAGTCATTGTGATCTTGCCACGGATTCCTGAATGGTGGCTCTTGAATGTGGCTTGCATGCGAACAGGTTAGCAGCATGCGGAGAAGTGCTAGTTGGTGGAGGAAGCAGGATGGGCCCTCTCCATGTGGGATCAGGATTAATCCCTTCCCATTTTTCTAGTTCAGTGGCTGACCTCTGCCTAAACACTTGAGCCATCCTTTCATGGATAATGTTCTTTATTTATACAGATGTTTTCCCCACCCTCTGCTTCTCTTCTAGCCCCCGCCTACACTATACATTTAAAGCAGTATCAGACCACTTTAATCGGTCATGGCTTTCCCCCAAAGAATACTGGGAACTGTCATTTGTCAAGGGTGCTGAGAATTGTTAGCAGGCCCCTACTGTTAGAATTCCTGCTCCATGATTGTAGTCATGGGATTTTTGTCTATCACATGACGTGGTATGTTTTGACTCCACAGGAGACAGGATGTTTGTGTTACTGTGTTCCGTGAACTGGGACTATTGTCCTTTGTTCATTCTCTTTGCTGTCTGATGCTAGAGACAGAGGGAGCCATGTTGCAGTGCTCTGTGTGTGTTTATATGTAAATAAAGTAGATTAGCCAAAATGCTGAGTTGCTGAGGTCTGTCACGTAAGATGCGCAAACTCTGCGGATCCCTAAGTGTGCCGATGTCTGTTAACATTGGTTGCTGTGATGGT
The DNA here is from genome assembly GCF_965113315.1 of Podarcis vaucheri. Taxonomy (NCBI): domain Eukaryota; kingdom Metazoa; phylum Chordata; class Lepidosauria; order Squamata; family Lacertidae; genus Podarcis; species Podarcis vaucheri. The sequence goes on from NC_138752.1 coordinate 41,893,685, forward strand.
CGGGCTGAAGAAAGCTTTTGAAGCTCCCGAACGATTGACCAGGAGGGAGGGAACATGCCAGTCTTAAGCTGGAAACGTGTGACATCATTTTTTATCTTCATCATTTGGTCCCTCATTAGGAACCGTTCTTATTCCTGGGACAACACAGCTGACGGCAAAAGACATTCTCCACCGAGTCCAGACTTCAAAGGCCAGATGTATCATTACTGACGAGGTTCTGGCCCCAGCAGTAGATACCATAGCTTCCAAATGCCCATCTCTAGAATTCAAGCTCATTGTGTCAAGGAACCACAGGGAGGACTGGCTAAACTTCAACGACTTATTGAAGTAAGTATACAGACTTGTCTCTATACATAATCTCTCTGCAGGACAAATTTGGCAAGCGTCATGTGCTTGAAGGCTGTGGTTCTTTTGATCACATGGACTTCATTTTATTCTATGTCTTAGACTTGCACCTGCCGAACACGACTGTGCAGTCACAAAGAGCTGGGACCCAATGGCTATCTATTTCACCAGCGGGACAACAGGGACTCCCAAAATGACTGAACATTCTCACGCAAGTCATGGCCTTGGCCTTGGTGTAAATGGAAGGTATGAAAGGGTTTGTGTGTGCGTACTTTTTGCAGTTTCTTGCCAACTGATCCACACTTGGTTTCATGAGAGCACCCAGGTAAGGAATTATTCTGGTCATTTGCTGATCGCCGAAGAATTGATGCTTTTGAATTATGGTGCTGGAGGAGACTCTTGAGAGTCCCATGGACTACAAGAAGGTCAAACCTATCCATTCTTAAGGAAATCAGCCCTGAGTGCTCACTGGAAGGACAGATCCTGAAGCTGAGGTTCCAATACTTTGGCCACCTCATGAGAAGAGAAGACTCCCTGGAAAAGACCCTGATGTTGGGAAAGATGGAGGGCACAAGGAGAAGGGGACGACAGAGGACGAGATGGTTGGACAGTGTTCTCGAAGCTACCAGCATGAGTTTGACCAAACTGCGGGAGGCAGTGGAAGACAGGAGTGCCTGGCATGCTCTGGTCCAGGGGGTCACGAAGAGTTGGACATGACTAAACGACTAAACAACAACAAAACTTTCTGCAGTTTCTTGCCAACTAATCCACACTCGGTTTCATGAGAGCACCCAGATAAGGAATTATTCTGGTCATTTTTGCAGGAGGATACAAGCACATACCTTTTGTAAACCACTTTGAGGTGTTTGTAAAAAATAATATAAAGGAGTATGTATATGTTATGATAGGCATAGGCAAACTCGGCTCTCCAGATATTTTGGGACTACAGTTCCCATCATCCCTGACCACTGGTCCTGTTAGCTAGGAATGATGGGAGTTGTAGCCCCGAAACATCTGGAGGGCCAAGTTTGCCTATGCCTGTGTTATGACATACATACATACATACATACATACATACATACATACATACTGGCCTTCAGGTTTGTGCCTTCAAAATGGACTCGAGGGTTCTGATGGCCTACCACAACAAAACCACTTTAAACCTGGACTTTGATAAGTGACAGGAAACACACTGAAAGTGTGGCATAAATGAATGATTAATGGGAAGACACGGAAACACCCCAAATCAGCATGAATGCTTACGGTCATGTAACCACCCCGTAATCAAATCAGAACAAATGCTCCATGAAGACCACATCTAGTCTAACGACTTTGTGAAAGTAAAGCAGGATGAATGCCAAATGAACAAGTTGTCTTAAGATAGTTCAAGAACAGATCTTCACAATGCTGTGGCTTGCAGTTACAGGCTGCGTAGGTATGACAGCAATCTGCCTCCTTTGCTGGGGTCAACTAACTGATCCCACTAGTGGAAGCCCACATAATGATTTCAGCTAGCACAATGGGGCTTCGCCCTTGTGCACAGGGTTTTTTGTGGGGGGAGGAGAACCCCTCAACAGCACGGTGGAAGAGGGAGGAGAAGGCAAACAACCAGAAATGCTTACGCTGATGGAACATTTCTAGCAGTGTGATGTTGAATTCCTAACATTTTGCACTTCTTCTTCCTGTTACATAGGTATTGGCTGGATTTGACCCCCTCGGACATCATTTGGAATACTTCTGACACAGGCTGGGCAAAATCGGCTTGGAGCAGTGTTTTCGCACCCTGGATCCAAGGGGCATGTGTGTTCGTTCACAGCATGCCACGCTTCGAGCCAACCCCTGTACTTGAAGTAAGGGACAAGTATTATACTAGTTACTCAAGGACTGGACTTCCCTTTCAACATTGTTTGGATTCATACAACTGAACTGGTTGTGTGGGTTGTTGGCTGAGTAGACGCATAGAATTTATCTCACAGTGAAGCCGCCCTGTGATGGCTGCAGCATTCACCTCTCTCAGCCCAGCTCACTTCTGCAAGTTCATCTTCTTAATCTACTTTCAACAGTGTTGACCCACAGCTACCTAAATTCAGACCTCATGGCAGACCACAGTGTGCCCAAATGATCCCTTTATTATTTTCTTATAAGTCACTTGTTATCTAAAAGGTCTCCAAGAGCTTTGAAAGCATTAATATACTTCTAGCTGCTGAGATTAAGTGACTTACGAATTTCTTGTCCCGTGCATGTGTGTTGTTGTCCTGGAATATATTTAATGGAGCTAGTTCTGGAGTTGCTTCTATTACCTGTTTGGTTATTTTGGAGATTTCATGCAGCACTGTTACCCAAAAGGATTGAACTCTGGGGCATTCCCACCACATGTGGAGGTATGAGCCTATGGAGCTGCAGCCTCGCCAACATTTAGATGAGGTTCCTGGCATCCATATTTCATTTCATTTCATACTCACCAGCTTTTTACTCATGAGAGGCTGGTAAGAGTAGAAAGGGGTCCCCCATTCATCCTCAACCTGCCCGTCTTACGAGTAAAAAGGCGGGCAAATAAAGCTTTCACAGGCTAATGACTGTTTTTGGAGGCTAAATTACAAGGATGAAGAGAGGAGGGCTTCCCCTCTCCAACCCCCAGAGAGCTAATTTATAGCAACTGCCTTGGGGGAAAGAACATCTCCTGTTCCGTTAGTTGTTTCGTTTTTGAACATGTGGTTCTTGATGCATCTGTTGTGTTTATAAATGTTAAGCTGACTAGTTGAAAAGCAGGATACATATCCAATAAGTACTTAAATCAATCAGCTGGAGAACGGATTAGCAAATATGTCTGTATGCCACATCTTTTTTTTAAATTGTCTGCCGATAGCTGCAAAAAGCTATATATTACGATCTGTACACAGCATTAAACTAGATTTTGATCTAGTTTTTGATCCATTGTTTTTTATAATCATCTAGGCTTTGTCTAGGTTTCCCATAACAACATTCTGTTCTGCTCCAACTGCTTATCGGATGCTAATCCATCACAGTTTAAGCAGGTAAAGAAGTACTATACAACTTTTAGAAGACATCTGAAGGCAGCCCTGTATCGGGACGTTTTTAATGTTTGATGTTTTATTATGTTTTTATAGGTGCTGTTGTTATTTACTACTTGTTGGCACCACTTACTGCATTTGCTCAGACAAAATCCCAGCCTAAGCAGGAAAACATTTATTGCCCTCCCTGGTGAGAAGCCAGTGAGAGCCAGTGTGGTGTAGTGGTTAGAGCAGCCTTTCTCAACCTAGCATCCCTAGATGTTGTTGGGCTGCAACTCCCATCATCCCTGACCACTGTTCCTACTAGCTAGGGATGATGGGAGTTGTAATCCAACAACATCTGGGGACCCAGGGCTGAGAAAGGCTGGGTTAGTGTGTCGGAGTAGGACCGGGGAGACCAAATCTTCACTCAGCCATGGAGCTCACCGGGCCAGTCACTGCTTCTCAGGCTAGCCTACCTCACAGGGTTGTTTGGGGAGTGGTTAAATGAGGAGGAGAACCATGTAAGCCCCTTTTGAGCTCCTTGAGGAAGACCGTGGGATACAAAAGCAATCGATCAATGGGAAGTCTAGGATGAATGACTGGCAGGAATCTATAGCTGCCCAGGCTGCTGTTAACAAGCAGCTCTACACAGATATGCAGACTTCCAGTTCTAGCTCTGGAAGTAGGAGCAAAGATAAAGTAGGAGATCTTATACTATGGGGTGGAAAATTGGAAGAGGAAACCTTATTGCTTCTAAATCTCCATGGACCAAATCTGGCAGGTGGGCAGAGGTGAACTCATCACACAACCTAGAAAGCTTCCCCCTATAAACCATTTATATTTTCATAGCTTAGCTGTGTAAATAAATGTTTCCTGAATCTCCAACCATTCAGCTTTATTAGAAGAAACGCTTCTGTCTGTCCATGTTCTCCAAACCATGCTTAATTGTATAACCTCTTGATTATTAACCCTTTTGAAATCTAAACATTTCTGTCTCTTCCCTTCCCCCATTTATCCAAAGTTATAAATTCCACAGCCTGAAGCATTGCGTGAGCGCAGGGGAACCCATGAACCCAGAAATCATGGAGCAATGGAAAACAAAAACAGGACTGGATATCTACGAAGGCTATGGGCAGACAGAGACGGTAACGCTGGGCAGTTTTTAAAGTGCAGGGTGTTCTTTCTGCTTTCAGAAGGTTCATGAAGCTGCAATGGATGTCCATATTCTGCTACAGAAAAAGCAAAAAGAAGTTACTTACATGCCACCCCCGAGTGGTGCAAAATTTCAGGGGGTTTCAGGCACTTCACCCTGGGTTTGTGTTTCCTTTTGGGAATCTATTTGTTTGTTTATATATTAAATTTATATACCACTCTTCATCACAAGATCTCAGGGCAGTTCACAGAATGAGGCACAGCGGAGACTGCAGTGTCTTTATCATAAATGGTTTATTTACACATATATACAACCTGAGCCTACGATGGAGGGGTTCACAGCATTAATACTCCAAGAGGGTCTTGCTTCTCCCAAAGCTGCAGTTCTGGATCCAGACAGACATCAGCCATGACTCTGATGCTCTCTCCCTCTCTCCTAACTTTACCAGGCTGTAACATCTATTTTCCAGGTCACATTCCAGCCAACTCCAAACCCTGGTTTTTGTTCTTCTAATTAACTCTGAGCAGAAGGAGGGGCCCCATCCACTTGCTGTCTGGCTCATTGCCTTCCTAATGGCCCATCACCCCAGGCGATTTCCTGGTTAGGAAAGTAATCTGGCTTATATTTGAACACTTGCCTTGATTAAATTCTAACACCTACCAGACCCAGGAATTTAGGGTGTCTAGAACCCATAAACTCACAACAGTATAAAATACAAAGGCTTAATGTACCTGGTAACAGGGCTGCAACATTTAAACATTGATTTAATTAGTGTAACCAACCAATGAATTGTCTTGACAGCATGCAACCGGATTAGTTACATGAACCTAAGATGCTGCCTTATGCAGAGTCAGAGCACTGAGGCTAGCTCAGTACTGTCTGCACTGACTGGCAGCAGCCCTCCAGGATTTCAGGCAAGGGTCTCTCCCAGCCCCAACTGAGGATGTCAGGAACTGAACCTGAGAACTACTTGCTAAGTAGACACCGTACCGTGACGCCATGTGACTTCTCCAGTGCTTTTAGAATGCCACTTTTTCTACCTTCTCACTGACATGTCACCTAGCATTTCTGTGCCCAAAGGAGCCACCTCCTAGGGGCCAAGAGCCCTTCAGCCCCCAATAAAATATTTGAGGGGGCCACCCCCCACAAAGTTGATGGACATTGCCATTCAAATGGCATGCGTGTGCCGCTTCTAGTGATCAGTTATGCAGGGCAGGGCCTACCTAGGTCTCCCCAATATTTTATTCAAGTTGGTACCCTTCTCTGTGCCTCTGCCCCCCCCCACCTACCGAAATCTCATCAGCCACGCTTTGCTTTTCACTACTTGAAACAGGTGCTGGTTTGTGGAACTTTCAAGGGGATGAAAATTAAGCCGGGCTCTATGGGGAAGCCTTCCCCGGCCTATGACACTCAGGTACAGTATGCAGTGCTGGTTTTAGGAGTTTTTATCTGGGGGGCCGGGGGGGAAGAACCTAAGGACTAGAGGTCACAAAGTTGGCTACCCCTAGCTTAAGCAGCTGGTCTTTAACTGGTGGGGTTGGGATTCATGTGCAAGGCACAAGGCAGCCTAAAGTGGACCATACTGGGGTGCCTCACTTCAAGTTGGTCCATCTGGTTTAGTATTGTCTACATTGGCAGCAGCTTTCCAGGGTTTCAGACATCATCTTTCACCAACCCCAACTCCAAGATGCCAGGGATTGAACTTGAGACCTTCTGGATGTGAAGCAGGTGCTGTACCAGTGAAGATATGGCCCTCCACTGTTCCAACACTCCACCCCCGAGTCCAACTTTGTAATGGAGCCTATGACTTTTGACTATTTTCTCTTTGTTTTTAGATAATAGATGAAAACTGCAATATGTTGCCTCCTGGGAAAGAAGGAGATATTGCTATCCGAATAAAACCGACACGGCCATTTTGTCTTTTCACTCGATACACGGTAAGGATGCAATCTGCACGGCTAAGAAAGAACTAGAAGCTGTTAAGTTATTTACTCGGAATTGGATCCAGTTTTCAGAATGCCAGGAATTAAGAGTGGCATCTTGCCCTTCCAGCTACAGACGTAAAGCTGGACAAGATGATCCAGTGGCAGAAACTCGGAAGCTATTGCGGGGGCTGAAGTAGCTTGGTAGACATTTGAGGGGCTCAGAACGAGAGTCGGAGAGCAAGGAAGACCAGGCGTCTTGTCTTGTAGGACCATTGACCGAGCAGAAAGGAACACAGCACTGAAAGTTTGAGCGAAGGCATGCCCAGGAAAACCTTACTGGGCGAGGCAAAGGTTAAATGGTGCTCCCCCACCCAACAAATTCCATGCACAGACACTGGCCAGCCAGAATTATAGGGCTGTACGTTGCACTCAGGGCTGACCAACTGAAATGAATGATCCTAAGTTAGTCAATTCTATTACTTTCAACGTGCTTACTCCGAGTAGGACTAGCATTGGGTACACACCTTCCCATTGTAAGCATGAAACAACTTGGGGTGGAATGGAGCAGTAATTACCACTCTTAATTTTGTGTTATGTGTTGCCCCATGGCAGCCATGGTACTTTCTTCAATATCTACCCTGCTGGTCCAGAAAGGTTGGTTACCCGTGTTTAACTCTGGATTTAGTGCAATGTGCAAGCACAACATGCCTTCTCTTCTGGTGTTCTTAAAATGTTCACCTTTAACCCAAGGGCTGAATACTTACCTGCTCCCACAAATGGTATAATTTATATATGGCACTTGTGTTATCTCAGTATTATTAACTCAAGTCTTATGGCATGATAGGGTAGAAGGGTGTGGCAAATAGCATTGATACAGCAGGAGGAAATGAATAAAAATAATACAGCCGTACCTTGGAAGTCGAGCGGAATCCATTCTGGAAGTCCGTTCGGCTTCCAGAATGTTTGGAAACCAAAGTGTGGCATCTGATTGGCTGCAGGAAGCTCCTGCAGCCAATTGGAAGCCATGGAATCTCCGTCGGACATTCAGCTTCCAAAAATAGTTTGCAAACTGGAACACTCACTTCCAGGTTTGTGGCGTTCAGGAGCCAAAACATGAGAACTAAGCTGCTCAAAAATCAAGGTACGACTGTAGTGGTGATATAGATATAATAGAATCATAGAGTTGGAAGGACCCCAAGGAATCATCAAGTCCAACCCCCTGCAATGCAGGAATCTCAGCTAAAGCATCCATGGCAGATGGCCACTCAACCTCTGCTTAAGAACCCCCCAAGGAAGGAAGAGTCCACAACCTCCTGATGGAGATATCCCATATTTTTCGCTCTATAAGACGCACCAGACCACAAGACGCACCTAGTTTTTGGAGGAGGAAAACAAGAAAAAAAATATTCTGAATCTCAGAAGCCAGAACAGCAAGAGGGATCGCTGCGCAGTGAAAGCAGCAATCCCTCTTTCTGTTCTGGCTTCTGGGATAGCTGCGCAGCCTGCATTCGCTCCATAAGACGCACACACATTTCCCCTTACTTTTTAGGAGGGAAAAAGTGAGTCTTATAGAGCAAAAAATACGGTAGTATACATAAACATACACACACATACACACACTCAGCTTTGTCTAAATTTGCAAGCAGGAGCATGCTTGTGCTTTTTATAAGTACCTATTCACCTCTCCCAGGATGATCCAGAAAGAACGAATTCAACTGTACGCGGGGACTTCTACATCACCGGGGACAGAGGAATGCAAGATGAAGATGGCTACTTCTGGTTCGTAGGAAGAGCCGACGATGTCATCAATTCTGCTGGGTAACGCACCTCCTATGTGGTGCTAAGCGTTTTCTGCAGACCAAGTATCAGAAGGTCCCTTTCAAAGCCTTCTCTTTTGTTTCCAAGATACCGCATTGGACCATTCGAAGTGGAAAGTGCATTGATAGAACACCCGGCGGTCGTAGAATCCGCTGTTGTTAGCAGCCCAGATTCCATCAGAGGGGAGGTAAAAAGAGTCGAGTTGTATTACAGTATGGAATGTTTTTAAACAGAGGAAACAGTTTGCTGGCTGTTTTGAATGGGTGAAGGTCAGAATGCATGAAGCATCTTCGATAACAACAACAACAACAACAAGTTTATTACTTATATTATATACTAATAATAATTTTATTACTTATTACATTTAGCTGGGTTGCCCCAGCCACTCTGAGCAGCTTACAACACATATAAAACCATTATAAAACATCAAACACTAAAAACTGCCTTCTGATGTCTTCTAAAAGTCAGATAGTTGTTTATTTCCTTGACATCTTAAGGGAGGGCATTCCAAAGGGCAGACGCCACTGCCAAGAAACCCCTCTGCCTGGTTCCCTGGAACCTCACTTCTCACAGTGAGGGAACTACCAGAAGGCCCTCAGAACTGGGTTTCAGTGTCCAGGCTGAATGATGGCGGTGGAGATGCTCCTTCAGGTATACAGGGCTTTAAAGTTTAGGGCTTTAAAGGTCAGCACCAATACTTTGAATGGTACTCGGAAACATACCAGGAGCCAGTGCAGGTCCTTTAGGTTTGTAATTTCTGGTTTTTAAACTGTCATATAATTGAAATGTGATTTTTTTATGGTTCGCATTTGTTGTAAGCAAAAAGACGACTCTGAAAAGACAAGATCCCGCTGGTGTTTACGTGTTCTTTTTTGAATTTGAAAGCCTATGAACTCCACAAGGAATTCATGTTCCAGAACACAACGGTCCATGCTGATTTGAACACCTTATGCTGGGATGTACAAACAGCAATCCCCAGAGCCACTTAAATTGGCACGCTTAGCTTTAAGCTCTCACAGTAAAATGGCTTAAGAGATTTGTGGCTGTACAGTCCATTTCTTCAGCTGCCTGTTAATAAAAGGTGGTGCAGCCACAGGACACAAAACACACCCACCCACACACACCCGAGTGTACCATTCTTTGGGTTGGTCGTGGACCGTTGGAAATGATCCATTGTTATAATCTGCGTAAAGAATATTTTGCTAAGTCTTCATGATCTTTTATCAAACATATTTATGTGTTAAGGTTGTGAAAGCCTTTGTTGTTTTGGCACCCGACTATGTTTCCCGCGACCCAGAAGCACTGATTAAGGAGCTACAGGATCACGTCAAAAAAGTCACTGCCCCTTACAAGTATCCTAGAAAGGTAAGCTATGATCTAGCTTCCTTTAGATCCCTGCACTGGCTTCCAAACTCTGCCCAGTTCCTGCACAGGCTTCATGTCCTTGCCTTCAATATTCTCCTTGGCTATGTCCCTGCACCTGCCAGCTTTTATATCCTTCCTTTGGGCTCATTCAGCTCTACCACCCTGAGCTTCGTGGATGTGTCCTTTTCTCTAAAATGACCCCACCCTTGGTATCTCCTTATGCCTGCAACTTCTACCCAGAATGCTTCTGTAAGTCCACCTCCCCTTCAAATCAATCCTCAAAACTCATCTTGTCCACACAATGGAACAAACCCTTCATCAAATATCTATATCTAAACTGAAGTGCCTGAAACTGAAAAACACATCCATCTCTTATTTACTCCTGTCTTCATTGCCCTCCCTCTCCTCTAGTATTTCCCTTGTGCCTTAGCAGACTGTGAGTCCCTTGGGGCAAGGCTCTGTCAAACCTTTGGAAAAATGCCATAGTCAGTCTCTGAAGCTGTGTACACAGCATGCATTTAAAGCCTGCAGCTTCCTTCAGTGAATCCTAGGAACCACAGTTCACCCCTTACAAAGCTACAGCACCCTTAAACTACAGATCCCTGGACTCAGGGGCAGTGGTAGTTTGCTTTAAATATTTGGTGTGTGTGTGCAGCCTGAGAGAGGAATGAGAAGATACCTTGCAGGGAGCTATCCTGCACACCTGAACCCAACAGCATTGCCCTCACATCAGCTGGTGAACTGCTTTAATGTTTGTGCGGTTTTTAATTGTGTTATAATGTCCTGTTTTAATTGTATCATAATTGTTGTAAGACACTTTGGCATTTTTCAAGGAAACTGTGGTATACAAATATTTTTTTATGAATAAACGTGAAGGATAGTTGTTGGGTGCTTCAGAAACACTTTGCAGCCACTGCCCAGCAGCTAAGCCCCTATCTTACCTGCCCCACATTTGGCATCAGGTGTAGGGCGGTGTCAAGGCAGGAGTTGGGGCAGGTCAGCAATAACTCACAAAGTTAACTCTTCATTCAAAGAAGCAAACAGCACAGGCCTCGTGATCATGGCAACCCTTCCCAGCAGGTCTTGCCCCAATGAAGCAGTTGCAAGAACTGAAGGTCCCCACCTTCCCACTGCTCTGTAAGACTCCTCCCCAGCAACCTGAGGCTGCTTCACCTTACCACCCTTTGCTGTGCCCGCTTCATGCCTCTTCGTGTTCTGGGAGACCAAGGGGAGGGGAGCTGGTCACAGCTGAAAGGGGAGACTCCCTGGCTTCTTCAGCGGCCTGCCTCATTGCTGCCTCTTGGTCCCTCTCCTTTCCTGTCTCTGCTTCTGCCTCTGAGTCTGCACTGCTCTCTGCCACAGCCTCTTCCTTCTCACTAAACCCTGTTGCCTCTTCAGCTGCCGACGGCTCCTCCTCCCAGTCTGTTCCCTCTTCCCCTCATCCTCGTCCTACCACCAATCCCCTGGGCTCTGAGCTGTCCTCTCTTGAGGGTTCCCCAGCTGGTGCCTCTCACCATTCCTCAGCATCCAGCCAGTCCACAACAGGCAGTGTAGCTCACAGGCTGGAAGATCCTCCATCCCTGAAATAGGGGTAAGTAGAGCCCTACTGTTTGCCTTCCACAAATAGACTCCATATTAAAAAAACGGCTTCGTATGTTTTGCCCCCTCTTTGGCTCACTGTAATTCCTTCTCTTGTCCAACAGGTGGAGTTTGTGCCACATCTGCCAAAGACAGTCAGTGGGAAAATCAGAAGAAACGAATTGCGCAAGGCAGAGTGGGGGAAAGCTTAGATTTAGCTGTTTACTTCCACAGTGCCTGTTCTGAGTTTTATATTGATTCCTTATGTTGCAAGATCTTGCCATGCCAGCCTCTGTATTTAAATCCCAATGCTGCAGCTGTCACACACACACTGCAAAAAATCCCCCAACCCTCACATACTCCCTTGGAGAGTTTGAGGTATATTACAAGCAGTGCAGGATCACACATTTGGGGAATATCAGTGGTTGAGCATCTCCCTCCACCCATTTATATAAAATCCAAAAAGCATCTTGCAAGGTTGAGCAAAGCAAAGTGTAACTCTCATTCCAGATGCTGAGTCGCATGCAGAAAAGAACACAGTGTACTCTGGAGAAAATGCCAACACAAAGTTGATTCCAAAGCTCAGAAGCTTAAAAAATCACCACGAATCTGCAGGGAGCTACAAGAACAAGCTAGACATGTAATCAAGCATGTTAGCCAGTTCCTTTCCCCGCTCCCCTGTAGAGACAGAATGGAAGGGTCTTGATCTGTTCAGATCTCCTGTTGACCCAACAGCTTCCAACACACAGGACGATGGAAGTATCCACACCCAGGCCACCGAAAAAATCAGGGGAGTAAAAGTTATTGCAATGGGGCCATAGTTGTCTCAAAGCAAGTGAACTGTCTGGGATTATAAATAAGGACCTTCACAGCACTGTTGACACATGCTCATTTCAACATTCCACATGGTTACTGGCAGCAAGCTTCTTTGGGCACCCCTGCTAGAAAGCCCTTCTAGAGACACAACCTGGCCGCAACCTAAATAAGTCCAGTCTCTATTGTGCATCAGGGTGATATAAACTACAAGGGATCCGGTGGTCACCATGCAAGAGTAGCATCCCCACCAAAGCTCCCACCAACGATGTACTATGCTGAATGATGCCGGCATCATTGAAGCAGGAGAAAAGGCTTTTAATCCAGCTGGACACAATCCAGCCAATATTAAATTCTTTTAAATCCCATTTAGTTCAATGGGAGAATTCAATACACACTGAACGTCAGTGGGGCCTGAAGCGTGTGATAGTGACTGATCATGCCAGGAATATTTTTCGTTTCTGCAACAACCGGAGGCCCACATCTGTGCTTAAATATCCTCTCCCCCATCCGTGTGTAAGCAAGCTCCTAGGATTATAGTTAAGAACAACTGAGCAGACTTTTAAGTATTAATATTTCTGCATATGTAACTTCCCTACAGTGCTTAAAGAGCTATCAAAATCAAAAAGCTATCAACAGGCAAAATCCAAACTGTTAAAACAGAAAATCGTTTTTATTTCATATTTTATTTCACTTAATTCAGATAATAAAAAATGGTTAGCTAAAAAATTCCAGCCCGGATCAATATGGATTATCTTCTGGGACACTGAAAGCATTATAGGCACAGTATTTCACAATATTGGCAACCATTTTCAAGCCAATGCCAAGTTTCTCATGCATTCGAGAAGTCACGGAACTCCCCTGCCATGCTATGCAACAACTTCATTCCATTTAATGTGCTGAGCTTGCTTAATTTGTTGTAGAACTTCTACCTCTTTACTTTCTGATTGATGTGGGTTTATGTTAGCTCCTGTCTTTGATTTAAACTTCTGACTTTTTCCACAGGCTGCGTACCAGCCTCAAATATGGTGGTAATGCCCCAAAGTAAACAAAACATGTTTTGGCAGAAATAGAGCATTAAGATAAGAAAAGTGCTTCACTTTTACTGTGGAATTTAAGCTGCTATACTGGAAGGAAGTCAACCTCCAGAATTCCAGGCCATACTTTTACTGTACTTCACTAATAAAGAATAAGTATGTATATAAAACTTAAAACCATGATACCTTCTTTATGCACTATTTCTTTTAAAAAGCAAGTGTTCAAAAGCCTGTGCTACTGATTCTCATGGAGCATGCATGTGTTTGCAGTTATCTAGTAATGGAGACATAATCTGTGATAAACCTAAAATAGAGAAAAAGCAGGATAACTTTCAAAGGCAAGACCAACTACTGATCCTCATTTGGTTTATCCTCAGCAATACTGTCAAAATCCTTTCAGGGATGCCCATCCTTTTACTTTTCACTTTAGAAGCTTATAGACAGCCCATTTGCAGCACGATTTGGAAGAATATTCTAAGATGGGGAAACAAAGCTAATAGCCTCTTACATTTGTGATGGTGTAAGACATTTTTCTCCATGAAGGAGGACGTTAAGGAGGTAGTTCTTGGCTAGGTTCGCATAGAAGGTCGGAGAACGAGGGTCTTTTTTTCAGAATTTCCTGATGAACTGAAACTGCGTCCAGGACCTGGCAGCCCCAGAGCGCTGGAGGTAGGGAGTGTGAGCTTCTCCTTTTGAAGAGTATGCTCCCATATGAAATAACCGCAGCCCTTTCTATTCCCCACCTGCTTTCCAACTGGGCAGCTATAGAATGCTTTGCCATGATTCGGACCACCATTCGAAACATTTAGCCTTCTGGCCCTTCGACCGCATCTGCACAAAGGAGGGGTCACTCTCCCAGTCTCGGCAGCCTTTAAAGGCTGGTTTAGGTTGACTGAGGAGTTTAAGACGCCGGAAGGGACGCGGTAGGAACCGAGCCTCCTGACTAACTGGGAGGTACTAGGCGTTGCGCCTTTGTCTTCATAAACTATAAAGGGTGGTTTCTTTGCTGGAGGAACTGATTTTGGACTGGAAGGCTTCCTTTTGTGTGCTTCAGATGACAATCTGAAAGGGGTTCCATTTGGCACATCAATGGAAGCAGCACTTGCTTTTGCAGTGGGAAGCTTAAACGCAGAAGTATCCGAGAACTTATTTGGGGCTATGCTAATGTTATAAATCGTAGTGCTGGGGCTTTGGTACACAACAGACTTGGGGAGTTCCAGATTCAGAGCAGCATCCGCAACACTTTTAGATCCCAAGTTCATCGTGTGCGACTCATTCAGATCCATCTTCTCTTCAACGGTTAATGAACTCTTAAGGTTCGGGTCATCCTCCTGCTGCGAACACCCCAAACTTTCATCATCTTGCGATGCTGGTATTAAAGCCACATCCTCCCAGTTGGCCAGCGCTGATAAACAATCTGGAGTGGTACTTATGTCTATATCTGAAATATTGACGGAGGAAAGAGTGGTTGAGACTAAAACCAGTCCTAGATTATGTACTGAAGAATTAGAAATTGGGTGTCTGTTATTTAGCCCATTCTGGATGCCCAAAGAGTTATGCGAAGGCTGAAAAGAGCCAAGAGGGGAATTGAGCCTTTCAATCAAGCAGCTTTGGACACTACTATATCCATCAGTCTTTGGGTCATCTCTCGACAGAACGTGGGCGTTTCTATGCAGATGAACAGGACTGAACTCTTGCTGTTGGTTTTCCTTGTTGTTTCTAATTCCTGTGGTAACTCCAGCATTTTTGCTCTCATCCAGACATGACATCCCTGCACCATCATTGCTTCCCAAAGGACTTCCTTCAGTAGGTTTCGGAGACAAAAACCTGGCAATGGAATTCTTCGCAGGAGGTGCCTAAAGAATCCATAAACAAATAAGATATTGTGGGAACCGCAGGAAAGAGGTGTCAACAGCCAAGTGAGAAAATGTGCCTCGGAATCCTCCAGGAAGAAGATCAAGTTCAAAGTCGTTTCAACAAACTCTTACTGTCTTCTTGGCACATATGTCAAGAAGAAAAGCCACTGACCTTATCCAAAGATTTAGTGATTTTCATCACACACCCATCGCAGATCATCTTCCATGCAAGGCGGGCAGTATTCCGGGAATCATCCAGCCCTTGGGAAAAAGAGAGATGGTGCTGTTGTTGACCAAGTCAGGCAAGTTAACTATTCTGTACTCACACAACCATTTCTCACTGCTTAACAAAAGAACCTGTAGGGATACAGCTATGCACAAAGCACCCTTGTATAAGAAGACCCTAGTATAAGATTTGGTGATTTAAATATGGCAGGTAGTAAGTCCAGGGAGAATTGAGTTCCACTCCCTGCGTGGTCCTGAAGTGCACTAAGTGACTTTGAGTCACTCTGCCTCCCAGTCCGGTCCACCCCACCCCACCGGGTTGCTGCAAGGATAAAAACAGAAGGAGGTAGGGAACAGTAGGTACTGTCCTGAACTTTGTGTGTGTGTGTGTATTTCATTAATTTTTACAATAACAAAAATCACATAAAAATAACCATACTATGTCTACAATCCATAACAACTTCCAAACATGGGATTTCTAAAATCCCTTGACTTCCCTCCACTCCCCTTCTTGGCTCTTTTGTTTTACATTTGTTCCTGCACATCCATAATATCTTAAATTCACAATAATTTCCAATTTTATACATTATTCATCATATTACAAGTGTTTTTTCAAAATCCTGCTAAGGTATGATATTGTACACAATTCTTTGGAGATATGCAATAAATGTTTTTCACTTTTTCAAATTATTGTCCTGAACTTTTTTCAAATTATTTAATAAATTGTCCTGAGCTATTTGAAAGAAGGGTGAAACAAAAGTAGAATAAAACTCATTTAAAAGGATAAGAAAAACCAGCATTCTTGGTTTTAGAGCATGTTATTATTGAACAGTTTGGGTTATATTCCATGGAGTTTGTCTCAGTTTAGGCAGAGCTTGGAACAAGCCTAAGAACTTGCTACTGATAACTAGAAATATTTCCATACATACACACATACACACTTAAAAACTCACTCACCAGAATGCTCCCGTCCTGCAAATATGATCCCCACATCCTGCAAAGCACCGTTTAGCCCGCGTGGCTTCCGACAGTAGAAGAGCTAAGAGGAAATAAAGGTAAAGACATTAGCTGCTGTGCTCTGCTCAGCTCAAATCATGCCGGGTGCTCATAGGCACAGCACAAAATTTAGTTCTTCATATACGCCTCTCTTTAGCACTGGTGTGGGAAGCCTGTGGCCCTCTAAACATTGCTGAACTACACCTCCCATAATCCCTGACTATTGGCCATGCTCGCTGGGGCTGATGGAAGTTAGGAGTTCCACAACATTTAGAGGGCCAAAGGTTCTTTGCTTTAGCAAGTCAAAGAACTGAAAACACTCCCATCAGTGCTCTGATTACTAAATATTCAGGAGCAATCATAAAATGAATCTGTATTAAGTGATATCTATCATTTTTAAAATAATGAATATACTACATTTATAAATGCAATAAGCGTATAGACACTTAAAAACTTTAAGATAAGCTACCGCAGATAGATGACCCAGAGTCACCCATGGAGCAGAGTTTGGGATTTTCTTAACAAACTAGTTTGGGTCAGGGGATGGCTTATTGTTGTACATTGTTTAAAATGTTTGTTTTCCTTCTGGGATTGTACCCTCAAGTGTGTTTTATAAGCTGGTCTCCGACCGTAATAAATTATCTATCTATCTATCTATCTATCTATCTATCTATCTAATATACTACATAGATCATATCCTTCCTCCAAAAAAATAAATAAATCACTGTCCCATCTTACAGGGCTGTCTACCATGAAAAGCCCTATGACAAGGAATAGGAGACCAAAGGAGATAGGCAATGATGACCTCAGGTGACCTCAGACTGTTCCCCCCCCCTCCCTGCACACAGTGACTGCACTATGGAAGGCAGCCTGGTGACTTGTTATGCTTTTCAGGCATCTGGTTGGCTGCTGGGAATGGAAGGCTGGACAACATGGGCCACTGTTCTGATCACAGCTCCTCCTGTGTTCTTATTGCAACCTTATTAAATTATTTTATCCCCCCCCCCAATGTATTTCTTTACTTTACTTACTTAAAGGCGGGATATGGATAATATAATAAATAAATAAATAAATAAATAATACAGGCAGGACCAGAGCTGGATCATATACCTAGGAGGGCTATGTAAACATGTGATTTTTATGTCACCAGCGAAGGAAAACACTTAATGAATAAAAGAAAAGAAGAGAGATGGAAAGGAGTAAAACAGATGGGAGGTTTGAACTAACATGACAGTATTATAAGCAATGTAGAAATTCAGCAAAAGTTTATTTCATCTGGCCAATGATCTAGCTTGCGGAGATGCAGATAGGCTGCCAGTTACACCATGACCACGGCAATCCAAACAATAAGCAGCTCTCAGCTAGCAAAATTGGCCATTTCCGCATTCCTTTCATGAATATTACACACACACTGTCTGATCTCACCTTGTAAGTTGCCCGGAGATCAATCCAGGAGTTTAAAACATCTGGTTTTCTCAGCTGCTTTCTTTTACACTCGTATTGCAAACACACACCCAGGTCCCAGTCTGTAGAACAAACAAACTGTCATAAACCTTTCATGTTTTATGCTTTGTTAATTGTTTCTAGCTTTCTTCCGTGTGGAATAGTAACTGTGTCTTATCAGACAGCCATTCCTCACCGGGCTAGAAACATGAGGAATTAAAGTAGGAAAAGATACCTAGGGACTAAGTCCGCTCTATGGTGTGATCGTGAAATGCACACATAACTGCTGAGGAGTACGCAATCCACAACTGTGCATTGCACCTCCCAACTCAGAGTTTTGTGTGTATTTTATCCAAGGAAAACCTCATTTTTCTTTTGCTTTCTTAAACCAGTTTCTAGCACATGTTGCAAATATAGCCTTGAAAGATTTTTAAAAAGGAAGTGGAAAAGCAAAGTCAAGAGGGTCAAATCACTTCAAACCACTTTCAGTGTAAGAAATCAGATTTTTAAAAAGGTACTATGAATTACCTGACCATGTAACAAAAGCACATAATTTCCCTTCCGAAGAATGACCTGAACTGAAAACAATGTTTTTTTCCTTCTGCATTTTTTGAATCCATTTAGAAAACTGAGACAGGCATATATGAAGAGGGACGCCTTCATCAACTTGGTTCTTAATAGAAGAGAACAAGATACATTTAGTATTTTTGACAGTATCCAAGTGTTGCTTTACACTCAGCCTTAACACAATTCATTGTCAGGCATAGTGAAACAGGGTCAACAACACCTCAATGGTTTCAAATCCAACTGGAAACTATGAGCTTAGCTTGCAAATTGACTGCAACATGAAACAATAAAATTGTACCTGCTTTATGCCAGTTAGCTCAGTGCAAAATTCAGAGAGAATGGGATGTTCCTGAGGCTGCACGTACATGTGGAATTCAGATTCAATCTCTCCATTCAAGGTGTTTAATAGAACTGCTGGAAATTCAACTAAAGAAAGTACATTTTCATTCCAAATCAGGTTTATTTTAAAGAAATAGCATTCTTAAAAATGCAGTTTTACAGATGGAGTTGAAGAGTGCTGGGTCAAAGGTTTAAGGCACCCGCCCCCCAGTCATAAAATACATTGGGTCAGTTATATTTCCTTACCCTAATCTACCTCACAGGGTTGTTGTGAGTATAAAAGGGAGAGGGGATTATATAAATCTTTCTAAGATCCTTTGAGAGAGGAAGAGATAAAAATGCAATTAATTGCAACCGTGCCCCAGGTTTAAACAAGCTAAACATTTCAGCATGTTTTAATACCACTGAAAAAATCAATTCACATTTTTTAAGACAAGCTCATCTATTTGCTCCTAGGAATGCTTATAAGCCAAGATGTTTTGATCAATTGATCAATCAATCAATCAATCAATCAATCCCTAAGCTACTGCGTTTTGGCTAGTTTAAGAAGGGTGAGTTTTCTTAACAGAATGACAACCACCGAAATCACAGATTGGACTTTGACAAACTTAACTAGATTGATCTGTCCTGGAGCGAGAGGTGAGTGGGGTTTTGTTTTTGTATCTTCTTCTCTTTTTTGTAATTTTTATATATTGGAATTCAATAAAAATATGTTTATTTTTTTAAAAACACACACACAGCATGGTAGTGTTTGGTACCATTTAAATTCCACTTGTTGGACAAAAATACATCGTCCTTTTCTCATTTGGACCTTCCTAGTGGAATCCCACAAGGTTCCATCTTGTTCCCTCTCCTTTTCAAAGTGTGTATTAAATCCTTGGATGAGGAATCGTCAATACACTGAAGACATCTTCTCCTAAGCTCCATGCTCTTGGTTCTTTAGTAACCCCAATCCAATAAACTCTAACTTATAAGCAAAGAGTTTAACCAATCACAAGCTGCCTTGTACTCTCAAGAAAGTGCTGTGCATTCAACTGGGGTGCATGGGTCACATTTCCCAGTACTATAGGGTTTGGGGAAGCCAGAGCATAGGTCATGCTGAATCCTTCATGTTCAAAGAAGTCTCACTAATAAAGCTTTGAATTGTGGCCAATAGCAGCAATGGCCAGAGACTTCTTTGCATGAGCTGCTACATCTAAGGCAGTGGTTTTCAACCAGTGTTGTATAGCACCCTGGGGTGCCTTGAACGATGGTCAGGGGTGCCGTGGGCAACACTGGCCTCTGTCCCTCTTTCCTTCCCTCCCTCTTCTGATGCCCTCTTAACGTCTCTGACTCCCAAAATGCTTGCACACCTGTTTGTTGCAGCACAGCCCTGGCTACAGGCTCCCCAGGTAAATGGTACCTCTGGAGCTGGCCAGGGGGTACTTCCCATGCCCCTATGGGGCAGTGTGAGGAGACACCTCTCTTTGGGGTGGGGGGGGCAGCTCAGAGACCAGGGGTGGCAGCAGCAGCTATCTGAAGGACTCCCAAGGCGAGGAGAGGGGAGAGGAGGCTGAGGGAACATTCCACAAGGGAGGGTGTTTGAAAAAGGTGAAAGGCTGCCAGCTCTGCAAGGGGTGACATAACTGGGCTCCTGAGCCCTACAACAGTGCCACAGAAAGGATGTAGTTGGTTAAGGGAGCCATAGACTCAAAAAGGTTGAAAACTTCTGATAGTAAGAGGTGTGCCCCAAATACCAGGGGCTGTTATGTTCCAGCACCCACCTCCAGTCATTCATGTAACTTAAGTATCAAAATATGAATACTTTACATGTAGAGTTTGGGATAGGTAGGTTGGGAATTATACACAAATAAACTGCAAGAGCAATGTTTTGATAGCTCCATTATTAATTTACCGATCACACAGAAGCAGTTCTCCAACAATATTACTAAATCTCCACTTACTGATTTCTTGAGTGTAACATTTTCTGCCTTCTTTCCAGCACGTAGACTCAAAATCAATAATTATTAAGTAGTCAAACAATTGCCCTACAAAATCAAGTGAGGATTGCGTTATTTGTGAGAGTATAGACAGTAATTTTTGCTTTGCAATTCAGACACAGTACTCACTTAGTTTGGGTTTGCCATGATTCTGGCCACCGGGCGATGTTTTAGAAATTCTTCTAATAATGCCAAGCTGCCTACAAAAATAAAAATTCAAACACATACTGAAAGAATTAATCTCTCAATAGCAGAACAATATTTTGGGGGGTAACCAAGTGATCGAGATTCAGGCCCGAGGCTCCCAAATTCCTTGAGAAAAAGTGGAGAACAGTTGGGACAACTGGTAATGAAATGCAAGCAGCCCAACCTGTAACCTATTTACACGAAGCTCAATAAACGGGATAAAATGGGAGAGAACGGGCAAAATGGGGGCTTGTTGCAGACATCTGGCAGCATCTTTTCTTCTCACCAGCTCCCTCCACCCCCTTATTTTAAACATCCAAACTTTCCCAAGGGAAAAGAAACCCACAAGGCTTGTTAACCAGGGTGGTGCAGTGGTTAGAGCACCAGACTAGGGCCTGAGAGAGCGGGGTTCGAATCCTCACTCAGCCACGGAGCTCCCTGGGTGACCTTGGCCCAGTTACTGCCTCTGAACCTAACCAACCTCACAGGGTTGTTGGGTGGATTAAATGAATAAGGGGGGGGGCACGTGCGCTACCTAGAGCTCCTTGGATAAAAAGGCAGTGTATAAATGAATGAATGAATGAATGAAATAAATAAATAAATAAATAAATAAATAAATAATCAATCAATCAATCAATAAATCCGAGAGCCCACTAGGGAAATGGAGGAAAAGAAGGATGCAGCCCCTGTTGTAGGCCTCACCTGGCCAACTTCTTCGTCGCCATGGCTACGGCCTCCCACCCCCATCCCCCAACGCTCCACGTTCCTCACTCCTCTCCGTTTCCGGCCTCCGTTTTGAACAGCCCGCGGATCCCGCCTCTTATCGATGCCGTCGACAAATCGGCTACTAGGGCCTGGTCCTTCTGACTTCCGGGGAGCTCTCCTTTCTTCCTTGGAGTTCCCGCTCGCGACTTCTCCAACAGCCTATACGGCGCTCCGAGAGAGCGGGTGTGGTGGGTGAGCTGCCTAGGCCGAAGGAAGCGATTGCCGATCGAAAGCTTTTCCTCGATTGGGAGCTCCGCTCTGCACCCCGCGAAGGCAAACGAAGGCAGAAGGTGAGCGTCTCTCCTGCTTAAACGACCGCCGTTCTTTGAATGGCGTTTCTGTGTCCCCGGGGGGGGGGACGGGAGAAGCGGCTATGCGGGGTTTGCCTTCAGAGGGCAGCAGGAGGAGGAGGAATCCCGCCCCCCCCTCCACGGATAAACGCACATGGCTGCAGGTCTCCCAGCGGTCTACTCTGAGTAGTGCTAACATTGGCTCTATAACCTGCAGTCTTGAGTCTCCTCTCCATTATTGCACACGCTGTGGGTGTCCCTGCACCTGCTCCATGCTATTTAGGCTGCCATGCACACCATATGCTTAATCCTGGGAGCTGTAGTTTGTTATGGGTGCTTGGAATTGCAGACTACGGTTCCCAGGATTTGGGGAGGGGGAATCTGTTTTAATTGTATGGTGTGTATTACAGCCTTTTCACGACACAACATTTATTTCCTCCCTTTATTATTATTATTATCATGCATGTCATACCCTCGCAACATATCACCGATGAAAGTAGGGACCTCCCGTTCCATAATGATCATTTTACTATTTATACCCCACACATCTTACTGGGTTGCCCCAGCCACTCTGGGCAGCCTTCAATACATATAACAACATTTTAAAAAATACCACTTCCCTATACAGGATTGCCTTCAGATGGCTCGGGGGTTGGATAACTATACCCTCCAACATTTCTCGAATGAAAATAGGGACATCCTACCATACCCTCCAATATTTCTCTAATGAAAATAGGGACATCCTAGGGAAAAGTGGGGACGCGGGTGGCGCTGTGGGTAAAAGCCTCAGCGCCTAGGGCTTGCCGATCGAAAGGTCGGCGGTTCGAATCCCCGCGGCGGGGTGCGCTCCCGTTGTTCGGTCCCAGCGCCTGCCAACCTAGCAGTTCGAAAGCACCCCTGGGTGCAAGTAGATAAATAGGGACCGCTTACTAGCGGGAAGGTAAACGGCGTTCCGTGTGCGGCTCTGGCTCGCCAGAGCAGCGATGTCACGCTGGCCACGTGACCCGGAAGTGTCTCCGGACAGCGTTGGCCCCCGGCCTCTTGAGTGAGATGGGCGCACAACCCCAGAGTCTGTCAAGACTGGCCCGTACGGGCAGGGGTACCTTTACCTTTACCTTTAGGGAAAAGTGGGACATTCCAGGATCAAATCAGAAACCAGGATGGCTTCTCTAAACCAGGGACGTCCCTGGAAAATAGAGACACTTAGAGGGTCTGGCATGTTGCTATGTGCTTGGCTTCACCAGAAGTATGTTTGTTCCATAATGGCTTCCCCTTCAGTTGTGGATTGGATCTAGAATAACATGACAATCCTAACCATGTCTACTCAGAAGTGTGCCCTGTTGAAGTCAATGGGGTTTCCTCCCAGGTAAGTGTGAGTATAGTTGCAGCCTAGGTAAACGGAGCTTTTGTCCTGTTGAAATCATTAATACAGATTAATTATGATTTACTTTTAAGTACCATTGTTAATTTGAGTGTTCTCAAAGGGGAGGGCCTGCTACAGCAGTGTAGGGTGCTTCCATTTCTAGGACACCCCATTTCATTGCCCCCTATTGAAGGCAATGGAGAAGTAGAGGACACCGAACTCTCCACTGCTTTCAGTGTGGTATAGGTTGCAATCATTGGCGCACCTCCTAGAGCGTAAGCCCCATTAAGTTCAGCAGGACTTCTGAGTGCACAAACGTAAAACATAGAACAAACGTATTCTGCTTTGTGACTATAAATAGCTTAGCTGGTTAGAACCTTTGTGTAAATGCTCCCAGTTATTATTATTTATTAAATTTGAATACGGCCCTCCATGCATAGATCTCAAGGCAGCTCACAACACAAAAATACAAGATAAGAAAACACACATATAAAACAAGAGAACGAAAACAAAACAGCAGCCCCTACTCCCTCCCACAACACAGTTGCAACATGCTGAAACCCATTTCAAATGTGGTAGAACATTGCCCTGGTTTCCTCCCAAAACACACAAACTTGTAAAGAAGAAAGATGTCTTTATTCAGACGGCTAGCAGTACAGGCTCAGCAGCTAACACAGGACTCAGGAGTTCAAGAGCAGGGCAAGAAGTTCAGAACCAGACAGAAGCAGCAAAGATGTCACAACAAGTTTCCCCACCCATCCCACTGAGCTTTTAAAGCTGAGAGGTGGTGTGTTCACTCAGGAGACTCTCTTGCCTTGCGGGGATGTTGAGATTGCGAGTGTGCTCTTTGGTGGGGTAGATGGGTCTGCTTCCATCTGTGAAGGCAGCTCC
The DNA here is from genome assembly GCF_965113315.1 of Podarcis vaucheri. Classification (NCBI taxonomy): domain Eukaryota; kingdom Metazoa; phylum Chordata; class Lepidosauria; order Squamata; family Lacertidae; genus Podarcis; species Podarcis vaucheri. The sequence continues at coordinate 41,917,633 of NC_138752.1, forward strand.
TGAGTAGATGACAAGCACCTTCCTGATCAGTTGCCACTTCCTGTCAGCCACAACCCCTTTGACAGATCAAAACCCTATCTGGTGGTTGCCAAACAGCCCTCCAGATGTTTTGGGACTACAACTCCCATCATCCCTGGATAAAAGAACCAGTGGTCGGGGATGATGGGAATTGTAGTCCCAAAACATCTGGAGGGCCGAGTTTGGCCACCACTGCTATGCAACCTCCACTGAGGCTTTCTGCTCCACATGTGGGTCGGAGGGGAGAGCTCCCATCCCTGCTTCCTCTTCCAAAGCAACTGTAGTTGAGTGAAAAGAGGAGATTTGCCTGCCTCCAGCCCAGGTTCCCACAATCCACCCCACCACGCCATTTCCTCCTCTTCTGTCTGTGCCTGCCAAGGGATGCCAAATCGTGTTGTGGGGTTCGTTATATTTTGTTCAACTTAAATCTGTTTCCAGCTATTTTATTTCTTGATTCTTCTTTTTGGCAGACACAACACACATACACACCCCAAGAAAAAAACCCCAACCCCATACTGATGGACAAAATGGATACAGCAACCCATGTCATGAAAAAGAAACGGCCCTGTGAAGATAATGAAAAGACAGAGAAGGTTACAAAGAGAAGGAAGGTTGATGAAAGCGATGTTTGCCAAAACCAGCAGAAAGCTAAAAGCGATGTAAGTGTTCCTGCTATTGCAGGAGATCTGCTATCAGTTCTGTGGATGAGCCCCTCAGTCTCCAATCTCAGCAGAAAGTAACGTTGTGTACTAGAGTAGACCCATTGGAAATAATGACCCTACGTTAGTCACACCTATTAACTTCAGTGGGTTAACTGAATAGGACTAGCGCTGGATACAATCCAGTGCTTTTTTACCAGCTTTGACTGTTGACCTGGCTACAGCCATTTCTGGACCAGAGTAGCCTGACCACAGTTTTCGGGGTGCTGGTCACCTCCATATTGGATTACTACAATGCCCTCTTTGCAGGGCTTCCCCTGAAGTTGTCCCGGACACTGCAGCTAGTACAAAATGCAGCAGCCTGAATGCTCACTGGGCCAAAATCCAGGAGAGCTCTTGCAAAAGGCCAGGCTTGATCAAAAGTGGCCATCATATTAAGACACATCACCTCCAGGCCATGTTTGTGTGAAGCCAGTGTGCTCCTCCCTGAATTCTGCAAAATTAAACTCAAGCTTCTGGCCCTCATGAAATCAAGACAAGATTGAAAGCACTTTGTGGGTCAAGTTTTAAAATCTTATAAACCGAAAGGTAGGAAAGCAGGCAGCCAAGTTCTCCCACCATTTCTAACCCTGCAAGGTCGTTTTTGAGAGGATGACTCATGTGTTTTTTCACAGTCAGGGTTGTTAACTTCCCAGCGGAGGATTTTTGCAAATGGCACGTCCAACTGCAGTCGCTTGGCATTTGCTGTGTTTATGTAAATAGCTTCCAAGTGATGTCAAGTTATGCATAATCAAAATACTGTATGCTCACTCTGTCTTCCCTGCTCGCTCATTTATTTTCTCTGTGCCCTTTTTGTAAGAGACGAGTCGTCCCCTTCTGGAATCCATTCAGTGGCAGCTCAGACACTTCAACGCTTTCTGTCTCTGTAAACAATCCTGAGCCGGTTCTCTCGTTCTTTTCAGGAGAAGCAGCCCCGCTTGTCTGCCAAAGTGTTTGGAGAAGACTCTGAAATCAGCTACGACCAACTGTACAGATTCCTCAAGTATTCAGCTTTGGGGAAGCGCCACGATGCAGCTCATCCCAGGTACTCACTTGTCCCCTTCCAGGTGTTGATGGGCTCCCAACTCCCACTGAGGTTGAGAACTGGAGTCCAGCAACATGCTGGAGGACTGAAGGCTGCCCATCCCTGCTCTATGTTCAGTCTAGGAGTCCATCCTACATGCTCCAACAGGAATAGATCTCACTAAAAGCCATCACCTAATGCCGTTCTCATGTGCTCTGATGAGCTGTCAGCCATGCACCTTTGACGCTTCCATTAGCCTGTGTCAAGTTTCTGGTACTGACATAGATCACATCAGCACCATGCATTTAAAACACATGTTTTCTTCCTCCAAAGAATCATGGGAACTGTAGTTTGCTCCTCGCAGAACTGCAATTGCCAGCATACACAGTTCCCAGGGATCTTTGAGGAAAATACAGTGATACCTCAGGTCACATACGCTTCAGGTTACATATGCTTCAGGTTACAGACTCCGCTAACCCAGAAATAGTGCTTCAGGTTAAGAACTTTGCTTCAGGATAAGAACAGATATTGTGCTCCGGTGGCGCAGCAGCAGCAGGAGGCCCCATTAGCTAAAGTGGTGCTTCAGGTTAAGAACAGTTTCAGGTTAAGAACGGACCTCCAGAACGAATTAAGTACTTAACCCGAGGTACCACTGTAATGTATTTTCATTGCGTATTGTGGATGTGAATTTAGTTCAGGGAAGGCTTCATTTCAGATCCCCTCCTGGCTACATCAGAACCCTGCAGGATCAGGCCCATCTAGTCCAGTAGGAATATTGATTTCCTTTGTTTTGTTGAACAGATGGATTGATTTGCTTGATTTATTACAGTTTCATTCAAGAATCCCAAAGAGGATTACAAACAATAAATAATAAGAACATGAACATAATAAATGCAGCATAAATTATATCAGATAATTAATGGCCTTGTGGTGAAAGTAGCAAAATTTCTAAGAGATGCCACATCACTGTAAGACTCAAGAGGCACTTTTTAACCTTAGTTTTATCTTAAAGCCTCTCCTTCTATGAACAGATGCCAATTTTACGCTTTGACTTAAATACTTCTGCATCCTGTGCATTCCAGTAAGTGAGATTGATGGAGAACATCACAAATGCAGCGTGAATCATCTAGAACAACTAACAAATCATCAGTGAAACAATTGCAGTCTATAAAACACTGTTAACAAAGCAGCAACTAAAAAATAAGCTGGACGCCACAATTAAAGCAAAAGTCGTGTTATGCGATCAACAAATCAGTACAGCATTTGTAAACTAGGAAGCAGCAGACAAACACCAGGCCTCAGACTGCTTTTCCAAGTTCCTTGCCTTTCAAAAGCAGCTTTGCCATGCACTGTTGGGAGGGTATATTGTGAGGGGTGTGGTCAGGAGAGAGTCCTGGGGGCCTGGTAGAGATACCTGGGGGCCGCATTCAGCACTTGAGATTCCTCAGCAGTGCTGCAGGCCTTCGCTGCTCTGAATGAATATTCTCCTTCCTCCTTAACCATGCTCAAGAGGGGCAAAGCATGCAGAAAGTTCCTGGTTCAGTTCTTGGCATTGCCTTAAAAAAAGGGGGGGAGACTCACACAGCAGGTGATAGGAAGATTTCTTTGACTGAGAACTGGAGAACTTGTGGCAATCAAAGTACAGTGGTGCCTCGCAAGACGAAAAGAATCCGTTCTGTGATTCTCTTCGTCTAGCGGTTTTTTCATCTTGCGAAGCAAGCCCATTGACAGATTAGCGGATTAGCGCTACTAGCGGCTTTTAGCGGCTTAACAGCTTATCGGATCAGCTGATAAGCGGCTTAGCGGCTTAGAAAAAGGGCGGGACAAAGGGAAAAAAACCCGCAGGAACTCGCAAGACATTTTCATCTTGCGAAGAAAGCCCATAGGAGATTCGTTTTGCGAAGCACCTCCAAAACGGAAAACTCTTTCGTCTAGCGAGTTTTCCGTCTTGCGAGGCATTCGTCTTGCAGGGCACCACCGTAACGGGCGTGGGACTAAAGAGGCATAAAGAGCATTTACAGTCCGGCGCCCGGACACTGAGGTCCAGCGCCGAGAGCCTTCTGGTGGCTCCCTCGCTGCAAAAAGCCAAGTTACAGGGAACCAGGCAGAGGGCCTTCTCGGTAGTGGCACCCACCCTGTAGAACGCCCTCTCACCAGATGTCAAAGAGAAAAATAACTACCAAACTTTTAGAAGACATCTGAAGGCAGCCCTGTTTAGGGAAGCTTTTAATGTTTAATAGGTTATTGTATTTTAGTGTTTTGTTGGAAGCCGCCCAGAGTGGCTGGGGAAACCCAGCCAGATGGGTGGGGTATAAATTATTATTATTATTATTATTATTATTATTATTATTATTATTTGTTATCATCTTTCTGTGTCCCAGCGCTGCATCAACAACATTGACCAGGACTGGAAACCAGGTCCTTGTCCCTAAAATACCCAGGACCAAGGAACCTTCCTTATACTGAAACAGAACGCAAGAAGGGCCACTGGGGTCAGGCCCTTCTGCCCATCTAGTCCAGTCTCCTGTTGTCACATTGGCCAACCAGATGCCTATGGGAAGCCCACAAGTAGACCACGATCACAGGACGACTGGTCTAGCAAGCTCAGTATTGTCTACACTGACTCTCCAGGGTTTCAGACAGGACCTAGAGATGCCTGGGGATTTGAACCCGGGACCTTCTGCATGCAGAGCAGATGCTCTGCCACTGAGCTACAGACCTTGCCCCCCGATTCCCGTGCTTTCTCACCACCCACCCAGAGAAAGGCGGGAGGCTCACCGGAGTGGTAATGGCTTTCCCTCTCCCCCTGCTTTGTGGTGCAGCTGGTGCCGTGTTCATCACCGGAAGCGTCTGGCTGGCATAGTGGTGGTGGTCCTGCGGGACGTCGGTCAGCTCCACTTCGACCGCTTCTACCTGCAGTTCAAGCATCTCCGAAGGATATTCAGACATGTAAGTTCGCCAGCCGTAATCCTTGAGGCATCTGGGGAAGGTCCTGTAATCGGGACAGAGCTCCTATAATCAGTTCCAGAGGGCAGCAAACTAGGGGTGGCAAACCTCAGTTCTGTGGGCCAAGTGTGTCCCCCCCCCCCACCTTGACCTTTCTGTTTGGCTCCTGGACATGCCCCTTATCAGCTTTGCTTTGTACCCTCTTTGGACTGTTTTTGCCTGTCTGGAATGAATCCTTTTACAGTGGTACCTCAGGTTACATATGCTTCAGGTCACATATGCTTCAGGTTACAGACTCTGCTTACCCAGAAATAGTGCTTCAGGTTAAGAACTTTGCTTCAGGATGAGGACAGAAATCATGCTCCGGCGGCGTGGCAGCAGCAGGAGGCCCCATTAGCTAAAGTGGTGCTTCAGGTTAAGAACAGTTTCAGGTTAAGTACGGACCTCCAGAACGAATTAAGTACTTAACCCGAGGTACCACTGTATCTCCATCCGTCCATATTGCACACACAGATAGAGGATAGAGAGGGGGGTGCATATGTTTCAGTTTGTGTGAAATTCGCATCCATTGCACCACCCACTTTTCCCTCTGGCTCTGCCCCCTCAACCCCCCAGAAGTCAGTTGAGAAGGGAGAGTTACCTTCAGGCCAGAGAAACTTCCCCACCTCTGCTGCGAACCCTTTTTCAGGCTGGCAGGTTTTGTTGCCTGATTTGCAGGAATGAAATAAAGTGATGAAATGGACGTGCTATTCTCCCTTGTTCTCCCCACTCTCCAGCCACAATCTGTGGCCGCTCAAGAGGGCACCAGATGTTGTTGTTGTTGTTGTTGTTTTCTTCATTTTCACTTGTACCCCGCCCACCTGACTGGGTTACCCCAGCCACTCTGGGTGGCTTCCAACGTATATAAAAACATAATTAAACATTAAAAATATTCCCTATGCACTTTCCCCAAGAACTTCGTCTCCCAAGTCTTGGCACACAGGGCTCCAAAATCTAGCTGCGAATATGCGTTTGCGTGATGTGCTTCTCTTAACACAAACGGTACGTTCTGTCTTTTGAAAGAGACAACTGTTTTCCACGCAGAATGTGGAAATGCTTTAATGTGCTCAATTTCTTTTCTTTTCTTTTTCCTTTTGGTTTTCCTTACAAGTCTCCTCTGAACAGGATGCTTTGAATGAGTAAACTTTGCCCAAGTTTTTTTTTGTTTTGGCGGTGGGTGGATGTGGTGGGGGGGGGGGCGGCTTTCCAGTGGCAAGGAAACACATGTCTTTAATTGAGAGCAAATTCAAGACTTTCCAGGAATATGCAGCCGCCAGTCCTTGCCAGCGAGACGAAGAGTGAGCTTTCTCTGGCTCCTGCCTGGAAGTCAAGGTCATTAATACGATAACGACACAAAAGAGGCCCGTTTTAGTCAGTCCCATTTCCCTGAAAATGTTATTTGTCCCCCTGCGCAGTCCTCCCTACTGTTAAAGCAACAATCGCGGACTCAAGAGTGAGGCAATTTAAAAATGGCTGTATGCTAGTTTGTTTGGACTATACTAGACTGTGACCTGGGAGAGGAGTATTCAGAAAGACGGTGGTTCTATCACCACTGTTGGAGGGAGTATATTTCTGAATACCGCTGACTGGTAATCAGTCACAGGCAAGGCCTGTTGCTCTTGGGTCCTGCTTTCAGGATTCGCATGGGCATCTAGTTGGCAACTGTGAGGGCAGGATGCTAAGCTAGCTGGACATTTGGCTGGAGCTCTTCTTACGAGACCAAGTTTCAAATCCTTACTTGGCCAGAGAGCTCACAGGGTCAGCCTAACCTCCCTCACACAGTTGCTGTGAGGAATAAAAAAGGGAGGGGAGGCAAACCCCGAAGGGGAAATTAGAATGGAGTATACCAGAATTGGGCATGTCTGGTCGTCTGGAGCGCTGAAAAAAGCAGCCCTCGGCACTGCAACATTTTATTGCAGACCCCACTTGTTTTCTGCCTATTAATAGGGGTCTGTTTATGCAGTGCATCTGTTGCACACACCTTTAGAAAACATTTGGGAGCTTCAGCTAGCGCGGAGGTGAAACTTTAAAAGTCGGTGGACCTCTGTCACGGGGAGAGGGGGAATCACCTGAATCATTTGCTCGATGTTTTGATGAATTAAAAGTCTTTCTAAATGATACATACGTTTAACGTAAGAAGAGCCCTGTTCAGTTAGGCTAAATCTCTCAAGGGCTGTCACATGGGAGCAAGCTTGTTTTCTCCTGCTCCAGAGGGTGGGACTCGAATCGATGGCTAGGTTACCAGAAATGAAATTCCGACTAAATATTGGGAAGAAATTTCGGACAGTAAGAACTGTTTGATAGTGGAACGGACTCCCTTGTTGTGGGGGAGGAAGGGAAAGGAGATTGTTAGCCGCTTTGAGACTCCTTGAGGGGAGTGAAAGGCGGGATATCAAGTCCAAGCTGCTATTCTTCTTCCCTGGGAAGGCAGTGGACTATCCTTCCTTGGGGTTTTTTAAGCAAAAGTTGGGGTTGGACTAGATGACCCTTGGTATCCCTTCCAACTCTGCAATTCTGTGATTCTAGTCTAGCATCCTGTTCTCACATAGCAGCCCCTTAATTACTTGGCCTGACCTTTTGTTCAGTTGTGTATTTTGGCACCTTCTCTGTCCGAAGATTCGAGAACTTACGTAGCTGCTATTCATTCATGTTAAATTTATTTGTATGCAGGGTTTCTGGACCCGATCCAACACTAGGAGTCAGTGAAATGTATTTTTAATTACTGGGGTACCAAAAGAACAAAACAAAACCCCACCCAAGTTTTTCTTTTTGGTTTTGTTTAAGCTTCCCGGCTTTTCCAGCGGCCATATGTGTCTGCTTCGTTTGTTTTCAAAGTTATCTGCTATTATTTTCCATGTCGTTTTTGACTCTTTTTAAAGTGTGGTGTAATGGTTTGAGTACTGGACTGCAGCCTGGGAGGCCAGGATTCGAATCCCCACTCAGCCATGGAGCCATGGAGCTCCCTGGGTGACCAGGGGGGAGGCAGTCCCTGCTTCTCTCAGCCTCTCCTACCTCACAGGGTTGTTGTGAGGATAAAATAGGGAGTGAGGAGAACAATGCCACCACCTTGGGCTTCTTGAAGCAGAATAATAATAATAATAATAATTTATTATTTGTACCCCGCCCATCTGGCTGGGTTTCCCCAGCCACTCTGGGCGGCTTCCACAGAAACCAAAAAACACTAAAATATCATACATTAAAAGCTTCCCTGAATAGGGCTGCCTTAAGATGTCTTCTGAATGTCAGGTAGTTGTCCATCACCTTGACATCCAATGGGAGGGCATTCCACAGGGCGGGCGCCACCACCGAAAAGGCCCTCTGCCTGGTTCCCTGTAGCTTCGCTTCTCGTAATGAGGGAACCGCCAGAAGGCCCTCGGCGCTGGACCTCAGTGTCCGGGCAGAACGATGGGGGTGGAGACGCTCCTTCAGGTATACTGGGCCGAAGCCGTTTAGGGCTTTAAAGGTCAACACCAGCACTTTGAATTGTGCTCGGAAACGTACTGGGAGCCAATGTAGGTCTTTCAAGACCGGTGTTATGTGGTCTCGGCGGCCGCCCCCAGTCACCAGTCTAGCTGCCGCATTCTGGATTAGCTGTAGTTTCCGAGTCACCTTCAAAGGTAGCCCCACGTAGAGCGCATTGCAGTAGTCCAAGCGGGAGATAACTAGAGCATGCACCACTCTGGCCAGACAGTCCGCGGGCAGGTAGGGTCTCAGCCTGCGTACCAGGTGGAGTTGGTAGACAGCTGCCCTGGATACAGAATTGACCTGCGCCTCCATGGACAGCTGTGAGTCCAAAATGACTCCCAGGCTACGCACCTGGTCCTTCAGGGGCACAGTTACCCTATTCAGGACCAGGGAGTCCTCCACACCAGCCCGCCTCCTGTCCCCCAAAAACAGTACTTCTGTCTTGTCAGGATTCAACCTCAATCCATTAGCCGCCATCCATCCTCCAACCGCCTCCAGGCACTCACACAGGACCTTCACCGCCTTCACTGGTTCTGATTTGAAAGAAAGGTAGAGCTGGGTATCATCTGCATATTGATGAACACCCAGTCCAAACCCCCTGATGATCTCTCCCAGCGGCTTCATATAGATGTTAAAAAGCATGGGGGAGAGGACGGAACCCTGAGGCACCCCACAAGTGAGGGCCCAAGGGTCTGAACACTCATCCCCCACCACCACTTTCTGAACACGGCCCAGGAGGAAGGAGCGAAACCACTGTATAACAGTGCCCCCAGCTCCCAACCCCTCTAGACGGTCCAGAAGGATGTTATGGTCGATTGTATCAAAGGCCGCTGAGAGATCCAGCAGAACTAGGAAACAACTCTCACCTTTGTCCCTAGCTCGCCGGAGATCATCAACCAGTGCGACCAAGGCAGTTTCAGTCCCATGATGAGGCCTGAACCCTGATTGGAAGGGATCCAAATGGTCCGCATCCTCCAGGCGTGCCTGGAGTTGTTCAGCAACCACACGCTCAATCACCTTGCCCAAGAATGGAAGATTTGAGACTGGGCGATAGTTGGCCATACTGGCCGGGTCTAAAGATGGTTTTTTAAGAAGCGGTTTAATGACCGCCTCTTTCAGCGGATCTGGGAATGTTCCCTCACAGAGGGAAGCATTCACCACCCCGCAGAGCCCATCGCCCAGCCCTTCCCGGCTTGCTTTTATTAGCCAGGATGGGCAAGGATCAAGGAGACAGGTGGTTGGTTTCACGCGTCCAAGCAGCCTGTCCACATCCTCGGGGGTAACGGATTGAAATTGATTCCATGCAACTTGACCAGACAGGGCTCTAGCACTCTCCCGCCCCGGCCCTGCTCCCACGGTGGTGTCTAGCTCCTTCCGAATATGAGTGATTTTATCTGCAAAAAAACTTTGCAAAATCGTTGCAGGAGATCTTGGGGTCTTTACAAGGCCCCGGTGGTAAAGGTGGTTCCGTTAAATTGCGGACCACCTGAAAGAGTCTCCTGCTACTATTTTCTGCAGATGCAATAGAGGCGGTGAAGAAAGTCTTCTTCGCCGTCGCTATCGCCACTTGGTAGGCTCGACGTTGAGCTCTAACCTGTGTCCGGTCAGATTCGGAGTGAGTTTTCTGCCACCGACGCTCTAGCCGTCTCAGCGATTGTTTCATCGCCCTCAGCTCCGAAGAAAACCACGGGGCTGTCCGGGCTCCATGCAATCGGAGAGGGCGCTTCGGAGCCAGACAGTCGATAGCCCTGGTTAACTCCGCATTCCAGTGGGCCACCAGGGAATCAGCTGAAAGGCCATCAACATGGGATAAAGCATCCCCTACCACTCTCTGGAAACCATTTGGATCCATTAAGTGGCGGGGGCGGACCATCCGAATTGGTCCCACCTCCCTGCAGAGGGGAAGGGTCGCGGAGAAGTCCAGAAGGCGGCTTCTAAATGTAATAAATAAATAAAGCTGTCTTTGTTGCTCTTTGTGCATTTCCTTGGGGTGTGTTTCGGAAGGCGTTAAATAAACAAGCAAATGGTGATGATTGGAGTTGTAGGGAGTTACAGGTTCTCCATTCCTGGATACAAGACAAATCTCACTGTGGCACACATGTTTCTCTGCATTTTCAGTTCTTTGGTTTGCCATGTCCTCTGTGTTTTTCAACAGCGCTTCTCTCTGCCTCCTGCCTCTGATGACTTTATGAAAGAACTTTGCGGCTCGGGAATAAATGACGCTCCACAGATCAGCAGGCAAGGTATTTAGTATTTGTGTGTACAGTGGTACCTCAGCTTACATACGCTTCAGGTTACAGACTCTGCTAACCCAGAAATAGTACCTCAGGTTAAGAACTTTGCTTCAGGATGAGAACAGAAATCATGCTCCGGCAGCGTGGCAGCAGCAGGAGGCCCCATTAGCTAAAGTGGTGCTTCAGGTTAAGAACTGTTTCAGGTTAAGAACGGACCTCCGGAACAAATTAAGTACTTAACCCGAGGTACCACTGTACCTTACTTTACAAGGCGTATTATACTGTGTATAAACTGCATTATACTGATTTACTGTAAATTTTGTTCCATTTAATCCCTGCAAGATGGCCACAAATATAGCTTGGCTTATACAGCGGCCAATAAATAAATACAGTGGTACCTCAGGTTACAGACGCTTCAGGTTACAGACTCCGCTAACCCAGAAATAGTACCTCAGGTTAAGAACTTTGCTTCAGGATGAGAACAGAAATCGCGTGGCAGTCACGCAGCGGCAGCAGGAGGCCCCATTAGCTAAAGTGGTGCTTCAGGTTAAGAACAGTTTCAGGTTAAGTATGGACCTCCGGAACGGATTAAGTACTTAACCTGAGATACCACTGTACTTGAACCCCGGTTGGTTTAAAATCCCTTGCTATTCCAGATTGGCATGTGTGGCTCTCCTGTGAGTCTGACCTGGCATCCGTCAAACACATAGTACAGCTCTGCCCAAATAGTTCAGTCCTGAAGCACAGCACTGGCTGTTAGTGAGCCTTTGGGCCAAATTCAAGCTGTTGGCACTTGCATATAAAAAGCCTTAAATGGCTTAGGGCCCCAAAGAGCGACACGGGTTTCCTGCCTGACAGAAACTAGCACCAACTGATGCCTGTGAGCCTGCCACAGATTCTCACCATACAGCTCAGGATTCCCTGCCATCGAATCGTAGAGTTGGAAGGGCCCATGGCGGTCATCTAGCCCAACCCTCTGCAGTGCAGGAATATTTTCTCCAATGCGGGGACTGAACCCTTGACCCTGAGATTAAGAGTCTTGTGCTCTTAACAACGGAGATACCCCAGAGCTGTTTCAGAATGTGCAGTTGTAAGGCCACAGGAAGGAGAAGTAGCGACCCACCAAACAGAGGAGCCAGAAACCAAGGGTTTCCATCTGTGGTTGCCAGCTCCTCTCCTCTACACTGTCAGGGTTCATGCAAGGTGCCTAATAGGCAGAAATTCCACAGGTGAGGTATTCCGTCACTGCCTCTCCACCTGCGTGAGACCCGCTTCTATTAGATCTTGAAGACTTTCCTGTTTTTGTCCTCTGTTAAGAAAAAGATAAGTTGCCTTTTTTTTAGCAGTCCACACAAAAGCTGCCTTTAATTTATTTTGGATTTTTTTTAAAAAAACACCAACAACTTTAAATTAGAATTTTAATTAAGGCTGCAATTCTCAGCAGACCCGCTTGGATGAAATGTGCGTGACTTGACATTTGTGCAGTGTTGAGGACAGGGAGTATTAATGCAACGTATGAAAATGCAAGTACTGTAGAACCCGAAACAAAACCTGGCGGTATGGAGTGCTCCTGTTCGGAATTTCAGCCAGCCATGCTCTTTTCAGGGTACTCCATTCCATTCCCCCAGTTTTACACACACAAACACCTGTCAGTCAGCATTCTGTGTCCAATGAACACACCTGGTCCTAATTGAGTTGTCTTGCAATTCCACCCCCCCCCCCCCCGGAGGTTTATATTCTGCAAACTGTCTGGCTCCTACAACCCTGCTGACCCCTCCCTTTGTTCTATATTTCAGTGACGCAGAAAAATCCCATAATTCAGAAATATGGAGAAGAGGCCCATGGGCTCTCCAGGTATGTCCTTACTGTGGAGGAGATGCGTCTCAATGATTACCCCTTGGAAGGTAAGCTCCTGTTATTCTGTTTTCTGGGGAAAACAGAAATGCACATTTGCGATTACAGTTAATTTGCAGATTATTTGAAAAGTGGGGGTGTGCCGTGGTTTGGTGGTGGAGCACATGCACCGATTTCTACAAATTCTCTTAACTATTCAGTATCACCAATGGAATAACATTAGGCAGGGTAGCTTGAGAAGGCAGTTCAGGTCAGACCCCATGACAAACCATTGTTTATATGCTAGCTGCTGTTTAGAACCCATACTATTGTTAAAAAGTCTTTTTCTGTCGTCCCCCACCTCATCGCTTACCGTTCTAGTCAGTCGTGTGGTGGCAAATTTAGAAGCGCAGAGTCCCTTCATGACAATCACAGCCACGCCTTCTCAAAGCCACGTCCCTTCTACGATCATACGATCATATTATAATTATTAAGTAATCATAATTAGGGATTCATTGCAACAATCATTGCAGATATCCTTGTGCTCCCTTTCAGCCAGATCTACCTTTTCTGGGCATACGTGTGGGCAAATGATTTTCAGAGTACTCAGATATATTCTTTCAGACTGATCTAAGTTTCATTTTCCTTGGCATTCCATCGTACGTCACAGAACTTGCACACCATTCTCTTGAAATGGAAGGCATCTGAAGGCAGTCCTGTTTAGGGAAGTTTTTAATATTTAATGCTGTATTGTTTTTAACACTTGATTGAAAGCCGCCCAGAGTGGCTGGGGAAACTCAGCCAGATGGGCGGGGTATAAATAATAAACATTATTATTATTATTATTAGCGCCAACCACACTGGCTCTTGCCATGTCTTTTGGAACTGAAATACCCCCGCTTCCTTCTCTAGGCCTCAGCAACTACAGCCATTTTGTCCGGACCTGTTGTGATGGCCCAGTGACAGACAGCAGCCCCCTCTTTGGGCTGGACTGTGAAATGGTACGTTGGCGTGGCACTCCCCGACAAACAAAAGAAATGAGTGTTGTGCTTTTGTTATGTTTCCTTGCCGTAGCTGAGGCTTAAACTGTGGGAGACCTTCAGCATGAAACGTTGCCAAGCCTTTCCTAAAAACCTCCTCAGCAACTCTGAGTACTCGAACGAGCCCTCGCCAGGAGACCCCCTTGCTTGTGGGCTTGTACTTCCGCGGCAGGGGTTTGGATGTTGTGGGGAGGAAGGCAAGGTCTCAGCCTGAGCCAGTCAAGACCTTTCTTGATGTTCTTTTCTTCTCAATGTTTTCCCCCAGTGCCTCACCGATAAGGGATCCGAACTCACGCGAATCTCGGTGGTGGATGCCCGTGGTCGGTGCATTATGAATGAGCTGGTCAAGCCCAAGTTACCAATAAGAAATTACCTCACGAGGTACCCTTGTCACCCATTTATTCTGTGGGGGAGAAGGGGCAGAAAACCACCAAGCCTAGGTACAGCAGGGGAGTGTGAGTGTGTATCCCATAAATTGAGAGTTAGCACATGGGACTTAGAATTGCTTCTGTTCAGGATACTCTCAGCTACCCTTTTCCCAGATGTTGCCGGACGACATCTCCCACCAGCTGGTCAGAGATGAGGGGAATTGTACTCTAACAACACCTGGGGACCCAAGGCTGGGAAAATCTAAGCCATTCCCCCAAAAAATCCCTTTTCTGTTACCCTGCTCCCCCTTCTGTGGCCACTGAGCGTTTTTCAGACTTGATGGGACTGTTTGGACGATCCTCCCTCTGCCCTTAGGGTTTGCTTTCAAGAATTGTTATATTTCTGCAAACCTACCCACCCACACTGCGCTCATTCAGGGACCAGCTGAGATCCCCCTCTGCTGCCTGGGTAATGCAGATTTGGCAGTACAGTGGTGCCTCGCAAGACGAAAAGAATCCGTTCTGTGATTCTCTTCGTCTAGCGGTTTTTTCGTCTTGCGAAGCAAGCCCATTGACGGATTAGCGCTATTAGCACTATTAGCGGCTTATCGGATCAGCTGATAAGCGGCTTAGCGGCTTAGAAAGAGGGGGGGAGGGGAAAAAAACCCTCAGGAACTCGCAAGACATTTTCGTCTTGCGAAGCAAGCCCATAGGAGATTCGTTTTGCAAAGCACCTCCAAAATGGAAAACTCTTTCATCTAGCGAGTTTTCCGTCTTGCGAGGCATTCGTCTTGCGGGACACCACTGTATAAGTATCGGCACTCACAGACTGATCATCAGAAATGACATACCCTTTCTGGACAAACCTACATTTCCCTCCCGGGCTGTAAGAAGCGACCCAAGCCGTTCTGTGACATCCCTTCTCCCTGCAAAGGCCAGCTCTGAGCTGTTCCACAGGGAAGGTGGGATTTGGCCAGGAAAAGGAAATTCGGGGTGTTTCAAATCAGATTTTAAATGAAGAGGCCGGGCGAGATTCTGTGCCAAGGATTCCCACCAGAGCTTTGCCTTGGCTTGAAAATGCAGCATTCCTTCAGGGGCTCTGACTACTACTCCTCTTGTGTTTTGAAGTTACTCTGGCATCACGGAAGAGCTGCTCCTTCCCGTCACGACAACCCTCGCCGACATCCAGGTCCAGTTGAAGAAGCTGCTGCCCTCCGACGCGGTTTTAGTGGGCCACTCTTTGAATTTTGACCTTCAAGCTCTAGAAGTGAGTCTGCGAGTCTCCTTTCCTTCGACAACTCTCACTCCTCTCAGGGCTCGGACCTCTTGCGTAAAGGGCAAGGAAATTGAATCTGCATGTTTAACCTTAGAAACACATGGAGCTATACCGAGTTAGGCTCTCTGTCCATCTAGCCGTCTAGGGGCTATTATCAAGGATTGTTATTAATACTGGGCGATATGTGTGATCGTGATATATACCAATATGTCACGACGTCTGAAATAAGGATGGAGCTGTGTTAGAGGCATTGACTGGCTTCACGCATTTTACCCCACATTGTGATTTTTGCATAGTACACACAAACACAAATCATGATTCACAATGTATTGCCAGGTCAAAAATTCTGAAACCAATATCATGATGTGGACTTGAAACTGGTTTTGAAAGATATATATTGCCCCTGGCTTCCGGTTCCGGTCTGCCTTAATTTAGGCAGCTCTCATGACAGCGGGAGACAGCTGGAGAAGGAAAAACAAGGATGATTAAGGGTAATTATCCTTGCAAGGATATATTACCCAGCTCTAGTTGTACATAACATAACAGCTATGTTCTACCTCCATTGTTGGAGCCAGTTTGCCTCTGCATACCAGGTGCTAGGAGTTGCAGGCGGGCAAGGTGCTGTTTGTTTATTGCACAAAATTCATACACCACTTACAGAATCGTAGAGTTGGAAGGGACCCCGAGGGTCATCTAATCCAACCCCCTGCGATGCAGGAATCTCAACTAAAACATCCAAGACAGATGGCCATCCAACCTCCGCTTAAAAATCTCTCAAGGGAGAAGAATCCATAACCTTCCGAGGGAGTCTGTTCCACTGTCGAACAGATCTTTACTGTTCAGAATCTTGTAACTTGGAAGCCATTGGTTTTAGAAAACCTCAGAACAGCTTGCAGAAAGATAAAGCAGTAAAATCAAGGAAAAAAGTCACAACCACACTTTATAAAGAGTATAAAAGTTAAAATGCTAAAACAGATTAGAATCGCCTTAACTTTCTAAGCATCTTAAGTAGGATTTTCTGAACAAGAATGTGTTTAGCAGGTGTCGGAAAAAGCACAGGAAAAGCACCTGCTTGATCTCAACAGGCAGAGAGTTCCGAAGTGCCGCCACACTAAAGGATCGAGTGGGACTCGGCTACATTTGTAAAGATAAAGCGCTTTATATGTATTATAACACTTTGACACCAGATGGCACTGTGGAGTCCTGTTTTTCGCCAACGGGACTTCCCTGTGTGAAGTTTACAACGTGTTTAACTGAATCACTTCTTGGCTGCGTCTAGATCCAGCCGTGGAGGAAGGCGATCTTGAGTCATTGGCCTTGTGTCCTGCTTGCAGGCAGATTCCCACAGGCATCTGGTTGGCTGCTGTGAAAACAGGATGGTGGACAGGACGGGCTGCTGGACTGATACAACAGGCCGTTCTTGTTCACTATTAGTATTTTTCCAGTTTGCAGGCTGCAAATCCGGGCCAGTAGCAAAAGATCAAGTTTCCTAGCCTCGTTTGCGACTTAAAAATGCCACCCTTTTTTGAGTCATGTATTCTAACACCCCTCTCCGCTTCTTCCAGATGGTGCATCTGAACATTATAGATACTTCTCTTCTTTTTGCCAGGAAGGGTGGCAAACGGTTCAAGCTCAAATTCTTAGCAGAAGCAGTTTTAAGGTAAAGTATTTCCCCTGTCACCCATCTCCCCCAAGCTATAGAATCATAAAGTTGGAAAGGGACTGTGAGGCTCATCTGAGTCCAGCCCCCTGCAGTGCAGGAATCCTTTGGCCCAACATGAGGCTTGAACCCATGACCTTAAGATTAAGAGTCTCATGCTCTACCAACAGTTTAAGTCAGTGTATAATAAGTGAAATGTTGAGCTGCTGAATCATGAAAGGCGATCTTTCTAAGCAGAGGATTTTGCAACTGATTAAGGCTGGAATCCTATCAATGCTTATCTGGGCTCAGTGGGGCTTGCTTCGAGTATGCAGTTATATAGGATCACACTGTATGTATTTATTTATTTTATTTTATTTTGAATTGAATTGAATTTATATACCTGAAGGAGCATCTCCACCCCCATCACTCAGCCCGGACACTGAGGTCCAGCTCCGAGGGCCTTCTGGCAGTTCCCTCACTGGGAGAAGCGAAGTTACAGGGAACCAGACGAGAGCCTTCTTGGTGGTGGCACCCACCCTGTGAAACGCCCTCCCATCAGATGTCAAAGAAATAAACCTCAGCCCTCCAAATGTTTTCAGACTATAATTCCCATCATCCCTGGCCACTGGTCCTGCTGGCTAGGGATCATGGGAGTTGTAGGCCAAAAACATTTGGAGGGCCGAGGTTGAGGAAGCCTGGTTTAGGGCTTTAAAGGTCAGCACCAACACTTTGAATTGCGCTCGGAAACGTACTGGGAGCCCATGTAGGTCTTTCAGGACCGGTGTTATATGGTCTCGGCGGCCGCTCCCAGTCACCAGTCTACTCTGACTGGCAGCAGCTCCCCAGGATTTCAAGACGGGGTCCCTACCAGCCCTGCTCCAGAGATATGCCAGGGATTGAACCCGAGACATTCTGCATGCAGAACAGATGCTCTATCACTGAGTTACGGCCCTTTTCCAACCTGTGAGGGGTCAGATTGTGCCAACTTCCACCCCAAGGTTTGGAAAACAGAGCAGATCCCGGAAATCAAGAGGAGATTGTCTTTGCTCTCGGCCACAAAGGGGGATTCTTTTCATGAAAGAGCCATTCTGCAAGGCAGAGTGTGCTGTTACCACGGCCCTCACTGCATCGCCGCACTTAAATCTTCTGCACATCTTGCTTTTCTGCTTTGCAGGAAGCAAATCCAATGCACAGACGGAAGCGGCCATGATCCAACCGAAGATGCCAAGTGTGCCCTTGAACTGGCCCAGTATTTCATCAGCCAAGGACCCAGGAAGGTATGTGGGTTTGCATCTTTTGCGCTTCTTTTCCTTCCCTCCTTCCCTCCTTCCTTTCTTCCTTTCTTTTGAAAAATATTTGTCTGCAAAAAGATTGTATGCCTGCTGACGGGTTGTAGGGAGGGAGAAAATGCCAGGGATCAACGAAAGAACCAACCCTAAATGTTTGGGATGCAATACGTCAAAGTGGGAGAGGAAAGTAAGGGCTTGCTTGCTTTGCCTTTGAAATAAGTTTGTGGGATTTAATTCGTTCATTTGCATTGCCGGGGTTGGGCTAGATGACTCTTGGGGTCCCCTTGCAGCTCTACAGTTCTGTGGTTCTGATCAGGTGGGGTTTGAGTCTGAGTCACTCTGGGGTGACTGCAAGCCCATTTCGACAAATTAGTCCTTTTCAAGCCCAAGTAATCTAGAGTCCTTGGGAACAGTTTTGACGACAAACTCCTTTGTGGAATGTAACGAATTCCTCCAAATGCATCACTGACCCATAGAAAGGGTTTAGCTAGAGCAGCTGCTTTCTTGATGATGAATTCTTCCCTCTGAACCATAACCAAATGTTATATATTCCCCCCCCCAAAAAAAATGCAAATAATATAAGAATAATACACATGGCAAATGCCGCAAATAGGACACTTCACTCAAATTACATTCCCTCACCCTCCCTGGAGCCAGAGCAGCGGAGCCACGACTTCCACGAAGCATATTTTATAATAGCTGTGAACCTGCTGCCTTGTGTGACTGATCATACAGAATAAAAACAGATGTTGCAAGTATGCAGATAGGTCAGGCTTGTCACCGCGAGGTCCCAGAGCAAGTTACAGCACTGTGAAAATATTAAAATCAGTTAAAACGATCTGCAGTGAGAAAGATCAGGCTGGGTCCTAAATCTGCCTGCCTCTGCCCGATCTCAAAGACCAGGTGAAAGAGGGATGTCTTCAGCAGAGAACGAAAGCTCTGCAAGGTGTCTGGCAGACCTCTGTGGGGAGGGAATGGCACATCTTAGAGCTGCCACAGAAAATGGCCTCTCTTGGGATATCCACCCCACAATGAACTACCAAGAGCCTCTCTGAAGACCCAAGAGGAGCTATAGATGGGGAGCTCTGCTGATAAGATTTACAAGCCCCCAGAATGGATGTGGTTAATTTGAGTTTAATCTGGAGAGTGCAAAGGAGAGCTGTCACTAAATCCTGGAGACAGGGAATCGTTCCCTCGCAGAGCCATTGGTGTGAAGGTCGCTCTGCAGGGTAAGAAGGCAACAAATCCCTGCCCCAAAGAGCTTACAGTCTTGAATGTGACCCCCCGAGGAGACAACAGAGGGAGAGGGAAGTATTTGGAGGAAGGATAAGTGCCTACGTTCTTAGGCTTATTAGTAATACAGTGGTACCTCGGGTTACAGACGCTTCAGGTTACAGACTCTGCTAACCCAGAAATAGTACCTTGGGTTAAGAACTTTGCTTCAGGATGAGAACAGAAATTGTGCTCCGGCGGCGCGGCAGCAATGGGAGGCCCCATTAGCTGAAGTGGTACCTCAGGTTAAGAACAGTTTCAGGTTAAGAACGGACCTCCAGAACGAATTAAGTTCTTAACCCGAGGTACCACTGTACTACATGTTGTTGTTGTGTTTTGCAAATTTATAAACCACTTCACAACCTGAGGGCACCGAAGCGGTGTACATCGAGATAAAAATAAGATCAAACCCTTTTGGCAAACTCTAAAAAATAGTTTAAACCATTCCAACAAAACCTAAAAGCATCCTACAGATGTACAATTAATATTTCATAGATGACCGAGTCACACCTCAGGAAAAGCATTCTTAAAACCATCACATATTCTGTAGGCACCTAAAGATAATGAACCCCCATGACGCCTGCCAAATTTCAGCTGATAATTGAGTCCAGAGGCTTAGTTTCAGTAGGAGGTGAGGGATTTAATTTCTGCTCTGCCAGAAGGTTCCCATTTTGCCTGCCAGCAGTGGCCTAAAGTCTGGTTTCCATCGCCATCTCCTCCCACGTGGTGCTCTCCAGATTCTGTTGATTTTCCGCCCCCCCCCCCCCCAATCATCTCTTACCGTTTGCCCCACTGACTGGGGCTGGTAGGAGTTCAAAATGTTCAGAGGGTTCCAGAATGGGGGAAACGTGATCTAGTTGCAAGAAGAAGAAGAGTTTGGATGTGATATCCCGCCTTTCACTCCCTTTAAGGAGTCTCAAAGCGGCTAACATTCTCCTTTCCTTTCCTCCCCCACAACAAACATTCTGTGAGGTGAGTGGGGCTGAGAGACTTCAGAGAAGTGTGACTGGCCCAAGGTCACTCATCAGCTGCATGTGGAGGAGCGGAGACGCGAACCCGGTTCCCCAGATTACGAGACTACCGCTCTTAACCACTACACCACACTGGCTCTCTTTTCTTCAAGCCCCCTTTTCTTCCTGGGTGCCAAGACCTCGCCCTAATTCTTAATATTGTACGGGCGCATAATTTGCAAAGGAAATCCGCGCAAACGCTTCCACACGCCCCTAGCGAAACGCCCAGATCAGAAACCTGGAACTGTGACTGAACGCAGATTCTGGAAAGGGGAATGTCTGGTAAAATTATATTGGCTTCACACCAGGTAGCAGAGCTGAACCTGGAAGCAAGACAGCTAGAGCAAAGGGAGACGGGAGAGGCATGGAACGGTGCCTTGCCGCAGCAAAAGAACGGGGTGAGGAAACCCAACCAATGGTAAATAACCTTTGTGCTGTTTTTAATTCTCTTTTTGGGGCAGCCTTTGCCTGAGCAATGTGCGTATCTCAGCCTTCTGTAGCACCATCACTCCACTTAGACAAGTTATTATTGTGCTGGCAGAGTCTCTGGAAAGAACACTGTGCAATTCAGCTACCCGCACCTTTCAGGACACATTGTCCACATGATAATCCACTTGCCTTCATCTAACGATCCGTGGTCTTGTCGCAATCGCCAGTTGTTGATTTTGCAAAAGGAGCCGGACCTGGAAACTCAACATTTTAGTGCTCTTGGCTGTCTCCATTGTCACAATTTTAATCTGGAATTGCCAACCTTCGTTCACTCTGTACAGGATATCCAGATGGTATCAGCCTGCTGCATTTGGATTTTTCTGTGTTGGCCCCATGTTTTTTCAGACCTTATTTGTTTTCACTGTTTTGTGATGCAGTGCTATTACATCACCGCCACCCCCTGTCCAGTGTGGACTCAAAAAGCACTATTGATGTTTTCCAGGGTGACTGTGCCTTTCGTTAGAAGTTTCCTTGCAGTTCCCACTTGCCTTTAATTAAACATTTCCTCCTTGCATTATGAAGCATAATAATATTGGCCAACTTACAGGGTGGTTCTCCATTAAGGACTTTTGAGAGTCCCACAGAGCTGTATAAATATTAATCATTATTATTATCTAATCAAAGTGAGTAGTCAGTTTAAAACATGACAGTGGGTTTGTTTGTTTGTTTGTTTGTTTGTTTGTTTGTTTGTTTTAAATAGACTTTGCTTTCATTGTCTTATAGCCTTCTAGACATCTTGCACTCTGTTGGTCAAAAAACATTGCTTCTGGGACAACAGAATGAGGGAGCTTCTTACAACTGTCAAAATCATAATCAGACTGGCTCTCCTAATCAAGTGAGTTATAAATATCCCCCCGGGCCTTGACATTTTATCCCAGCTTAATAGTCATTTTCCAAAGCTGAGAAACCCCACACACCTTGGTCCTTCTCAACCGAAGCATAGAGAACTGATTCAAGCACTTGGAACCAGAATGTTTAAAAGAGGAGGACTAGGACCCAGGAGACCCGGGTTCAAATCCTTATTTGGCCTTTAAGCTCCCTGGGTGACCATAGCCTGAATAAATGAGACAGTCAAAAGGACTCTACCACTTCAGATTTTCAGGAGGGGGGGTTGCATGCATGGTTAGTATGGTTTTGTGCTCCTTAGTGTAGCAATTGCACAGAGCCTTTTAGGAATCTGATACGCACCCTGAATATTCTGCTCTCATTAAAAGAAAAATATATAAGGAAGAGGGGTGTGCAAAGAACATTCTACCCAATTGCTAAGTAAGAATTTTGCCTCCTTCTGGTCAATTCAGGCCTGTGATTGGAAAAGGCACTGGTGTAACTTGGATGGCACAAATAAAGAAAACTTTTAAAATAGCTAATAAATAACTGTAAGTGTTATTGGGATGCGGGTGGCGCTGTGGTCTAAACCACTGAGCTTTGGGCTTGCTGATCGGAAGGTCAGCGGTTCGAATCCCTGCGACAGGGTGAGCTCTCGTTGCTTGGTCCCAGCTCCTGCCAACCTAGCAGTTTGAAAGCACGCCAGTGCAAGTAGATAAATAGGTACTGCTCCGGCGGGAAGGTAAACGGCGTTTCCGTGTGCTGCTCTGGTTTCACCAGAAGCGAGTTAGTCATGCTGGCCACATGACCCGGAAAAACTGGTTGCAGACAAACATCGGCTTCCTTGGCCAGTAAAGCGAGATGAGCTCTGCAACCCCAGAGTCGTTCGCAACTGGACTTAACTGTCAGGGGTTCTTTACCTTTTTCTTTTTAACTGTAAGTGTATTTTGCTGACACAGCCTTTGCCAACCTGCTGCCCTCCTGATGTGTTGGGCTCCTGTCAGTTCCAGACAGGCTTCTCTCTCTGGCCTTCAGGACTCTCCACACAGGCCACACCCCTTTTCTGCAGGCCACACCCCTCAATGGCTGTGCTTCACACCCTCCTTGAGAGTTTTTGCTTGGCTGGGAATGTGTCCCTGGAACTCTGATAATGCCTCTTCCTCATCCAGAGGAAGGGTGTGTGAGCCTGTGTAGAAGCTACGAAGCTTACTGTACAAAGGTAATATTTGCATCCATCGCTCCGCCCATGTTTGCATCTGGCCCCACCCACCACTGTTATGTGACCCTCAGGAGGTTTCCCAAAAAGGAACACAGCAGTCCTGAGTCTGAAAGGGCTTCCCTGCCCCAGATATTCGTTTTCCATGCAGTCAGGTTTTCACTTTTAGAAATCAGAGGCCTTCCTTTTGGGCATTGTCGGCCAGAGGGTGTTAAAGGAGGATAGAACTTTCTTTATGTATGCAACAACAGCAGCAAGAATACTCATCACAAAACATTGGAAGACACAAGATTTGCCCATGCTGGAAGAATGGCAGACGCAATTGATAGACTACATGGAGCTAGCTGAAATGACTGGCAGAATCCGAGACTTGGGAGAAGAGACAGTGGAAGAGGACTGGAAGAAGTTTAAGGACTATTTACAAAAATATTATAAGTTGTATGAATGTTAAGATAATGCACGATAGAAAATAACACGGCATCAGTAATTTAGTTGAAAGATATTATGAGAATAAGTGAGGTTTAAGAAAAAGATGAAACCTGAAGTAATATTATGTTTAAGTCAAGCAGTTAAGTATTTGACAAAAAGATATATTTAAGGTTTGAGACATAATATTCGAGAATTACAAAATAAGAATTGAAACAAGGTAACAAATTGCTGTTCATAATTTTATTAGTGAGAATGCAGGAAAGGGAGATGTGAGGAAGTCCTAAAGCTATGGAAATATGATTTATGGACTGTGGGTTACTTTTTTGCTTTTGTTTTTTTTCCTGTTTTTCTCTGATTGTTTTTTTATTATTATTATTATTTTTTTGGTGATGGTACTTTATATGTTTGGTGATTTCTTTGTTGAAAAATTTTGCAATAAACATCTTTTTTTAATAATAATAATAAAAAAGGTTTTGACTTTTATGGACCCTGCAGCCCATGACTGCAAATGTCTCCTACCCAACTTTCTCTGTGTTTAGGTACTCCAGAGAGCCCTGGAAGAGATTCCCAGGTCCTCCTTCAGTGTAATTCAGTTTGCTTTGGATTCTCAGCATGCCACACCCAACCAGGTTGCAGAAACAGTTTCCAAGGTAAACAGCGCTTCCCTATGTCCTTCGGCAGGGGTGGCCAAAGCAAGACCCAAAGCAGGTGTGGGGAACCTTTATTATTATTATTCAACAACTACCAGACTTTTAGAAGACATCTGAAGGCAGCCCTGTTTAGGGAAGCTTTTAATGTTTGATGTATTATGGTATTTTAATTTTTTGCTGGAAGCCGCCCAGAGTGGCTGGGGAAGCCCACCCAGATGGGTGGGGTATAAATAATAAATTATTATTATTATTACTTCCAGATGTTGCTGAACTACAGTTCCCATCCATGCCAACAAGCAAGGCCAGAGGTGATGGGAGTTGTAGTTCATTGACATCTGAAGGGCCAAAAGCTTCCCCAAAATCTGATTGACAGGAAGGTCTCCATATGATTTGCTATTGGTTGGTGATGCTTTCTGAGTCCCTGTTTTGATTTGATTGTGCGTTTTTAACAGTAGCAACAACAAAATATTCTCCTCTCCCTAAACTAGGCTGCTGAGAAGAATAACTTTTTTGTGGGGTGCATAAAACCAGGAGTGGATTTGTGGGTGGCCGTTCTGTGAAATCCTGCCTTGACTGAGCAGTCCTGAACCAGTGGGAGGGTGAATGACTCAGCAAGTCATGCACTCAACCTGGCTGTGTTGCTATGGTAACCCAATGCACCTGACAGCCTTATTTCAAGAGCATCCAGACATGGAAAATGTGCTCCTGAAAACACGAGCCCAAGCACTGTGTAATTTAGCCCATTATTCACATTACACCAACAGAACATATTGCCTTGTCCTCCATGATTTTGTCTAATCCTCTTTCAAACTATCCACGTTTGGGGCCACCACTGCCTCCTGTGGCAGCGAGTTCCATAGTTTAACTGTGTGAAGAAATGCTTCCTTTATCTGCCCAGAATCTTCTCCCAAAGCCTTATGGTTTGAGGTGGGGAGCAAGTTACTTAAAAAAAGAAGATCCTGGGGGTCCAAAATGCAACCAGCCTTGTTCTGGAACAGAAGTGAAAAACTAATTTTGTTTTTAAACCCTCCCCTTATCGCAGATGAGGACCAGGCTGGCCAACATGCTGACACTCTATGCAGGCCCCTTTGCCAAAGACTTCTGCCTGAAGTCTCTGAAGAGAACCTTCAAGAAATACGGCCATGTTCTGTCAATAAGGGCCATCTCAGAAACATTTGAGGTAAATAAACAAAAGGAATTCTGCTAGGATGAGGGAGGCAGCACATGTATTCCTTCTAGTTATACCTCTTGTTTTTTTTTACTTTTATGATTTTATTTTTAGAAACCTTGCACAGTAGTACCTCGGGTTAAGTACTTAATTCGTTCTGGAGGTCTGTACTTAACCTGAAACTGTTCTTAACCTGAAGCACCACTTTAGCTAATGGGGCCTCCTGCTGCTGCCGCCGCGCCGCCAGAGCACAATTTCTGTTCTCATCCTGAAGCAAAGTTCTTAACCTGAGGTACTTTTTCTGGGTTAGCGGAGTCTGTAACCTGAAGCGTATTTAACCCGAGGTACCACGGTACTGAATTCATATTATTTTTTATTCTCAACGTTTGCCCTTTTTCTCATTTGCATTTTCTGTTTAATAATTTATTTATTTTTTAAAAAAGAAAATGCACCTGTGTTGGGGGCTCTTGTAGTGGAAAAATGGGATACAGGTTTTCTAAACACAGTTGTCTGTTGCCACTGGCTTCATATCATGGTTTGCAAATGTGGCTTAAGCCACAGTTGGGACTCACAGGAAACTATGGTTTTTTTTTTTTTTTTTTTTGCATTTTTAAAAGATTTTATTAGTCTTTCCATATATATACATTAAATCCGTGTTTCATACATCTCATACTTTTGGACTTCCTTCAACGTCCTTGACATTCATTCGTATTTCTCTCTTTATAGCGCATTCCATTCTTTCGTACTGCCATTAATACCATCTTTCAAACATTGTTTTCCATAAGCAATACTTCTTGGTGTTTTACAGTGCCTCTTTAAATCCTACTAGCGTTGTATTTACTAAACATTTGTTCTCCAGATAGTCCGCAAATTTTCCCCAGTCATCTATAAATTTTTGATCCTTCATATATCTAATTTTCCCTGTTAATTTATCTAACTCCGCATATTCCG
Organism: Podarcis vaucheri; assembly: GCF_965113315.1. Classification (NCBI taxonomy): domain Eukaryota; kingdom Metazoa; phylum Chordata; class Lepidosauria; order Squamata; family Lacertidae; genus Podarcis; species Podarcis vaucheri. The sequence continues at coordinate 41,943,515 of NC_138752.1, forward strand.
TTAATTTTAATCTCCACTCTGTTATCGTTGGGCCTTCTTCCTGCTTCCACTTCTGCGCCACCACGATTCTAGCAGCTGTTACCGCATACTGGAAGATTTTACAATCCTTTCTTTTAATGTCTTTTCCCACCATACCTAATAGAAAAGCTTCGGGTTTCTTTACAAATGTGTAGCTTAATATCTTTTTGATTTCATTGTAGACTTCGTCCCAGAAGCTTTTAACCTTCCCACATTCCCACCATTGGTGATAGAACGTCCCTTCTTTTTGTCTGCATTTCCAACATTTGTTATCTGTTTTATACATCTTGGCTAGTTTAACGGGTGTTATATACCACCTATATAACATTTTTAACATATTCTCCCTTAGCAGTACACATGCTGTAAATTTTATATTCACTCTCCACAATTTTTCCCAATTCTCCAATTGAATATCATATCCAAGGTCCTTTGCCCATTGAGTCATCACTTTTTTAACTTTCTCATCTTTCATGTTCCATTCTAACAGTATTTTATACATACTTGACAGATTTTTCCGATCACAGTTTATTATCTCTCTCTGAAATTTCGATGTCTTTTCATCATATCCCCTCTCTTTCACTTCTTTTTTAAATATTTCATTTATCTGATAGTAACTCAGCCAATCGTATGTATATCTTTTTACCTGGTCATATGGTTTAATTTTCCACTTCCCTCCTTCCTTCAATACCATTTCTTCGTACCTACCCCATTTTTTCCCCATATTGACTTTCTTTACACTTATCAACTCCACTGGTGATAACCAGTGTGGGGTTTTTGGTTCCAGTATGTTCTTATATCTATTCCAAACTTCTATCAAAGGTCCCTTAAAGATATGGCTGCAAAATCCCTTATGTACTTTTATCTTATCTCTCCACAAATAGGCATGCCATCCAAATTTGTTCTTATAACCTTCTAAATCCAGTAGGCAGCCACATGGCTTGTTCTGAGGTTGGTAAAACCATGGTTTATTGACCTATGACCTGGGCTGATCTGTTGCAATATTCTCTTTTTCTAAAGCCCCACGTCTGTATACAGTATGAAGTGCTTGAGGCTGCCCAGCTTGCCCTGGAGAGTCTCAATGGCGCAGAAGTAGCAGGATCCTCAATCAAGGTAAGCTCGCATCTTGCCTCTGCATTCATGACAGTGTTGGGCGGAGAGCAGCAGTGGGAAGACACAGCAACATTTTGTCTTCCCCCATCGTAAGTCTCCGAACTCTCCAGTACTTTGCTTCGGATATAAATTGGCTCCCATCATCATCATCATCAAACCTTTTCTTGGCATCACATACAAACATCCAAAGCAAATCAAAACAGAATTACCACTTCCCCAGTGGCACAAAACATTTGCTAAAAGAAAGGAGGCAGAGCAGTCTATTGTCACATCTCTAGGTCTCCAGGGAGATCAGATGTCTGCAGTGTATTTCAATGACAAAAAACCATGTTAAGCAAAATATTTCCACAGTAGACCTGCATGGAGCCACTCTCCTGCAGCACGTACAAATTGCCTCCAGGTGATCAGGCTGCGAAAGAAGGTGTGTGTCAGGGAGAAACCCACCCTCGGCTCTGACCTGCATCTTCCAAATTCCTCTAAAGCATTTCATGCCCATTGCAAGCCCACCAGCCCCTTAAGTAATGCCCTCGTGCACACAGGATAGAAGGCCTCTGGACTGCAGGGTGCCAAGTGATGGTCTGTTTCTCCTCTGGTGCCTTTCAGCTTCAGAGACCTGTCACTGAGGAAACACTCGATTCTGAGGTGCTGGTGAAGGAGCTGGAAAGAGATGCAGACAATGAAGGCGTCCTTTATCTGGCAGGATTGGGGAAAGCCCAGAGCGAGGCAGGCTTGCGGGAGAAGCTGGGTTATTTGAAAGACCTAAATGCCGTTTTCCTGCCAAGGGATCCCAGAACCGGAAAACAGAGGAATTACTGCTTTCTCAGTAAGTACGGCACCTGAGGAACTGGATTCTAGGCGTAATAATAATAATAATAATAATAATAATAATAATAATAATAAATAAATAAATAAATAATAATTTTATTATTTATATGCCGTCTATTCCTGCAGTTTCTTGGATGAGGGGAGACAGGCTTTTGAGCAAACAAACACCATCCTGGGAATATCCCCAAGTTAATCTTTGTTATTTGTCCTGGCTGAGGAAAGAGCACTCAATTGATTTTTTTGTGTGTGTTTTAGAATTCCACACGCCAGAAAGCGCCTCCCATGCTCTCAAAGCCATAAGGGAACGGACAGCCAGAGGCAGCAAAATGCAGAGCAGGAGGGCTCTCACGCCCGCACATCTCCACAAATGGTTTCGTCATGTGAATCAAAATGGCGGGAAGCCCCTTGCTCCACAGCCACCCCTTGAAGCTCACTTCCTGGAAAAGGAGCGGCCCTTTGCTTTGGTGAGCTTTTTGCCTTGCTCTCAACGTGTCGCAGAGCTTGGGACAAAGGTTACCTCTTTGGTACCTTCCTGAGCTTGCAGCATTGATAACGGACTCTGCCAGTGGAGTGTTCTTGATGACTGGTCTAGAAACTTCATTTGGTGTTGGAGGATATAATCCGAACCATCTGCGCCAGCTTCCTGTTATTTTGCGTTCATGCGTTACTCATAACCTTGGAACAATGTGTACTAGAGGTGGCAAACTCACGGTTGGTATGCCAGCCCCATCCACTGACATCTTCCTGCACTGGGGTGGGAGGAGAGGACAGAGCAGGGCTTGATGGGAAGCAGCGGTGACAAACTTGTGGCCCACAAGCCTATCAGGCCTCAAGCCTACAAACCACACCCTCCTTTCCATCACCTGACATCGTAGGATGGACAGCTGTCCAACAGACAGCCCTGCAGGGCTGCTTGTTCATTTCAGCACCTCATTCAGTGCAGAATTATATTTGGAAAGGCAGAGTTGGGAGAGGAATCTACAGGAGAATGTCTTCCTTTTTAGCCAGGACTTGAAATCAAGACATGACTGCAAAGGAAGAATCGGGAGTGAACTTGAATCAGCTGAGATCAAAGTTGTGTGTGTGTGTATGATTTTTGTATGCATGAATGTCCACTGTTGGGGGCAATGTACAGTTGAATACCGGCGACTGTGAATTGCAAGTGTGGAGAAGGGTGTTGTGCTCAAGTTGCGCTTGCAAACTTCCTTTGGGCTTCTGGTTCGACACTGGGAGATCAGAGTGCTGCACTAGCTGGCCCGATCCTGTAGGGAGCTTCTTAATGTTCTGCCCATATGTGTGGGTGAAGGTGCAAGAGTTGGGGCACAGGGGGACTGTGCCAATTTTGGCAACACCCACTTTTGTTTGCAGTCCTCAGAGAGATGACCAACATCATTTGTGGTCCTTGGGCCAAAAAAGAGAGACAAAAAAGCCATCCCTAACTTAAATGCCCACAAAGCACTTAAATAATCAGTTTGTCATGGGTTCTTTTTTAATTGCAAAATTAAAGTACTGGGGACCCTACTACCAATGCTCTTTTGCCCACTGTGCAATAACTTTCTGTTGCCCTTTCCAGTGTCATTGTGGTTCTTGGGTTTTTGCTTTAAGGACAGCCTTTGTGTTATTTCTACACAGGAAGACGATTTAAAGAAAGCCATGAAGACATTAGACCGTAGAATCAAACAGCTGTATCGGTGCTTGCCGAACCACACGCTCTGTGTTGTTTTGTTACCAGGCACAAACAGGTAAAAAACTTTGCAATTGTGTTTTGGTTTTTTTCCCCCTGCTTTCACAGAATTCTAATGTTGAAAAGCAAGCTCATCATCTAGAGCACTGTCTTTCAACCTTGGGTCCTGCGGATGTTCTCGAACTTCAAGTCCCATCATCCCTGACCATTGGCTAAGTGGCTGAGGATGATGGGTTTTGTAGTCTTAACAATATCTGGGGACCTAAAGTTGAAGAACACGGGTCTAGAGCAGGGGTTCCCAAGCTGTACTCCACGGACCACCAGTGACCTTCATGCTTCATTCAGGCGGTCCACAGGATTGTCTGCAGTTAAGTATTTCTAGCAATTTTCAATTGCCTTTTTATGTTTTTCTTCTGTGGAATGCAAATTACAGCACAATGAAATACTATGTAAGAAAATAAAAGAAGCAAAAAAGAAAAGAAAAGAAAGAAAGCAATTATAATCATACAGCATCTAGCACGTTGCAATTGCTACAACAGGCAGTAAAATCATTAAATGGCCTTTGAAAGACCATTGCAGGGGCTTGGACTAGATGACCATCAATATTCCTTCAAACCCTACCATTCTGTGGGCCTTGACAAGGTGGTGGGGGGGGTTTGAATCCCCCTGAAGAATAAACCAGGACATGAAAAGGGGTGAGAGTGGGACAGGCTATGGTGAATACAAGCAAAAATTTTATTTGAAATATATATATACAGAAAAGCAGGAAATGTGAGTCTGTGCCATTTAGATAAAATGTACTAAATGATTGGGTTGGAAAAGCAAACCCTCATCATATTCAAACCAAATCTCTTTCCACCCCCCTCACCCAAATTTCTTATCTCCATTTCCTCTCCCCAGCCTAGATGGGTGACCTGCTTTCATGATAAAAAAAAAATCCTTCCAGTAGCACCTTAGAGACCAGCTAAGTTTGTTATTGGTATGAGCTTTTGTGTGCATTCACACTTCTTCATGAATGAGCCAATAGCCATAGAGGACAGTCAAAAATTTGCACAGAGCACTAAGGTTCCAATCCACAGGGCCTCAGGGGTGGCCTGAATGAATGTGGGAAGGAAAAGTGGGACATGCCTCAGTTAGCTTGATGGGAACAAGAAGCCCTTAAAACTGACCGCAGTCCTACTGTCTCAAGCTGGTTGGAGTCTTCCGGGCACGCTCTCAAAATCAGTTGCTGCTTTATGGCTTTTCAGTTATCTCCTCCATGCAAGTGTTACATGGCTTTGGGCTCCTGTTATTATTTTTCAGGGGCTTAAAAGAAGGGCAGCCATGCACCCTAGAGGCTAGACCGGCTTGGCTGTTTTTCAGTTCACTGGGGTGTAGGGAGGAGGGGGTCTCTTGCTGCTGCTACAGTTTTTTCGCTTGTTTGCAATAATTCTTTTAATGTGCTATAACAGTAGCTATAGATCTTTCCTCCAGCCCCCACCTCACCCAGCCCTCTTTCCTGAGCTCCGCGTGCAACACCACATTAGCTTAATCAGCCCCAGGGGAGGTCTGAATGCAGGGATGAGCCCTTGCAGGCCTTTCAAAATTCACTCTGCCTCCATCCTTTGATCCTAAACCCTCGCTGCTGATTATTTGAAGCCGGGGGGGGGGGGGGCAGTTAGATGCTTCCCAAGTAAGTCATTTTTTTTGCTCCTGATAAGCCTGGGGTTACACACAGGAATTGATTCATGCCTGTATTTTCCTGCTCTTTGTTAACTATTGAAAGCTTGCCAGTGTACCGTATTCCTTTTTCTTTTTTGCACCACAATACACAGCGCAAGTGGACGCGGGTAGCGCTGTGGGTTAAACCACAGAGCCTAGGGCCTGCCGATCAGAAGGGCGACATTGTTTTATTTTTACTATAATCTCAAGATCCACCAACCAGAGGAGCATAAGAATGCTGTGCCCAGAAATTGGTTTTAATGCCCAAGCTGAACCAAGTGCAATACAGTGGTACCTCGGGTTCCATACACTTCAGGTTACAGACTCCGCTAACCCAGAAATAGTGCTTCAGGTTAAGAACCTTACTTCAGGATGAGAACAGAAATTGTGCTCCGGTGGTGCGGCGGCAGTGGGAGGCCCCATTAGCTAAAGTGGTGCTTCAGGTTAAGAACAGTTTCAGGTTAAGAACGGACCTCCAGAACGAATTAGGTACTTAACCTGAGGTACAGCTGTAGTCCTTCCACACAAAACTTCCCTCCTGGTCACCCCTTCCAAGATTTCTCACCAAGCTCCAACAATTTGACATAATGGTGTGAAAAGCAGCCTACATGCTTCTGAGGATGTTGGAGACCGGGCTTGCTTAAACAGGGCTCCAGAGAATCTGCCCTGAGGGTCAAGATGGCGTAGTGGTTATAGTGTCGGACTAAGACCTGGGAGAGGGACGCGGGTGGCGCTGTGGGTTAAACCACTGAGCCTAGGGCTTGCCAGTCCGAAGGTCGGTGGTTCGAATCCCCGTGACAGGGTGAGCTCCCGTTGCTTGGTCCCTGCTCCTGCCCACCTAGCAGTTCAAAAGCACATCAAAGTGCAAGTAGATAAATAGGTACCGCTCTGGCGGGAAGGTAAAAGGCCTTTCCGTGTGCTGCTCTGGTTCGCCAGAAGCGGCTTAGTCATGCTGGCCACATGACCCGGAAGCTGTCTGCCGGCTCCCTCGGCCAATAAAGCGAGATGAGTGCCACAACCCCAGAGTCATTCGCGACTGGACCTAATGGTCAGGGGTCCCTTTACCTTTTAAGACCTGGGAGACCAGGATTCAAATCCCCGCTCAACCATGAAGCCGACTGGGTGGCCATAGAATTGTAGAGTTGGAAGGGACCACAAGGGTCATCTAGTCCAAACCCCCTGCAATGCAGGAATCTTTTGCCCAACATGGGGCTCAAACCCACAACCCTGAGATTAAGAGTCTCGTGTTCCACCAACTAAGCTACCAAGGCCCGGTCGCTTTTCTCTCAGCCAAATCTTACCTCGCAAGGTTTATGTCAGGATAAAACGAGGGATCACGTGCACCAGCTTGAGCTCCTTGGAGGGAAAGCGGGATATAACAACTACTACTACTACTACTACTACTACTACTAAATAAAGACCTTCTGCCCACACAGGGCATCTTGTTCAGCTTTCCGTTTGCCTGCAAAAAGCAGAGTTTACACAACCCTCCACCGTTCAGCACTGTGTCCCTGGAAGGAAAGTAACGCTGGTTCCTGTCGTTTGCTTTGCAGAGGCTCCGAATCGTTCCAGGGCTTCGGCCTGCTGGGAATCAAAGGAGAAAAGCCCACCTCCTGAGGTTCCTGTTCGGCTTCACAGCTTTTAACGCCCTGGTTTTGCTAAAAGCTCCAGTGATTTCATTTAGGCCCTGCATCCGGAACACCAGCAAGTCCCCCCCCCCCAATTCCTTCAGTGTTTTAAATATTAAAATCAGTCAAGTCAAATATGAAAGAGGCTGATCCAGTTATTAATTCAGTAAGCTGGGTCCCCCCTCACTTAACCTCTGCTAACTGCTAACCAAATGTTTAGGTGGGGAGAACGAGCATGGAAGAAGCTAATTGGGTCTGGGTTTGGTGGAGCTGAGTGAAAATGGATTCCCAAAATTCTCCCATCCTGTTTTCGGGTGGCGTGGGTTGGAGTTTCACATAATATTCTCCAGGAGAAGAGAATTCTACAGTACTTTGGGAAGAGGGTCAGAAATGAGACTTTCAAAGCAAACTTCCATTCTGAGAAATTTCCACTCAGTTAATACTGGATAAAGCTATGTTAAGAGTCAACACATGGGTGGCCTAGGGCTTGCCGATCGGAAGGGCCGCGATAGGGTGAGCTCCCGTTGCTCGATCCCTGCTCCTGCCAACCTAGCAGTTGAAAAGCATGTCAAAGTGCAAGTAGATAAATAGGTACCGCTCCGGTGGGAAGGTAAACGGTGTTTCCATGCGCTGCTCTTGTTTCGCCAGAAGCGGCTTAGTCATGCTGGCCACATGTCCTGGAAAAACTGTCTGCGGACAAACTTCAGCTCCCTTGACCAGTAAAGCGAGATGAGTGCCGCAACCCCAGAGTTGTTCGCGACTGGACTTAACTGTCAGGGGTCCTTTACCTTTACCTTTTTTAAGAGCCAACATTATCTAATGGTTGGATCCTAATAGTTGTCACCGAAATTCACCACCCGGATTTTCAGGAGGCAAATTTTGAGAGGGAAGGAAGAGTTTGCCAAATATATTCTCCTTGTATGTGTGTAAAATTCGCCCAACAAGTTAAGGGTTTGCTCAAATGAGAAAATTCTCAGGACATTCTTCTCTAATAAATATTGGCCTTTGTGTGTGTGAGAGAGAAATTTAACAAGAAATAATGTTAACTGTTGGAAGTTTTAAACAGGCACACTATCATGTAGATAACAAAATGCCACCCACCCACCCACCCCCGGGGCCAAAAGGTGCATAGACAAGGGCTACCCACCAATCTCTGCCTCTTAGGTCCCATAATTAAGCTTTTCATAAACGTCTGTAGCATTTTCAACACACACACACACATACCATCCAGCCTGCAGGAAGTAGCACATTTTAGAGCAAAACACTTAACTTTGCCCATGGGAAAATGGAATCTGTGATTCACACATTTTGGTCTTTTTCCATCTTCATAAAAGGAAAGGTTTCAGCTTGAGTGGGGTGGAGGAACACCGGGGGGGCGGGGGAAGAGAGAGAAAGAGAAACTCTTGCCGAGGCAAGAATGTGTATAGACTGAATTATTATTATTCATTTATTCCAAATATATTTTGGAAGCCCACATGACCATAGCTCTGGTAGGCTTGCAGCCCATTTGGTTCTAAAAGCATCTTGAGCAAAGGCAGCAGCCCCTCTGAGCATGCATAGATTGCCCTGTGCCCCCCAAAAGAGGAAAAAATAACGGGATTTAAGAGCAAAGGGCTTCTTAGGGAAACCAACTAATCTCTGAATACATGTTTTGGGGAGAAAATAACTCTTTGGATTAGATTTGTTTCCAGGAATAAGAAATCATTGATGATAATACACCCAGTGCCAGCTCCAAGCTGGGAACAACTGTGGGCCATCGACATTTCCAGGCAGGGCTAAGAGCATCCCCTGCCTGAAACCTCTTGAGAGCTGCTGCCAGTCCGTGTAGGCAATACTGAACTAGATGCAGCAAGGATCGCTTCCTGTGTTCCTGGGGTTGGGTGCAGGGCCAGAAATAGACTTCCTCCAGAGGATGCAGCCACCACTTCCCCTTTGCCTAAATCCTTGCCCTCCCTCTGGGCTCAGTGCTCACAACTGCCCAGAGGGAGAGGCCAAGGCAGGTTGGAGAAGCTGTTCCATCTCCTCGCTGCTTCCACACTTGGAATAGGCAACTGAGAGGACAGTGACAAAGAGCAGGAACAATAGCAGGACTAGTACATTTCGTAGATTAGCAACAGGCCCCCAGGCGTGCTCAGCAAACACACCACAAAACCAGCCATGGATGCCAACTGCAATCTGCCCAGATAAGACTTTTGATGCTGGTACAACTGGGTGTCTTGTCGTCTTTAGGTCTGTATTGCTTTTAAAGCTCTCCTTTTTATGTTCCTATACACATACTGATGTTTTGCAAGAGGGAGGTACATAAATACACTTTTATGAAGAGATAGCTAGAACAGCAGCATGGGAATTGGGGAAAAACAGCAGTCCTTCAGCTACTGTTAAGACTGCATTATCCTTGACCACTGGGCATGCTGGCTGGGGCTGACCAGGATCCCACCTCATCGGCAGACCCAGAGGCTGCCTATCCTTGCAAAGGAGCCTCTGAACTGCGCCTGCATCGAAACTGGGCTGGCCAGAAGAGTAGAGAGGTTTGATGTGCAGAAAGCAGCAAGTGGGAAGAGTCAGTCTTGTGTAGGACTCAGCACAGTGTGGTTTTGAACACCTGGCTTCAAAACCTACGCAGCTGTGAAGATCAATGGGCCAAGCGCTACCTCGCAGGGTTGTGAGAATAAAAGCAGGGTGGGTGGATAGGAATGCAGACCCTCAAAGTGTTCCTATTTTCCAGGGACAGTCCCAGATTTACAGAAGCCGCCCCGGTTTCTGATCTGATCCTGGAATGTCACGCTTTCCCTTATTTTCCCTATTTTCATTGGAGAAATGTTGGCGGGTATGGAGCTATTTGACCCCCCGAGCCAAGGAGATAAGCAACTAGACAACCTTTAGAAGACATCTTCAGGCAGCCCTGTGTAGGGAAGTTTTAAAATGTTTAATGGTTTAATGTTTAACAGTTTTTTATATATGTTGGAAGCCACCCAGACCAGATGGGCAGGGTAATTTTTTATTATTATTATTATTATTATTATTATTATTATTATTATTATTATCATCATCATCAAGGACATCTCCATTTTCATCAGAGAAATGTTGGAGGGTATGGAAATGTAAATAGGTCATAAATTCATGAGCTCATGACTGCAAGGCATGTGTCAAATTTGGGCTGAGCTTAGATCCCCCAAGCCACACTTCAGATGAGACCCCCCCAACTCCCACTTTGGGAAGGGGGCCTGGGGTCATGAGCCAATGCGACTTCACCATCTGTCTGGCTACACATCTATGGTCTTGTCCATGTACTCTTTTTCCTGTGAGGGAGGTCATGTAACACACTTTCTGTGGAGGTGCAGACCTGGCCCAGCGACCAAGGCCCAGCTCCATCCCCTCCTGACCTAATTCCGGAACGTTCCGGGCAAACAAAAATGGCAGCCACCTGAGGGGAAAATAGGCGACAGTGAAGCGAGGAGCTTGGCTGAGTCACCGACCATTTCACCGGGTTCTCGCCAGAAATGTACTCAAGCAGCTAAATGGTGACAACATGTAACGGAAGACAGGTACATTCTGCAGTTGTGTAGGTGAGAAAATGTCAGCAGATGGGCTTTTCGCACCTGCGCTCAACAAGGTTTGCCTGCTCTAATTCCCCCACATCTCTTGCTCCCACAGAGTCATTGACCTTGGTTGCACTGAGCGATGAAGGTGGCGCATTTTGGAGGCGCAGAGCTTTGTGTAGCAGCAGGGGGGGTGACACCCCTATCCCCAAACGCACGCCAGGCTCGTAGGGCTGTATTCAGTGCTAGTAGACTGTGCAGAGTAGACTTTTGGGGCATGCTGAGGAAAAACTTTGTTGGCTACAAGACATAACTCTGGTGGAGGCAGGACAGAAACACCAGCTAATCAATGGTATTAATTAGTTGTATTTTTTAAAAGGGAGCCTCAGAACTGCATGCCATCCCAGAGTTGTGATCCCTGTCACCATTGATCAGGACAGTGGAAAGTAAACATGGAAGCTGCCTTGTAGGGAGGTTTATCTAGCCAAGTGTTGCTTACATTGACCAGCAGCCACTCCCTAGGATTTCGGGCAGGGAGTGTTCCCAGCCCTAGCTTGCATCTTGTTCATTATTATCTCTGAAAGGGAGTAGAGCCTTTAATGCAAGAGGAAAATTATGGGGGAAAGCCTGGGGTTTCCATAAGGGAACTGCTCTGGCCCCCATTTCTCACCCTTCTGTGGCTCCAAACCTATTATAGCTCTTCATTTTCCATCTCTTCTGTTTCTGCTCCAAGACTAAACTAAGAAACTCCACCCTCCATTTTACAGTAACAAAGGGAGGGGCCCAATCCAGCCCTCCTGGTTTCCCCTCAAGAATCACAAGGCTTTACACTTCCCATGATTTTGTACGAAAACATCTAAATCATTCTTGGCAATGGCAAAGTTTGGTGGCTGCTTTGTATCAGTGAGATACAAATCTAACAAACAAATCAATAAGGCATCAGGCTTCCGGAAGAGATAAATCACTGTGAAGGCCAGTGGCCTCCCTCTATGAGAAACTACGAGGCATTTTAAGGCTTCCCAGGCTGTTTCTAGGCTATTGCTCTTTTGCAGCTGGAATCCAATCGCCTGTCGTCAAATTCAAGTTGGGGAATTGAAGGGATTTGGCACCTTTGCATGACAAAACCGCTTAAGCCAAGAAAAATGGGGGTGGACTTTTTGCAGTAAGTGATGTGGGGGAAACCACTGGAAAAGCAGGATAGCAATTGCTTGACATTGTGGTACCTCCCCTGCAAACAAATCGGAATCGATGCTCCATAAAGAGCGGGCGTCATGCAACCTCTCGAGTGAATTTTGTGCAAACAAATCAGGCCGAATGCTCAATAAGCAGGTCGTGTGGAAGCGAGATGAGAGAGACAAGGAAAAGCTCAGTTGCATTTTGTCCTTCCACTTCTCCCAAGCCTTGCTGGAGGGTTGCGTGACTGGGAACCTCTTGCAAACAGACATTTAAGAAAGCCCCATTTACAGGTATTTTCAGTGTTGTAGTCTTGAAATATTAAGCACTGCGCTGTCAAAGCTGATAACTCTGACGCTAGATTCCCACAGGTACAAGCAACCGTTAACCTAGAATTCTGGAACGACTTTTCCTGCAAAACTGTTTCACGCTTGAACCACCCTCTTTAGTGTGTTGAAGAGAAAGGCTGTGTACTCGCCATAGATTTGAAGCACATTCACCATGCCAAAGAATCCTGGGAACTGTAGTTCACACCTCACAGAGCTACAATTCCCAGCGCCCTCAGCAAACTACAATTCCCAGTATTCTCAGAGTGGTGTGTGCTTTAAATCTACAGTGTGCATGCAGCCAAAACAAAAGCCAATTACGAGTGAGCATGGTTTGTTTTCATCTTAGCAATGGGGGCGGCTTGCTGGATGCATCTATTCGTGCCTCTTATTGCTAAACACACCCCACAAAAATACCCCTATTTATGTATTTTAAAGCCTTAGGTTTTAAAAGACAGGGAGGCAACAGGTCGAAAGGAATTGCACAACAAAGGGGGGGGGAGGAAAAGGAACAAAGGCAGCAACTGCTCTGAATTTGGAAAGCAGGTTACACAACCACACTCACGGCCAATTAACATCTCGGCAGGCCACTTGGTTCAGAAGGCAGACTGATGGCGTGCAAGACCTGCAAGACCGGCAGCCAAAAGAGCAAGGGAGAGACAGCACATATGCCAAGAGCTGGCACTCTACCACTTCTCACAAGTATAGTCAAATTTCTCTTTTCCCCCCACCGGAAAAATTGTTTTGAATGTCCAGCATTAATCCTGTAAAGAAATGGAGCAGAGGGAAGCAGACAAGTTGACAAATGGAGACTACAGCCTAATTTGGAACGAATGCAGGGAGATTGCTTATTTTCCATCTTTTCCTTTGTTTTTTAAACGAGGTTTTTTTTTTTTTTTGCATGTTGCAGAACTAGGGAAGTGAATCAGCGTTGTTTTCCGAGAGCAGACAGGGCTGACAGACTCTTATGAAAAGCCTTTTCACTTTTCAGGGAAGACCACCTAGTTGCTATAGACATAATAATCGGGGGGGGGGGGGAGGCGTTTGTAAGAAGCCTATGCCTTTTTCACAGCATAGCTAAAGATGTAGAAAAAGCCCTGCTAGTATAGACCAGAGGCCTATCTGAGCCACCCCTTTGTTTGGTTATCTGTTTTGACACACGGACTACTTATGTGTTTAAATTAAGATGGGTGGATTATTGTTATTGTTCATGTGAGCTGATATTGCTTCTCTCTGTTACATCTGAAATTGTGTGTACAGCGGACACTCGGGTTGCGAACGTGATCCGTGCGGGAGGCATGTTCACAACCTGCAATGTTTGCAACATACAGCGCAGCGCATGCGCGGGTTGCAATTCGGTGCTTCTGCGCATGCACGGCCGCCGAAAGCGGGAAGTAACCCATTCTGGTACTTCCAGGTTTCGGCAGGTCTGTAACCTGAAAAAACACAACCTGAAGCGTCTGTAACCCGGGGTATGACTGTATATGTATGTACATACGCAAACCAACAAACACACACACAAGCCCTGCTTCCCAGCAACTGTATCATATTGCCTAAGATCGAGATTTATAGCCGTCAATACTAGTAAGAATACAAGAAACATTAAGATGAGCCTGTTGGATCAGGCCTGCCTAGGCCAGCATCCTGTTCTCACAGTGGTCAACCAGATGGTTGTAGTAAACCATTGAAAAACTTCTCCATGAGCACATCTAACCCTCAAAGCTGCTGGCCACCTCTACATCATGTGCCAGTTCTTTCCATACCTCTAAATCCAAACCTTAAACTGTGCATTTTGCAATTACAGTGGTGCCTCGCAAGACGAAAAGAATCCGTTCTGTGATTCTCTTCGTCTAGCGGTTTTTTTCGTCTTGCGAAGCAAGCCCATTGAAGGATTAGTGGATTAGTGGCTTTTAGCGGCTTTTAGCGGCTTATCGGATCAGCTGATAAGCAGCTTAGCGGCTTAGAAAAAGGGGGGAGGGGAAAAAACCAGCAGGAACTCGCAAGACATTGTCGTCTTACGAAGCAAGGCCATAGGAAATTCGTTTTGCGAAGCACCTCCAAAACGGAAAACTCTTTCGTCTAGCGAGTTTTCCGTCTTGCGAGGCATTCGTCTTGCGGGGCACCACTGTACAGCATATGCTTCCATTTGTCTCACCAGAATCTCCTGCTAATCAGCCCCACTGTGTGACTCTTACTGAAACATGAGGAAGTTTCCATTCAAAGAAGTGTTTCTAAATTCCAAATTTTGGATGCAGCGCTCTCCCTGCCTCTGACGTTTCCAAAGCACACAGAGCCGTTGAGAGCACATTGGCAGAAGCAACCCTGATCTGATTGTGTGCAGTCAGCTTTTTACGGTCTACCTGAACAGCAGTATACAAATATCTTCATAAATCAATCCTCTTGCAGCCCAGTGGCTTGCCAATGGCAGGCAAGATATGCACAGTGGCAGAAGACCCCCCCCCAAAAAAAAGGTGAAAATGAAGAGTATTGGTAGCAGAGTGATGTGCGTGCTTCAATTCCAGAAATTGGAAGGTACATTGAACTGAAATTCAGGAGGAGCGGAATACAGGGTGAAGTGAACCCACAGGACAAATACAGGAAGCAACTGGGTAAATCCACTCATCTCTCAAATGGGGATTTGGATAGGAGCCTATATAAACCAAGGGATTGCCATTCATAGAATCATAGAACCATAGAGTTGGAAGAGACCACAAGGGCCATCGAGTCCAACCCCCTGCCAAGCAGGAAACACCATCAGAGCACTCATGACATATGGTTGTCAAGCCTCTGCTTAAAGACCTCCAAAGTAGGAGACTCCACCACACTCCTTGGCAGCAAATTCCACTGTCAAACAGCTCTTACTGTCAGGAAGTTCTTCCTAATGTTTAGGTGGAATCTTCTTTCTTGTAGTTTGGCTCCATTGCTCCATGTCCGCTTCTCTGGGGCAGCAGAAAACAACCTTTCTCCCTCCTCTATGTGGCATCCTTTTATATATTTGAACATGGCTATCATATCACCCCTTAACCTCCTCTTCTCCAGGCTAAACATGCCCAGCTCCCTTAGCCGTTCCTCATAAGGCATCATTTCCAGGCCTTTGACCATTTTGGTTGCCCTCCTCTGGACACGTTCCAGTTTGTCAGTGTCCTTCTTGAACTGTGGTGCCCAGAACTGGACACAGTACTCCAGGTGAGGTCTGACCAGAGCAGAATACAGTGGCACTATTACTTCCCTTGATCTAGATGCTATACTCCTATTGATGCAGCCCAGAATTGCATTGGCTTTTTTAGCTGCCACATCACACTGTTGGCTCATGCAAACACAAAAGACCTACTCCCTGTTGCTTGTATCTAGTCCGTGCTTTTATCTAGCCCAAACCTCTGACTATGGCAGTATCTGCTCAAGCCGCACATCCCAACAACGAGAAGCCCATTTAGAAATGACCCATCACATATGGCCCATGGCCAACACTCAGTCTAATTGCTTACCTATTAAATGCCCATAAATAACTGATCCTAAGCCACCTCCACACAGATTGGGCTCCTATTGGGAACGATCATGTATGAGTATTTGTAGAAACATATGCAGCTGCCTCGTACCATTGTTCCATCTAACTCAGTATTGACTGCACTGACTGGCAGCAGCTCTCTAGCAGCTTTAGACAGGCGTTTTCCCGAGCCCTACCTGGAGATGCCAGAGATGGAAGCTGAGATTGGAGCCTGCAAAGCACATGCTCTGCCACCGAAACTCTGTCTGTACAGTATTATCTGTGACAATCTACTACTATGCAGGTGTGACTGGAACATGGATCTACACACCCCTTATGATAACAGCAGGAATTTGGGCATGCAGGTGGCAGCGCCTGCACAACCCATCCCTTTGAATGACTAACGTGTCTTGCCTGGGAACCTACTTGAGATGAATCATGTGTCAGGCATGCAAAAGCCATGCTGTGAGGATGCTTGCCAATAGCTTAGCCTACCAGGGAGCCAGCATTTAAAATGGTACCTCTGGCCAGGCTTTGTTGGTGCAGCATGGGTGTAACTTTTGGGTTTCCAAGGATGCCTCACTGCTGCCCAAGTTCCGCTCCTCTTACCTCGGGAGGCCTTTGTAAGCCACACTGCCGTGCCATCTGTAGGAAGCGTAAATATTTTATTACCAGGAAGCGGGGAGGGAGAGATAAAAAATCACATTTCTGGGAAAAGGCAGCAGGATGCTACAGAAACTACAGCCATCAACTCCTTTTCCAGCCGATAATTACCACGACTGTGCTAAATGAGTTTCTGCAGCCATTTCACTCCAAGTTGTGGAAGATTTCACTGCAGGGTCCAAATCAATACCTATTTTTACATCAGCCACATTTTTAAGTGCAGTGGTACCTCGGGTTAAGAACTTAATTCGTACTGGAGATCCGTTCTTAACCTGAAACTGTTCTTAACCTGAGGTACCACTTTAGCTAATGGGGCCTCCCGCCGCTGCCACGCGATTTCTGTTCTCATCCTGAAGCAAAGTTCTTAACCCGAGGTACTATTTCTGGGTTAGCGGAGTCTGTAACCTGAAGCGTCTGTAACCCGAGGTACCACTGTACTTGTCAACATCATGTCCATTCATCACCCAAAGTTTACATGTCTAAAAGATTGTGTAAAAATGAGAAACATGCCTTTTATACTTGGCATGAGAGATTCACGTTTCAGCAATCAATCAAGCTTGCCTCTCAGCTCCACCCCTTCAGAGCAGCAGCAGGGAACCTGTGGCTCTCCACATGTCTGCAGATGCCACCATCCCTGACAACCAGCTGTGCTCCCTGGGGCTGATGGGAGTTGGAGTCCATCCATGCAGTTTTCCACCCCTGTCCCACTGGCAAAAGTGTACAGGAGCTGCTTCTTGGTGGATTAAAGTGCCCCTCCATAAGCTTCATTTGACACGTTTGTGGGCTGGGGAGCAGGAAGAGAAATTAAGACACTTAAACTTGGGAGGCACACAAGACACATGCACAAGCTGGTGTTCATAGAACAGAGGGACATCCTCTGGGCAACTGCAGAATATCTGTTAATATTGCCACCCTCCACTTTTCTCAGTATGGCTAGAGTTCAGGAACAATTTGTTTTATGGGCAATGATGTTTCTTCATAGATTCTGTGTCAGCTCACAGTGAGGTTGCACCAAAGAATCCTAGCACATCATTAGTCCCACTCTGTGGAGGGTGGCTTTTAGGGCTGGGTGTTATATCGATATATCGCCCAAAACTGGTCCACATCGTGATATCGGTTCAATTAATTTTTGACCTGGCAATGTATGTTAAGGCTGGGCGATGTATGATCCAAAATGGGTTTGAAGTCCATATTGTTATATCTGTTTCATAATTTTGACCTTGCAATATATCAAGAATCATGGTGTGTATGTGTGCTATGCAAAAATCACAATGTGGGAAAAACCGTGAAGCCAGCCAATGCCTCTACAAAGCTCCCTCATTTCAGACATCATTATATATCAGTATATCACAATGTTTACCGGGCGATATATCACAATGCTGAAAACCAGATTATCACCCAGCCCCTGTGGCCTTGCTCACATACCGGCAGAAAGAAGGGCAATGAGAAACGCCATATTGCGTGGAGCTACTGCTTCTTCTGGGAATTGTAGTGTGGTAGATGCACTCAACAGGACAGCTTAATTTGCGAGCGCTCACTAGATAAGCCAAGGACAGGGAATCTGTGGACCTGCAAATACTGTGGGCTAGCTTATCTTCCATCCTCTCCAACCATCTGATCCCTGCTCCTGACTCACACAAGCAAGCAACTCTTAGTTATGGAGAAGTTTTGAAGCAATCTGGGCAAATGTTTTTTTATTTCTGGGAGCCTGCCCTTATTAGTGGTGGCTACATGGGGTTCTCTCTCTCACTGGCATTTATCTCAGGAGGCTTAAAGAGCTTAAAGCAGGGGTCAGCAAACTTTTTCAGCAGGGGGCCGGTCCACTGTCCCTCAGACCTTGTGGTGGGGCTGGACTATATTTTGGAAGGAAAAAAAATGAACGTATTCCTATGCCCCACAAATAACCCAGAGATGCATTTTAAATAAAAGGGCATATTCTACTCATGTAAAAACACACTGATTCCTGGACCGTCCACGGGCTGGATTTAGAAGGCGATTGGGCTAGATTCAGCCCCCGGGCCTTAGTTTGCCTACTCATGGCTTAAAGTGTTGGTGGAAGGTAAATTAAATCATGCAATGGAGCCTCTAGGAAGAAACAGTGTGGGGTGGGGGGTAGCAGCGGTGGGCAAGGAGAGATTCTCACCTCTTAACACTTGTGGCACATTATCTGGATGCAGGACTTGTTGCCTGACCAGAGGGAGGGATGTTCCAAACCTCCCCCACTCCCAAACCTCTTTAGAACTGGCTGCTGACTAAAATAGGTCTTCCCAGAACCTCTGTAGACAAGAGACTCTCAAAGGCACAGAGTTACTGCCATTCATTATGTGTTTAATAACCAAGGCTTCTTCCAAAGCCTCAGTGGGCCAAACCTTCAAGCAGGTGGCTAAATACTTTGCAAGGTCAAGCGAGAGGGTGCAGGGCCCTCGGGAATGAATTAACACACCAAGACAAAAGGCACCCCCCCAAAAAAAAAAAATTTAGGCACACAATTTCCTTTGTAATAAATAAATAATAATAACAACAACAACAACAATAATAAAGAGGATATTGAACGGAACACACATGCAGCCTTAACGCTGATGGATGAACTTCCTTGTCTGGACTCAAGAGCAGGGGTCTGAGGAGTTGGCAGCCACTAAAACCAGCTTTCCCGTAAAAACAGCACTCCTGGTAGCGTTTGCACAATTTTAAAAAGGTGTTTTAATGCAGTCAATATTCGTCAACAAACAAATGGATGTCAATTCCTGCTCCTGACAGGCGAGAGAGGGTGTGAATTTAAAGTATTTTTATTTTATTTTTCTTATCCAGCTCGGGATTGTTGGCAATTTCAGATCTAGAAGAATTTGTCTTGATGGAATTACTAATTGGGATAATTCAAGTGCACCCATGCAAACTTCCTTAGGAAAGGGGAAAGGGGGGGATACTAGAGAAAGAAAGGTGTGTGTGTGTGACTTTGAAGTGATTCTCTTGCATGAAGAGCTGTAGCGGTGGAGGAACTGAGCTAGCCTGCTTCTGCACATTGCATGGTTACAGGGCAACTGCAAAGACGGGGGGGGGGGTCTTCAATGCCCCTGCCCAACCTACCACACAATCGGCTTTCCCATTCGTCACAAGCTACAGACAATGGGATGTTTCGGTAGATGGATTACTTTTAAAAACAAAGCTCGAGTGAGTCTGTTACTAGTTAAGCCAGGCTCCGTCAACCTGCTGTCCTCTGCATGCTGGACCATAACTCCCACATGGGATTTGTAGTCCTACAAGATCTGGAGGATACAAAGTTGGGGAAAGGGTGCATTAAGTATGTTTAGGGGGGGGGAAATAAAACCTACTTTTGTGAGCCTTCACTGAGTGACTGGATATTTTATAGATTTATTAAAAAAAAAGACAGCCATATGGAGGTGAGGCTCACTTCAGGTGAAAGCCTCAGCAACTATTCCTTTCCCCAAGTTTTAAAAATGTTAACATTGTTTTTCAAAAATCCAGTTAACAACATAATCCGGCCAGTGTTAAGGAAACTCCCTTTTTTGGGTTACAACAGTTGAAAGCGAGCAAATCATCCCTAATACAGGTGAAATTTAAAAGAAATCCACCCCAAAATAAGAGGCCTACCGTGTCACTGCTAAATATTATTCCAAAACAGGGTTCCCTCCACTCTGGTTAATTCTGGGCCTTTTCGACAGCAGCAGATGAAACAGAAATCCAAGCTTTTGCTGCCTCTGAATTTCTATGTGAGCCAAAGGAACATCTGCCAAACTACCTGGCCAGGCTGCTGCTAATAAAGACACAGGAAGTCCCCAGGAGAAATCGTATTCAGCTGGAGCTCATTTCTTTGAGCAGAGAAGAAATGGCCACTACTCTGATTTCAAAACCAAAGGCTTGTTTGTAATTGCTGTTGTTTTAAAACACACCCTCTTATACAGATAGTTACCAGCCAAACAGGGTTGACACTTTTATCCAAGAGTCAAATATATAAAATTAAAGCAGAGTTTTTATTCAAGTTGTGTGTGTGTGTGTGTGTTATTTCCTTGGAGGGTAAACATTCGCCACTTCTCTCGAGGTTCATGCTCCTGAAAGAAGAAGAACCACCACCTTTGGCTTTTCAGTCAAGCAAAAGTGCTTTTGCACGGCCGTGAAAATACAATCCCTTGGGGATTTGGGGAGCGGGCGGGTAGAGGAGTGACTACAACCTTATAACCGAGCTAGCAAAGCTCTTACACCCTTTACGCACAGCGAGGGATGGCCAGTTTGCAGCCGGAAAGTGCCAAGACCTATTGTTCACACAAGTAGCCCACATGAGAGGAGAATCCCGTCACTTAATGCTATTGGAAAAGGGCTTGCATTAGCACCATCCCTGAAAGGCTGCCTAGTTTGGGCGTAGGGAACCTTTAGTGCTCCAGATATTGCTAAAATACAGCTCCCATCATCCATGGCTGTGCTAGAGTTCCAGTTAAACAATATCTAGAGGGCCAAAGGTTCCCCACTCCTGGCTTAGTTTTCACCCCCTTATAGTACATGCTTGGCATCCTGTTGGTGTGAACAGAGCTTATGTGCAAAGCTGCCCCAAATTATGGCAGACGTTTCTATTTCGGGGGTGGAGGTGGCGGAGAGTTGAAGGCAAGAAGTAAAAAAACAACAACAGCCCTCTCTACCAAACCATATACTGCTCCCTCTTGCCTCGGAATCAAGGGTTCAAAAAAGGTTATTACTGAATTCTCAGCTGACTGGCAGGTACAGAATACTCTTTCAGACAAAAGTAAGCTTTTTTCCTCACCCATAAAAACCAGGAGCCAAATTAAAGGAAGCTAGCCATGCTACAAAAAAAAAGGAAACGATGCTGCTTTCATTGGCTTTCAGAATCTTTTTTACCTGGGAATTAAATGCATTTGTAGTTAACAGTTAACACTGTTAATTCATCATGGTATGAATCTTAAAATTATCACAACCTTTTTAAAAAAAATTCAACAATGTAAACAGCACTACACACAGTATAGACCTGCTCTGAAATATATACACACACATATATATATACACACACACATATATATATATATGTATGTATATTTGCAGAACTTCAATCTGGCACTGTATAATTTAGCGATGTTAATTTAACCTCACAAAATGTTTTTTTTTTAAGTTGTGCAACCAACATCAATCTGCAACGTTTTTTGTTTGTTTTTTGAAAAAGAGAAAAAGAAACCATTTAACTTGCAGCCAGGGGGTCTCAAATATTTCAGGGGGCAGGGGGGAAGAAGAAACGAGAAGAACCCAAAATTCAAAAGAAAGTGCCTAAAATATGGATACAGCATTTTAGAGCCCTTTCAAAAATACAAGGCAGAGAAAGGTGTAAAGTAGAAAAATCTGGAGCGTCTGTAAATTCCAGAGGAGTCCGGAGCTTATGGGTAATGAAAGGTTAACAGGTTACGGCTGTTTTCGCTGTGTTAAATGGCACTAAGTATGGTGGTCTATACACAGGCTTGCTGTCTGTGAAGCTGCAACGCATTTGGTGTTCTCCTCCTTCTTCCGCCTCTCCATTTCCCATTCCACAAAGGTATCAAAGAGACTGGGCCAGGCCTCATCTTCACTGTAATTGCTGAGGTCCGGCCCAATGACCTGAGTAAAATTGAGGAACATGTTCCACGTGTCCCGGGAGATTCCCTTAATTCCTGAGGGGTTCTCATTCAAGAAGTGTAACCACTGGTCCAATATCGGGGGCTTGTTTTGAGTGAAGACTAGTTTCCAAAGGGCAATGGCTATTTCCCGATGCAGCGACCTCTGTCCCTCCTCGGAGTCCAGGCCAAACTGAAAGGTAAAACGGTAGAGATCCTTGAACTTATCTTCTTGTTTGGCTTCGTTTAAGAGGCTGGGGAACCGGGCACATATCCCATCGATGCTGTCTGCGTTTATTGCTTTGCAGCCCTCAAAGAACTCCGTCCTAGTCAAGGGGAAAAGAAGCCAGTTAGATCACCTCCTTTTCTTCAGCATCACACGCAAAAACCTCAGGGCTAGTAGTCACAGCGGCTACATGCAACTTCCTGGATCAGGGGTGAGAACTCCCAAACCAGCACTCAGAGGGATGAGTTGGGGGGGGGGGGTTCCAAGTGGCAAGTAGAACTGCTTCTGCTGACAAGATGATCAGTAGAGTTTTGCATTCCTCCCTTTGATCCCAATTAATTTGTGTTGGGAAAGGGGGAATCATAAAATGGTACCGGAAAGAAATGTCGATTCAAACATTCTGTGGAAACATATGAATCACTGAGCATCATGCTACCCCTGAAGGAATTTAAACCCCCTCAGGCCTGCCTGTTGCACTTATTTCCATTCACACAGTTTTACACTCTATGCGAACATGATTCCCTCCGCAACACAATCTGAAGCCCAATGGATCAGTCCAGCTTATTTATTTGTTTGATTCCTTTTATGAATCAAATAATTTTTATTTGATTCCTTTTATGAATCAAGGGACGCGGGTGGCGCTGTGGGTTAAGCCTAGGACTTGCCGATCAGAAAGTCGGCGGTTCGAATCCCCACGACGGGGATCCCTGTTGCTTGGTCCCTGCTCCTGCCAACCTAGCAGTTCAAAAGCACGTCAAAGTGCAAGTAGATAAATAGGTACCGCTCCGGCGGGAAGGTAAAAGGTGTTTCTGTGGGCTGCTCTGGTTCGCCAGAAGCAGATTAGTCATGCTGGCCACATGACCCGGAAGCTGTACGCCGGCTCCTTTGACCAATAAAGCGAGATGAGCACCGCAACCCCGGAGTCGGCCACGACTGGACCTAATGGTCAGGGGTCCCTTTACCTTTACCTTTTTATGAATCACTGCCTTTATAATATAGTAAGTGATTTACAGTTAAATCATCAGCAGTGAAAACAATTCCATACTAAAACACACACACACAGAGAGCGAATTCCACACACACACACACACACACACACACACACAATTAAAAACACAAACATAAGGCTGTTCCCAAAGGTCCACTCAGTCAAGCATCCTGCTTCCCAAAGCGGGCAGCCGGATGACTCCAGGAAGCCCACACGCAGAGACGGAAGGCAAACAACCTTCTCCTGCTATTAACTAATCTTGGACTTATGCTCATGCACTAAAAGGTGGTTGAAGCTCCAAAGATCTGTAGCTCAGTTCAGACTTACCTGGCAGTCCTCGTGGGGTAGGTCAATGGGTGAGCTGCACCCCCCTCCACAATACTTCAGCCCTGTATACCTGAAGGAGCGTCTCTGCCCCCATTGTGCAGCCTGGGCACCAAGGTCCAGCTCCAAGGGCCTTCTGGTGGTTCCCTCATTGCAAGAAGTTATAGGGAACCTGGCAGAGGGCCTTCTTGCATTGGCACCCTCCCACCAGATGTCAGAGATAAACAGACAACTTTCCATAGGCATCTGAAGGCAGCCCTGTACAGGGAAGCTTTAATGTCTGATGCTTTGTTGTGTTCTTTTATATTCTGTTGGAAGCTGCCATAATAACAACAACAACAACCTAACAGGTGAGAGTGGGACTCCACTTGGAGGGACCAGTTGCAAGTCTTCAAAAAGGTGAGAAAAACAACTCATTTGCACATACTTTTTTCCAAAAAGAGAAGAATTTGAGAATCATGATTTTTACAACAGCAGGTTTAAATTTTCAAAAACATTTTTTTGTAATCCAACTATTTATAAAACCTGAAACCATCACCTGAAGAGGCATCCTCTAATGTATAAAAAGGGGGTGCCTCTTCTAAAATCGACGCAGTGTGCATCACCTAAAAGACATGGGGAGTATGGTTTCTGTTAGAATCGTTTTCTCTTATATACAGCTTATGTAGATTCACAATCAATCAGAAAGTTGGCAATCCACCAATATTTATGTAAGTCAGGAAATAGTCTCTGAGCAGGTCACAGCTGCAGGAACTCACCTTGTGAATTTGCACATGGTAGCTGCCTGGAACTTCCATGCCAGAACGAGGACTTTGAATTCAGTTGGGTCGACACAGAGGTCGTTGCAAAAATGCTCCATGCCTTCCTCTAATATGGCATCTTCTCGCTCGTCCTTGTATCTCCTAAATAATTCCTCAGTCCTGTGGAGGGACGATTCCTCTGTGCCAGAAACTGGCTCCTTCTTTGCATCCCCGGAAGAAGAAGGAGGATGACTAGACTCTACAGAGGCTTCCATCTTCTTTGTCCCATTAACCAGGATGTCCCCGGAGGATTTCCCACCGACGGTGCAGTGTTCCTCCTTGTGAATCGTGCTCCGCTTGCCGTGAGCCTTGCCGCTCGATTCTCGGTCGCCATTTTTGCTGCCAAGAGTGGAAGAAGGATTCTTGCACTTGGTGACGCACTGGCCCATGGTGTCCCACGCCCAGCGGTTAGAGCGGCCCCCTTGCTATCGCACGCCCACGCCGCCGCTGCTTGGTGGGTCTCAGCATGCCATCATTGACGGTGGAGCAACCTAGGGGGAAGAGGGTGGGGAAATTGTTTAGAACAGGGGTGCCAACATGAATAAAATATTGGGGTGTTTGTGTAAGCCCCGCCCTGCATAATTGATCACATGACGCAGTACACACACACCATTTGAATGGCAATGCCCATCAACTTGGGGGGAGGCAGCCTCCTCAGATATTTAATTGGGGGGCCAAAGATCCCACAGACTCTAGGAGTTGGCTCCTATGGTTTAGAAATAACAATAAAACAATGAACAGGGTGGTGATACAATGACTACTGCAATCGACACAAGATCTAAACCACTGAGCCTTTTAGGTTTGCCATTCGGAAGGTCAGCGGTTCGAATCCGACCGACGAAGGTGAGCTCCCGTTGCTCTGTCTCAGCTCCTGCCAACCTAGCAGTTCGAAAGCATGCCAGTGCAAGTAGATAAATAGATACTGCAGTGGCAGGAAGGTAAACAGCATTTCAATGTGCTCTGGTTTCCATCACAGTGTCCTGCTGCACCAGAAGCGGTTTAGTCATGCTGGCCACATGACCCGGAGAGCTTTCTGTGGATAAATGCTGGCTCCCTCGGATTGAAAGTGAGATAAGCGCCGCAACCCCACAGTCACCTTTGACTGGACTTAACCGTCCAAGGGTCCTTTACCTTTGCATGTATGCATCACAGTTGGTGCCACCTTCCAAGCAAGAGACTGGAGGAAATTACCTAAGATACCGCTGCCATCTGTAGTTCATAGAAATACTTAAATTGAAAGCAACTAACTTTAAAAAAGGTGTGTTGCCCAATTAATGAAAGATGCACTTATAGTCAGTTGAATATATAGTCAGTTGCCCAAAATACCTGGAGAAGGATTTTGGGGAGCACTGGAGAGGACAGAACTGGGCTAAACAGTCCCATCCAATATATGACCTCATCCTTTGTTTCCACTTTGGATACTCTGGCTAAACTCTTATGTCATCCACAGTCTCAAGATTGCAGTCTCTGAAGGATTCTTGTGCACCCTCCCAGTTGTGCAATGCAGCCTTGCAGAAGTGCAAAATGTGTTTGGCCGGGCTTGCCCCGACAGCACAGGAAGTGACTGTTTCTGGGGCAGTACTTTGCATGTGAGCCCTGCTGAAGCTCTCAAGGCAAGGATTCTGGTGCAGCCTGCAAATTGAAGACAACCCAGTGTAGCCTAGTGGCTAGGTCACTGAGCGATGGATGGGGAAATGGTTAGCTCGGATCTTTCCTCTGCCATGAACTCATCTGGTGATTTTTAGTCTAAGACCCTTTTCCCCCCAACCTATTTTTATAAGGCCATTATAGGGTTGCAATCAGATCGTATAGGCAAAGAAGTCTAGAAATCAGAGTTGTCACAAGTAGCCAATTTCAGCCGTTGACTGAATCAATGAAAACAAAGATATTCTCCAGGTGTTTTGGGCAACTGGCTGATGACACTTCATCTAGAGGGCACCAGGCTGGCAAATCCTGGCCAACTTTGGTACAAGATCTCAGGGAAATAATATCATTGCACAAGGCCCTTACTAATCAGCTTAGGTCCAGGATATCACAAGGACTGCCTGATCCCTTATATTGCCACCTGATCACCAAAATATTTGAAGGGAGTCTCCATTGGTGATCAGCCGTGGTTCAGAGGTGCATCTTGTGATTTACCAGAAGCCATGCATTCAATGCATGTCATCCCAAGCCATTAGAACTCCCTCCCAGCTGAGATCAGGTAGGCACGTCCTCCTTGCTGAACCTGCATGGTTTATGGCTATGTACAGTGCTAAGAAATGCTAATGATTAAGAGGTGTAGAAATGGCTTAAATTAAAGAATTAAATGAACAACTTCCTGCCAACTGCTGCTTTTAATGATAGATGCCAGGGATTGAACATGGGACCCCTGACCTATGGTCTTTTCCCCGCAGTGAAGTCGAACGTCGTCCCCCCGCAGCCCTGAGAGGGCTCATCTAGGATCCTGGTGCACCCCCATTAAGACTGGCCTTGTTGCTTTATCGAAGCCCTTTTAAACAGCATGCTTCTGCAATGCTGTGACCAAGGTTGTTGGTTCGCAAATTCTATGTGATTCTGCTTGCCTCTCCAGGAGGCAGGACAGGTAGCATGAGAGACATCATCACCTTATTGTGCAATAATAAATTGCTTACACAAACACCCCTTGTGCTAGCTCAAGATGCTTCAAATCTGCCAGGAAAAAAACCACACACGTGGATTCAGCACAGTCTCCACATTTATTGTGGGCGTACCTAAATGACCCCCCACCGCCCCAGGTCTCTCCATTTGGAAGCACCCTTTAAACTGTGTGATGCCACATTTCCTCATCTCTGCACCTAGAAAGCAGCTGTGGCTTCTCCCAGCGGCCGACTGGCAAGAGGTAATCAAAGGAAATTCCTAAAATTCTTACTGTAACACAGGGTTACAAAGAGGTCGATTCATGCGCTGAATTTGCCGAGACAGATGACTCTGACCCAGAATCTTTTTCAGGAAGCTATTTAAAAACCATAAATGCATTTTAATAGCTAAGCATCCAAGGAGCTTTACGATACCCACAGTTTGCATCGAGCTACTGCCAAGTTTGGATTCCTGGCTCCATTTGCTGCACTTTCTCTTCTACCAGTCTCCAAAGTTTGGATTTTACAGTGGAAATCTAAAGGCCTGCATCCTCCCCACCAAAAAACCCCGTGCTGGAGCAATGTGCCTGGGGAAGGGGGGGGGGAGAGTATAAGAAGTGATATAAAAAGGCAATATAAAAAGGCTATGATGGCGACAGAACGACTTGCCTTCTGTGGGATAAATCAGAGGACTGCATGTTGCCCACCCTGATCCAGTCCCATGAAAACTGCTAAGTTATCATTAAAAAGGACATGGAGTATTGAGGCTGGCTGAGATGGCAGATGGTTCTAATCATGGCTAGATAAACTGTGTTCAGTGCAGAGCTGTCTTTAAGGGCTCTTGGAAGCACAGCAGCCCGCCTCATAGGGATGTTGTGCCAGTGGGCCAGATAATGCACATCGCTGCTCTCTTTCCAACTGGAGTGAGTGCTCAAACCTGGTTTTATCTTGGAGGCTGCCAGCTCCTCTACACCATCTTTACAAAACTTTCAGCTCTGCCAGGGCAGCCTCCCTGGCACACTCCATGAATACGCCAAATTTATGTAACAAGAGAATGAAAAAGTTATCTGCCTTTCCAGGGGCAGATATGCTAACGAAGCAAGTTTTTGTCATGAAAAGGGCAGCAAATACTTTCAGGTTTAAGGCAGACCTCTGATGAATACAGTTTTTAAAAAGCAAGCACTCATAAATCATCCATACTTTATGGGGAGAGATGGGTGGATTTTGAGGAAAGTAATTTGGAAGCGAGGTTTCACTGAACAACATTGAGCCCAATGCTGGTTAACATTGTTATAATCTGACTTTGAGGGTGCTCAGACCTCCCGAGTTTGTACGGATATATTTTTCATTCGAAAAAGAATTTTCAAGGTAGGTTTCTCAGGGAAATGTACTTGCCAGCCAATTCCAAGCATTTCCCAAGTTTTTAACGTGTGATATTTTATTGTATTTTTGGTTTTTATGGAAGCCGCCCAGAGTGGCTGGGGAGGCCCAGCCAGATGGGCGGGGTATAAATAATAAATTATTATTATTATTATTATTATTATTATTATTATTATTATTATTATTATTATTCCCCGCTTGGTTCAGTTCATTAAAGGGAAATCAATACTTTCAACAGTACTTTCAAGATCGAACTTTTGCTGCTCTTAGAAAAGCTTTCATGGTCCTTCATTTCCAAACAATGCCTTCTGCCTATTTGGAGGGAAAGTATAAAAGGATTCCCTATGCACAGCAGATGTGTGTTTGTGGTACCCGGTCAGTAATCACACAGTCCAAAGTTGGCGTTAATGATATCCCACCGTTCACAAAGGTATTTCAGGAGCAGTAGACGATGTTTCCACTTCCATCTTGCTTTAAAACATTTAACATTGTTAGTCACCGTAATTAACATATCCTTTTACTGATTAACTGCATTCTTCTGAGATCCGGAGAAAACCTGTCTGAAGTTTGATGCTGCTTGATGCTTTTAAGATTCCCCTCTCTAGATATAGATACACACAGACACACACTCAACACTTGGTATTAGAACAGATCTTTCCAAACTGTGTGTCGCAACATGGTAGTGTGTTGGCTGCAATGTGTAGGTGTGTCGTGTGAACGCTCCCTGCGCTCTTCCCGGGGCTGGAAAGGGGTTAGTTTAGCCTCTGGTTTGCTAGCAAAACTGAATTACTGTGTCACGCGAAATGATGCATGTCCAAAACACGTGTCACAAACATGTAAAGTTTGGAAAGCTCTGTATTAGAACTTTCAGGTGTTCAGAGCAATCTAGTTTTCATCATAACTTTTTTTTTCAGCCCATGGTCTGTATCCTTATAGGCCACCTTCCCGAGGCTGCATGCCAATGGTGCGCAGAGACAAGACGCATGGGGTGTGGGAAGAACAAAGTGCAACTTGCCTCAGGGCAAGATTTGAACCAGGGATCTTTTGATCCATAGCTCAGCCTTAGTTAGCTGTTCTATGAAAGTAACATATAATGACTAGTGACGGGACCAGCACTGTTATTCAGCAGTAGTGTATCTCGGTCTCTGGATGGTGGTGGCTGGTTTTTTTTTATCTCAAGTCTCTTCTAAATTTATACTGCCTCCTTTCCAACCCAGCCCTGACCACCAGTTGAGAAGAGGCCCTCAAACTCACCCACCTTGCCCAAGGTTCAGTCCCAGAGGATGAAACATCCTGGCATATAGCTGCCTGCTGTTGCAGCACATGTGCAAAAATCAGCAGACAGTGGCTGTAATCTGAGAAGGCCTAGGATGAAGATACCAGAGCCACTGCCTCCCTTACGCACCTCTGTGATGCATGATCAGATCAGCATCCGAGGCCCTGCTCCATGTCCCTCCATCTTCTGAAATTCAACAGGTGGTATGAGAGACGGGGCCTTCTTGGCTGTGGCATCCTTCTTGCAGAATGCCATTCCTAGGAAGGTCCATCTGGCCCCATCATGGCGTAACCCTTCCACACCACACGTTGAAGACCTGCTTCTAGAAGAGGGCTTGTAAAGATCAAGACACTGGGACTGTTGGTGAACCGATAATGGTTGCTATGGCTTGTTGTTTTGTGGTTTGAAAATGTCAGTAGTGCATCTGCTTCAAACTTCTTCTGCTCACTGCCTGGAATCTCTTTTCTGATAGAAAGGCAGAATCAAGACAACACACACAAATCCCACAGCAGCAGCAGAAAGGGAGTAGAACAAGACATCTCTGTTCTGGCTTTTTAAAAAGCCATACACAGAGGGAAGCACCATTAGAACAAAGCAGTGGCTCTTCCCACAATAGGATGGGATGAGGAGGCCAGTGGGAGGTGGGATGGCTATGAAGAGCCTATTTTAGATGCATGACACGTTATCCTTAGCTGGCAGAATTGTGTGTGTATATGCACAGACACACACAAAAACAAGAAGGAGAGAGAAATGATGCCAGAAGGCCCCAGCAATGCAAGAATTAGGTGTGTCCCATTACTATGCAGGGCATGAATGCAAACAAGAGCCAGTCAAGAGAGTTGGAAAGATGAAATCCGAGTGGATGTGACCCACTCCCAGCTGGCGGTGAATTGGCAAAGGAAGATGAGCAGTATGCATCAGTATGCTTCAAGATGGACAATTACTTCTTATTATTATCATCTCTTAAGTTGCTGTACCAAGCCAGCCATTCCTTGTCTCTATCAAGCCCTGAATCCAACAGCGTCAAATCTGCAACCAACTCACACCAGAGGCAAGCTGGGAAATATTTCTTGGCTGAAGGAGGATAGACTTTCAAAGTCTGCTCCAGAATTGGCTTCCTAGCAGGTAATCTGCAGGACAGCACCCAAATGGCTTCACGTGACTGAAGCCTAAACTTGTGTCTTACTTGCAAATGCAAATTCAGACAACTTCTTTCATGGCAGGACATATGGGGCAGGAGGGAAAAGGGCAATTGCCTAGCCCATTGGTCTTCCACTGGTGGGTCAGAGCTCACTAGCGGGTCACAGCCTGATCCAAGGTGGGTTGCAACAGGAGTACTACCAACATGCAAATATATGACAAAAGGTTAGGACATGGGTTCCTATATGCATGTTTGGATTGAAAGTGGGTACTGGGTCTGAAAAGGTTGAAGACCACTGACCCTACAATCCTGACCAAATGCAAGAAGGAAGCAGACACCGATTACAATTAAATGTTACTCACGCACAAAAAAACATTCCTACACTTATGCTCACGGAAGCTTTGCTGTCCCTTATGGACAGAACTAAAAAGAACCTAGGGCTATATCCAATTCTGTTAGAGTAGACCCAGTGAAATTAATGGACCTTCATTAGTCATGCCCATTTATTTCAACCTGCCTATTCTAACTAGGACAAGCATATTGCACTTTTAATTTTTATAGGCAGAGAACCACAATTTGTTGGAATAGATTTTCAGTAGGGAAGAACAAGAGGCTAAGGGAGACTTGCCCAAGGCCATAAAATGAGTTCAGAGAGAGAGAGCGCATTTGCTTCTGACACCCACATGAAGTTTGCTGTTTGAACAGCAACGGCTCCTGCAAAACAGGTTACAGGATATTCTTCACCCTCCAGCTCTCTATAGGGCCAGCCCAAGGGTGCCTGCCAGCCAGATTACCAAAGTTCAACTGGAAACAGGAATTGCCCATTGAATTTCATAAAGACGGTCCACACTTTGGGCGAGGCATAAACCCTAGGTTCTCAGCTTTAAGTCTAACATACTGTTTTACTCGGTTAGACCAGAACTCGTTCAAGCAGAGGAAACTACCAAACAACACATTCAAAAAACCATCATTGACATAGAATCATAGAGTTGGAAGGGACCCAAGGGTTATCTAGTCCAACCCCCTGCAAGGCAGGAATCTCAGCTAAAGCATCCATGACAGATGGCCATCCAACCTCTGCTTTAAAAGCTCCAACGAAGGAGAGAGTCCACAACCTCCCAAGGGAGTAAAGCTCAGATTAATTTTACAGGAACACATTTTTACCCAGATCCCTTGAAAAAGCTAAGTGTGAGGGCTTTCTGTCTCTATATGTAGGGTGATGGTGATTAGCAGAGGGGCGTGTGACCAGAGGGGATGGCACCCATCACACTCATTCAAAAACCCAATGTGCGTACAGACCTATAAAAAGTTGGTGAAGGGAAAACGCACAAAGTCATACACGTTTGGGGGATGGGGAAGAGAGATGAGGGCTTGAGGAGGGTGAAACTTATTTTAATCCTTTAGCACTGTGTGCCATTAAACCCACAAACTAACCAGAAGCTCTGTGCAGATTTGCATAAAGCTCATTTCAAAGTAAGTGTTTATTGCTTGTGGCCACAGGCAACTGCACAACAACAGTAAGATTAATTACATAGGCTCCCCCCCCCTTCCTCTCTCATAACACTGGAACTCGAGGACATCCAATAAAGCTGAATTCAGGAAAGGCAAGAGGAAGTACTTCTTCACAGGGCGCAAAGCTAAACTATGGAATAAGTTCTCACAAGAGATAGAGTTGGCCAGCTTGCATGGCTTCAAACCTGCCTTTAGCTGCAATTCTGAAGTGACCCTGCAGTGAACCCAAATACCAGGAGAATGCAAGGGGCACGATTCCATCACTGTCCAGGTTTCAAAAGGTGCTTCCATTTTCTGACACACACTTGGCTTTCTGCTTATGTCTGATAGTCTGATTATAGCTCCACCTCCTTAAGAGGTCAATCAATCCTCTTAAAATAATCGCCGCCACCACCACCATCATCATCAGTTTTAATCAAGTCTCCAGCTCCCCTGGTTGAAGGAATCAAACAATAGTAAGCTTACATTTGACTCTGCACAAGTTGGAGCCACAGCTCTCCCCCCCCCCCCGTCTGTGCACTCCTAGTTGAACTCCTAGTTGCAGGAAGCTAGACAGAGAACCAAGGAGAGTTTGGCTGCTGTGCTGTCCCCCCCTTTGCATCCAAACACTTTCTTAAAATTCACAACTGAAAATACGATGGTAAGAGACAAAAGATTATGTCTATGAAAAGCAGCAGGGACCACAGCTTAGTGGTAGAATGCATGCTTTTGCAAAAAGGCTTGATCTTGGTTACCCCAGTTAAAGGATCTCAGCAGCAGGTGCTGGGAAAGATCACTGGCCAGGACCCTGGAGAGCTACTGCCAGGCAGAACAGATAATTCAGAGCTAGATTGTCCGATAGTTTTGTGGATCATTCCTGTTCCCTTTCTTATAAATCAGGAGAGTGATACTCATTTTCCATCCAGCAGGCATTTGGCCTGTGTTGTTTATGGAGGTAAATAAGCCAGCCGGGATAGAATTATACAACCACAGATAATAGAATTGGAAAGTTGAAAGGCAGCTTCCAATATAACACATTTACTCGAGTCTAATGAGCACCCTTTTTTTTTGCCAAATTATGCTGCAAAAAAATTGGGTGCGCATTAGATGGCGCATTAGACTCGAGTAAATAAGCATCTCGGCGTCAGATCCCGCTAGCCAGCAGTGAGGTGCGGGCTCCACCCTACCTGTCCAATGAGGGGGGGGGTGGCTGTGCGCCCCTCAATGGATGAGCGCCCCCTCACTGCTGGCTCACACCACCCTCTAGACACAAACAGCCCTCCAAAGACATCAGCTGTAATATTGGCTTGCCAAAAGAGCGGCTGTCTTTTGCTAATGACAGAGTGGTCCAGACTGTCTGAGAAGCACACTTGTCTGGTCTATGAGAGAGCAACCATAACAGAGGACTTACATGCTATCCTCAGAGGAGCAGGAAGGCATTGCAGCAATGAGTCCGACTCTCCACCCACGCATCAGGGTCTCTCCATGGAACACTGTGAAAAACAGGGACATGGTTTAGAAATCTTGAAAGAAGGAAATTTCAATGGCTGCGGCACATACAAAGCTCAAGTCACCACCACAAAGCAAAATTCAAAGGTGGCAGCTTCATTTATGTGGCCATTGTTCATTGCTGATGGGTTAATTCATACCAGGGCATACATGAAGGCTAGCTGCTTCCAAGTACACAGACACTAAGTTGCATAAAGCATTTTGGCCAAGATGTCATGCACAGAGGTTTAGCAATTAGAATACCAATTAACATCTGATGCATTTAGGGAAGGGGGGAGGACATCTGTAGCTCTGCAGATGTTTCTGGACTGCCACTGTCATCATTGTTGACCACTGGCTATGCTGCCTGGGACTGATGGAAGCTACAGTCCAGCAGTATCTGTAGAGCTGCAGTTTCCCTCCCCTGATTCAGAGTATATAAACAAGGATTTACATAAGCAATGGGGAACCTGTCTCCATGCAGAGATGGGACCCGGGTGCATTCAGAAGGTGTGTCTCCAACAGCCTCAAATCCATGAACGAGAATGCAAGTTGACTCAGGGCAAAAGTACACTGCAATGTATTTAATCAGTTTTATGTCTTGTTTAAGGGATTGAAGAGGGTCCTGAGAAGTCTGTTATCGATGCAGACACTTTCACTTCTACCTGTGAACATTTCAAGTTCACAGAGGCAGGAGAAGGTCTCAGTTGTATGCGTAGGAATCTCTAAAGGGTTTTTAGGTTGACTGCAGGGTACCTTAGCCAATACTTTCCTCTGGGTGCCCCAACACCAGAGGTGAGGTAAGTTACAGTAAGAGAAGGAAGCCTTTTTTCAATGTGGCACCCAATCAGTGGCATTCACTCTCCAGTTTTCTTTTAAGCCATGGTATTATTCTAAAAAAGACTGACATTATGAGCCATCAAGCCTTAGAATTGGAACTTTTCCTGAAAGTTCCCACAGTTTGGGGCACTAGTATGTGTGTTCCTCATACATATCGTGGAGCACTATTTAGGAAACCTGGATCTAAGAGCATCTATTATATTGTTTCTTCATATTGTAAATTGCCACAGAATCTAGTGATGAAGAATGGTATATCAATATATAAGATGCAATTCCTATATTCAGGGTTCTTCCCTAGCAGGAATTCAGTTCTGGCACCTGTGTGTGCCATTGCCATTATACGAGAACAAGGGAGACATTCATGGTGAGCTCCAGCACCTCTTTTTCTCAAAAAATAGCACTGCCTATAATACCCTTTTGGGGGGGGGCACGGGTGGCATTGTGGTCTAAACCACTGAGCCTCTTGGGCTTGCTGATCAGAAGGTTGGCGGTTGGAATCCCCACGATGGGGTGAGCTCCCGTTGCTCAGTCCCTGCTCCTGCCAACCTAGCAGTTCAAAAGCAAACCAAAAATGCAAGTAGATAAATAGGTACCGCTCCAGCGGAAAGGTAAACAGTGTTTCCGTGCGCTGCTCTGGTTTCGCCAGAAGCGGCTCAGTCATGCTGGCCACATGACCCGGAAAAACTGTCTATGGACAAACGCCGGCTCCCTCGGCCAGTAAAGCGAGATGAGCGCTGCAACTCCAGAGTCGTCTGCGACTGGACTTAACTGCCGGGGTCCTTTACCTTTTTTATAATGCTTTTTTAGTGCATTCAAGTCACCTCCGTTTGGCAATCCAGCAATCACACTTGCATGGTGAATGTCTGCTTTTCATCAGCGAGCTTAGAGTGAGCTCTTCCTTACAGTACTGACTGCCCAACATGGTGAGAGATAGCTCTGCTTTACAAGGCCAACATGGCAAAAAATATTTGGCAACTCACTTTTCACTCCCATCAAGTTATGCATGAAAGCCTCCATGTCTGCTTGGCCAGAGACTGCAGCCCATTGCCACTTCAGTTCTGGAAAGCAGAAGGCTCCACAGACAAACCCAGCTTCCTCACAGATTTGAGCAGACCTCTTTTGTATGCCAAGGAAGGACAACGTGATGTTCTCTTCCCCACCTAGGCTGGCCTGCAAACAGGCTGCAGCAAACCCAGGTGCCAAGCAATTGGAACATCTGTTGCAACAGACAACAGTGAACTCTCTCTTACTATTTTGGGTTCAGTTGTGTTGCAAATTGTTCTGTAATCGGGTTGCATGGTAGCCCTGACAACATTTGTCCATTAATAGCTGCCGACTGGAGGGGTGGTGGGGAAAGAAGTCAACATTTCCAAAAATATTTTTAGAGGGCGATATTTTTGGAGAGAGAGGTGCTTTTTCTGGGCTGGGTGCTTAGAGGGAAAAAAAGACACACTTTTAAACAGACCAAGACAAAAACAACCCTGCAGAACACACTTTATTAAAGGTGACTAGCTAGTTACAAGCCTAACATCAGCGATGAGCAGCATTACACAGGAAGTTGTTTGGTACAGACTCAGGCCATTGTTCCACTGAGCTCAGAGCCTGCCTACATTGACTGGCAGCTCTCCAGGGTTTCAGACAAGGGTTCCCAGGCCTACTTATAGATGCTGCGGGTTGAACCAGGGGTATTTGCATGCATAATATTCAGTGAGCTGCAGCCTGTCCCTGAGAGCTTCCTTATCACCAGGACCAGCCAACCTTGTTGCCAAACTCTGCTTTTCATCTCTTGCCTCTCTCTTGTCACACCTCTCATTTCCTTTAAATCCTTACTCAATGCCCACATTTCCTGACACACCTTTGGCACGACTACAGCGTCCTCTGGACACTGCAGTAGCCAAGTGAAAGCATACATAAATGAAAGCCATACATGCTCTTCCCCTATCTGTTGCCATTTCTCTAAGAGCTCTAGCTCAACGGCAGAGCATTTGCCTTGCACACAGAAGCTGCCAGGTTCAATCCCCAACATCCCCAGGTAGTGGTTCCTGCCTGAAACCCTGGAGAGCCACGGCCAGTCAGTGTAGACAGTGGTGAGCTGGACAGACCAACGGTCTGATTTGGTATAAGGCAGCTTCCTCTGTCTCCATTCCTTGGCTGCCTGTGCCAAATTTTAGATCGCAAAATACTTGGGGAAGGGATTGTGTCTTATATTCTAAAGAAGCCTTCGTCCAACTTGGTGACCTCCAGATATTGTGGACTTCCAACTTCCACAAAGGATGGAGCTCATGGGAGTTGTTTCCCTTCTATATTCATTTCTCTTCTGCTGTAGTGTCTGGGCTACATTAGAGAGGAGAAAACTAAAGTAGAATCCCATGCTAGAAAGTGAAGGATGAAGTGACAATCATAGAATTGTAGAGTTGGAAGGGACCCTAAGGGCTCATCTAGTCCAGGCATGTCCAAAGTCTGTCTTGGGGGCCTAATCCGGCCCGCCGGTCGGTTTAATCCGGCCCCTGTGGCAGTTTATTTCCTGGGGTAAAATCCTAAAAAAAACCTCAGCAACTTTGGTCGGCCCCCACGGCCCTTCATTTCATCAAATCTGGCCCTCTTGGAAAAAGGTTTGGACACCACTGATTCTAGTCCAATCCCCTGCAATGCAGCAGTCTCAGCTAAAGCATCCATGACAGATGGCCATCCAACCTCTGCTTGAAAACCTCCAAGGAAGGAGAGTCCACCACCGCTCATGGGAGTCTCTTCCACTGCTGAACAGCTCTTACTGTCAGAAAGTTTTCCCAAATGTTTAGTCAGAATCTCCTTTCTGACAACTTGAAGCCATTGGTTTGAGTCCTACCCTCCAGAGCAGGAGAAAACAAGCATGCTCCCTCCTCCATGTGACAGCCCTTGAGATATTTGATATCTCCTCTCAGTCTCCTCTTTTCTAGGCTAAACATACCCAGCTCCTTCAAATGCTCCTCATAAGGCTTAGTTTCCAGACCCTTGATCATCTTGGTTGCCCTCCTCTGCACACGTTCCAGCTTGTCAACATCCTTCTTAATTTGTGGTGCCCAGAATTGGATACTGTATTCCAAGTGTGGTCTGACCAAGGCAGAATAGAGAGGAACTATTACTTCCCTCTGAATGACCTCTGAGAACTCGCATTCAGACTTCCAAATCAAAACAGAGCTCAGAGAGAAGTCTGAACTTCTATATAATTTTATTTTTATGCTGCCTTTCCATAATTAAAAGCCCCTAAACTTCCCATGATAGCTGTCTACACTTCCTTGCGGAAGCCTAACTCACTTCTGACAGCTGCAGCTCTGGATAAATTCTGTAAAACCATTGGCTACAACAGATTGCCATTTTCTAACATTACTGCATTTTTCTTGTTGGAAGTGGGATAAAAAGTTGTTTAAATCTTAACCAAATAGTGAACCTTTCAGCACTGTGTGGACTTTCTAATGAATTGACTTTCTAAAGAGAGATTCTTACATCCGGATAACATTACCATGTTATATGAATAACATTTTAGGTTCATAATCATCTACTTATAAATGTACATAGATAAAATGTATGTATCATAATCAATAAAAAAATCAATAAAAATGATAAATACCGTATTTTTCGCTCTATAACACGCACCAGACCATAACACGCACATAGTGTTTAGAGGAGGAAAACAAGAAAAAAAAATATTCTAAACGAAACAGTGGATGTATGATTTTTGTGGCTTATGCTGTGGCCACAGACATGTGATCTGACGGTGAGTTTGGGGTAGCCCAATGCAAAAATCCTGAGGATCCATGTGGATCCATGCTTTGTAACCACGTTTTTGCACCACTGCGGCCCCAGGCAACAGTGGGTGTGGTTTTTTTTGGTGCAAGCTGTAGCCATGGGCATGCTATGTGATCTGATGGTGAATTTGGGGTGACCCAGTGCAAAACTCCTGAGGATCCATGTGGATCCGTGATTTGTAACCACGTTTTAAGTGGGGAGGGAAGGAAAAGCACTCAAGGGACAAGGAGCACACGTGGGATGTGTGGAGAAAGGATGCTGCTAATAATGCAGAAGAGGGGTATAAAAGAAGAAGGCTCCTCTCCTCTCCCGCTTTGCTCCTTTAAAGAAAGAAGGCTCTGCTTCTCTCCCACCTCCCTGGCTTAGCGAGCTGAAAAACTTTGCTGCTATTTAGTGAACTGAGTGGGGAGGAGAGAGGGGCAGAGCGCCTGCTTGCTTTAAAGGAGCCAACTGGACAGGAGCCGCTTACACTCATGTAAGCGGCTCCTCTCCTCTCCTCTCCTCTCCTCTCCTCTCCTGCTTTGCTCCTTTAAAGCAAGCAGGCTTTCTGTCCCTCTCTCCTCCCCATTCAGCGGCTCTTCTCCCGCTTTGCTGTTTCAAAGCGAGCAAAGCAAGCCACGGAGGAGGGAAGGAAGGGGAACCATGGATCCTCTGCTCACGACTGCAGCAGATCCCCCCGCCATCCGTAGGCATTCGCTCCATAACACGCACAGACATTTCCCCTTACTTTCTAGGAGAAAAAAAGTGAGTGTTATGGAGCAAAAAATTGGAAGGCTGTGTGGAATAGAGGGGAAGAAAGTGGAGCAATTCTGCTGAACTCTTCTATCTAAAACAGGGATGGGGACCCTCAGGCCTGGGAGCCAGATATGTCACTCCAAGTATCACTGTCTGCAAACCATGCAACCTCCCAAGCCACATCCCTCACCAGCCCTGCTCTGCACACTCCTCATGTGTGTTTGCCTGGCTAGAATGTGTCCCTGAACTCTGATGAACTCCTTGCTTGTCAGGATGGATGATAGAAAGGACCTTGTGAGTGTGAAGAAACTCAGCCTGCTGTATAAAGGTGATATTCACATTTACTGCTCTTTCTGCATTGGCCACAGGACCTGCCCATGACTTCCACAGAGCTCCCGTGAGGTTGCCCAGAAAGGAAAGTGGCCCCTGGGCTGAATCAGCTCCCCACCTTTACACCAGCTCAGTCGGCAGAACACGAGACTCTCAATCTGAAGGCCAAAGGTTTTGTGCATTGCAGGGGTTGGACTAGAGAACCCTTGTGGTCCTTTCCAACTCTGTGATTCTGTGCACCAAGGTGACATATCAAAATGCAGTGCCTTGAGACTTCCGTGAGCTGGAGGAGAAATTCCACAAGGAAGCTCAGTTCCTTTAAGAGAGAAAAGAGGTCCGTCCAACCGCCTTAGAAAATGAGGAAGTGTAACTAGACTAAAGCCTCACCCACTTTACCCAAATTGTAACTGCGATTTTGGAGGGAAACCACCAGTTCCCCTTTTGTCCTAACCAAGAGTGGTTTTTAAAGAGCTGCTCTGCAGATCTAGATGCAACCACTGTAGGAATCTTTCATAAACCTTCTGCAGACCGGTGAAATGAATCTTCATGTTCAAAACACGGCAGGCAGTCACTACTGGGAAGCGAAGTAGCAGCAGCAGCTAGGCTCACAAAACCAATTCTGTCCTACTCCGTTCCTGCTTTTGCTATCAGCCAGCAATGTGTCATGTGCGTCCCATGCTGGCACATCCCCAAATTGCAACATCATTCATATGATTGCAAGAGCTTGATGGGAGTTCATTCTTCTAACATCTTTTCAAGGACTCCACCGGAATCAAACATCTTAAGGAACTGTCATGAAGAGGATTACCCAACAGCTCAACTGAAAGTCAGGTTCCTCTCCAGGCAAATGTCATCCCTAGCTAGCAGGACCAGTGGTCAGGGATGATGGGAACTGTAGTCCAAAAACCCAATTTGGGAAACCCTGCTCTAGTCTAATATTCTGCTAGTTCGTCTGTCAGTCCTATGAACACCAAGCATCAGAAACAAAGCACCCAAACAAGGTAAGCCAGCCTTGTAAATAAGGTAACAACTCCAGAACCAGAGACTGGTTGTGGGAGTGAAGAGGAGAAGATGAACTATGTGAGACACACACACATCCCCAAACACATGCTTTTGTATCAGCAATTCAAACATTTCTTTTGAAATGTAGATCTGGAGCATGGAACAGTAATTATTCTATTTCTCTCATGCACCAGCTACAGGATATATCTTTCTTTATATCACAATATTTCAAGCTCTAAATAATTCCCTTTCATTTGCAGCGATATGAAGGTCCTTCTCAGTTTGAGTGTGTCTGCACTGATTTCTCCCATCTATGAAGTTTCCCCCGGGCTTCCATTGTGTCAAGGCTGGCCCACCACCTGCAATGTGGAAATCTAAATCCCAGGATCAGAATAAATGATGCACATCCCATAGGTTTTGCTTAAGTGGATTGACAGAGCGGTGAGCCAATTTTAGCGTTCAGGTTCTCACCGAAGACTTCAGCAAAGCAGCAGAGGAGGGGGAGGAGAGACATCAGCTGGACCAGCAGATAGAAACACCAAAAGAAACAAGGGGAAGAGCTTCTAATTTCTAGAAATCTAATCTCTAGATCTCAGCAAGACATATTCTCAATCTGCACCATTAAGAATGCACAAGATTCTTAGTAGGGCCATTACCTTCACCTCACTGGACAAGCCTTTCCAAGAAAAAATAGTGTCATTTCAGATCCACCATATACATAAACCAGCTTTAAATGCTTTAAAGAGGTACGTCTTTCCCCAGAGGTTTTGAAGTCCATATCGTGATATCAGCTTCATAATTTTTGACCTGGAAATATATCGTGAAACATGATGTGTGTTATGCAAAAATCACAACATGGGAAGAATTGTGAAGCCAGTCAATGCCTCTACATTGCTCCATCCTTATTTCAAACACTATGATATATCGGTACAGTGGTACCTTGGTTTTCGAACGTCTCAGAAGTAAAACGTTTTGGTTTTCGAACGCAGAAAACCCAGAAGTAAATGCCTCTGTTTTCGAACGCACCTCAGAAGTTGAACGGCTTCCGCTGAGTCCCGCCCCCCCCATTTTCTCTACTGAATTTGCAGACCGCCCTTTGCACCTTGGTTTTCAAATGTTTTCGAAGTCGAATGGTCTTCCAGAGCAGATTACGTTCGAAAACTGAGGTACCACTGGATATCGCAATGTCTAGCTGGTGATATATCACAATGTTGAAAACCAGATAACACCCAGCCCTACTGTTTGCCTCTAGATAGTTCCATCCTTATTTCAAGCATCGTGATATATCAGTATACTGTAATGTTTAGCTGGCGATACATCGCAATGTTGAAAACCAGATATCGCCCAGCCCTAACTGATAGAGCTCTTTTCGATCCAGAAACCTTTGGGGTAAAGCAGAGCGTGGGAAGGGTGCAGCCTTTGGCCTAATTTCAGGTGGGTGGAAGGAGTCGGAGGGAGGAAAGGAGTTTGGAGGGTGGGAAATGGAAGAGGGAACCTGAAACAGATGGAGTAATAGAAGGAGGCAGAGTGAAAGCTGCATGCAAATTATCAGTTCACATCTGTGGAAAGAGTGATGTGTCCCTTCCTATGCTGTCCACAGGGCAGCAGCACAGGCAGAGAGAAAGGAATGGGTGGCCCCACTCACTTTAGATTCCGGCCTCACTGCCAACACATAGACAAAATACCACCACCCCAAGAATGCAACCCTCAACAAAATAAAGGTTTCCCATCCCTGGTATAAAGCAAGAGAGGAGACAGCTGCAAAACCACCTCTGTTTCTAAGCGCCTGTCAGCAGAGCTTAAGGAACTCGCATGATGAGAGGGGTTTTCTAGCTTGGATGCAGGCGAGACACAGAGGCTTTCCTCAACAGCACCTGCCAAAACATGCATTCAATTCTACTGTACCTTAATGCAATGAGAATCCAAACGCTTTTGTTACTGCTAAATAATTCCCACATGCCACTTGCAATCTGCAGAGCCCTTTGTGGTCTGTCTGCTTCATTCATCCACCCTGTGTGTTATTATTTCACAAGTGAAGAACCAACTCTGACCAAAATCTGGCTGGGCCGTAGCAAAGGTGGGACTTCCAATGCTGCTCTCCTAGGTGGAGAATCTTGTATTAGTCCAAGGACCTCATTTCCTCCTGGGCAACCTTTCAGGGGCTGTATACCAGTGGTGGCAGGTTTGCTGCTGACCTAACTCCCTGACTGCACACCACGGCAACTAAATGCTAAGCCGGGGGCTTTTATTTCATTAAAAAGCAGAGCTGACACGTGCTTGAGTGAGGGATGAGCCTTGCAATCCAAAATGGAGGGTGTGAGTTCGGGGGTGGGGAACCTTCTCCAGCTCAATGGCCACATTCTACTCTGGGCAACCTTTTCCAGGGGCCATATGCCAGTGATGGGCAAGGCCAGAGACAAAACTGGACAGAGCAAGCAATGTAATTTTTGCCTTCATACACACATTCACACACCCCTATCTGCCCTCCA
This sequence comes from Podarcis vaucheri, assembly GCF_965113315.1. Lineage (NCBI taxonomy): Eukaryota > Metazoa > Chordata > Lepidosauria > Squamata > Lacertidae > Podarcis > Podarcis vaucheri. The sequence goes on from NC_138752.1 coordinate 41,986,165, forward strand.
TGTAGGCAAGCAACAGACATTATCAATATTCAATGACACATTTCCAGCAAGGCAAAAACACTCAAGGAGGGCCAGTGAATATGACATGTCTTGCAGAGAAGGGGTGTGCTGGGGAGAGTCCCAAGGGCCAGACAGAGAAACTTGGAAGGGTGAATTTACCCTAAGGCTATAGTTCCCCACCTATGAAATTGTACAGTGTTTCCCAAACTTGGGTCTCCAGCTGTTTTTGGAATACAACTCCCATCATCCCTAGGTAGCAAGACCAGTGGTCAAGGATGGTGGGAATTGTAGTCCAAAAACAGCTGGAAACCCAAGTTTGGGAAACACTGATCTAATGATCTCAGAGCCAAATGCTGTCTAGTGGTTTTACCTTCCCTCCCCCCCAAAAACCTACCATACCTTTGCACTATATACAGTCTCAATGGCAAAATCTATCTTGCAAACTGAAGAGCTGTCAGCAGTTCCACAACTGTGATAAAAGTCGCCGTGGATGTACAGTGGTGCCTCGCAAGACGAAATTAATCCGTTCAGTGAGTCTCTTCGTCTAGCGGTTTTTTCGTCTTGCGAAGCAACCCTATTAGCGGCTTAGCGCTATTAGCGGTTTAGCGGCTATTAAAGGCTTAGCAGCTATTAAAGGATTAGCGGATTAGCGGCTAAAAGGCTATTAGCGGCTTAGAAAAGGGGGGGAGCGAAAAAAAATTGGAACACTTGCAAGACGTTTTCGTCTTGCAAAGCAAGCCCATAGGGAAAATCGTCTTGCGAAGCAGCTCAAAAACGGAAAACCCTTTCGTCTAGTGGGTTTTCCGTCTTGCGAGGCACCACTGTACTTCAAAGAACCAGTAACCCCCCATCCGCTGGCATCTTTAACACTTGGATGTTAAGTGACCCACTACTGACAATAGCCCTGGTCCAAAATCAGCTGCAGGGGGGGGGGTAGTAAGGAGACAAATTTAAATAGGTTGTGACTGTGCTAAACACACCATGGTGTCCCTGGAGAAGCATGTTGTGTTTGCAGCAACAAGGAGGGCGCAGATGCCGCCTCTACAAAGCCAAACATTCTTTTTCGTCTTCAGGCCAAGCGGCTTCTATAAAGGAAACAGCAGTTCCTGGCTGGAGAGTTAGAAGAGCAACACATTCCAGCCTGTTCAGGAAAGGTTGCTAACAAAGCTAATTTGCATGCCACTGTTTACATATAAATATGCAAGTCTGATGAAACCGTCGCTGTTAAAGCTCACTTTTATTTTGAGGACACTGGGTAGGTGAGGACAATTTCTGTACAGAGGAAGGAAAAGAGAACAACTCAGGAGGAAGGAACTGGGCACCGGTAGTAGTCATCAACCGGTCTAAATCATTTGACAAACCTGCATGAGCAGCTGTTCCAAGTGTTCAGTTGGGCCTCAAAGTCCCAGTAAGGACCACGTTGCACTCTTAAATGCTTCGTGCAAGCCTGAAATAGCTCTCTAAAAGAGATTCCACAACTAGCAACGGAGGCAGCTGTAGTTGCAATTGATATTGATATTCTTTGTCACCACTGCACACCAACATTAGCGTCCATAGAAAGATGTAGATAGTATCTTTAGAGCAGGAGTGGTACACTTTTGGACATCCAGATGGAGCTGATCTACAACTCCCATTTGTCCTAGCAAGCATGGCCAAGGGGCCAGAGATGGCAGCTGTGGTTCAGCAACACCTGGAGGGCCAAAGGTTTCCCCAGACCAAGGCGTTATGCTTTGGAAGCCAACATTGCCATCGTTTTCTTAGATCTAAACCCAGCTTTCTTAACCAAAGCCCTTAAAGTGGCCTGGGACAAAACACCAGGGATCTGTACTCCTGCATCCACTACCCATTTTCAGGGCCATAAGGCAAGGTAGGCAGACTCCAGGCTTGTAGGATCTGGGTTTGCGGGGTGTGTGTGTGTTTTACTAGAACACCAACATCCACCAAGCAGAGACAAGGGCAAAATAGTGGCTATGGAGGTGGAGCCAGATGTAGAGTGGAGCTAGGAATAGAGCCTATTCCTTCCTGCATCCCACAAGTCACAGACTGCCAGACCTTGTATGTGCAACTGCAAATCTGTATCCCAGATCTGCTTTCTCACCCAAATCAACAGATCAAGGACAGCCTTTCTGAACGTGAATGCTTTAAGCTTAGGCTACTGCTGCCACAGGGGGGTCCTCCCAGGGACTGTTATCAATAGGAAACAACATAACGTGAGGTTGAGATTCTGCTTCTCACAACCTTCTTACCCCAAGTGTAGTGGTAGCCCATGTGGTGCCCTCTAGATGTTGTTGGACTTCAGTTCCCATCATCCTTAGTCATGCCAGCTGGGGCTGATGGGAAGTGCAGTCCAACAAGACTTGATGTATCCAGGATTAAGTTTGCTTTGATCGCTTAAGCAGACTTTCAACCTGTGGATAGCACAGAATAGTGGTAGCGGTTGGGACGGCACACGGGGAGAAGGGACTGACAGCTAAGTGCCACTTCCCTTCAAGATGTGCCGATTTAATGCATCCTTCAGATCTAATACATTCAACCTCAGCAGCTTTGCTGAGCAAAACGGTAAGAAACATGGTAGATTGATTTGATGTTGCTGCTTGCAGCTGAGAAAGGGCAACAGTTTGCAAAATGAAACAGACATTTAAAAGCTCTTCTTCTACTTATTAAAAACACATGTTCACAGGGAGATTGCTACCAGATGCTGACTTTTAACAAATGATCGGCATATTGATTGCCACTGGGCCCTGCTGCTGTGTAATCAAAATATTGATTAACTATACAATAAAGCAAAAGTTTAAATGGAGAGAAAAGCCGCGTTTTGGCAAAAACTGTAGTGCTCCCTAAGAAATGTGCGTGTTGACAAGTGTTATTTCTTATTTCTTCAGAACCACCTTTAATAAATATTGCAAAACATCAACAGCTGAATACGCTGGGATGCCAAATCTCCATCTTGATATCCAGAGCGGCCTCTTAGCAGAGCAGGGTCCAGAAGGCTTTGAGTTCAGGGAGGGTTGCAGCTCCCTGAAGCAGCAAGGAAGAACAAGAAAACCAACAGGCCCCCAGCGTTCACCCCTGAGCACACCATGACATGCGCTACCAAGAATCCACTGAGCAAAGACGCTGTTGGGATTGGACGCATTAGATCAGCACATCGGAAGGGAAGTCTTCACAGGCACACTCAACACACCAAATCCACAGAGACACTTGCCCTTGGTTACAGCAGGGAAAAGGTTCAAAACACTTTTGTTTACTGACTTGGAGAGGTCTGCTATATCAGGGATGAGCAATTCCTGCTCTTGGCCACCGTTTACTATCAACACCAGTGCAGAATGGAATGTTTTCTGCAGAAAGTTTATTGCAATGGAAAAATATATAAAAAACCTTCCAAAACAATTTTCTATGGACAGTTACACCATTTCTAAAAATGAACTGTTTCATAAAATTAATTAATAACATAACGAATGGACACAACAGCACTGCATTACAGTGGAAACACTCATAAGTAGCAGGGGAGAGATTCAAGAGCAAAGCTGTGCTGTTTTCAACATGGGGCAGAGGTTAAAGAGGACCTGGGAGACCAGGGTTCAAAACCCCACTCCGCAAAGAAGCTCACTGGGTGATCATGGAGACTAATCACCATCTCTCAGCTTAAACCACCTCACAGGGCTGCCGTGAAGATAAAATGGGGAGGGGGAGAACCATGAATGCCACCTTGAGTTCCTTGCAGGAAAAGCGAGATATAAACGGAATAAAATTAAAATTAAAACAAACAATCCAAAGGGAGGGGGGAATGAGAATATATTAGCAGTTTTCCTAGTTGTTTGTGGAGGGGTATAGGGGTTTTTTGGAGGGGGGAGCAAAGGAAGGAGCATAGCTCAGTGTTCACAGCATGTGCTTTACATTCAGAAGGTCCCAGGTTCGTCCTTTTGTCTCCAGGAAGAGATTGCTGTCTGAAATCCTTGAGAGCCGCTGCCAGTTGGTTTAGTAGCAGACGCTGCTGAGCTAGATGGACTAAGGGCAGATCCACTACCATACACTTATAGGTCATCCAAGGCACATTTAAAGCATGTGATTTCCCACAGAGGATCCTGGGAACTCTGCTTTGTTAAGGGTGCTGTGAACTGTAGCTCTGTGAGCCGGAAACGACACTTCCCAGGATTCTTTGGGGGAAGTCGTGTGTTTTAAATGTGTGTTCGGTGTGCTTTAAATGTATGGTGGGTGCATTTGCCATACTTACCTGATTCCATATAAGGCGGCTTCTTCAAGTTCCTCACCTGGATAACTGGAGGTGCAGATGTGAGACCTGGTTGTCTCCAAGGCCTCCCCTCTTGGGTGTTGTAAGTAAGGAAACTCCCAGGCTTGATGTAAGCAGCTCCCAGGCCCTCCTCGAGAGTGATTGTACCAATACCTCTGCACCCAATATAAGGAAGGACATAGTGAAAGTACAAGCTGTTCAACACTGGAACAGGCCGTCTTGGAAGACCGTGGACTCTCCTTCACTAAGAGGTTTCCAAGCAGATGCTGGCTGGCCGACTATCGGAGGGACACGGCATCAGCAGATTTCTTGAGCAGCAGGGGGTGGGCAAGGTGACCTGTGAGGTCCCTTTAGGACTCTGAAGATGCAGAAAAATCTGGCTAAGACTGCCTGCGCTTGGCACTTCTGAGGAACCAGCTGCCGATTATATTAGATACTGAAATCTGGAAAAGTTTTATCATATCTGGCTCCAACTTATGTACTTATGCTTTAAAAATTGAGGCTGATACTGCCCATCTTTGGGGGAAAAAATAACGTGAATTATTAAAAGTGTTGGAGTGAACAACCTTTCTTCTGCCAAGGACCACATTCCTTCAGGAGCCAGTACCAAAAGTTTGTTCATTCCCTCTTTTGGATACCCTCTTCTCACCCTCCAGGAGGCAGCTTGCAAATGGACAAATCTCTCTTGCCAGAGGCTTTTGGAGAGAGACCAAGTACTAGGCTGGCCAGTGGGGGTAAAAATGAGGCCAGGGCCACTGCACCTTTAACCATTGACTGGAAATAGCTCAGTCAGTAGCGCAGGAGACTCTTAATCTCAAGGTTTGATGCCCACACTGGGCAACAGATTCCTACACTGCAGAGGGTTGGACTAGATGACCCTCACGGTCGCTTCCAACTCTACTCTTCTGTGATTCTAAGGATGCAGACTAGGGAATTTCAACAGGTGTAATTGGCAGGGAAAGCAACAGGAACACAGAGTTTCCTTATCCTGAGCCAGACCATTCATTAGCTCAGCACAGCCTCCTACACTAACTGGCAGCAGCTCTCCAGAACGTTGGGCAGTTGTCTTTCCCCAGCTCCACCTGGAGATGCCAGGGACTGAACCTTCAAAGCAGCTGCTCTGCCTTCTGAGCTATGGTTATTCCCCCAAATGATTCGGCTGCGTTGTTCTGAGTCAAAAAAAGTGACCCATCTCGCTCAGTATTGTCTACACTTTATGATAGTGGCTCTCCAGGGTTTCATACAAGTCTTTCTCAGCCCTACCCGGAGATGCCAAGATGCATGTAGAGGAACCTTCTACATGCCACACAGATGCTCTGTTACTGAGCTATGGCCCTTCCCACACAGCTCTCAGGGGGTGCCAAAAGCAGCCAGGGGAAAGTTTTCAGTCCCTTCTTTTTTCCTCTCTCTTAACATTTTTAAGGGAAGGATCCAGTCTTACGCTATTTGCAGATATTCAGATAGAAATGCTTTCAATAAAACCAGGAACGGCTTGAAAAGTGTACACTCTGTCGATTTTCAACACCACCACCACTGCCTTGCCCTCAATCAAATATTTCGTTTCAACTCTTTGACTATTGGAATAACTTTTTCTTTTAAAGATACAGGGCATTGGGACGTTTTCCAGAGTTTTCTGGGAAATTTGCCAAGGCAAAGTTTTCCAGAAAACCCACATTGCTATCTGGGAAATGTGTGTGTTCTTGAAAAGGGGCGTGTGTGCGAGGGGGAACCAGCAACCCAGATGCAAATCTGCATTTCCCTAAAACTCTGAGCCAAGCTATACATCCTGGTAATAGTGTGTTTACAACTGCATGCTTAGATGTAGGGCCAGTGCTTTCTTTTGGTTTGTTTGGTTTTTTAAGGAGCAACTAGGAAGTGCAATGAAGAGGGAGTGGCTTAACCCATTCCCCACATACCACTTTCCCACTGTTATTCCCCCATTCCGCCCCACCCCCCCTGGCAAAGTGCTAGTTTCAGCAGACAGCACCAATGTGTGCAACTAGCAGCTTCAACAGATAACATTTTCTGGTGATCAAGAGCTAATCCCCTACCTTGTAGATCTCATCTGGATTTCACCACCACTTGTTTGTTTCCTGAGGTTAGAGCATGGTGTGGATAGCGCCAAGGTTGCAGGTTCGATCCCCGTATGGGATGGCTGCCTGTTTCCGCATTGCAGCGGGTTGGACTAGATAATCCTCAGGGTCCCTTCCAACTCTATGATTCTAAGAAAGCACTTGCCACACTTCTAAGGGCGCAACTGTAAACACATCCTTAATGGAATGTATAGTTTGGCCCTCCCATGCATTTTGTAATGGTCCAGACATGGGGCTGTATCCAATGCAAGCCTTACTCGAGAGTAGACCCATTGAAAATAATGGGCAATACCAACCTAGGTCCATTAATTTCACTGAGTTTACTCTGACAATAGCATAGTTGGATACAATCCTTGAGATCTAGTCACCCACGTATGAGACAGAGAGTTCCCCCACTTTAAAAACTACCGTATTTGCCTGAATATAAGCCTCACTTTCCCCCCAAATTCCGACCGTGAAAAATGAGAGTGCGGCTTAAATTTGCGAACTTACAAAAATAGGCTTTTCCAATATCTCTCCTGAAACAGACATATGGTAAAATGGAATGAGTGTGAATGCCTGCGGAATTTTAAGGGAGTGGCTTATATTCGGGTATTGTCTTTTTTTCTCCCCCCCCCCTTCAATTTTAAAGGTGCAGCTTATATTCAGGCCAATATGGCATTTATTATGTTTCTATCTCACCTTTCCTCCAAAGAACCCAAGGTAATGCATATGGTTCTCTACTCCCCCATTTTATCCTCACAACAACCCTGGGAGATAGGCTAGGCTGAGAGATGGGGACTGGCCCAAGGCCACCTGGGGAGGCGTATGGTTGACCACTCAGCTGCCTTAAGCAAGCCTCAGCTTCTCCCCAGTCCCATTTGTTTTATCAGGATTAACTCTGCACACCTGCTTTAGCTTCCTGCAGAAGCGAATGCACATAACTCTGAACGCACAAAGCGCCGCATAACTGCCAAGCATTGTTCTTGGCCACCCACATGTTCACCGTTGAAAAACAAAACACCTTGTGCCTTGAACTCAAGGCCCTCAAGACGACAGCACTTTATATTTCACATTCCACTGCCACGGGTCCTGCAGCCCCCAAGAGAGACCCACTTCACAGAACTCTAGCTAGTTCTGCCTAAAAAGCTACTTCATAGCAGTCAACATCATGCTACTACCGAGATCCCAGATGCCTTTGACCACCCCTTGATTGTCACTTAGCAGCAACCATTCCATGAGGAATCCTGAACTGTTTCCATTTCAGCTGGTAATGGCAAGAGCTGCACATTTAAGACCTGATGCTTGAGCTTGCCCTTTTCCTCTGCCCTTCCTACCCATTTTTCCTTATGTGCCATGTCTTTTAGATAACAAGCCAGAGGGCAGAGACTGTCTTATTACTGTCCCTTGTAATAAGAGCCTTCTTGACTAAAGAGCAGGGTAAAAAGGCTATAAATAAAATGCAAGTTGCCTTTATTGTGTGGTATTTCATCATCCCTGGGATAAATCAAACACCAGTGATTTGCAGCATTATTTAATGTGGATATTCTCAACTACAACAAATTGGATTTCCTTTATTCTTCTCTCTGCCGTCCCGCCTTTACTTCTTTTGAACCTTTCTTCAGTTCCTGCATATGCTTGCACAATGCGAAAGTCCGTATATGTGTCTACTACAATGACAAATTGCTTAATATGTGACTTTAAAGACGCAGTACTGTACACAGGGGCACGGGTGGGTAAAACCTCAGTGCCTAGGACTTGCTGATCGCATGGTCGGTGGTTCGAATCCACGCGGCGGGGTGCGCTCCCGTCGTTCGGTCCCAGCGCCTGCCAACCTAGCAGTTCGAAAGCACCTCCGGGTGCAAGTAGATAAATAGGGACCGCTTACCAGCGGGAAGGTAAACGGTGTTCCGTGTGCTGCGCTGGCTCACCAGATGCAGCTTGTCACGGTGGCCACGTGACCCGGAAGTGTCTGCGGACAGCGCTGGCTCCCGGCCTATAGAGTGAGATGAGCGCACAACCCTAGAGTCTGGCAAGACTGGCCCGTACGGGCAGGGGTACCTTTACCTTTACTATACACATTTAGGAAACTACCATGACATTTGAGGTGGAGATTGGTGGAGATGAGGAGGTGAGAGATGTGGGAAATTGAGGCGCAATACTATATGTCCTGTTATCACCAAGTGTGCAACTAGGGAGAGGGAATTCTTCTACTGTGAAAATCTTAAAACTTTTCTACAAATAAACAAAGGTGTTCTGGGGAGTGGGTGGGAATCCAGTGCAACTAATAGTATAACAGAGAGGTTTAAGAGTTTCCATTGGAACGAAGCTAACACAACCAGACTGTGAATCTACCAGCATCCAGCATTAACACTGCTTGATAGGAAGGACAACTTTTCATTCATTCTCTGAAGCTTCCTGACTTGCAATCACAACACAGCTAAGGGAGCATTTCCCCCTCTCCTCCCCACTACCTCCTAAGGCTGAGCAGCGCAGATCTTTACAGAAGCAGATACATACCCTGTTCTTCCTGGCAGGATATTCCAAGGATGCCTCTTCTCTTGCAGTGAGTGTATAGACCATGAGCCCAACAGCAGTGGTCACAAGTCTTCAAAACACAGCTGGGCATTCATGAAGTCCAGAACCTACGATTTCAAAATAGTTACTTTTATTTTTTGAAAAGGAGAGATAGTATAGGTTTTCAGTTACAGGTAAAAATCTGGAAAAGATGTCATGTCCAACGGTTAAGATCCTAATCTTATCCACCCAACATTGATGGTACGCACCCACCTTCTTTGTTGATTATTACCCTTCCATCCAGACTGTTAAAACTCTTGCCCGTTTTTAATGCATATCAGCAGTGAAGCATCCAAAACGGAATGCCTAGTTGCCATTTTGGGGCTTGATGGTTTGTAAGTCATGTTTTTCAATATGACCTTCTGGCTCCTGAAATTCATTCTGGTTGTGCAGATAAAATAGATCAGGTACAATTCTACAAGATGTGTTGCTGGTGTGTGAAAACTGTCAAGATCCAAGGATCCCCAGGCATGCAGGTCCAGATGGTGGAAATGTCAGGTGCCATTCTGACGCCCGGGCATCTTCACTTGGTTGCAAGTGGCCAACAGCCAGGTGCAAAACGCATTTGGCAACTTTTGAATGCTGCCTATGTGACAACTATATTACAATCAAAATTCTTACTACTATTGAAGGCTCAAAATATCAACATTTGTAAAGATAAAATAAAGGCAGCCTGTACATCTGATGCTACAGAGAACGCCTAAATCCACCCCATCACACATAACAGTGCTAAAATGTGATGTTTGTTGGGCCATGCTTTGGTCTTCACGCTAAAGCTTAAAGTGGGGCAGGGAGAAGCGTTAGCTTGGAGCATTGGAAATCTCATGGTCTCCAGAGCTTATTCAGATTCACTGGCCGGGTGGCATGAGGGGCTAGGGTTTTGCATATTTGATGTTAACCATTCAAACCAGAATTATTGCAGGAGTGAAACGTATCTGTCTCTCGCTAGTTGGCACCCAGCACATTTGTGGAAATGACCTACAAATTATGGTAATTACATGCAGCTAATATATGCAACTTGCTCTAGCCCTTGGGCTTGAGATACATTTCCAAAGCTACCACCCTTTCTTGAATGTTTGAAACAAATTGCTAAGCCCTCCATCACTGAAGTTGCTCAGTTGGGGATGGGAAGAAGGACTGGAATTAGATAGATGCCTACTGGAAGAGCAAAGGTAGCCATGCTGACCCACTAAAAAAAATAATCCAAATTCCAATATTAATGAAACTGGATAGAATACACCTCTATTAGAAAGGCCAACTGAGAGTCTGTGCTGTGCAAAAAGTGATCTGTGAGTCTTAAGGAAGATGAAGTTCTTCTTTAGGAGTTCAGTGCCATGAAGCTACCTAGTTGGCTGTCGGCTAGACAACAAATATCTAATACCTAACAGGGTTGCTGTGAGGGAAAAACAGGGAAGGGGAGAACCATGTGCACCAACTTCAGCTGTTTGAGGAAAGGTGGGGATATAAACACAGTAATACTAATAAAAATAGCATTTGGTAAGGCCACAGTCTCCCCACCTCTGCTTTGAGTAGCACAGAAAGGCAAATGAAAAAAGCAGAGGTTCCAGGAGCTTTAGAGGAAATTTGTGGTTCGAAAGTCTATTCAAAGAATTTAAGGGATAGGCATCCCACTGGAGTCCAAAGCCATTCTGGAAGAGACAGAGCATCAATTGTTTTGGCCAGATTGCCTGAAGAGTGCAAACATTCTTCTCAATGGTAGCCGTAAAAGGAAACAACTTCCAGTTAATGTTTGCTTAACCACTGCTTGCAACAATTGTTAGTCATTTGTCATTAACAAACACATTTCTATTACACTGCCACAAATTGGTTAACTTAACACTATGGCCTTGGCATCCTGTTAGCACTGCGTGCATATTTAAATGTGTGTGTGAAGGGGTAAACCTGTGGCCCTCCAGCTGTTGTTGGACTACAACTCCCATCATCCTTGACCGTTGGTCATGCTGGCAGGAGCTGATGGGTGGGACTGCCCAACCATGGCTGGAAGAACATCTCTGATTTAAATGGATAATCCAAAATATCCACTAGCCATCCCTGATTTAAATGGATTGTCCAAAATATTTTTTAAGAGCAGCACTTCATTATACTGGCAGTTCTCTTTCATTAAAAAAGACACCCTCAGAAATGCACACCTTAAGAGGATTTGCTTTTTAAGAAAGAAAGAAAGAAAGAAAGAAAGAAAGAAAGAAAGAAAGAAAGAAAGAAATCTAGTGGCTGCATTTAAATCTAAATTATAAGAGATATGTATTTTATGAACCTACTTGGCCACAACTTTTAGCTCAAAGGCCAGTATTTCAGAAACAAAGAAATACAAATTGTGCAAAACGAAGTATTTTAGGTTATTAGTATTAACTTTTTTAAAAAATGAATATTGTCACTTTATTTAAAAACACACCTCTGAACTCACTGCTCTCGTAAACACTAAACACTAAACCCCCTTGGGGGCAGGGTGTTATACCTCCACACCCTTCAGATAGGAAGAGAATATGAATAATGACTGGAAAAGCAAACCACACTGGAATGTGGCGTTTTGTTTGCACGTTTCCTACACAGCCAGTTAAAAAAAAGGGAACACGTTTTCTACAGTTAGGGAAATCCCACTTCTCGTTTCACTAGCTACAAAGCACTTTCGTTGTTATCCCTTAATTCTTCAGAGAAAAAGACACCCAACTATCTCTTTGACAACCACTGCAAGCTCCTCCCCAAGACCTGGATCCTGTACCTGAGCCATAAAAAAGAGTAAGTACCACAAACAGATTGGGGAGCCCCCAAGCAGGACCCAAACACAATAGTGCTCTCCCTCCTGTGGTTTCAAAAGCATTACTGCAAGTAAGCAGAGCAAAGCCATCATGGCTAGTAGCCATCAAACAAAGGCGATAAAACATCTAAAAGCATATCTGGTACAGATGCAGACTAGGAAAGGTCTCTTACTTAATAAGAGACTTGTTGAAAGGGAAAAGGCAACAGAGACAGAGCTGTCACCCCAAAACCTCACCCTGTATGAAGGTGGCAACGAGAAGTCTATACTACTAGGGCACCAGCGAAGTCAAGAACACTGAGTGCTCCACCCCATAAATTAAGTAATCCTCAGCATCTTAAAACAGAAGAAAAGATCTGCTAGTTCAGACCAAAGGTCCATCTAGTCCCGCATTTCATTCCTGGTCGTGATCACCTGGAATGTTTTGGGAAGCCCACAACCAGGGCACTGAGCCCTTTCCCAGGAAGACTTTGGTCACTCCTGAGGATGTGTGCAAGTCTTCTGAACACAATGGATCTCCTACTCATTTTTCCCTCACTTCCTCTCCTGTTTGTCTCATGTCTATTTCAGGATGCAAGCTCCTCAGGGCAGGGACCTGTCATACCTGTTTTTTTGTAAAGCAATTTTGTAAAGCAGTGTCATCTACATACATGATGCAGATGACACTAAAGAAATAAATAAGGGAACAGCCTCTTCAGCACTGAGGTATCAACAAGAGGTCATCTTTATCTGACCCTCAATTGTGGAAGCACCTCCAAAATGATGTATTATGACCACAGTCCAACAAATTGACTTCCTGAAGGAGGAGACAGGAGATTGGTGATCTTGCACTACTGGTGGTGGGGAAGGTGTCAGTGTGCCAGACTTTGGGGGCGTGGAGGGGAAGGGACTGACCCTTTCCCATTGTCCTCCTCTCACTTGGGGACATTCATTTGGAACAAGAAAAACCACACCCACGTTCCATGCTCACGACTAACACAGATTACAATATTTCACAGTATAGGGAGGTAGCGAAAGTGTGTTTGGGATGGATTTAAGCGTAGATGGAAGAATGACCGAAAAACATCAGTGTCAACTGCCTCTGCATATTAAATGATCTTTAATTTCTGAAAGGGGGAAGTGCCTCCTTCAAAAAGAAAAACCCAAAACCAATGACCACACATTCCAAACATTTATGAGAAAGTGGTGTGCGCATATGTGTTTAACCACAGTTTAACCATCCCACTGTGAGCACACCAGGATGGTTAAAATAGCAGCTTCCACCCTGCCACCACTTCAAGCCACATATTAAAAAGGTGAAGTCCCACACACTTACTTGGGAGTAAGCCCCTTTGAATTTGGGCAACCTGCCTTGAGAAAACTTGCCCAGGATTGGACCATGGGTGGATCCTTACCTTGTAGCCTAAAAAGGGGAAGGGGGAGTTCCCACCAAAAAACAAAACAAAACAAAACCACCCAATTTTGTGAATAAGGGCGGGTTTAATACCACTCCAATCTAAATTCACCCTGGGACACACAAAGTGGCAGTGACGCCCTCCCATCCTCCTAGTCACACATCCTGGGGTGTGAAGCAAGCCTCTGAATTTACCAAGTAAAAATGCACCCAGATCAAGCGGGTCCTAACACCTAGCTCAAAGGAGGGGAAGCTTCCACAGACACAAAATCTGACTAGAGACTGCATCCAGCTCACCTTCTGAGATAGGGGAGGGGGAGGAGGAGACACTTATATTTGGGGTGGGGGTGTTGGGAGAGGTGGGAAGTCAGGGAAATTTACACGCCCCAAAGTTGGAAGGAGGGGGGGGGATGGAAGACTCTCTCACCCCCTTCCTCCACTGTCCCTGCTTCCCTCATGGGGACTTTCAGGGGCCCCTCATGACCCACCCCAACCCCTCCAAGTGAACACGTATCCCCCCACCAGGGCTCCAAATCTTCCTCCTCCCTCTCTCCCCACCCGAAGCCCCTTCTAACTCAGGGCAGTCCAAAGGGGGAAGAGAGACAGAGAGAGGGGGGCGATGGGGGGGCAGAGCTGAGGACCTTGGCAGTTGCTCAAGGTGGGGGGGGGGAGCCCGTGTGTGAGGGAAGGGAGTGGGTGTGGGGGGTGGGGGAAACCGATGGGAGGCTCCCCAGCCCCATCCCGAAACGGACGGGAAGAGAGACAGCCCAATTCACTCACCCCTCCGCACCAGCTCCTTACAGCGGCCAGGGCTCCCACTCGGGCTCAGCCTCCCCTGCATCACTTCCGGGGGGCGGTGTCCGTTTGGGAGTCAGCTGGCGACGCGCTGACGCAGGGCGGCGCCCGCGCCGACGTGCCTGACGCCGCACGCCGTGAGGGCAAGACTCCCCTGCTCCTCCCCCCCCCCCGTCGTCGTCCTCCTCCTGCTTCTGAGGTAAGTAAGGGAGGAAAGCGGCGTCGGGTGAAACTATGCTAGGCGGGACGGTGGGGAAGAGAAGGGCGTTGCCTGCCTCAGGTAAGGGAAGGTTGGAGTGCTCACGGGGGGTGGGCGTGTCACGGGGGAGGCCGAGGGAAGCGTTTTGAAATGAGGTGTTGGTTGTGGGTGTGGCCTTCCGCACTCGCCACCCCCCGCCCCCTTCGTATGTTGGTACAGCCCAGATGGTTTCTCGGGCTCCCTAGAGCGCTTGAGTTGTTCCTGCCCTCTCCTCTAGAGGGCGCCAAAGCGCCTTGGCCTGGCGACAAAATGGCGTCGCCAATGTCAACCAAGAGAGGAAGAACCTGACCCCCTAAATGCACCCCTTTATAACGCCTTGGCGCCTCAGTTGGGCCTCTTGGCAGTCAGTCACACCAACTGCCATCTCCTCCCAGCGCTGTGCCATTGCTCCCCTGCTGAAGCTGCCATGACAACCTCATTTTCAGGGGGTGGGGCTTGCAGAAGCTCAAAGGCGGGGCCTTGAAAACCATGGGGCGGAGCCTGATGGAGCTTAGTTGTGATTGGGAGTTGATAGGATGCTGCTTGAGACCGTGTCAGTCCATTGGGAGTATAGTGCCCTAGGGTGAACCCCTAGCACATTGTCCACCACCATTCCTGAAAAGATGCAGATTTGCATTGTATTCATAGCTGTCAGCGTTACCTTTTTTGCGGGAAATTCCCTTATCTCAGTGCCAATGCTTCCCACTGCTATCCCAAATTGTTAGATATCCCGTAGACTGTCCCCGGGACAGGTGATGCTGCTGATCCCTTATTTTCAAATCTGAAAGTGGACAGCTATGAATGCATTTCTGTATTCTAATTTTTATTTATTATTTAATATGATTCATATGCCATTGGGAGTTCCCATCAGAAAAGGTAAGGGCTCTGCTCCACCCCGCCACTGTACCCTGAAACTCAGGCTTTCCATGTAACATGCAGGTGAAGTCTACACTATATATGTAAAGCACAGTTACACCACTTATAACAGTTACAGATAGGTAGCCGTGTTGGTCTGCCATAGTAAAAATAAAAAAATTCCTTCCAGTAGCACCTTAAAGACCAACTAAGTTAGTTCTTGGTATGAGCTTTCGTGTGCATGCACGAAAAGAAGAAGTGTGCATGCACACGAAAGCTCATACCAAGAACTAACTTAGCTGGTCTTTAAGGTGCTACTGGAAGGAATTTTTTTATTTTGACCACTTATAACAGTTACAGCTTTTCCCCAGTCATGGGAAATGTAGTTTGTTAAAAGTGATCGGGATTGCACCTCTGTGAGGTCAGCACCCTTTGCAAACTACACTTCCCGGAATGCTTTGGGAGTAGCCATTTTGAATGGATGCCGGGTTAGTTTCTGTTGCCCCATGACACCATCTCGTGTTCAACACCACCACCCATAAGTCATAGGTAGATAGGGCGTTAGCCACGAATGGGGGAACTTTGGAGTCTCCAGCTGTTGCTGGGAGCCAACAGCTTTCACCCCCAACCATTGGGCATGCTGGCTGGGACTCTTTTGAGTTGGATTCCAACATCTGTTGGATTCCAACATCACAGTTGCCCCACCGATGGTGTTAGCTGATGGGAAAGTTAAATCAAATTATATTCAAGCCAGCAGTTAAAACATCAGTGACAACTGAGCAAAACTGAAGCCCGCAAAAGAAACCCAGGAACCCACGAACGTAAGGGAAGCCTTTGTTTTAAAATGTGAGCCTACCCTTGAAAGCAATAAGTGAAACTGAAATAAGGAGAGGAGCAAGAGAAGCACTTGATGTGTATATGTGGCTCTCCAACTGCAACTCAGAAACCCTCAGCATTACTGGCGTGTCTCCTGAATGGGCTCAGTTGATCTGAGTCAAAGCAATGGGAGGTAGGAAGGAACTGGTCATATCATGGGCAAGCGTAATTTGTGGGGAATAATTAGTTTCATTAATATTTAGATCCATTGTTTTATTTTGGCCTTGGCCCAGTACTTGATAATTTCTATTATTTTCTGAGTGCTTAGTCACCTTTGCCCAAATGCCAAAAATGAATAAGAAGTGCAAATCCATTATTTTGCTCCGGATTTGGGTTGTATATTTTTGGATGCCTCATTCTTATAATGAGTGCAGAGATAGCTGAGAATGTCATTTGTCGTGCTAAAGAAAAAATAAATAAAAGAAGAGTTCCAGGAAAATACTTTATACATGCTGCTGAGACTTATAAGGTGAAATTAAATTGCTGGGCTACAGCGCTGACCGAATTCTACATGTATTGATGTTTTGGGAGAATTTCCTAGGAGGTGGGAAACAGTTGTCTGATTGCATTTTTAAAAATGGAATAAGGCAAATCTTGTCCCATTAGTCTTCATCAGAACATTTTTTTAAAATTTATATAACAAAATTTATATAATTGATTGCAGTAGAACCTCAAAGCAGTTTACATACAGAACAAAATACTAAAATTATCATTAAATACAATTAAAAGTGGGTATCAAAGACATTCAAAAGCAGCTGCAAGCTAAAAAAAAAAAAGGGTAAAAAAACCGATTTCTGTATGTCGATAAGCTTGCCTAAACAAAGATGTTTTAAGGCGAGGCGGCACTGAGAAGAGTCCAGCAAAGGCATTTGCTTGATGTTAACAGGCAAGGAATTCCCAAATATAGGAGCTGCCACAGTAAAAGTTTCATTTCTTATGAGTGCGGAACAAATATTATGTGGCACCTCTAGCAGTGCCAATTCCGCAGATCGAAGCGGCCGAGTGAGCATACTGAGTGGGTAAGGCGACCCCACAAGTGCAAAGTATAAGAGGCTGAGGAGTTCTAAACTTTTTTTTTAAATTATGTCACCAAATAGGAGAGAGAATAACGTTTGAAAAAAACAAGGAAATGTGCCTATGATCCTTCTCTCTCTCAATTCCACCCCATGGTTGGTAACGTTACTATCCAAATTGCCTTTGGTTTCAGGTCATCCGTGTGCATTTTTTCCTGACAGAGCAGATCTTGGATGTATTCGAAGCAATGAAAGGATTTCTCTAGAAAAGAGCTTGAGTCAGTGTTTTCCTTCTGCAACTAGGAAATGCAGTGAAGGGCAGGTAGAAGTCCTTGCAAGATCATTGGCGGCTCCTGAGCAGGTCCATCTCTTGCTCCTCTGAACCGCCCAGTGCTAATAATTGCTGCTTTTTATATTTATTTTTTAACGATGGGTCTAGTTCAGTATCCAGCTTCTGACTATGGCCAACCAGACTGTTTCTAAAAGATTGGCTATTTTGTTTATTGAAAACCACCCCCTCTCTACTGTTCAGGGAGAAAAAAAGACTCCCCAAGTGAGGACTTGAACCCAGGTTCTCCAGCCATAGCCTAATACATTCACCACTACATTGAGTTTCAGAATCACAGCTGCCAATGCACAGGAACGAATCAGGGACCTTTAGCTATTGGCTGCATTCACATCTAATAGTAAGCCATAAACCAGAGATGGGGAGCCTCAGGCCCGTGAGGCAAATGTGGTCCTCCAGGAATCAACCCCACATGACAAGAAGGGCTGCAACCCATTGGTAGAGGATCTTCTCTGCGTATCGAAGATCCCAGGTTCAGTTCTCAGCATCACTCAGTAGGGCTGGGAGAGAACCCTCTCTGTAACCTTGGAATGCCGCTGCCAGTCTGCGCCAACACTGCTGAGCTAGGTGGAACCAAGACTCAGTTTAAGGCAGCTTCCTAAAATACCCAACTTCACACAAAAGATCAGAGCAGTGCCTTGCTAACCGGCTTGCAACCACTTCAGCAGCTGCAGCCCTAATCCCGTTCCCCTTTTGCTCAAATCCCAGCGCACTAGTCGAAACAGAAGCTTGCCCAAGTATCTTGCACAAAGAGGGGGGCGTTTGAAATGCCCACCTGCTCCTGGCATCGTTAAACCAGATGAGCTGTTGTCGCAGGGGGGGGGGATGAATCCTGTTCATGCCAAACGACTTGATAGTTTAATGCGTAACTGTGCACTGGAAAGAAGGTGATCTTCTCAGCCAAGCAAAGAATCCTCCTTCGTTCCCCTTCTCTTCAATGTCATGGGGGGCGAAGCATGCCAGCTGTTCATTCTTCCTACTAGGAAATCTGCTGAATGTCCACCACAGCGGCAGGCCTGTTGGCTTTCTTCGCTCGTGTTTTACCCCAGGGTTGAATTTGACCCACTGACTTTTCTGTTGTTGCTGCAGCTTAAATGTGCAGAGCCGTGAATGATGATCTGTCACCGCTCCCAGCTGCGGAGCAATTGTGGGCCATCACTTCAGCTAAGTGTTATAATTTAGCTCTTAAGACAGCGAAATGGGGACTCCCGACACCGGCCGTTCTTGGAAAGGCGCCCGAGAGTGGCGTTAAGCAGGCGTCGAGAACAAAGGCCAGAACGTCCCCTGCTGATGTGATTCCTCCGCAGGAAGGTAGAACAGTTGCTTTGTATCCAGAAGGTCCCAGGTTCAACCCCCAACATCTCCATATGGGGCTGGACGAAAAACCAAAGGTTCTCCAGATCTGGCCTGCACTTGGTGAGAACAGTGCTAAACTAGATGAGCCAATGAGTCTGATTCAGTATAAGCCAGCCTCCTGTGTTCCTGTGCACACATGGATGAGTGGTATTGAGAGGCAGACAGCGCGAGACCTCCTACCCCCAGAGGGATCTTAGAAATGGGTTTCCTTTCTGAAGCTTTCTGAGCTCAAATTAGGAAGCTGCTGTGCCTTTAGTGTACAGTTGTGGGGAACTGTCAGCCTTCCAGATTTTCCTGAACTCCAAATCCCATCAGCCATCAAGCACGGCTCAAGGCCAGGGATCATGGGAGTTATAGTTCAGCAAGATCTGGAGGACCAAAGGTCTGCACACCTGAGCATTGCTGAGCATTTTTGTGCAGCAGGGATGGGGGCCCTGTGGCTCTCCAAATGAAGGAGCTGCCTATGTCGAGCCTGGAATGAGGAGACAGAGAGGAGATCTGATAGCCATCTTCAGATATCTCAAGGGCTGTCCCATGGAAGATGAAGCAAGCTTGTTTCCTCCTGCTCTGTAAGGGAGGATTCAAACCAGTGGATTCAAGTTACAAGAAAGGAGATTCCGACTAAACATAAGGAAGACCTTTCTGAGAGTAAGAGCTGCTCAGCAGTGGAACGGTCTCCCTTGGAAGGTTGTGGACTCTCCTTCCTTGGAGGTTGGCTGGCCGTATGCCATGGATGCTTTAGCTGAGATTCCTGCATTGCAGGTGGTTGGACTAGATGGCGCTTGGGGTCTCTTCCAACTCTACAATTCTATGTTTATATGATTCAAAGGTTGTTGGACTCCAACTGCCATTAGCCCCAACAATTTTGGCCAATGGACAGGGAGGACGAGAGTGGTAACTCAACATCATGTGGAGGGGCCACAGGTTCCCCAGATGTTGCTACAACTTGCATCATCCCTGGCCACTAGCCATGCTTACTGGGGCTGATGGGAGTTGCAGTTCAGCAATATCTGGAGGGCCAGAGGTTACCCATCCTTGTTCCAGAGTGCTGAACAGTGGCCAAGTGCCCAGTCCAGCTCCAAAACAGAAAACGTCGTATTCACGGTGATGCTGTGGTCCCTTCATTGGAGGAGAGGTTTAAATCTGGTTTGCCCAATAACTGCACCAGCCAAATCCAGTCCCCTAATCCCCTGTTGTGGGACAGGCAATCTGGCTTGGCCGGTTTCTGAGCTGTTCTGAAAGACCACCATTTTCCTTCAGTCTCCCAAAGCCTAGTTAAACATTTGCCATCTGTTCCTTGAGAAATGACAATAGGTCGCCTTTGCTAAGAACAGTTAAGAAAGGGAGTATTGTGCCCATCTTGTTGAGAATCGCTGTCTGGATTCACAGACAACGAAAACTTAGTCTTGAGTTCACAGAAACCTCCGGCATTAAAAGACCAGAAACCCCGAACAACAGACAAGCTTCTGTTCTGAGACCTAGGTTGGATCTGCATTCATCGTCCTTGAGTCAAATGTGTTCGTGTTTTAAATGGATCACTGGCTTGGATCCAACATGCCCTTTGACATACCCTCAAATATTTCTCCGACAAAAATATGGACGTCCTAATTTTACTATTTATACCTCACCCATCTGACTGGGTTGTCCCAGCCACTCTGGGCAGCTTCCAACATATATAAAAACATAATAAAACATTAAATATTAAAAAAAACTTCCCTATACAGGGCTGCCTTCAGATGGCTCAGGGATCTGATAATTCCATAGCTTCCCAACATTTCTTTACTGAAAATAGAGATGTCCTAAGGAAAAACAGGACATTCCGGTGTGAAATCAGAAACCGTGGCGGCGTCTGTAAATCCAGGACTGTTGCTGGAAAATAGGGACACTTGGAGGGTCTGGGATTCCCACCTCCTTCCCCCAAGTTGGTACACGGAAAGTAAATGTTCTCTGTCATTGGCAGATGATAGTAGTTTTCTGTCTTTTCTGGTTCTTTGTGTTCAGCTAAGAGCCATTAAAATATTTGAAAACTAATTAAGGAGTATGTGAAAATGTCCCATCTGTTTGGAGGCCTCCTCCCACCCCCACAAGCATAAATGTTGGTGGGTCTGTTCCCTGTTTCTCTAGATGACGCCCGTCACCCGTCAAGAAGTTCTTGGCCTTTATCGCAAGATATTTCGCATTGCCAGAAAATGGCAATCGGCATCCGGCCAGATGGAAGAGACCATCAAAGAAAAACAGTACATTATAAATGAAGCAAAAACGTTATTCCTAAAGAATAAAAATGTGAGTGTTTGTCTTGCTGAATATTTATGGGTTTTGAGTTGGCATCGAAGATGGCAGGAGGACTGGCTTCTTCCCGCTCTGTCCCAGCTGACAGGGCAAATGTTCTTTGTATGCAGATGGTTGCTTCTTTTTAGACCAGACTGTGATCATCATCGGGTTTCCCCATGGAAGAAACAAATCCAGGATCTATTATGAAACTAATGAAGCTTAAGCTTCAGGGTCCCTAATCTTGGAGGGGATGCAGAAGCAACTGTAGTAAAAAATTTGGGGTCTATTAGACCCAATTTGAGTTGCAACCCCAAAGCAGTCCCAAAGTCAGCAGCACAGATGTTGTAAAGGTGTGGTGATCTGTGATCTGTTAAGATAGCAGTGGTTACCCAGATCTTGTTATCACTGGTGAAGGGGCTCCCATGACAGTTCAAGCTTCAGGGGGCCCCAAATGAGCAAATCATAGGTTGGGGTAGGGTAACTTTTTCAGCCCAAGGGCCACATTTCCTTCTTGGCAGCCTCCCAGGGGCCACATGCTGCTGGTGGGTGGGGCCATATGCAGAAGGGGGCAGAGTACATAGCTGTCAACTTTTCCCTTTTCTTGCGAGGAATCCTATTCGGAATAAGGGAATTTCCCTTTAAAAAAGGGAAACATTGACAGCTATGGCAGAGTAACAAATGTGAATCTCACCTTTGTAGAATAAGCTAGTTTCTGCACCGGCTCAGACATCCCTCTGTTCCTTCCATCCAGATGTAAATCCTACTGAGGTGGCGTACAAAAAAAACTCTGACCTGTTGTTGTTTTTAAACAACAGCAACAAAAACCACATACCCACCCACAACAATACCAGCATTTGAAAAGCAATCAGGATCCTTCCCACAGAGCAGTTCCTGGTTAAATGGCCTTAGCACAGGGCACAACCCAGTTGTAGGTCCTGAAGGACCAGCTGAAGATCAGTGTGGTGAAATACCACCGCAATGGGCTGTAATCTGATGCAACTGTGTCGAATCGTAGAGTTGTAAGGGACCCCGAGGGACATCTAGTCCAACCCCCCCGCAATGCAGGAAATCTCAACACTGTCCTCCATCCAATTTGAAACCCTGTCAATTTGAAATCTCATCCAGTTTGAAACCAGACCAGACCCTGCTTTTCTTTGCAAACCTGCTAGCAGTTTTATTGCTGCACAAAGACAAAAGCCTGTGGTTTTTAGCCCCCTAAGAGTTCAGTAGCCTGCGTTTTCATGTTGGCTGTAGAGGTGGGAGAGGCTAGTCCAGACAGGGAGCCTCTTAGCAGGCTAGTTACAAAAAATGCCTTCTGCCAGGCAGGCTGGCTAAACAGGGGGTTCCATCCCTGCTCCCTTGGATTTCCATCTGTGGAGGAAGAGGCTTTCATTTCTTCAGATGCTGCTACAACTCTGATCAGCCCCAGCAAGCACGGCCGATTCAGCCATGTTCAGCAATGTCTGGAAGGCCAAAGTTACCCCACACCAGCTCTGTGCATAGCAGAGCAAGAGGTGGACTGTAGTGACCCATTCTTCCTTTGCCAGCCTGCTCATTCACTTGCATGGAATTCCTGTTCGCCTATGACTACCAGGCGAAGGCTCAAATGTAAAGCATGCGAGTTCTGTTTTAAGAATTCCTCCTTTGGAATGTTTGGGAGACAAAAAACCCCGTGGCTTTGCTTTCCTGAACTGTGAGCGATATATATTTTTATCAAAAGTAGACCTACAATTTAATTAAAAGACAGCGCAGTCCAAACGGGTAGGCGCGAAAAGAGCTCAAATTAGACACTCCGTGGGAGAACAAAGAGCTGCTCTGAGTTAAATTTGGAATCAATCAAAGGGCTGCTCAGAACCCAATCCAGAGAAGAGATATGGGTACCTCACATTTAAGAACGCTCTTTGATCCCATTGATTTCAATGGCACTTAGGCACACAAATTTCCTTCCGAGTGTGCTGTGTGGCCTTGATCAGCAGCGGACGTTGAACGATGCTAAAATTTGGCACCCCAACCTCTCCTGATCCGTTCTGCAGCATTGTTTCGGCACCCCCTGCAGGCCGACGCCCAGTGCTACCGCAGCGGTCCTGCTAGTCTAAAACCGCCTCTGCCTTGATACTTGGCCCAGTGGAGGCTGGTCTGTTAAGGTGAATGGGGCATTGCCCCACCAACCCTAGCCTCAACCTCAGATTCTATTTTTTAATAAATAGAATCAATAGAATGTCCTTGCCTGGGCTAGTGGGAGAGGGAGGGGGGAACCCTGCAAGGTGATTTTTGAGATGGCTAATTTCTACATGGATTCACAGCTTTCTATTTTGATTTCTGTTCTGTCTTATGTTGTTTGAGAAGTTAACAGATCCGAAGCTGATTAAACAATGTATAGACGAATGCACAGCGAGGATAGAAATAGGACTTCACTATCACATCCCGTATCCAAGGCCTGTAAGTAGAAATCCACCTGATGTGAATATCTTGGCCCCATTACTCCATAGAATTCCACATGTTCTAGACAGAAGCTACTGAATCATCCCATTTGCTTCTCCAGGAACAATCCTACAATTACTGCTAAGCACGTGAGTCAGATTGAATCAGGAGTATATCTTCAAAGATGTCTCCCACATCTGCAAGAATCATTAAAATGATGTCTTTTAGTAACACAAGTTGCTTGGAGAATCTGGATGTTGGCTTGATATTTAATTACCATGTAGCACCGATTCTCAAATTTTTAGACTTCAAATGATATTAATTATCAGCCCACAGACAGTCACAAAGACAGTTCCTCTGTCAGCATTCGGTTCTTTTTGCAAGTGGGGGTCCAGTATGGCAGTAATCCATTTGTTTCCCCCCTGCCCATACAGTGTTTACCATGATTTTACTCCCCAGATCTCAGAACCTAGGCTGAATTGATAAACCACATTTTTGACATCGGCTGGGAAATCAGAGACCACAGCCAGAAATTGGATTGCAAACCCTCATTTGGCAGAATGTTTGAATTGACAAACCATGATTACATCCATTGTTGTGCTTCCAGAGGCCATTGGCTCAGAGACATGAGCACGGAGCGAACAGAAAACAAAAGCAGACCCACAGCTCTAAATTATGGTTTGCCTGTACCTTTGGAAGCTCACTTCATGGTTTGGGTTCTGAACGGTGGTCAGTGGAAACCATGGTTCAGCACAATATCTGAATTGAACCTCTGGTCTTATTTCAGTGTAACAGTAAATGGTGAAAATACTAATCTTGGTCAGTTGGTTCCTTCTCACCCTTTCTGGAGCAAGGGGTGGGAAAGGAACCCTGGTTTAGCATTAAATCTGAAGGAGATATACTGGTTTGTTTGCTCCCAAAGCCAAAGTTAGCTTACTTACTGATCATGATTTCTTAGAGCAAAATCACTAATGATCTCTGGTTTGGAAACCAAACTGTTTCCTCCACACACTAGGAAGGAGGAGATAAATGGTCCAGAAATGCATGTCCATGGTAAACATTAGCTATGGTTCAACCTAAGGTGTGAAAAGATGGACCATGGCATGTCTTTGTGGGGACAGAAACTGGGATGTGACTCCACTTCTTCCAGGCCCACATGCAACACCCCCTTCATTGGGCTATGGCAGGGGGGTGGAACTGGTTGCATGTGTGTCTGTTTTCTGATTTTTTGCAGTTTCCAAACGTTTGGGTTTTTTAAAAAAAATTTCTCCTTGCTTCTCATAGACTCATCTGCCTCCCATGGGTCTCGCCCAGCAGCCCGGCCGTACTTTTCGACATCAAGAGAAGCTGAGGAAGCTTTCCAAGCCAATCTACTTGAAATCCCACGATGAAATTTCATAATCAAGACTGTTGCCTGTGTCATCCCGGACTGCTTGGCAGATTCCTTTCATGCATAAATGAAACTGGTGTGGTTTGCACTTGCTGACATCGCCCTCAAGGCCAGGGGCCCACTTGATCCTGAGAAGGCGATGAGTAAGGATACAATCAAATGGTCTTGTATTTATTAAGAGTCAGCAGATGACTCACCAATAAAAGCCAGATGATTTATGATAGGAAAGGCAAAGCGTGATGTGTCTTGCATTGTAGAAGGATATAGCACCATGCAGAAAGGGTCAATAATCTTCTGAAACCTAAAATATTGTTTTTCAAAGACTACAGCAGCATGGGGTGGCAAGTAGAAAACACCTCTAGGAGACAACAGAATGGTCTGGTATGGGCAATATTTTCCCCGGCCTTTTTGCACATGGCTGAGGAGTGAGATTGTGCCTTCCATTCCTACCCACTGGCGGCCCTAGTCTCTCTCTACATCCTCATGCAGAGCCATAACTTGTGCATAAAATCCAACGCATGGAGGCCTAGCCAGTGAGAGATCCTGGCATGTTTCATGTGCGCCTATTGGGAAGTAGATGTCAGCCCACAAGCACTCATTCAGCATGTTACCCACCCAACTCATTTTAAGGCTCTTGTGCCTTTGATGAAGCACTCGGGCGGCTACTGTGCCCTATGTTTGAAAAAGGACAGGGTTGAAAAACATCAGCAAAGACAGAAAATAACCCTCTGGCAAGATGCCTGAAATAGCCCTCCAATTTAGACCAGGGTGGGAAACCTTTGACCCTACAATATTTGAGGGAACCACAACTCCCATCACTCCTGATCATTGACCTTGCTGGCTGGAGCTGATGGGAGTTGGGAGTCCAACAACTTCTTGAGGACCACATGTTCCCCATCCCCGGTTTAGGCCTGCCTTTCAATGGATAACACTGTAATTTTAAAGCAGGGATACAGATCCTGTGGCCCTCCAAATGTTGTTGGACTCCAGCTCCCATCAGGCCCAGCCAGCATAGTTGATGGTCAGGGATTATGGGAGTTGTAATCTAACAACATCTGGAAGACCACAGATTCCCTTGTTTTATAGCTGAAGGTCTAATCTAGATTTGCGTGTGGGTCAAAATCTGGCCTGCTATTAAGAACATACTGTTCCATGTCAGGAGATGGTACTGGCCAATTGTTAACAAACAGAACTCCAGACAAAGCATGGAATGATCCACCTAAGGTTAGCAGGATAGTGGTGTCTCTTGCTGCCATAGGAATAACGCAGGTCAGCCTGAGCTGTTTCATTTGAATGGGGTGATGCGGTGAACAGCAGCTTATGAACGCTTCTTCAAGTGTTTTGTGTTCTTGGTAGCAACTTGTGTCAACAGGGTATGACTCAAGTAAGAAACCTTTTTCTTGCAAATGACTTGAGAGCACAACTTTTATCCCATCAGAGAATTCTACAAGGTAGAAATGCAAAGTCCTCCTCTTTTATCTCTGTTAAGGCTGAATTGTTTCTTGTGTGGTATTTGTGGAAACGTCATTGTAAGAGGCCTGAGTTACTCTTCCCCAGAATGTGTAGCTTCAGTCATTGCACACGTCCTCTAAAATGTGTCCAGCCCATTCACTGCTTGAGATATATGTTGTCCATTAACCACAAACAACTGTGCAGAGGGTTTTTCCCCCTTTGAATATCCATCTTTTGAATTCTGGGCTTAAAGGAACTAAAAGCTTGAATATCCAAAGTATATGACTAAGGCAAGTGAGCTGGTGCAATGAGGTATTGCGTGGCCTAATTAGCTGAGTCAATATTACTATCTGGTTATGGCAAAAGCTCAGGGGTAGAACACCCAGTTCTGCAAGCAGCTCACTAGATGGCCCCAGGCAATCAGAAAAGGGTCTCTCTTCAACATTCATGAATTAAACAGCATCCAAACCAGCTGACTCTTGGGAAAATGCAACTTGGTTTTAAAAAAGAGCAACAACAAAACCGAGCCCCAACAATATACACCTTTTCAGCTTTTGAAATTTGATCAGGGCGTCTTGAAATTGCTGCCCTTTGAAAACCTGAAGTTATTACACCTACAATCCCCTTTCAAAGCATTTTGCGCTTCTTTGAGAAAAGACTCTGCATAAGCAGAAAACAGTTTCACGGAGTTAATTAAAGCTTCCACAGGAGAAGGCTGGAAGGTACAGCCCAGCAGAAAGTGCGTGCCTAAAAAGAGGAGCTGCTGCTGCAGGCTTCCCCCCCCCCCCTCAGAGGGGCAAGGCTGGTTTCCCCACACTGTCTGTCTTGTGGACACTTCAAGTCCCTTCTTTATGTTTTTCCCCATGAGTAAGGGCTACAGCATTTGGGGCATTTTAGCTCATCAAAAAAACAAGGACATAATAGAAGGGATACAATTATGCACCATGACGAGAAAATGGACACGGACAAACCTTTCTTCCCCCTCATAATACTAGAGCCAAGGAATCGGCCAATGAAACCGAATGGTTGACAATGCAGTGTCTTCCATAGTTCATCTGTGCACAATAGGCTATTGGCACAACAGCGCCCTCCCCACTTGTGATTCTCAGCAGCTGGCACTGAGTGGCCTCTGGCAGTGTGGAGCAGAACACAGCCATCATGGCTAGCAGCCATTGATTGCCTTATCCATCAAATCCGTCAGCCTTTGTTTTTAGGCAAGTCCATATGTCCTCCGATATTTGGGGAACACCATTGATCACCATAGCTTTGCATGCAGAAGGTTCCCAGGATCAATCTCCAGCAGAAGGTGATAATTTGAGGAGCTGCTGCCTTTCAGAGTAGTAGAAACAAAATTTAAAAATTCCTTCCAGTAGCACCTTAGAGACCAACTAAGTTTATTACTGGCATGAGCTTTCGTGTGCATGCACACTTCTTCAGAGTAGGTAACTGCGTTAGGCAGAGATATACTCTAACCTGGTCAAAGGCAGCCTTCCTATAGAATTGGCAAACCAAGCAGGCCACATTCCAAGTTTTTCAACCTTGGCACAAGACAATTTCCCTGGAAGCAGATGCTCTGCCATGTGTCTTTCCATCCTTCTGCATGTCTTCCTTGCTGCTCGAGATACAATTATTCAGACATGCAGCCTATGTGTCATATTTGACTCATCCTCTTCTTTCTTCTACATCCAATCCAGTCATTTCTTCCTGTCCAACTGACTACAATAATAGCTTTCCCCCTTTGAAGTTGTTCCTTATCTATCCTACTGCTTTCTATGCTGCTGTGGGTGTCTGTCCCATACTAAATAAATGAAAAGGGGTGTGTGTGTGTGTGTGTGTGTGTGTGTGTGTGTGTGTGCTGACTAATCAAACAGCAACATAAAGGGGGAGGGGAGCAATAAATAAATAAAAACCAAAGGTGGCAGATTTAAATAAACTTTGTGATGCCCAAAAATCTGTGTTCCCCTCACAGAGCTGCAAGCTCCAGAGTTCTCTATGAAGAGGAACTAACCACTCTTAGCACCCTTAATAACTCCAGTGCCCAGGATTTTAGAGGGGGAAGTCATGACTGTGTAAATAGGTATGATACTGCTTTAAATGTGTGGTGCAGATGGGGCCTAAAACCACAAGATTAACATCTGAGGCAGAGAGGGGAAGGCAGAGGGCAAGGAAGACGTTACATAGGAATGGATGGATTATGAAATCACAGAATCAAAGAATCATAGAGCTAGAATGGAAGAGAGGGTCATCTAGTTCAACGTCCTGCAATGCAGGGGCTCAAACCCATGACCCTGACCTGAAAATGAAAGCCATGGTAGGACCTGGGGAAAGCCAGAAGCGAAGTTGAATGAAATGCCAAGGCAAAGAGTTCAGTGAGAGATCTGGCAGTGGTGCCTTTCACTTCCTCTTTCTGGCAGCACCCTCCTGAGTCACCCTGAGAGCAAATGGGTTGCTGTGAGTGTGGCTGTTAGAACAGGGGAAAGGAAGGGCCCACTTCTCAATCCTCAATACAAAATGGCTCGACCCAAGAGAGAAAGCAAACTGAGAACAAAGCAGAGAGGACCTCCAGACCATTGCTAGTTTTGGGTGAGATTCAGCCACATCCCAGCAAATCCTGGTTGTGCAGTCAAAGGCGATTGGGAGGCCTTGCACAACAAACCCACTCCCCCCAAAAAAGAATGGACTTTTTTACAATAAGAGATGAGAAAGTGCCCTGGAAAGTGTGGGATAATGCTGGCTTGAAGCAATATTGCTCACATGCACAGCATACATTTAAAGCACATGGCCTCCTTCAAAGGACCTAGAG
Organism: Podarcis vaucheri; assembly: GCF_965113315.1. NCBI lineage: Eukaryota > Metazoa > Chordata > Lepidosauria > Squamata > Lacertidae > Podarcis > Podarcis vaucheri. The sequence goes on from NC_138752.1 coordinate 42,015,051, forward strand.
AACTGTAGTTTACCTCTCATAGCACTACAATTCCCAGGACCCTTAACAAACTACATATCTGTCTGTGAGATTGTCTTACCCCATACAGGCCCTCTCGGACTGCTTTGATCTGTGGAACTGGCACAGATGTTCTGCATCTGTAGGAAACTGATCTTTTAATGTGGTGGCCCATACACTTTGGAACTCCTTGCCATTGATATCCTGCTGGCAGCTTCAGTGCACTCTTTTTGGTACCTACTTAAAGCATTCTTGTTTAGACAAGCCTACTTCTCTATCTGAAATACTGATGTGTTTTTAGTTCACTGCTGGTTTCAATTTTCTGAATGTTCTAAATTGTTTTTACTGATAATTTTATTGTTGTATTCTTTTTTAAAACCCCTTTGAGGGTGGTTGTTTGTTTTTAGAATCAGGCAGCAAATAAACTTTATGAAATACATGCATGCAAACATAAATATATGGTGTAGATGCAGCTGCTGTCTAACCTCCTTGGAAACAAATCAGGATGAATGTGCAATAAAACAAGTTGCTCAAACCTTAAGTTTTCTTTATTTTCAATGGGGCGATGGTTGTAGCCAGAGACTTCTTTCTTTTCAAAGGGGCGATGGTTGTAGCCGTGCTTTTTCATCAGAAAGCACAGGCATATGACACCTACCATTTAGTCGTCGAGCTGGCAAAGCGCAGCTACGCCCCTATTGATCCAGTGCTTCTGGGGCAAATCAGAAGGGAGCTCAATGGAGAGCACGTAATTGGTGGAGTGGCCAGTGGTGGACAGGGTGCCTCTCCTGGCACTGGTTTTGTAGACGGGGCACAGGTAAATCCCTTCGTGCAAAAATTTTGAGCTCTCCCCAGGTTTCAGCCAAATGATGGGCAGGGAGTCGTAGAGGATTTTGGGGAAAGACTCTCCAATCCGCATGGTCTCCCTGTCCCAGCGGGCCCCTTCCAGATAAAGCCCTTTCACGTAGGCTCCATCTTCAGGCAATTGAGCCATACTGTGCTCCTGTGTCATCACCTAAATTGGGTGGGGGAAGGAAGGAAGAGATGGTGTATTAGAACATGGCCTAGGTCTTGCAGAAGGAAGGTTCTATCCAGTGCTAGTTGCTAGCCGTGGCAAGGAATGTCTCCTGCAGATCTGAAGCACTGAAGCAGGACGTGCTGAAACATCACAGCCAATCCTCTGTGACTCAATCTCCCCAAGTATCTACAAGGACTGCCCATCATGCTTTCTTCCCCATCCGACTAGCTCACTATGGGCTTCTTAAACATAAAGAATGGAAGAGAAATATCTACAAATGCTTGCAAAAGCTAGATCCCAACACTGGTCCTCATATTTCTAAATGCTCGTTATGCTTTAGTTCATAATGCTCTCCAGACTTATTACTTTTGAATCTGTACTCTCTGCACAGCTCCCCAAAGACACTTTCTGAGATAGGGTAAGGGTAAATCCCATAGCTCCTCCCCCCCTTTCTCTAACAACATGCCATCAATTATTTAATATTTTACTATTATCTTCTAACACTAAGGGATCAATTAAGTAGGAAAACGGCCTCTGTTGTTTCTGGCCTTTGAATGCTCTGAATGGACTCTGGAGGATGCAGCTTCATAAATCCATGTTTTGTGGAAGGAGGGAAGGCTTTTTTTTTTACTAGCCTCAGTGTTTTACAATGGAGATCAGTGGTACCATCAGAGCAAAGGTGTGTGCCCAGGGCTCCATGTAACAGAATGAGCAGCCCCCCCCCCCCAATGCAGTAGGATGGCCTTTTTGAAGTAAATGATATAATATGCACTGGTATTTAAGGAGAGATGGGTGGATGCAAGTCCATGAACTCTAAAATTACCTAACTATACCACTGGCTGATATGCTTTATTGTTCCCTAGATTCCAGTTCATGCAAATGTCCCAATCTTCAGTAGCCTAACTCTGATCTCTACAGATGGATTGGCTGAGGGCGATGGAAGAAAGACTTTCTCAGTGTCCACCCTCTGAAATTAATGGGCATGACTAACGTAGGTTCATTAATTCCAATGGGTTTGCTCTCAGTAGGGTTTCGTAGGATACAATCCTAGGTTACCAAGTTTCATTTTGCATAGTATACAGGAACTCTTAAACATGGAATGAAATTGTTTTACTTACCTCAAATTCAAATCCAATGTGATCTATTGGGATGGTGTATTTCCTGGCATAGTTCTGTGAAACTCCTGTCAAGAAGGACTGAGTAAAGTAGAAACCGGAAATCCAAAACACAATTGGAGGTCCGTGATTGATCCACTCCTGGGTTTAACATGAATTGGCAAAGCAAATAGTTATTATGTGGCATTAAAAGAAACAACAACTGCATATGGTCAGCTGTAAAGTCTTGAAGGCCAAGAGCTTGGGGTAATGGAATCTCAAAACGTGAGTCTCCACCATTAAACAAATGCAAATCTGTAAAGGTTTACGTCCAAATTTATAAATATTAGGATAAGAAAGTGACACTGCACTTAGCTGAAAACACCAGCATGATCGTTAAGCATATATAAATATAGTTTTAAATATTTAAATTTAACACACTTTTTTGGTGTACGCATCTACTTCTGGGGCTTTTATTAATTAATTTATTGTTGGCAACTGCTGTCTCTCTTTGAAGCTTATCTAATAATTAAGGGTTGTCACCAACTAGTCCTACTCAAGAGCAGACCCATTGAAGTTAATGGACTTCATATTTACATTCACACTTCACATTCAATAGGTCTACTCTGGAGCAGGACTAGCTTTCGATGCAACCCAAGATGTCTTAACAGCGAGAGCTTTTTTAAACCTCTATTGCTGCAACAGTTCTTCTAATCTGTGGCTCTTTCTTAACCACCTAGCTAGCTTTCTACTTCCTGCCTCCATTTACACTGCTTAGATACTACCGAGTTAAGCCATATATAAACTTTTGAAGTAAAACAAGTAAAATTGCATCCTGAGTGAATACTGAGTTCCCCAAACCAGTTCCATATACTTGAGCCATCCCAAGAAATGTCAACAAACCACTAAAAAAACAGAAAAACAATGATTAAATACAAGCAAGCATTGACAGAAATAAAATACACATGAACACACACAGAAATCTTTTAAACCCATACAAATGATTACAGTAAAAACAGCATGGCACCGGCCCTCTCATTAAAAGCAGTCAGTTACCAAAAGCACATTGGAACATGTTATGTACTGAGTTGAATAGGATCCAAACTGAAGCAGTCTGATTGGTCCTAGAACAATAGGATCCAAATTGCAGCAGTCTGATTAGTCCTAGAACAATAGGATTCAGAATGCAGCAGTCTGATTGGTCCTAGAACAATGCAGCAGTATGATTGGTTGGCAGGAACCACCCAATCCTGCTCCAGATAGAAGTGAATCCACAACCTGATTGGCTTACAGTAGAATTCCGGAATTAGCCAATCATGTGCAGCCCATTGTGTAAATATTGTATATAAGCAGATACTGTGAGGGGACATTCATTCATTCCTCCTCACCACTATGAGCTGAATAAAGAGCATGAAATCACTTTGCGACTCTGAGTATATTTCAGAACAAAAAGCTGTTCACCTGCCTGTGGAAGGACAGCGAGAAGGGAGCCAATTTAACTTTTCTAGGGAGGGAGTCCCAAAGTCTGGGAGCAACCACTGAGGAGGCCCTGCATAGGATTGTTATGACTCTGGCCCATTTTGATCTCTCTCAGTTTCTCAAGTCAAATCAAGTCGTTTTATTACAGTCAATGACCAGTATCAAGACAAAAACACCAAATTCCAAAATTTAAAAGCTCAGAACAAAATAAACAATGTAAAATCACTTACACATAAAAAAGCAGTTCTGGCTAGACATTTATTTGTCCAAAAGGAAACCGTGTCAGAAAAGCAACCTCAACAGATAGACAGTTACTCTCAGTATCTCATTTTTCTAGTCTTAAGTCCAACCCCCCACATTTCCACATCACTTTGCAGAGCTTTTTTTTAAAGTGCTCATGAAAATTCATTAGCATTATAGTGCCAATTTCTCCTAATATACACACACTTGCAAGCAATTTTCCCTAATAGAATGAATGCATTTTGGTTTGTTATATTCACTAATATATGCACTTCTATGCACTCTTTACCACAATGCATGCACTTTTGTACACATTACTTGGCGGGGGATCCTCACTGCAACCTTCAGAAAAGGGCAAAATTTGAAGGCTAGCTGTGTTTTGGTTCACATATTGCTTTGGAAAGCACAAATTAGGGAAGTCTGTGTTTAAATGCAAACCAAATTGAACTGTTCATCTCTACTCATGTGTAAATGATCTTGACAACAACACTGAACCATGAGAGCTGAAGCATACCTGAAAGAAGACTAGCCTCATGAGAAGGTCAGACACGTAACTCCCCATAGGCTTCAAGGATGGGTAGGATTTGGCTGCCCACATAGGAGGCACTTTGCCCACAAGCATGCTGTTGAAGACATCCTCGAGTTCGGAAGACATCAGCACTTGGCCTTTGATGGCTTTAAGTAGGTTGACAAGGCTGCTGCGGACAACCTCTGTAAGCCTAGAGGGAGAAGAAATGGTTCTGAATCTGTCCTGAATCTGTTAACCATAGGCTCCCCGGTCAGATGAAATGGAAACCTAGGGTTAACTGGAGGCTTCCACATGACCTTAAGCATGCTGTTAAATGAGGAAAGAGGGCCAGTCCTTTTATTAGGCAGAGTGGATTAGCAAGTGATAGGGGTGAGAGTGACGTTTTGGAGGGTGGAACTCTTTTGTGCAGTAGAGGCCTGCATGCCCTCAGGTGCAGTAGGGGACACTGTCCTGCCACAGTCAACTGCAAGTCCCATCACCTTCTGTATATGGGCAAATATCTGTGATTTCGCTTGATGTCCATTATGCTAACATAAAATATACGTGGAGCTTTCAGGCCTGTGGCTGCTCCATCATTATTTCTATTAATATTGCAGGGTGGAGAAGAAGAAGAAGAGACCCAGAATCCTACCTGTTGAATCTGATAAGTTCTTGCCTAAGAACCGTGTTCATGGACTCCCTGTAAAGTACTGGGTACATTTCCATCACATATTCTAGGTCGAAGTCTTGTGGTAACTTGGACAAGACGTCCTGTGCCAGTTCCTCTACTGTTTCCTAAAATCAGGAAATTGGACATTTTTGAAATGGAATATGCTTGAAAATAGCATTTTTTGTAGCTCTTTAATAACCTGCCATCTTTTTGTATGTTATTCTTCAAATATGTAATTTTTCAAACTCATTCACCCTTTTGAGCTTATTATGCTTTTAGTTGTGCTTAAAAGGTACAGGTAAAGGGACCCCTGACCATTAGGCCCAGTTGTGGCCGACTCTGGGGTTCATCTCGCTTTATTGGCTGAGGGAGCCGGCATACAGCTTCCGGGTCACGTGGCCAGCACGACTAAGCCGCTTCTGCCGAACCAGAGCAGCGCACGGAAACGCCGTTTACCTTCCCACCGGAGCGATACCTATCTATCTACTTGCATTTTGATGTACTTTCAAACTGCTAGGTTGGCAGGAGCAGGGACCGAGCAACGGAAGCTCACCCCATCGTGGGGATTCGAACCGCCAACCTTCTGATCAGCAAGTCCTAGGCTCTGTGGTTTAACCCACAGCGCCACCCTGCTTAGCACGGCACTAAATACAAACACCGTAGTAAGAGCGATGGATGGATGGATGTCAGGTGTCAACGGTCAGGGTAAATAGGTGCATCTTCAGCATATGATAGAAATTCCATAATGAAGCTGCTGGACACATTTCTAAAGGGATGGAATTTCACAGCTTAGGGGATGCCACAAAGAATGCCCTCTCCCAGGCTACCAACACCCCTGAGGGTAGCCAAATAACCAGATGGGCCTCTTCTGCCAACCTTAACATCCAAAAGGGACTGTCAGAATGGAGGTGGTTGTTTAGATATTTGGGGCTTGAAGCACTAGATGAAGCCACTGTGTCATTTTGTTACCTGTGGAGATTTGCCGCCACCACCTGCTTGTCGGGGCAAAGTCAGCAAGACACTATTGAAAAGCAGGTTAGTCTCTTGGTTATCCTTTGTGATATCTGCATTCTCGTGTAGCCCAAATACTCCGGGATGGGTTATAATTGGCAGACTTCTCAAGTAGTCTATGTAGGACTGTAAAGAATATATAATGATATGTGTATTTCAAGAATCATCACCGGCAAGCAGGTTTGCTAGATAAGGAGGTGGTATTGTTCACATTGCCCCCAATTGGTACAGACTGTGATGCCCACATTTTAGAAAAGCATAAGAAAATATCTGCACAACCAGGCTAAAGACCCATCTAGACCAGCATTGGGTTCTTGCAGCAGCCAAACGGATGCCTCTGGGAAGCCCGCAAACAGGACCTGAGCACAACTTGTGATTCCCAGCAACTGGTATTCAGAGGCATTTACTGTTCCTGATAGCGGAGGGAGAAAATGGCCATTGTGGCTAGTAGCCATTGATAGCCTTATTTTCCACAAATCTAACTAATCCACTTTTAAAGCCATCCAGGTTGATGGCCATCAATATTTCGGGGGGGGGGGAGAACTCCACTGTTTTACTATGCGCTGTGTGAAAAAGTACTTCATCTACACTCTCTTACCTGGTATGTCCCGAAGGATGGTACAAAGTATTCCCCCCCTGGGGAAAGCTGATAGTTTTCCAGGACTTCTACGTCTTTGCAATACACAATTGAAAGTAGAGAGAGCAGGAGACGCCTGTCCTTGTCGTCTGTTACCCTCCCACCATAGTTACATTCGCCTAGGAATAGAAACAACACATTAGAATGAAAATGGTAAGATGTTTATGCAGTGTGCAGAGATACCTTCTGTTTAAAAAAAGGAGACCGATAAGACTCTGCTTCACAAGGTGACTGGAGCCCACATACAGCGGGCTCAGGGGGAAATTAGAACCTACAGGTGGGACATCTTTCATAAACAGCCATATGTTAGCTAGCCTTGCATTACTAGGGACGATGGAGTTTTGCCAGAATTGGACTCCCATCATGGATCCCCATATACTTTGGGTGGTATGGTGGAGGGTAGCGGCTATTAGACTGTGGCCCAGATGTAACAGGAAACCATGGTTTTGGGCAAGATTCCAGATTCAATTGCCGTCATATCCTGGTAAGGCTGGGAGAAATCCTTGCCTGTGACAAAGGAAGGTATCGGCCAGTCAGAGCAGACGATACTGAGCTAGATGGACCAACGAACTGACTTTGTATAAAGCAGCATCAGATGAGCTGCAGGATGACTTGCATGCTCCTCTCTCTCCTCTCCTCTTTTCTAGCTGTTTTGCTATGGCCACACTGAGGAATGGGGAAGGGATGTATGCAAGCCTTGGGGGCTCATTTTCATAAATGATAAGCCATGCTTTTAGCTCACTATTGTAATACGTTCACGTTTGTAATGATAAACCATAGTTTAGCTAAATCACGCTAAGCTCATTTTCATGATGCTAAACCAGCATTATGTCTGAATGTAGCCACAATGCCCATACCTGTAAGATATGTGAGAGCTTCAAATGGGGTTTCTTCATATTCATTCAGAAACATCTGAATCTGCCGCATACTGATTCTCAGATCAGATTCATTGAATTCATAAGGAATGTTCCAACCTGTCCAGGTCAGAGTGGGGGGAAAGTGAGTCTGCAACACAGCAAGCTTTGTTCTGCTGATGGCAAACAATAAAATGCCATTCAATGCTAATAGACTAAGCTGAAACAATACTATAGTGAAGCCCAGGCATTTGTCTCAATATTGTATCCAAGAGGGAGATATTTATCTTTAATTAACTTCCCTTATAGTGCAACGATGTGTTCTAGGTCTTACATTAATTTGAGCTGCTAATGTTAAATATTATTTATGTGCCCCTCAGCTGTCATTTGAAAACTGCTGAGCTCAAAACTGAACAGCTGCATTCTGATAGACACAGAAAAGGCACAAGTGCCCCTGGCTAATTTGAATAGAAGCTCCCTATATAGCCATGTAGGAAATCTGAGCAATAGATCCAAGTTTGTAACCACAGAAAAATGTTTACCTTTGTTATTTGGGGTGCCTTTGGCAGCAAAAATGGCCCAGTGGGCAGTGAGTGACATACATGAGGAAATCTTCAATAAAACTAAGCCCCAGCTTAATCGTAGAAAGAGCTATGTATTGATGCAAAACTGAACTGTGGGATCTGGATCACAGACTGACACAATGATTGGTGCAATGGTTGTACCATGAGTGGCATGGGGTCAAAAGCGATTGCCAGTGCCTGTTTAATCCATGCTGTGCTGTTCCTTTGTTTAGAGTTGCAGCACATATAAGATGATAGCATCAGTGTGGTGTTGTGGACAGAGCAGTAGATCAGGGAGATCCTCTTTAAATTCCTCACTCGGGAATAGGGATGAGTGAATCTGTCACTTTAGGTTTCTAATATTTCCAATCTTAAATGCAGTTCTTCACATTTCTATACAAGTTTGAGGTTGTTGTTGTTAAGTTCTCACAAAAACTCGCTGGCATTTTAGTGCAGATTTCTAATATACACATTTTTGTGTGCAATTTTGCCTAACACATACGTACATTTTCCCCAAAGCCACTTCCCTGAACGTAATGCATATTCATATGCAATTTTCATGTACATATGCAATTCTGCACACCGTTTACCTCGGTATGTGCACTTTTGTAAATACAACTTGGCTGGGAAAACCACAAAATTTGGAGAAACGTGAATTCTGAAGGATGGCTGTGAGTAAGGTAGATTTGCCTTTAAAGGTGAACCGAGTTGGATTTCTCCCCCATCCCTACTGAGGAACAACACTCAGTGAACACTGGTTCACACTCTTTCAGACTTATCTACTCACAATGTTGTTGTGAGGATAAAGTGCGGAGGGGTGCAGATAGGAACCATTTATACTGCTTTCATCCTGGACGAAGAATTGGACAGACACCATCTCAGAGCCTGCTCCAGCCTCTGCTGGCCACAGAACCACCTACCATCTACCTTGTCTTGGGTAGCAAGGAGAAAGACAGATGCAGGTGAAGACCATATGCAAACCTCCTCTGGCTTGACTTTCTGTTCCCACCTCCCCAGCGCCATCTACCACAAAAAAACAAAATTGTTTTTGAAAACAATAAAGCACACAACATCTTACCTAATGGACCAAAGTTTCTTCTTTCTTGCACAAGAGCATGGAAGAAGCAGAGACCAAACAGCAGCTTCTGCCAAATTTCTTTCTTTTCGCAACTGTTAAAGAACATGGGGTCAGAAACTGGGTCGTTGAGGTAGGATCGAAGGAGATTTGCTCTCACCCCTTTAGGTGGCTCGTTGGTCATTTTTATTCCGTTCTGGAGAATGCTGACAGGAAACTTTTCGGATGGATAGCTAGTCAGCCACAATCTAATGAAAGTTGGGAGCAGAAATAAATTTGGTTACATGGCATGGATGCTGTCTATGTGTAGATCAGGGTTGCCAGTGTGCGCACCCTCCAGATGTTTTTAGACAACTAGCAACCCTGACTACTGGCCACGCACCAGCCCTGTATCAGGAAAATTTTAATGTTTTACATTTTATTATGTTTTTATATGTGCTGAAAGCCACCCAGAGTGGCTGGGAAAACTCAGCCAGATGGTAGGGGTATAAATAATAAAACTATTATGCTGGTTAGGGCTGGTGGGAATTGTGGGAATTGTGGTCTACAACATCTGGATGGTACCACCTTGGCTACCCCTGGTGAAAATACACAAGCTTATTTTCACACATTTGAATAACGGTTAAGTATCTTGTGTGTGCCTTTGTAACAAATGTGTTAGAGGCCTAGCTCTCACTGAGATGGTCAACCTGTGTCTGGACCATACCACATCAGACTCAAGACAGGAGCTCAGATGAATGCACCTTTGTGTTTCTTTAGTTTTTTTAAAGGGGGATCCTGCTACATAGAAAGCTCTTATGTGCAAGAGAAAGGGAGACTAGCACTGTCACAAAGCACCAACACAAACCCCACCTCAACCCCCTCTTTGCAACCAGGAGTACAATGGTCACCACCAAGACATGTAGTAGTGTCAGTGAAAAAGTGAAAACTGCAGAGGGGCAGTTACAGGAAAACCTTTGTGTTGACCCTGCACAAACCACTGCTTCCAATAGAAAAAGTTCTAAAAAATGTAATGATCCCCAAATCTGGGCCCCCACCCTGCCCTGAGGAAGACTCTGATGAAGAGGAGAAGCAGGCAGCCCTGTGCAAGGAGGGGACCTTTCAGCACCTCCTTCCATGCCTTTCCAGCCAGAAGATGTAGCTCTTCCTGCCACCCTCAAACCCTTAGGATGAGTCCCCAGTAGCATTTCATCTCTTCAGTCTTGTAGAAGTCAGCAGTTATGGAACTGGACAATAGCCCTTTAAAGAACACAGCCAGCTCCTCTGCAAAGGCAGGGCTAATTGCGGGGCAGGGTTTGCCAACCTTAAACTCTTTGCTGAGACAACATCTACCCATTAAGCACAACAAAGGAAAGACTGCAGCCACTGGAGGTCACAGGACCTTTCTGTGGTCCTGATAGGGCTTGCCTAAATCTGGGCGTATATTTATTTTTATTAATTTCACAAGATCTATATACCACTCGATTGCAAGAAAACCTCAGAGCAGTTTACAAAAAGAGTAAAATCATAAAATTATAAAAAGAAAATCATCTAAAAAAAGAAAAAAGAAACAACTACAGTGGTACCTCAGGTTAAGTACTTAATTCGTTCCAGAGGTCCATTCTTAACCTGAAACTGTTCTTAACCTGAAGCACCACTTTAGCTAATGGGGCCTCCCGCTGCTGCTCCGCTGCCGGAGCTCGATTTCTGTTCTTGTCCTGAAGCAAAGCTCTTAACCCAAGGTACTATTGCTGGGTTAGCGGAGTCTGTAACCTGAAGGTACCACTGTATTGAAAATATTCAAAACTAAATAAAATCAACAATGGGGGCAGGGAGGGAAAGCAGATTAAAATATTAGTCAAGATTCTACATTTATGGATGTGTTTTTTGCAGGCACCAAAAAGAATACAGTGAAGGTACCTGCTTGGGAGTTCCAACTGAAAATATCAATTTCTTACAAATGTGGAACAAGTATTATTCTGTAACAGTGCCAGTTCCACAGATCAAAGCATTTGCGTAGGCATATATGGGATAAGGCGATCTCACAAGTAAACTAGTGACAAGCTGTTAAGGGCTTTATATACAGTGGTACCTCTGGTTACGAACTTAATTCGTTCCAGAGGTCTGTTCTTAACCTGAAACCGTTCTTAACTTGAGGGACCACTTTAGCTAATGGGGCCTCCCACTGCCACCACACGATTTCTGTTCTTATCCTGAAGTAAAGTACTTAACCCGAGTTACCATTTCTGGGTTAGCAGAGTCTGTAACCCAAAGTGTTTGTAACCCGGGGTGTTTGTAAACCGAGGTACCACTGTACTAACATATAGATGTGACCTTGGCCCTGAACTTGATACTGCTAAATCGAGGCACATGCTACTGAGCCTGATCTTACCTGCATGACCCTGCTCACTGTGATATTATCTGACATGGCCTCAGTGGGATGAGATATTTACCTAATATTATCTTCTTTTAAAAAGCCTGCTGCCATGTCCTCTGTGACCCCAGAACCCCAGGGGATCAGAACTTTCATTGCAACACTTTCCTGACCAGCAAAAGAGGCTGTCTGGAGCACAGGAAATGAGATTTCTACAGCATCCATGTAGACTGAATAACAGATATTAAATTCTTGCCTGAACTTGGTATGAGTATTCTCAGGTACTATAACCTCTTCACAGATTTTTTCCAAAGCAGGCATCCAGCTGGTTGCAAGATGGCAGTTTTGCAGCACAACCCAAGTCCCGTCCACGATAGCCTGATTAATCATCTTTGCTGCGATTGGGCCTTGGCCCTGGCCAAGTGAAATAGTCTGGATGCTTTCCATGCCAAGATCATCAGCAAACTTTAACAAGCCTAGCATCAAATATTTAAATACAAATCGTTTTAATAAATGCACAGGGTTTTAGTGTCAGGAATGCTACTCAAGAAACCCAAATCTTCTCAGTTAAAGTAACTGTAACCTTTAGAAGACATCTGACGGCAACCCTGTATATGCTATTACGTTTTTTTATATATGTTGCTGCCCATAGTGCCACCCAGTCAGATGGGAGGGATACAAATATAATAATAATAACAATAATAATAATAATAATAATAATAATAATAATAATAATAATAATAATAAAGGTGATGATGGGGAATTACAAGTGCTTTTTGGAGGACTTTCTGGCAAGCTGCTGTTGCAAAGACCTCTGCACCCAACATATAGAAAAATTAAAGAATGTCAGTAGGCAGTGGCGTAGCGTGGGGGGTGCAAGGGGGGCAGGCCGCACCGGGCGCAACATCTGGGGGGGCGTGCTCGCTGCCTCCGGAGTCGCCGAAGAGCCTCGGGCGCAGGCTGTAGCAGAGCCGCATGTCTCGCGGAACCGACGAGCTGTGTGCGCGCCCGGGCTGAAGGCGCCCGGCAGGCAGCGGCTTTCAGCGCTCGCCGCGGAGGACGCGCCAGGCAGCCCCTCCTCACAGCCCCGCCTCTGCCGCTGCTGCTGGGCCATTGCATTTTCCTCGCCTCTCTGCCCCCCTCCTCCTCCGGGCAAGCGGCGTCGTTTGGGCGGCAGCGCCAGCGGCAACTCGCAGGTTAGGGGTTGGGGGGGCGCAAATTACTTGCCTTGCCCCGGGTTAGGGGGCGCAAATTACTTGCCTTGCCCCGGGTGCTGACAACTCACGCTACGCCGCTGTCAGTAGGAAGCTACTTTATACAGAGTCAGAACATGGGTTCATCTAGCCCAGTAGTGCCCACACGGACTGGCAGCAGTTCTCTCCTAGCCTTACCTGGAGATGCCAGCAACTGAACCTGGGACCCACTCCATGAAAAGGGTACCATGAGCTGTGGTCTTTCCCCACTGAGTTCCCTCTGGGTGCATTTTATGTGCTGGAAAACAGGCCCCGGGGCAGAGGGGAAGGTTGGACCTACAGATGAATCTGGCCCAGGAGATGCTGCCTCTGGGGATCCTAGTTTGAGGGTCTCATAAGAGCATAATAAGAGCCTGCTGGATCAGCCAATGGCCAATCTAGTCCAACATCCTGTTCTCATAATGGTCAACCAGAGGCCTGTGGGCAACTCGCAAGTAGGACTTGGACACAACAGCACTCTTGCCTCCTGTGGTTTCCGGCAACTGGCATTGAAAAGCATTACTGCCTCTGACCATGGAATCTCTGGCTCAAGTTCAGAACTGGGGACCCCGGTCTGGGTCCAGCACCTCATCTGCTTGCACTGCCATTTTTTTAAAAAATCTGGCTGTGCACTCCTCTGGGTCAGAGTTTGAGCTGCTGCTCAGGGTAGTGAAAGATGCAATTTATAGCCTTGTTCAACCAAAAGGCAGTATCATGAAAGGAGGGTTTCATGTTGGGTTATTTAAGAAACCTCACCTGCCATGGGATCAGCACCTGGCGACAGGACAAAAATCAGAGGTGCGCAGCAGTTGGAATCATGGTAACTTCCAACGAGATCAAATGTTGGGGGTTCGATATATATCTTCCCCATGTTGTCTGAGATGAACAGTTGGGTGGCCGGGATGATTTTATCTGGTCTCAGGCATCGGAGGATAACCATGCGGTCAAGACCCGTGACCAGATTCCATTCACCGGGAAACTCTTCTTCGTGAGGTTTGGCAGAATCATAAATCAGTTTCCATTCCGTGACATTGGACTCCACATGATCCAACAGCCCACGCAAGTTTTTCAGCCCCGAGGCACGCACAATTTCGGCCCACGATTTGTCAGACAACCACTCTGGGGCAGGATTCGCATACGGGTTCTCGAGCGCAACCCCACCCGTCAGAAGGAAACGCCAGACCTCATCATCGATCTCATCTCTCCCTTTCATGATCCCTATAGTCAGAAGTAGGGAGAAAAGAAGCTTGTCCTTCTCAAACAGCGATCGGCAGACGTTGTTGTAGATGCTGATTGTGAAATGGTCAATTATGAATTCAATCCTTTCTTCCAAAACATCGCTTTTCCTGCTATTGGCAAGAGACTGGACATAGAGGTTAATAAACCATATCAGGGAATATTGATACATTGGTTCAATGTTAGCCAGATCAGAAATGCAAAAGAAGACTGTTGCTGAATGAACGGCCACTGGCTTGTACCCCATTCGGGTAGCATCTATTTCCATTTCGGTAATAGTGGCAATTTCCTGCTTTTCAGATATTTCTTCAGACAACTCTTTGGAAGAAGAGAGGATTTTAATGGCTGTTTCATCTTCTAAGATATTTCCTTCCGACTTGGAAAGAACTTCCAGGATTTTGTCTTCAATCTCCTTCAGCTGTTTCTTGTTTGCTGCACTTTCTACAATCAGCTTGTTCTTCTTCTCTTCCAGCTCAGGCTTTTCCTTCGCAGCCACAATCCCAAGAAGCTGGTCCTGAAGCCCTAGAGGGGTGATCATAAAATTGAGCAGACAAACTTTCACAGCAACTTCAGGAAGATAATGAGGATTCCTTAAGCGTGTCGTCATGTAAAACTTGAAATCCCTTGAGTACTCAATAATGTTCTCTCCCAGTCTCATGTACTCCACACCTTGCTGTTTGAAAGTTGCCTTTAGCAGCACCGGCTCCAAGAACGCATCCAATTCCTCGCCAATATTTTCAAGCAAGACTGGGGTTCCAAACTGGATGGCATTCTCCAAAGTCCTTACATAGTTGGTGTCAGACAACTTGATAACGGAAAGCTTATTGCCCTTTTCCATATTTTTGACCCACTTGTTGGCTTGCCCTTGAGGATCAATCATTAAAGCCCACCGTCTTGAGTTGGAAACAATGATGCCGTTGTCAATTGAAAAGGAATCAATTGGCAATCCGGCAATCTGCCAGGCACGGATCTTGACTGGGTCCCCTAAAGTGTTACTCAGGCTGAAATCAGTAGAGCATGGGACTTTCTCCTCCTTGCACAAAGCCAGCCACTTCTTCTGACATTCTGTACGGTAATCAACAGTAAAGGCTCCCAGATAAGCCACCGTCCCTGAAGATAACAAGACATCCCCAGTGAGGTCAGTGTATTTAATTCCTAGCAGGCGTGCTGCTTCCGTCCACCTATCCTTCTCGCCTCCCAAGCCACTGATCAGCTTTTCAGCCCTGTCCAGCTTCTGAGAGCATATTTCAATGTTGTTCTCGAGTTCTTTCTTCCGGTTGTTCATTTCTTCAAATTCGTCATTCAGGTCCTGGAGGCGGTCAATCACCTTCTTGAGTTCTGCTCGCTTCGTATTGAGCTTCTGCATCTGTACAGCGAGCAAACCTTCAGCCTCCCTGAGTCGTTCACGTTTTGGAGCTACCACCTTTGCAACACGGTCGTACACTTCCATGGCTCTCACCCATTTACACAAGCCTTCACAGGCGGATGATACATTTTTTATGACAGCTGGCTGAAAGTCCGGATGGTTGATGAACTTCTCTCTAATTCTCTTCATTACAGCTGATGGGATATTGTCTTTGTCATAAGTCTTCAAGCCTTCGAGGAATTTCAGATCACCTAGAACTTTTTTGGAACTTCCCCAGTAGTCTTCTATCATTTTACCTGAAATTCCACATAAATACATATATATTAAAATGTTTTCAAAATACGAATATCTCATTTAAGAAATCTGGAAGATTTTCAACCTCCCTGTTCTTTCCCCTGAAATAGTTCTTTGAGCATCCAGGTAATTCTTAAGCCAAAGCAAATGGAGAAGGTGATATAATGACTCACTTCCCATAACACTTGTATCTATGGTCCATTTTATTGCACTGAATGCTGTGGAGGCTAAGGCCTATTGGACTTTTAGGGCAGAATGCAGGAAAGTCAACAGTAGCGGGGAGTTAGAGCCAATGATAGGCAGAGTCAACTAATTCTGGCTTTGTCTTCACCCTCCTTCCTGCTGAGCAACAGCAACACTGGGGCTAAGGAGGAGCAGGAATAATAATAATAATAATAATAATAATAATAATAATAATAATAATAATAATTTATTTATACCCCGCCCACCATCTGGCTGGGTTTCCCCAGCCACTCTGGGCAGCTTCCAACAAAATATTTAAAATACAATGAAACATCAGACATTAAAAACTTCCCTGTACAGGGCTGCCTTCAGATGTCTCCTAAAAGTCAGATAGTTGTTTATTTCCTTGACATCTGATGGGAAGGCGTTCCACAGGATGGTCACCACTATTGAGAAGGCCCTCTGCTTGGTTCCCTGTAACATCCCTTCTTGCAGTGAGGGAACAGCCAGAAGGCCCTCAGAGCTGGACCTCAGTGTCTGGGCTGAGCGATGGGGGTGGAGACGCTCCTTCAGGTATACTGGGCTGAGGCCATTTAGGGTTTTAAAGGTCAGCACCAACACTTTGAATTGTGCTCAGAAATGTACTGGAAGCCAATGTAAGTCTTTCAAGACTGGTGTTATGTGGTCTCGGCGGCCACTTCCAGTCACCAGTCTAGCCGCTGCATTCTGGATTAGTTGTAGTTTCTGGGTCACCTTCAAAGGTAGGGCTGGCTAAGGACAGACTTAGCTTGGTAGGGCAGGGCAGCACTTGCCCTAATAGACTAAACTCTACTGGGTGAATGTCTTAATATATAATATAAAGTGATACGATGGCAATGTTCAATTTCAGCAAAGAAGCACATGACAACCCCTCCCAATAAATGTTTGTGGTGTGTGTGTGTGTGTTTTACCGCTTCCACTTGGATCAGGCTTTCTTTCTGGCTTTATTCCTTTCATAACACAAATGCTCTCCATGACCAGCTTGACAGGTCCTGGTGGATTCTGCATGGACTTGACAAGGGAGATATCTGCAGGGTTCAGGGTATCAAGAGCTGAAAGGGCAGCTTCCAGGGCTGGCATTGCCTCCGCCAGGTCCCCCTCGCACTCTTCCTGTAATCACATCAAACTTAATTGGTCTCTATGGCGCTACTGGACTTTTTTTTAAAAAAAATATGTCATCACATCAAATATATTCCCACCACATTGTCACAGGATGCCACTGCACAGTCCAGTGAAACAACAACTTTGCAAGAACAGCCCTTTTCTTTCTTATTGCAGGTGCTGCCACTGGATATGCCTTGATTGAAACTGATTGAGCGCCCTCTCGCTGGCAGTGCCCCACCTGTCAATTGCACTCCCTGGTGCAATGGGCACATGGTCACCCAGTGAGTTTTATAACTCCGTGGGGATTTGAACCCTGCCCTCCCCTGGCCTAGCGCTCTAACTGCATCACACTCACTTTCTTGTGACCCCACAAAGGGGGGCATTTTTAGCCCAACATTACTTTTAGCATATGTGTATTTGGGAGAAATAGTTTCTCCCTGCTCTGGGGTAGGTAGCAGTCCTGGGCAGGCAGATCAGAACTGTGGTGGGGGCAAGGGATTGAATCCCCTCTCAGCGGCATCATGTTCCCAGTGTGACCATCCCCTCTTAAGTGGCTGCTCTTTAGTTAAAAACCAACCATGGAAGGACACATCATGTGCTGACAGTGCAGCCCTGTGTATATTTATTCAGCAGCAAGTCTTATTGAGTTCAATGGGGCTTACTCTAGGTAAGCTGGCATAGCAGAGTGTTACGTCTGCCGGCGTGGTTGCTCGAGAGTGAACAGGCAAGACCCTCACTGGTCTTTTCAAAGGCTTTATTATCAGTGCAAAAACATTTACAGTGCAGAACGTCTCAATTCCATGTCTTGCTCAGTCACTAGCAGAATCTTTCCCCAGCAGAGTAGTCTCTTGACCCCCATCCTACGCCTCCCCTCTCTGCGCGTAAACCGACTGCGCAGAGAGGGCGTGGGCAAAGGGGGACCTGCCTCCCCCCCCCGCTTTGCTCCTGCACGGTGCTCTGGCTCTCCCTTGCATCCTCTGAGCCCTGCATCTCTTCCCCACTAGAGGCGTGGCTTCCCTCCTCCGCGGAGGAAGTGCTGCTTCTCACGAACTTTGGAGGCTCCCAGTAACCCAACTGCCCTTCTACCTCTCGCCTCTGAGCTGATGGCAGTTCCCTGAGACAGAGGATGGAGAACCCTCTATTCCTCTCTGTCTAGCCCTCAGAGCTCTCCTCTGGCAACACCCCCCTCACTTTGTCCCCCAACTGTTTTTGTTTGACTGGTCTGTGTCCATGAACTCTGTCAATGCCACTTGCTTGTCTGGATGGTATGAAGACACTAGTCAATTGTACAAAAGGTAAAATTGCATTTGTCGCCCCACCCACTTCTGCCTCTGGCTCTGCCCACCGCAGGCATGTAGCCCTGAGAAGGTTGCCCAGAAGGGAATGTGGCCCTTGGGCTGATAAACATTCCCACACTTGAGGTCCAGGATTGAAGCCTTAGGACTGGAGTCCATGCTAGTCCTACTCAGAGCAGATTCACTGAAATTAAAGGTCAGAAATAACTTGGGTTCATTAATTTCAATGAGCCTACTCTGAGAAGGACTAGCATTGCATACATTCCTCCAGGGAAGCAATAAATAGGGCAGAAACAACACGTCGCTGCGAGCTCTTTACACCTTTCTTAGTTCGGATTTCTCAATTATTACACTGCACTGGAAAGATGAGCTCTGATGGGGATGGAGCACTGGGCTGCACAGCACAATTACCTTAATACCCTGGGCAATAGCTGCAGCTTCATTGGCTTCCTTTTCATCTGCAGCCACAAGCTCCTTCTTGGCATCCACCTCAACGGTTTCTTTTTCTATGTGGATCATCATTTTCTCCGTTTCGGTGGAGGTCTGAATCAATTCCGGCTGAAGAGCAGTCAGCTCCTTTTGCATCACTGCAACCTAAAGAGGACGACCAAGGGAGAGGGCATAATCAAGATATTAATTCCTTGCTATTCCAATCTTCAGTTCACCACATTTCATAATCAATTTCAGAAACAGAAAAAAAATTCATGACAAAAATGCACCAGCATTTTAATGTGCAATTAGGTCCCAGAATCTGCCAGTGATTTTGCTTTCTAACTAATCAGGAACTGTAGTTTGCTAAGGGTGCTTGGAATTGTAGATCTGTAAGGTACAGTTCCCAGGATTCTTTGGAGGAAGTCATGTGCTTTAAATATATGGTGTGTATACAGCCATTGTTTTTGAACAGCCCTGTTAATAATACTGAGCTTGCAATGGATACTGCAGATAATGAAAACAGTTACAAGTTTCCATATAATCTACCTGTTCCAGTCCACACTTACTTGTGAAGCTGCAAAATCAAGCTTCTGAAGGCCCACAAGATAGCGATTTCTCATCATATCCACTTCGTGCCTTTTACTATTTAATAACGCCTTAAAGGTCAGAATCAATTCCAGATAGGATGTTGGTGTTACGTAATTGTGTCTTCGAAGAGTGCTGTAATAGCTGACGGAGAGTTCTCTCACATTTTCTTGGAAATACTTACACATGGACACAACCCTACAGGGAAAACACATGTTAATAGGCAGCTAATACAAACAATGAGTTAAATTTTGTTTGGTCCACGAACATTGTATAAGAGCCACATAATTTTTCTGGTAAAACTTTGGCTCAAGATATAAAGGTTATTTGAGGACATGCCAAGAGCTGATTTTGTGACATGCTAATTAACCATATCAGAAAGCTTTGTGGTGATGGACAATAGTCAACATCATTCTGCAATAATTTCAAAAACTGTTTTACATATCTATGGCTTACAATGCTATTTAATACCTTTCTTAGAAATCAGCCCTGATCAGTATTAACTATAGATCATGTCAGGCCAAACTAAGTTCAGTTAGGTCATTATGAAGGCATCAAAAGTGGCAATGCAAGCACCAAAGCTTGTCCCAGCCAGCAAAGTCAGTAAACAGGGATGATGAGGGTAGTACTTCAACAATATCTGGAGAAGCATCTCTGAAGTAGACTTAAGACTAGGGATGATTTAATGTATCAATTTCAATTTCTCTCAAGTTTCTCATTTTTTCCTAATCTTAAGTTCAGTTTTTCACATTTCCACTTCAGTTTCCATTTTATAAAAAATCCCCCTGGAAATTCATCACCATTTCAGTGTGAATTTTTAATATTCAGATTTTTGTATGCAATTTTTCCTAATACTTCCATTTTTAGAAAGCAATCTCACCCAATTGATTAAATCTTTGCATTTCATTTTAATGAATATATGCATTTGTAGGCATATTTTCCCCTAGGAAATGCATCTTTGTACATATTACTTGGCCCACAAGGTAGCAGTTTCAGAGAAATGTGAATTTTGAAAGATGTTCTTTCCATTCATGTATTATTTCAGAAAGTGTGACTTTTGGTAGATTTGCCTTTAAATGTGATCTGAATCAAATTTCTCCCTCATTCCTAATCAAGTCCACGAAAGACTGGGCTGGGATAAATTTGTTGGCATCTAAGGTGCCTCAAGACCTTTTGTTGATTTTGGCTGCAATGGAGTTACGTGCCTATACCTTCTAGAAATTGTGACAATTTAGATTTGTTATATTAGAGAGGGCGCGGGATGGGGGAAGCTATGCAAAGCATCCCATGACATACGATTTTCTGATTTCATCTTCCAGCTTCACATCCTCTAAGAATTTGTTGGCCACCATTTCCAAAGCATCCGTGGGCCATCTTTGGAACCAATCGATAGTGCAGCAGTTGATCAGCGAAGGGAACATTCGCAAGCGGTTCCGGAAAGCATCTCCAATTGGACTCATTGCTGCAATGGACATAATCATTATTTCTCAGACAAGCCCAGTCAAATGTTAGAAGAAATCAGAATGAAAAAGTAACTTATTTTTTTATCTGTACCTAAAACTATGTGCAAGTTTTTCTTCAAGCGTTCAGTAAAAAAGTTGTACATGGCCAGAGGGGTGGCTTCGATTCTCTTGCCTTCGGTCCTTGCCGCACCCTGCATTTTTTCAACGATGTCAGCCTTCTCATCTGCTGCAAAGATGTTAGGCACATCCCCCGTGTTCAATAGCATGTTAATGTCCTCCACAAAGGACTCGTCCTTTATTTGGTTATCACAAAATAAGAACACAGTGTTTTTGTTGGCCACCCCTGACTGCAACATGACCTTCTTGATATCCTCTCTCCAGTCATTTGTGGTGTAGAACTTTGTGATTTCGATCATGAAGAGTTCATACGAATTCATAAAGGTGCCCAGCTTGGTGGCGCTCTGTCGGCCACTTCCACCGATGCCCACCAGCAGCAAGTGGCCGTTATCCTGCTTCAGTACTCTGCATATCCTTGAGATATGCTCAATGGCAAATTTAAACATAACCAGAGACATGGGCGCCTTGCTGATCTGGTTGAACTCCTCCAAGTAGTATTCCATAACAGATGTCAGCTTGTTTAAGTCTGTTATTTCATCATAGATCTTTGCATCACTTTGTGGCTTAAAGTAGTCTCCAAAGAAGAGGCTCCGGATGTTATCGTCATGGATTTTTCCAGTTGGAGACAAGTGGCTTAATACCTATGGAAGACAGTGAGGAATACATAAGCAGTTTGGACTCCATCTGCCCACCACCACTCTGAAATAACAGATGTGGGAAGACACACTAAGAACATAAGTAGTACCCTGCTGGGTTGAATCAAAAGCCCATCTAGTCCAGCAACGCACTCCCAATGTGGCCATACAGATACGTCTTGGAAAGCTCTCAAAGAGGGTATGAGCGCAACAGCAGTCTCCCACTCATGATCTCCAGCAACTGGCATGTAGAACCATATTGTCTCTGGAACTACACGTGATATAGCTACCATGACTAGTAGTCACTAATAACCTTATCCTCTGTGAATTTGCCTAATTCCCTTTTAAAGCCATCCAAGTAGGCAGCCATCATTTCATCTTGTCATAGCCAACACCATAGCTTAACTATGCACTTTATCTGTCCTGAATCTCCCACTTTTCAGCTTGGAGGGTCCCAACTGCTGATATTACAAGAGGGGACGAAATGTTTCTTTATCAACTTTCTTCACACCGAGCATAATTTACATGCTTCCATCATGTTCCCCTTGCTTGCCTTCCCCCCCTCAAAACTAAAACCTATAGGGTGGTATCCAACCGAGTTCTACGTAGCATAGACCCACATTAATGGACCAGTTAGGCATGTTGCTTAACTTCTATGGTTCCACTCTGAGTAGGACCAACATAGCATACCACCCATAATTTATCAGTTGTAGTGTTTGTTTGTTTGTTTGTTTGTTTGTTTGTTTGTTTATGTATTCATCAATCGATCAATCAATCAATCAATCAATTGTGATGTAGCAACAATCCAAGAAAAAATCTGGGCAAAGATAAATGGCATCTGCTACGACTGACCACTCAAATAGAAGCCAGAGAATAAGAAGTGGATGTTACTTGAGTTCCATCCTTGAAATTTCCCAGTTCCAGAAAATTGCTGAAATCCCTCTGCCACTTTTGCACCATGCGAAACTGGGGTGGGGGAGCTCTTCTGCCCAATGCTACCAAAATAACAGTTGCTGTAAATATATCCTATTTTTCTCTCTTTATTCAAACAGCTCTCACTGCTTGAAGATGAACATACCTTATCAACACTCTGCTTGAAGCAATCAGAGGTGGTTTCTTTCACCATGTGAAAAAACACCTTCCTGTCCTCGTCATCTATTAAGCGGTCGTAGAAGACCCGATAAACTTCATGAATCCAAAGCCTGATCAGTTTCTCCCCATCCTATCAAAAGAAAGGAGGAACCTCAATCCATGCCTGGTTTTGAAGCAGATATGAACATAATCACACACACACATGGATCTTGATACTTCTTGACCACTGAGAGGTGGTAGCCAACCAACAGGAATTTAATCAGTAAATATTGTTATGGGTTTGGTGGTGGGATCCCCCCTAAACCCTAGAAATGAATAAACAGTAGGATTTTTTATTATTTGGAGTAGATTGCAGGTTGGCAGGAGCAGGGACCGAGCAACAGGAGCTCACCCTGTCGCGGGGATTCAAACCGCCGACCTTCTGATCGGCAAGCCCTAGGCTCTGTGGTTTAACCCACAGCGCCGCCCCCATCCCAGTTGGTGGCTTCTAGTGGGCCACAATTGCTCAGCCTCAGCTCTGCACTCCTCCATCTTCAATATACAATATTCACCTAATCTACAGAATTGTGTTGGAATCATTGCAATGTGGCAATAGATACAAAGTACTTGGAAACCTAAAGTGCAATTATAAATGCTAAGTTTTATGGTGATGATGGTGTCCCTGTTGATGAAATAAAAGCAAGTGTAGCTTTCACACCTGCAAATGGGTATGTGGGCAGAGCAACACTCCTCTGATGACCCGGGAGAAATCGCGCAGGTTGAAGACATAGTGAGATTTTGAAGGAGTCGGAAGGAAGTTTTCCACAGCCATCTTGTAAATGTTCATGGTAGCATGAACCATCATTTTGCCAAGCCTTTGAAAAGGAGCAAAAAATTTAAATGTAACCCTGAGCTTTCTTTCCACCATGCCCCCTGCCCCTAGGTTCTCTTTCCCCCCTTTACCATGGTGAAGAGTTGCAGACATCACTAGGGATGAGCAAATTTGTTAATTTCGGATTCTCATTTTCCCAATTTTATGCTCAGTTCTGCAAATTTCGACACTGGTTTGCAATCCCCCCCCAAACAATCATTAGCATTTTAGTGCTAATTTCTCCTAACATACACACTTTTGGATGTATTTGCCTAATATATCCATTTTTGCAAGCAATTTTCCCCAATATAATTCATTTCATGTTACTGTCAGAAATATATGCATTTTTGTGCATGGATTACCTTACTATATGTATTTTGCATACATAACCTGGTTGGAGAACTGCACTGTTAAGACTGGGAAAGTACAAAGGATTTTCTTTTGCACAACAGAAGTCCTCCCCCCACGCATCTATCCCAAACCCTCCCCAAATCTGCTCCAAAGGGTTGGCGGAACATGTTTAGGGGGAGTTTCATTTCACAAGCAGAAATCCTTGTTCTGAGACAATGGTTTAACTGGATACTGCTCATTATTTCTCCCCCATCCCCATTCATAATTCAGTGGCAGAGCACATGGCTTTACACATTAGTCCCTGGCATCTCCAGAACCTGAAACCCTGGAGAACTGCTGCCTGTCAGCGCAGACAGAACTAAGTTAGATGGACCAATGACAGCTTCCTATTTTGCTAACCATGGAGGTTCTTTATCAACCTCCTGATCCTAAATCAAGTGTCACTTCAGATAACAAACAAGCAACAGTACAGGATTATATAGCAAGAGCAGTGGCAGTAGTAGATAGTAGATAGATGTTGTTAGGAGAAATGAGTGGGAGTGGTGCATCCAAAATGTTGTGGAAAGAGTTAATGTGCTATGGAATCCTAGGATGTCACCACAGCAGGCAGTTTCTTTCAGTTAGGTGTGTTATCAAGTGCAGAGAGTGAGAGCAGCAGGAATTTGTTTTATACTGCTATGTGCCTAAGAATAAGCCTTTAAAATCTCATAAATCTGCCAGTTTCTCTCTCATATATATATACGTGTGTGTGTGTGTGTGTGTGTTTCCGTGCTTTTTTTCTGGGGGAACGCAGGGGTATGTGTAGCCCGAAATATTTTTTGAATCTAACAGGAGAAGAAACTAAATTTTATTTAAAAAATTAGTTTCTTCTCTAGCATGGTGAATTGTCAGTTCCGCTGCTACCCCCGATGGCGGCCTCATTTCCTGTCATGGTGTGTTTCCTGAGTCTCAGATGGAAGCGAGTGTTTAATGTGTGGAGTAGGAGTTGGAATCTAGCATGGTGATTGGTCAGTTTTGTTGTATTTGCTGTATTTATTTTTCCCAATCTGAACCATAAAATGGTGATTTTCTTTAGTCAAAATGAGAGTACCCCTAAACAATTTTTAAGAAAAAAAATCACTGTGTTTTAGTATACCAAGTAAAGTAATGTGTTATGTTTAAACTCCAAACAGAGAGTCTTGTGCAGTCTTTTCCACAAGGGAAAAAGAGAACTATACTTTTTTAAAGGGTACAATGACCTGGGGCAGTTTCTGCGTGTATAAATACCACAAAATGTGCTCTCTTGAAGAGAAGCACATTCCTTACGGTCCATTTACCTTAGAAAAGTGGCCTCAAACCCTTTGCTGAAGTGCCAGTCAACGATGGAAGCAAAGATCTTTGTTAAAATTTCATCGTCGAAGGCACTGATGGAAATAATGTTCAAGTGCCTTGTGAAACGTCCTGTAAGACACAAGGGAGGACACAGTAAGTCTCAATGCGGCTTTGCCATTCCTTCTGATGACCCCAAGCAGATACAGTGGTACCTTGGTTCTCAAACACCTTGGTACTCAAACGCCTTGGTTCCCAAATGCCGAAAACCCAGAAGTAAGTGTTCCGGTTTTCACACGTTTTTCAGAAGCTGAACCTCCAATGTGGTTGTCGGCTATTGTTTCCGGGGCGCCTGCACCAATCAGAAGCTGCGCCTTAGTTTTTGAACATTTCAGAAGTCAAACTGACTTCCAGAACGGATTAAGTCTGGTGCTTTTGTTTTTGCTATTTATTTTGCGTTTTTGTTTTTCAGGCTTTTTTTTGGTTAATTTGTTTTTGTGACTGTGTGGAACCCAGTTCAGCTACTGATTGATTGACTGTGTGACTGCAGAAAAGAATAAAAGGTTGTCCTATTGCATTTAATCTGACATCATACCTGTAATATCATTCCTTCCACCTCCAGGAGGCCCCATTGCTGAAAGGAACAGAACATCCACAATATCGAGCCTTGAGGTATCCTTCTTGTCGTACCAGTGGCCGTGATCAATCCATTGCCTAAGGAGTTCTATAGGAGGCTGGGCTCCATACACTTCCTTGGCAGGCATATTTAAGTCATCTAGGAAGAATATTGATTGAATATTATTTTCCGAAGACAAAAAAGAACTCCCTCTACCCCTCTCCCTCTACCCATCAACACAAGCAAGCAAAGAAAGGGCGTGGATAAGGATGAGGCTATTAGCCTCAATGGTCAGGGACAACAATGCTTCTGAACGCCAACACCGGGAGCAGAGGAGTGCTCCAGTGGCGTAGCGTGGGTGGTCAGCACCCGGGGCAAGGCAAGTAATTTGCGCCCCCTAACCCGTGGATTTGCGCCCCCTAACCCGTGGATTTGCGCACCCTAACCCCCAGATGTTGCGCCCGGTGCGGCTGGCCCCCCCTGCACCCCCCACGCTACGCCACTGGAGTGCTCTTGTGCTCAGATTCTACTTGCAGGCTTCCCAGAGGCATCAGGACAAGGAGGGCTGTTGGCCTGGTCCAGGAGGGCTCTTCTTATGTTCTCTAGAGAAAGGAACAGAGCCATTTCTAGATTAAACTTTTATTTGTATGCTACAACCGCCGTAAGAATGTTAATTGCTAGGAATTGGAAAGGGGATATGATACCAACAAAGGGAGAATGGCAAAACAAATTGTCTGAGTATTTGGAATCGGTAAAAACGACAGTGGCAATTAGGCATCAGCCAAACCAAAAATTTTAAAAAGAGTGGGAATGTGTAAAAGACTATTTGGAAAAACATTGTTCTCAAATTAAACCCTTGATACATTTCGAATAAACTTCACAAAGTTAAAAACAGATAGGTAAGTTATATATTCTGTAATAGAAAGGTAATAAAGATAAACAACACAGTTGAAAAGAGAAAGAGCATGATGGCACCTTCACCCGGCAGTATATTGCGCTCAGGAGCGGCAGTGGTTATACCTGTGATATACCACAGGGTGAAGGTGCCATTGCACTCTGGCCCTCAAACCAAGGGAGAAATGAGTTGTGAGGCACCAGAGCCGATGGAGCTTGTTTTTCACTTGATGCGCTGGGCACTGGCGGTGGAGGGACTCCCTTTGTCACCAGCGCCCAGCACCCCAAGGGAAAAACAAGCTGCATCAGCCCCAGCCCTATGAGGTGCCAGGGTGAAACCGCTGCCTCTCCAAACGAGGGAGCTGAGGCTGTTTCACCCCAGCACCTTGCGGGGCCAGGCTCAATGCACCTTGTTCTTCCCTCTGCTTTTCAACATTGTTTTGTTAGGGTGGTGATACATCACAATGTTGAAAAGTTGATAACACCCAGCTCTTCCCCCACCCCCTGGTCTTTCTCCCTCCCTCCCTACCTGGATTGAGGTCCCTGACAGCTTATTTCTGCAAAAGGAAGTACAGCTGCTGTTGTAACAGCATGCTTCAAAACTGTAATGTGTAGCAACAAAAATGTTTAAGATGTGATCTTACCTACAAATACAATAGCCTTTTTTCCAGCTGGTGGACCAAAAAGTCCTTTTCTTCTCCTGTCCAGTTTTGACATAATAATGTCCTGGGTCTGGTTGGCTGTAGTTCTGGCAGAGAAATTGATGAAGTTGGGAGTGTACTTTGTCTTTGGGAGATTAATCAGAAAGCTGTTGGTGATCGCTGATTTCCCTGTACCAGTGGTTCCCACGAAGAGCAATGGGATTTCATGCTCCACATAGGTTTTCAGGAAAAAACTCTGCCTGGCTGTTTCCATGGTTGGAATTATAAGCTCGGAGACCTGTCGTGAAGAGATGGTTAGGTGCAAAAAACACATCTTGCATATTTGAAAGTAGAAAAATCTGTATCACTGCAAGAAGGGAGTGTGTGCATGAGAAAGAGAGATAATGTATTTATGACCTGTACATTGCAAGGATCCTGGTGGGGTGGCATATACATTGCACACCAGGCATGCAATGGAAGCTGGTCCATTAGGGTAAATGGGGCACTGCCCCACCAACCTTACTCTGTCCTCAACTAGCCACCACTTGCCCGCCTTCTAACTTACAATACTGTCATCTTCCTGCTCGTTCCTTAGTCTAAGTGTTGCCCCTGTATAACTCAGCAGGGAAAAGGATGGGGACAAAACTAGAATTAGTTGGCTCTGCCTTTCATTGGCTCTGGCTCCACCTACTGTTTAGCCTTCCTGCTATGCCTTCATGTGTACCTGCATATGCATGCACAGACTGTAGGATCTCTATCAATGAAGTGTTTCCACCCACCGTTGGGGTGGGCTGCAAGTTTTGCAAACTTGTCTTCTTAGGGCAGAGCTTGTGCTTTGCTCCATAGGAGTGAGCGGTGACTATTCATTTCCTGGGAAGACAACCGGTATAATAATGCAGTACTGAGAGTTGTTTATATTTGCTATTGTTGTGAATTGTTTTGAGCTCAACTTGAGGGTTGGGAACACAGCAGACAAAAATTTAACCAAATCAAAGTGGAGATGCTGCTGAGGGAGGGGGTGGACCAAGCCTACGCCCTGTCCATTATTAGGCTTTTGGGAACTGACTGCTTTTAATGAAAGGGCTATTGTAATTATGCATATGTTTTTAATGTTAAGTATAACTGGCTTAATTCACACATAAACAGAAAATGTATGTGTATTAATGAAGGTTTTAAATGGAAAATGGCTAAATATGTGATGCTGCATTGGGGTTTTTTCACAGTAGTTTTCTAAAAGACTCTGAGCTCTTGCTGAGTTGATAATTAGCTAGTTGTTGTTTTCTGCTAGCTAACATGTCAGTGTTGTAACCTTAGATCAGGTGAAAAAGGTATTTGGTTGCAAATCTCCATTTTGAAGTTGCCTTTAGTCTTTTGTCTCAAACTGTGTGGAAGTAAGGATGTGTAAATGACCCTTTGAGTTACAGAGGAAACAGCTCCAGGGAAAATGGATGCTGTGGGAGGAGAAAGGCCTTTGTTTGGATAATTTCATATTATCTAAGATGCTGAGCCTGTGCTGTACATCACAATACGTTGTATGGATAGTTGGGGTGTACCTTTGAGGCTTATGTTCTGTTTTTAAAGAATTCTACAAGTAAAAGTTGACATGATATTTTATTCAATGATTTCTTCCAAAAGGAGTCAGTTAATATGCATCCAGTTGCTTCAAACTGCACGATGTTAATATATGTAGTATTTCAAATATAATTTATATTTATATATAGTCCTAGTTTTGTACGTGTTTAATTGCTTTTCAGTGATATTTTCCCTATATATTCATTGTTCCTATTTTATCTGTCCGTGTCAGCGAAAAAGGCAGGAAATAAATAAATATAATGATCACAATAACAATTAGCCCATCAAGGCTTTCAACCTGATGTCACAATGATGTGAGGTCATCCCATTCTGCCCTTGCAGACCTTGTGATGCACAATATTAATTAGCCCATTAAGGCCTTCCCCATCATCATAGTCCCAGCCCTACACCTGCTAAAACTTCACTGTTTTTCTTGGTCATTCCAGAAAGTGTGATGGAATGTTGAGAACAAGCTCTTACATTCATTGATTTGGGACTGGGGAAAATCTTGTTCTTTAACCAGTGTTTCTAAAGCGGAACACAAAAATCCAAAATCGAAACTGTCCCATTCAACTTTATTAAAAATAATAAATGAAGCCACAAGCAATTATTAACAAAGCCATCAAGAATCACCTCTCCCTCTTCTTTTTTAATTAAAGAACGGAGGTTTCATTATTTCAACTATTCACACACCTCTTAACACTGTAGTTTCTAAGCAGTGTGCAATGATGCTAGAAATGAGATACAAAGGAGATAAGTGATTAAAAGTATGAACTGTGTATTGATTTGTAATGTTTTGTTGGGTCTCTGGACCCATAATAAAGATTGATGATGATGATGATGATTAAAAAGCAACCTCAGCTGAGGATTGAACATGGGACTTTCTGAATACAACCCATAATAACAAATGGTTCTATCCAACTTAGTTTTACTCAGAGTAGACCCCCTTGAAAGTAATGGTCAGGACTTGTTAATTTGGCCAATCAGATAAGGTCAGCCTGAGCAATTATGAGGCAATAAATGCAAATGGTTTACCTTTACTCCAGCAGGGATGGTTTGCTCTTCTTTTGTAATGTACTCTGTCCAATTATTCCACTGTCCACTGGCTATCTTGTGGAAGTAAAAGTCGTACACGGTCCCTGGTTGAGGGGGAAAGGCCATCAGGAAAGCTCAGTTCAAGGCAGCAAGGCTGACTTTGGGTATTATTTCAGACTGCAAAATTTGGATATGTTTCTACATATGCCTTCTAACCAAACAGAAACAACCCAAATGCTGCCAAATCATGCTTTTGGTAAAGAAGGGCAGCTACAGCAGTAGCCCACCAATAATTTCTATCCTCCAGTTGTGTAACAATAGCAGCAACTCCCCATTCAACACACCACTTTCAAATTACACTGCAAAAGTAAAGAAAAAGTAAAGAAGACCAGGAATGGATTTTCTGTGAACTGGGTTCTGATACTGAAAACAAATTCCTAGGTGGAAAAATTGCACTCAGAGGCAGGGACGGAAGGCTGTCAATTTCAGTTCTCTTTCAGTTACTCTAAGGATATCAGAGAGTTCCTATGACCTTCCAGATATTGTTGAATACGAACTCTCATCATACTTCTTCTATTATTATTATTGTTGTTGTTGTTGTTTTGGATTTATGACCTTTGTATGAACATGCACAATTTTATGAATTGTTGCATACAACTCTGGGATTCTTCAGGTTGAAGGGTGCGGTATAAATTAAATAACAGCATAAATAATCCCAGGTCATTCTACTTGGAGCTTATGAAAACTGAGGATTCCCCATCCATGGTGTTCAGGATGATCAGCTCCTTTCTTAATCTCTGGGACCTATTACAAAACAATTCAATGCCCATACTGGAGTTATGATGCTTCATGATGTATAAACAAAGCCAATTATTTAAATTTGCCAAGTGTATTTTAAACAGACCTCTATCTGGAAAAATGTTGTTCTTCGTCAGCTTTACGCTTTTGGGACGTGGGTGGTTGTCGTCCATTCCCATCAAAACTTCCCGGTAATAATGGTCGAATTTTTTCCTTCCCTCAGCGTTGATGGTGCCCCCGATGGTCCACACCAAGGCGAACAGGAAAAGTCCCTGCAGCCACAGGGTGATCTGCTGGCTGGACATGGTCTCGGAATCGTCTTCGCCGGAATTCCTTATTTCATCTATTTTTAAAAAAGAGCAGATGAAGATTGTTCTTAGAAGGCATAGTCAACAACGTCAAATGGTGTGTGTGTGTACCACATCATGTGTTCTATTATGCAGGGCAGGCCTTACCTGCCCCCCCAATATTTTATTCAAGTTGGCACCCCTGCTGCAAACACTTTCAGTTCCCACTCTTCTGCTGTTTGTTTGCTCAGATACTGATTCAAGCAAGGGGTGTCATCTCACATCACAATCCTATATTAAATTTATATTGAGCATATCTGGTGCACAGAGGGCCTTTCAGCTGATGTGAGTCAACAGGGAGAAAGGAGAAGTTGTTAGGTGAACAAACTGGACAGGACAATGTTCTGGGATTTAAAATTAGGCCACAACTTTATTGATTCCAGGTGTAGGTTGGATTTGGCTAAGGCACTGGAGGGCTGGTGGACGGCTGGCCCATGATAGAGTCGACCCTAGGGTCTACACAGAACGACCCTCCCAAGCCACTGAAGAAAGCTCTGTGGCCCATCTGCCATACACCTTGGCTTTTGGACAGAGACTTCCAACTAGACCCTTCTAAGGGGTACCCTCTTATTGCACTGTTCTGTGGTGGGGTAGATGCACCACTGCACCCCCCTGATGTTAGACTTAAAGGATTCCATGCAAGGCCTTCTCTGCTAAAATTGTGACTATTGCTATGGGGAAGGCAAAACCTGCAAATAATGCTAATCTGTTTGCAGACAAATTGTCATTGCTGACCAAAATTTCAGTAATTAAATAAATGTTTTACCTAGAATGATGTTTTTATTTCAAACAATACCTATTGCAACCGATTTACTGTTTAAAGAATGGCAAAAAAGATTTATCGAAGTTTTATGGAAATATAAAAAACCACGAGTTAAAATGAAAGTACTGCAGAGACTGGGACTGCCTGATTTGAAATTGTACTTTGCAGCCTGTTGCTTAGTGTGGATGAAGGAGTGGGTGATCCTAAGAAGTAGGAGGATTTTGCAACTAGAAGGTCATGATTTATGGTTTGGATGACATGGATATCTGTGGTATGACAAGGTCAAAGTGAATCTGGACTTTAAAAATCATTTTGTTAGATGCACTATATTGAGAATCTGGAATTGAAATAAACCTATGTTGTACTGTATACGAAGATACCCTTATGGATTTCAATGCAAGATGCATTTCATATGGAAAGAGGTGACAGGTAAAGAGAAATGCATAGCCTAGGGAGGCCAGATGACTTCACCTATTACAGCTTTTCATTGTATAGGTTTGTTAGATTGTGCATTGCTTCCTATTAGGAAAGTGCCAAAGCTATGTACAGCTGTTATTCTCGTTTGTGCCAGAGCATTCCTACACCCCACTCTTCCTGAACTAGAATAATTTTTTTAAAAAAACATATGCTTTACTACAGTTTTAAGTTTCTTCAGTTCATTCCTTTGCACACACATACCAGTGTGTTCTGCAGCTTAACCTGGACCCAGCTGAAAACGGGCTTCCTCAATGACATTTCCATATATTTCTGGGGCACAAATTAGTTGGGAGAACTAACACAGTTGTTCCCACAATCTTATGGCGCAGCAAGGTGGGGGTGGGAGAGTGGGAAGATGAAGCTCACAGGATCCTTACCGAGCAAAGCAGTATACAGTGTCATCATGGAATGAGTGAGATGGATGGGTGATGTCTGAACCATGACCCTGCAATGATGGCGAATAAATTCCAAACAAGGCTGAACTAGCCACATGAACAAGTCGTCAACCTGGAAGTTGGAAAAGGGTAAATGGCTTTCAAATGCAGCAGAAGTTACATTATTACCAATAGGAACAGTTTGCTAACAGTCAATATGCCAAGCCGGACCAATACATTTTGCTGCTTCAAGAAAAAAGCAAAAACGAACGGTGCCTCTTCAGTCCCATTATATGTACAGCAGCCAATTGAACTGGCAGCTGAGTCTTACAATGGGGCAGCATTCTCCACAGCATCTGAGGGTAGCAGGCTCACTTAGGAGGCGCATGACAGGCAAAATGGCACAGCAAGGCAGGGGGGTGGGTAAGCGGGAAAATGAAGCTCACAGGACCCTTACCAAGCACAAGCTTTGCTGCTGCTGCTCCTCACTCTCCAGGACTTTTTGCCTGAGGCAGTTCCATTATGTCGCCTAGTACATGGCCAGCTCTTCCAGTACAGGTGGTAAGACTACCATCACAAAGCTAGAGTGCCCATGGGACCCTCAATTACTGCTGTTCCGAAGGGTCTAGAAGTGGTTCTCCTGGAGGAGCACAGCTGTAACACTCCACAGTGGTATCTCTGCCATTTACCAGGAGGGAGAGAGGGAGATGGTGGGGAGACTGGTGCAGTGCAAGAGGAATGTCAGGAGTGCTGGAGGGGCTGCGCTGCTGCACCTGCACCACCCGGATCTCCACGCTGCCTTGTGCCCCCCGCCCCGTCCTGGGAACTAGTGTTATAGCTCCACTCCACTGGGTTGAAATAAAAAAATTCCTTCCAGTAGCACCTTAAAGACCAACTTAGTTCTTGGTATGAGCTTTTGTGTGCATGCACACGAAAGCTCATACCAAGAACTAACTTAGTTGGTCTTTAAGGTGCTACTGGAAGGAATTTTTTTATTTTGACTATGGCAGACCAGCATGGCTACCTATCTGTAACTGGATCCACTGGGTTGGTTATTGATGGTATATATTTGCATAAACATTGGATAGAGTGGAGGTTGGTCATGTATCCTATTATACAAAGGACAGTCCCCTATCTGAAGAGCTGTCCAGTACAAGTTCGATTACAGTTTAATTAACCCTTAAAAGGAGAACAGGTTTGTCCATTGACAGGTAGCACCTGAATGAGCATGCACAAAGGGCACTTGGACACAGTCTCCCTCACCCTAGTGGGGTGTATTGCATTATTAAAAAAAATTATAGTATTTATGTCTAAATTTGCACCTATGCATATTAATTAGCATATGGGAATTTTGTGCAAATCTATGCCTTGGGGGGGGGTGCATTTCCCCTTCTTTTGGTGCCATGCTAATAGAGTGACAATTACCAGGGAGACCCATCTTGGCTATGAGACATAAATGAGAGCTATTACATGACCATACATGTCTCAGGGCAAGCTTACAAGAGATAGGCCCTTCCTGGTGGTAGTGCCAAGATGGCAGGACCATTGGTTCCAAAATGGTTACATTATTAAATGGCTCTATCATCAACATGTCTCTCCCAAGGTGAAAACAAACTCTGCTCAGTTGTCACGTAAGAGGCAAAACGAGAGCACTTACCACTCCACCTACACTGCAAACAGCACAGAGCAGTTTTCTAGCTATGCGGCCACAGCAACAACTCATCCCCCTCCCCATATTGCCTTTCTGCCCACTGCAGTTGTTCTCTTGTATGAGACACTTGTCAGTTTCTAACTTCCAGATTAGATTATTCCAATGTGCTCTACATCTTCAAGGGGCTCTTCAAGGGGTTGTCCTTGAAGATGACTCAGAATCTTCAAACGGTCCAAAATCCAGCAGCCAAACCAATGTTTAGATCCTCTTTAGATTTCAAATAATTCCAGCTGCACTAGTTGGTAGTTCATTTCTAAGCCCAATTCAAGGTGCTCACATTAGTGTTTAAGATCCTAAGTGGCCCAGGCCCCAAACCTCTGATGAAAGCCCCACATCATCATCATCATTATTATTATTGTTGTTATTATTATTATTAAATTATAGGCCCACAAACCAGTTCTCTGTGTTCGGTGTTCAAGTTTGGAGGCAATGTGTTCATATAAGAATCCTTCAGAGGCTTCCAGCCTAACTGGTGAGGTTCCATGTAGATCATACCACACCTGGAAGAATTAACAGTTTTGTCGCACAAATTTGCTTGCAATGAGGGGGTAAGACTTATGAAAGTTGACTCAGCCTTCAGATGACACTGGGCAATTGCTAGGATTCTTCTGGCACCTTACAAACTTAACAGATTTACTGTAGCTGGATCAATTCCCTCTCCTCACCACCATTCCTAGGCAGAAATAGACACCTATTTTTCCTCTCTTTGACACTGGAAGGGGACCAACTCTGGACCTTTTTGCAACGTCATGAAGGAAGCCTGTAAGGTCAGGTCTCTCTCTCCCTGAACATGGATCTCTTTCTCCAGCATCATGGTATTTGTCCCTTCTCCCTATGTGGTTTTCCCTGATCAATACTTCTCTCCTGCTCTCCCTCCCCTCCTGCCTCTCTCTCACACACTGTTCCATACAGCTCAATCTCTCTGAATAGTGTAAGAGATTTCAGGAATGCCAACAAAGACTCCAATTTTGGTTTCTTTGGAAGGAATGTCATTGGATCTTTGTGATATAAGGCTTTATTTTCACATACAAACAGGCTGGGCATTACGATGAAAGGCCTCACAGCATTAGCACTCCAACAGATATTGCTTTTTCCCCTTTAGGCTTCCTTTCAAAGCCATAGCTTTGGACTCAGCATGGAGAGAAAACCAAATGTTTTGTGTCTTCCTAGCTCCTCCAGAAGAGAGCAGGGAAGACTGGCCTCTGGGCCTGATGCTCTCTTACATCTTGGATGCCCTGGCCTCCAGCCACATGGGGCTTCCTTCTAGAAACATTACCAGGTAGTTGTTTCTATGGCAAACTCTTGAATCTGACAAACAGGTCATGTAAAAATGGGGAAGGACTGCATCCCAGTCGCAGAGCATCTACCTTAAATACAGAAAATGAACGGAGAATTGCTGACAACATCAACAATATTGAGCAAGGTGGACCAATGGTCTGACTCATGACAAGGCAGCATCCTATGTTACTAAGATGTCCAAGAGAATTGCCTAGGGCCATTAACTCCACAAAGAGCATACAGATAAAATTATGTATGTATGTATACATACATAATTTTATCTGTATGCTCTTTGTGGAGTTAATGGCCCTAGGTATGTATGCACCAATCCTGTAACAATATAGAGAGGCACACAAAGCTGCTATTGGCTCTGCTTGCAAAAGTTACCTGCTGACAGTAGCTGGAGATGCTTGTTCCAGATCTTCTGGCTCAAACATTAAGCTCATCTTTGCACTCATCTGAATTATTTCACCACTCATTAGGCACAGCTAGAATGAAAACATCATGTAACCATGGTTCAGTCATGTGTACGGTAGGGATTGTGACAGGACAACTTGCACAATTGTAGCATGTGTCACGCAGAGTTTCAGTCATTTTACAGACACGCACATGAACAACAGTGACATTCTGTAAGAGGATGAACATCATTCGTTTGCTTCTTCTCATACTTCCATGCTTGAGAGCAAAAGATAATGAAAGGTTTGCGTGTAATGTTTAACCATGATTTAGCATAAGAAGGGCATTTCCCTCTCTCCTCTTCCAGCATGGCTGCACTGGAAACTTCTTTTTCCATTTTATATTAATCATAGTTTAATGTCTGCATGCATGTGCATGTGCATGTGTGTGTGCACGCACACACACACACAAACACACAGAGATATTAAAAAGACAGTGGGTAGTAGCCAATGATAGTCCTACTAAGAGTAGACATGTAGAAATTAATGCACAGAACTTAGATATTTAATTGGAAACCCAGAAGGCCATGATTCAAAGAGCTATTTGTGTATTAGAAGCCTATAGCAAACTATCTAGTATTAGATAAATATTTCCCTGACTGTAATCTAAAATAATTAAGACAGGCGTTGTGATGTAAACACCTTCCCTTGAAATTTGCTTTGAGACTCTTGTAAAAAGCAATGAATGAATTTAAATCATTGCCATCTTGCATTAGAACAGTGTTATTCTATACTATTCTATATGGGACGCGGGTGGCGCTGTGGGCTAAAGCCTCAGCGCCTAGGGCTTGCCGATCGAAAGGTCGGCGGTTCGAATCCCCGCGGCGGGGTGCGCTCCCGCTGCTCGGTCCCAGCGCCTGCCAACCTAGCAGTTCGAAAGCACCCCCGGGGGCAAGTAGATAAATAGGTACCGCTTACCAGCGGGAAGGTAAACGGTGTTCCGTGTGCGGCTCTGGCTTGCCAGAGCAGCGTTGTCACGCTGGCCACGTGACTCGGAAGTGTCTCCGGACAGCGCTGGCCCCCGGCCTCTAGATGTGAGATGGGCGCACAAACCCCAGAGTCTGTCAAGACTGGCCCGTTCGGGCAGGGGTACCTTTACCTTTTATTCTATACTAGAGATTGTTGCCTCTGATTGCTTCAGTTGCCAAAGCTGCTTACACCTACCAGACCCCCACATGCTTGCCAATCTCCTGCCTGCTTCCTTTACACCAGGCCAACCCCACTCCCTTTATCCCTCACCAAACCCCTTTCCTATCCCTTAACCTTGCCAAACCCACTGAGCGTCAGAGTGAGGTGGGCAGCAGCAGGGCTTGACTGGAATGCTCACACATTGTGCTGCAGTTCCCACAGCTGCATATTTGTGGTCATGCAAATTACAGTATGATGACATGCTTACATATTTAAGAAAGAGCTACAGAGACTCTCTGCTTCCCCACTTCTACAGATATGCTTTGCTTTTGATAACAGCACAGTCTTAACCATGTCTACTCAGTTCAATGGGGCTTAATTCCAGATATATGAAGTTAGTGCTTATCTTAAAGCAAATAATGCAGGTTATTTAAAAATAACTACAATAATCAATGAACCAGTTGCAATCAACCACTGGGTGTGGTTCCCACAGCTTCTTACTACCATATGTGTCTAGTGGTACATCTAGAAAATTGCTTCCAGTTGATTCAGTGCAGTCCTCATTCTACACTTCTTACAGTGTAATGATTCTGAATCCACAAACGAGAGGAAGGAAGAAGAGCTTGCAAGAACTTTATTCTTCAAACATGTGCAGCAGCCTCTAGGCCAGTGGTGGCCAAACTTGGCCCTCCAGCTGTTTTGAGACTACAATTCCCATCATCCATGACCACTGGTCCTGTTAGCTGGGGATGATGGAAGTTGTAGTCCAAAAGCAGCTGGAGGGCCAAGTTTGACCACCACTGCTCTAGGCCTTTGGAACTGCTTGAATCATGCAATCTTAGAGTAAGTCCTCAAATTACCATCTTAATACTAAGGTAATAAAACTCTAAATTACAAACTCTACCATTACAGCCATGGCACTTACCTTCTTGTTATCATCTAACACAGTGTTCATGTTCTCTATCCAAACAGCATCAACAGGACCATCAAAGACAATCCACTTCCTCTCTTCTGTTGTAGAGCTGGCTTGTTCTCTGAAGGTGGTTGCAAGAACGCCATCTGTCCATTCATGGCTCACAGGGTCAAAACACCCATACAACTGTCCCATGGTAATAGCTTTTGGATTAATAATTCTATATTCAACTGCAGATTCTTCTGTTGAAGGGTCTGAGACAAAAAAAGTATCTTAGGTTAGCGACAAGGGAGGAATTCAATTCTCATTTAAAGGTGAATCTGCCTAATTTGTACTTTCTGAAAAACACTTGAAATTCTCTGAATTTTGCAATGCAGCTCTGCAGCTAATTAGTGTGTACAAAAATGCATATGCTGAATCAGGGGGAAGTGCTCTGCAAAAATGTGTATCAGGCAAAATGTGTCAATTAAGGGACATTCACTAAATGGTGACAGATTTTCATGTGGACTTTTAACAATAAATATTTGCAAACTGAGGTGAAATGTGGAGAACTAAACAAAAGATTAGAAAAGTGAGAAATTGGGAGAATCTAAAATGGACAGATTTGCCAATTCTGATCTCTGACTAGTTAGAAGGCAAACTCACTGGCAGAAATTGGTGCCTAAAAAGCCTTGCTATCCCAAAGCTATTTCTCAGGCCAAAAGTAGATGTTACACTCTTGGTGTATATTATTTTTCCCCATTTCTTTTTTTAAATTCAAAGACTTGGAGTCCCTCTTCAGTTACCCACCTTTAATTGACCCTGAGATCCAAGACATTTTGCAGGCTGAGGCAGAGCAGCAGCCCCATCAACCAAGGCCAACTAAGTTATTTTGGCACCAGGGCCACAAAACCCCAAAACACCTCTCCTCCTCCCTGACTTAAAAAATACAGTAATAACAAGTTAAATAATGAACAATTTGCTGCCCTTTCATTACATCCTCTCATCCTTCACTTCGACTGATGGCAGAGCTAGCCCTACTCCTACTCAGAGTATACTCACTGAAATTAATGGATCTCAGTTAGTTATGTTCATTAACTTCAGTGGAACTACTCTGGGCAGGCACAACCATGTTTGTACCACTTAATAGGTGAACATCAATTTCAATGCCTCCTTGAAGTACAGAGAGGAGAAAAAACAACACTCAGTCTAAGCATACACTCTGCCACAGAAGAAGTGACAAAGACAAGGAAGAAACAGAAAAAGATAGTAGATGGGTTAAGTTCAGATGGCAGACTGAGAAAACAATTTTTGAGAGTTCCAAGGGGAAATAGTCCAACATTTTCAGAACACTGGGAACAAAAGATGGCTTTGGCTTAATAAAATGTGTAAGTGGTTTTACTGCTTATTCAACTCAAGGTTTGGATCAAAGTAAGACACGTTTCTGCCAATGCAACCTTTAATTTGTCTTCCAGACAATTGAAATTCTCTGTTGTGTAGAGTGGAAACAACAGCATTAGCAATTTTCCATTCTTGCACCTATAACCTTCCTCTGTACTCCAACAACAGGCAATTTTTTGGGGGGGGAGTGCTCAAGAGGTAAGCTTTCTCTTTCAAGATCAGCCTTGCTATACAGGATGCAGCAGATAGGTGCTTATTTATTTCCTTTCATTTGTGAATTGCTTGCTGTGAAATGTCTCAAAGCAATTAACAATTAAAACATCAGAAATAAAAACCTATATGAAAAGATTTCATTTTAAAAAAATAAATAATTTTGTGCACAGAAAAATAACTTCTAATCCAGCACAGATACAGACTGCAATGAGTATATCAATTTAAAAAGGCTCCTTGAAATGGGAAGGTGTCAAAAGATAATAGGTGACTTCTGTACATGGTGGGGTAGTTCCAAAGGTTGGCCACTACAACACTGAAGACCCAGATTCTATATCTTATAGAATGGACCTCCTAATGAGATGGTGTCTGCTGGAGACCATCTTCTATAGAGCACAGTGATTGGTTGGATATATAATAGGTGATGTAATCTTTTAAGTAGTTTGGTCCCAAGCTGTAGGGGGGCTTTGTACCAGCACCATGAATTTAGCCTGATAGTTAATTGGCAGGTAATAACTAGCTTCAGTCCAAAACATCTGAAGGGCACCAGATTGGGGAAAGAGAAGATGAAGTTAAAGTTCTTTTTTAAATTAAGAAGGGATTGGGCAGAATTAAATTTGACATGTACCTTGGCTCAGATCCCCAAGGGCCATAGCAAGCACTTTGTAGGCGTAGGTTTTTCCTCCCATTGGCTCCCCGACAATCATATAGCCATGACGAACCATCATCATTTCATAAATCTGTGCCAATGAAATAAGTGTTAAAAATACATTGCGTAGATGAGGTTTTATGCTTTATAAGGGCATCAGAAATCCACAGAAGTGTGAAGACATGAATATATTCAATAATAAATAAATCCTCAAAGCACTTTGAGACACGCTCAGCATTGTTTCATAGGAACTGTGCAAATATGAAAGGTGTAGCCTTAAGTCAAGAAACTAAATAAGGGAAATCAATAAAGCCAAAGTTGGCTCAGTAACAAAGACAGATTAGTGGCTCCATCCACCAAAGTTGGCCTACAATTGAGGGAGGGGTAAAGGATCTGGCCTACATATATATTTCCAGTGTGCAAATATTCAAACTAAAGAAACCTGAATAATTTTCCCAATAAACCATGGAACTGGTTGAAGATTAATTTTTGCGATATTGTTATTCAGTGCCTGAATGAAGAGATCATAATCTGGTCGAGGTAGAATCACTCCAGGAAATAAATCAGATATGATTCCCTGTGAAATGAAAGAAGAAGAAAAAATAATATGCAGTTTAAGAGCAGGAACTTCTGGTTGTACACAAACATGATTCAAGCTGTTCTAAGCAAATGAAAATAATCTTTCTTCTTAGTTAATCATAACACTGTAATCAACATTTGCTTGCCTACATTCATGCAGCAACAGTTCACGTTATTGGTATCTAAATGACTTCATCTATTATCTTACCTGAAACAGAGGGACATCTTGTGCCAAGAATTTAGCTAAGTTAACATCCAGTAGAGCCCTGAGCAGCAAGACACTTTCATTTTCATCTGGGTACTTCAGTTTTAAGTTTCCTGCTGCTGTCAGGACCGATTTTACAGCACGCATCCCATAGTCGTAATGATGCTGCGATGATAACTGTTCAGAGCAAAGACGATAGGTAGCAACAATCTTCTGGGCAAGACTGTGAAAGATTATACAACATGTTACAATTTATGGACAGCAAACACAATGGAGAAAAGAGGATAAAATGTCTGCATCATGTATAAATAGATGAATAACAGATATCACCAAGTAAGTTTAAAAAAGATTAAGTGACAAATCAAATGACAGGTTTTTCCTCTTACTTAGGGGATGCTATTTCCTCTTACTTAGGGGATCCCCCTTTGGATCTTGAAATATGGGTCCCCCCAACAAAATTCAAAATTCGGCTTTGTAATTCGGAATTTATGTGATGTGATTTAATTTGATTTGATTGGCCGGTTAATAAAAATTATTTTTTTAAAAAAAATACTTAGGGGATGCTATTGGTGGGTAGTGTTTTTTTCTAGAAAAATAGGTGCCAGTACTCATCATGAAGTTGTTACAGTACGTGCCACACTTTTTAACAAGAAAAAAAGAGGTGCTGGTACCCTTGAGAGCTGCGTACCCTTGAGTACCCCCTGGGGGGGAAACAGAGCACTGGGTGGGTAGGACAATCTAAACTCCCAGCCTGGCAGCAGTGGGGCATGTTGAGAGTGGTGGAGCCACCTCTTTTTATACTGTAATTTTATGTTGTGAACTGCCCTGAGATGTACAGGTATAAAGCAGTATACAAATGTAATTAATAATAATAATAATAATCTGAGAAATAAAATATAGGAAAGTGTTTATGAGAAAAGACTTCCATATGGCAAGACTCCAAGAGGACTTCTGTTGCTCATATACCTTCCACACACACCCAAGTGAAAGTTTCCTGTATAATACCTGAAAACCGACTAACTTACCTTCGGGAGTCAAGGAATCCCATTGAATAAAGTGAAATTTCACCAATCAAAGCATAATCTGGAACCATCATAGCTACAGTACGGAATAAAGCCTGAAGAACAGAGAGCGGGGGGAAATAAATAATCAATATACAATGTATTCTCAAAACAAAAAGCAATAGGTAAGGTTGTTGTCCAAGGATGTTGTGCTTCAGTGATAGTTACTTGTGAGCCTATGACTTCAGAAGCAATTAGCTAAGGAATAAGAACTAGGATTGCAAGGAACTGTCTAGCAGCAGAGGAGGAATATGGTTTAAATGGATTTATGCAAAGAATATGGCAATTCTGAACAGAGACAGGCATGCAGATCTCTACATGTGGAGGCTTCCCTTCTGGAACTTTGACTGCATAGAGTTCCAGAACTTAGGAAAGCCTCTGCACATGGACATTTGGGGTGGGCCAGGTAGAGTCATGTGTCAAAAGGTGCAGCCCTTTTCTATACCCTTCACATGCTTTTGTCAGAGCAACACATATGATCCCTGGGAGCTATCCCAGGTTCTGAAACCTAACTCTTACACTTTCCCTTGAATTGTGCTTTTATGTCAGTTACCATCTCCCTCATACTGTTTCCTCATCCAGACTACCTATTTTTTGTTCCAGGTTATATTCTTCTGGTCTTGCCCAGCAACCCACGGGTGTTTCGCCTTCCCAGTGTATAACAATTTACCTTCAAGTTATCAGGAAGTTCTGCCCGTCCAGCATATCCAGGATTCATAGTGATGAATACTGCACAGGTTGGATTAAGTGAAATCTCTGTGCCTTCAAAGAGAAATGTTCGCAGCTTTCGAATAATAGCCTGCTGAATACTGAGGA
Source organism: Podarcis vaucheri (assembly GCF_965113315.1). Taxonomy (NCBI): domain Eukaryota; kingdom Metazoa; phylum Chordata; class Lepidosauria; order Squamata; family Lacertidae; genus Podarcis; species Podarcis vaucheri. The sequence continues at coordinate 42,058,031 of NC_138752.1, forward strand.
TCTGCTGTGCCACTACAGAGAGAACTTCAACCTAACAACAAAATAAAGAAAATAATACTTCAGATTTAAAACATGCATTTCAAACCAATGTAAATGTGACCTGAACAATGTGTTGGGGTAGTGTTTATCAAACTTGCGTCCCCAACTCTTTGTTGGACCACAACTCCCATCATCCCTAGCTAGCAGGACCAGTGGTCAGGGATGGTGGCAATTATAGTCCAACTACAGCTGGAGACTCAAGTTTGAGAAACACTGTGTTAGGCTGGGCTGAAATAGTGTGATAAATCAATGAGAACCGGCTATAGCCAGAAATTTTACAGAGAAATGCCTCATACTGACAATTGGTGGCTCAGTGTTGACTAGCAATAGATCTCCAGGGTTTCATTGTTTCAATCAGCTATCCATGTCCTCTTCAATACTTCTTTCCATTCCACCTCCCATAATAGTCAGGGAGCATTCTGTGGCTACTGAACAGGCCTGGGCTATTTCAGATATTTCCCTTCCCTCTTAGGCTTTCTCTCTCTCTCTCTTTAAAGTATTTCAGTAAACCTTGGGATTCTCCAAGCCTGTTTATATCTCCCCCATATGAGGGTGGTACTATTTTGGTTACAGAAGTGACATCACTCATAGTCTAAGCACCAGAAATAGAGGAAGTCATTACCTCAATTCTGTTGAACTCATCAAAGCAGGCCCAAGCTCCAGCCTGTGCCAGTCCTTTAAAGAATTTCCCCATGGCTTTGTAATCGAGACCGTCAGAGCAATTGAAGACAACACACTAAAACAAATGACATAATATATTGTTCAAAGTTGCTGCAAATTTTTACTTAACAATAATAACATTGCCAACCATTTAATTTTCTTCCAGGAGCGGCTCCTGCATCTGTAACAATTGTGCAATGCACAGGAATTCAGCAGGTGAAGGTTTTGCCATCACTGCATGAAATTTTGCATGATTAATTTCAGTGTGTCATGTGGCTGTTAAAGGCACAGGATCCCCGCTACAGAAGTTGGCAAGCTGAGCTACAACTCTAGCAATTTACAAAGAGAAATGGAAAGCACACAACAAACACACCATGATTATGCAATAGTAAACTGCGGGTTCTCTACATTAGGGGTGAGGAACCTGTGGCAATTTCTGGGTGCCGGGCAAGATCACAGCTCTAACAAAGCATTTTTTCTGTGGCGAGAGAATGGCGCAAGAGCATGACACACAAAATGGCCGCCACAATCTCATGTGAAAAAATAGGATGGCCCATTCTTTCCAGGACACGTGTGGGGTGTGTGTTATATATTCACCACAGAGACTTGTGGGATGTGCATATGAATTAATAGGAATAAATACAAGACCTGTCCTATTTCTTCTTCAGGTATTCATGAACTTTTGATTCACAGCTTCAGCAAACAAAGATGATTCCTCAAACTTACTTTTAGAGAGAAAGAGAGGGAGGGATGGAGGGGGGGGAAACATAGATATCAGCAAAAAGATTATTTTGTTACCTGCTTAGCCAGTGCTTTTGCTAAATCTTTGGTGGTTTCAGTTTTGCCAGTTCCCGCAGGTCCTTCTGGAGCACCTCCCAGGTTTAGTTTCAAAGCTCCCATTAATGTTCTAAGAAACAGAAAAGAGGGGAATTAGCACAGTATATATCTTTTAAAAAATAGGATACCAGGGTGGTAAAATCTGTGGCCCTCCTAATACGGCTAGAGTAGAACTCCCATCCTCCCTGATGATTACCCCTGCTGGAAGCTTGAGCTGCCGGGAGTTAGAATCTGGATCTATGCACACACATGAACTAGGTACAAATTAGGACATCCTCATTCTCCATGGACTTTGGTGATTGTCTGCCGAGTCACACAATGCTAAGACACTGGCCCTTCAACGTGTGGGTGGGTTTATTTATTTATGCTTTATTTCCTTAAGCAAGTCATAAGAATTTTAATATTCTCACCCTCTCAGTATGGTCAAATGGCCAATGTTAAACAGAACAAGTTCAAACATTGTTCATTTCTCAATGAAATATTATACTTTTTGGAACACCCAGCATTTTCAGAAAAGGGAAGTATGCAAATCTGTGAGCTTGCATGCAGTTGCTGAGGGGCAAGAATCTCCCCATGACATTGGCCCTGCCCCAACCCAAATACCATGCATGTTTTAGGATATGACAATGGCCGGATGGATTAATGGAACATTCAGCCAAGAACTGGGCGCAGCTCTCTAGTTTCTTATATAGGTAGCATTGCTTTTTAAAAACCTCTAGCACTGGATCCTACGGTCCTGAGGTTCAAGTGGCCTTTATTTGGGATCAAACTTTTAGAGTGGAAGGTCCTGCCCTGTGAAACTCCCTGCCAGTAGACGTTTGACCATAATTATTCCTGCCTTCTTTTAGACGCCTTCTAAAAATAGTGTTATTCAGACAGGCCTTTGCAATGTGACTCTTTTTTAAAAAAACAAGCCACTGTTTACTGATGTTTTTACTGGTGATATGGTAATTTTATATGCTGTGTTCCATCTTGCTGTATTTTTAGGAAAGTGTGGTCTGTCTGTCTGTCTGTCTATCATTTAATCAATCACCTGGGACTTCATATGAGTAAGCCGAGGTAGCCAATGCTTTGTCTTCCAGATGTTGCTGGACTCCAGATCCCTTCATACCTGACCACAAGCTATGCTGGATGGCAATAAGGGGAACTGGAGTCCCATAACATCTGGAGGGCCACAGGTTCACCACTCCTAACCTATATCCTGCTGACATTCCAGTTCTGAGCATGACTTCTGAACAAAAAACACAAACATTAAAAAAGCGGGGAGGGATGTTACCTATAGCATCGGTCGGTCAGTGGCGTTATCACCAAACGAAGGGAGTTGCCCAGGTACTCATAGCCATATCTGGCTTCAGTTGTAATCATTCGGACCATCACCTCTCCCTGTTCCCAGTAATATCTCAGCTGAGAAATCCACTGGAAATCATTCAGATCTGAAATTTTGTCTTCAGACAGTTTTGCGACAACATCCCGTGCTGCAGGAACAAAGATATTTTGTCAAATGGACCAGTACACTTAAGCCATACATTGAGCTTCAACTCCTGTCTGAGAACCTGAAAAAGCCACTGCCAGTCATTATAGATAGTGCTAAGCTAGGGGTATCAATGGGCTGATTATTCAGTTGAAGGCAACTTCAGCTGAGAAGTATGGGGGGGGAGCTTGCATTTTTGAGACCCCCTTCCATTTTTCAAATACTTATTCCATTTCTAACCCTAGCTCGCTTTCCATCTCGTGACTTTCACTGGAAGGGGCATTTCAGTTTCTTAAGTATCCTTCTGTTCTCCCACTTCCCAGCCTTGCCATTTACCATGCACATCAATGACCGTGAGGGCTCCCAGGGTGAGCCGGGCCCCGCCTGACAGCTTCCCTCTGACCAGTTCAACAATTTCTCCAATCTGTTTGTTGCTTTTCTCCAAAAATGCCTGCAGGGGGAAAAAGGAGGTTATTATTACCAACAGGTAGGACTTGAAGCACCATGTTGCAGTGTTTGCCCAACCGCTAAGGGGATTGTCCCTGATTATTTAAATTTTAACCTACTCTTCAGCTGATAAAGGCTTCCAGAGCTGCTTCCAGATCAATGCAATACAAGTCAATCTCTATCTGCCCAATAAAGTATTTGAACAATATATAGAGGGTTGTCTCCAACTATGTCCTCCTCCGAGCAGACCCACTGAAATTAATGGACCAGTGTTACAGCAATCCCCTCCCCCAAATCTTACAGGTAGAGTTTTTCCTTGTATGGCTTCTGATACTTCTTTTGTCCAGAAGATGGATGATACACAGATAACTACTTGTCCTGGCCACTGCAGCACCCACTTATTCCGGGGAACCTTTAAAAATAAAGTGAATAACATTAGACTGCCATGGCCAACTAGGGCTCTGAGATTTTAATATAAAGGGAAAACCATGGTTCTAAATGGGAGGATGAAATGTTTTCCAAAACTTCCCTGATCTAAAATGTGATATTTGTTTCATTTTATTTGCTGCTTGAATAATACCAGCAACCTCTAGGTGACTTTCAACAAATTTAAACATGCACATGTAAAAAGACACCAACACAAACAATTAACATTATAATATGAATAAAGAGGAAGTCCTGACTCCATAGAGCAGTGTTTCCCAATGAGCTAATTACTGAGGAACCCCTACTTTTGAATTTTTTTATAACTCCATGGTAGTTACCTGTGCAAAGCATTTTTTTGAAGAAAATGTGGGGAGGACCCTCATAAGCAAAGGATTTTATGTATACTAAAAAGACCATAAAATTTGTGATATTACCACAAATTGCCTATCCCCAGACAGTTGGAAAAACTTGTCTCCATTGCTCCACTACAACTGAAAGCAATTGTGTCCCTAACTTGCAAGTGTTCTATATGCAGAAGGGTTTTTTTTTTATTTGAGAGAATATTCAAACATGCTATTCCTTACTTGTAATCTGTGATGGTACATCTAAACAAAACTTGCAGCATAATTGGGGGAACTTGCATCTTCAAGACATAGGTGAAGGCTTGGTCAGGGCTTGATAAAGTATTGGGGAAGGGATCCCTTACATTTTTTAATGATAAGCATGTGAACCCGCCCCATGCAGCAAGTCATTTGTGCTCTCACTTTCTCTGCTCCCTCCAATCGCAAGAGCCCAAAGAAACTATGTCAGAGGTCTTTTTGCCCAATCCCAGCTCACTTGCCATCCAGCAACTCTTTCACAAGTTTTCCCCCTGCCAGCAAGCAAGCAGAGGCTGGGTGATCAGTGGATCATCATTGCGGCTTTCACCGTACAATTAAAGAGATAGGTGAGTTCCTGGCAGAAGATGGTGCCATGGACCCCCTGGGTGTGTTCCACGGACCCCCAGGGGTCCCCGGACCCCTAATTGGGAACCACTGCCATAGAGGGTAGCCATGTGCTCTACTTTATGGAAAACAGGGTATCCAGTCCGATGTCTAGATTAAGGATAAAGAGCTATAAGAAGGGAGAACCTTGAAGCTGCCCGTGCACAATTAGTACCCAGACAGCAGGTTGAATACACCACACTGTGCTGAGATGTATTTCTATGCAGCTTATAGTAATTACTTCCAAATTTGAATCTATACGTATGCAATATGCAAATCGCTTCTTATGATGCACTCTCTTTTAGCCTCCACTAACTATACTTTAAATTAGGATGGAAAGAAGCTAGTTTCCTTATACATCTTTAGGTGATTTGCACTAGATCAGGGAGTTTCTGGCTCTCAATCTCTGAAGAGTGAATGAAAAGACAGACAGACACACTCCCAAATTAGGCTGCTGAAATGACGAAAGCTGCCAGGAATACATTTTAATGGGAAAAGGCCATGAGTTCAACTCTGATATGGGGTGGGACTTACCTGCCCCCCACCCCATGGTACTGCTGCTTCTTATCAATGGACCACTTAAACTACTACTTGTAAACCTGAATTTCAGTTCAATCAAGTTCATGGGACTTAAGATACCTTAAGTACAACTGTGTCATTGAAAATCATTGCTTATTACCTACCTGATCATATCCTTCGATGCCCCTTTCTATGACTTTTCTGATACTGGACAGCATCATGTGTTCTACTTGTGACAGCCACTTCTCAACCATGCCCTTAGGAAAAAAGATAAATGTGAAAATGAAGGCTCTATGAACCCAAAACCATACCATGATTGAATGAGAACTTTCACAATGAGAAAGTCCAAACCCTGGAGAGGAATCATATATGTGGCTTGTTTCAAAGGGCTGGCACGTTCTGTGCAGTAACTCATACATTCATTGTTAATAAGATTTTAATTGGAAATGCCCTCAATGAAATGGAATCTATGCTTCTAGGCAATATATATGTGACATATTATATGTTGTACAGGTCAGAGCCCAGCCTGGAGGGACCTCATCTGAGGAAGAGAAGTGGGACTATGCAGAGACCTCCAGAGCCTGCTATCACAATCTATCAGCCTGAGACACTGAGCACCAAATACATCTTACTCGTCTCCCCCAAGGTCCCACACACCAAGCTTGGACACCTTGGTCCCAGGCTCTCCCCTTTCACCTCCAGTTTTCACCCCCCTGGAGCAGAGATGGCATTAGTCCCAGCGAGAAGTCCAGCACCACCGGAACAGCCCTTGCCTGCTTTGCCACTAGGGATACTTGGGAGGAGGGAATAGCCACAGAAGGACCAGGTGTGCACTGGGACACAGCAGATGACCAGGAAGGGTGAGGAGTCTCCCCTGAGCCTCTCCTGGAATACAGCTTCCTACTGCACTCGCATGGCCAGCTTCAACTCTGCCTAGGAATGGGTGAATTGATTTTGGTTTCTCTGTGTTTCCCATTTTCCTTGTCTTCAGTTCTCCACATTTCATGTCAGTTGGCAAATTTGTTTTTGTTTAAGTTGTCATTAAAATTTGTTAAGCATTTTAATGAGAATTTCTACTAATGAGAACATTCTTCAATGGAATTTTGCCCAACAAACACATTTCCACAAACAAGTCACCCTAATAAAATGTATTTCCACCCACTAATATATGCATTTCTTTGCATTTTACCTAACATATGCATATCTGTACACATTACTTGGTTGAAGAACTGCACAGCAAAATTCAGATAAATGCTAGTTTAGAAGGGTGGCTATGATTCAGTTTGCTTATTGTTTCAGAAAGTATGAATTATGTAGGTTCACTTTAAAATGCAAACTGAATAGAGTTTCTTTCCCATTCCTAGTCCTGGTTTGCCCTGCTCCAAGATAAAGAGAATTGATGGTGGACAAAAGGATTACTTTTCAATGCTCTTCACTTTTTCATCTAAAAACTGGCATCTTCCATTGAGCTTATTCCCCAATAAGCACATTGCTACGGCCAAGCTATCAAACAGAAAAACAAGAAAATTCTATGCAAAGGTTACTTTGGCTTGTGCTGGGTAGATTGTCTTGATAAAAGGTACAATTTCCTTCTCTGAGCTGATCATGCCTATAATCTCCATGTTCTCCGTAAAGTCTAGTTTTGCGATTCCCTCAAAGCACTTTTTCAAGTGTGGCTGCACTCGGAGAGGATCTTTGGTTTCGGACAAAATCTCCAGCAACTCGTCATTAGAAAGGAAGAAGAATCTGTTCAAAATAGGGTTGTTGTTTTTAACATCCACGCATTAATTTTCATGACACAGAAGTCACACAGTTTGGTGGTCATCACTTCATTGACCCCTGACCTAAATGGGGAGGGGCCACTGCTCAGCAGAATAGCATCTAGGCCAAATACAGGGAGTCCCAGCTCCCATGTCTGCTCCTTCAGTTAAAAGAATCTCAGCTGGTAGGTCAGAGGTGTGGAGCTTTTTTTCAACCAAAGGGCTGCATTCTCTTCTAGGCAACCTTGGGGGATGTGCCAATGGTGGGTGAGGCAAAACAACTCATGCAAATGTTACCGTAGTACAAAAGGATAGTTTCTACACACTTTCATAGACCCATCTCTGTCTTCCATCTAGGCAAGCAAGAGGCATTCTCAGAGTTCAATAATACTTTGCAGCCAGACAAAAAACTCAAGGAGAGTGGGAAGATGGCTAATTAGAGCTGGAGCTGGGAAGAGGGTGTGTGCCCTGGGGTAAGTCTTAAGAACAGAGAAGCTTATCTCTTGTGTGACGATAAGCTTAGCAAATGTGTAGGTAGCATCTTACTACAACTCAAAAGCCAGAGACGATTTCTGCATCTCCTCTTGATTTTTATGACCGCTGTTTGCCCCCTAAGGTCTTTATCTGGCCAAATTTATCACAGCACCGCTACTCAGAAGGACATATAACCATGTTTGAGAGGGTTTTGTGCAAGTGGGAGGAAAAGGAAAGTAAGACAGGAATGACCAAGGCTTTAAAAATTATGTATGTCATATAGTAAGTGTGTAGAGAGGAGTTTTCTTCCCTCCCTAATACTAGAACCCAGGGTCATTCAGTGTAGCTCACTGGTCAGAGATATGTGACAGAGGAAAGGAAGTAACCCATCATGCAGCACACAGCTAAGCTATGGAGTTTGCTGCAACAAGATGTGGCAATGGCCACAATTTAGTTTTAAAGGAGGAATTATTCAAATTCATGGAGGATAATAAGGCAATCAGTTGCTACTGGCCATGGTGGGTGTATGTTATGTCCATGATCAGAGGGACCATGCCTCTGAAAACCAGTTGCTGGGGAACAACAGCTGAAGACAGTATTATCCCTGTGGCTTCCTTGTAGGCTTCCCAAGAAGCATCAGGCTGGCTGCTGTGGAAATTAGGATGCTGGACTAGATAGGGCTTTGGACAGATCCAGTAGGGCTCTGGTTGTTTAAATCTGCTTAATTTGACTGCTCAGTGTAATGTCTATGACAGATCCATTCCTTCATCCAGACCACCATTCCAGCATGCTCTGGCCTAAGCATAGACTAGTCTACTTCAGGACTCAAGAAATGATTCTGGAAGGAGAACACCAGCCTGTTTGCAACAGTGAGCAAGGAAAGCTCCCTGAAATAAGCCTCTTCATTTAATAGCCATAGCCTCAGTCCAGCTTCTTGTTTCTAAGAGTCCCAGGCCTCTGAACTCAATGCTTCCTGTGTAGTCAATGTGCCATGTGTATCCACAAATCTAATTTCTCAATGAGAACCGATTTGCTTTAAATTGAAACTTGTTAATGAGCCCACCTTGGGAAAAATAACCTTTTCTTTTCCAAGTAAGTATTCAGACCCTTCTGTATGTCTTCCAAAAGCATATTTGCTTCTTGAAGTCTGTCCAACATCTTTGGTTGCTCAGTGGCGATCAGGACTCTGGTGTCTTTCACCTATTTTTTTTCAAAAAAGCATACAATAGTAAAAAAGCTGAGCCCCCACAGGCTCCTCATCTTTGATACAAAGCATCATTTGCAGCTAGGACTCAATCAGAACAAGTTTAGCACACCTAGCGATTTGCCCATGGTTCTATAAGATTTGTAGTTGACCATCTCGATTCTCTTGCATTTTGGGCCCATACTGACTTCCTGTGTTTGCCTGCCAGTATCTTACCGGACGGTTCTCTTTGAACCTGGTTCCTGCTACCACTGGCTGGACCACATATCTCTCAGGATGTTTATGGGCTCTGTCAGTTCAAAACAGGACACTCACCTTGGGAGGGAGAAGACTGCCTGCCATGTTGATAGCCTTGCCAAGGCTCACTTACACTACTGTATGAGACAGATTAGACTAAGCAGAAGTGACTCAAGAGTAAACTTTGCAGATGAGCAAGGGATGTGAATCCAGTCTCTATGCAACACTAGAACTGTGCTACATCACACAGCTGCTACGGTACCAAACAGGTATGGTATGCTGTGTAAGAAACCCCAACCATTTTGTCTGCTAAAGCCCAACCACTGTTGGTGAGCAACAACCTGGCTCAAAACTATTGCAATCTTTCTTTTACATGGAAAGTGAAATGCTCTATGCATGAACCCCACCCCCATGTGATATGTTCACACTGTAGGGGGTTGGACTAGATGACACTGTGGGTCCCTTCCGCCTATACAATTTTTGTGTGTGCAGAATCCCAAGTGCAACTGTCTACTTACTGCTTGCACCATGATGTCCTTCCAGTACATGTCCACTATTCCAAACTTCCTCCCCTCCTCTGGCATTTGAGCAATAATGTCCTCAGAGCTGAATATGGGTTCCAGATAAAGCCACGTTGCCTGGCATTTTAACCAATTGTCTAATATTTCCTGCATCAGAACAAGCTTCTCCTCCCACCTCTGTAAAGAGATCAATGTAAAGGTCTTCAAGGCACTATTTTTAATTCTCACTCAGCAGACTTGAGGCAACATTAAATAACAGGCTTCATTCCCCCTCCCTCCTTTCATCTCTCCTGTTGTATCAGTGTACCTACAAAATTGCACGGTGTTGTAACAATCCTCCCCTCCCAAAACTGATTAACAGTCCTTCTCAAACTTGTTTTTCAAATATCATTTGGAAATAGCTTTTTTTCTATAAAAGAACCACCACCCTCCCTAAAAAAAGGTTTATAAAGTGGACCCTCAGCAATGACATTTGAGAATGTGTCCTTGCTAAAGTGGTCAGTTTAAACATAAGCCCATTTTTTTTTCTATATTTGTAATTTTTTTATAGGGATATAAGATTCCAATTTATCTCTCCAGTAAACCAATCCCCAGAACTACTGTTTTGAAGTTGTCAAAGTCTTTCATAAGTTGTAGTGCCAGATTTGTATTTTGCAGACTACCTATCCTGTTCACACATAGGGTGAAGCTCAGCTGGAAAGATAGGAACAAAGCAATTCTGAAGAATGAAAGAGAGAGATATTCTGTTAAGGGCGAGGAAGCACTAACAAGCTGTCAGAGTTAAAGGTAACGCTTCAGCCCATGATCAAATATTAATAAGAAAAGCCCTTTGGACTCTTGGTTGGAGCAGCCCTTTGACAATCCATTATTTTTTGCTCCTCCTTTCATCAGTAAGTCACATTGGGAGGCTTCAAATTCAACCAAGCACATAAATCACACTAAACAGCAGGGAAAATCACCAAAAACAATACTCAAAATTGTGTGGATTTCATAAATGTCAAGCGGCTACAGACAGGTTTTGTAATGCAGGTACCAGAGTACAGTTGCAGAGTGGTAGTCAGCTAAGTTTTACTCAAAATTGACCTGTTAAAATTATACTCATTATTTTCAGCGTGTCTTCTCTGAATACCTCAAGCTGTAACCTTAACCCTGTCTATTCTGAAGTAAGTCTTACTTAATTCAATGGGGTTTACTCCCAGCCTGACAAACCAACTAACAGACTTTCTAAATGTGCTGACTGCATAACAGAGAATGTTACAGATTTGTGCTTTCTGCTAAGAGATCTGATGGCTAGCCTTGTTTGGGATAATGTTTTTAAAAAGCACAGAGTGGTATACAGGTATATTGCAGTAGGAACAGGGGTGTGTTATACAGTTCACCAGTGTGATCTATTATATCCGATGTCGCTGAGCCAGAACTCCCATCATCCCTGACCACTAGCCATGTTGGCTGGGGCTGATGGGAGTTGTACTTCAGCAACATTTGGAGGGCCACAGATTCTCCACCCTGGCTTTAGATGTAGTGTAGAATGCAGATTCCTGTGTCCCATCTTCCCAATAAGCAAGCTGCTCACCCCATCCAAATACGTCATGGGGATGTTCTTATGCTAATGCATTGCATGGAGGCGCACAGAAACACAGACAACCCTGTTTCTCCTTACCCGGCATTCACCCTCTATCGGTTTGATGAATGGAGAACCACACATTGTCTGGGTCTTGACAATGTGATCATCCAGCAGAAGCTGGATGTCGTCAATTGCAGACAGAATGCTGGTGTCCTGCAAAGAAGCCACACTTAGTTGAGGTAACTTATTTAAACCCCATTATCACTGTGTTATGCACAAGTGGGGCCTGTAGCAATATGTTGTTCCTGGACACACCTTGAAGCACTCCACTCCCTCTTTTCTACTCCTAGTTTGAATACCAGTTGCTGGGAATCACCAGTGAACACTGTTGAGGTCCTGGTTTTGGGCTTCCCATTGGGGCATCTGGTTGGCCCCTTTGAGAACAGCATGGTAGACCATTGGCCTGACCCAGCAGGTTCTTCCAATGTTCTTATGACTATATAAGCAATCACACTCACAGCCTGAACATCAGAAATAGATGGAATGATTATACACACAATCCTATTCTTCCCCATATGACTCTTGCTGCCAGGTTTATAATTTTTGTGTCCTCACATGTGGGTAACCTGCTCTTTCCCCATGTACCATATATTACAGGAATGCATGGTGCTGGTGTAGAGAATCTCCAGTCAATACAAACAGTAATAGGCATACAAATAGCAGCCTTCTGTAATCAGTGCTGCTACATGGAAGTGGTTATCACAAACCAACCAACCAACCAAAACCCCACCTTGGGGCATATCTTGCTCCCATAGGCACTACGGTCAGACTGGCAATGGGCAGCAGCCTCAGGTGATTGAGGAACCAGCTGTGAGCCAGGCCAATGGTCACACCTAATTAGTAATGCAGGACTGAAGGACAACCAGGGACTAAAAAAGGAAGCCAGGACTGGAGGACAAGCCGAGAAGCAGGGCTGAAGAACAAGCCAGGTGCCAGGGCCAAAGAATACAGGTACATGCCAGTGGTCAGGAAGACCTTGTGGTTCAGTCAAGGTTTAGCTGCAAAAGGAAGCCCTTTTAGATTCCTTCTTGCCCATGAAGACCTGGTGGCCAGCTTGGGTGGGTGCAGTCTAAGGAAGCTGCCACCTCCAGTTCACTGGTTCACCACTGGAGCAGCAATAAACAGATTTCAGCAGCTCTGGACAGCTGCCGTTCAACCAGAAACAAACCCACTGATCCTCAGTAAGGTAACATAACTGAGAAAATAACTATTGTCCCAAGCACAGTTGCTCGATCGCAGAAAATGTACTCACTGTGTCCCTGTATTTTACAAAAGTAAAACAGATATTTGCCCATTCCGATTTCATTTTCTCCATGTTTTTCTCTAGAGAGTACTCCTTGCTAGCTGCTGCTCCAATAGGCTCTAGTCTAAATGAAAATGGGAAATAAAGCAAATATGTGAGTTTCATATTGATTTACTCAGTCAAAGCTGCAATTATCTAAAGCCTGGGTGGGGAACCTTTGCTCTTCTAAATGTCACTGAACTACACCCCCCCCATCAGTGACCAGTGGCCAAGTAGGCTGATTGGGAGTTGAAGTCTGGAGGGATTTTAATTGACTTAAGAGACTCTCATCGTAAGAGTGTGAAGCTGGTTTGAGAAACAACAAAACAGCAAAGTTTTATAACAAAGCACAGGATGCAAATGTATTTTGGATCATGTTGTATGAAGATGGATTAAAAATCCAGCAATGGAATTACAGTGAGTCCACAGCAAATGGAGGTGTGTCCAGAGAAGATGGCTGTTATCTGGAGAAGCTTTCACCACAGAGAGCTCTCCATGGTCCTGACCCTTAGCTCTAGAAAAAAAATTAGGGAAATAGTACTTTAAATTGGAGGTTTTCAACCTTTTAGGGTCCACGGCTTTCTTGACCAACTACATTCTTTCTGTGGCACCCCTGTGGGGCTCAGGGGCCCAGTTATGTCACCACTTGCCCGCAGAGCTGGCAGGCCCTCACCCCTTTCAAACACCCTCCCTTGTGGAGTGTTTCCTCAGCCTTCGTCTTCTCCCCTCTCCTTTGGTGTCCTCTGGGTAGCCGCAGCTGTTGCCCCTGGTCTCTGAGCTCCACTCTCCCTTGCTCCAAAGAGAGCTGCATCTTCGCACTGCCCCACAGGGGCCTGGGAAGCACTCCCTGGCCAGCCCCAGAGGCACCATTTGCCTGGGGAGCTTGCAGCCAGGGCTCCTACAACAAACAGCCATGCAAGCCTTTGGGAGGCAAAGACCCAAGAGACCATCGGAGGCGGGAGGGAAGGAAAGAGGGACAGAGGCCAGTGTTGCCTGCTGCACCCCTGACCATCATTCAAGGCACCCCAGGGTGCCATGGCACACTGGTTGAAAACCAGTATCATCAGCAAACTTGACTACCTCACTCCTCACTCCCAAGAAAAAAGAATGGAAGCTTCTGGTGCTGGGAAAAGTTTTCTCTTTCTTTGCCTGACCTACACCTTCCCACACTTGGCTCCTGCTTGAAATAGGGGGTTAATGGGCAAACTATGCATGACATTATATGCATTTCTGTATTTCAAGTGCATGGGGTTTTTTAAAGATGCAAATAGTAAGCAACCCTACACATGAGGCCCAGTTCAACAGGACTTACTCCCAAGCAAGAGTGCATAGGATTGTACCCTTAAGCTACAATCCCAAACACACTTACTAATGACACAGTGGGGCTCATTTCTAAGTAAACGTACAACAGAACCATGCTGTTAGGCTTTGAGTGCATTTTTTTTAGCACAGATGAACACATGTGGGAGCATAATGTGCACAAGAATTGCATGAACTTAGCTCCTCATTGTTCTGGAGCAAGACAAGATGTCTTCCCACATACATTTTTTACTGAAAAGTTCTGATTCGATTCTAAAGAGTTTCCTAATATTCCACAAAAAAATAACTGGGGCAGTGAGCAAAATTGCAAGGCTTTAAACAGTTTCAGGAAATATCAACTAGAAATCAAACTCTAATGTTGTTAATGCATGCAACAAATATTAACCAGATTAAAAGATCTGGGTGTTATTTTCTTACTTATCAATGTATTTTGATAGACCATATTCCAACATGTTCATGAGTGATGTAGTTTCATCAGGTCTTATCTCATATCCAACTATTTCACTTATCTGGGAAAAAAACGGACAAAACACAGAAAAGGGGTTTGTACAGGCATGGCAATACTGGTCCATCTTGTGGTAAGAATTACTGAAATGCTTACATGAAACATTATGCTCCATATCTGTAACTAAACCTAAATCATAATTGCAATGAAAAGGACAACAACGTGTGTGTTGTATATTACAATGTCCTTTTCTAGGGTTTACAGATTTCATTTGCTTAGCTAATTGTTTCGCATCAAAAATCCCAAAGCAATAGACCCCTGGCTTGATGAGGCTTATTTGATATCAACACAAAATGGAACCTTTCGTGTCATCAGCCCTGTCCTGTAGAATGCATCATGACCCCTGTTAAAGGTCTACACTACAGTTGGCTAATGCGCGTGGCATCAATGATAACAATGACACATTCCCTTCGCTCAATCATGTCCATGCCATTTCGGGCATTTGAAGGGGGCTTAATTTTTTTTTTAAAAAAAACTTCTTATGAGAGTGACATAAGAAATTCACACTAAAATGCTGATCAATTTTCACAAGGACTTCATATGCAAACTGATGTGCAAATGTGCAGTGCTGAACCCAGGAATGGGAATATGAGAAACAGAGAGAAACCATAATCGACAGACTTCCCCATCGCTACCTGTTCCCAATGCCTATCCTTCATCCCTCGATTGCAGGCAATAGAGAGGACAGGAAGATGTTGCTTGAACTTGTCAATCTTAAATTTCACATTCTCCGCTAAACGCTTTGGTCCAGGTTGATCTACTAAGGTCTTTGTCAGTTTGTACATTGTCCGCCACATGGTGGCAACATCTTCACTGATTTCCTCAGCGTTCAGCTGCAGGAGAGGTCCTGCATGTGAAAAAGCAAACAAGCATTTTGTAAATCTCAAAACCCAAGTTTTCTCTGCAAAGATTTACTGGCAGGTATTGAAGGCACTGTAACAAAACCAAAGCCAAAATCAATAACTCCTAGTTAAATACCAAAAGCACCGCCTTAAATAATACATGCCCATGCAAGAATATCTCAGGCTCAGAGATATTCTGCCTCAAGACAGGTGCTGTACACATAGCTGCAGAGAAAAGAAAATGGGAGATTACTTTCTAACAAATGAATATCTGGGTGAGGGCAATTTCATTTTAGAAGTGCCTTCAGATGATATTCTTCTTATTATTATTATTATTATTAAATCTTCTGCTTTCTGGGAAGGGAGCACACATTTTATTTTCTCTTGTAAAGATCAGTAAACATAATTTTTTTAAGACACACAACTCAGTTGCAAGCAACTTATCTTCGTGCATGAAAAACCTCACCATTCATCCATTCCTCAGACTTCGTATGGAAGTTGTAAGCAGTCACCCAAAGCTGTTCAAAAGGTATTTTGTTTGTGATGATAGTCTGCAGCAGTGGAAACTGGCTTTTCTCTCGTTCCAGTAGCTCCTCTTCCTTATTAATAGCCTGTAACACACACATACACACACATTATTTTAATGATTTGGTGCAGAGCTCTTGGTGTATGTGTGTTTTCAATCGAGCATTACAAAGAGAGCTAAAACAATTTCTTTAGAGAAGGGGGAAATTCAGATCTAAGTCTCCCCACATCATTTCCTTATCAAAATTTGCTACAACATGGTCTGTGCATGCAGAAGAACACTAGAACTCAGGGATATCCAATGCAGCTGAATGTTGGAAGATTCAAGAGAGATAAAAGAAAGCACATCTTCATGCAGTGCATAAACTATGAGACTCACACCAACAGGAGGCAGTGATGGCTACCAACTTGGGTGATTTTAAAGGATTGGACAATTTTGTGAAGGTGAAGGTTATCAGTGGCTACTAGCCACAATAGGTATGTTTTGCCTCCTCAGCAGTAATGCTTCTGAATACTAGCCACTGGGGATCACAGGTGGGGGGAGTGCTCTTGCACCCATGTCCTGCAAGGGGGGGCTTTTCCCACAGGCAACTGGGTGGCTGCTGTGTGACTAAGATCAGCGGCGTAGCGTGGGTTATCAGCACCCTGGGCAAGGCAAGTAATTTGCACCCCCTAACCTGGGGCAAGGCAATTAATTTGCGCCCCCTAACCCGGGGCAAGGCAAGTACAGTAATTTACTCTCCCAAGCAGCAGCAGCGAGGCTTCTCTTTCCCCCGCGCTCTCCTGGAGCTGCCTCTTTTCTTTCCTTTTTTCCCTTTCTCCAAGGCTTTTCGCTTTCTCTCCTTAATTGATTCCTCCTCCACACCACAGCGTTTCCTGGCTGGTTCCCCCCCCCTTCCCCTCTCTCTCCTCCTCGCTCTGCTTGCCTTGCCCTGCCCTGCCCTGCCTGAGGGCGCCCTGAGGAGACTCCGCTCTCCTTTTTGACCAGGCGAGGTGGGAAAGTCTCTTCCCGCCCCCTCGCCAGACTCCCTGCTCGGCTTGGCTCACTACCCAGGCGGCCAGTGGAGAGAGAGCCGCAATTACCATAAAGCTCCTCTCCCTCCGCCTCGCCAAGCTGTCAAAGCCCGGCAGTAGCGGCAACGGCAGCAGCAGGCGCAGCCAGACCCCCACCAGCCAGCCTGCCCGCCCGCCCGCCCGGCTTCCTCTCCTTTTTTTGCCCGCGGCAGAAGGCTTCGCTCTCCCCGTTCCGCGACCTCCTCGCCAAGCCGAGCGAGCGCGGGCTCCCTAACCCGTGGATTTTAGTAGGGGCAGAGAGCTGCTAGTGCGAGCGCGCCCCCCACCCATGTTGCGCCTGGTGCGGCCGGCCCCCCTGGCACCCCCCACGCTACGCCACTGACTAAGATGCTGGACTAGATGGCCTAATCTAGCAGGTTCTTCTTAAGTTCCCCTCCCTCTGTTGCTTCACTTGGGTTGAAGTGTGAGCTCCTCAGGACAGAAACCTGCCCTCTTGCACTTTGTGAAGTGCCACAAACTTTTTTTTTGCAATGATAAATATTACTACTGTAAATAATAAAACTATTCAAAGCTGGTTGCTGTGAACACAATTGTGTTCCAGAAAAGACCACTGGTCAACCATTCTCAATACCCTAGCCTGCATAATTGTACTCACTATCAGACATATTCAGAATAGTAGAGCCACTGAAATCAATAGGCATGGCTAGTTTAGGTCCAATTATTTTAATGGGTCTACTGTGAATAGTTAGATGCAAACCAGAGGAGCTCACTTCTGCAGAAACATGCACAGGTTGGCACTGTAAAATAAATTAAGGCTGCAATCCTAACCTCACTTATCTGGCAGTAAGCCCCATTGAATTCAGTAGTACCTACTATGGAGCAGGTATGGTTAGGATTATGCTAAGTAAGCATTTGTAAATTTAAAGCTACGGAGAGACTAACTTCATATTCAGAAAGAGCAGCGTCCAAATTCTTAGACAACTCATTAAACTTTTCAACGTTGTTCTTCATTTCTTCCATGGTCATGACATCCTTCTTTCGGAAGCTTTCGACTTCTTTGTTATAATTTTCTAGGATAGCCTCGAATTCAGAGCACCTGGTTGTAAGCAAAGACAGCAAAGCATTCACTCATCTTATAGCTTGCTCCTCAATTAAAACAAACAAACAAAACCCCCCAAAATCAGTAAGTGAAGTGAAGAATTAAGCCACTTGGAGGTTTTGTTAGTCTGTTAAAGAAAAGTGGGATATAAAATGCCTAGATTGAATAAATAAACAATGGACCTTTAACTTAACTCTGCAAAGCAGAGGGTGAGCAACCTGGCTGCCGAATTCTGCATCAGCTGAAGCTTCCGAACCGTCTTCAAAGGCAGCCCTATGTATAACGCATTGCAGTAATCTACTTGGCTCACTTTTCCCAATGGTAGGGCTACCAAGGCCCATCTTAATGGCTTGGGAAGGTTCAAATGGGAGGCGGCAGTTTCTGAGGCCACCTCCTCCTAAGTTAGTAACTTACCTTTTGATGAGACAGAGCTCCACGTGATCCCGTCTGTTGATCAGCTGATTCCTTGCGGTTTCAAAGATGACCTCAATCTCATCCGGCCAATGCAGAACAGTACTGTTCAGCTTTATATCATCACCTAGGAAAATGTTATACCTTAAATTAATCTGCACATCTGTTCTGTTGTGGCCATTCTTGCACTCCTTCGTATGTCATTTTGTGATGCTGCTGCACCAAAAAGCTAACTCAAATAAACTAAGTTGAAAGCTAACAAAATCTTTGACCAAGTTAAAAAGATCATTATTCAAGACAAAATGGGAAATCGATGGAAGGGAATTGAGGTCCAACTTAGAAAAAATTAATTTTGTTTGCTTTTATAAAAGGACTAATATCAAGACAGGGAAATGCCAATTTGCTGACATAAATTTGGAAATGGGGATGCAAGGGAGGGGGTAGGGGGAAGTCAATGACCAGGGTTAGGAAATAACATTTTCGGGAAAGTATATATGTTTGTTGTTGTTTTCTTTTTTTTTCTTTGTTTATGTGTCTATTTGTTTTTTGTGTTTTTGTTTTTGTCTATATAAAATGTGAAAACCCAATAAAAATTTTATAAAAAAAAACAACAAAATCTTTGACCAAGCTCTGGTTTTTAATGCAAGTATTTGTTTTTTTATTTATTGCATTTCTATCCCACCTTCCTCTTTAAGGAGCTTGAGGTGGCGTATATGATTCTCTCCCTCCTCAATCAATCCCAACAAGAGCATTGTGAGGTACTGGCCCAAGGTCACCCAGTAAACTTCCTGGCAGAAGTGGAAAATTGAACTTTGGTCTTCCAGGTCCTAGACCAGCCCTCTACGTTACACCACACTGGCTCTCATTAAAATGGCAGATTGAAAGCACCCTATTAGAATAGGCATCCTCCTTTCTCGTGTTCATAGATGTATGTATCACTTAAAAACAAATAAAGGATTATTTTAAAAACATTGCTTCAGAATTATTGCTTTCACTCATGAGCAAATTTAACAACTGAATCAATTAAAGCTCATGCAATTAATCAACTAAGATTTGTTTAGCTGGGTGACAGTCCTAAGACCAGCCCTTAGCTTGGATTCTTCCTTTGTTGTATTTTTCTTTTCAAAAACGTACAAGGAAGATCAGCGTAGTCCATCAGGAATTCCAGTCTGTAGATAGCTTCCCTGATTTCACGACGCAACTTAAAGACAGTGACGTCACTGGATTTTTTCAAATAGGCCGTGGTTTCAACCAACTCCTCAGTGGTCATAGGGACATCACTGACTTTGTCTGCAATTATGCTGTACTGGTTGCAAATGCTACAGATGGAAGCAGAGGAGGGACATGTTAAACATCTATCACAACAAATGATTTTTTACGATATAGTGGTATATAAATATTTGCATAAACAAACAAATGTGTTAGGCAAAGTGACATACAAAACTGTGTTACATCAGACAGAATTTCTTGCAGAAGAGGGAGAGAGAAAGAGAGAGTTGCATTAAAATCTGTATATTAAGAGAAATCTGTACTAAAATGCTGGTTCATTATCATAAGGACTTCTTTAATAATATAAAAAGGATCCACAATCTGTTGTGGCAATGTGAAGGACTTAACTTAAAAGAGGGGGGGGGAGAGAGAAACTAAAATGAATAGATCCCCCCCTCCCATCATGGTCATGTCCCATTTATTTGCACATACCTCTGGTTTACCTCCCTGTTTTCTTCCACTTGGAACTCAATCAGCCTGTCTTTCAGCTTCTGAGTCCGACAGCAAAGATCCTCATTCAGCTTTAATGCGTCAAGGCAGAACAAGGCCAGAGGGACTGTGACGTGCAGAGACGCAATTTCTTTTTTCAGTTTCGTCAAACCATCAATCTTCTACACATGGATGATATTGCCATGGTTATATGGTGGTGACAACAACAGTAACAACAATCACATTATCTTAGGCTATTTTGGACATGTTGAAAAAGAGAAAAGAGCAGTCTACAAAGGTGTTTCTTTCTTTCTTTTTCTTTCTTTCTTTCATTCTTTCAATTAGTTTTTATTAATGACTTTCTTGTGTAACAAACAAACAAAGTAAAGTACATACGGTGTCTTCACTTTCAATTTATAGTGTCTTTTTCACAATTCATTTACATTCAGTATGAGACACTGTTATCATATGCATTATGTGGTTGGGGAAAAGGAGAGAGGAGAGAGAAATGAGGGGAAATTTGATCTTTCATTTTATTGCATAGTGTTTGTGTAGGACACTCCCACTGCATGTGTTGATTTGTCTCTATAATGGGACATCCTCTCCAACACAAGGGCATTAAGTGCCTATTGCACTATCTATGCATCTCGTAGATACCTTTCTCAGGTCCTTTAATACACTCATTCAGTCCATTGCAAAGAAACGCAATGGTGTTGCTTGTGCTCAAAAGCCATAAGCAAGGTTGTGCCTTTCCCCACAGGCCTGGCTTTCTGCACTCCTGATCTTGCTTGAAAGTGCTGATCCAGAAGTGCAGGTTGACCCCCTTGCAGAGTCATGCCCTTCAAATGAAAAGCTCTCCAGGATAAAGAAATTGCACTGGCTTACATTTGTAATTTAGCTTTTAGTTATGCTATAAGTCATTACCTCCACAAAATCATCCAGATCATGTCTTTTGCTTAAAAACTCAGTCACGTCATTTTCTGCATTGTTATTCAAGAGATCGCTGTACTTCTCATACACGCTTAAGTATCTTAAACACAAGGGGGGGGGGAAGATAAAAGAAACATAAATTCTCCAGAACAGGATCAATGGTAATGAATATATGTTTTTTAATGTACTTTTATGCCATCATGGAATTCAAAGTGGCATAAATGTGGTTCCCAGGCAGTCACACATTCAGGCACTGACCAGACCCAGATCTGATTTGCTTCAGCAAAATGGTGACCTCCTGTGCCTTCAGACCAGTATTTGCAGTGTGAATAACTATATTTCATGATAATTTTCTCCCAAGTCATTTCCATTGTTGAGACAAAAAATGAAAGAACATAATGTCTGAGAAATCTACTATACATTTTGGAAAGTTGTTCAGGTTTTTCCCTGCTCAATATGCATTTGGATGCTTCTTAAGATATTTAGGCCAGATTTGGGTTCCCAAAATCAAGGAGCAGGTTTTCAACTATTTGATCGAGAAAACTACCAGCATATGCTTACTTTCGCGGACCAACAAGATTGTGATTAAATATCTCAGCAGTTTTGTTCACATATTCTGAAACCAATGATTCATCTGCTTGGACAGTACGAAGAATTAGGTCATCCCCTTTTAATTCTGGGAATAGTTTAACTTGTACCTAGAAAGAGGAAGCAGGAACCATAGTGAGCAGAAAGGGATAAACATTGTATGAATGCATCATAGAGAAAATGTTTGCTTCTTGACTTACAGGTTGCTATTGCTGTTGGTTTTTAAAAGTGAGCTATTTTACCCTGCCTAAAATTTGGGGAATTACACTATAGATTTTTGGCTCCTATAATATCCTAGAATTCATTTGATACACTATTGTAAATGATTAAACAATAGCACAATCATATGAAAGCATTCTAGAAAGTAAGATACAGTAGTAGTAGTTGTAGTTGTAGTTGTAGTTGTAGTTGTAGTTGTAGTTGTTGTTGTTATTATTATTATTATTATTATTATTATTATTATTATTATTATATATTTAGTTATACCCCGCCGTTTTATCTGACGGGACTCAAGGTGACTTACAGGTAAAAACAAGAATTGCTAAATACATAGAAAAAACCATCATTTAAAAACAAACATTGGTAGAATTAAAACAGTATACATATATAAAAACTGTTTAAAACAAACAAATAATTACAATAAAAGCAGCACAGCACCCGGCCTTTCATTAATAGCAGTCAGTTCCCAAAAGCCTGTGGTTCACACATAATGCTTAGCTGTAGTAACCTATAGTACTGAGCTATAGTAAACATTAACCAACCATGGCTTATGAGTGTGGTTTGTTCATGAATAAAAAAACCATGGCTAAGGTGCTGGGCCAAATTCAAATGGTCAAATTAAAGCATGGCTTAGCATTACATGCACCTACGCCACTGTTTTCAATTAGGATTTGCATAAGATTGCAGCTGAAGTCTGTAATCCTATGTACCATACCTTTACCTGGGAGAAAGTCCTACTGAACATAATATAGCTTACTTCTGAGCAAACATGGACATGATTTTGATCTTAATTTTACTTTTACATACCTTTGGAAGACCCTCAGAATTTTTCAGAACCTCCATAAAGCAGTGATACAGTAAATCCCAACAAGCTTCCACATCTGGCTCAAATATAATATCAGGCTCCTGCACTTCCAGTTTGATGACCAACATTTGTGGTATGAAGAATTGCATTTCATGATAAGTTTCTCCAAAGTCATTTCCATCCTCAAGACAGAGAATGAAAGCATGTTACATCTAGAGAATCTTCTTCTGCTATATATTTGGAAAGTTGTCTGTCTGTCTTTCTGTCTGCCTGCCTGTCCATCTGTTCCCTATGCATGCAGACACCTCTGAAGATATTATCACCCAATATGAAAACCCATCCTTCCAGAGAAGGATATATTTGGATACCATCAGATGCCATTCTGAATCAAGATGATGGATTGAACCTTTCCAAACTAGACGAAAGTTAACCAAATTTGGCAGGATTGTATATTATTATTCATCCAACAGCAATAGAATGAAAATACTAGGGCTGTCCAATGGAGTCTGGCGAAGCCTAAAACTTGAAGCAAATTGGGTCAATCCAAACAGAACCAGACCAGCCAATCCAGGGCTGTCAATATAGGTGATGGGGGGTAGGGAGGCAAGGTTAGAAGGCAGGAAGCCTCTACTGAGAGCAACCTGAGGCTCTTTGCAAGAGGGCTTTCAAACAGCCCTGTACTGAAATGTGGTTTAACCAACCTGTTCCAAACAGGGGGACATGCACACAGCCCAATTGAGCAGAACTAAACTCTCAGCTCACCAGCTGGTGTGTGGAGGGTTCAGTACTGCTCTCTGCTGTGTGGTTGGCTGGGGGAGAAGGAGGTGTATTATCTTCTTCCCTATCCCCTCTCCCAAACATACATTTAATTAGGGTTTTAAATGTAATTTGTTGTCTTTAATCAGGGTTTCATTTGACTGGAGGTGAGGGATTTCTGGGGATGGACTTTTACTTGAGGTCTTCTATACTTTTTATCTGTCATCTATGTTTCCAGTTGATACTTCGTTATGACACCTTGACTACCATCTGATGGAATAGCAGCATTTGCTCTTTTTTAATCATTCTGTTATTTCATCACCTGCTGAAAATGCTTTTGTTTTCACCAAGTATTTTTAGAGAATTAATTTGATTCAGTGTTGGTCACTTCTTCTCTATTTTATGGTTTTTTAGTTGTATGATATTCCAGCTATTTTATTGTACAGCAATTTGATGTTTATGAGTTGTCAGTTTATTTTAAAATCTTATAATGCAATACAGTCGTACCTTGGATCTCAAACACCTTGACTCGCGAACAAATCAGCTCCCGAACAATTGAACCCCGGCAGTGAATGTTCCGCTTTTTGAATGATTTCCGGAAGCTGAAATTCTGGCACAGTTTCCACAGCTTCCAATTGGATGCAGGAGCTTCCTACAGCCAATCAGAAGCCGTGCTTTGGTTTCCAAATGTTTTGGAAGTCAAACGGACTTCCGGAATGGATTCTGTTCGACTTCCAAGGTATGACTGTACAACTACAATAAATGCATAATATAAGATCAAGCTGTATGAATGTCTACAAAGCACTGAAAGTCCAGGTGACACGGTCAACTCCGCATACCTTATGTATCCTAAAGAAGGAAAGGAGATCCGCTAATGAATTAATGACCATCTCCCGTAGCTGTAAAGACATGAGGACGGCTACCGAAGCAAAATATTCTTCTATCAGTTGAGAAGAGTCAAAGTCATTCTGGGGAGCAAGATGCAGCCAGTTTTGCTTCTGTTCAATGAACAGTTCTGCACACGTTGGAATCCACCTGTAATGTGTAAGTTATCCTATCAGCATATGTCAAGATTGTTTTAAAACGATGAGTTGTAAAACAGCCTTCACCGACCTGCTGCCCTCCATATGTTTTGGGCTGCAGCTGATGGGAGACATAGTCCAAAATATTTGGAGGGCACAAGCTTGGTGGATGCTTCTTTCCCCACCAAGCTCCTCCATTTGGCCCACGACTCGGGCAAGTCACGCCCACATGCCCTAACCCTGATGTCAGATGGTCAGGTAAAGACAGAGCTTGGCCCAAAGGGGTTTGGGAAATCCCCTTGCAGAGCACTGGCCAAGTGCCCAATGAGCAGCTGGTTGTTGGGCACTTGAGAAGTGATGCAAACACTGTGTGGGGTGGGAAGAACGATTGGGTCTGTCAAGCCAAAAAAAGTTCCCCACCCTTGCTTGATTGCCAGTAGCATTAATTCATGCTGCTCAGGGCATTTTCTCTAAAGCCTCTGAAATGTGGTGGACTCCTGCAGGATTTACTATGACCAAAGACAGAAATGAATGGCTTTAAAAGCGAGGTTTTAGAACATCACACAGTTATTCTGTTCACACACATCTCTGTGAACTTAAGAAAAAGTGGGCGGAACAACAGAAGTTACTTTTATCTTTCTAACAGCAGGTTGCTTTGGGTCATTTCTATGAATAAAGCAATGTCATAATCATCATTCACATAAAGCAGAAGTGGGGAACTTCTGGCTCTCCAGCTGTTGCTGGACTCCAATCCAACTCCTATCAGCCCCTAGCCAGCATGGTCAACCATCAGGGATTTGGGGAGCTGTAGTGCAACACCAGCTAGAAAGTCACAGGTTTTCCAAAAGCACTCTGACCTGTTCTCAAGAATATCATGAGCTTCTTGACAATGTTTTCGGACCAAGTCTTCAAACTCGCTGGGCAGTAGTGGCAAATCACCCTCGATGATTTCCTGGGTACGAACAAACCTCAGGTTACAAAACCTAAGGGAGGGAAGGGAAAAAAATGCATGGCTGTGATGAACTTGACATAATGATGTGGAATAAGGATTAAATGCAGTCATACCTGCCCGGTCTACGGAACATAGGAAGCTACCTTATAACAAGTCAGTTCACTGGTCTGTTTAGCTCAGTACTGTCTACATTGACTGGGGGCAGCTCTCCAGCCCTACCTGGGACCTTCTCCAAGCAAGACTGTTGCTCTGCTAATGATCTACAGTCCCTCCTTTAGGGACACTGAAAGCTGCCTGATGCTAACTCAGACCACTGGTCCATCAAAATCAGTATTATCTACTATGGCTGCAAGCAGCTCTCCAGGGTTTCAGGCAGGTGTGTCTCCCAGCCATACCTGGAGATGTTGGAATTGAACCTGGGATACCTACTTCATGCAAAACAGATGCTCTGCCATTGAGCAACAGCCCTTGTACTGGAACCAAGCATAGCACTGAATGCAATTTCCTACTGTATACAGCACAAGGGGTCCTCTGGGATTGCTCCTGTAAGCCACCAGAAATATTTCTGGACTGATCTATACTCACAGCTGAGGAAAGGGCAGTTGGCTCCGTAGCCAATATTGTTCAGTAATATAAGGTGATTGTGAGCAAGAAGATACTGTACTCCACACAATCTCATCAATCTATGGCCAGTTAAGAGTTTGCATAGAAAGCAAATAGAAACTTATTACTTAAAAATAAGTTAGGGGATATTTATAAGCCAGGCGACTTACTCTGAGAACCAGAGGCGTTGCAAAGTAAGCATCATAGGATTCACTGTGAAGAGGTGACCTTCGTTCCAGCTTCTCACTTCTTGGTAGATTGTGTGCCATGGAACTGGTGCACGAATCACTCTTCGAGGAAAAGGCAATGGAATGTTGTATATAAAGAGTCTTTTCCTCTCCTCTGGATCCATCAAGATGTAATCAACTAGGGTAAAACCACACAAAGCATGGGAAGAAGGAGGAAACTCCGTTTGGATGCAGTTTGGAAGCAATGGTTAAGTGTATGCAGCACGTGCAGAAGGCACACTAGGCCATACAAAGAATCCTAGGAACTGTAGTTTTTAAAGGTGCTGAGAACTGTAGTTCTGATTATGCTAGAGACTCTGTGTCTAATAAATCAAATGTGATTACAGTTTGTTATTTTATACTCACACCCAAAAAGTGCCACCTAGGCAGCTTCCACAATCTACCTAAAGACAGGACCAGTCCTAGAAACCAGGTTGCAGAATTCCGGTGTTCAGCTTGCAGACCTCGTGACAATAAAAATTCAAGAATCACTGCCCATGCCAAACCACACTTTTCTCTTACCAATGTCTTTCATGAGCCAAATATGATAATCATTCTGAATCTCTTCGGTTAATTCTTTCAGTAACGTCTCCAGCATTGGGTTTGCGAGAAAATGACTTGGGATATGCTTTAAAATGCTATCCATCACTTCTTTGTTCTGTGGTGCCAGCATATCTTTCCGGATGCCTTTATGGATGTAGTAACAGTATCGCTAGAAAGTAAATACATATTATCAGGGGATGATTAGCTGCTTGTGCTTAAAATAGTGCCCCTTCAGAGTTTGTGCGACCCCACAAACCTCTGTGTGTGACAGAGCTCCTCAGACATGTCTGCTCTAGTCACTTGTAGAGTCCGACAGTGGCTGTCTGCGGAAGCGCTTCCAGCAAAGAAGTTCCTTAACGGAAACGCGTCTCCTGGACTCACGACGTGACAGCTTCCGGCGAAGCATAGGTCTCCCTGCAGTTGCTTCTGACACCTCCCCGCTATTTTCGCTCGAAGTGTCTCTCACCCCTTTCTCTCCCTTTCTGCTTCCTGCCTGGGCTGCTGCGTGTCTCTCAGCATTACTGAGATCCTCCTCCAGAGACCCCGCGCTCCCCCTGCTGGTCCCTGCTTTGGCTGTTGACTCTCTCCCAGTCTCTGGGAGCCCTATCACTTCCCTTTCCTCTGATGTCAGTTCCCTGACATCCACCTCCCCTCCAGGGCCCCCCTCTCCCCCGCCCCTACTCTCTCCTCTGGGCGGTGAGGAGCTGAAACCCCTAAAAGAATCCTCTTCATCTTCCGACGTCTCAAACATTTCCCTCCATCGGTCTTCGTTCCGACTCGCTGAATCCTCCTCCACCTCGGAATCAGCGAACCCCTCCAACTCTTCTTCTTCGTCGGTGGTTGCGAAGTATTCCCTCCGGAACCTCGCCACTGGCTGGGGTTTCCGAGGGAATCTTTGATGAAAAGTTTCAATCAAAACCTCGTCATCTACATCCTCTGCCCTGACCCAGGTGTTTTCCGACTCCGGCTCCCCTTCCCACATTACCAAATACTCTACTTGCTCTCCCCTCCACCTGGAATCGAGAATCTCCGCTACATGGTAGCTGTGTTCTTTTTCCTCCATAGCTGGTCCCCTATTGACCCTCCCCTCTCTGTCCCCTATATACGGTGACAGCAATGATCTGTGGAACACTGGGTGTAACTTCATGTGGTTAGGTAACCGGAGTCTGAAAGCCACTGGGTTGACCTGTTGCGTGACTTCAAATGGGCCCAGCCTTTTGGGTCTTAACTTCTTACACCCTCCTTTAAATGGTAACCCTTGGGTGGACAACCACACCTGGTCCCCCACCCTAATGCTTTCTCCTTCCCTTCTGGTTTTGTCTGCCTGCCTCTTATATTCCTCCTTCGCCCTGTTTAAATTAAGTTGGAGCTGGCGATGGATCGCTTCCATTTCTTCAACGAACTGTTCTGCGGCTGGAACGCTCCAGTTCTCCCCCTCCCCCCCTGGGAAGGCTCGGGGATGACACCCGTGATTGGCCAAAAAAGGGCTCATTCCCGTGGACACGTTCTCCGCATTGTTATAGGCAAATTCTGCCAACGCCAGCTTCTCCACCCAATCATTCTCTCTGTCATTCACATAACACCTCAAATATTGCTGGAGGACACCATTAGCTCTTTCCGCCTGCCCGTTGGTTTCTGGATGGCGGGCAGTGGAAAAATTCACCTCTACATGCAATAAGCTCATGAGCTTCCTCCAGAACCTGGAAGTAAATTGTTTCCCTCGGTCCGAAACCACCCTCAAGGGGGCACCATGCAATCTAAACACATTTTCCACAAACAATTTAGCGGTTTCTTCTGCTGTGACCGCATGTGAGCAGGCTATAAAGTGGGCCATCTTGGTTAACAGGTCTACCACAACCATAATGGCTGTCTTCCCTTTGGACCTGGGCAGATCAGTCATAAAATCTATTGCCACTGCCTCCCATGGTCTTTCCGGCGTGGGTAGTGGTTCTAATAAACCTGCCGGTGCCCGCCTCTCCCCCTTGGCTCGTTGACATCGGTCACACCCTCTCACATACTCCCGCACATCTTCCCTGACCTTGGGCCACCAGAATTCCCTGGTAACCAGCCACATGGTTTTGTGTTGCCCAAAATGCCCTGCTGTGGGGCTATCGTGCAGTTGCTTGAGTACCTTTTCCCTCAATTCTCCTTCAGGTACGTATAACGCTCCCTTGTAGTACAACGCCCCGTTTCTCTCCTCAAAACCCCCGGGTTTGTCTCCCTCCCTCCTGAGACCCCTGAGTTTGTCCTGGGCATATTCATCCTGCACCGTTCCCTCTATCAGTTCCCTTAGCCCCACCAATGCCGCCCCACACACCCAGCGATCCTCGGGAATGACATGGGTCTCTTCGGGTGCACCCTCTCCCTCCAAATATTCAGGTTTGCGTGAGAGAGCGTCCGCCCTAACGTTCTCCTGGCCTGGTACGTAACAAATCTCAAAGTTAAATTTGGAGAACTCCTGGGCCCATCTCAACTGCCGTTGGTTGAGCACTCGCGCAGTTCTCCAATACTCTAGATTCTTATGGTCCGTGCGCACTTGCACCTTCTGTTGTGCACCAATTAGTAGGTGCCTCCATCTCCGGAAGGCCTCATAAATCGCAAGAAGTTCCCGGTCGTACACCGTGTAGTTTCTCTCAGATTTGTTCAGCTTTCGCGAAAAGAAGGCACACGGTCGCCACTCGGACCCCTCCTTCCCCGGCTGCAGAAGAAGCACCGCCCCTATGGCTCTGTCAGAAGCGTCTGTTTCGACCCTCAGCTTTTTTTGTAAATCCACATGTAGAAGTTGTTCGTCAGAGGCGAAGGCCTTTTTCAGTTCCTCAAACGCTCGCTCCGCCTCCCCCGTCCAAACAAACTTCTTTTTGCTGCTGAGACAGTCCGTGATGGGCGCCGTCAGGTGAGCGAAGTTTCGGATGAACTTACGATAAAAGTTTCCAAACCCTAGGAACCTCTGCACATCCTTCTTAGTCTTGGGGGTTTTCCATTCCAGCACCGCTTGAACCTTGCCGGGGTCCATGGCCAACCCCTTGTCTGACAAGCGGTACCCCAGGAATTCCACCTCATTGGTATGAAACTGACACTTCTCCAGTTTCACCCACAGTCTGTTGGCTTGCAGCCTGCTCAACACTTCTCTGACGTCTCTCACATGTTGCTCCTCATTCTCCGAATACACCAACACGTCATCTAAGAAGGCCACGCAATTCTTGTAGAGCAAAGGCCCCAGTACATGATTCATAAAGGCTTGAAAACACGCGGAGCCTGCTTGTAATCCAAAAGGCATAACGAGATATTCAAATGCCCCCAAAGGGGTGAACATGGTGGTCTTCCATTCATCCCCTTTCCTTATACGTATCAGGTTGTACGCCCCCCTTAGGTCCAGCTTTGTAAAAATCTTTCCTTTTCGCACCCTGGTCAAAATATCATCAATCCTGGGCATAGGAAAAGCCACCGGCTCTGTCACTGCATTTAGGGCCCGAAAGTCACATACCAGTCTCGGCTTGTCCGTGTTCTTTTTATCCACAAAAAACACTGGGCTACCCCCCGCTGCCTTGGACTCTCTGATGAAGCCTCTCTTCAGGTTCTTGTCAATGAACGCTCGCAACTCCTGCATCTCCCTGTCTGACATGGCATACAACCTGCCTACAGGAAGCTGTGCTCCAGGGAGTAAATTGATCTGGCAATCAAAGGGCCTATGCGGGGGTAGTTGGTCAGCCTCCTTCTCGCTGAACACGTCGCTGAGATCAGCATACTGTGATGGCACCTTCCCCTTCTCCATCACTTCCGTCCCTGCTAGGGTGGCTTGGGCCCCTGCTGACTCCTTTTCCCCCCTGCAGTGTTCTAAGCAATGTGCGGAACCGAAAGAAACCACTCTTTGATGCCAGCCCACCAGCGGATCATGTAGGGCTAGCCAGCTCATTCCCAAAATAATGGGAGCGCCTCCCAAGGTGGCCACATTAAACGCTATCAGTTCTGTGTGCCTTGCCACCCTCATTATCATTGGGATGGTCTGCAAGCTGACGCCTCCTCCCAACAGTTCTCTGCCATCGATCGTGGTCACCTGCAGGGGGTTGCTTAAGGGGATAGTCTGTATCTGGTGTTCAGCAGCAAACTCCTTGCTCATGAAATTGCAGGAGCTGCCTGAGTCCAACAGCGCCTTTATTTTTAGGGGGTGTCCATTTTGCAACTCTAGCGACACTTCAATCACTAGAGCAGGTCGAGGAGCTTCTGGCACTGGCACTTGGGGAAGGGGCACTTTCACTGCTCTTTGGCCTGGCTGCAGTGCCCTGCTGGCAACCAGGCGTTGGCTTTTACCTGCTCCGTTTCTCCCTGCTCTTCCCCCTCAACAGTTCCCACCATCCCTTGCCATTCCTTCCTCTGGGGGCAGACTCTGGCAAAGTGGCCTGGCTGTTGGCAGAGATAGCATTTCCGGGGTCCCTTTCCCTCCTTCTTCGCCCCCTCACTGGGCTTTGAAAATGCGCGCGCGCGGGCTGTTCCGATTTCCATCGGCTCTGCCGGCGGGAAAGCTGGCTCAGGAATGTCTGGAATGCGTAACTCCTTCCAACGTTCCCCTCTCCCTTCCCGCCTCTCCAAGGCTCTTGCCTCCTGGCGCGCTCCAATGGTCAGCGCAGATTTGGTCAGCTGATCCATAGACACCGCCCTGGGGCTCCTGGCCAGCTCGTCTTTCACAGCTGAAGAAAGACCTTCTTCAAATAGCATCTGAATGGGTGCTGCCGCTAAATCCCACCCCAATCTGTGAATCAGCATGGTAAATTCAGTCCAGTACTCACGGACAGATCTGCTTCCCTGCTTGCAAGCCATTAGCTGTCTGCGCACTACCCCCTCCTCAATATCGCTGGAGAACATGATATCCATTGCGCGAAAGAATTTCATAGTGTCCTTCAGGATATCGTTGTGCGTTGCCATCAGGGGTCGAACCCAATCTCGCGCCCCCTTCTCAAGATGCCCAATTACGAAAGCAACTCGGGATTCCTCATCAGGGAACTCATCAAACTGCACATTCAGGGCATATTGCATTTCAGTCCTAAAGGCATGATAATCCTTGGGGTCCCCCCCAAACTTCTGCACTAATCCTGGTACCTTTCTGGGGAACTGAGTGGTTCTCCCCTTCTTGTCTGCATCTTGAGCCCTCCTCTCCTCGAGCCTCGCCGTCTGCAGCGCAAGTTGGACCTCCAATGCTCGGTATCTGTCTTCCAAGCTTGGACCAGCTCCACCCCCTGCGGCTCCGGCTCCTGCTGGGTCGCTCATGATGCCTTCTCCTGCACAGGCAGCGTACAGAGACTGTCGGACTGCTATCAGGGGATGATTAGCTGCTTGTGCTTAAAATCGTGCCCCTTCAGAGTTTGTGCGACCCCACAAACCTCTGTGTGTGACAGAGCTCCTCAGACATGTCTGCTCTAGTCACTTGTAGAGTCCGACAGTGGCTGTCTGCGGAAGCGCTTCCAGCAAAGAAGTTCCTTAACGGAAACGCGTCTCCTGGACTCACGACGTGACAGCTTCCGGCGAAGCATAGGTCTCCCTGCAGTTGCTTCTGACACCTCCCCGCTATTTTCGCTCGAAGTGTCTCTCACCCCTTTCTCTCCCTTTCTGCTTCCTGCCTGGGCTGCTGCGTGTCTCTCAGCATTACTGAGATCCTCCTCCAGAGACCCCGCGCTCCCCCTGCTGGTCCCTGCTTTGGCTGTTGACTCTCTCCCAGTCTCTGGGAGCCCTATCACTTCCCTTTCCTCCGATGTCAGTTCCCTGACACATATATATGTACAGATTTATTGCATTGAGTATAACAGGGGAAATAGGATCAGCAACATCTGGAGGGCCAAAGGTTCTGCACACCTGCACACCACTTAGGCTGGCTTCTGGCTCTCTCTGACCAGAGAGGCTGAAAAGGCTTCTTGTTTGGCATGAAACTTTCCCTGGGTAACGGTAGATATTCCTGGTGTCTTTCTTCTGCTTCACTGTAACTCCTGGCTTGGCTTCTGTCCCAACCTGATGACTGCCCAACATCTCAGCCCTGAGTATCTCCTGCCTACTGTTTGCTTATCATATTGCCCCCAATCTTCTGTTATAACCAGAAACCTGCAGAGTTTTAATTCAGGTTTAGTTCCTGTTCAGGTTCACATTGGTTCATTTTGCTTCAAAGAAGGAAGTACAGTGGTACCTCGGGTTAAGTACTTAATTCGTTCCGGAGGTCCGTTCTTAACCTGAAACTGTTCTTAACCTGAAGCACCACTTTAGCTAATGGGGCCTCCCGCTGCCGCCGTGACACTGGAGCACAATTTCTGTTCTTATCCTGAAGCAAAGTTCTTAACCCGAGGTACTATTTCTGGGTTAGTGGAGTCTGTAACCTGAAGCGTATGTAACCTGAAGCGTATGTAACCCAAGGTACCACTGTAAATAAAAAGCTGCAGATAAAAGCAGGATGAATTCTGGATAAACTAGTCATCTGGAGGGGACCTGTGTTTCCCTGTGTTTCAGGAAACAGCTCACTTACCTGCAGATCACTCTCTGTGGGTAGAGTTTTTCCTTTACTTATTTCCTCCTCATGCCTGAGCATCACAACAAGCTGCTCTTCTGGAGTTAGAGGCTGGTTGTCAGAATAACAGATAACTCCTGTTTCAGATTTCTGCCTATCCGGTGTCAGTAGCAAATCAAAACTGTGTGCGTCCTCTGTTGCCATCACCCTGGAATTAAAAGCCACCAGCTGAGTTGGCTAAGTAACCAGAAATGACATTTTGGACAACACCAATCCCTACTATACATTTAGCATCACCAAATGTTCAATATGTCTCAAGCTTTCTTCTAGTCCCCTTAGCCTGGCCTCCCCTTAGCCTGGTGCCCTCCGGGTGCTTTGAACTACTACTCCCATCAGCCCCAGCTAGTTTGGCCAATACTCAGGGATGATAGAAGTTGTAGTCCAAAACAGCTGGAGGACACCAGAGGCAGATGACCAAGAGCATATCGTTAGGGAAACAGATTCAGCTAGAACAAATTCTAAATAGATAGAAATACTTGTATGTTATTTATGTATTTAATCTCAAGTTGGCATATACAGAGCTTTTCTACATAGACTCTATCAGCAAAATTCACTCAACAGAAACTCTCATGTTGCACAACTTTTGTGCAAAATGCAATAAAAAAGTAACATAATACATCAGGAAAATGAGAAGGGCGGGGAGATGTATTTAAGCTTTCCTTTCTGCTCACATTATTTTATTTAATGGAAAAAAGGAACTCCTATAAAAACTGAAATTAAGATTTACAACCAGGCAAACTAAAATATTAAATGGTTAAAGGATTAAGTGGGTTTGGAATTTGGATATTCAAAGACACAGAATAGTGACAGAGTACATGTTCTGCATGCAAAGGATACCATTGCTCTCAAGTTTATAAGTTTATTGTTCTAGCCAAAGGCAGTGACAAACTTACTTTAGACAATAGTATGAATAATATAATACAGAACAAACATCCATAAAATTAAAAAAGGCTTTGCCAAGTTCCTGAGCATTAAAACACAATTTCCATTGTGAACCTCTGACAGCTCCAATTCTAGTATTTTTTTTTCTTTTAAAAATCCAATTTTTAATTGGATAATGTAGGAGAGAGAAGTTACCAGAGACACCAACAAACTCAAATCCAGCTTGATTTCAGATTAAACCACCAAATCACCACAACAATGTACAGCAATTTTATCTAACTCATTTTCCCTTATTTTTTTTTTGCAGTCAGTGCATAGAGGTGACCTCTTGCATCTCTATCTAAGGAACAGTTAAAGAGATAATGAGTTATGTCTTCCACCTATCCACAAAGGATATCAGGTTAACTGCATGGCTGGGGGGAAATTCTGTTTGAAATTCTGGATAGCCAGTATTACTACTACTACTACTACTACTACTACTAATAATAATAATAATAATAATAAACTGCCCTTCATCAAAAGATACAAATAAATAGTTAAAACAAAAACAACAAAACAATAACTTCCTCCCCTTCTACAAACACATTTAAAAGACTGAAGAATATTAATCAGCCATGATCATGGGCAGGGAGAATTTCACAGCACAAGGGCCATATTCCCTTCTGTGCAACCTTCTGGGGGCCACATGCCAGTGGTGGGTGAGACTAGAGGCAAAAGTGGATGGAACAAGAAATATAAGTTGGCAAGTATCCTTACAGACTCATGCGCCCCTCTCTATCCTCCATCCAGAAAGAGACATTGAGTTCAAGGATGCATTCCAGGAAGGCAAATAACATTCATGCAAAGCAGAGCTAGTGAGGGGGTATGGCCTGGGAAGAAAGGGTGTGGCTTGGAGGAGGTATGACCTGGAGGGAGTCCCAAGGGCCATAGAGTCCAGGAAGGCTCCCAAGCCTGAGGCTCCCTATCCCTATCATACAGGTATTGGATTAAAGGGCAGTGGAAGGACACTGCAGCACATAAGACGGAAACACTGAATTGCTGCGTGGCTGTGAAAAGCACGGAGAAGCCAACATTAGAGTCTCGTATGACAGCAGTTGGAAAATGGCCCCAAACAGCTCAAATATAAAACATTATCTTGCCACTTTCCCCAGATTAAATTAGACCTAAGCAACAACCAACCAGCAAGTAATGAAGACATAATTACTGCTTGGAACTTGCAAGTCTTAATGATAGCCTTTGATGTATTTCAAAAGTGAACACTTTGATAGACTGAATGCTAATATTGTAAGCAAGTGCCCAAACATGGATGTGTGCAGCTATCTGCTGCTGCCTGTGTGCATAAATCTGTGTGCTTGAAAATAATTTAAAAGCTAGCAAACAAAAGAGCCCATAAGGAACAATAGAGGGGAGAATGATTTTCCCTGTTTTCAAATGTAGTCTTATGGGGCCTGAACAAAACCTGTATAAGGTCTATGGGTAATAATTAACTACATTTTTCTCAGAGCAGACCCACTGAAATTAATGAACATGGCTAGATTTGGCCCATTAATTTTAATGAGTGCACTTTAAGAAAACTTAGTTGAATACTACCCTGTGCAACCTACAAATCCAGATCTTTTGCTGTGCGGGAGGTCTCTATCACAATCTCTACTCTACATTTAGCTCTGTGCTGGAAATATTCTGTCCTGTGGAGAGCCCTTTGCTCCCCATTTGTTAGATTTGTTCTGAGATGCTAGACCAGCCAGCGGGCTGGTCAAGATCTGAGCACTTTAGGAGGAACCATTATATCGATAAAGGACATTTGAAGCACATTATCGATGTCAAAGAATTTGGGGCACTGTAGTTGGTTAAGGGTTGCTGGAAATTGTTGCTCTGAGGGGTAAACTGGAGTGCCCAGAATTCTCTGAGGGAAAGAATGTGCTTTTAATGTGCATTAAAGTTGCAGTGTCTATGCAGTCCGGAATTATTTTCTTCCCTTGCTCCTCGGTTTTTCATTGCTGTGTGCTCTTAGCTGCCTGAGATAAAGAGCTACTTTCTGGTATGTGTTACCTGGGTGAGAGAAGGAACTGGAAGAAATATGTGAACATCACACATGAGCCAAGTTAACCCAT
This sequence comes from Podarcis vaucheri, assembly GCF_965113315.1. Classification (NCBI taxonomy): domain Eukaryota; kingdom Metazoa; phylum Chordata; class Lepidosauria; order Squamata; family Lacertidae; genus Podarcis; species Podarcis vaucheri. The sequence continues at coordinate 42,094,111 of NC_138752.1, forward strand.
CATGAGAACACCAAGTTTTCTGGCTTATCATGGTATACTGGGAGCAAGCACCATGCACACATACTGCTCAGTTGTTCTGATGATCCTCTTCCCCAGTGTGAATGGCAGAAACAATCCAGGAAGTCAGCCTGGCAAAGTCATTTTGCTGCCAAACAAAGAGGATCCTCCCCCAGCCTCCCCTCAGTGGTGGGTTTGGGGTCTCAAATTTCAACAGTGCTCTGTGCAGTGCTAATGTTTGGCACATGCCTCCGTCCCCCGTTTTTCACCTTCCATTCTACATCATAGTTGCGGTGCCTCTAAGGCTCTGCACCCAGTGCAACCGAACTGGCATAGCTGTCAACATTCAGATTTGAAAATAAGGGATCAGCAACCTCACCTGTCCTGGGGACAGTCTACGGGATATCTAACAATCCGGGATAACAGCGGGAAGCAGCGGGAAACGGTGCTGGAATAAGGGAATGTCCCGCAAAAAAGGGATGGTTGACAGCTATGCTCACTGGCAGCTGAATCTTCATTCAGTACTAGTGATAAGATCATCTCTTTCCCTGTACCTGGAAAGCATCAGGGTAGCTTAAGGCAAGGAGTCGCTTGAAAGCTTATGGAACAACAATTATCACCCAGGTCCCTAAGTATCCGTCAGATAAATGCACAGCTTATAAACTATACAATACCTGTCATAGTCATCAGCAACATTTCCTGATGAAAGTTTTTTCTTCTTCTCAGAGGGAGCAAATTCTTTTGGAGCTGTATGACTTGGTCAAGGGGGAAAAAACACTAGTCAAAACAGGAAAAGACTAGGCCAGATTTGGGGACTCTTGAGCTTTGCAAATTCTACCTGATCTGCACCTCCCAAACTTATGTGTTGATTTGAACTGAATTTACCAGCTTTTGTACTTCCTTTTGTACTTACATTGCAGCAAATGCTAGAACAGTTCAAAAGACATAAAATTTTAGTCTGCTAATTTTAATGTGGCTTTTTAAGAATTGCTTAGTGGGGAACAGAACAGACATATGTACATAAGGAAAAGGGAACCAAACTGGAAATATACAAAACAGAGCCAAAATATGCACTTGTCTGTTTATTAAACACAGGACTATCCATTTGCTTTTAAAGCAGGCTGGTGAGTCTGTTTTTTATAACAGAAGAGGCACATAGGGGAGTGAAGCAAACTCATATGCTCCCCTTCCTAACCTTGTTCCGATACCAGCCTAGTAGTGGCTGGTACCCCTTGGGATTGGTAGGGTGGAAGGCAAGGAGGCCACCAGTAGGTGGTGTCAGAGCTGATATCAGGTAGAGCCATTCCCTAGATCAGTTTTAAGTAACAAGGCAGGCAGGTGGAGGGGGGGGGAGGCTGAGAGTAGACTGAGGCTGGTGGAGAAGTGCCCCATTCACCCTAATGGACAAGCATCCACTAAAATGAGACAGGTGTTTGTGTGCTAAAAGCAGCTAAAGATGGTCAGCAGGTTTCACGGCACACAGAAAGGTACTACTTGCTCAGCAGGGAAATACAGGAGCTTCTATTATACCTTCAATTCCTCAGACCACTAGGAAATAGCAGCTGGGGGTGGTGCAATTTAGGTGAAGAAAATGGCATAGAGGAAAGGGGTAAAAAGCCTCAATCACTGGAACTTTCCAGATCAAATGCAAGTAGCCCTTGCTGTCATTCACTTCTTCCTCTCACTGGACAGATAGCGCAGATGCATTTAGTGTTTTTATTTTTAAAATAATGGGGGAAATAAGCATGAGACTCCCAGCATAACAAGCTGTTTGGCTGACAGCAATCTCCAAATTACTTTCATGTCAAAGAATGTTTGCAGACCTTGCAATTGCTAGAAGAGAGTCACAGAATATCAGCAGTCATTGGTAAGAGAAGGAAGATGTCCCTTTTATTTCTGTTACCCACCACACCACCCAGGCCCATCAGTACCCAGCACCCTTGGACACCTGCCTGGATCGTAACAGGGCATAAACCAGCCTGGGCTCTCTGACTCAAAAGTCTGAGCTTAGACATAGATTTCTCCCTCATGGCACCCCAATAGCTGGGTGTGCAAAGCACTGCTAGCACCAGTGCTGTAGTGGAACAGCAACACAGCAGAGTGCAGTGCCCAGTGGCCACACTTTTTTTCCAAAGCAGGAGTAGTGATGCCATCTACTGTGGTAGAGTTTTGCTACATACACACCATACATTTAAAGTGTATTTAAAGCACATTATCCACCCCAAATCATCCTGGGAACAGTAGCTTAAGAGTGCTGGGAGCTGTAGCTCTGTGAGGGGTAAACTACAGTTCCCAGAATTCTTTGAGAGGGGGATATGGTTTAAATACAGTATATGGTCCATAGGCAGCCTTTGGCAGTGTTTGTGGAATGCTCTTCGCAGAGAAGCTTGCCTGGCACCCTCATTACATATCATTAGGCACCAGGCAAAAATGTTTCTCTTCAATCAGGTGTTCAGCTGATTAACGTTCTATGGGTTTTTAAATGTGTTTGTGGGAGGGAGGTTGTCAGTTTTTGTATGTATTTTGGATTTTCATTTTATATTTTTCTGTTGTGAACCACCCCGAGATTTTCAGATGAAGGGTGATATACAAATTTAATAAATAATAATAATAATAATAGTAAGCTTGAGGGAAAAACAAACGCTGGGCCAACACATACAGAGCTTGCCAGACAAAAAGACAGGAAGATAAACATGCATTTGACAAGAGACACAAGCCTGTTTTCAAACACATAGGATACGTGGAGAATGTCTTGTGGTCCCAGTTGGCTTTCTTGCCTTTAAAGGTGAAACTATCTTACGCAGATCTTTCATCTTCAAGTTCTGTGCAGTGAGGGTGTAATTATTGGCAATGGAGTTGCTGGGGCTCCGGAAATGACGCTGCTCTTTAAAGGGAGCTGCCAAAGTCCAGGATGCTCTTTGCATCAGAGAAGGGTAAAAGCTGCTATTTTGGATCATCTGAAATGGAGTGGGATGGGGAGAAAAAATAACAGTTTATATTCTGTTGCGCTAGCCAGCAATTTCTTTAACTGATATAAGGTAATGACAGTGGAGGCTGGTGCCCATTGGGACTGGGTAGGGCAGAGTCGGGAAGGGGGTACCATATCAAATGGCTGCTTGAGCTAGAGTCAACGGTAGATGAAGCCAACTATTTCTGGTTTTGCCCCTATTATCTTCCCTGCTGAATTGTACAAGAGCACCACTGAGACAATGAGACTGACAATCAGTGCTACTCGCTGGACTAGTTGTAAATAAAAAGGTAGGCAGGTACAGGGACGGACTTCGGTAATATGGCAACCTGAGCAAGGACAAAATTTGGTGCCCCCTATTGTGGTTATTAATATTGCACATTCAGAAGCAATAGAATGAATAAAAACTGAAATAAAAATTGTCCAGTCCAAAAATATGGTTCAAAAGCTTTACTAACAGAAATTGCTTCAAAACAAACATGAAACAAATAATGTTACATCCAGATAATCACATAATATCATGTGCTGATTCCTGCACAGGTAGAACATCTTAGAAATATAAAATAACTTCATTCAGAGCTGAAATCAAAGCTTTGTCTCTCCAACACAATCTCTATTAACTTGAGGCTGTGTTCCTAGAGAGAACCATTTGCACATCCTTTCTTCTCTAGTGCCTCAGAACAAACACCTAACTCACACACCCAAAATGGACACATGAATATCTCATGTGATCCAACTTAAACACCTTGTGGGAGCTAGCAGAGATACATTCTCAGTTAATCAGCACCTGTCAAGCTCTCTGAGAGCTTTTGTTTTAGCTCAATGGAACTTTCCAAACCATGCTATGTTTTTAGCAGTACACATACAGACATATACAGAGTTATTTTCCATTTCAATGCACAGTTAAACAATTATACTTAACACCCCCTAAATATTTCTTATTTTCACAATAATTCCTTTTGGTACAGTTCCTTTAATAGATGTAACCCAGTGGGCAGTATAAGAAATATACATACCTGATACAGTTCAGAGGGGTCTTCTGCAGCCAAACCTGGCAAAGGTGGCAACTCTGGTATTTGTTTGGCATGGCTCATATTATAGATGGAATCATTCTGTTCCTAGGAATCATTAAAAAGTAAAAAAAGTAATGTGTTAAGAAAGCCTATAGGACTAGACAGATATACAAAGCCCATCTAGATACAGTGGTAGATGGGGACCATTGGGATTTATAAGCAGAAGGCAGGGAAGCCAACAGTAAGTAGGTGAAACCAGGGCTAATGATAGGCTCAGCAAGACCCAATGACAGAGCCAACAAATTCTAGTTTTGCCCTCCATCCTCCTCCTTCCCGAGTTCTACAGGGGGCAATGCTGAGACTAAAGAGGGGGGAGCCAACAGTCAGGACTACTCTTTTGGAAATGGAGTGGGGTGGAGAAGGAAAATAGCAGTTGTGCTAGCCGGTAATTTCCTTGACTGAAATAAGTGGAGGTTGGTGGCCATTGAAGTTGGTAGAGCAGAAGTCATAGAAGTCAAATGTAGGAGGCTGGTTGAGCTACAGCCAATGATAGATAGAGCCAACTAATTCTGGTTTTGTCTCTATTCTCCTCCCTTCTGAATTCTACAAGAGCAACACTGAGATGAAGGGCAAAGAGGCTGACAGTGAGAGCCACCTTCTGGAGTGATTTTAAGAAAAAAGGCAGGCAGGTGGAAGCTAGCTGAGGGCAGATGGAGGTTGGCTGGGCAATGCCCCATTTGCCCTAATGGACCAGTCTCCACTGTCCAGATGCAGGCATAAGCCTTTTTTGCACTGCTGCCTAGGAGTTGTGTATGACACATCAGTATCAAAACACCTGTGAAATCCTGAATTATGTATATATCATAATTGAACGGTGGACATAATTAAACACAAAAGACAAGCGGGGCTCTGCTAGGAGCGCAATGGAAGGCCGACAATACCATCTCTCCAGCTCACACGAGGTAATTAAGAGGCTGAGATGGGAGTAATCAACCTCCCAGGGCTTTTCCCGGTGGAAGGGAAGATGCAGTCTCATCCGCGGCTGCCCACAAACCACCCCCGAGTTCGAAAAGAAGGGGGGGGCACTGGATGGAAAGCCCTCGAGCGAGCTCGGGTCTCCTGGATGCTGTCTATATGAGCACTCCAAGTTCCATTTCTTAAGATAAAAGATTGGATATAAGATTTATGGACATGCTTTGAGCGAAGAAAGGGTATTTTATCTGCTAATTAAGCCAGCCACTGAGATGCCAAGAGTGACGGATTGGAAGAAAGATAACATCAAAGAATAACATCTAAGCCGGTATGTTGAAACGGAACGTAAAGGAGGGAGGATAAAACTTTTTCTTTTCCTGCTACGATACTACCTAACAACTGCCCCCCCCCCGAAGATCCGTCTATACTACTTATAGCAAGTGAGATCAGAAAATATAAACTGTGTGGAAATAATAATATTAATTAAAGCCTTTGTTTTTCGAAATATTTGGAAGAAGATAAAAGACTCTCTTGTGACGCACTATTTAATCGGGATCCGCCATTATGAGACAGACTGTGTTGCAGAGATTAATAGTCATAGGAGGAGGTGAGCCCTTACTTTGTTATTACAGTGGTGCCCCGCAAGACGAATGCCTCGCAAGACGGAAAACTCGCTAGACGAAAGAGTTTTCCGTTTTGGAGGTGCTTCACAAAACAAATCTCCTATGGGCTTGCTTCGCAAGACGAAAATGTCTTGCGAGTTCCTGCGGGGTTTTTTCCCTCCCCCCCTTTTTCTAAGCCGCTAAGCCGCTTATCAGCTGATCCGATAAACCGATAAGCCGCTAAAAGCCGCTAATAGCGCTAATCCGCTAATCCATCAATGGGCTTGCTTCGCAAGACAAAAAAACCGCTGGACGAAGAGAATCACAGAACGGATTCTTTTCGTCTTGCGAGGCACCACTGTATATCTATATCTCAATGTCGATTTGGCAAACCTCCTCTGGAAAGACTAATGTTTGGAGCAACCTGTCTGAGAAAATTAATGAGCAAACACCTAGATTCTATTTCATCAGAACTGAGAAAAGATGGCGTCTGCCACCCGAGAAGGACTTTTGGATGGATTCGGCATAAATACCAGCGTGTGAAGATATACTGCAAATAAAAGATTTTCCAGCTGCAAAAAAAATAATAATAGGGAGAGTCATACAAAGTTCACACAGAAGCATAATATTGCTCATTTCAGCTCACCTGTGGAAACAACTCAGAGGCTATGAAAGAAGAAGGATAATAACAAGAAGATTTAAAGAAGGGACTAGTGGACACTTAAAGCAGTAGAAATATGAGGTGATTGGACCCCACTGAACTTGAAGCATGGGAACCCCCAACAAAAAATTATAATTTGGCAAAATATTTGGACTTTATGATATGTATTTGAATAATTTGGAATATTTAATGTGATTTGATTGGATTGTTAAAATGGAAAACTTAATAAAAATTATTATTTAAAAAAAACAACACAAAAGACAAGCTGCTTGTGGTGCTCATATTTTTCAATTTGAACAGTACTAATTGGTATTCTAAAAAAGCTCTGTGTACGATTGTCGTCTTCTTCACACATACTCAGGTAAAATTCTTACCAAGGTTATAAACAACCATCCCGGCTCTATCACTTCAGACTGCAGAAGTGGGCTCTTATAATTGAATGTTTATTCACACATTTGTAAAAAGGAAGCTCTTTGCATGGGAGGGGGGGATGACTCCTGAGGGATCAGACCAAAGGCCCATCTTCCTGGAAGCTCTCAAGCTGGGCATGAATGCAACTGCCTTCCTTAGCTGCTTTTCTGTAGCAACTGACATTTCAAGATACACTGCCTCTGATGAAGCTTCCTTAGAATATAGAGGTTCTGTTTAATTATTACAGCCACTGACAGTTCTCCATAAACTTGTCTAATCCCATTTTAAATCCATCTAATCAGCAGCCATCCACACATCCTGGGGCTGTTAATTATCCACAAATTAATTATGTGCTCTGTGAAGAAGTATTTTCTTCTTTCCTGTGTTGATTCTACTGCTCATCAAATTTACCAAGTCACCACAAGTTCAATATGACGGGAGCCCTGTTTAGGGAAGCTTTTAATATCTGAAGGATTTTAATATTTTGTTGGAAGCTGCCCAGAGTGGCTGAGGAAACCAGCCAGATGGGTGGGGTATAAACAATAAAGTATTATTATTATTATTTGGGGACTACAGTTCCCATCAGTCCAATGGCCATGCTGGCTGCAGCTGATCATAGTTCCAAGCATCTGGAGGTTGGGAAAAGATACAACAAGAAACCAATGTGATTTATATATTCCATCTTTCATCCATCATGGAACTCAAGGAAGGTTACATTTAAGAAATTTATTCATTCAGTTTCTAAACCACTACCAGCTGTGCTACCAGTTCACTTTACAGCACCAACATCACAATGATAAAAACACTAAAAAGCAACCCAAAAATATAAAACCAGCTTAAAGAGAAACCATATGAATGGATGGTCTGAAATCCAAGAAGGCAGCAGCATCACGTTCATTCAGACCACTCCCTGGGTCCATGCCCTGATGTGATAGTTTCCAGTGGGGAGGACTATTATTACTACTTTTATTATGGATGTGCATGTGATCATCTGAGATCCCACTGGAAATCTAAAACAGTGCAATCCATATGCACATGGAAAACTGTCTTATATTTTGCCCAGTACTGTCTACCCTTAGGAAGAACTTCTTGACAGTATACAACCTGCCCAGAAGTGGAGTACACTGCCTAGCAAGGGGTGGACTCTCCTTCATTAGGTAGAGTCTGGATGGCTACCTCCATTAGCAATGGTTGGGCTAGATGGCCACTGAGGTTCCTTCCACCTCTGTGATTCTAGGATTGGCAGCAGCATTCCAGGGTCTCAGGAAGAGAAAGGTCTTTTACCAACCTCTGGTACCCAACACTTAGTTCCTCTTGCTTCAGTCCCATGCTTTCATTTAAAAGCTAGACAAGCCAAAGTGTTTAAGCAGGAGCTAATCAATATGGAGAGACAGATGCTACTAAAAACTAATCCTTTTGAAGCTGTTTCTTCCAGACATGTACACTGGTTAAGCCTATTCCCTAAACTAACACTTTCCAGCTTATTACACCTGACAGCAGCATACTTCGCAAAAGGAGGGAACTCTCATCAATATTTAATCCCACAAAGCATCTGAATTCCGAATTCAGTAGCAAGAATAATTAAGTACTCCTAACAAGAAAAGGACGTCCTTCACACAAGATTTTCAAATCTCTTTCAGTTTACTGTCTTCATCCCAAGGTCCAACACAGTCAAATCACATACACTTACCCTTGTAATCTTGGCAGCTTCTCCTGGATTCATTATGAACGTGTATTTGGCTCCAGCTGCTTTTGGATTGCTTCAAAAGTACTTGTGAGATGTGTATCTTTCCTACAATAAATTATTAGCTAACACTTTTCTCTAAGCACCTAGAAACACAGAGATTAGGGAATTGTTTCAGGATTCATATTCGATTCAAAAACCTATGGGGCTGTTATTCTAAGGATATTTTCCCAACATCCTTTCAAGCCATCAGCTGGAAATAAATGAGTCTTCCATCTTTGTTCTATCTTTATTCCATCTTTGTTCTATCTCCCCCCCCCCCGCACCTTTTGTGAAATAGTTGGAAACAGGGCAAGTTCACACACTTTTAGAGAAGGGAGCTGGACATTCATGCAATCCCAGAGTGATTATGAGAAAGCAAAGTGGACCCTGGCCTGTTCTGTTCTGCCCTTCCCAACACCCTTACTGAGTGCATATTAAGGGATTAAGGAATGGGGAGCGGGTATACTTCTACCTGTTGCTGCCCTAGTTACCTGCCTCTGTGCCTGGTGGCTGCTTGAATGTCAAAAAGAACTTCTATAACACTTTCACTTCTCAGTCTGGGTAGCCAAGGTGACAGCATTATTGTCACTAGGCAACGTAGAATGACTCCTCTCTCCCTTCCCTTCTCTTCCAGCTCACCCCCCCCCCCATCTACCCAGTTGGCTGGAACAGCAGCTTTTTCTAGTCCTGATCTCTTTCAGTTGCTGTTTGTGAAGGACAGTTACAACTGAAAGTCCCATTGATGTGGTAAGACGAATTATCAACTCAATGTAGAGCTGAGAGGAGAGTTGAATCAACGGGATGGCAGGGAATCTTAACACTTCAGGATGGGGAAATATTCAGTTGTGCAAATTCTGCTAATGCAGAAGATTGCTACTTGCCTGATAAGTAGGACAGCCTGATGCAACCATGTGTCACCAGTCCTGATAGTTCTGCATTGGCTAGCACTGTGCTACCAAGCCCAATTCAAGGTATCAGCAGTCCTAGCTTATAAAACTAGCCTAAATGGCTTTTGACCCAAGTACCTGAAAGAAGTGACTCCACCAGTTATCAGTCATCTTGGGTCCTGCAATTACCATAATTGGCAGGGGAGGTTGTCAGTGCCACCACCTCTGTCTGCTGCCCAGTTGGCTTTGATGGATGACAGGGCTTTCTTGGCTGTGATTCCCTCCTTGGTGAAGTATGCCTGTTTTCCTCATTGCTGGTTTTCAGGAAGAATTTAAAAAAAAACATTCCTGTTCGCCCAGACATTTGATGGCCCATGACAACCATGGAAGTCATAACTGGGGGGGGGGGGGTATGTGATCAGGTTTTAGCTGATTTGTCCTCTATTTGAAGGACAGTCTTATTTGAAGGTGCCCTCTCTTTGAAGGTCACAACTGAGTCCAAATCTGGTTTAAATATTCAAAAGCCCTATCTAAGTAGAGGCTGGGGTCCCTTGATGTTGCCCATGGTGAAAAGCTAGCATCCCGACAAGAGACTGAGCAGCCACACCTGGGCAGACTCACCTGGGCACAGCCTTCTCCATTAGAATGAGATGTGTTGTATTTCTATTTAATTTTTCATTATTATTAAATACATATAAATTAGAATATGCATTTTTTTGCAAATCTATTCCATTTTTGTTGATGCACTTCCTCTTTGGGCGCGACATGTAGGCCGCCAAATATGCATATTCTATCACAATTTATGTGTATATAAAGGGTACTGCTCAGCGCCTGAGGGTCCCAGTCCTGCCACTCAACACCTAACCTAGAGTGGGGACTGATGGGCTCTATAAATGACTTCTGCTGCTGCTGCTGCTGTTACTGGGCAAAGAGGGCTCCGTTTTGTTTTTCTTTTTTGTTTGACTTGCTGTTATTTTTTACCTATGTCATTTTAAACTGTGATATTAATGCTGTATTCTTAGTTTTAGATTTTGATTTATGTGGAAATTGTTTCCCATCTGGTTGTGTATTTTTTTTTTTTGATGTGGTTTATTTATTGTTTATGACTTTTGTAATTATGTAAATCTTGTTATGCTGTAAGTCGCTTGAGCATTGTTTTTTAACTGTGGAAAGGCGGCATACAAATAAAAAATGATGAAATGATGATGCATATATACATATGTGCGTACACACATATATATATATACACACACACACTTCCAAAGCTTACTGAATCCTTTTTCTTTTTATTCCCCCCACTTTAACTGAAGTCAGATTTTCCCTTTTGATTTTTGTTCTTTGTACCTTTGCAAACCGCTTACAGCCGATTGTAGGGGCTTGCCAAAAGTTCACATATACAGCTATACTTGTGGGAGATATATCTATATGCACACGTGCACGTGCACACTGGTCTCTTACGAATCGGGTTGCTTGCCAGTGATTCCTGTTTCAGACGGGGACTTAACGATGGAACCCTCCTTTGCTAAATACAGTAATTTCCTTAAAACGCGTGAGGCGTTTCACCAGCTTCCGTTGGCTTTCAAAAAGTACCGTATATTAACCGTGCCCTGCCTTGAGGCCTTACAAACTGCCGTTAAAAATAAATTTACCGTTTCTACGCGCGCGTGCACGTTTATATATATAAAAAAAGGTTACGCATATCCCTCCCTCTATATATACATTCTTTTCCACTCACAGAAAAACACCTTGCTAGAATACCGACTGGGGGTGTGTGAGGGTATATTTTATCGGTTGCCTCGAGGCGGCGGGAAGGAAGCGCCCGTGGATGAGGGCGAGAGAAGGGGAGCTTGGCGCTCGCTCGGCCCGGCTGTGTGAGGAGCCAGGCTGAGGCGGGCGAGGCGGGCACGAGGACCGGCCCGCTCCCCTTCGCCGGGCGCTGCTGCTGCTGCTGCTTCTTTGTAGGCCCTGACGGGAGAGGCGGGCCCGGCCTCCTCAGGGCGCGGCGCGGCGGTTCATACGCGCGTCGAGCGACGCCGGCGGGAGAGAGAATGAGGCGGGAGGGCCGCTGCGGCGCTCGAGCCGGGCTGAGGTAGGAGGGCCGGGACGGGAAGTCGTAGGGCCGCTTGCTGGCCTCCGGAGGCCTCAACCTCGGCGGAGGAAAGAAAGCGAGGCCTTCCCCTAACTCCCACCCCATCGGGTCAGTTCTAGTATGGGGTGGCAGACAAGAAAGGGGCTCTCGGGACTTCGAGCAGAGATTCAACAGGGGCAGCTCTCCCGAATATCGCACCCACCCAACTCCGTGCTCTGCGTTTGTGGGAAAGCGAGCAGGCGGAGATTCAACAGGGCAGCGTGGTTTTTCTCTCTCTCGCTCTCTGCACCCCCCCCCCATATTTCACCCTGACCATCGGATGGGAACGGGATGCTCATCATATGCCGCAACTTGTCCTATCTCGCCCGCCCCGATTTTGTTGCCCCTTTAAACATTTTAGGTCGTTTAACTTTTCAGGTGTCGGCTCTTCCTCAGCTTAAATCTCTCTGCGCCTTTGTCACCACATTTTTAGGTTCCTGGTCTTCAACCTTTTCGGATCCAGGACACCCCCCACCCCACCCCCTTTAACCCGAACATGCATTTGGCCACGGGGACCCATTTGGTAATCTTTTGCCATATGTTAGTTAGCATGGTGGAAGTGCTCCTGCTTGCGACCCACCTTGGGTCAGGCCGTGATCCACTCGTGGATCCCGACCCACCTGTTGAAGACTAGGGATTTAGGTGAATGTGTCACCAGAGCTTTGTGTAGTGTGCAGCCTGCCTCCCCCCCCCCCCCAACTGCACAGGATACTTTAACCTGTGATGGCTTATTATCAGAAAAGTATGTCTGCATTTGTTTATTTTTAATTTTATTTTAGTTTACTATACTTTATTACTATCCAGCAAAACAAATACAGCCTTGACTTGTGGATCAGCGAAGGGAGAGGCTTACTGCAGAGTGAATGGACACAACAGATGGACCAGATTTCAGCAAAGTGCAATTTGCTGGGGCAACTCAGCCAGTAACTTTTGATATGAGAAGTTTGCCATGCTAGGACTTAACCTTTAAAGCCCTCAGCAGGGCTTGGCATGCAAATACCTAAAGGAGTGCCTCTTTCCGGATTCCTTTCCTCAAACTTAAGGTGTTGTTAAGCGTCTCCTGATGTCGTCGTGGTGCATTTTTGAAAGAGTGGAAGGAGCAACTGGTGATAGTAGTTTGGGGACAGAGAGGGAGATACTGGAATGATTGCAAGCAGAAATGAGGGGTGCAAGTAGAATGGATGAGCCAGGCCCAGTGTTAGAAACAGATATAAAAACTATTTGCCGTATGGCCCCATAAACCTAGGTTACAGGTGCACTAACAATGTTTAGGCGCTTTTTAAAAAACAGGATTACAACGCTGAAAATGAATTGTGTATATTGTCGGCTCCAGCTAAAACCTGACTCACGCCATAGCAAGCATGGGGAGGGGGGTGGTACTGTTTTTGTTTGTTACTATATTATATTTTTTGTGTTTTTATGTTGTAATTGTCCTGTGATCCTCAGGTAAAGGACAGTATAGAAATTTAATAAATAGTAATAGGTATTGTTTGATTTGTGTACATGCAGGACAGAATTTGAGTGTGATGTGTTATTTGAGTCAGTGTTGTATTCTGTGAGGCTGTGTACATGCCATACATTTAAAGCACATGTCGTCTCCCCCAATAATCCTGGAAGGTGTAGTTTGTTAAGGATGCTGAGAATTCTAGTTCTGTGATGGGTAAACTGCAGTTCCTGGGGGAAGTCACATGCTTTAAATGTGCCTTACATGTATCATGTGTATTCAGGCTGAGTCAGGATGTGCTTTGGCAAGAAAGAGGCTGAAGAGAGATAGTTTAAGTTGTTTTGAAAACTATGCTACTATAGTTTCACTTTGGGGGATGTTATTTTTTAAAATTGCATTGTTCCATTTGTTTGTTATATATGCATATTGTGTTTTGTAAACTTCTTAGAGACTGCCTTAGTGTTAAAGGTAAAGGTAAAGATACCCCTGCCCGTACGGGCCAGTCGTGACCGACTCTGGGGTTGCGCGCCCATCTCGCTTAAGAGGCCGGGGGCCAGCACTGTCCGAGGACACTTCCGGGTCACGTGGCCAGTGTGACGAAGCTGCTCTGGCGAGCCAGCACCAGCAAAGCACATGGAAACGTCGTTTACCTTCCCGCTATAAAGCGGTACCTATTTATCTACTTGCACTTAGGGGTGCTTTCGAACTGCTAGGTGGGCAGGAGCTGGGACCGAACGACGGGAGCTCACCCCGCCGTGGGGATTCGAACCGCCGACCATGCGATCGGCAAGTCCTAGGCGCTGAGGTTGCATTTAAATACAGTGGTACCTCGGTTTACAAACTTAATCCGTTCCAGAAGTCCATTCTTAAACCAAAGCCATTCTTAAACCGAGGCACGCTTTTCCTAATGAGGCCTCCCGCCACTGGTGCCCTTCCACCATTTGGCTTCCCTTCTTAGACCGAGGAAAAGTTCGCTAACCGGAACACTACTTCCGGTTTTGCAGAGTTCGTATACCGAATAGTTCATAAACAGGGCTGTTCTTAAACCGAGGTACCACTGTATATGTAGTAAATAAGATCTTTCGTTGAGGCTCTTCTTCAGGTGCCTTCCCTAGTGGGAGGTACATCATAGAGTTACAAAGAAAATGACCTTTTCAGTGCTGGAGCCAGAAGTATGATTGGTGCCAAAATGAGACTTACTTCTGATTAAATATATTGTACATTATTACTACTCTTACTATGCTAAGGGTGGATTTCCCTTGCCTCTCCATTCTCTCCTCCTCCCTTTTGCTTTGTTTGGTCAATCTGGAAGATGACACACTGAAAACTCCTGCATGACAGCCCTTCATACAAGTAAAACAAGATTGTTTGTTGATCACAAATTATTGTTCCATGGATGGTATATGTCTGTAGGTGTATTTATTACCAAATAAATGTAGAATCTTTATGAATTAAGAGGACCAGCTTTATTTTAAGCCTTATTCCAAGGTTTAGTTTAAATACAGTATTTGCAGATTAAAACCTACCTTTATAGTTAGGAGTTTTTTAGTGTATAACTATTTATTTGAATTAGGGACGCGGGTGGCGCTGTGGGTAAAAGCCTCGGCGCCTAGGGCTTGCCGATCGAAAGGTCGGCGGTTCGAATCCCCGCGGCGGGGTGCGCTCCCGCTGCTCGGTCCCAGCGCCTGCCAACCTAGCAGTTCGAAAGCACCCCCGGGTGCAAGTAGATAAATAGGTACCGCTTACCAGCGGGAAGGTAAACGGCGTTCCGTGTGCTGCGCTGGCTCGCCAGATGCAGCTTTGTCACGCTGGCCACGTGACCCGGAAGTGTCTCTGGACAGCGCTGGCCCCCGGCCTCTTGAGTGAGATGGGCGCACAAACCCCAGAGTCTGTCAAGACTGGCCCGTTCGGGCAGGGGTACCTTTACCTTTACCTTTATTTATTTGAATAAATAGTTATTTGAAGGGACGTGGGTGGCGCTGTCTAAACCACAGAGCCTTGGGCTTGCCGATCGGCAGTTTGAATCCGTGCGACAGGGTGAGCTCTTGTTGTTCGGTCCCTGCTCCTGCCAACCTAGCAGTTTGAAAGCAGTTTGAAAGCAAGTAGATAAATAGGACCACTCCGGCAGGAAGGTAAATGGCGTTTCCATGTGCTGTTCTGGTTCGCCAAAAGCAGCTTAGTCATGCTGGCCACATGACTCAGAAGCTGTCTGCGGACAAAACGCCCGCTCCCTCGGCCAGTAAAGCGAGATGAGCATCGCAACCCCAGAGTCATCCGCGACTGGACTTAACAGTCAGGGGTCTCTTTACCTTTACATTTATGTATTTGAAATGCCAAACAATGCAGCAACAACAAATAGTCAACAATACCCAGTGTACTTCACTTTCCACTTTAAGCTCAAAATATGTGCACACATAAGTTTAACCCAAGATGTTCCACAACCTTTGTAATGTTTCCATTGACCTGCCTATCAGAAAATGTTTCTGAGTGCTAGCAAATATTAGGCACTTGGTATGAAAATAGTATAATTAGAAAAATAATTCATTTCCTCTCTTTCTTTCTTAAGATTTGGTGCTTAAAAATGCACTGATTTCTTATTAGCACAATTCAGTATTTGACCTAAAAGCGGCATCATGTCTAAAGAGATGAAAGAACTCCAGAAAGGGTGGCACTCAGTCATGGAAACTGTTCATAGCAACCCACATGTGAGTTATGAATTTTGTCATTCTATTATGATACTTTTTCTTGTCTTTGGGGGGTTGTCTCAATTACAATTGCACTGCAGATTTTGAGCCAGTTGGTATAGTGGCTAGAGTGTTGGATAAGTACACAGATTGGGAACCTCTGGCCTGTGGGCCAAACTTGACTCACCAAGTCACGCCATTTGGCCCATGAAACTATTTTGGGAAAGCCACGCCGACCCCGCCCAAGGATTCCAGTAGTACAGATATCATAATGGGGTTGGGTTGGGCAGCAGCACCGTGAGAACTAAGCATGCTTGGTATGCATGGGATGCTGATAATTTGTTGAAGAAAAGGAAACAAAAAACTATGTGGAGGCAAAATGGAATGGAATATTGTTGTGGAGGGCATCCTGGTATACATGGTACAGAAGACAACAGAAAGGGCTCTCCACCAGCTTTTAGTCAGATAAGATTATTTTTGCCTGTGTTCTGTAGCTCAGAAGCCTCCACTAGCCTTTGCTCTTAAGAAACATTGTGACTTCAATTCTCCTATATAAACAAGGTTTCACCTTCACAAAATTGGTCAAGAGCCTTGTTCTAAATGGATTTGCCACATAATACCTTCTTTTTAATGGGTTCCCCACCTCTTTGTGCTTGATGCAAGATGCAGGTTCTGGGGGTGACCAGTGTCATACTTAATAGGATAGCCCTGATGCATTATTAAAACCTGCTGCTGCTGTAGAGTGAGAACTACTCCTCTTTCCTGTTTTCACCTTCAGAAGAAACCTGCAAATTAAATCTCCAGTTCTAGTTTTAGCTTCTGTGTTTGCACAACCCTCACCAGCTTTTTACAAAAAACAAAACACAGAACAATAGCCACCTTTCTGCACTGAGACACATCAAAGGAGAATGTCTTCAGTTGCATACAGGATAGAACTTGTCAAGCTTTCAGCTGTTAAATAAGGCATGTAGGAAAAGCATTTTACACCAGCCTACCTTAATTTGTTGTCTTCCACATGTTTTGAACTACAATTCCCATCAGCCCCATCTAGCATTACTGAGTTAGCTGGGAATTTGGGGAGAGCACCAGATTGGGTAAGGCTGTTCTATACAGACTACCGTATTTTTCCATGTATAAGATGCCCCCATATATAAAACGCCCCCTATTTGGGGGGACTCTAAATTAAGAAAACACCCCTCAGCACTACCCATGTATAAGATGAGCCCCAATTTTAAACCTAATTTTTTGATTAAAAAAAACCCTAGTCTTATACACAGAAAAATATGGTAATATTCATAGCATGAGAAGATTTGTCTAATAATATTGCTAAGTAAGTGATTTCTTCTTGAAGTAACTTCACCATAGCTGTCAACATTTCCCTTTTCTTAAAGGGAAATTCCCTTATTCTGAATAGGATTCCTCGGAAGGAAAGGGAAAAGTTGACAGCTATGAACTTTACTTCCCAGAATTGTTTGTTTGTTAATTTGCTTAGGATATTTAAATCTTTATTCTTTTTCGCTTTATGTTGCAGGTTGTTGCTTTTATGAACTCTCGAGTTGGCCAGTACTTAGATGACCATCCTTTCGTTGCCCTGTCAATGTTGGTCTTCATTGCAGCGTCTGCAATTCCAGTTGCATTCTTTCTGGTTTTTGTTGTTGCCACAACTGTAATTGCCTGCATTGGAGTGATTGTCATGGAAGGTATTCTGTTTTGTTGTTGTTTTTATGCTGTACGCTGGTAGAATTCCACCCAGGGACTGGTTATGGCTCAGTGTTAGACCACATGCTTTGCATGCAGAAAGTGTGTTTCTGTCTTCAGGTAGGGCTGAAAATGTCCCCGTCTGAAACTCTGGGTGGCTACTGCAATGACGACGACGGCGATGATGATGATTTATATCCTGCCCATCTGGCTGGGTTTCCCCAGCCACTCTGGGCGGCTCCCAACCAAATATTAAAAACACAATACAGCGTTAAACATTAAAGACTTCCCTAAACATATAATTGCAGAGTTGGAAGGGACCCCAAGTCATCTAGTCCAACCCTGTGTAACACAGGAATCACACAGCTAAAGAATCCCTGGCAGATAGCTATCCAATCCCTTGTTTAAAAACCTCCCATGAAGGAGATTCCACCACCTTCTGGAGGATTCTGTTCCACTGTCAAACATACTTCAACATGCCTGCATATCACTGATGATTTGTGTTTTGGGAAATCCCTTCCCACATGAAATGTATATATCTTGGAAGTGCTGACTTGAACACTGTGCCATGTTTAAAATCTTCTTACTGAAGCACAGAATCTTCTGGAACCTTGGCTTATTCTTATCCTCAGAGGTAAGTGTTTCTACAGTGGTACCTCGGGTTAAGTACTTAATTTTTTTCGGAGGTCCGTTCTTAACCTGAAACTGTTCTTAACCTGAAGCACCCCTTTAGCTAATGGGGCCTCCTGCTGCTGCCGCTCCGCCGGAGCACGATTTCTGTTCTCATCCTGAAGCAAAGTTTTTAACCCGAGGTACTATTTCTGGGTTAGCAGAGTCTGTAACCTGAAGCGTCTGTAACCTGGAGCGTATGTAACCCGAGGTACCACTGTATATGACTTTCCTCCTCTGTAGTTTTTAAGATAGGGTCAGCCAGCTCACGGTCCACAGAACGCATGGAAACATAAGAACCATCTGGCTGGATCAGACCTTGTAGCCATCTGGTCCACCACTCTGTTCTCACCGTGACCAACTGGGCACCCATGGGAAGCCTGCAAGCTGAACCTGAATGCAGCAGCACGCTCCCCACCTGCAATTCACAGAATCTGGTATTCAGAGGCATACTGTCTCCAGCAGTGGGGGTAGAACATAGCCATTGTGGCTTGTAGCATTTTCTGTGTCAGGTTAGGTGAGCAAGGTACAAAAAACAAGTTCTTCTGTAGCTGGGTACACATGGAACTGGCAAACGTCCCTCCCATAAGGATATGTGAGGACAGCACCGTACCTGTGCTACATAAGAAGTGGAGTTACATGTACTGGCTTTTTAAATCCCCCCCCCCCCATTCAGAGATAATAAATTACCTCCTTCCCGAATGAAAGGTGCACCTGGTAGTCAAGACATAGGACCTCTGATACTGCTTTAGACCTGGCAAGAGGCCCCTCTCCAGCAGTCAAAAGAGAAGTCATCCCAGTTTACTAGATGAGCAGTTGGGCATTATGTTATGGGCTACTCTTGTAGAACATGTGGAACTGATACCTCCACATATAAACATAGATATAAATATATGTGATGGACATGTGTGGAGGTATCAGTGTTCTGGGATCAAACTTTCAATGAAATGGATAAAATTACTCAACAATCTTCTTAATAAAGACCCCAGAGCTTGCTCTACAAAATTTAGTTTCAGATGATAATGTGAACTTGAGCGATAACCCCCGATAGGATACTTAACCTGATAACTGCACATATGACTACTTCCACTTTTTAGAAGGATCTTAAAGGAGTTAATTTAACAGCTTGGTGCAAAAGGATTTGGCAGATAGCCCTAATAGAGAAACGTACATGTAAACTGAGAATCAGCTAAAGGAAATAAACATAGAAACTTGTTTGTGAAGGACTGGTGAAGCTTTACCACTTAGAAATATATTTTACAATAAAAGGAAAATCCCTCTGTATTTGTTTTCTCTTTTTCTGATTTTTGTTTTCTCTTTTTCTGAATTTAAATACTGTAACTCTGCATTATGGGAAAATTGTATGCACATAGAAGCCTACTGGAATTTTTGTTTATGATTTTGTTCAGTTAGTTGCGGTCTTGATTTTGTAATAGTCTTAAATTTTTGATTAGTCATGTTTGTTATTCAACTTTAAAAAGAGAGAGAGAGAGAACAAACTGCTTTTTGTTCTTTGCAGGTTTTGTAATCTCGTTGGGAGGACTCACCCTGCTGTGTGTGCTTGGCGGATTGGGCATGCTATCACTGGCGGTGTCTGGAGTGCTCAGTGTTTGTTACATGTCTCTTACTACTCTGCTCAGCTACTGGCCCACTCCAGAGTAAGTGTCCACAGACCCTATCATGAGGAATTGTGTTTCTGATATACTGTACTGTAATAGCAATTATAATTTTGTTAGGGCGGGAGGCATTTATTTTAGAAGTCATTCAGACAGACTTTCCTGTGGGCGGTTGCCTCACCTTGCCTCATGACTGGGCCGGCCCTATCCTGGGGGTACTTAAGTTAAACTCATTATGTGTGGAGGAAGTGTAAATGAGCTCTCCCATGGCCCCCATCTTACCCTTTTTGTGTGTCATTTGTACATTGCGCACCCTGCCCATATATAAGTAATGCTATTACCAGATCTGCTTGTGTGTGAATCTGTACCTGGCATGCATGTTTATGAAAGCAACCCTTGGGGGATCTTTCCTGGAGAAAACTGTGCTCCATAGATGCCATTGCAGTAGACACAATTACCTTAGGAATGCCACTGTTGCCTTGTTTATTTGGGGAAATTGGCAAGGAACAACAAATGCCAATCTATGTGAATATAATGTTCATTTTCATAAAAATGGTGGACAGCAATCAAAAAGGCTTTGCAGCTTGAAGCTCTGGTTCAGAAAGATAGAATAGCAAGCTGGTTCATTGTTATAAATTACACAGGCTACGCAAACTAACATTGCCTGGGCCATAAGTTGAAATAGTTTCTATTAATGATATGGAGATAGCTGGAAAAAACCCCTGTGTGGCATGTAAGTGAGCAGTAGGGAGCTAGACAGAAAGCAGTGGATACCTGAATGCACCAGGGGGAAAAACTCAAATACAAGGAGCGAGGTTTGAGCAAGCACAATTAATTATTGCTTATTAATGCTAATTAAAGGCATCTGATTGCATTCAATATGGTAGAGATACTGAGGAATGGTTAGCTTGCGCACATCATCATTCCTCACATCCACTGTTGTGAGGAATCTCCCTGTAGACCAGTTACTATAGTCATGCTATTTGGTGGGGACCTCTGGAGCTTCCCCTGCTATAAGTTACTTCAGCTACCACCTCTTCCTCTGATTCCTTGTAACAGCACCATGCTCAGAGCAGAGCCAAACTAAACACTTAATTCCCAGGCATGTACAGAGTTCCAGTTGAACAATGATGCTCAGAAAAAGTACCTGCTCTTAAGCAATCTCAGGCAACAGTGCTTTGACACACCTCTAAAAGACCTTGAGTGGTCACTACTGGTTTGAATAGACAGTACTGCACTCAATGAAGCAATGGTCTGACATAATCTTTCTCCATATAGTCATTCCCATCTTGCTCTAATCATACATACACACCAGCTGTCCCTGTTTTCCAGAAATGCCCCCGGTACAGACCCCTGATAAATCATTATCTGTATTTTCCCTCTTGGGGTGCCTTTTCAAAGACATTAGTCTGCAGGCTTCAGCCCCTCCATCCTAGGTCTCTAGAAGTGCAGTCTCTTAAGTGTGTGTAACTAATGCGCACGCACGTAACAGCATGAGCATGAACATAAAGCGCACTGCAGGCTGTTCCATGCTGCTAAAGCTCAGCTGGAAACTTGGATGGAATTGAAAAGAGGTTTAGACATATTCATGGAGGATAGGGCTATCAGGATGCACTGTAGCATTCAGAGGCAGTATGTCCCTCAGTGCCTTCTGCTGGGGAACAAGAGCAGGAGAGAGTGATGGGTCTCCTACCTTGCTTCAGTTAAGTCCACAGAACAGTATTTAGCCTTCTGTTCTTCCACATAACTGAGTATGTAGTCAAAAGTGAGTCAGAATGATTGTAAGGAGATAGTAACTTCTGTAAGGGCCTAGACAGAGGTTCTGAAGGCTTGGTAAGAGAGCCTTTAGACAAGGTTGCATGCTGTATCTTTTTAAAAATGGGATTGCAGTCTTGCACTCAGTACACACCTAACAAAGAAGCACTATGTAAGGGGTTACATTATAGTGCCACCATCAGCCTGCTTTTGTTACTGCTAAGCTGTTTAGGATCACATTTGCTCTTGCTGCAGAGAGAACAGAGTAGTAATAATAGTAATAGTAAAAATAAATAAATTATACTCCGCCCACCCCAGCCACTCTGGGTGGCTCCCAACAGAATATTAAAAACACGATGAAACATCAAACACTAAAAACTTCTCTAAACAGGGCTGCCTTCAGATGTCTTCTAGAAGTCAGATAGTTGTTTATTTCCTTGACATCTGATGGAAGGGTGTTCCACAGGGCAGGCGCCACTACCGAGAAGGCCCTCTGCCTGGTTCCCTCATTTCTCTCAGTGAGTGAACCGCCAGAAGGCCCTCAGAGCTGGACCTCAGTGTCTGGGCTGAACAGTGGGGGTGGAGATGCTACTTCAGGTATACTGGGCCGAGGCCGTACACTGCTTTAATTGCACAGTAAAAAACTACATATGTATGTCACCAGTTGCAATACTCAGTGCAGCTGCCATGTCAAGATCTGAACCTTTGGTTTGACCAGCGTTAAGCACCAGAACTCATGAACTGAATTACATGTCAGATGTACCCCAGTGCTCCTTATTAATCTGTTTCTACTTGGTGCTTTGCCTTTAGCCTACTAAGGACATACATTCTGCTGTCATGGTCATTGCTGCAGAGCCATCTCTCTTGACAAGGATGCTGCTCCTTATGAAGCCTAAGGCAATCATGCCACACAAATAGGGAATCATATCTAAAGTTGAAACTACTTTTCAAAATGATACTGCTAAAACGGCATTGTCATCCCTCTTGCGAAGCCAAAATAGGTGACATTGTGCTCTATTGAAAAGCGTTTTGAAGATCAGTGGGAGAGACAATAATTGAGAATAAGGAGAGACAATAATGAGAATTGTTCTGGAAATTCTGAATAATAGGCATGATAACCTGTGGTACTTGGATTTGTGTGAGCCATGAAATCAGAAATCTGAAGTGTTGTTTTTTCCCCCTCTTCTCCCTCCTTCAGCAGTCTGTCAAAGAAAGAAATAGCTAACGGAAGCAGGTTTCTGCCCAGCAACCCTCCTGCCTTAGACCAAGATGATGCTAATAAGAAGACTGAATAAATTTGACTGGTGCTTCCAAACACTTCCAAGAGCAGCACTTTTTTAAAAAATGCAGATTTTTGAAGGAATTGTTACATTTTCATGACTACTTGCCTGTCAGAATGCTCAAGTCTTGGTTTCTGGGATAGTAGTGATAAGAACAGTGAATACATTGGGTTGGTGCTTGGAATAGCATCCTTCAGTAGCACTTAAAAAATACAGAGTTTTGAAAGAACTGTTACATTCTTGAAATGTTTACCTGTTAGAATGGTTTATTGTTTCTGGAACCTGGAGACTAGTTTTCCTTCCGGTTGTCATTATAATGACTGAACCATCATTAAATGTGTTGTCAAGTGCTGGACAACTCAGCCACTATAGAACAGGGTCCCATTCTCTTCTTCCATGTTTATCTCCCATGTAGGTCAGTGGATATTTTGTGTGAGAGGGAGTACTGCTGGTCTTACAGCTTGTTCAACTTGGAGCATGAAATTCTTCTAACTAACAGGAAGTAAAATTCAACAGTGCTGGTAATAGTACTTTTTTGAATGTGGAACAAGACATTCAAGCCTTAAAAAAAAATCTTACAACACTCATTGTGATAATTGAGCTAGTACCTTGTCAAAGATACAGGTGGAAAACAAGTAGTTAAAGGGCGTATCTCTCTATGAGTGTGGTTTTTGTTTTTTAATAGCTTGAGCACTTTTGTTGTGTTTTAAATTATTCAGAAGTGATATGCTTCTAGTTTGGTCTTTCTCATGTTTTCCAGAGGTTTGGGGCTTAGCAGAATACCAGACAGTTACGCATTGTGCCTTATGTTATGTGAGTGTTTCAAAATTAATGTATTTCAGACCAGGTGTTTTCATGCTCAAACATTTTTTTTTAATAATAGCAACACTTTTACTGTCTTGCCTAACTGGTAATGCCATTGTAAGACATACTTTGCCACTAAACAGCTACTTGTTTATCCAACTTGTCTCTGTTTGCCTTTGTATTTTTGGATCCATTTGCACCACCAGTGAATGTGAGTGTGTACATATATGAGAAAGAGACCCTTAATAACCAGCTAAAACACATATTTAATCTGCGTGTTTGGTCCAAACCCAAACCTCTTCTACCAAGGACCCAATGGCACTCGCCACTGCCACAGCTTATTTGCAATTATGGTCGTGACAAAAACCACCCAGTCCATAGGGCAACAGAAGTAGCGGCATCATGTTTCTAGACAGTGGGAGTTGCACAGACTCTGGATGTCTTTTGAGACACAGGTGGGGACAATGAGAGTTTGAAACCTTCCAGTAGGCAGCCAGACATGGCTTGAACTAATAATGAACCTTTATCAAAAGAGAATCCATTGCCTTGGTGCTGCTACTTATTTAGCTACTGATCATGTTTCAGATGGGAAGGGCAGTGCAGAAGAGAGCATCCATGCATTTGTTTATACTGAATATATGGATGGGGTCATATTTATTTAATTGTAGAGTGGGTAGGGACCCTGAGGGTCAAATGGTCCAACCCTTTGCAATGCAGGGATCACAGCTAAAGGACCCCTGACATTTTTGAGAAGGCGACCCTGAGGTGTCAGGTGACTTGTGTGCCAGTGCAGTTCTCCCTTAGGGCAGAAGTGTCCAGTGACATTCAGAGCAGTTGGGTGGGTCAGCCCTCCACTAAATAATGAGATCTGTGGATACCAGCTCACAAAGCTCTGCCACTGTACAACTGGGATAGCTCAGGTTTGTAGAGCGTGAGATTCTTAATCTCCGGGTCGTGGGTTCAAGCACCCCATCTTGGGCAAAAGATTCTTTCATTGCAGAGGATTGGACTAGATGACCCTCATGGTCCCTTCCAAGTCTTGTGATTCTATCCCTTTCATAGACTTTACACACTGTTGCTTCTAAAATCCTTCTGAAATGGAGTCTTTGATGGATGGCTCCCTGGAGTTTCAAACTCTGGAGCATACTAAATTGATACATAATATTTTAGGCCCCTCTATTTCCTTTGCATTGATCTAAACACATTTGCTGAAGGATAGTGAAAGAGTTTGCCACTAATTGGCTGCTCTGGCTGCCTTCCCTGGTTGAAAAGGTGAGCTAGAGTCCTCCGTTAAAAAGCAGCAGCAGCGTTACATAAAGCACAGGATGCTTGCTCCTAGCTGCCTCGTTAGGAACCCCAGGAGGAATGCTGATCCCACTGGAACTGCTTCTGTCCCCAAAAGGCCTTGGGAGGTTCCACGGCTTAGTGACAAGAGCATATCCTTTAGCTTTTGCGTGCAGATGCTCACCAATCCAATTTAAAAAGTCCAGGTGGACTGCAAAAAGCCTCCTAACTGGGACATAGCAAAGCTGCCAATCCCAGTGGCCTGATCTAGCATAGGACAGCTTATGTGTGTATATATGTGCTTCAAATTACCCCTGGACTGGAAATGAATGGCATTGGAAAACAACCCCCCTTCCTCACATTTCTCCAAATGTAGAAAGCAGAATTGTGCTCCCTTGCTTGGGATGTATTCTTCATCTTAGTTGCTGTAAAGGTAAAGGACCCCTGACATTTAAGTCCAGCCTTGAACGACTCTGGGGTTGTGGTGCTCATCTCGCTTTACTGGCTGAGGCAGCTGACATTTTTCCACAGACAGTTTTTCCAGGTCATTGGGCCAGCACAACTAAGCCGCTTCTGGTGAAACCAGAGCAGCCCACGGAAACGCCGTTTACCTTCCTGCCAGAGCGGTACCTATTTATCTACTTGCACTTGGAGGTGCTTTTGAACTGCTAGGTTGGCAGGAGCTGGGACCGAACAACGGGAGCTCACCCCATCGCGGGGATTCGAACCGCGACCTTCTGATCAGCAAGCCCTAGGCTCTGTGGTTTAGACCACAGTGAGTTCCATATAATAAACCAACCCAGCCTTCTACGGGTGGGTGGATTATACCTGGGCAGTGTCTCTTCCAGGTTTTATCTTGTCTTTCGCCTTCTATTTGTTTAATAATCTGCAACCTTTTCCTTTCCCAAAGGCAAAACCAAAGTGGTCAGCACCACGGTGGCTTGTACCCTTTGGGACTGTTAGGACAGGTGGCCGGGAAGCCAACACTAGGCACCGCAGGAGCCAATGATAGGCAGGGCCAACTCATTCTAGTTATGCCCCCATCCTATCCCTGCTCAGTTCTACAAGGGCAACACTAAGACTAAGGAGGGGGGCACTGACAGTGAAGGTCGCCCACTAGACCAGCCGTCAGTAGACAGGCAGGTGGGCACTGCCTGAGGGCAGATTGAGGTCGGTAGGGCACTGCCCCATTTCCCTTATGGACCAGCCTCCACTGGGGTGGCAGGCTAAAATCAATTTGTAAACAATCATGCAAGTAACTTAAATTACAAAGCCAGAGCCATGCGTGCTCACACACACAGCATGCATAAAAAATCCAATTTCATAGCAGCAACAAACAGAGCAGATAAATTGCTTCATTAAAAATATGTTGAGACCATTTTTCAAGGTAAAAAAAAAGCCCTCCTGGGGCAGCTGTAACCTAAAAAAGCAGCAACTTATAAAACGCAATTACAGTAGCGTGACATGCTGTGGGCAGATTTCCTGCGTTGCAGGGGGTTGGACTAGTTGACCCTCAGGTTCCCTCTCTACTACACTGTACAAATGAGGCCAGAGATAAGACTTCCAACATCCCGCTTTAGAGCAGCTGGCTGGTTTTCAGCGGCTGTACTTTGAAGCCCTGAATCAGGAGTGGAGAACCTTTGGCCTTCCACATTGCATCCTTGGTCCTGGTTGCTGAGCTGTTGGGAGTGGCAGCTCAGCCACATCTGGAGGACCAAATGTTCCCCATCCCTGCACTAAACGGAGAGAGGGAAGGAAAGAAATAAAAGTCTGCCTGGGGAAACAGACTCGGGAACGTGTAATGGAAATATTGATAAAGCCTAATTGCTTTCCTCCTTTGTCAAGGAACTAAATTAACCAGGACTTGAGTTGCTTTGTAATTTTGCAGGCGAATAGAGAGGGAGAATCTGTTTTCCCTCTTCCCTTTTTCATCCATATGCTAATTCTAATGGTAGAAATTCCCGCGGAGAGGGTTATTCTCTGAACAACAAAATAAACCAACTCTTAAAGATTTGAAGGGCAAAGAAGGGTCTGTGCTTTTGAAACAGCCTCTTCTTATTTTAAAAAGCATCTCGGGAGGCTTGCAGACAAGGAAATGTCTAAAGATGAAAGGAGTCAGTGGGGGCCAGTGCTTGCTTTCTCCCCCCTCCCTGCATTATTGTTTTTCCTTCAACTGGTATCAAGATAATTATCAAGCATTTTGTTTAAAATGGAAAGCAGAATTTGTTGCTTTCTGGACTCAGGAGTGAATGCATTTAACAAGTAAGCCTTTGCAAATACACAATGCAACAGAGTATTAGGGAAGGGGAATTAATTGAAATGCTGAGATGTTGAACTTCAACAGTTGCTATTGCTGCTGTACATATTTAAAATTTTTCCCTTTCTTCTAGATTGTGTCAAATGAATTTGTGTGTGTGTTGCTTGCTACCTTGTGAACCGCCATTTAGACTGCTGTTTTAAATAACAGAATGGGATATTTTGTTTTTATGTCTTGCTTTTTGTATATAGATATGCTGCCTTGGGAGGGTTTCATACATTTATTTATTTTTTGCCCTAAAAGTCTTTAAAATAAATTACAAACAGGCTTCCTCGTTGGCAAGAAATGGGAAACATTTCTAATTAAGAAACCAGCAGTCGGCATCTCAAAAGTTTGATACTGCAGTCATCACAAGAGCTAAGAGATTAGTTGGTGACTAGCGCGAATCAGCCATCTATCAATTGTTTCATTAGCTACTTGATGAAATTCAAGTACATTTTGGCCTGACCAAAGCTCAATATAGATGGGCACTTAGAGACAACTGAAGATAGTGCTTGTCTTTGGGGTGACAGAGCTTGCACTTGAATAAATAAAAACTGCCAACTCCCACCCTATCCTATACAAGGAAGCCCCATGGAGTTCAACAGAACTCTCCCCCAATTAATGTCCTTAAAGGTAAAGGGACCCCTGACCATTAGGTCCAGTTGTGACCGACTCTGGGGTTGCGGCACTCATCTTGCTTTATTGGCTGAGGGAGCTGGCATACAGCTTCCGGTTCATGTGGCCAGCATGACTAAGCCACTTCTGGCGAACCAGAGCAGCGCACGGAAACACCGTTTACCTTCCTGCCAGAATGGTACCTATTTATCTACTTGCACTTTGACATGCTTTCGAACTGCTAGGTTGGCAGGAGCAGGGACCAAGCAACGGGAGCTCACCCTGTCGCGGGGATTCGAACCGCCGACCTTCTGATCGGCAAGCACTAGGCTCTGTGGTTTAACCCACAGCGCCACCCGCGTCCCAATAATTAATGTCCTTAGCAGGGATCAATACATTTTCCTGAGCCCATGGGCACATTTGGAAACCAGCGGCATCACATAGGAACAAAGGAAACTTCTTTACACTGAGTCAAGTCATGGGTCGGTCTAGCTCAGCATTGACTGGCAGCAAGTTCTCCAGGATTTCAGGAAAGGAGCTTCTCTCCCAGCTCTACCTGGAGATGGTGGGGATTGAACCTGGGACCTTCAGCTTGCAAAACAGATGCTCTGCCACTCAGCTACAGCCCCTTCTCCAACACACAACATACAGCAACCAGCCACACTCCCGAGCCTTCTTTCAAGCAGCGCAGGGGACCCTGCTGTGGGGTGCAAGGGAAAGCCTCTCTGGGTCCATGCACCACCGGCAGGCATCCTGTTGGTGACCCCTGGTCTATGGGGCTGCAGCCTAGTTGTGTTTGAAGTATGGCAGGGAAGACTCCATATTTAATATGGTGTCAAAGCCATGATTCTTCAACATCAACTTCGTTGGACTGGTCATGTTGTATGGATGCCTGATGTTCGTCTTCCAAAGCAACTACACTATTCCCAACTTAAAAATGGAAAGCGTAATGCTGGTGCTCACCATAAGAGGTTCAAAGACTCTCTCAAGGCAAATCTTTTAAAATGTAATATGAACACCAACAATTGGGAAACACTGGCCTGCGAGCGCTCCAGTTGGAGAGCAGCCTTTACCAAAGGTGTTGTGGGCTTTGAAGACACTTGAACTCAGGACAAAACATGCTAAGAGGAAGGCATGCTTTGCAAACCCTCACCATGATCAACTCCCACTCGGAAACCTATGTCCCCACTGTGGAAGGGTGTGTGGATCCAGAATTGGCCTCCACAGCCACTTACAAATTCACTGTTAAAACTGTGTTCATGGAAGACGATCTTACTCGGCTATGAGTGATCGCCAAAGAATAAGTAATATGGTTGCACGCCACTCAAACCTCCGATTCCAGGAGTTCAAGGTTTGTGTTTCCTTTGGAATGAGGGGTAGCGGAGACTGTGGTGTCTTCATAATATATGGTTTATTTAAACATATGTACAACCTGAGCCTACGAAGGGTCTTGCTTCTCCCATAGCCACAGCCTTGGATGTGAGCAGAAATCAGGCATGTCTGTCCATCACAGGCTTCAGCCTGCTTCTTCCCCTAGCTTCTAGCTTGCACACACACATCTCTGACCTTTGTCTTTCTAGCTACCAGTGAGTTGAGGGAGGGGTCACCCCTGTGTCTTCTGCCACCAAGCCTCATCCTTTGTTAGCTTAATGACCCATTACCTCACCAGGAAGAGTGATTTTTCTCTCTCAAACCAACCAACTAACTAGAAAATTTAAACCATGTTTGCTTCATGCTTAAATGGAGATTTCAAATGGCATTGCACATGTGCAGATAATCGTGCATGCACAGACGAGAGCTTCATGAACAGGTGTTCCGGAGGCTAGAATAATAGAATTGTAGGGCCGGAAGGGATCTCCAAGGGTTGTCTAGTCCAACCCCCTGCAATGCAGAAATCGCAGCTAAGGAATCTCTGACAGATGGCCATCCAGCCTCTCTTTAAAAACCACCACGCTCCAAGGCAGTCTGCTCCACTGTCAAACAGCTCTCAAGGTCAGAAGGTTCTTCCTAACATTTAATCGGAATCTCCTTCATTGTTATTTGAAGTCATTGGTTCAGGTCCTCTGCTCTGGAGCAGCAGAAAAACAAGCTTGCTCCAGCTTCCATGTGACAACCCTTCAGATATTTGAAGATGGCTATTTTATCACCTCTCAGTCTTCTCCAGGCGAAAACATGCTCATCTCTCTCAACCGTTCCTCATAAGGCTTGGTTTCCAAACCTAGTTGCAAGGGTGGGAAACCAAGAAAAAGCCATACAGGTTGGTCGAAGACATCTCCCCACCTCCCTGATGCCAACGTCACTATGTAAATATAGCTTTAAATGCCATAGGAGAGGGAATGAACCTGCAAATTTCTCCTACTTCCAGGATCCCCCTTTTCATCTGCATGCTGCAAAGCTGTTGCAGTGACGATATTCTAGACTCTGTTTCTTTCTACTCTGGTGTCAGTTTTGTCCTGATGGTGGAGCAGAGAGCAAGCAAAGTCTGCTTTCGCCACCGCTCCCTGCCTTTGCAGTCGCTTTAGAGCATCCACTCCACAAGGGAAACTGCTGCTTCCAGCTGCACAAAAAGAATCGCTTGGAGAATGTTGGTTTTACAGGCTCTCCTGGGGATCCAGCCTCCCTCCCGTCATTCTTCCGTATGAAACAGCAATGAAAGCATGGCATCTTCCGACTGCTGATGGGATCCCGTTTCCCTTCCCTGAAGGATGGATTTCCACGTGAATCACACCATGAGCATGAATGACAGCGCTCCAAATATCTCCAAGACAGGACAAAACTTTTCCCACAATGGTAAGTCAGGGGAGGGAGCCGTAGTATTTTGAGACAAGAGGAAGGGATTCTTTTCGATGGGAACTTTATATGGATTCTCATCTGAATCTCTTTCCATGTCAGACCCACCAACATCTGTGTGCATTAGATTTATTGCAAAAGGAATTGGGGCAGGTGATAGCTGCACATTAAACATTATGTGTGTCTATGTGCAGGAACTAGTGTATGCATTTATGTAGGCAGCCACAGCTCTGGAACTGTGTGGCATAGGAACATGTAGAGTTAGGTGTGCAAAGCTCTTTTAATTTGGAGGCTTCTGCATGCATTTCTACCACTGTTATGGTCTGATATGCCCACGAGAAATGCTCTTTCTCCCGCTGTAACAAACATAAATGATGCTGTTTTCTTCCAAACGCTTTGGTAAATAAGAGGCAAGGAGGATGTGCTATGTGTCTATTCCGAAGCCTTTTCCATGGAAAAAGAACATATACACCCTTCTGAGTCCTTCTGATGCTTCTCTCCAGTCATATTTTGCAAGATTAGCGTAACTGCACATGGGTGCAGTGGGCTCGGTGCAAACCAGACATGTCCAAAGAAAAGCTCAATAGAGGAGGCAGGTGATATTAGCAAGGGTAGGGAACCTGTAGCCCTCCAGATGTGGCCAGGATACCACTCCCATCCTCCCTGTCTGTGCTGGCTGGGGCTGATGGACACCAGAGTCAGAAAAACATCTGGAGGGCTTATGGGACATTGGATACTTTTTCATTCTATTGACCAAAAATAAGAAATTCCCTGCAATAAGGTGCTTATCAACTTTTGAAAACATTGTTTTGCTGGGAGCTTGTTGTAAACCAGGGATGGAGAACCTGTAGTCCTTCACATGTCATTGGACTCCAGCTCCCATCAGCCCCAAACAGTATGGCTGAGGACAGAACTTGGAGTCCAGGACATCCACCCCTCCATCCCTGCAATAGCCCTTAATTCACAGAGGGGCAAAGGCAGAATGAAGCTAGAGGATAACACTTTGTGCATCTGACCAAGTGGACCCCAGTCCACAAAAAATGTATGTCATAAGCTGTTTGATACCACAAGAGCATCTCCCTTTGGATCAACCACCTTGAGCCCTGATATCAGCAGGGGAGGCCCTATTGGTGGGGCTGCCACTGTGGGTGGGGTGTGTGTGCCCAGGTGTCCCTTGACATTCCATTTGTGGAATGCCCTCCCAGGTGAGGTGCACCTGTCTCTCTCATTAACAGCTTTCAGTTGTAATTTTGAAACATCCCTGTTCACTCAGACATTCTATGGTCTGAAAGATGCTGTTCTGGACAACCTTGACATTGTTTTGAAGGAAAAGGTTGATTATCAATAATAATCCACAGGGAGGACATGGTGAACTTCATGAAGAATTTGTAGGAATTCCCAAAGGTGCCCAGGGTGGACATGGTCTTATAATCCTCTTCAACAACTGAAATGTCCTCTGTGCACCAGATAAGCTCAATATAAACTTAATATAAGATTGTGATGTAAGCTGACACCCGTTGCTTGAATCACTATCTACTAAATACTGTTAAGTAAATATGAACAGTACATTGTTCCAAAATAATTATGTCAAAACATAGGTTGAAATTTAAAAAGATATGTCAAGATGGGACAAGTTAAAATTGTCATTGCTGGACAAAATTTCAGTAATAAAAATGAATGTTTTGCCTAAAAAAAAAAGAGAGGAATAGGTTGGTTATCATTATTTTAAAAAGGTTTTCACTGTCTCTAGAAGCATGCAGCTGTATTGTTTTATTATTGACATGCTTGCCATTCTGGGCTTCTTTGGGAAGAAGGGTGGGATATAAAATTATTAAATAATGCTACAATGTAAGTAGAGACTGCTGGATCAAGCCAATGGCCCACCTTGAACAGCAGCCTGTTGTCCCAGTGCCTAAGGACTTGTGGGCAATGGGCAAACAGGACCTGAGTGCACCAGCCCTCTCCTCGCTTGTGCTTCCCCAGCAACTGGTAGTCAGCCTCTAACAGTGAAGGGTGGAGCACAGCCTCCATTGATAGCCTTATCCTTTGTGGACAGCCATGTGAGCACCATTTGAAGTTATTCTGTCTTTCCTCTCCTTCCCCGCTCCCCCGTTGGAAGGCGACCTCAGCCCTGCAAGCTACTCTACCTTCATCATGCCCACCTTGTTCGGCATCATCTGCTTGCTGGGCATCATCGGCAACAGCATGGTGATCTGCGCCGTCTTCAAGAAACCCAGCCCCACCAGCAGCGTCCCGGACATCTTCATCATCAACCTGTCCATGGTGGACTTGCTCTTCCTTCTGGGCATGCCGTTCCTCATCCACCAGCTGCTGGGCAACGGCGCTTGGCACTTTGGAGAAACCATGTGCACCATCATCACCGCCTTGGACGCCAACAGCCAGTTCACCAGCACCTACATCCTCACCGCCATGTCCATCGACCGCTACCTGGCCACAGTCTACCCCTTCACTTCCACACGCTTCCGGAAGCCCCCCGTAGCCATCTCGGCCATCTGCATCCTTTGGGCTCTTTCCTTCCTCAGCATCACTCCCGTGTGGATGTACGCAAGGCTCATTCCCTTGGGCGGAGGCTTGCTGGGCTGTGGGATCTGCTTGCCGGACCCTCAGCGGGACGTCTACTGGTACACCCTGTACCAGTTCTTCCTGGCTTTTGCCATCCCTTTCGCCCTCATCACCGTGGCCTACAGAAGGATCTTGCTGAGGATGGCAAGCTCCTCGCAAGCCCTGACCGGGCAGAGGTGCACCAGGCTCCGTACCAAGAAGGTGACTCGGGTAGCCATCGCCATCTGCCTGGCCTTCTTTGTCTGCTGGGCCCCTTTCCACGTCCTGCAGTTGGTCCAGCTGGCTGTGCCCCAGCCCACCCTCGCTTTCTACTATGCCTACAATGTGGCCATCAGCCTGGGCTACGCCAACAGCTGCCTGAACCCTTTCATCTACATCTTGCTCGGGCAGAACTTCCGCAGGCGCCTTGTCATCTCCGTCCGGCCTGCGGATGCCGGGGAGGAGGTGACCCAGAACCAGGTCAAAAGTGCACGGGGACAGCCCAGCGAGTCTGGGCAGCCTCTGCTGCATTTGGCCTCTGTTTCAGCCAGGTAGGATGAGAATATTACGGCCTTGTTCCCATTCTTAGACCAGTTAGCCGCAGGGACTGGTGATAGTCCGCTGATAGGAAGAAGAGAGGAACATTCACCTTATGCATCTAGCTCAGTACGGTCTGCAGCAGGAGTAGCCAATATGGCGCTCTGCAAATGTTGTTGGACTGCAACTCTCATCAGCCACGGCAAGGAGCTGACAAGGATCAGGGTTTTCATTCACTCATTTGGTTGGTTGGTTTCATTGCATTTGTATACCTGAAGGAGCGTGTCCACCTTCATCGTTCAGCCCGGACACTGAGGTCCAGCTCCAAGAGCCTTCTAGTGGTTCCCTCATTGCGAGAAGTGAGGTTCCAGGGAACCAGGCAGAAGGCCTTCTCAGTAGTGGAACACCCTCCCATCAGATGTCAAGGAAATAAACAGCTACCTGACTTTTAGAAGACATCTGCTTGATGTTTTGCTGTGGTTTTATAATTTGTTGGAAGCTGACCAGAGTGGTTGGGGCAGCCCAGTCAGATGGGTGGCATTTATTATTATTATTATTATTATTATTATTATTATTATTATTATTATTATTAAAGTTAGCTTTATGGCTGAGTGGGGATTTGAACCCTGGTCTCCCATGTTTGCCAACATCTGGAAGGTACTACATTGGAAGGTACTACATTTCCTAGGCCTGGTCACCACAGACTAGAAGTAGCTCTTCGGCATTTCAGACAGGGGACGTTCCCAGCCCTTTCTGGCGATACCAGAGATTGAATCTGGTAAGATGCGGTTCTTCCCCTGAACAGTGGCTTCCTACAGTGGTGGAATTCAAAACCACATCCTCAAAGAGATGGTGTTCTCCTGTGCCCTTCCAAAGCTTTTGTTTGTTTTTTTATAAATATTTATTAGGATTTTACAAATTATAACAGACATAACAATGCACACAAACTCAAACAAAAATAAAATAAAAAAGAAGAACAAGTATAATTTCAAAACCTTATTTTCTTAAAACTTATTTCACCGACCTCCTCATACCTCCCCTTTCTGCATTCCCATTTCAAAAATTTAGTTCAAATCCTCACCCTTAATTTTGTCTAATTATCATCCTTACTTTCCTTTCAACTTAGTCTTTACAGCTGTACTCCATTTGATTTTGAAAACCACATCATTCTAAAACTCATGTATTTTACAATATTTCTTAAGATAGTTCTTAAATTTCTTCCAGTCTTCTTCCGCCATCTCTTTTCCCTGGTCTCGGATTCTGCCAGTCATTTCTGCTAGTCCCATGTAGTCTATCACCTTCATCTGCCATTCTTCCAAGGTGGGTAGGTCTTGTGTCTTCCAATACTTTGCGATGAGTATTCTTGCTGCTGTTGTAGCATACATAAAGAATGTTCTGTCTTTCTTTGGCACCAATTGGCCGACAATGCCCAGGAGAAAGGCCTCTGGTTTCTTAGGGAAGGTATATTTAAATACCTTTTTCATTTCATTATATATCATTTCCCAGAAAGCCTTAATTCTTGGGCACGTCCACCAAAGGTGGAAAAGAGTACCTTCAATTTCTTTACATTTCCAACATTTATTATCAGACAAGTGGTAGATTGCCCTGCCAAAGCTTTTCGCTTGAGCGCCATGAGCTACATCCTTTATAGGTTGACCTTAGTTCCATATGGTCATCTGGAATTACATGGCCAGAGTTTGAACAAAGTCTGATGAGCAGGAAGACAAAACAAAATGAACAACCAAAGAAACCTGGGTGGGAAGCAGACACTTTAATGATAGATGCCTATCATCTATGGTTCTGCAAGGCGAGAAAGGGATTAGAAAGCTATTGGACAACATAGATTTGCTTCTGTTTTATTTATTTATTTATTGTAGGATTTCTTAGCCACCATAAGGTGCAAGGTGGGTTACAATAACACCACCATACAACATACACACCAAATCTACACTTTTGATCTGTGTGGAATTGGGATCAGAGCCGGCGCTACCATAAGGTAAAGTGAGGTAGCTGCCTCAGACAGCAGATTCTGAGGAGTGAAGGGAGAGGAGTGTGGGAGGAACAATCTCTGTGCATCTTATAGTGTGCTCCAGCCACACGAACCCCTAACCTAGCTTTCTGCCCTCTGATGTGGAGGTGGCGTCTGACGTAGGTTCCATCTGTGCTATAGATCTAAAGCAGCATATACCACTTTAAACAGTCATGGCTTCCCCCCAAAGAATTCTGGGAACTGTAGTTTGTTAAAGGTGCTGAGCAGGGCCAAGGCCATCGGAGGGGAGGGGAGGCGCCCCAGGAGAAGGGGAGGTGGTTGGGCTATTGGGCATCTTACCTGTTCTTTCACACAGTGGAGGAGGAGGCTGGGGCAGCTTGGAACTGTCAATTTGGTGGGCAAAGTGGTCTGGGTCTCTTAGAGTTGGTGCCTATGGTCAGCAGCTCTCCAGGGTTTTCAAGTAGGGGGCTGAAATTAGAGTGAAACCACTGGGATGAACCTAAGTTAGGCTAGGCATGCCCATTAATTTGAACAGGTCTACTAGGATTGGCTGGACGTGGGTGGCGCTGTGGTCTAAACCACAGAGCCTAGGGCTTGCTGATCAGAAGGTCGGCGGTTCGAATCCCCACAACAGGGTGAGCTCCTGTTGCTCAGTCCCTGCTCCTGCCAACCTAGCAGTTCGAAAGCACGCCAGAGTACAAGTAGATAAATAGGTACCACTCCAGTGGGAAGTAAGACGACATTTCCATGTGCTGCTCTGGTTTCGCCAAAAGCGGTTTAGTCATGCTGGCCACATGACCTGGAAAAACTGTCTGCGGACAAACGTCGGCTCCCTCAGCCTGTAAAGTGAGATGAGCGCCACAACCCCAGAGTCGTCCGTGACTGGACCTTACGGCTAAGGGTCCCTTTACCCTTTACCTTTACTAGGATTGGCCACAAGCCAGGGTTCTCTCCCAACCCAATCTGGAAATGCTAAGACCTTTTCCCCTGTGAATAGATTCTATCACGCCCCACACAAGGCTGTTGAAAGTTTGTGACACTCCAACTTGTAAACTCTCTCTCTCTCTCTCTGTCTCTCTCTCTCTCTCTCTCTCTCTCTCTCTCTCTCTCTCTCAATTTGGCTAAATCTGAAAATCTCTCTCTTTTTTTTTAAGTGGGTTGTGATGTGTGCCATTCATTAACAATGTATTTAGAGATCCCTGTTATATATTCTTTAACGCTAAGTATATGAGTTTACCTGTACTGGTGTTTTGACCAATTGAATGATGCAACTTGAACCTGCTACGCAACAATTTAATTTTGTTTGGTTTCGCTTCAGACTTGGCGTGGTGTGCTGGAGGTATTTCAGCTCATTTGAACCGTATCCTTGAAAAGTCTTGAATAAAGAGTATTCAGTGTGGATTGTGTGAGCAGCTTAAATTTCCAAGAATATAGGAACTTGCCATGTCTTTGGTTCTGAGCCAATGCATACATATTAATTTAAACCTTTTCTAGACAGATTGGGTTTATTTTAATCCACTGCCTACATAAAAGCATTCATTTAATTCCCACAGCACTCTCTGTGAAGGTTCTTTTTTATTTTTTCAAGTGTTTTAAGCTTTGGTTCTTTATTAAAAGATTGAAGGGAGCGGGGGAAGAAACACAAAACATCCTTGGTTCAGCGGATGGCAGGCTGCCGCAGAAATGTTTCTGGGATGAAATGCAGCAGCCTTTTTGATATCAGGGTTATTGTGAGAAGATCAGTGAAACCAAAAGCATTTCTCATCCCTACCTCCCTAGAAGGAATAGAAAAGTAAACAAACTGCATATTCTCTCTCCCTTTCTCTCTCTGTGTGTAAGCACCACAAGATAATAATAATAATAATAATAATAATAATAATAATAATAATAATTTATTTATACCCTCACCCATCCGTCTGGGTCTCCCCAGCCACTCTGGGTGGCTTCCAACAAAAGATTAAAAATACATTAAAACATCAGTCATTAAAAACGTCCCTAAGCAGGGCTGCCTTCAGATGTCTTCTAAATGTCAGATAGTTGGGTTTTTCCTTGACATCTGATAGGAGGGCGTTCCACAGGGCAGGTGCCCCTACCGAAAAGGCCCTCTGCCCGGTTCCCTGTAATCTCACTTCTCACCTCGGCACTGGATCTCAGTGTCTGGGCTGAACGATGGGGGTGGAGACGCTCCTTCAGGTATACTGGGCTGAGGCCGTTTAGGGCTTTAAAGGTCAGCACCAACACTTTGAATTGTGCTCGGAAACGTACTGGGAGCCAATGTAGGTCTTTCAGGTCCGGTGTTATATGGTCCTGGAGGCCACTCACACTCCCAGTCTAGCTGCCACATTCTGGATTAGTTGTAGTTTCCGGGTCACCTTCAAAGGTAGCCCCACATAGAGCGCGTTGCAGTAGTCCAAGTGGGAGATAAGTTTATAAGTTGTAGTAGAAATGGCAAACCTTTTTCAGAATGATGACCACATTCGTTTTTGGTCAAACTTCCAAAGCTCATATGCCCGAGATGGGGAGGGTCAGAGGAAAAAATGGACAGAGCAGTGAAGGTGAGGGGAAGGCAATGGGAAGAGAGGCATTGTGCTTGCCACCAGGCAATGGCTTCTTCCACCTCCAGTAGCCTTTCCCAGACCATGACAGGGAGAAGAGCAGTCAGAAGCAGCTGGGAAGAGAGAAGAAGAGTTCAGGGAATTTTTTAAAAAAATAATTTTATAAGTTGCGCATCTTTGCTTCTCAGTTTGCACTGTGTTGTTTTATGCACTGTGACTTGCTGCTATTTTTATCGATCATATTTTAGAAATTATTTATTGTAATTGTTAAGAGTGAATTTCTGTTTATTATTTGCTGATATTTATTTTTTCAGTGTACTATTATATTCTCGTGGATTATTGAGCAGTACTTTATTTGACAGGAGCTGTTTATTTTAAAGTTATGTGTGTTTTTTATTATGACATTTTTGTATTGCATCCAATTGTTGTAAGGTGTGTGTGATCTTTGTTGTTTCTTCAGCTTGTAAAAGCCTAGGGTAGAGTGATATTAAAAAGGCGGTATACAAACTAAATTTGAAGTGAAACGAAATGAAGAGGAAATGAAATAAATGAGGAGATGGAGAACACTGAGTTCCATCTTGAGCAAATAGAAGCAAGGTGAGACATAAATGTGATCAATAAATAAATCTTTGTCAGTCCCTCAGCCAATTTACTGTCACAGGATCCCTCATCCCAGTCTTAGGCAGTTATACTAGTCAGCTTCTCTTCCTACACACCAGACTGGAACAACTTAAGCATCCGATGTCCAGTCATGATGGCTGTTAAGTCTAAAGATCTTTGAGGAAAGACCTAGATGAGCTCATCCTGTCTGGACCCTGTTAAAACAGGCAAACCCAGATCTTCCATTGCCTGCAGAATTGTGAAAATCTCTTTGCAGACCTGACTGGAATAACAATCATTTAAAAAAAATTCCTTTCACTTCCATATATATATACGACACAGCTTCTAAAAAACAAAAGAAGGACACCTGAGATCTGGGCAGTAAACGTTGGCATATCCAGGAATGTTATGTATGTGCCAACCAAGGTGTGGTCTCACATCTTGTCTCGCTGTGACTTGAGCCCCAAATGATGTTGAGGGAACAATGCTTAAAAACTTGGGGGGGGGGAGTACCTCTGCCCCCAGGAGCTGGCACCCCTGTTTTTTGGGGGGGTACATGTCAGTGGGGACGCGGGTGGCGCTGTGGGTTGAAACACAGAGCCTAGAACTTGCCGATCAGAAGGTCGGCGGTTTGAATCCCCACAACGGAGTGAGCTCCCGATGCTCAGTCCCTGCTCCTGCCAACCTAGCAGTTCGAAAGCACGTCAACGTGCAAGTAGATAAATAGGTACTGCTCCAGCGGGAAGGTAAACAGCGTTTCCATGCGCTGCTCTGGTTCGCCAGTCATGCTGGCCACATGACCCGGAAGCTGTAAGCCGGCTCCCTTGGCCAATAAAGCTGAGATGAGCGCCGCAACCCCAGAGTCGGTCATGACTGGACCTAATGGTCAGGGGTCCCTTTACCTTACATGTCAGCGAGAGAGCCCCAGCAGAGATTTAGAATGACAAAACATGCAGCAAAGTAAAGCATCGAAATATAGGCTGTTAGACCATTAAAATACCCCTTCTAAGTTTCTTCCAAAGCTACCCACTTCCCTTAGCAGAGAAAGAGACCACACCTTTAGTAAGTTTAAAATGCTTTACTTACAAACCCTTCAACGGGTTAAAGACCTCCAAGGAAGGAGAGCCCGCAACCTCCCAAGGGAGACGGTTCCACTGTCGAACAGCTCTTAGGAAGACACTCTTTCATACCACAGGTTTCCTGCACACTGTTCCAGCATAGGATATGCACCAGAATTTCCTCCAGTCGGAACCCCTTTTACAACGTCTTTCTTTGCTATTCATCAGATAATACTGCGTATCAATGGCCACGAGCCACAATGGCTATGTCCTACCTCCAGTATCAGAGGCAATATGTCTCTGAATGCCAGTTGCTGGCAATCTGAGGCAGGTGGAGTGTTGTTGCATTTAGGACTTCCTTGCGGGCTTCCCATGGGTATCTGATCAGTCATTGTGAGAAAGGATGCTGGACTACATGGGCTATTGGCCTGGTGCAATAGGGTTCTTGTGACGCAAGAGAGCCAAAGTTTTGATCAACAGACAATGCTTTCCCAACCTCTTATGTGTGCCAGTGGTGCACCGATAGTATAAAAGCTCTGTTCCTTAGCTTGCCTATAACAACTCTGAATCAAACTCCAATTTCCCCCAACAGATTTTCCAACAACAAAAACTTAACAACTTCCACTTAGAAAATGACAACGAGCCGTTAAAAGCTGTTGATTGATTCCTGACAGAATCTAGGGAGCTTTCTTCTCCTATCTTTCCATACAGCTTGTTCCAAAAACCGATTAAGCCAAAGTACTTGATTGCAGTCCAGTGTGGTGCTGTTGACTTGCCTGTGAAAAATAAATTGGCTTAAATCCAGGTAGGCCGGTTTAAATGGCTTATAGAGGAAAGGGCAGATAATGCCAGCGCTAAGACCATTAGCCCATTATAACAACCCTAATCCTCTGCCCTAACAAGTAAACGGAACAGCCATTTCATTATAGACTTCTTGTCACTGGGTTTGCAGGAATCGGAAAATATGACAGTGGTTGAACAGGCATGTACAGGCAGAGGGGTCTTTTGCACCTGTCAATGGAACTGCAAGATTGACACCCTGCAAAAAGTAGAGGGACAGATTAAAAGTTGTAAAATGTTAGGCCATAAGGCCATGAAATTAAGGGGTGGCAGTGAGTCTGTGACATTTCTATAATCAGCTGGTGATCTATTTTCATCTTTATGTGTTTTCCATTGTCTTATCACGGCTGTAGTCTGCTTTGATGTTATGAAATTGTGGTATACAAATATTTGTGATAAACAAATTAAAGGTCAAAGTTCAGATAAATGGCCCCAGTATTTGCATCCTGCACTTCTCTGTATGTTCAATTCACCAGGTGAGAGTAACCCTGTGCAGTTAACCATGGTGGTTCTGATAACGTGGTTCTTTAAGGTGCCCCAATATTCTTTGTTGGTTTGGTTGCCACAGACCGACGCTTCTGCTCCCCTGAGATTCACCGCTCTGATACACCAGAAAGACAGAATCCCTGAGAAATTAAGTTACACCACAAGGAAGGTCAAATCAACTTCTGCAAAGCCAGAATGTCTTCTCTGCAAGAACCAAACCAACAGTTTAGCAGCAGCATTTTGGTTTCAAATTGAGCTGGTGGCTGCCACTGAGCTAAGAATCTTAGAGGTCTCAGCTAAGCTGAGGGCGTTAGGTTTCTGTTTGCTGTGAAT
Organism: Podarcis vaucheri; assembly: GCF_965113315.1. Taxonomy (NCBI): domain Eukaryota; kingdom Metazoa; phylum Chordata; class Lepidosauria; order Squamata; family Lacertidae; genus Podarcis; species Podarcis vaucheri. The sequence goes on from NC_138752.1 coordinate 42,135,375, forward strand.
CACTTTTATTTGCTCAGATTTGAACCACTGGTCCTTTAGTGGATCCTGGTGGATCACATCGTTATTTGTTGCATAGAGAGAATGGGATTACTGGGGGACACCTATAGCCACAGCATTAGGGCTGATTTGACAGGGCTGACTCTAACAGGCAAAATGAGGCTTCCCCCTTCCTCCAAGCTTTCACAAATATTTCCATATTCAGCTTCTTTTGCTGCCCAAAAATTATAGCGTTATGAGAAAGGGACAAAACCTTTCTCCATGCCATCCATAACATCCCCTCCGACATTTCTCCCATGAAAATAGGGACGTCCCATTACATAATGGCAATTTTACTATTTATGCCCCACACATTTTACTAGCTTGCCCCAGCCACTCTGGGCAGCTTCCAACATATATAAAAAACAAAAATAAAACATTAAACATTTTTTTTTAAACCTCCCTATGCCTTCAGACGGCTTGGGGGGTTGGATAACTCCATACCCTCCGACATTTCTCCAATGAAAGTAGGGACATTTTAAAGAAAAGTGGGACATTCTGGGATCAAATCAGAAACCGGAATGGCTTTTCTAAATCAGGGATGTCCCTGGAAAATAGGGACACCTGGAGAGCCTGCCATAATTTTATAAACACATATCAGTTTGTTCCTCACTCACCTTTTCGCTAAACCAGTGTTTCCCGAACTTGGGTCCCCAGCAGTTTTTGGACTACAACTCCTATCATCCCTAGCTAGCAGGTCCAGTGGTCATGGGTGATGGGAATTGTAGTCCAAAGACAGTTTGGAAACACTAAACTAACATCTCTCAGGATAGTTGTGAAGACAAAAAAGGGAGACAAGGTTACACCACCCTGAGTTCCTTGGAGGAAGCATACTTGATTATTGCCTACACCAAACCACTGCCTTTTCTTGGATTTTGAGGCTGCATCATAGCGACATGACCCATGGGAGCGCATGTGTGTACATGCGCATTAGAAGGATTATCAGAAACGGTGTTATCTTTGGAAAGGAAGCCCTGCTCAGCCTGCAGGGGAACATCAAAAGCCAAACCAAAAGTGACTGATCCTCTGAATTATGCAAAGAGAAAAAACTTCATCATCAAACCGCAGACCTGGGAATAAAAGTCCCGTGACAGAAGACAGAGAAGTCAAGTGCCTAATCACAAGTGCAAGGAAGGTAGCAGGGCATCACGCATTCCACCCACACCCCTTCTCAAGATGAAATGCTTGTCTGGTTGAAAGGGACTTCTATATACAGGAGAAAGGAGCTGGGTGATTAGTGAGAGAGTCAGGTAAGGCAGGAATGGGGAATTTTGCAGCACAGAATTACGCCAAGGTGCTGACAAGCCCCGCGGTGCCACTCTGATTACATTCTACTCAGTGTAGACATGCTGGAATTGATGAATCTAAGTGAATACGTCCATTGGTTTCAAGGTGTCTACTTTGCATAGGGAGAGCACTGGATGCAGCCATTTTATTCAGCCTCATTGAATCTTTAGGATAACTCTATGAATTTTGGGCTGAATCTACACAGATATTAAAAATGCTGTGAAAATGCTTTTTTTAAAAAAAAAATACCCGTTTTAAAATATATATGGAATTTGCCATTAGCTCATCAGCACCATCTAGTGTCCCATTTGTATAATGCACTTAGAACACACTTAAAATGCTATATTTACAGCTGTATAGCTGAGTCCTTTTAGTTCAGTTTGTACCATTTCTACCTCTGTTTGCAATTTTTAAAAAATCTGAAAATTCATGCCCATTTTTATGTTTTACATTGAACATTTAAATTCAAACGTTAAACATCCTCATCCTCATTTAGGATTCCCTGAATCCTTAGACTCCCCTCCACCCTTCCGTGATTACCATTTTCAATCTTTTTCCACTGCTTCACATATTTTCTCTATTTTTCCTAAATAATCCATTTTTACCTTGGTTTCTAGTACATTACAAACGTTACTCAAATCCTGCCAAAGTTTTTAGTTGTTTACAGTGTTCTTTAAGTACATTGTGAATTTTTCCGATTCCTTCGTAAAGTTCCTCTCTTCCTGGTTTCTGATTTTCCCAGTCATTTTTGCCATTTCACCATAGTCCATCGCCTTCATCAGCCATTCATCTCTGGTCAGGACTTTATCTTCTTTCCATCTCTGGGCCAGTAGTATCTGTGCTGCTGTCATCACATACATAAATAGTCGTTCTGCTCCTTTGGTATCTCTGCACCTAAAATTCCTAATAAAAAAAGCCTCCAGTTTTTTCACAAATGTTATTTTAAACATTTTTTTCAACTCATTATATATCATCTCCCAGAATGCTTTTATTATCTTGCATGTCCAGCACATCTGGTATAACGTGCCTTCCTTCTCCTTACATTTCCAACATACATTTAAAGCAGTTTTATACATCTTTGCTAATTTTATAGGTGTTAAATACCGCCGATACATCATTTTCATATAGTTCTTCAGCTCACAGCATGCTGTAAATTTTAAGTCAAGGGTCACCTAGTTCAACCCCCGGCAATGCAGGAATCTTTTTGCCCAATGAGAGGCTCAAACTCACAACCCTGAGATTGAGAATGTCATGCTCTGCCAACTGTGCTATCTCAGCTGTTACAGACAACCATTGCCCGTCATTGGCTGTGGCTTCACACACTGTTAGTCTCCTTGCCTTCTACTTTGGGCCCTCGTATTTATGGGACCGCCTCTCCTGGTATGCCCCACAGAGGACCTTAAGGTCCATGTATAATAAGAGTTTAGAGGTCCCGGGTCCTAAGGAAGTCAGATTATCCTCCACTAAGGCCAGGGCCTTCTCAGTGATGGCTCCAACCTGGTGGAATGCTCTGTCCCATGAGACCAGGGCCCTGCAGGATTTAACTTCCTTCCGCACGGCCTAGAAGACAGAGCTATTCTGCCTGGCTTTCAATTTGAACTTAGCCTGATCCTTTATTCCCCTTCCTTCCCTTCCCCTCCCCTTTTTATGAAGATTACCCGCTCTGGGATCCCACAGCTAATTCTCCCCTGGTCTCCTCGCTGGCGCAAATAGGACTAATTTAGCCAGCTAGCCCTGGTGCTCATCTAATGTTTATTGGATGGATTTCCCCCATAAACTGATTTTTGAGTTCTGAATTTATCGTTATTCATGTTTTATACTGTATTTTATGCTGTTTTTTGTTTCATCAATTAAGTGTTTTCAATTTGTTGTTAGCCACCCTGAGCCTGGTTTTCTGAACCGGGAAGGGCGGGGTATAAATAAAGAATTATTATTTATTATTACCCATCCCAATGGACACCAGCCACCACTGCTTGCAGGTCTGAAGAACCGCTAACAGAGCAGACCATGCTGAGCTTGATGGCTAAACAGTTTGCCCTGCTCTAAAGCACCTTCCGACGATTCGCACAATCAGGAACTTGAAGCCAAACTAGATAAAGTGATGGAGGGCAAGCCCATATATGTCCTGTGAAGGAAAAATGGTTTCCTCTGCATAAATCGATCTATTTCGGTCTACAGAACTGAGACTGGCGTGCTGTGGCTCAGCAAGCATTTGAAAGGGATTTTGCCTTCCAGGCAGCAGACTGATTGCAACACGAGGCTGGCTAGATCCAGTGATAGATTTTGAACTGCAGGAGCTCTCATCACAATCGTGCTTCGTATATCACACTCATGCAGACAGGCAGAGAGTAAGCGATCAAAGCGCAACAGGCCATTGCAAAATACACAATTTATTAGGACCAGCATAACTGCAATGAACCTGTGTGTGGTTTCCTAGTAATAAGCACTATTGAACTCAATAGCGCTTACCTCTGGCTAGGGATGTGAAGAAAGTTGACTTCTTTTGAAACTGCTTATGAAACATCAAGTAAATTGCTATTTCATGCCCTCATCAAAGTACAGTGGTACCTTGGATTAAGAACTTAATTCGTTCCAGAGGTCCGTTCTTAACCTGAAACTGTTCTTAACCTCAGGTACCACTTTAGCTAATGGGGCCTCCTGCTGCCGCCACGCTGCTGCTGCGCCATTTCTGTTCTCATCCTGAAGCAAAGTTCTTAACCCGAGGTACTATTTCTGGGTTGCGTGGCAATACTCCCCCCCATTGAGAAATGAAGACACGGGACACGGTATTTTAGGTTAATGGGCATGAAAAGGCCACAACTTTATTGATTACAGAATTGAAAGGTATTGGCTTTAGGCATTGGCTCCTATCGACTACCCGGCATGGTGACCGGGAGGGTTGTCCACAAACCGTGGGGGGTCCCGTTGGAGTACGCCAACTAGGATCCCACGGGTGTCACCGCTCGGGGGCGTGCCGGCGGCCCTTACCTCCGTAGGTTTCGGACAAGGCAACGCCCCCCGGAGTCCTCTACCGGACTACCCCTTTTATTTGGGGGAAGGTGATGGCGCTTCCTTCCCCCCCTCTCATTTGCGTCTCTATTCCCCCTGCCAATGCCTAACCGCCAACACCGGGGAGTTGTGACGTTTGCTACGAGGTAGGCGAAAAAACCAAAAGGCAACAAAGTGCGCCAACTTGGAAAAATTCCTACCAGGCCCCTTGCGGCGACCAACCGAAGTCCATAGCAAGGCCAAGACTAGCTAAACCTACGGGTGGGTGGGATGGGAAAAACTTCTCTGGGGTCCAGGTGGGAAGAGGGCGATCCCCGGGCGTGCCTGGCCTTATATAGGCAAGGTCCCGCCTCCCCGGCCAGCCAATAGGCTGGCCGGTTCAGCGACACGCCCGGGGATTCCCTGTTCTCGCGCGGGGGAAGAACCAGCCCCCGCGCGGGAGTGGGGGTGGAGCAAGCCCGCAACCCCATCTCCTTGAAGCCGGAAATGGCTTTGCGTGGCAATACTCCCCCCCATTGAGAAATGAAGACACGGGACACGGTATTTTAGGTTAATGGGCATGAAAAGGCCACAACTTTATTGATTACAGAATTGAAAGGTATTGGCTTTAGGCATTGGCTCCTATCGACTACCCGGCATGGTGACCGGGAGGGTTGTCCACAAACCGTGGGGGGTCCCGTTGGAGTACGCCAACTAGGATCCCACGGGTGTCACCGCTCGGGGGCGTGCCGGCGGCCCTTACCTCCGTAGGTTTCGGACAAGGCAACGCCCCCCGGAGTCCTCTACCGGACTACCCCTTTTATTTGAGGGAAGGTGATGGCGCTTCCTTCCCCCCCTCTCATTTGCGTCTCTATTCCCCCTGCCAATGCCTAACCGCCAATCGAGCGAAGCTCGCCGCCAATACCTTTTAAACCTGCAACCAATCCCTAATCCCTGCAATAATGTCTCCCAACCACAAGTCATTTCCCTCATTGGAAAGATGCACGCCATCACATCTGTAGAGGGCCTCGTTGCTGAACTGGATGCTTGGGTGGCCAATGACACACCCGCCCAGGGCCGCCACTCTACGCTGCACTGCCCGCTCTAAAACCTTTCGTGCTTTATTGACCCCAGCCGGGTTCGCACAGTCCCTCCAAGTCCTTCTTTCCAGCAGTGAGGACCACAAAATTGTGATGCTCGGGTACGCCACCATCAGTTCAGCCAGATCGTCAAATATGTGCCATCTCAGGTCAATCGCCTTGCGATAAGCCAAGTCATTTTCCCCCAGCTGTATAACTAGTGCATCTGGGGGGCCATCCGTGGCAGCTCTCGCCATCACCAAGGGCCTGAATTCGCTCCAGCGCATCCCCCTTCTTGACAACCACTTCAGCTCAACATTAGCAGGCAAGTTTAAGTTAGGCCCAAGCCCGGTAGTCCTGGCTCGAACATTGGCCCAGTGTACAATGCTGTGGCCCACTAACCAGATGTGTATCTTTTGTGATTCTGTAAGGAAACAAATAGAGAGATCGAGGTCAGGTTTGTCACCAGTCCCAACTTACTTTCTTAGGTAGGCCCTGTATGCATTGGACTTCCACCGGCCCAGTTCTTTTATCCTCTCCAGCGAGAGACCAAGGTGCACTGCAGTAGTTGCAGCACCAATCCTAAATGAATGAGCGGCAAATTCCTCCGCGGGCAGGCCACAGGCAGACAAAGCTTTGCGCATTACTCTAGTAAACTGGTGTCGAGCCAAGGGGGACCCATCGGGATGGATTAGTAAGGGGCCCTGACTACTGGGTCTTAAGTATAGGAAACGCCGAGCATCCCTAACCGGGCAGGGCCCGGTGCCTTGGGCAGCTGGTAAGCGCAGGAAGGCCCCCCTACCCTGTTGATCCGTCTTGGAGCTGCGCACCTGAACTAGCAATTCACTTGCCGATAGGGTTATGTCACTTATGTGGATGCCCCTCGGGCCGTGGGCGGCCCCGCCCTCGCAGACCACCTCCCCAACACGGAGGGCCCCGAAAAATGCTATGGAAAAGGCTGCTGAAAATAAGCGCGCTTCATACTTAGACCAGCAAATTTCGCGTAATTTTACGTGTATCTGAGCTAAAATATCATAAGTTATGGGCCTCCTCTTGTCAGAGCTGGGGGGCTGGGCCCGACGCCAGCCCTCAAGGGTCTTACGTACTATAAACTTGGCGCACGGGTCGGTGTCGAAAAAGCTTTTACAGAAATATGAAATCCCGGCGGACTGAATATTGAGGGTCCTGGGAGCCCTGCCCAATTCCTTCAGGTATGCGAAATAATGTAAGACCTCCCTCGTGGAGGGAACGGCCTTTAGGCTGACTTTAGCTGATCTACTGCGAAATTTAAGGAAGTCAGCCCACGCTTTCTTGTAGGATCTCATAGTGGAGGGGGCAACTGCACCGAATACTCCCTTCAACACTTCCTGCTCCCAAGACTCCAGAGGTGTTCCGGGAAAGGCATCGATGACTGCTCCGCCTCCGGCGCTAACGAGCGGAAGCGCTCCATCTGAAAGCGAGACAGAGCATCCGCAATATCGTTATTAATCCCGGGTACAAATTTGGCTGAGAAGTATATATTGTGCTCGAGACATTGGAGAATGAAGGACCTTAAAAGGTTACCCACCCTAGGGGAACGGGCAGACTGCCTGGAAAGAACCGCCACTACTGCCTGATTATCTGTGTTGAAGCAAACTCTGTGATTGCGGAATTGCTCAGTCCAGAGATGAACTGCCACCAGGATAGGGAAGAATTCTAGAAAGGTCATGTCCCGGGAGATGGGTTGACCCCGCCACTCTTCTGGCCACCTTTTTGCGCACCATTGCCCTTTGAAATATACCCCAAAACCTAAGGACCCCGCAGCGTCAGATTGCACCTGGAACTCCGCGTTGAGAGTGATGGAATCCTGCCATAGTGATACACCGTTGTAATTTTCAAGGAATTGTAGCCAGACTTCCAGATCGTTTTTGACCTCTTTGGAGAGGCGGACCCTATGCTGGGGTGCCCTTAGGCCGGCAGACAACCTGGCTAGCCGTCCACAAAAGGGCCTGCCCGGTGCCACCACCCTGCAAGCGAAATTCAGGTGGCCCAAGAGAGATTGGATCTGCCTTAGCGTAACCTTCTTTAGGGGCAGAAGCTGCTGAATCACCTCCTTGAGAGCTAACAATTTTTCTTTGGGTAATTTGGAAGTTTGGGCCACGGTATCCAATTCAATGCCTAAGTAAACCAATGTAGTGGCGGGACCCTCGGTTTTTTCAGCGGCCAAGGGCACCCCAAGCTCATCTGCTAAAGCCATGAAGGCGTCCAAGAGCGCTGTGCATCGCGGTTTGTCCTCTGCCACCAAAATAAAATCATCGAGGTAATGGGACACGCCCGATGAACTCGTCCTGGTGCGAAGGGCCCAATCGAGAAAGGTACTGAAGGTCTCAAAGGCAGAGCAGGCCACGGAACATCCCATGGGCATAGCTTTGTCGATGAAATATGCCCCCTTAAATCGGAAACCCAACCAACGGAAGTCAGCCGGGTGAACCGGAAGCAGGCGGAACGCGGACTCAATATCGCATTTGGCCAGGAGTGCCCCGGGCCCGAATCTGCGGATCATTTTAACAGCCTGATCAAAGGAGGCGTATTTCACCGTGCAAAGCTCCTGAGGGATCGAATCGTTGACGGAGCCTCCCCTTGGGAAGGAGAGATTGTGGATCATACGAAACTCCCCTGGGGCCTTCTTCGGCACGATACCCAATGGGGATAAGTGAAGGCCCTCTACTGGGGGCTCTGTGAAAGGACCTGCCACCCTGCCTGCGCTAATTTCCTTCTCTATCTTTTTCTGGGCTATTTCTGGCTTTTCCCTAACCGATTTTTGATTTTGAGGGTCCCCGGTGATAGGAGGGGTGGACACTGGGATTCTAAATCCCAAGGAGAACCCCTCCCATAGGTACTGTGCCGCCTTCCGATCGGGGTACTGGTCCAGTAAGGTTTTTAGGGGCTGGAGTTTGATGGGGGAGGCGGCTAAACCCAAGTAATGGTTATTGACGGTTAACAGGTCCCTGATGGGCGGATCCGGGGGTGCCCCTATTACTGCTGTGGGAGAACCCCCGGCCTCCCCGAAAGGGCTGTTGCTTGTTCTTGAAGCAGGCCGAGGCGGGGTGGCTACCCCAGCACCGCTCGCACTCGTGCAAATACTTACAGGAGGGGCGTGAACAAATGCCCCTGTTGTATTCCCAGCATTGTCGGCGGCGCTTCGTCTCTGTCTTACCCGCCTTGGAGGGCTCCAGGTTTCTCTTCTCGATGTATGGGTTGACTTCTTGGCCCCAGAAGTTAGGATCCGTTAGATCCCAGCGGGTAGAAGGCAGGAGAGAAGCGTTTCTACGGAAATACTCGTCGTATGTTAGGGCCGCGTTTTCCCCCGCGAGGGCGTGGGCCCTCCTGACGTGGGCCAAATAGGCGACTAAATCCATAGCACGCCTAGGATAGGCGGCGCACACGACTCCCATAAACACTTGGTACCCGTCCAGCCAGTTCTCAAAGGTGCGCTCCGCCCTAGGCGTCCTGTACCTACGCTTACCGTAAGAACGCCTCTTCTCCCCTTTTCCCGTCAGCTTGGTTGGAGGGAGAAGGGTGAACATGTCCACATAGTCCCCATTGAGGATCTTATTCCTCTTCCTCTGAGACAAGTGGAACCCCAGTATGAAATCGGTGGATTGATGAGTGGCAACTTTGACGTCCTCCACCAATGCCCCATTCCTCCAAGACAACACGCCATTAAAGGCCTTACGATGTGAGTTGGCCCTCCTTTCGTGTGCCCAAAGTGGGAGCCCATGATTCTCCTCCCCTAAAACCCAGTAGCCATCCATGGGCCCCTCTCCATCTGAGTCAGATGATGACGTACCTGAGTCATCCTCGGTCTCTGATTGTCTACTTCTCTTCTTCTTAGAGGACGTGTGCTTCTTCTTAGACTTCCTCTTCCCACCTGGCACCTCGTCGTTAGCCGCGTTCGCGGATACCACCGGCTGGGGGGTGCTCGGCTCAACGTGTTCTTCTTCCGGCGCGGATTCGGCGCTGTCCTCAGTAGAGCTGTAGTGTGCCTGCTGCTCCTGGAAAACACTAGGAATCCCTGGCGTTTTTGAGCCACGGCTCCCACTGGTGCCCTTGGCTGTGGCCGTCCCCCTGCTAGCACCCTTGGCCGGTGCCTTACCTTTGCCCAAGCCATGGTTTGGTTTCTTAGCGGTAGCCGACCGGGAGCGGGTATTAGGGCGACACACGCTCACTGTCTCTGCCTGGGTACTGCAGCCTGCAATAGCAGGGGTGCCCTGTTGGCTCTGGCTGGGAGGGGTGTCGGGTATGACTTCCTGCGAAGGTTCCGGTGCTGAGGGCACCGAACCGCCGTTAGCCTTATATCGTTTGTAGAACGTTTCAAAGGCCATGAACAATTGGGCGAAATCTTGGGGGTTGCAAGGCGAGGAAGGCAATTGGGCGCCACTATTGCCTGCAGGAGGAGCTGGCGGATTGGCTGAAGTAGATGCCTGCTGGTCTCCTCCAGAAGCCATTACCACTGGATGGGAAACGAACCACTAAATAAACTGGCGAGACTTGCGGTACTGCGCGGACTGTAAATGCTGTAGTATCCTGTTGTTAAGTACAGCTGTCAGATCAGTATTCTAAGCGCTGGCTTAGCGGTTTACCAACTGAACTAGTTCAGTATTGTCCTCACGGACCCCAGCAACGCGGCCTCTAGTCAAACTACTTCCACCAAGGACGCTGTGGCGCAATAGGTTATTACTGGTGCCGGCTGCTGTTGACAGGCTAAGCTAGCAGATAAATAGGGCGGCTGCCCTGCGACCGTTGCGGTATGTGGGGGCCCAACCCCCCCTTTTTAATGAATTAGTTTGTTGGCTAGTTTTGTTTTTGTTTTGTTTTGTTTTTTTTTTTTAAATTTTTAATTTATTAAAATTATTGTTGTATTTATTTATTTATTTATTTTTTAATTTATTTATTTATTTATTTATTTACTTATTTATTTATTTTTTAAATTATACTTATTAACTAGCTATCTATCTATTCGTTTATTTATTCCAGTGTAATGCAATTACTATTGTTGATACCTAATGGGGGAATCCTATGCAGCTCTGTGGAAAACTATTTTTATTTTTATTTTTTATTTTATTTTTTGTATATATATATTGTAATTGTTTGAATACCCACTTGCGAAAATCAAGCCAGATAAAATGCAGTACCAGAAAAACGGTCACAATTAGGGGTCGTCCTGTAAAGGCAAAACAGTACAACGAGGTATATCTAAGCGGCTGGGGCCGCGACTGAAGTTGACCCACCTAAAATGGCCGCCGGGGCTTGACACGTGGCCCTTACCAATATGGCGGCCGCTGCTACGGCAGGTCCCAGCAGCGGGACACACTCAAAATGGCCGCCAAGCTTGTGCACGTGGCCCTTGCCAATATGGCGGCCGCTCCCTGTCCCCTTCCTCCCTACCTATCCAGCAAGTTCGGCTCGCAGTGTATAAAGGGCGGATGCCCTGATGATCTCCCTCCCCCGGAGAGCGCGCCTCCCTCGGCCCTCACTCCCAGCAGCCCTAGCCTGGGTGCCGCGGCCTTAGTGCGCGCGCGCTGAAAGCGGTAGCCGCGAATCAGGAAATCAAGCAATAAACACAGCGGTACGCAAAACCGAGGACCAAGGGAGGGTGCAGTAAGCAGCAACGGTGATTTATAAGGAGGGAAGGATGGAAAGCAGCAGGCGAACCCGCAGCGGAGAGGCGGAGAAAGGAGGAACGGTAGCCGATCGGGGGGTGGCGGGGGTCCAAATAACGACTGAAGGCGAGCGGGGGAAGGGCAGTGTTAAGGCGAGCGGAGGGAGGACAGTGTATAAAGGGCCAGGACAGGGGCCAGGGACCAGACGGGAGCAGCAAAGGAGGTTTTGATGGGAGGGGTAGCCGGGAACGGAAGCCGCAGCGATACTATACCAATCTTCCTTGTTGAAGAAGAGGCTGCCCTCCCGGCGCGGTCCGCGGTCTTTGGGTTAGGGGTATCCGCTGTGTAGCTCCACAGTCAGCCAAGCGAAGCAAAGAATTTCTGCGCAGCCGTCCTCTCCCGCGACCTCCTTTCCACGGCGCTCCCAGTAATCCGAAGTGAATCCAGCTCTGTTTGCGAGTGATTCCTACTCCTGCAGGGATGGGCGCACGAGGCGAGGCGAAGGTAGAGGATTGCGGTGCCGGCGCAGGAAAAAAAAACTTCTCTGGGGTCCAGGTGGGAAGAGGGCGATCCCCGGGCGTGCCTGGCCTTATATAGGCAAGGTCCCGCCTCCCCGGCCAGCCAATAGGCTGGCCGGTTCAGCGACACGCCCGGGGATTCCCTGTTCTCGCGCGGGGGAAGAACCAGCCCCCGCGCGGGAGTGGGGGTGGAGCAAGCCCGCAACCCCATCTCCTTGAAGCCGGAAATGGCTTTAGCGGAGTCTGTAACCTGAAGCGTCTGTAACCCACAGTACCACTGTATGCACCTTGAGATTCTGTTAGCCTTCATGGGGTTACTGGAAAGAAGAAAGAGTCCCTACCCAGCGTCAGAACAAGCCAATTGGGCGCCTGGGGTGGCACGCATGCCTTGCGCCCAGGGGCGGGGCCAGCCACTCATGGGGCGGGGCCAGCCGGGGCAGGATGCTCTGTGGGGCCTCCAAGGAGTCTGCCTGCCTCCTCCCATTCAGCCGCCCTACAGCTGAGGGGGAGGCAGAGGGCGGACTGTTCGGGGCAGCACAGAGCCTGCACGCATAAGCCACCGTGGCTCTCCCAGGAAAGATGTGTGGCTCAGGGACGCTGCAGGCCCCGCAGTGAGTGCCATCCGGCATTTTGTCACCCCCCTCAGTGGTGACACCCGGGGCGTACCACCCCCACCGCCCCCCTTTCCTCCATCCCTGTCCCTACCAGAGAGGAATGGCAAGCTAAGCTGATGGACTATGCCAAAATGGCAAAGCTGACCGGAAAGCTCAGGAACCAAGAGGACAAAACCTTTTTTTAAAAATGGAGAAAAATCATAATCTATTTAAGAGACCTCTGCAAGCAGATGAAAACATTAGCAGGATTTTAATCTCACTTGTAATGTAACAAATACTATGGGTAATGTGGTTGGATGCAAAATATAGAATATGGAATAATATGCAGTTGTAAATGTTGACAATAGGACCCATGGAGGGGGTAATCTCTATCTATATATAGATATGTATTTGGATTATTATAAACTTTTATTTGTAAAATCAAATAAAAATGACTTTTAAAAAAGCATCCATGGGGTTACAATGCCCTGGACCATATTTTCAATTCCCTCCCGGTAAATATTCAAATAATTATAATAAATAATAAATCTTTCTACATTAGCTTCGCTTTATGCAAGTAATCTCCTTTCCACATGCATGGGACATCGGTAGTAAAATGACATAAACCAAAACAGGTTTTCTGAAATCCTCTTCTGCTGGAATAGTGAACAAATATAATAATAAAATATAACTAGTAGAAAACCACAAGGGCAGCCTTGTTTTGTGTGATCTTCCTTGGGTGTCATCAAGCACATTCGTTGATTTTAGCATGCCTTGAGTCAAGGGTTAGCTGGAGGAAAGGTATCCGAGAGGGTGAATAACAGGACAAGAGTATAAAGTCAAGAAACCAGACACATGACATATTGATTTCCATGGGGTGCTAGAAAAAGCCACTATTTGATCTTAGTGAGGCTTATCAGCTGATGCCCGGAGATACCTGTTGGTGAAATAAAAACCGCACGTTGCCTTCATTTATGGTACTGTAATAAATAATCATATATGTCAGTCATTTGAGAATCTTGTGTTTTCAGTCTGCAAAAAAAGACCAGGATGGGGGAAGCTCTGTTCCTTCCTCCAAATCTTTTGGGACTCCAGCTCCCATCAGTCCTGACCAAGCAACATCTAGAGAAACCACAGTCACCCCATTCCTGCTACAGACTACTAAATTAGACAGCAAGAGAATTTGGAGACACTGAGATGAGTTGTTTGACTCATCCTGGGAACAGAAGAAAATATACACTCTATCATTTCAACGTGGCTGCCCCTGTTCTGTGGAACAGCACACCTGTCGAGTTATGACAGGTGCTCATTATCTATACTTTCCAGAAACTACTGTTTTCTGATGGGCTGTCCTAGCTGGATGTATGAGTCTCTACCATGGGTATCTACTTTGCATTTTATATATATATTCTGTTGTTTGGGGAAGGGTTGCAGCTCAGTGATAACAGCATCTCCCCATCTACACCCGGCCCCACCGTGGCCACTACTTACATTTTTCAAAACTGGATTTTTGCATTCATGCAATTGAGCCAGGTGGTTCACACTGTCTCCCCTACATAGTGTATTGGTTAGTGTGTTGGAGGGGGGGTCAGCAAACATTTTCAGCAGGGGGCCGGTCCACTGTACCTCAGACCTTGTGGGGGGCTGGACTATATTTTTTGGGGGGAAATGAACAAATTCATATGCCCCATGAATAACCCAGAGATGCATTTTAAATAAAAGCACACATTCTACTCATGTAAAAACACGCTGATTCCCGGATCATCTGCAGGCTGGATTTAGAAGGATATTGAGCCAGATCCGGCCCCCGGGCCTTAGTTTGCCTACCTAGGACCTGTGAGAGCAGGGTTCAAATCTCATCCCTGAAGCTCCCTGGGTGACATGGGTCAGGTCACTGTGTGTCAAACCCTTCAGCTTCCCTGGACTGGGACAATAATCCACAAAAACTCGAAAAGTAGCACACCATTCACAAAGAAGACTCTACTGAAATAACTGCTTCATTAACATCAAATCTGCTTCCTTTGCATTGTGACTCTGGCACAGCAGCCCTCAGCAAAAATACCTTCCATTTCTCACTTGTCAGACCGGATTTGTGAGCACAGTCTTCTAGCTCAATTCTTCCAGTCAAAAGCTGCTCCTTTGCATCTATTTCCAGTCCTGCTTGAATGCCAGGAAGCAGAACAACTATGGAATACAGTGCTGAGCGCTTTAATCAGTCCAGATAGTTTATTAAATTGCTTATACTTTTCTGCAGTTCCGAGATTCGGCACACACAGTCATTCTTCCTTCAAGTTCTTAATTAGTCTTCCAATTTGTGGCTTGCCTGTAGCTTTTCATTGTAAGAGACAGAAGGGAGGATTAGGAGACTGTATGATGAGAGAGAGAGAAAGAGGACTCTAAACTGCGGTTGCTCAGAATGGAGGCTTTGAATATTTGCTTATCCATTAACAAAGCCCCCCCCCTTCATTTTTGCAGAATATAACTTTCAGTTGTACCCTTCATTAAGCAGATGCCTGGGGCGAACATAACGAAGGTTGCAATACTCCCTGTTGTTGTTTTTAAACTTCCTAAATTGGTAGAGTCTCAGTCAGGTCTGGTCAAAGGTTGCCTAGACGAGTTCTGGATTGTGATTGCGCTTGTGGGCATGGCAGAGCACGGGAAGTTAATTTTAAAAAGGAACAAGTTTAAGATGTCCAAAAAGGAACTAATTTCAGTTCATGTTTGTCCCTTTACAAAATGAACTAATTTGGTTCATTCGAGTGATCTTTGGCAAAATCTGCTATGCTGAAATACAAAATGTAAGTGAAGGCACTCCTGGGCTCCTCAAGGACGAAAGGGTGGGGCCTTAATGTACAGTGGTGCCCCGCAAGACGAATGCCTCGCAAGACGGAAAACCCGCTAGACGAAAGGGTTTTCCATTTTTTAGTTGCTTCGCAGGACGAATTTCCCTATGGGCTTGCTTCGCAAGACGAAAATGTCTTGTGAATCTTGAGATTTTTTTCGCCCCCCCTTTTATAAGCCGCTAAGCCGCTAATAGCCTTTTAGCAGCTAAGGCGCTAAGCCTTTAATAGCCGCTAAACCACTAATAGCGCTAATCCGCTAAGCCGCTAATAGGGTTGCTTCGCAAGATGAAAAAACCGCTAGACGAAGACACTCGCGGAACGGATTAATTTCGTCTTGCGAGGCACCACTGTAATAGGAAAACATCAAAACACAGAGGAATATGAAACGTGATCTCTTATAAATTAATAATTTTATTGTCATTGTCATTTGGTTTTTTTTTACATCTTAAGTGTGAACTGAGGATGGAAATGGCTCTATCAACTTACAGGTGACACCTGTAAGGAATGGCACAATCCTTTGCTCAGAAGTATACCCCATGCAACTAATGGGCCTTGCACGCATGTAAGCGAGTATAGAACCTCAGCCCACATTTCACTGAGTTATATGGGCCCCTCATCCCTATTCCTTGAAAAGGTACAAGTCCCGCTCTGTTTAATGCAATTACAGAACATCCAAGTGTCCCTATTTTCCAGGGACAGGCCCAGATTTTTAGAAGCTGTCGCAGTTTCTGGTTTGATCCTGGAATGTTCCACTTTTCCTTATGACGTCCCTTTTTTCATCGGATAAATGTTGGAGGGTATGGTAGGATGTCCCTAATTTCATCAATGTTGGAGAAGGGGTTATGGAGTTATCTGACCCCCAAGCTAGCTAAAGGTTTCTCTGTACAGTGGTACTCGGGTTACATACGCTTCAGGTTACACACGCTTCAGGTTACAGACTCCGCCAAACCAGAAAAAGTGCTTCAGGTTAAGAACTGTGCTTCAGGATGAGAAAAGAAATCGTGCTCTGGCGGTGCGGCAGCAGCAGGAGGCCCCATTAGCTAAAGTGGTGCTTCAGGTTAAGAACAGTTTCAGGTTAAGTACGTACCTCCGGAAAGAATTAAGTACTTAACCTGAGGTACCACTGTATAGGGAAGTTTTAAAATGTTTAATGTTTTATTATGTGTTTATATATGTTGCAAGCCACTCAGAGTGGCTGGGGCAACCCAGTCAGATGTCGGGGGGGGGGGGGAGGGAATAAATAGTGAAACTATTATTATGGAATAGAGCATCCCTATTTTCATTGGAGAAATGTTGGAGGGCATGCAATTATTTCCAGGGCACTTCAAGCTGGCCTGTTTAAGGCATATTCATCCCAAAAGGGGTGTCAACTATTTAACGAGCATTCATTCTACGTTACGTAAAAAGGTGTAGTAGCAGGAAAAAGCACGGCCAGATGAGGGCTGCAGGCAGTTACCAAGATTTCTCTGCCAACCATCTCTTCTCATGCAGCCTCAAGTTGCTTTCTGCTTTTTGAGCTGTCTGCTGCTTTGTCCGCACCAGAGCTTTGATCTTGATGCCGCCAGCAGCTCTAACAAGCAAATCGCAGCAAGTGGCTCTGGTTCTCCCAGGGAACTGTTTCCAATTACACAATCTGCATTTTTGTTTCGGGATGAAAGGGCAGCGAAGTTGGCCGCCTGAGAGTGCCATAAACTCTCAGGGAGCAGAGCCTGTTTTGTCACTTCAAAAGCGTCAGAAGCATCTGGCTTGTTAAGAGCCTAATAGCAATTAACGAGTACACAAAATGTTATCAATTCAACCAAGAGTTCTTACCCGCCAACATTTCTCCGATGAAACTAGGGATGTCCATTATTATTATTATATGAAAACATAATCAAACATTAAACATTCAAAAATTTCCCTGTACAGGACTGCCTTCAGATGTCTTCAGATTTCCTTGGCTCAGGAGTTGCAGAACTCCATACCCTCCAACATTTCTCTGATGAAAATACGAACGTCCTAAGGAAAAGTGGGACATTCCAGGATCAAATCAGAAACCAGGACGGCTTCTGTAAATCCAGGAATGTCCCTGGAGAATAGGGACACTGAAGGGTCTAGCCTCAACTAAAGGTTGGGCATTTGGAGCTGCCAGTCCCATGTTATGGAGCATTCTTCCAGCAGAGATGCAACAGGCATCCTCGCTTTTGACTTTCAGGCGTTTCTCAAATACCTTTTCATGTTGACAGGCCTATGTACTTGTTTAAACCAGAGGTTTTCAATCTTTTTGAGTCCACAGCTCCCTTGAACAACTGCATTCTTTCTGCGGCACTCCTGTGGGGCTCAGGAGCCCAGTAAAGTCACCCCTTTGCAGGCAGAGCTGGCAGCCCCTCACCCTTTTTTGAACACCCTCCCTTGTTCCTTCAGCCTCCTCTCCCCTCTCCTTGGGAGTCCTCTGGGCAGCCGCTGCTGCTGCCCCTGGTCTTTGAGCTGCCCCCCTGCCTCAGGGGCATGGGACTACAGCAAGGGCTGGCGGACTGGCTGGCTGGGCTCCCCTGCCTGCTTGCTTGCTTACTCCGAGGCCACCTAAGCTCCTGGCAACCATCAACCCCTGGCAGTGGCGGAGCTTCGTGCTCTGGCACCGGGAGGTGGAGAGCAGGCGGGGCGGGGCTGGCGTGTGTCCCAGGGGCGTGGCTTGCATTCTGGGGGCATGGTACGCCGCCTGTGGGGGTGTGGTGCCCAGCGCGAAGGGGGCAACCGCGATGGCACCCCACCGGGATCGCACTGCCAGGGGTGGTGCGCTCCCCCCTCACTCCTCTTCCTCTACCAGTGCCCCCTGGCCAATCCCAGAGGCACCATTCGCCTGTGGAGCTTGTAGTTGGGGCTGCTGCAACAAACAGCCCTACAAGCCTTTGAGAGGCAGAAAATGCAAGAGGGCATCAGAGGAGGGAAGGAAGGAAAGAGGGACAGAGGCCAGTGTTGCCCGCGGCATCCTGACCATTATTCAAGGCACCCCAGGGTGCCACGGCGTACTGGTTGAAAAACCACTGGTTTAAACTATTATTGTTCAGCCAGTTATGCTAATGATTATTTTGTCCTGTATTGTTACTGATGTTTAATGTTTTATGGTACATATACAGGGACGCGGACTTATAAAAAATATTGGGGGGGCCCGGGAAAGCTCGTGAAATGTAAATAAGCTCATGAATATGCAAATAAGCTCATGAATATGCAAATAAGCTCATGAATATGCAAATAAAGTGGCGCCGCCCCCTCGTGAGAGAATAGGGGAGAGCGTGCTGCTGCCTATTAATCAGCTCCGGAACAGCTGATAGGCGGGAAACCTGGGGCTAGAGGCAGGAGCCCCCGCCCCCGGGGATTCCCCTGTTCTCGCGGGGGACGGCCGGGGCTCTCCGGCTAGGGCGCGCGGCTGGCTGGCTGGCTGGCGAGGGAGCAGGTGGGGAGGAGGCGGGGGACGGCGGCGGCGCCCGAGATTATTGGGGGGGCTGAGCCCCCCAAAAAAATTTTTTGAGGGGGCTCAAGCCCCCTCAAGCCCCATGGAGTCGGCGCCTATGTACATATATTGTTACATACTGTACCACCCAACTTCTTGATGAGATGGTGGCATATAAATATGTCTATAAATAAATGCAATTATTGAATAAAATACAACAGCGGTGGGAAAGCTCGGCCTTGTAGACCTAACTACACCCAGTAGGCCAAATTAAGAAAATTTTAACAATCCATTTCCAAAAGCTATAAATAGGGGCAATAATTTATATAGAGCAGGGATAAGAAAACAAACTCTCCCAGGTAAACAGAGAAATCTGGAATGCTTGGCTCAACACAATGCAGAAAAAAACATATTTGTGTCTGTTTTTGTAGGATGGTGCTCTCAGCAGCTCTAAATTGTTTTGATACAAAACTTTTTATATAAAACAATCCCAGTCCTCTCCCCCAACTCCCCACCCAACCCCAAGGCTGCAGTGCTTAGTGCTTACAAGGGAGTAAGACCCACAACACACTGAAATGTACTTCCTTTCAGGAAACTTGCTTGCACTACAAGGATAAGGTATCAAACAACTATAAGAAGTTTAAAATAATCCTTTCAAACAACTGTCAAGTTCCTCCTAATCAGTCCCACACACAGAGGCTTCATTTCCCCATTTCAGAGCGAAATCATTTGGGCCTTGGAATCTCTTTTCTGAGGATGAAAGGGGAATGAATCGTTCTGCTAGCTCAAAACACCATTCAATGTTGATTCAACATTTACAAAAAGAGGAAGAAGAAAGACTCCCACTCAAATGAAGCTCATTCTTCAAGAGCTTTGCAAGGGTCTAGAATGGGAGGGCTAATAAATTCCCAAGAGGGAATTTGCAAATTTGCAGTGGGTCTCATTGGATCTTTTCCAAACTGCTTGACAGAACCGACAGTGTAACTCTTTAGGCATTAAGTCTCTTCCTCCTCCTCCTCCTCCTCTTCTTCTGGCTGGTTTCCTTATAAAGGGCCAAAAAAATGATAACACCCCCCCCCCCCGCTGCTGGTCGCTCAATATATTCAGTTGTAACACAGGATGTTGCAACACAGCCCTCCTAGCCAAGGGTGCCAACTTGAATAAAATATTGGCGGGGGGGGGATAGCAGGTAAGCCCCACCCTGTATAATTAATCACATGATGTGGCACACACTACCATTTGAATGGAAATTCCCCTCAACTTTGGGGGAGATCACAGCACCCAAAATGGCTGACACGATCTTGTGTTTAAAAACGGGATGTCCCGCTTCCCCCCAGAACAGTTGACAGTTATGCTGTTGAACCGCTCAGAGAACTGTAACTCTGGGAGGAGAGCAGGGGTCTCCTCACAGCTTTGGGGGAAGCCGTGAGCGTTTAAATACCGTTTTAAATGTGCAGTGTGGATGTACGTAGCCTCAGTATAAGGCAGCTTCCTTTGTTAGGAGAGGCCTTCATTTATAAGACAAATAGGCCTATTTCCCCTTGTCAAATGCTGAATAAAATGGAGTTGGATGGGGTGCCCTTACTCTGCACAGGCATTTGGGCATTGTGAGAACTACAGTGAACGTCCCTCAAGGTTATGACTGAGGAGATGACATTTTCAAGACCGATGCAAACAGGAGTGACCTTTGCTTCCTCATTTTTTTATCTCACCGCCCTGCTGCCTGCGGCTATTAATTAACTAGCTGTGTTTCCGGAAGCATTCAGCCATTGAATCCAACGGCTACACTGTGTGAGGGGGATTCTGCCTCAGACGGATCCTACCAGTGGGGAAGATGTCCACCCGGTACCACCAGGCAGCTGCCGACGGCAATCTGGACCTACTCAGAGAAGCCACCAGAAAAGACCTGAACACCTCAGACGCGGATGGGATGACACCGACCTTGCTGGTGGCTTACCATGGCAACCTGGAGGCTATGGAAATAATCTGCCGAAGAGGGTAAATTCAGCAGGCTTTCATAGATGCCACAATGTGTGTGGTTTGTTTGTTATTTAAAATCCTAAAACCTGCAGGGAGAGGGATGGGATAACAGGCAATAGGTTCTTTGTTTTAGAGCTGATCAGATTTCAGGGGATGAGGAGGGGAAGAAAGAAACCCCACCCTGAAGTTGTATCGCATGCTAGTCCTACACAGAGCAGACCTATTGAAATTAATGGGCCTTGATTTCAGTGATTCTAGTGTGAGTCGAACCTAGTTAGATACAACTTTTTGCCTTGTGTTTAAGACATAAAGGAGCCTGTTGGTGGTGCTGTCAGTTTGGGCTACCTGCTTGGTGGTGGAAGCCATGGCAGAGCCTTTTTAGTGGTGGTTCCTCATTTGTGGAATGCCCTCTCTACTGAGGTGTGTCTGTTTCCCTCATTAAGCACTTCTAGGGGGGATTTCTTTTTTTAACAAAAATCCTATTTACCCAGGCATTTGATGGATGAAAGATTCTTGGCAACCTTGGAATTATCAGTGCTGAGAGCTGGTGATCCTTTTAGAAGGTAAACTGTCTTTAGGAGTGTTTAATTGTATTCTTTCATCATTTACATGTTTGCCACTGTGGGCTCCTTTGGAAATAATAAATAATATCAGCAGCAACCTACCGTAAGTAAAGCCTGCTGGGTAAGGCCAATGACCCATTGAGTCCAGCATCATGTTCTCACAGTGACCAACCAGATGTCAATAACACTCCCTCCTTCAGTGGTTTCTATTTGCTGGTATTCAAAGGCATTACTATTTCTGATCATGGAAGCAGACCATAGCCACCATGACTAGTGGCCACTGATATTTGTGTGCTCCATTAATTTCTCTAATTCTCTTATAAAGCAATCCAAGTTGGTGGCCATCATGGGCCTCCTGTGGGTTTGAATTCTGTGTTTAACTTGTCACTGTGTGAATAATGACTTCTGTTCATCTGTCCTGGATCTTCCAATGTTCGGCTTCATGAGAGGTCCATGAAGTCTGGGGTTAGGAGACAGGGAGAAAAACTTTTCTCCATCCACTTTCTCCCATTTCATGCCTAATTTTATAAGCTTCCTTCAGGTCACCTCTTATTCCCCTTTTCTCTAAGCTTAAAAGCCCCAAACACTGTAAGCTTTGCTTATAGATGGATTCGCTCCACCCTCTTGATCATTTTGGTTGCCCTTTTTTCCTGAACCTTTTCCAACTCCACAATAACCAGAGCAGGTCCCAGGTTCTCAGTGGACTTCCTGCAGGGATGCCTAACCATCCTGACCCTTGAGGAAAGAAGGCATCATTTTGTAGAGCCAGGGTGCATGCAGAAATACTGAAGAAGGTTAGAAGAAAGGGCCATAGCTCAGTGGTAACACATCTGCTTTGCATCCAGAAGGTCTCTGGTGCAGTTCTCCAGTTGTCAGATTTAGCACTTCTGTCACACAAGACATGGAAAGCTGACAGTTTTACTAATTGAGGAATATTTAGCAATAACAGGCTTTCAGCGGTCCGAGATCTCACAGCTCATTCCTCACTGTTGGAGTCAATTGACTCGACTGGCTTCTAGCTCCTCCCAAGGTCCTCCTCCGCTTCCTGCTGGTCTTCCTTTGTTCTAATCGCTTGCTCTGCCTCCTGCTTCTTGGAGACTCAGGTGCCGCCAATTCCTCCTTCTCTGGAGCTGAATCCAACACCCTCCTACCACTTGCCTCCTACTTCTGCATCTAATGTAAGTTTGCTGCGAAAACTTACAGGCAGCATTCCAAAGTGAGAAGGGCTTCTCTCACTTGCGTTGTGTGAAAGAATCAAGTTCCTGTTTTCCTCTGCCTCTTCCTTCCCCCCTGCAGACTCCTCTTTGCCGGCCATGTCCCTGACACCAGTTCAACCCTACCTGGAACCCTGGAGAACCCTGTGCACAGTCTATGTAGACAAAACTCTGCTAGATGGTCCCATGATCTGACTCAGAAATAATAATAATGATAAATAATAATTTATTATTTATACCTTGCCCATCTGGCTGGGCTTCCCCAGCCACTCAGCAGCTTTCAACAAAATATTAAAATACAGTAATGCATCAAACATTAAAAGCTTCCCTAAACAGGGCTGCCTTCAGACGTCTTCTAAAAGTCTGGTAGTTGTTGTTCTCTTTGACATCTGGTGGCAGGGCGTTCCACAGGACGGGTGCCACTACCAAGAAGGCCCTCTGCCTGGTTCCCTGTAACTTGGCTTCTCGCAGTGAGGGAACCGCCAGCAGGCCCTTGGTGCTGGACCTCACTGACTGGGTAGAACGATGGGGGTGGAGACGCTCCTTCAGATATACTGGACCGAGGCCGTTTATGGCTTTAAAGGTCAGGTTCCTAGAATCATAGAGTTGGAAAGGACCCTAAGACTCATCTAGTACAATCCCCTGCAATGCAGGAATCTGCAACCATCTGGGGATCAAACCTGTGACCTTGCCGTTATCAGCACCAAGCTCTAACCAACTGAGCTAACCTGGGCCACACCAGAACCATGGCTAGGAGAAAGTGGGGTGTATGTGGTGAGCCTTCTTCCTGAACACTGAAAGGAATGCTCCCAACAAGGAAACCTGTTTAACTCAGAGGTTTCCAGCCCAAAGAATTCAGAACATGGAAGACAATAATTTCTGTAGACTCAAAATTGCTTGTAGACTTCGAAATGGATTGAACAGAATTGAACCAGGCTTATTATATATATATATATATATATATATATATAGAGAGAGAGAGAGAGAGAGAGAGAATACCTGCAATAATGCCTTTAGCACTGACATGCGTTTGTGGGAGACATAGATGATCGAAATTCAGTTAAGAAGCAATCTTCTTCTAATTAGATTCACACAAAGGTACCTCAACCACTGCTTTGTAGCCTGTATTCATCTCTTTCAATCTGCTAGGGTTGGAATCTGCATCAGTGCGTTGAACTGCTCTCTTGAACTTCCACAGTGAAGGGCTGTCTGAACGGGGGAGATGAATGTGGATTTTTGGACACATGTTGAATTGTTCAATGGGCCCAATGAGGAGGATAAGTATCAACAAGGAGGAAATGATAGTATGAGTTGGCGTGGACCCCAAAGGTCATGTAGTCCAACCCCCAGCAATGCAGGAATCTCAACACATGGTCTCCCATCCCATTTGAAACCATACCACACCCTGCTTAGCTTTGCAAATGTGCTAACAGTTTTATTGCTGCATCACCAAGAACGGAACCCTCCAGCTTCCTTTTTATGTGTTAGCCCCAGTTTTTAAAATACTCGTAAAATACACTATTGTTATTTATTTCATTTATGAATTGCCTCCTATGAGGCATCTCAAAGCGATTTCACAACCCAATAAAAATCTGTATGAAGCAATTGCATATACAGTGGTACCTCGGGTTGCATACGCTTCAGGTTACATACGCTTCAGGTTACAGACTCTGCTAACCCAGAAATAGTGCTTCAGGTTAAGAACTTTGCTTCAGGATGAGAACAGAAATCGTGCTCCGGCGGCACAGCAGCAGCGGGAGGCCCCATTAGCTAAAGTGGTGCTTCAGGTTAAGAACAGTTTCAGGTTAAGTACGGACCTCCGGAACGAATTAAGTACTTAACCCAAGGTACCACTGTATAAAACAGTTAAAAACTGTTATGCATACAAAAACAGATTAATAAGTTACATGTATAAAAACAATTTCAAATCCAATAAGGATATTGACTGAGGGCCGTAGTACTGGGGTGTGTGTGTCTGTGTAGAATAAAAGACTAATATGAGCTATGCTGAAATAATGCATAAAGCGGGGGAGGCTCAAGCCTAGGAGGCAACAGAGGCAGTTTTAGGGTATTGTGACTGGTTCATCTGCAGTGTTGTGCTGAGGGGTGTTGTGCTGAGGGGGCGCCACAACAGTGCAGTGTAGAACAGAGGATGAGAGGTGGGAGGCACCAAATGTTGCACATTGTGTCACTGAAATTTGACAGCCCACTGGGGACAGATGTACCCGTCTGTCCAGCACTTGGGACTGTCCTCAGGCCACAACTTCCCCACCCAACCACAAGCCTCACTTGTCCTGCTTTGCGTTCTCCTGACGCAATTTTGTCAGGCTGGAATGTGCCCTTGAATTGTAACAGTGCCTCCTGCTTGCCTAGTTAGAAATATGACTCTTGCTCATCCGCAATGCAGTTCACAATGCAAAAGCAACGGCAGATCCATTTAAAGGACATCAGATGCACATTTAAAGAACATGATCCCTCCTCCGGGAAAAAAAGAAAGAATCACAAGAACTGTAGTTTTGCTCTCACAGAGCTCCAGTTCCCAGCCCCTCTGACAAAATTCAGTTCCCAAGATTTTGGGGGGGAAGAATCTTGTGTGTTGAATGTGCTTTAAATGTATGGTATGCCCTCACATGTGTAGATCCACCTGCTTTTTGCCTCTGAATCCACCTGTCAGTGCTGTTGTGCATTTTAAAATGTATGCAGGAAAATACATCTTCAGCTGCATGTAAGCTTTATTTGTGCACATACAATCAGCGATCACTGGAGAGTCTCAGAAAAAGAGAACTCCAAATTCTCTGATGGAAAGCAGGTATACTTACAGGAAAACATTCTTTACAGCATCAGGGTCGGAGAAAAACTAAGCTTCTAATAGGTTCAATTCCTCTTTTTTATATGGGGAGGGAACCTGTCTCCTTCCCAGTTCCTAAGCAGATGACATTAGGAGCAGAATACAAATCCCAGGAAGTCCAACTCCTGTTATGCTTATCAGTAAAAGCTCATTTGGCATGTTGGCCCCAGAAAGTTGTTCAGAACAGAATGTGGCCCTCAATTCCTCACTGCTGGCTTAGAGTGTTAGAACAGAAGGCAAACTTCAAGTATAGGAAGATTCTTAGTTCCTGGTTTGGGGTGTGGCTTGCTCTTTCATATGCTATGTTTTATTGCCCATAAAAGCAACCTTTAAACAGTACAGTTGCTTATCCTAAATTTACAGCCTAGTAAAATGAATTATCACTCCACAGACTTCACTAATGCAAAAAGGAACCAAGGCTTGTCATTACTGAGGTGGTCAATCTATATAGCCTGCTTGGGCTATACCACTTTGAACTGGTTGGGCGGGATGTCACATGATGAAATGTTCCCCTATGCCAGTGATTCCCAAACTGCGGTCTATGGACCACCAGTGGTCTGCAAACGTCATTCAGGTGGTCCATGGTGAGCCTGTTAAAATGCGGTTTAAAACCATGTACTGTCTAGCACAGTGCATTACAATGACTGCAAGAGGCGGAAAGATCATGACGTGGTCAGTAAATGTCAAGTGGTCCATTGGAGAGAAGCAGGAATTGGAATCCACTCTTCAGTGCAAAATAACATTTTGAGGAAAGGCCATCGCCAAGTGGCAGAGCATGCTCTGCATGCAGAAGGTCCCAGGTACCATCCCCAGTATCTCCAGGTAGGGCTGGGAGATCCTTCAAAACCTGAAGAGCCACTGTAACTCAGCACTCATCCAGACAAAGGCAGGTTTCCCTGGGAAAACCCCAGGACAAAAACAAACAAAAAAAGCCACTGCTCAGACATGGAGCTTTAAAGCCTAAGAAAAGTGGCACAAAAGGAAGTCTGGATGAGCCCTTAGTGTAGACAGCAATGAGCTAGATTTTCAAAATAATGTTGCATGCCACTTCAATCTCAGAGCAGTGCAAGATTCCAGGGGCTCCAGGTGTTCACCCATGGCTCATGTTTCCTTTTGGAAATGAGGCACAGCGGAGACTGTGCTGTCTTTAGGATGTATGGTTTATTTGCACATATACATATGCACACACACACATACAACCTGAGCCTATGATGGAGGGGCTCACAGCATTAACACACCAAGGTGGTTTTGCGTCTTCCATGGCCACAGTCTTGGATGCCAGCAGAAACCAGCCATTACTCTCCCTAGAGCCATCCGACGCAGAGTCCCTGCTTTCTTAATGTCTTATCACCTTGCTTTTGTTAAATTAGTGACTCATACTTAGTGGCCATTTTCATGCTGAGCTGGCTGTTCCGGCAATTGAATCCCAGCTGGAGCTGGGGATTCTGGGGGCTTGATTAAATTCTAACACTTACTAAATCCAGGAATTATGGGGAATCTGGCACCCCCAAAGCCTTTGTTCTCCATCACAAAGGCAAATCCTAAATCTCAACGAGCGAAACTACCATTTAAAAAATGGGTCATCTTCCTGACTTGTGACTGATCACATTAAATTATCTAAGGGACAAACTCAATAAAAGTTTGTGCCTGGTCTGGATTTTATATAAAACCCTTTAGTATAAGACAACAGATGCCCTGCAGCTTATGTTGGAGAACATTGAATCACCGTGACCTGGACTGTAGGGAAACCTATTTGCACAGACAGGCCCTTAATTTCACTGACGTCAATAGGAGTAAAATGAGATTTTAACAGTTTAGCTTAACCCAGTTATGGGTAAACTCATGAGAAGCTATATAGTAGCCCTATGCCTGCATACAAAGCAATCAAAGCTAATTAGAAATAATACTTAGCATCTGTGTAGCGCTTTCAAGTGTTCACATGCTTCATGTGCATTATCTAGCTGCAATCCTTACAACAACCCTGTCAGATAGCATTATTGTCACCCATATTGCTCAGAGAGTGGCTTGCCTAGTGAGTTCATGGCAGAAGCAAGATCCAAACCGTGGGTTGTGGTATTTGTAGCTTACAACATGATCCAGTATAAATCTACTCAGAAGTTAATCCCACTGAGTTCTATGAAACTTTCTTCCCAGCCAAGTGTGACTGTGTCTCTGATGCCTTACACAAGATCAGTCCTCCTAAAACGATTTAGTTCAGCAATTTCCAAACTGCTTTCTTCTACAGAGCACTTGAACGTTGTAGAGAGTTTTGGTGGAGCACTTAATCATTTTTCTGCCTGTTGTAGCAACTGCAGTACTCTGCGCTAGGTGATTTGCAATTGCATTTTTATTGCTTCTGTTTCTTGAATTGTATTATATTGCATTGCAATAACAATGTACTTTGCCCTGAGTTGCTTAGGCAGCATCCACATGGCACTTTCATGACCTTTCCCTAACTGTTAATTCCACATTACATTTGAGCACAAACACTTGTGCTCATTGTATTTGAGCACAAACACAACATAAAAGGCACTTCTGAAACTATAGTGGAATGCCTGCACAAGTTTAGCAACCATTTCCATATTATTTGCAGGTGGGGTGTGTTTGGTTTTTTTGGAAGCAAATAACACTGAAATTAGCATGTAACTTGCACACTATGGTTCCAGAACATAAACACAAAATGCATTATAAAATCAAGAACGAAAGCAAAACAAACCAATAACACCACCCCATAAGAGGGAAGGACAGTTAAACTAGTATACATACCTATGTTGCCTGACCCCTGATTATAGGCGGCATCCCACTAAATTCTACTCAGAGAAACCCATTAAAATGAATGAGAATGACCAACTGAGGCCTATTAATATAAGTGGGTTGCACTGAGCAGAACTTGGCAGGGTGTAATCCCCCGTGGTGAGCTAGGGAAGGTAGATGTCATGGCATTGAGTGTTCTTTCCAGTTCGGTGACTCTGTAATTGTATGATTGCAAGATTGGGGTCCGGGCAAGAGTCTGCTAAAGCAGTTGGACAGGAGTTTACCCAAATAGCTGCACGTGTCTCCTTTGTCCAGAAGATTGTCAGATTGCTATCAATAGCTGCCTTTTGAATGACTGGAAAATTCCTGACAAGGCGGAGATCTTCCCCTGCATCCAAGCAGAGGATGTTTCAGACCGGTGTGTGTGTGTGTGTGTGTGTGTGTAAAGCACAGGGGATCATTTTGAGCCAGGCTGAGGATAGGCAGAGAGATGAAGCTTTGGGACAAACAGTATTTACTGATGCTGTCTGTCTGCCTGCCTGAGTATTTACTATAAAACAATGAACAGGATGGTGATACAATGACTACTGCAATTGACACAAGATAATATCACCAAGGCAACTATCTGTAAACAAACAATAAACATCCATAAAAATGGCAAATAGTTTCTTTCCCAAAACAGAAAGAGGATGATGTCCTTTAGTTTGTTAAACCTCCTTTAACAATCTGAAGGACATCATCCTCTTTTTATGCTCCTCCCGATGGAAACATGCCGATGGGGATAGATATAGCCCTGCTTTAAGTCATTTACATATTGTATATTACTTACTACAAGGTTTGATGACTAAGCTCTTTAGCAACAAAACATTGGATTACCGGAACTACATCCAAACACGGAACCACTGGTATATCACAAGTGGATTCTCTATTACTATGTTTGCAATTGTTCAAGATAAAATCTATTTTGGAAAGAGAAGAAATGAGCACTGAACCACTGATGTATTACAAGTGAACTCTTTATTTATTGTGTTTGCTATTAAGATAAAACCTATTTGGGAAAGGAACTACTTTTGCTGTGGCACCCCAAAACAGGACGTTCTGATTTTATCGGGACAGTTGAGGGGTCTGGGATACGCTCTGAATATGTGGTATATATTCAGCTCCAGTTGAAGACAAGTAATGCCTTCTGTGCAAATGTTTGAAAAGCTTCTCAAGAGCAAATACAGTTGGGAGAACAAAGGGCTCGGGGGAAATAGATGAGTTCTATCAGAATTCAATAGCAAAGCATTAAAGTGAAGTATATAGAGCCAGGATGTGCTTCTTCTTACTGAATTTACAAGACGCTGCCATGGATACAGTCACTGAATGTAAGTCTCAACAATTTATATTCAGAGAGGGAAACCTGCAGATAAGGTTGCCCATATTGCCAATGTCGGGGAAACAGAGATTGTAATTGAATGTATAGCTTGCCCTTCCTCTTCAAGGAGCAAGCACACCCACAGCAAAACTACTTTAAAAACAAGCATTCTAAAAACAGCTGAAAGAGTTACAGTCAAAACATTCTAAAAGGAGTTAAAAACATTTGGTCACCCTGTGATCTCAGGGTTCTCAGGATCAATCATCTTCAGCCATCAAATGCCTGGGCAAACAGGAATGCTTTTCCCTTCCTCTTGAAAGTCAGTAGCAAGACTCCTCTCACCAGGGCGGGCATTTCACAAACAGGGAACCGCCACCAAAAAGGCCTTGTCACAAGTCAATGACAACCACACAACCCTCAGTGATTGTAGAGTTGGACCTGCTGATTGTAGTGTTGAACTAGATATTTAAAATTTTATTTCAAAATATTTCTGGGCTGTTCCCAAGCAATGACCGGAATGGTTTAACCAGCCCTCTTCCCAGGAAACTCTGGGAATTTCAGCTCTGCAACAAAATAAAATGGGAATAAAGTGGCAAAAATTCCCCACACTTAGAAAAGTAGTTCAGCTAGGAATGTGCTGGCCCAGAAGCTGTCTCCTTAGGTGTACTAATTTTCGCCTTGCAGGGAAGAATTAAAAAATGGTGCTCACAGCTATAGTTTGAAGTAGTACCATCCATTCTACCTTATCATGTTGCCTTTGGAAAACTCCAGAGTTGAGTTCAATTATCTGAGTCCTTCATGTTTTTTTCTTTCCAGAGGTAACCCAGATAAGTGTGACATTTGGGGGAACACTCCCCTCCACCACGCTGCCGCGAATGGCCACGTCCATTGCATAACATTCTTAATCAATTTTGGCGCCAATATCTTTGCCCTGGATAATGACATGCGTTCTCCTCTGGACGTGGCTGCCAGCAGGAACCAATACGAATGCGTCCGGATCCTCGACGCTGCCGCTACTGAGCAGAACCTCAAGAATCCCAAGAGAGTCTCTCAGCTCAAGACCCAGGCCCGGCGCAATGCAGAAAGGCAAATCCACGAATGCGAACTGCGTCAGGAGAAACATCAACACGAAATGGCCAGGAATTTCAGCAAAGGATCCATGCATTCGAAGAGGGGGACAGCCACCAGGACGAAAGTCTCCAGTTTCTTTGCATCCACTTCACTGGGCACGCTGCCCCAAAAGATGAAAGACACCTTCACGCGAAGGATGAAAAAGAAAGAGGAGAATCTGGATGGTCAAGAAGCAAATCCCCAAGAGGGAGGTACCCCAGCCGGACGAACCGCCGTGATGGATGTGTTCAATGAAGAAGACGAGGAAGACCTGACCAAGGACTTTCAAAGAAAAAATGGCATTTCTGAAGATGAAGACGAGTTGGGCCAAAGGTCCATCTTCCACCGGCCAGGTCTTGGCAACATTGTATTTAAAAACAACTTGCCCACCATGGGCAAAAACTTTGACGCGGTGATGCTCGAGAAAGAAGGCATCAGCTTCAAAATGCCCAATGAGTTGCTTCAGTTCAAAGAGCCTGAAGATGACGGTGGTGACGCAGATGTGGAGAACAATCCGGAAGAATCTTGGATCGAAGAGGAAATCAGGTGGGATGATGAGAAAGTGGAGACCACCCCCCTGGAGGTGTTTTTGGCATCCCAGAACCTGAACGAATTCCTTCCCATCTTGATGAGGGAAAACATTGATTTAGAGGCCCTCATGCTTTGCTCGGATGAAGACCTGCGGAGCATTCAGATGCAGCTGGGCCCGAGGAAGAAAATCCTTCATGCAGTTGACAGACGAATGCAGGCTCTAGCAAACCCGGGCAAGGCTGGGGATACGCAGTTATAAACCATGAAGTTCCTGCGTTGCAATAGCTCCACCAAAACCGCTGCAGGGTGCAGCTGTTGCAATGGTACTGCGCCCTGCAGGGTGTTAGATCAGGGGTGAGGAACCAGTAACCATTCATCTGTTGGACTCAAACTCCCTTCAGCATGGCCAGTGAGTTGCAGTCCAGCAACAGTTTGAAGGGACACCGCCTCCTCATTCAATGTGTTTAGATTCTAGACAGCAGGGGATTTGAGTTTTTTGAAGCCGTGGTGCAACTTAACAGGTTCAACTGCGGCCTGCATGGTGATGGTTTTAGTAGCTCAGATACATGCATAGGACTGGTTCCTACAAGGGGACAGAGTACCGCCACTTCTGTGATCGTAATAGCAATTAAGGTTTCTACAGGTGATCTTTATATGGAAAAGCGTCACGTGAAGAGACAGGAGCAGAAGGAGGTCATATATGCAAATGAACCCCATATTATTATTGCTAATATTATTATTTATTAAATTTCTATGCTGTCCTTCATCCGAGGATCAGAGGGTGGTTTACAACACAAAAACACAAAGCTACATAGCATAGTAACAAACAAAAACAAAAGGTTGTAGATTGTTTAATTAGCCAAAGGCCTGGGAGAAGAGGAATGCTTGTGGTACAAGTTCCAGAGTGGTTTAACAATCAATCTTTCTTCCAAGGGAAATCAGGGAATTGTAGCTCTGGGAGAGGAATAGGGGGGTCTCCTACGAGCTCTTAACAGATTACACTCCCCATGATTCTTTGGGGGAAGCCATGACGGTTTCAAGTGGGTTGATACTGTTTTAAATGTCTAGTGCAGATGGGTCCTCACATTCCCATGCAGACTATTCTAATGTGAATGTGTTTGTTAACATGCACATCTATGTATTCTCCAAATCCTCGTGATGAAACTCTAAAATGACACCATCCACGCAGCCGCTAAAATAATTTCAGTCAACACAGAGAGGGTAAAGGTAGGTTGATTGATGTGTGCTGGCAGGTTTCAGGTTATTTGCTTCTTTGAGCAAGTGCGCACAGCTTCCCCAGGGAAGCCCATTTTAAAACAAAGCAAGATATATATCTTCCCAGTACATGAAAATGAGATGTCATTCCATGTGACAGCCACTGTAATAACCAGCCTTTGTTCTCATGCAGTATATTTAAGATGGTGAAACCACCGCTGATTTATATCAGGCAAATAAAATTGGAAGTTACAAAGCTGCCTTATACCAAGTCATTTGGTCTGTTTACTCCAATGCTATCAACATTCAGAGGTCTCGGGTGTTGCTCTGATTATTGGAGGGGGGAGGCTTAATGAAATCCACAGACCCCCTCCGTAACACTTCTTAATTTTAGTCATAACTTCCAAAAACACAGGCAGGGACAGAGGAAGGGTGGGAGGGTGGGGGCAGGTTGCCCCGGGTGTCAACACTGAGGGGGTGACAAAATGGTGGGCGGCATTCACAGCAGGGCCTGCAGCATGCCTGAGCCACGCATCTCTCCTGGGAGTGACGTGGTGGCTTGAACACCGCAGGCTCTGCACTGCCCCAAACGGTTCGCCCGCCACCTCCCCCTCAGGGCTCCCCACGCTGCGGATAGCAGCCTGCTGCCCGGCGGGCGGGGCGCCCTGAAACAGAGTGCCCCTCGCGCCGGGCAGACATGGGCCAGCCCCACAAGCTCGGGGGACAGCAGGGAGGCGCAGCGCCACCATCCCGCTGTTCCTCGACCTGGTTCGGTTTCCCCGACCTGCTTTTGGGGGGGAAATAAAGGGAAATTTTTTTTCCTTTAATTCCCCCCCCCAAAAAAAAACTAGGTGCGTCCTATGGGACGGAGCGTCCGATGGGACGAAAAATACGGTATATAGCCCAAGAGAGCATGGAAGTTCAGGTTGCAGATAGCACCTTGGACAGCTCCATGAGGAATTCAAGCTGGAGACTCAGAGCAGCGAGGCTCAAATGTTGCTTCAGCAACAAGCAGCCTCATAAGTAGAGCTGTACCTCAGGCTGGAAGGCTGGCACCGCCTCTGATTAGAGAAGTCTCTTCACTTAACAGGGTCTCCCCAAAGATGGAGAGTCAGACCCTGGGATCACAGCAGACAACCTCGGAAAACAAAGCATTGCAGAGGTGAAGGCCAGACTGCCTTCTTCAGCAAGTATAAAATTACAGAGGGACATAGAGGCAGGGAGCCGTGGGGATGAATTCTCAGGCCCCTATAGCCTTTTGAAACAATAGCTAAGACAGCTGTCACAAAAAGTATCTGGGCCAGGATCCCTGGACTCAGGCAGAAGCTTTTCCCAGCTCTGCTGCCTCAGATATAGTAGCCAGGTGAGCCAAGAACGTAATATGGAGCCTTCTACATGCCGAGCATATGCTCTGCACCTGAACTGTAGGTCTTCTGCAGGTTGGCTGTAGCCCAGACGCCCCAGGAGGAGGAAGGCAAGGTGATCAGCCTTAGACTTGATGAAATGTACAAATGAATGAATAAAGTCAAGGTCTCTGCGATGCAATCAAATGCAAAGGGACAAACTTGAAGTCCAGATGATGAAAGACAGTTACCAGAGATGTATTTTGAATAACCTGCCTTTGTTCATTGCTGCAGGGTAATTAGTATTGGAGAGACAAATTTAGTCTGCATCGCCAGTATGTTACAATTTAGTGATATTACATACTGCGTTTGCATTGTGATGTTGTGAAGTACATAAGGATTTGGGGGGGGGGGGTTGTTGGTATACATTCTATTGGCTTCCAGGCATAGACCTTTTCTTTTTTTGCAAAGTTTTCAAATTCTTATAGACCTACATGATAGAAATATATTGTGTTCATTTCTAGTGATGGCCAAACTTGGCCCTCCAGCTGTTCTGGGACTACAATTCCCATCATCTCTGACCACTGGTCCTGTTAGCTAGGGATGATGGGAGTTGTAGTCCCAAAACAGCTAGAGGGCCAAGTTTGGCCATCATGGATTTAGACCTTGACTTCATTTACTTGCTTGTATCCATTGATTGGTCAGAGATTATGCCCTCCAGGATTGATGAAGTGAACTCCACGACTGGGGGCCCTTTGTCCTCCAGTTGTTGCCAAACAACAATTCACTTCACCCCTGACCATTACCCATGCTGGCTGGACAGGCACCAGATCCCCCATCACTGTCAGGGGTAACCACTCTCTTGCCACCCAGCCATATGCTTGAGCCCCTAGTTGGCAACTGGCATCCTTCAGCAGCTACCACTGCCCACCAGCCATTAGAGCATATCTGCATCAGCATAACATTGCTGTTTGAGATCAGTTGGCTTCTTCAGGCTGTTAGTAAGGCTGTAAAGATCAGGCTGGCTAAACGACATCCCATGCACACATGAGAAATAAAAGTCAAACTGGGTCTGAAATTTTAGAACAAAACAAGCCCCCTGCAGAGGGAGACCCTAAGGCCTACTGATAAGACTTCCATGAAAATGGTCCTCTCTCCTCTCAAAGCCATATGTGCCAGAGGTCATCCTTGCAACCTATGGCAGTGAATGCCACATATAAATTAACTGTTCTGCAAAGAAGGGCTTTTTGTTTGTCCTGAATATCCTGCCAATTAGTTTAATTGGATGACCCTGGGTTCTAGTGTTCTGAGGGGAGGGGGAACCTCTCTCCATCCACTTCTTAAACACCATGAATTATCTTGAAAACCATGGCATGTACACCCTCTCCACTTCTTGTGAAAACACCAAATGCTGATACGTTTGGAATAAATCTGATCAAAATGCAAATAACCATTTTATCTTGTAGCAAAATTCAGTAGATACCCATTACCAGAGATTTTCAACCAACACAGACTCACTTCAATTAAAAAGGAAAATAAAGTGTAAGAGGGGAAAGTCAGTACGTATAAAAGCAATACAAAATGTAGTGTTCTGTTACTCTATTTTTTTCAGCAAATAGCGCTCAAAAGGATTTGACCCACATCACGATTATGATTTTTTGCAATCCCCCTTGATCCACTCAGTGTCAACAAAAGGCAGGGAAGGTAGGAGAGAACTGCAAATTCCAGTTATTATTTTACAACTGCGGCAAGCTTAATCATAGATGAGCCTCTGGAACTATTTCTCATCCTTGAGAAGATATGAAATTAAGCTGCCAAATGGGACTCGAAAATGTGGTTGGAGCCTATTATTATTATTGACAATAATTTTCAGCCTAATGCTTTGCAGCAAGAAATTATGTAACCTTCTAAAGATATTTTTTTTTGGGGGGGGGGGGTGAAACCTGTGCCTGTTTACCTCATAGTGAGCACAAAACAGAATTGAATAGTGTAAATCAAAACCAAAGTGGACAGAAAAACATACTGGTTATGCATGTCACAAAAGTTTGGTTTATTCTATTCTTCTATTTTAACTACTTTGTCCTCAACAGAAATACTATAAAAAAATAAAAAGTTATATTGCAATCCTATGCATATTGACTCAAAAGAAAGCACCCCCAAATTCAATGAGATTTTCTCCCATTGTAAGTGGGCATAAGATTGAAAATGTTATCATTTTTATTTTTTAAAAAACAGCTCCTGCTAAAAGTGGGAATGCAACCCTAAATGCTACTTCATTCTCAATATTGTTTTGGTGCTTAGATTATTGGAAGATCTTCATTTTAGCTGCCAGCCGACCAGGAATCAAATATCATTTTCGCCGGGACTGTGTCTTCAATCGCCATTCCTAAAATAAACAACAATTGACATCACAGTCAACAAGGATGAGGGGAACCCCACAGTATTTTCTGGAGGAAAAGACTGATCAGATCATATACAAGAATTTTAAAATCTGTCACTTCTAGTGCATTCTAAAATACCCCTAAGAGTCTGCATATTAAGCAAATTTGCACATAAATTGGTCCATCTGATACAGGTGTGGGAACCATTAATCCTCCAGATGTTGAACTCTGACCATGCTTGCTGGGGCTGATGGGAGTTGTAGTTTAGCAACAGCTGGAAGACCCAAGGCTCTAATACGATCTACACCAACCTTCTCCAGTATGCTGCCCTAGTGCCACTTCCACCAGTGCCACCATGCATTTGAAGCACATAACCTTTCCCAAATAATCCTGGGAACTGTAGTTTGTTAAGAGGGCTAGGAACTGTAGCTCCCAGCGTTCTTTGGAGGAAGCCGTGTGCTTTAAATCAGGGTTTCCCAAACTTGGGTCTCCAGCTGTTTTCAGGGAGGGAGGGGACTGACCACTGATCCTGCTAGCTAGGGAGGGTGGGAGTTGTAGTCCAACAACAGCTGGAGAACCAAGTTTGGGAAACCCTGCTTTAAGTGTACAGTGTGTAAAGGTAAAGGGACCCCTGACCATTAGGTCCAGTTGTGGCCGACTCTGGGGTTGCGGCGCTCATCTCGCTTTATTGGCTAAGGGAGCCGGCGTTTGTCCTCAGACAGCATCCGGGTCATGTGGCCAGCATGACTAAGCCGCTTCTGGCGAACCAGAGCAGCACATGGAAACGCCATTTACCTTCCCGCTGGAGCTGTACCAAATTTATCTACTTGCACTTGACATGCTTTCGAACTGCTTGGTAGGCAGGAGCTGGGACCGAACAACAGGAGCTCACCCCGTTGCGGGGATTCGAACCTCCGACCTTCTGATTGGCAAGTCCTAGGTTCTGTGGTTTAACCCACAGTGCCACCCGCGTCCCTTGTGTAAGCAGCCTCAATTACAGTGTGTAAGCAGCCTCAATTACTCCAGAGTGGCAAAAAAGATGACAAGACCCCAAAGACCCTCACCTAATTAATTGGCCTGCTGACCAACCATTGCAACCAACCCATGTCCCATTTTCAGGAATTTGCCCTCCATGGAGCAAGAATAAAGGCAGCATGGCCCTGCCCACTGATCAAAGGGTTGCCAGCTCCACACCCTACAGGCACAAAGTCCATCTAGACTGCCAGCTGTTCTCGGGGAAGAAAGGCACACGCACAACTATTATTTAGCACCAAGGCTGTTCCAGAAGTACTTTCATTCATTTAAGAACTCACTTCGAAGGGAACTAGTTCCTCTGAGTCACAGCTCTAAAGCTGGTCCTGCAGAGTTCCAAAAGACAACAGAAAGGGGACAGCTCAGCTGGTAGAGCACAAGTCTCTTAATCTCAGGGTCGTGGGTTTGAGCCCCACATGGGATGAAACGTTCCTGCATTGCAGGGGGTTGGAATAGATCAGGGTTTCCCAAAGTTGGGTTTTCAGCTGTTTGTGGACTACAATTCCCATCATCCCTGTCCACTGGTCCTGCTAGCTAGGGACGATGGGAGTTGTAGTCCCCAAACAGCTGAAAACCCAACTTTGGGAAACCCTGGACTAGATGATCCTTGTGGTCCCTTCCAATTGTTATCATTCAAGTTGTGCCTGGTGCCGATTGGCTGATGCCCCCCTTGATGTCACAAAAAACCTCCCACCCAGTTCCTGGAAAGGTTTTGCACTTTTTTTTTTTTTTAATGAGGCAAAGGAATGGATAAATGCTTAATGTGACATCTTGCCCGAAAGACAGGGCTATCGGCTACTAGGCATGATGGTCTTGTTCTCCCTTCACTGTTGGAGACTGTATGCTTCTGTTGCTGGGAATTGCAAATGGGGAGAAGAGGAAGAAGAAGAAGAGTTTGGATTTGATATCCCGCTTTATCACTACCCGAAAGAGTCTCAAAGCGGCTAACATTCTCCTTTCCCTTCCTCCCCCACAACAAACACTCTGTGAGGTGAGTGAGGCTGAGAGACTTCAGAGAAGTGTGACTGGCCCAAGGTCACCCAGCAGCTGCATGTGGAGGAGCGGAGACGCGAACCCAGTTCCCCAGATTACGAGACTACCGCTCTTAACCACTACACCACACTGGCTCTCATGAGTGCTGTGTCACTCATGCCCTGCTCTAGGGCTTCCCAGAGGCATCTGGTTGGCCTCTGTGAGAACAGGATGTGGGACTCAATGGTCTATTAGCCTGATCCAGCAGGACTCTTGTTAAGTTCTTAAGTCTTTGCAGTGGGGGGGGGAATAGTTATGATCAGAGCTCAAGTAGTGTACAAAGACGAACAATACATTCATTCATCTTTGCTTCCCTGTTGATGCTAATGGCTTCTGTCTTGTGTCTTCGAGGAGGGAAAGAGGCATGTCTGCCTTTGTTAAATGGGGGGAATCCGTTGTCAGTTTGAAGATAATCGCCAGCATTCTCACGCAAGCGGGGGGGGGGTGTTAAATAATAAAGCGTTGTCTTGCACTCTTATTCAAGCACAGCAGGGGACCATTCTTACCCAGGGACTTGAACACAGTGATTTCCTCACGCAAAGCTGGTTTTGTTCCCAGCACCACCTCACCCAGCTCTGCAGAAATCTCTGCCTGCAAAACAAACACAGACCTTTTGTCATCTTCTGGTGCCACCTTTTTCTGAGGTTCACACTGAGCGCGGCATGGCTTTCAAAGCCAAAACAGCACCACAAATGGGAGGTATAGAAAGACTTTGGGGAACCTGAGGTTTTGCAGGAAATCCTGTGGGGCGGGGGAAGAGCT
Source organism: Podarcis vaucheri (assembly GCF_965113315.1). Lineage (NCBI taxonomy): Eukaryota > Metazoa > Chordata > Lepidosauria > Squamata > Lacertidae > Podarcis > Podarcis vaucheri. Next base: position 42,173,913 of record NC_138752.1, read on the forward strand.
TTGGGTTCTCCCCACGCTGAGCTCTGGCCCTGCCTTTAAACACAGTTACAAGTTCCTAAGGGTTCTTAAGATTTCAGTCCCCACGGAAAACCAAGTGCACCGGCACTTGGCACCCTCAGGCAGCTAGCAGAGACTGAGGGTCAAGACATCTGCCCTGAATGGCTCAGTCTGTGTAAACCACCATTTTAACTTCCCCACAATCCCCCCTGGTGTAGAGTCACTCCTGGGGATTGTGGGAGATTAAAATGGCAGCTCCAATGGAAGCAACAATGCTACACAGGGGGATTGTGGGAAATTTAATTTGATGGAATGGTGAGGTAAACCTGTGGCCAGCACCCCACAAAATATAAGAGTCCTTCAGAGGGTCCTTTGCCAAAATTTCCCCTCAAACCTGGGGTCATCCCCACAGAAATCTCCAAAAGTACTTGTGGCTACCTTGGGCAAAGGTGTCAGGAACTTCACTCAAAGTTTATTGGTAAAAGAAGGAGACACACAACTCTCCACCCCCCGCCCCTGCTTGCTTACCCCTGATAAAATGACATCTCCCGATTCACGGATAGCAGCCTCTCTCGAATCGACGTACAATACAGAGTTCCTCATCACATCGTTGTCCAGCTCCCGCCAGTCAGGCCTGCTTGCTCCAACGGCTAAAAGTCAGAATCAAACAAACTGAAGATTTATCTCCCAAGATGAAAAGGGTTAATACAATCACCCCAACCTCATGGGTACAATTTGTTCACAATTGACAATTGCCTTTGAATTACTTTTGCAGAGCAGGAGCGATATTAATGCTTAACACGCAAAGGGTGCTGAATGACTCCAGGCTGAACCATGGGCTTCATTCATGCTCTTGTATCATTTACAGTAGCCACATATACACCACATATACGGAAAGCAGTATCATACCACTTTAAACAGAGATGGCTTCCCCCAAAGAACCCTGGGTGCTATAGTTTATTTAAAGTGGTTAGGAGATCCCTGTTCTCCTCACAGACCTACAATTCTCTCTTTTTTTCATTTCACATTTACCGTATTTTTTGCTCTATAAGACTCACTTTTTCCCTCCTAAAAAGTAAGGGGAAATGTGTGTGCGTCTTATGGAGCGAATGCAGACTGCGCAGCTATCCCAGAAGCCAGAACAGCAAGAGAGATTGCTGCTTTCACTGCGCAGCAATCCCTCTTCCTGTTCTGGCTTCTGAGATTCAGAATATTTTTTCCCTTGTTTTCCTCCTCTAAAAACTAGGTGTGTCTTGTGGTCTGGTGCGTCTTATAGAGAGAAAAATACGGTATTTTATTTTGCAACACAAACACACATAACATTGAAAAAGAAAACTTAAAAAGAAAATACAAAAACCAATATGAAAAAGTAATGAACATGTACCCATATTTCAGTTCTTCTTTTCTTCTAGCTGACTTCCTTCATCCTCAACACAGGTCTTCTTTTATATTTAGTAAACTGTTTCCTTTGCACTTCGTCCCCCCCCTTCTTTCTTTTTTAAGCTTTTATACCATAATTTGTTTTGCAAAACTTAATCAAACAAGTCCAGGTATTAATTTGAGGGCACTGCTTTTTAAGATAATCTCTGTATTTTCCCCATTCTTTTTTTAAAATTTGTTTAGACTGACCCCTAATTGCATCTGTCATTCTAACCAACTCAATGTAGTCAAATAATTTTTCTTGCCATTCTTTTTTTGTTGGTGCTGTCTCATTTTTTACAGTTAGGGTTCTCACTGCCACTGTTGCATATAGGAATTATTTTCCTGTTTTCCCTGATGATATCTGAATCTAGTATACCCAATAAAAAAGCTTCTTCTTTTTTTCTTTTTCTTTTTACAAAAGTTTATTTAAATATTTTATTTAACTCTTCATATACCATATGCCAGAAACCCTTAATTTTGTCACAGGTTCACCTACAATTCTCAATGAAACCTATGAACCTAGACTGGCCCCACCTCCGAGACCACTTTCCACATAAAATCCTGCCTGCGAAGATGGAAGCAGTTTGCTCAGACTGGCTCCATTCATCCTAAGCTGGGATAGCTCAGCTGGTAAAGCCTGAGGCTCTTAATCTCAGAGTCATGGTCAAAAGTTTTCTGCATTGCAGAGGGTTGGACTCGATGAGCCTTATGGTCTCTTCCGACCGAGAGACAACAGGGCTGCTTAAGGTGCCCCGACTACAAAATTGCAGAAATCGAGAGAGATATAGCTGCACCAGCAGCATATCTCTTTTGTCTTGTATCCAAAAATGCAAGAAGGGTTTTTACACTTGCCAGAAGCTCGGCTCTACCCTTGCCAGTCTTGGAAGGATCCTTTAAAAAAGTCCCATATGACCAGAGAATTTGCACCTGTCCTTTGGGGGATATAGGAAGCCCTGAACACATATTTTTTAGATGTCCCTTTTACGACGAGGCACGTAGAGAAACAATTGACCCCCTGCTCATGAGGCTTACTGACCTCCCGGTAAAGCAAAAATTTGATCTTCTCCTGTTAGGCAAATACCACAAGATGACCCAGATTGTCGCCAGATTCCGCGCACAGATCTGTAGGCACAGACTATCCCCCGATTCAATCTAGTTTGTTAAGAAAAGTCCCATACCCGGACCCACGGGCGACTTTGGGTCATTTCTCTAAGGCAGTCTATTTTAAAGTTTTTATGTGTTTATATGTCTATCGCACTTTTAAACTTAAAATCTATTGTTGTATATTGTTTTCAGTGTTTGTTTTGCTATTGGGATTGTAGTTCCATTTGTGTTTCTCAAGCTGGTCTCTGAGGGTAATAAATTTCATGTTCACCTGGTCTCTTCCAACTCTATAATTCTATGGTTTTATGCTCCTCAGCTCCAGCCACTTCCAGTTCACCCAAGAGCGGAAGTGGCAAGCATACCAAAATGGAGGCAGGGCCTACTTGGTAGCACAAGATCTCCCAGCCCCAAGTCTTCTCCTCACAACGAGGAAGCCAGACTTCTCATGTGCAATCCCAGACCCACAGATTTTGAGCCATATGCCGTGTGGAGGGGGACACCTCTGCAGTAAGAATACCCCTAGCATTTAGATCCCACCCATTCAGCTAGTGAGGCTTCCAGGGTGCCTTACGAAGACATCGAAGACATCGCTCTAAAGGGAAATGGGGAAACGGGGGGGGGGGGAATTCGCACATTCTTCTGCTTAATAGTTCTTCAACTTACAGCTGATGCCACTGGTGGTTCTGGCTGTCTTGCCCTCCATAAAGAACATATGACTGTTTTACATATGTTTGTGAACTGCTTCAGGGTGTCTTGTTGCAAATGAGTCGTAAATGAAATTGACCAAAATTAATTCCAATGAAAAGAGCTCCCATCAGCTCACAGCAGAAATAAAAAATAAAATAAATAAACAGCAGTCCTTCCCCAGAAGCACTCTTTCCCCTCAGATAAGATCCTGCCACACAGTTCTTCCTTCAGACAACTGGCATGATGTTAGTCAGAATCCTCACAAGAGGCGATAGAATCCTACACTACTGGATCAGGGCAGGCTTAGCTATTTGACAAAGTGTTTTGTTTTGATGTACCAATGGGGTGCACTTTCAACCCATCATCTAGTTGAAAGCCCTGACACATGTGACAATATTTGATTGGATCACTTGAAATTTTAGGAGAGATTTTGCTGTAGGGCTGTTGTTTTTTGTGTTCATCCAAAACCTATAATTAAGGAGAAGGAGCCACCATCAGCCTTCTTTTAAGAGGATATAAAAAAATGTGACAGAAAGTGGCTATACAAACAGAGAAAGACTCGCATATTTTTCTGAAAATCTGCTCAACCGTTAGGAATGAGTTCCCTGGGGTGACACAAGGAGAAGCAGCGCTTTGTTTATGTGTTGCGGTGGTGAACGAGGACACCAATTGTCCCCTGACCCTTCGTGGTGTGCCTCTACACAATATGAAGAATCCATCACACAAAGCATTGATTATGAAGGGGTGGGTGGAAATTGGTCACACAGTGATGAAATCTCGAATTGCACCTCCCATTCGCTTCCATGGATCCCTTTCTATGTCCTTTGCAGACAACGCAGGGCAGAAGTGGAGTGGGCGATATGATGCAACTAGATTCTACTCAGAGAAGAAATTAATGCACACGATTAACTGAGGTTCATTAATCTCAATGGGTGTACCATAATATAAAGAAAGGAGACATCTGCAGGGACCTTTTAACCCTGGGAGGTCACTCCAGGAAGTAAAATGAGAATAAACCAGAGTTCAAAGAAATTTTCCAATAAAGAACCGGCGGGTTCTTCATCTGTTGTGAAGGTATTAATCAGAGAATAGAGTCAAACCCTGAAAAGAGATGTGATTTGTCCCCACTCAGAGAACTCACAATGGAAGGAGGAGCCAACTCCTAGAAGCCAAGATCCCCCCCCAATAATATACTTGAGGGGGCTGCCCCTCAAAGTTCATGGGCATGTGTTCAAGTGGGATGTGCACGCTGTGTCTTGTGATTGACAGGGCAGGGTGGGGCCCCCCAATATTATATTCAAATTGATGTGCCTATCATGAAATTCTGTACTGAGTAATTCGGGAATGTGGAATACAGGTGAGCCTCAGGAATGTTTTTATGTTTTCTACATTGTGTAGAAGCGAATCCTACCGATTTTAACAGACTGCAGTACAATGTTAGTGTGCCTCGCATCGATATTGTAAACAGATTAGCACCTCCTCTTTAAAACCAGTTAATCTGGATCAGCTAATCCTTTGCAAGATGCTTTAGCTAAAGCTCATTAAAGCAAGGTGCTTTTCTTTTTCCCTTTTCCAACTAAGCCTATTTCTGGGAGCAGTGCTAACACTTCTGTTGAATGTTGATGGCCAATCTTGCACCACACCTAGATCCTTCTGCTCAAGGTTAGGACAACAGTCTCACTACTCCATTTATGCTACTGCTTCCGACTGTTTCTTGTGAAGAAAGGCTTGTTGTCACCTCCGACCAGCTGACAACAAAGCATATGTACCTAAGAGTCTGGTGGATCAGGTTGATGGCCCATCCTGGTCCAGCTGTTCTCCTGTTCTCACAGTGGCCAACCAGATGCCTGTGGCAAAGTCCCCAAGCAGGACCTGAAGCCACAGCTCTCTCCCCTTCCTGTGGTTGCCAGCAAATGGTATGCAAAAGCGATGCTACCTCTGACCATGGAGGCAGAGTATAGCCATCAAGGCCAACAGCCATCAATTTCCCCCTCCTCCATCATGGTGACAGCAGGAGATGGACAAGTGAGTGGCTTTGCCCAGCTGAGATGTTGGCCAGGGAGGGGGAATCAAGGATCCTGACCCCTTGCTTTAAATCCTTCAGTAAAGGAGAGTCCATCACTTCCAAAGGAACCTGCTTCTGTGTTGAACAGCCCAAATTATTTGGAAGATCTTCCTAACGTTTAGCCCCAAAACCCTCCCTTATCACTTTAAGGAGCTGTTTGGGAACACCAGAAAACAGGTCCCATCCCCCCTAGTATTTGGACCACATCACGCTCCCTGGTTCCAACAAAGTCAACCACCCCTTTAAGTATCCAGAGAGGGAGAAATCCATGCACAAAGCATACATTACCATTGATATGGGCACCGGGCTTCACCCATTCTCCGTGCAAAATTGGCTTTGTTGCCATCGTGACTGTTACGATCACATCCGCCCCGGTGACAGCCTCCTGAGCAGAAGAGCAGACTTGGACTGGCCCATGAACCGAGCGCGCAAACTTCTCTGCCTTCTCCTTGGTCCGATTCCAGATCTTCACCTACAAGGGAAATGGAGCGGCTGGTCTTTGACCCTCTCGGGAACTACATAAAATCTTGGCCTCAAGGAAGTACTACAATGTGGACAGGGGACCTGTGGACACTTTTCCAGGACAGTGTAAACACAAGAAAATGCATAAAATTAATCTGCCAGTCCCTAATGCATTCCTCAGCCATGCTTGGCCCCATGCAATGGCAGTGAGGTCCGGGACCAGGCAAAAGAAGCAGCAACATGCAATCAGAAGATGGACAGTGGCTTCAGGTGTTATAACAGGGTATTTTATATCCCTAGGATCATAGAATCATAGATCTGGAAGGAAACTGGAAGGTACCCCAAGGGTCATCTAGTCCAATGAAACCTCCAATGAAGGAGAGTCCACCACCTGCCCAAGTACAGTCTTACCTCGGTTGACGAATGCCTTGGGAGTCAAACGTTTTGGCTCCCGAATGCCACAAACCTGGAAGGGAGTGTTCTGGTTTGCAAACGTTCTTTCGGAACCCGAACATCCGCTGTGGCTCCCACAGCTTCTGATTGGCTGCAGGAACTTCCTGCAGCCAATCAGAAGCTGCACCTTGGTTTCCAAACATTTTGGAAGTTGAATGGACTTCCGGAACGGATTCCGTTCAGCTTCCAAGGTACAACTGTAGTCCTTTCCACTATCAAACAGCTCTTACTGTCAGTGAGTTTTTCCTAATATTTAGTTAGACTCTCCTTTCTTGTCATTTGAATCCATTGCTTCAGATCCTAACCTCTGGAGCAGCAGAAGACAAGCTTACTCCATCTTCCATGTGCCAGCCCTTGAGATGTTTGAAGACGGCTCTCATATGTCCACTCAGACTTCAAATCAGCCAATCCTGGGCTTCTTAGAGGTCTATTTTTTTGCTCCAAGAGGTGAAAAGAAAGGTGGGTGGTCTCTTGCCTCCACAGCTGAATTTTATTATTGCCTCTGCAGTTGAATGGCATTCTTGTAATTGCTATAATCTCAAGTGGGCCTGGCTAGCCAAGGAGATAAGCAGGAGTCAACAATCTGTGCACACACTCTAAGGTAGCCAGGCCAGAATGTCTACAAAGTAATCCCAACCTTTCCTTACTCTCTCCTCCCTTGTAGCACCAGGCCAGGCCTTGCCACCCCCACCAGGCACTAATCTGGCACAGGATCCCTGTTCCCATCAAAAACAACAGAGAGTTCATTTCTGGAACGGAAAACAAATCCCCAGGCCACATCTTCAGCAGCTTTGAAAAACATGGAAATCATGGAAGTCAATTTGCTGGCAACGGTTTCTTTTTTGATCCCTGTAATGCTGATGCTGACTTTGTTCTCTATCTGATTTTCTCCGCAGGATGAGGAGAAATGAAAGAAGAAAATAGTAATTAACTCTGTAAGCTAGACTGTTGAAAGAGAAACTTATACAATATTGTAGTATACCTAAGAACCCTTGATAATTGGTTTGATTTTATCAATGCTGCAGCCTCTGCTAAAATGTCTTATTCTTTCTTTGCAAAACTGGGGGCGGGAGGAACAAATCCCTGAGAGGCTGAGATGCCCTCAGAGATATCTTCTTCCTTAACTCTATGCCATGATCAAAATAAAAAAAAATCCTTCCAGTAGCACCTTAAAGACCAACTAAGTTAGTTCTTGGTAGTTGGTCTTTAAGGTGCTACTGGAAGGAATTTTTTTATTTTGACTATGGCAGACCAACACGGCTACCTACCTGTATCTATGCCATGATTTACACTTGGCTCCAGCTGGTGAATTTCAGGGTCCTAAGAAACAAAGTGGGACGTGGGTAGTGCTGTGGGTTAAACCACAGAGCCTAGGACTTGCCGATCAGAAGGTCGGCGGTTCGAATCCCCACCACAGGGTAAGCGCCCGTTGCTCGGTCCCTGCTCCTGCCAACCTAGCAGTTCGAAAGCACGTCAAAGTGCAAGTAGATAAATAGGTACCACTCCAGCGGGAAGGTAAACGGCGTTTCCGTGCGCTGCCCTGGTTTGCCAGAAGTGGCTTAGTCATACTGGCCACATGACCCGGAAGCTGTATGCTGGCTCCCTCGGCCAATAAATCAAGATTAGCGCCGCAACCCCAGAGTCGGTCACGACTGGACCTAATGGCCAGGGGTCCCTTTACCTTTAAGAAACAAAGCAGATCCCACAATCTTGAAGTATGTCCACCCCTGATTAAGAGATTAAGGGGGGAGGGCCCAAAAGGTGCCTGACAAACCAACAGGTACTCTGTATGTGCTAGAAATGCCTAAGGCAGAGGCTCTTGTTGAGTGGTAAATTTGTTTAAAAATAAATAAAAATCAGTTGGTTTAATTGAACTTCCTACCTCCTTAAACGAGAACATCTCTGTGAAAATCTCATAGTGGCTGTAGGCTTGAACACCAGCTCCTAGGATACACAGCACTTCAGAATCCACCGGCATTAAGTACTGAAAATATATCCAACAGGGGAAGGTAAAAAACTTGTTCATATGGCACCTTTCATATTAACAACTTTTGCCAACCCTAAATTCCATGGCCTTCTATCGGGTAGGGAACACCCAGTCTGCTGGTCAATCCTGTGTTTCCAATTTGGCCCACCATGCCATTTTCTGGGGCCGTCTTTGCCCAGGGGTGCAAGAGGTGCGAGACACCTGGGTGCTGAATTCTGGGAGGTGCCAGGTGTCCACTGCTGAACCCACTTAAGCTCTTAACTATCTACCTGTTATGAAATAATAAATAATTTTGATCAAGCTGGAAAAACAAAATACATATATACCTAGGTATTACCGAAATGCATACCTACTATTTCACTAAAGGACTTTCGACTTTGTGCGCTCATTTATCAAAGATGCGCCGTGGCAGCAGTGGCGCTTGTCATTCACAATGGCAGCGCTTGTCAGACTCAACAATGGCTCTTGACATTAACTCTTGAAATCAACTCTTACATAAAAATATTATGTTAGGTGCCTAAACAATACTCGTTTAGTGTGGTGTATTGTATATAAATGTACTGTATAAGTGTACTGTAAATAAATGAGCAAATAAAAAAGTTTGTTTCTTTCTCCTCCCTTCTTTCGTAAACAATAAATAAGGAGTAAGCGTGGTGTCTGACATAAGCATAATAAAAGTTAATTTGGGGGCTAAACTAAATTTGGGGGCTCTGTGTGGATTTTTGCTAAAGACAGTGCTGCCGTATTCCCCAAACCACAGCCCCTGTCTTCGTCCCACTTAATAAAAAGCACCCACCTTGGTGGCTATCGCAGAAACAGCCGCTGTCCGTTTGGCTGTTATGACGCTACCATCCATGACCTTTCCAAACGAGAACATCAAACAGAACGAAAAGAAAAACGGCAAGATGGAAGTTAAATACAAAATGCTTTTCCTCAGGTGGACAAGGCCCATCCATCCAACACCTTCAAGTTGTATCATGCCACTTTAAACAGTCATGGCTTCCTCCCAAAGGATCCTGGGAAGTGTGGCTTGTTAAGCTGAGAGGCATTAAGAGATCCCTGTTCCCTGCAGAGAGCTACAATTCCCAGATTGGATTGACAAACAATCCCTCCTCCAAGGGAATGCCCCTCACACATTGATAGAGGTGAGGGCCATGCTCTTCTCTGCCATACATGTGACAGGCAGTGGTGACTAGGGCCCTTTGGGACTGATTGGGAGGGAGGCAAGGAGTCCAACAGTAGGTGGCGCCAGAGATAATGACAGACAGAGCCTGTCTATCCCCTAGTTTTGTCCCCATCTCCTACCTGATGGGTTCTGCAAGCACAACTCTGAGATTAGGGAGGAGGAGGAGGAGAAAACTGACAGCCGGGGCCGCCTCCTGGACTGAATGCAAGGGAAAAGGCAGGCAAGAGGTCAGGTGGCTGAGGGCAGCCTGAGGCTGGTGGGGCTAAAGCAGTTCAAATTGTGCTCACTGTTGCCTTGGGAGACTTACAGCTTTGAGAGTGCCGTTGCTTGGCTCAAACAGGAGCACTGTTGCTTGATGGGAAGGAACTGCAGGATCCGTCACATGCTCATAAAAGGTCACCAGCTTGGTTGTCAAAGCGTCATCTTTCTCGCTGTAGGCAGGCATGATCCCTAAAAAGCTTACAAGCAGAAGACAGAGGTGGCGCGATGATCATTCAAGTGTGGTCTCTTCCCTCAGCAACTAAGCTAGCAAGTTAATCTAAAACTTTAAAGAAAGTGTAATGAATAACTTAAGCCACCAGGGTTGGAAGAAAGTTCGAGGGCTCTTTCATAAGTGCTGGCCAGCGTGGCCATCTGCTTTTAGTGGTACCCCTCCGGGAGGAGTCCTAGAAAGCTTATTTTCATGGTGCCAGCAGCTCCAGGAGGTAACAGTTTTCCCCTGCCAATGCCTTCATTGACACACACTGCCAAGCCAATGCCTGGCACAGGGAGGACCAGAGATTTCCTACTCCTGTTTTACAGGCAGCCCAAGGCAGGTGTCAGTGAAAGACCATGCAGATTATTTCTATGTTCATTTCTTTATTGAATTTTTACCCTGCCTTGTCGCGAATTCTCTTCGGCGCTTTAGCAGAAACGCTCAGAGTTCCAGGTTCTTCAGTGCAGTGCAGTATATTTATTGTGTGCTATATATACACAAATATATACAAGAATCTACAGGCTGTAATACACGAACAGTTCATACAGTCCAACAGAGTACCTGGCTGCACCTTAAGGCAAATAGGAAGACCTTTCTCTCTCTCTCTCTCTCTCTCTCTCTCTCTCTCTGACCACACTCTTCTACACACACTGTTACTGCTGGACAGGTTTCCCTTTTAAACTGATGACAGCCAGTCAACTGACAGCACATAACTGCTGAGTCTTTCTGACTCAGCACTTCCATAGGAAGTATTGTAGGCTGATCGCATCAACCAGTTGCATCAACTAGCAAACTCAAGCCTGCAGACTTACTATCTCACACAGCATTCTGTGAATTCCTCCCAAAGAAACCCAGGGTGGCAAACCTCAAGCAAATCGCCACAGATGCAAGCATTCAGGAACTTGTTTTCTCTTTCCCCCCACAAAAGAAGTCTTCTAAAATCGCAGGCTAAGCTTTTACAACAATTTGATTAAAGTTCAGCAAAGCAGGTTGGCAGGTCTGCTGTGGGTGTGTGAATTTGGAGAGCAGCATTTTCTGGGAGACAGTCCACACACACACACACACACACACACACACACACAATGTTGCCACAGTCAATCTGTTCTCGTGTTCTAGCAGACCACAAGGCTCCTGACTGTCATTATCAACAGCTCACAATTTGGTTAGATCATTTTTATGTGCAAAGTGCTTGGGTGACTGAGTTCTACTTGGAAAGAACAACCGTTTGGAACTGTACAATCAAACCAGAAACCTGTGTGCCATCAGCACAATGAGCATTCATGACAGCAGCATCTGGGCACAACAAGGATTTTGGGGACACCCTAAAGACTCAGAGTACAACCATAACACCCTGATTAATGTCAAAAGCACAGGCAGTCAAGAAGCTGGTGCGGAGAGTCCCAAAAATGGGCATTATGGGGGTGTACAGCAGAGCTGGGTCAGCCACAGATCTGCAGGATCCTAAGCAAATCAGTTCCCCAGAGAAGGGCTCAATTACACCACCTTGAAAGATTACCAAAAAAATGTTCCTACATCTTCCAACTTGGCCAGCAGGCTGTGGATGCTTCCTAAGCTGGCTTTATTAATTACAAACCTTGAATTTTGGGTCCCCTCCATACAGGTGCCAAAGTTTTGCAGCTGCTTTGTAACGCAAACCATGCATTTTTTACCATGCCACACCCCCAACTGAGTAATTGATACATCAAGCTGTGGTTCGAAGTTAACACCCAGAAATCCAGCCTTATCCAATTCACTCCAAACTTTTAAGTTTGGAGCCAAAGTTTTATAGCTGTGTTGTAGGGTTTTGTTGTTTCGGGGCTTGCAGTTAATGAAGCTTCCCAGGCCCCCTTCCAAGAATTCTCTGCCCATCTACAATCCTATGCCCATTTTCCTAGGAGTAAGCCCCATTGAACAGGGCTTACTTCAGAGAGCACACAGAGGCATAGAATTGTAGAGTTGGAACATACCCACAGAGTTGTCTAGTCCCCAATGCTGGAATTACATGTGCAGGCATGCACTCAAATGTGCGTTCATGGACTCTAGGGTCCAAAGGGGAACAAAATGGGGAAAGTACAGCCTTTGATGACTGTAGGTAAAGATTTTCTAAAAAGCAAAAGTGACCCTTTGCAATGGGTACTAGACAGACAGCACAATTCTATGCATGTTCATTCACAAAGTTGGATGCAGGCGTTAGTCGTGCTTAGAGCGGACCCCATGAAATCACTTGAACTTAAAGTTAGTAACCTCTGAGACCACAACTCAGCACTGCTCACTCCCTTTCTTCCCTGTGCAGTGAAAACAGCAATTGCTTTTATTATGAACACATTATGAAATTCAGCAAAATAAAACCCAACAATTATATGACTATGCTTGAAACTGGTTTGTACATGCCCAACTGGATTCCTTATTTTGTTGTATTTAGTTTACTGAACATTAACCTGTGCCAATTTTAAATATATACGGTTTAAAACTTGTAAATTGTGTGTGTGTAAGAATAGTTATTTCTTCTTCGTTGTTTGTCTTTTTAAATTGCTAAGTTGCCCCATCGATCTCAACACATCTACTCAAAGCATGCCTAACACTACAATTTTTAACCATGTCTACTCAAGGTCCATGGGGTCACGAAGAGTGGACACGACTAAACGACTAAACAACAACAACAACAACAACTCAAAAGGAAGCGTTACTGAATGCATAGGGAGCTCATTCCCAGGTAAAGTGGGTTTAGGATAGCTGACTATGTTTGGATCCAACCTATAACCAGATCCCATGGATTTACTCCCAGGGAAGCCCACAGAGTGCTGCGGGCACAGAAAGATCCCAGTTTCTCCAGGTTAATTTCGTCAGCTTACATCCGTAGGAAACGTCAACCAACTTTAGTCGTGCTGGGAGCTGACCCGTGGCTGAAATTCTTGGAACGAATTCCGCCGGGTCTCCTCTTATGTAAGCCTTAGTTGGATTGCATTCAACTAACTTGTACTCAGAGCGGACCAGTTAATAGGCGTGAATAAGTGGGGTGCATTAGATCCAATGGGTCTACTCAGAGTAGCAGTAACTTGAATCCAGGAGTGCCAGCTCCCGCGACCGGGGATACCCTGGGTCGTGGGTGCCAGGCATGCTGCACCGAAATATGTGGGTGCCCGGCCCCTTCATGGGGAATTTTGTGGGTGCTGGGGCACCCAGAGCCCCAAAGAATTAGTCCCTATGCTTGAATCAAACTCATTATATTTATTGCATGTCATGGCGGGCGGGGGGACATCCCTACAAACCGACCCCCCCCCAAAAAAACCCCACATGACCTGGGGATATACCTAGCAGGAGATCCCCATCCCGATCCCGAATCCTCACCCGCTGTACTTCTGGATCGGCACCACGGTGCGCACCGGCTGCACGACGCCTCCCTCGGCGCCGCTGGAGAAGTTGGCCAGGGCCGTGGCCAGGGCGGGGATGAGCCGGCTGGCGGCGGGGAAATGCTTCTCCACTTCTCCGGCCGCCAGGAAAACGGGAGGCGGCACGGCGTGGCTCATGGTGGGGACTGCGGAGAGCAGAGGCGGCGGCGCCCGGTGCCCCTCGAGTGAGAGCCGCCCGCTGCCAGGCGCCCCCACCCGCCCCGTCTCGCCGCCCGAGAGGCGGCGGCGCCCAGCACCCCCTGGCGGACGAGACGCCTGCTGCTCCCGACGGAGCTGCTCCGGGACCTCTCAGCAGGGAACCCCCAGGAAGGTCTTCGGAGGCTTGCCAGCTTCGATCTGGCAAAATACAGTGGCGTAGCGTGGGTTGTCAGCACCCGGGGCAAGGCAAGTAATTTGCGCCCCCTAACCCATGGATTTGCGCCCCCCTAACCCGTGGATTTGCTCCCCCTAACCCTAACCCCCAGATGTTGCTCCCGGTGCGGCTGGCCCCCCTTGCACCCCCCACGCTATGACACTGGCAAAATACAGTACCGGTTAGGGGAAGCGTTCCCCCCCCCCCACCCGGTGCTGAAGTGACTTCCTCCCCCCCCATTTTTTAATTGATTTTCCAAATTTATCACAAACATCAGAAAACAAATAACAAACAAACAAAAATCCTAACTATAATAGTTCCACTTTTGTTAACATTGTTAGGTGACTTCCTCAAATCCCCCTGGCTGAGTTTCTATGTATATCATTGTAACAGTTTTCCACAACTAATTTCTCATAAAATTTACTTAGTCAATTAACCTCTTTCTTTTTTATTTTAACTTTAGATATATTATTCTATAACATCACATATTTAAACCCTAAGCCAATCTGGTACTTGCAAGTATTTCTATTTAAGTTATCTTGGCATATTTAGCTAAATAGTCTTTAAATTTCATCCATTCCTCCTGGTACTCCTCCTCCTCCTGGTCGCAGACTCTTCCGGTCAGGTCAGCTAGCTCCCAAAAGTCCATCAGCTTCATCTGCCATTCATCCACTGTTGGCACTTCTTGTGTTTTCCAATTTTTAGCCAGCAAAATCCTAGCAGCAGTTGTGGCATACAAAAACAATCTAACATCTTTCTCGGGCCATTCCAAACCTATTATTCCAAGAAGAAAGGCCTCTGGTTTCTTAATAAATGTATATTTCAACATTTTTTTCAATGCTGAAGTGACTTCAAAGCAAATAAACTGCAATCTGTTGCAACCTAACGGGGTGGCCCTCTGGAATTTGTCACACACACAAATATCTGAATTTGTAAATCTGTCTGCACTTGGCTACCCAGAGCCCTGGGCGTAGCCAAGGGGAGCAGGGAGGGGCAACTGCAACCCATTAAATCAATCAAATTCAATAAAAATACATAGCAAACTGAGGTTCGCCCCCCCACAACAAAAATCCTGGCTAGACCCATGCCCAGAGCTTATGCATGACTTCCATTGTTGGAAGTTGCCCAGAGTGGCTGGGGAAGCCCAGCCAGATGGGTGGGGTACAAATAATAAATTGTTGTTGTTGTTGTTATTCCACACACCCTTTCGAACACATGCGTTTGGAGAGGATCCCTAACTTGGCAGAGAGACAGACAGACAGACAGAGAAGACCTGAAATAAAGGACAAAACTGTATCGTTACAGGACATAGCATTTTACATTACAATACGGGACAATCCTGTATTATACAGGACAGGTGGCAACCCTGCTTGGAATGGATCTACTATGAATCAAATGAAGCTTAAGCTTCAGGGCACCTAATCCTGGAGGAGCCCCAGAAGCGACTTTAGTCCACATTGCTTAACCTTTTGGGTCTACTAGACCCAACTGGAGTCTCAGGACTCAAATTGATTATTATTTTTATTGTATATATTTCAAAAGTCCCAAAGTCAGCAGCACAGGTGTGTTGTAAAGGTGTGGTGATCTGTCAAGGAACAACCCCATTGAAAAAGGCAACAGTGGTTACCAAGACCTTGTTGTTAGTTGTGAAGGTTAGTCATGCCTATTGATTTCAATGGGTTGCCCACAGCTAACTTTTACTCATAGTTGACCTGTTGATATTAATAGAGCTAAGTTAATCATATCTTAATTTCAATGGATCTGCTCTGAGTAGGTCCAACAGTGCATACAACCCAAAGGCTTTTTTTATTAGGCATTCCAGGCTGTGAAACTCCCTTCCCAGATGGGTTCCCTTGACTCTTGCACTCTTAAGCTAAAGGAAGATCCTAAACCCTTTTGACTCTGCCAGACTTAAACTGTGGATTAATGTCCAGCCTCCCTGTTTTTATGCTCAGATGCTTGGTCTATGCTTTGGGTCCTGTTGTGCAAATCAGACTTCGGTCATTCCAACGGGGTTTGTGTGTTTTCCTGTCATTTTGCTTTACTGTACTTCATGAACTTAAGAAAAGCAGGGAATGTATTGTGATGAAGATAAAAATGAAAAAATAAGAAAAATTATTTAAGAAAAGAAAAACAGGGAATGAATTTTGAAATATAAACTATGTGCAAGAGTGTGCATCTTCTGTTGACGGATGACTTGTAGATCATCCTGGGTTTCTTCAGAGCCACTGTCTTATGGTGCTTTTAGACCTCCCAGGACAAGTGCTCTCATCAAGCTTCCCCCCCCCAAGGAATCCTGGGAACTTTATGTACTTTGTTAAGGATTCTGAGAATTGTAGATGCAGGTGGCGCTGTGGGTTAAACCACAGAGCCTAGGGCTTGCCGATCAGAAGGTTGGTGGTTCAAATCCCCGCGGCGGGGTGAGCTCCTGTTGCTCGGTCTCTGCTCCTGCCCACCTCGCAGTTCGAAAGCACGTCAAAGTGCAAGTAGATAAATAGGTACCGCTCCGGCCATTTCCGTGCGCTGCTCTGGTTCGCCAGAAGCAGCTCAGTCATGCTGGCCACATGACCCGGAAGCTGTACGCTGACTCCCTCGGCCAATAAAGCGAGATGAGCGCCGCAGCCCCAGAGTTGGCCACGACTGGACCTAATGGTTAGGGGTCCCTTTACCTTTACCTTAAGCGGAAAACACAGTTCCCAGGATTCTTTGCGGGAAGTCATGTGCTTTAAATGCATGGGGTGAACCTCCACTCCTCCTGCAAGGGTCATAATTTAACTTGCGCCCCCCAAACTGCAGTGGGGCACGTACAAGACCTGGCTGCAAAGGCGCTTAAAAATGTGTGCGCCTGGCTGTTCCTTGACAAGTGGGTGGCAGTTTCTGGATGGTAGTACCGCAAATCACCTTTACAGAGAGAACAAAAGAAATGAATAGAGCATGCTTTAAAACAGCTGCAGCTTTCGCTCCCGATCCTCGAGAATTAAAACAATGTGAAGATTTATCAGAATTAAGGTTAATGTCCTTTCTTCTTCAAATGCAAGGGGGGAGGGGGGGAGAGAAAATCAAATTTGCGAAACGCTCGTGAGTTATAACTTAGGTGGCTGGAGGGTCAGCCCGCGATCTAACTGCGCACAGCAGAGTTCACAGTCCTCAGGTTCTGTTTTCGTCCTTTGCCATCCAGGGGTCTACCAACTGCAAATGAGAACCGGACGTGTATGATGATTCTTAGCGGTGAACGATTATCCCCTTGATGGACTGGCCTGGGACGCTCTAGCCGCTTTCCTCTCCTAGTTTCCATGCTGGAACAGCGTTCCTCTACCTCTACGGGGCGGGGGCGTTTCCCTAGTCGCTGGCGCTGGGCGCATAGACGCGAGATTATAGAAAGGCTCCGCTTTCTCTATGGTTCGGGCGGCGCGGAAAGAGTGGCAGTGCGGCGTGGGCCGGAAGAGCCTTCCGCTTCCTGGGCGGCCATCTTGGATTTCTTCCCCGGGGAGGCTCCGGAGGGCTCTGTGGCGGTCGGAGACCATGAAGCCCATTCCGGCGGCAGCGCGGTGCCTCTCGGTGAGTAGCAGCGCCCTGTAGGCGGCGGCGGCGGTGAAGGGGCGGGAGCCCGGAGCGAGAGAGGCGCCTGGGCCGGTGAAGGCCCGATGGAGGAAGCGCAGCGCCCGCTTCCCGGGAGCGACCTTGACTCGGGCCTTCGACCGGGGAAGGAGGGGAAAGGGAAGGCCGGCGCCTCATCCATCTCCGGGCGCCGCTCCTCCTTCTCAGCAGCCGCTTTGGGGAGAGAAGAGGGCGGTGGCAGACCCCTCTTCTGCCGGGAGGCTGAAGGTCGCTGCAGGAGCCCCGAGGTCGGCCTGCCCCTGGAGCCCCAGCACCATCGGAAGTGGTCAGTCGGCGTTTCCCCTTTTGACGTACGCAGGACAGAATGCTGTTCGCTCCGGCAGGGGGAGAAATGACCGTTGAAAACGAAGGAAAGAAATCCCCGCACGGAAACACCCCCCAGGCCACAAATTAGTCTCTAGGGAGAACGGCTAAACTATTTATTTATTTCGTAAAAAAAAATTACGCATCGCTTATTGCAAACAACAGCAACACATCCAAGTGCTTTACAAAAAGAGGAAACCAGAAAATTCAGGAGAAATTGCAAGAACAAGAAGCTAAAAGCAGATTAAAATTCACATCAGCGTTTCTAACTAAGCATCAGGGTAGGGTTGTCTAAGGTAAAAAGGTAAAGGACCCCTCCCTGGACGGTTAAGTCCAGTCAAAGGCGACTATGGGTTGCGCCGCTCATCTCACTTTTCAGGTCGAAGGAGCCGCCGTTTGTCCACAGACAGGTTCCTGGGTCAGAGCAATAGGAGCGCACCCCGTTGTGCAGATTCGAACTGCCGACCTTCTGACCCGCAAGTCCAAGAGGCTCGGTGGTCTAAACGATGGTTTTTAGTGAATGTCTGCTTGATATCCATAGACTTGGAACATGGACATTCTTGTTCCTGGCATGTTTACTTTGTGCCAGTTATTTATTTATAACGTAGTACATATTTTCTCCAGGGAACTCAAGGAGCCATACATATTTCTCTTACCCAATTTTATCCTCACAACAATCCTGTGAGGTAGTTTAGGGTGAGAGGCAGTGTTAGGCCCAAGGTCACCCAGTGAACAGCATGGATGAGTTTGAACCCTGGTCTCATAGGTCATAGTCCAACACACTAACCTCTACACCACATTGCTTATCTTTCAAATTTAATTGGTTGAAATGTGTATGGATCTAGCTTACCATTGTTTGTTCTCTCTTATTAGAGGAGATTTTATTCTCTCAAGACTGCGCCTAAAGTTGAAGCCCCTGGAGGAGCAGAGCGGTCAAAAGTACTGCTGCACCCCCAGGATCTTGAGGTTAGTCTGAAGAGGAAGTTATTTTGCATTTTGATATTTCTGCTAGTTAGAGCAGCACATAGTGGAGCAGTGTGATTTCACATAGACTGATGTGTCCTCTTTATAAATGCAGATTGCAAAACTACCAAATGGCTTGATGATTGCTTCTCTGGAAAATTATTCTCCAGTTTCAAGGATTGGTGTCTTCATCAAAGCAGGCAGCAGGTATGAGACCACCACCAATTTGGGAACTGCTCACCTGCTCCGCCTTGCATCTAACCTGGTGGGTTTCTTCTTCAACTTCTTTGACTTTAGATTAAGAAAGCAAAGTGTTATATTCAGCTTATTTAGTGTTGGTATCCTAAAAGTGAAATTGGGAGGCTGGAAAGGGTGGGGAGGTGAGTGGAGTACTTTTGAAATTCTGGAAAAACAAACGTTTGTGTTACTGTGTTAAAAACCACAGGGGAGAATACTTTTTGTTATTTTCATAGGAGGAAAAAAATGGTGTCGATACAAATTCAAGTAAAATCATTCTCAGGCTGGCCTGTGTGTAGCATCTACATGATGGGTTGCCATTTGCCCAGGCAGTGACCATGTGATTTTGAGTATCATTATACTGCACTCTCTTGGGTATCCCTCTTTTTTTTCTGCCTCCACCCAATCAAATGTATATCCTCTCCTATCACTTCTGCCTTATGTGCCATTTGTTGTTGCTTCTGCACTGATCTTACTTATAGGCCTCACAAAGGTTGGCCACTTTGAGAACAGGATGCTGGACTAGGTGGGACTTTCAGCTAATTCAGCCAGGCTTTTCAGTTAGTTGGCTTTAAAAGGCAAGTGGATAAATGCATTGAGGATAAGGCTATCAATGGTTGTTCATCTTCATTCCTGTGTACTGCCTCCTAGAATCAGAAGCACCATGTCTCTGAAAAACGAGAGGGATGCTGCACTCATGCCTTGATTTTTTGTTTCTCATGAGACTCTGGTTGGCCATTGTAGGAAATTGGATGCTGAACTAGAAGGACTTTTGGTCTACTCTTGTTTTCTTTTTATTTTGCTCCTTCTCTAGCCTTTTTTGCCCTTTCCTCACTCACCCTAAAAAAAAATCTTCCCATTCCTCATTTTCTGCTATTACTTTCCTCTTCTCTGCTGCCATGACATCTTCAGGCAAAGACAGAGCTGTCTTCAAGCTGTTTTTCTAAATTGGCTCCTTCCCAGACTATGCCCAAAGCAGATTGCAGTGCAGCAGAAATAGGTTTCTCAGCCACCCTGCCCTGAATACCTTACCAAGGGGCCTCTGGTGGGTGGCATACCTCTGCCATCACTGAATGTCCCATTGCCTCCAGCCCTGAATGCTTCTATCGCAGGGCCCCTCTTGGGCACTCAACATGGTGTCACAAGAAGTCAAGGAGGTGGCCATAGTGGTCCATGCCAGCGACTGGCACAAGGCTTGGAGAACCAGCAGTGCTGCCTCCTCTTCTGCACTTGAATGTGCAAGGTGCCAAGAGTTTGGACCAGCTGTTTGTGTCCCTTTGCTGTTTCTTCCTTCTCAGCTGGAGCAGCATCAGTTTACAGTGGTGCCTCGCAAGACAAAATTAATCCGTTCCGCGAGTCTCTTCGTCTAGCGGTTTTTTCGTCTTGCGAAGCAACCCTATTAGCGGATTAGCGCTATTAGCGGTTTAGCTGCTATTAAAGGCTTAGCGGATTAGCGGCTAAAAGGCGCTTAGCGGCTTAGAAAAGGGGGGGCGGAAAAAAATCGGAACACTCGCAATACGTTTTCATCTTGCAAAGCAAGCCCATGGGGAAAATCGTCTTGCAAAGCAGCTCAAAAACGGAAAACCCTTTCGTCTAGCGGGTTTTCCGTCTTGCGAGGCATTCGTCTTGCGGGGCACCACTGTATTTGAAAGTTTTGGGCTGCACGACTTTCCATGACCACCAGAGGCCCTTGGAGAACAATGTAAGACTGCTTTCTTGTTTTAAGGAACAGCAAATTAGCCTTTCTGAATCTCAGCAGACCCTGCAAATGTATCCAAGTAAACATCTTCATTTTCTAAAGAAATGATTTCTTCCCTTAAGGAGGCCCTGCTGGCAGATATTTCTAAAGACCTGAAACTTAAAAGGACCTGCAAGCACAAAAAATGTGTCACTCTTCTCCTTATTCTCCTTGTCTCTAATTATTCCAAAGGCTTAGCTGGCTTTGAGGAAAACCTCCCTTTATTAATGAGGAGGCTCTTCGCCAGAGCACTAGAAGGCTATTAACATGCTCTAGCACAGCTGCTCCTGGGTCCCCTGAGCAAAGTGGAGGCTGACCAGCTGATTAGCAGCAGCCACCACCTTCCACTACACACCTGACGTGCACGGCGGCAAAAAAGTCTAGCCTGGCTTGCCTGCTCCTTTGCCCTAGTCCTGCAAGCAGGAACAGAATGCAAGAGCACTCTCCTCACTTGTGATTCCCAGCAACCGTGAAGGTTGAACTTAGTCATCATGGCTAGTAGCTGTTGATACCCTTATCCTCCATGATTTTGTCTGATCCTGTCTTAAAACCACCACATTCTATCACTGGTATCCGGGTGGAAGAAAAGGAGGTGCAGTCTTGCTACTTTCAGTTTTGTCTGGTTCCAGCATAAGGATTAAGTATATAAGCCTTCTGAATTTCCATAGGGCGTTTATCTTGCAGCCTAACACTGACTTAACATGCTCTGGCTTTTTCATTATACCTGAATAGTTTAGCGATGCAAGCATTAGATGTGTATATTTGGTTACAATATCCAGTGGCCAAGTTAAAACATGGGCTAGATATGACTGAAGTTTTGTTTTGAGGCCTGCAGTTGAAAGTGTAATGTTGGTTTTTCTACAGACTACAAAAGGAGCTTCTGCCTTCAAAATCACCCGTGGTATTGAAGCTGTTGGTGGTAGCCTAAGGTTTGTAATTGTTTAATGCTCAACTGTGTTTTGAATAATTACGTGGAAATGGCATTATGGCAGTTCATAGTTGGATGACTTTGAATAGCCCAAGGCAGAAGTACTGAAAAATAAGGGTGGGTGGGTTTTTAAAAAGTGATTTTTCATGTTTTAATCTCAAGGCAGGCTTCACTTAAACATCTCTCCACTATCCAATTTTAATTGCACTTCCCCCTGCAATAGTTCTTTCAAAAATGATTCCCGGTTTCATCCTGCAGTTTAATTATTTTGTTTTATATGTGCTTCCTCAAGCATGTTGGTATGTAGAACCATAGCACACGGTTCAACAGTGGTGATATCAGCGCAGAAAGGAAGTGTAATGACAGTGAAAGAGAGTCCTGTATTTTTCATATATGCTCATATAAACCAGGGGAAAGGGGCCATATCTCTAGAAACATATGACTTTGCTTGGGGCATGATTCTCGCTTAGAGTGAGAAGTCAGGAGTGGCTGTGTCTCAGTGGGACAGTGCAGGCTTTGCATGCAGAGTGTTTTTGGCTCAGTTCCCGGCATCTCGAGGAAGGACTTGGAAAAAGTCTAGTAAAAAATCTTGGAGATTTTGCCAGACTTTGTAAACAATACTGAGCTAAATAGACCAATGGTATGAGGTAACTTGGGGACGCGGGTGGCGCTGTGGGCTAAAGCCTCAGCGCCTAGGGCTTGCCGATCGAAAGGTCGGCGGTTCGAATCCCCGCGGCGGGGTGCGCTCCCGTTGCTCGGTCCCAGCGCCTGCCCACCTAGCAGTTCGAAAGCACCCCCGGGGGCAAGTAGATAAATAGGTACCGCTTACCAGCGGGAAGGTAAACGGCGTTCCGTGTGCGGCTCTGGCTCGCCAGAGCAGCGTTGTCACGCTGGCCACGTGACCCGGAAGTGTCTTCGGACAGCGCTGGCCCCCGGCCAATAGATGTGAGATGGGCGCACAAACCCCAGAGTCTGTCAAGACTGGCCCGTTCGGGCAGGGGTACCTTTACCTTTACCTTTATGAGGTAACTTCCAGTGTTCCATCTCCTTTACTGCACCTGAAGCTGGGTTGCAGATAGAGCTGGGCAATATATTGATATATTGTCTAAAACCGCTTCAAAGTTCACATCCTGATAATTGTTTCATAATATTTGAGCTGGCAATATTGTGTGTAAGGGCATCACAAAGTGTGTAAGGGCTAGGCCAGTGATGGCCATACTTGGCCCTCCAGCTGTTTTGGGACTACAACTCCCATCATCCCTAGGTAACAGGACCAGTGGTCAGGGATAATGGGAACTGTAGTCCCAAAACACCTGGAGGGCCAAGTTTGGCCATCACTGAGCTAGGCGATATCTGGTTTTCAACAACATGATAACTCACCAGCTAAACACTGCAATGTTATCAGCAGCTAAATGTTGCAATGTTATCACCAGCTAAACGTTGCAATCTACCACAATGTCTAAAATAAGGAAGGAACTATACAGAGGTGAACAGGACAATGTCCAGGCAACTGCTACTGCTTAGGGGCCTAAAACAGATAAATGACAATCTTATCAATCATCGCACACTCAGTTTCATCAGCAGGCAAGCCAAAATGAATCCCAGTAGGACTTTTGGTTTTGGGCTTGCCTACCAAATGGTGATATTCAGGACAATCCAAAGTATGGCGATGAGTCAGTGAATACAAATAATGTGGGACTGTCAGCAGACCTGCTAGGAGGCAGGAGCAGCTGGCCATGATGGTGGTATGTGTTAGCAGTAGTGGTGACAACCTGCAAGGCCTGGTGGTGGCGGGACAATCAGTGGTGGCCTGTGAGTCCTTGTTGCGGCAACTGGACGAGGCAGCAGTAACAGCGGCTTTTATCTGCTTATTTAATGCAGTGTTATTGCAGACTCTTGTGAATCAGAATCACATGGCTTGTATCCGGTGCTGACCATACTTGGAGTAAACCAATTGAAATTAATAAACATGGGTAACTTGCGTTCATTAATTTCATTGGGTCTACTCTGAGTAGAACTTGATCGGCTACAACTCTTATGTCTTGTTTTATGTTTCTCAGTCAGAAGAGTTTTAGCATTGCATAATTAGTAGTTTATTATACGGTTGAAAGATAACTGTTCAAGGGGACTCTTACAATAGGCGGTATACATGTGTACTAAATCTGCATGTGGGTATTGTGGTTTAAGGTAGAAAACATTAATAACAAAACATTTAATTGTAAGCAAGCCCACAATAGGACTGTAAACAGAAGGAACCAGTAACCTCATATCAACTTTTGAACAATGTACTTTTTCTTTTTTTAGTGTGACATCTACCAGAGAGAACATGGTTTATTCTGTCGAATGCCTGCGTGACTATATGTAAGCCTCTAGATGTGTAGCAAATCAGTTTTCAACGCATTCTGTAAGCATTCCCATTGATAATGCAACAGAACATCATTGCATAAGTAATTTTTTGTTCCTGCCCTTGAAATACACAGTTTGACTTTATTCTGAGCTATAAATAACATGGCACATGTTTATCTGTGGGTCTGTTCCTAAAAGGATTGTCAGGAAGAAAACACATCTATTAATTCTGCCCTTGTTCGTTACCTAACTCCCTGTCTCTCTCTCCCCCTGCCCCCCGTCAGTATTTTGATTGATTGTAAGCTTCTTGGTCCAGGAGCCGTTTTCCTTAAGGTACCTAGAGACTAGGTAACTTTTGAGTCCAGTCTTAAATTCTCAGAAGGAATGCCATTGAAATTCGTGCTAACCCACTTACCTTTGCATTTTTGTATTTTAACATCAGCTTGCCCTTGATCTGCTCTCTAATATTTTGAAGCCTCAGTTGTTTGATCCTTTCTTGATACATGATGTTCTTCCTTTATTCAGTGATACCGTTTTGGAGTATTTATTAAATGTCACAACGGCCCCAGAATTCAGGCGCTGGGAAGTGGCTGAGGCCAATCCCCGTTTAAGAATTGACAAGGCGATTGCCTTTCAGAATCCTCAAGTTGGTGAGTGTTCCTAATCTGCTGGGGGCTACGAGGAGTATTTCTTTTAAGATTGTACAAGTATGAAACAATCCTTTTGAGTGGAATAGTTTTCCCCTGCCTATGGGTGGATATCTTGTGTGCCCTCAACAACTGATACAGCTTTAAATTAATGATTCCATAATCTTTTATTGCCGACATTTGCAGTGATAAAGAGTTCTTTCTTTAAAAACATTATTCTCTGCCAAGCAGAATTTAAGGAGCAGCATTTTTTTAAAAAAATAAATAAACAAATGTAGGACTGCTTTTTAGTGAACAAAGGTATGTGTGATTTAAATCTGAGTGGACCCACACTAGGACCTTGGATATGCCTAAAACTATCTTTTCGATCCTTACCCAACATCCATGGTCCAGCAAACTATTTTGCAGATTGTTTAGACAGAGCTAAGTGACAGTTTGTTTCCCAGAGTGGATTTGATTTACATATTCTGCATGAACAGGGGCTTCACCTTAGTATTGAAGGGGAAGCTCCACACAATCGATGAAAAACACATTTCTGCAGAGCACAGCTTGGGTAAAAATGATTCACTACAACAAGTAAACAAACCTTCCATTGTCTTATGCATAGGTGTTCTTGAAAACTTGCATGCAGCGGCTTATCGTAATGCCCTTGCCAACTCCTTGTACTGTCCAGATTATGTTATTGGGAAGATTACTTCGGAACAAGTAAGAGTTTAAACAGCACTTACTATACTTAATTATTGTAGATGAAGAGAAGCTTGGCACTAAAGACATCAACTTAATTGCAACGCTCGTCTCTTCCCTGCCCTCCTGTTGCTGTTTTGCTTCCAATTCTCATCAGCCCCGGTCAGCACAGCTTATGGTTAGGGATGATGGGAGTTGTAGTCTGGCAACATCTGAAGGGCCAGAGGTTCCCTGTCCTATGATTTATACTTGTTCAGCAAACCATAAGTGAAAACCAGGGTTTGATCCTGGTTAATGCAAGCCATCCTTTGCCTGCTTGAATGCAACTTTGGGTTCTGGAGATGTCTCTTTTCAAAGAAGCAGTGGTAAAAGAACAACTTAAATTTACCCTGAAAGTTTTTATTTGTAAGGAAGATGCCATCTTTTTTGAGTACAGTGGTACCTCTGGTTACAAACTTAATTTGTTCTGGAAGTCCATTATTAAGCCTAAACCATTCATAACCTGAGGCACGCTTTTGCTAATGGGGCCTCCCGCTGCTGCTACCGCAATACTTCCGCTTGCATCCCGGGGCAAAGTTTGCAACCGGGACCATCTACTTCTAGGTTAGCGGAGCTTGTAACCTGCAGCGTTCGCAAGGTGGACAGTACACAAGGTTCCACTGTAGTGGTTTGGAGGCGAATTTCCTCCCCTATCTGAGTGTATTGATCCTACCTGGAACATTTCCCCTTACTTTGTTTTGGTTGGTTTTTCAACAGTGTAATCCTATGCATTGCCAACTGAGAAGCCCCAGTGAATTCATTGGGGACTTCCCCTAGAGTAAGTGTATTGGGCTGCAGTTATAAAGCATCGTGTTGCATTTTAACACTTGTTTCCACAAGATGTTGCACTTAATCAAAATATTTGTGAAGATGTTTAAAACTGGTGTCACTTAACCAGTTCTGTTCTGAAATGCCTCAAACGCTAAGGCTCCTCCATGTGCTTTTTTGGAAGTGAAGCACAGTCATAGTCCAGGCAAACAACTTATATAAGGTAAATTTTTTAAAATGGCCCCCGGGTAGCTCAGTTGGTTAGAGCTTGGTGCTGATAATGCAAAGGTTGCAGGTTCGATCCCCCTATGGGACAGCTGCATATTCCTGCATTGCAGGGGGTTGACTAGATGATCCTTAGGGTCTCTTCCAGCTCTACAATTCTATGATTCTGTGATTACCATGTCTTGCTTATGAGCTTCTCGGAAGCATCTGGTTGGCCACTGTAAAAGCAGGCTGCTTGACTCGATAGACCTTTTGGTGTGATTCAGAAGGACTCTTTAAGTTCTTATTTTAGTTATGTGGCAGAAATACTAACACGCACACCCTCCTTTTCATCACAGCTGCACCAGTTTGTACAGAACAACTTCACAAGTGGCAGAATGGCTCTGGTGGGGCTCGGTATGTAAGGCAAGATCTGTGTCTTGTGGCTGTACTGTGGTCTTTTAAAAGACAAAAACACCTTTTGCCGCAAACCTCTTCTGACGCTAACGCTGCCTTTCAGGTGTCAGCCATTCTGACCTGAAGCAGATTGGAGAGCATTTCCTAAACATCCGCAGTGGGTCTGGCTCAGCTGGTGAGAAGGCCAAGTATCGTGGAGGTAAATGTGCTCTCTCTTTTTTGGTACCTGCATATTTCTTGATAATTCTATAGCAGTGCTGCTGAATTAGATTGATGGGGTGAGTCCATCCTGCCTTCTGACACCTTGCTGTGGGGCCATCATCCAGCCTTCAAACCTGCTGTACCCCTGCCCCAGCCACTGCATTGTTGCCTTACTCCACACCCAGGGACAACCTTTCACAAAGACCAGAGAATTCCAGCACATGTTATATGGCTTGTAGATTACTGTTCCCAATAGGCATATTACAGTTCGCTACGTTTTTATCACACCCTTCCTCCAAGATGTTCAGGGTGGGGCATTCATGCTTCACAGGAACATAGGGACCAATGCTCAATGCTCGAACATCTGCTTTGCATGCAGAAGGTTACAGGTTCAATCCCCGGTAATTCCCAAGTACAACTGGGAATGTCCTGTATGAAACACTGGAGAGCCATTGCCAGTCAGTGCAGACAGTTCAACGGTCTTATTCAGCACAAAGCAGCATCTTTTCTTTGGGGGATGAATGGTAGAACATCTGCTCTGGAGAGAACCTTTCCTGAACCCCTGGAGAGCTACTTCCATCAGCGTAGACAATACTAAGCTGGATGGACCCAGTGGCCTGATTCAGTGTAAGGCAGCTTCCTAGGACTCCGTGTTCCTAACTGCCAGGCTGGGGCTATTTTGCCATCAAGGCCATCCTTCCCCAATCAATATGGTGCTCTCCAAACTCCCATCATCCCTGATCATTAACCGCACTGGCTATGGCTGATGGGGATTGTAGTCCAAAACAGTTGGGAAAAGCTGATCTAGGCCTTTGTCATCTGCTCTTGCTGGCAGTGATCATCCAGAGTCTTGAGTAGGGAGATTCCTTTCCAGATGCTTGCTGATGTAACTGGAAATGTCAGGAAATGAATCTGGGACCTTCCCCCTTCAAAACAGATGTTCTCCCACAGTGCTGTTCCTAGTTCTCCTCACAACAGTCCTGCAGGGTGAGAGCATGTGACTTACCTTTCAGTGGATTCCATTGCCATCGCACCACTTTGGCCTGTGCACTTTGACTTGCTGCCTGCTGGGCAAGGGCCAAATTCTAAGGCTGCTGTAGTTTTTCAGGGTACAGAAGAAAATGAATTTTCTTGTCTATTTGATCACCTTGACAATTCAGTTTCATAATTCAGTAGCCATCATGTGTCTGTTGTTGAGCCTTAAAGATCTAGAGAAATTCTAAGCTCTCCCTCTAGCATACTTCGTGGCAGTAGCATTAACATCCTATCTGAAAGTCACTTTGGCTTCTCTCCGAATTTGTGTTTTGATTGTGTTAGTTTTCAAACTGCATTCTAGGGAACTTTGTAGTTTCTTAGGAGGTGGCTTGATAACGCTACCAGTTTCATGGTGGGTTTAGGAAGGCTTCTCTGTAGACAATTTGACAGAGAAAATGCAATTATTGCAGGGATTGTTGAAGTGTTATGCTTTGATGAGCATATAATGCCTCTTTTTGCCTCTCACTAAGGTGAAATCCGAGAGATGAACAGCCATAGCCTTGTCCATGCTGCCGTAGTTGCTGAAGGAGCTGCTGTAGGAAGTGCAGAAGCAAACGCCTTTAGTGTCCTTCAGTATGTTCTTGGGGCAGGGCCTCTCATTAAGAGAGGAAGTAGCATTACCAGTAAGCTCATCCAAGGTGTTGCGAAGGCAACTGCCCTACCTTTTGATGTAAGTATGTAGGCTTGCACCTGTGATTTTAATGTGAGCAAAAAAAGAGCAGAGAAGTGTCGGGTTGTATCCATTGTAAGTCCTACTCAGGGTAGAACTGTTAACATTAATGAACCTAAGTTAGTTATGTTCAGTAATTTTTGGGAAATGATTATTTGGGAAAAGCATGCACTGGCTGGCTAGTAGCCACCAAGCCAGTTTTAAGGCTCTGCTGCTTAGATACAGTGTCCTGAATAACTCTGGACCCAGTTACCTGAAAACCATTCTTTTTATCTCCAGTGCCTTGTAAGGATGCTACAATCCGCTAATGGAACCTGGTTAGTTTTGCCACAGCCTGGTGATTATTGGCTTGTGGTAACATGGGGGTGGGGTGGCTTTTTCACTGGCGGGATTGGTGGTGTGGAATGCCACTCCTACTGAAATACGAGAGGTCACATCAGTATTGGCATTCTGCCAACTGCTGAGGAAACACCTGTTTAGCCAAGCATTTCCTTGGACTTCTCTTACTGGATTAATTATACTTTTTAACTTGCTTGTTTCTTTTTAGTTATAATTAAGGGTGATTTAATGTCCCAATGGAATTGTAATTGTGTGTGTTTTTAATTGTGGATTTCATACTTGATTGTATAGTTGTTAAACCCAGTTAGAAGTAATTTTAGCATATAAGTGGTATATAAATTATTTAAGTTATTATCAGCAACGATGACAACAGACGTGCGGCAGAGGTCCCTTTGGAATGAATGGAATTTCTATAAGCGGTCTTGTGTTAGAAGCTCCTAGTGGTTTTTGCCAAAGATTTCTACCAGAGCTGCAGTGTTCAGTGCAATTTTATAAAGTGTCTTTGATTAAATGAATCTACGGATTTCTTTTCTTAAGTAATACAAGCAAATTTACAAGTACCTTGGTATTCGAACGGCTTGGCTCCCGAACAAATCAGCTCCCAAACGCCGCAAACCCGGAAGTAAGTCTTCCAGTTTGCAAACGTTTTTTGGAAGCCAAACGTCCGACATGACTTCTGCTTGAGTGCAGGAAGCTCCTGCAGCCAGTTGGAAGCTGCACCTTGGTTTTTGAACGTTTTATGGAGTCAAACAGACTCCTGGAACGGATTAAGTTTGAGAACCAAGATACTACTGTACAAATAATTAAAAAAACCTACATATGGCAAATGCCCTCTTAAGAAGTGGCATTTTCCACTTCTCTCAGGCAAGGAGAATTTTTCATTTGAGATTATGGCTTCTGATTGTTTTAAATTTATGCACAATTACATACATTAACTAAAATATGAACAATCAATAATAAACTAATGATAACCCTATTTCCTAGGCCTATTTCCTAACTCTGTTTCCTATTTTGAATTTCAGCCTTTCTAAACATGGACTACTTTAAAATGCCAAAAAATATTTCTGCATGAAGAAGAGAGCTTGTTGGAATATGCTAACTGAAATCAAATTTCTTTTGCAGGCAGCAGCATTTAATGTGAATTACTCTGATTCCGGACTCTTTGGCGTTTACACTGTATCCCAGGCTTCAGCTGCTGGGGAGGTAAGTCACCAGTTGGTTTTCTCAGACCAAGTTAATTGGAAGCACGTTCAGTCTGCAAGTTCTGAATAAGGATTTTTTTTAACAATTGGTAGGGTTTTATGACAAATGTGTGTATTCCTGACACTGCAAGGGGTGTTTTGCTTTCAGGAAGGATGTGCTGAAAGTAGAAAATGTGTCCTTAAGTTCCTATTGTCAGAGGGATAGATGTACTTTATGATAGATGTCTTTATGAAACCTCTTGTGGATTAGCTTCTTTTAAAAAATCTCCTTAATTCATATGATTGTAAGTGGGCAAACAAAGTAATCTGGCTCTGGAAAAGACCATAGTGGAAGAACCCAGATTCGGTCCTTGGCGTCTCCAGTTAAAAGAAAGGGATCTAGTAGCAGGTGAAAAGAAGCCCCAGAGACCTGCTATTCTTTCTCACCCACCCACTTTCAATCCACCCATCCATGCCCCTGCAGCTTGCTCAGGGGATGGGACTTGCATTCACTCCAGTTGGATATTCCCCCCCAGTGCACATTGCAGATGCCGAAGGCCCGATCTGGCTCAGATTTTCCCTGTATACAAATAATGTGAGGACCACACAGAGTGATTCTCCCTCAGCCCTACAAACCTCAAGGGACAGCTCTTGTTGCATATGTCTAATAAAAATTCTAGGTATATGTAAATAAAGTGGGGGGCAGGGGTTGAATTCTGACTTTTGTAGCCAGCAGCAACATATTTTCATGTTTGTGAATCAAGGTAATCAAAGCTGCTTTGAACCAAGTGAAGGCAGTTGCCCAGGGTGGAGTCACTGATGCGGAAGTCACAAGAGCCAAGTAAGTTAGCTTACCAGAGCTATTCTTATGACCTGTTCACAGCCCAAAATCGTATATTATACTCAACCCTCTTTATGCCCCGGCACACGTTCCTGATATTCGGGAATTGTTGATATACATTTAAATTTGATGTATTTTTGAGTAAAGTAAAAGTTGATGTATTTTTAAGTAAAGTAAAAGCTCTCGTTTTTATATCTAAATAAGAAACGTGCCTCTCATCTAGGACAAATGAGATAGGGTTGAGGCATTCAGAGAAGGCGGCGTAGCTCAGTTGTTGAGCACATGGTTTGCATGCAGAAGATCCCAGGTTCAAACCCTGCTTGTCACCCAGTTAAAAGGTTTGGGCAGCCTAAGATTCTAGAGAACTGCCAGCTGCTAGTCAGAGTAAGCAATATTGATAAGGTGGACAAATACTCTGAATTGGCAAATGGCTGTTTCTTATGTAAAATATACATTATTGGACTACTTTTTTTTAAAAAAAGGAGCAGCAACGGAACACTAAAATGTATAGAAAATCTACTTTACTCTTAAACTATGGAAATCGAATAAATTGTTAGGTTTTACATGATTTCTTAAAATACATGATTACAACACTTTTTTGGCCTATTTAACTGAGGGTTGTTTTTCCTCCCATGAAGCTGGATTTTCTCTCATGCCTGCCTTCAAGAATGCCTTGTGATTTCCAGTCTCACGGATGACTGTTTTAAAGTAATAGGCATCCTGTAACTTGTCAGAATTACAAAGTGCATTGCGAATGCAAGCAAGACAGTGTAAATAAATGCACTCCACATTATACTTTTCCTGCCAATTGTCTGCCATCATATTTACAGATTCCTAAGCAGGCTGCTATGCTCATTTTCCTCAATATTCTTGACAGAAACCAGCTGAAGGCGGCTTACTTGATGTCTGTGGAGTCTTCAGAAGGCTTGCTTGATGAAATTGGCTCTCAGGCCCTGGCATCTGGGGCATACACATCACCAAGTGCTGCGGCCGAAAAGATTGATTCTGTGGCCACTGCTGACATTGTGAATGTAAGTAAGGTGCCTGTAGATTACAACATAATCAGCAGCTTTGTATTTAGGATGGTTTCCCCTCTTCCTGTTTTCTGTAGCGCTGACAAAATAGATGACCTGCTTCTTGAGTTGGCCAGCCATCCTCATAACCCTAATTCTGAGGGACAGGACTTTGCTCCGTTGACTCCCAGTCTCTGGGATACCAATCAGAGCTGTATCTGTGAAGTGTTGACCCTAAATGTTTCCATCCGCCCACACGTCCGATGGCACTTTGCTGGTGTTACCCTTTGCGTTTGGGGAGTTTGCAGTCCTCTGTGTCTGGGTTTGCTTCTCATTTTTCTCTTTTGCCAACTGCCACAGAGACCTAGATTTGGTAGAATGCAGAATACAAATATATTAAATGAATACCAACACTGGCTTTCTGCCCCACAAATGGCTCTTCCTACACCCACTGCAAGCCAAATTCTAATCCAATAGTTCCTTTAAAGCTCAAAAATAGCCACTCATCAAATACAGTGATTCTGTTTGCTGATTCCAAAGCAGATGATGCCTCAGTCGCCTAACATTTTGTTCTCTGCTATCTTTCTGCTTTATTTTTCAGGCCGCAAAGAAGTTTGTTAGTGGGAAGAAGTCAATGGCAGCTAGTGGGGATTTGGCAAACACCCCTTTTGTGGATGAGTTGTAAGAAGTTGAACACGAGGCACAGCCTCAAAATGGACTTTGTTCTAAGACAGTTGTGTTGACTGTCATTATCGTCCTGTATTATTTATGAGTTCCTAATGCTTTGGAGCTGTAGGTTACTTTCAGTAGACTTACACCAAATAAAGTGCAGAGCTCATCCTCTCAACAGGATTCTCAGTATCTTTGTGTCTTCTGTATTGTTATGCACTTAAAGTATTTTCTATTGCTCTTACAGCAGCATCTGGTGTTTAATATGGAATTGTGTAGGTTGAGCACAACCCTGAGTATCTGCTTTTTTGTTCTGAGCCAGTTTGGTCTTGTGTCTGGTGAATTGGTTTTGGATCGAGGAAGCCCAGGTTAAAACCTCACCATAGCCAATGGGTTCATTGGATGGCCTTGTGAGAGTCGAGAGAGAATTGTTGAATGCCTTTAATTCTTCCAAAGTTCAAATGCTTAAAGCATTTTAAAACAATGGGGTATGTAAGTGTGCTTAATTAATCGTGCACACTTAACCTGCTTTAGGAACGCAAAGAGCTAGTTGAAATGGGGTGTATTTGTACAAAATATAATCCCTCCCTTTGTGGTGATGGAGGGGATTCACAACATTCCAAATTCTTCCTTGGTGTTGACACCAAATTTATTGAACTGTATAAAGCGTTAAAAAGCGGGACTGGGATGGTTTTCTTTCCCCCTTTAAAAGGTAGGATATAAGTAATTAAAGGAGGGGTCAGAAATAAAGTAGGCGTGGATCAATTTGGCACCACTGGGGAAACTTTGGTTGTTACGATAATCCAAGGGGCCCTTGACAAATTTGAGGATTGTACATTGATTGGTGCATGCCATACCATCAGGCTACATGGACCAGAATTGTGGGGTGCAGGGAACCCATTCCTGCATACAGATGAGTTTCCAAATGTGTGTGGGCCTGTGTGTTGCGGTAAAATGCTAAGAACAGAATTCCCTAATCTTTGCTAATGGTTCGGCTAAAAAGTGGCAAGGGTTAGATTAATTTCGAGTCTGGCATAATTCATTTTGAAGTAATACTGTTTCTTACCTTCACAAGCAGAAGATGGCCAAGTTCTGCTCTTGCAGTTGTGCTACATAGCTTGGCTGCTAGACTTCCAGAGACATGTCTATATGAAAACTGACTGTAGTTATTTCTCCACTGTTGAGATTATTCTCTCCCTCCCTCGAAAGAGGGAGCATCGCTTCTTTCAAACACCCAAGTTCCCTGCTCGCCCATCAGTTGGCAGAGAGGTTGTATGAGTGAAAATCCAGCTTATAACTGGATCCAGTTTCAGAAACCCAGTTCCTGGCAGTGCAAAACTGGATCCAGTTGCCTCATTCAACTTCTTGAGAAACGTTTTCAAGCCAAAATGCATCCGACACAGTAGAGGAGGAAGATGACAACGATGGCGGCGCAACACCTTTTAGCATAGTCCAATATGGCGACGAGGACGTTAAATACAAACTTGAAATGTCAGCATCACTTTCATCTTCAAAATCTTTATGAATGATAATGTCGTTACCAATGTCTGAGCCCACGGTAAATGTGTAGGTTTTCCTTTCAAAGATGTGCCAGTCTTTAGAGATCCACTTGGGTTGCTTAGAAGTTTCAAAAGAAAGTGATGGTACAGCTTTGACATTAGGAAAAGCATCGGCATGTACAGTTCTGTTAACAGGAACCTCAGTGACTTCGGTTGTAGTATAGATCTCATCGGTTGTAGTATAGATCTCATCACTACCGAAGCTGACGACATGGCCCCCACCAATAAGCTCCTCGTCGTCACTAACATGACAGCCGCATTCATAATCTTCAGAGTCTTCGCTGCTCGACCAAGCTTCTTCACTGGTGTAAGTTGACGTCCTGAAATGAACACAACACAGAGAGTCTTGGAAAGCAGTTATGTTGTAAGGATTGCTTCTATTTGATTCATAGAGGGCAGACCAAGATTAACTTTTACCGGTGATCTTTCATGATAGCTATTGAGGAATTTCAACAGCAGTTATTTTCATAATCAACTTACTTTCTCTGCCCATTTTGGCTGCTGTGCAACAGTCTCTGCACTTGGTAGAATTGAGCCTTCTTGGTGGTGGTCCCCTCGTCATGAAACTCCCTCCAGAGATACATTTGCCCAGAGCCAACACTTTGACACCGCGTTACTTGAAAAAGGCAGGGTGGATTTTTAAAACTAAATAGGTACAGTGTTAAGGCTTCCTAGGGACAGTGTTGATTTGTTATGGTGAAAGAGTCTTTGGCATCTTTGCAAGTTTGGGTAAGGGAGAAGGAGGACATGTAAATAAACTTAAGGATGTCTATACATATTAAGGCTGAATCTGTGCTTCCTTTATTATGTTAGTGTTTAAAGCTCTAAATGGCTTGCGCTCTTAATATCTGAAAGAACAGCTTTCCTATCAGTGTTAAGATCAGCATAGGGGGCCTTTATAGTTCTACTACCCTCAGATGTTCAGGGTGTTGGTGGTGCCCCAAGTGAGGGCATTCTCTGCGGCAGATCCTAGCTTGTGGAATTCCCTCCTTACAGAGGTGTGTCTGGCACCAATGCTATACAGCTTTTGGAGGATGCTGAAGAAGCATCTCAGGGCGGTGGGTTCATTCCCCACGTTGGGCAAAAGATTCCTGCATTGCAGGGGGTTGGACTAGATGACCCTTGTGGTCCCTTCCAACTTGACCATTCTACAATTCTACAGATCTTAAAGAAGTACTTTGGCCACTTGGGGCATTTAGTAACTCGGGAAGGGGTTGCAATTCAGTGACAGAACATAGCTTTGCAAGCAGAACAGTCCCAGGTTCAATTAAACAGTAGTTTCATTGGAAACCTCTTCCCTCTTCTGGGGGTCTGCTTGCAAAAGAGCTGTCAGATAACCCCTGTGATGCACTTTGAAGTCCCAACAATTGGGGCTTCAAAGTGCAGCATTACCTGATGTCATTGTGATGTCAGTTGATTGGATGGCCTGCTGGGGGGTTGGGAGATAAGGATTTATCCCACTGGCCAAAAAAGGTTCCCCACCTTTTGTATAGACCAGAGGCATGCCTCAGTATATGTCAGCTTCCCCTGTTGCTATACGTTTCCGGTTTGGCCTAGATTATTGCTATCATATTACCAATCAACATAGCCTACTATCAACACCCTCCTGTATTTTTAAAATAAAGCAGCTGACCCTCTACTCCCTGCACTTCTGGCTTCCGTGCTGTGTTTCCTCCACCTCTTTTGTAACGTAACATTACAAGCTCCTTGGAGATGAGGGAAATTGTGTATAATAATTGTATGCATTAAGTCGCTAGGCTAGAGCAGCCTATTAAATATAAATTATGTGCTTGGGAAAAGCTAGCGCTCTGCTACTTCAAGGTCTGCAAACAGTGCTTAGGTGGATTTTGATGTCAAACTGTTGTGGTGGAGACCTCTTTACTGGTTAATTTTATAGGGTGTGGGTGGCTGCAAAGAAGACTTGCATTGGTGACAGCCATCAGATGAAACACTACAGCTCATCCTTCCGGTAGCTCCCATGACCACTGGCACCTCTTTCTCATCCTAACAGCTTGGGTTAGAACACCCCTTTCTTCTATCCATAGCTGTCGACTTTTCCCTTTTCTTGCGAGGAATCCTAAGGGAATTTCCCTCTAAAAAAAGGGGAAACGTTGACAGCTATGCTTCTATCCCTTATTTCCTCAAGTCCTGGAATTAGGAGGAGGAAGAGCAAGAACAAGAAGCTTCTGCTAAATGCTACTGGGTACTCTGTTCGTTTCACTGAACGGAGTTATCCCAGTTTATAGAATTAACTGTTGCTCCATGTGATCCTGAATATTAATTTTTACAAAACACCACTCCATTGTGTGGTATGTGTTTTCCAATTTCTTTTGCTAATTACCAGATGAAACTTTCACAACTGAGCAAGGGAGCAATTCTGCTGCTTCCCTTATATCATTTAACCACTGGCTCATTTTTAGCTGTTCCAAAGTGGGGGTTTGGGACCTTTTTTGAGCCAGGTGACCACCTTCCCTTCTGGGCAACCAAACACCTGGGGGCTGCATGCTACTGATGGAGCAGGGCCCGAGGTGCTGCTGCTATTGTTGTTGTTGTTGTTATTAATACTGCCCTTCATCATAAGATCTCAGGGTATAAAATACAGGGTGAAAACAGGATTTACAAGTAAATAAGTAAATCAAAACAGCCAAATAATACCCCCCTTCCCATATACACATACACAAGTCTGCAGGATATTAATCAGCCAAAGGCCTGGTTGAAAAGGAATGTTTTTGCCTGGCCCCTAAACTATATAATGAAGGCACCAGGTGAGCCTCACTGGGGAGAGCATTCCATAAATGGGTGGAGCAACACATGCAGATTCCACCTTCACATAGTTGTCTAGGTTCTCTGTGCACATACCCTTCTCGATCCTCCGTCCAGGCAAGCAAGAGGTATTAGCAGAGTTCAAAGGCACCTGCCAGCCATGCAAAAAGATTTAGGATGTGAAGCACAACCAGTGCTCGGGTGGTCTGGGAAGAGTCCCAAGGGCCAGATAGAGAAGCCTGAAGGGCCACATTTCTCCCCAGGGCCTGAGGTTCCTAATCCCTCCCTGCTCAACATTGACAGGCAGTAGCTCTTCAGAGTTTCTGATGGGGTCTTTATACCCCTTGGAAGAGAGAGCCCAGGGATTGAACCTGGAGTTCTCTGCATGCAAAGTGTATGCACTTCCACTGAGATACAACACATTTCGGGAAGTTGACATGGTCAAATAATGTTACCATTAGATTTCCAGCCCTCCCCCGCCTCCCAGCACTCTCATGACCTTTACCCAAATAGTGAACTAGAAATGTATGGTTTCTTACTCTCCTAGCTTGGCTCCCTTTCTTTCAGGAATGCTGTCGATGGCAGTTTCCCATCGGACTGGTAATTTCATAAATTCCCTGTAAACTTGGATCTGCAGAACGGTCCCAATGAGAGTGGTGTGCAGAAGCTGCCTTAGCTCTCGTAGTGTCCACCCTAGGACATTAGCATGCCCAATTTTAATCAGGATGTCACCTGGAAGGAAAGGAAAGCTATTAGTTTGGGGGAAGTTGTTTGCAGAATGCACTCTTGGCTTGTTTAACCCGGTAGTTCCTACATCCAGTGCCTGCCCATGGAGGTACTCAAGGGTACTCAGTACCAGCATCTCCCCATCCCCACCATATTAAGTGTAACAACATCATGGTGAGTACCGTCACCATTTTTTCTTTTTAATAAAATAAAACACTGCCTATATTTCATTGATGTGTGGTGCTGGTTCCACTCAGTATAGACTTGTTGAAATTAATGCTTGCGACTAATTTGGGTCTAATGCAACAAGCAGTGGAAGAGAGGGAGTTCCAAGAGAGAGGTTTTCCTTTGCTGCTGTAAAAGCTCTTTCTGTTCCTACTACATACCAGCCATGCACCCCCCAGGTTTGAGGTTGTTTCCACCTGCTTACCTGGTTGGAGTTTCCCATCTCTTACTGCTGCACTTTTCTCTACTAGGCTTGAGATCTGGATGTAGGGCCCGTTCTGAATGAGGATTAAGCCTAATCCCTGCTCTCCCATTTGGATATTTGTCTTCACAGTGGCACTTAAAGTATGTTCAGATCCACTCGTATCTGAACTGGTATCTTCATCTAAATGAGAAAGAAAGCAATCCACTCTTGTTTACGCCTGCAAAAGCTTCTGTGCGGACATACTGCTTTGTTAGTGCATGCCCCCTAGCTTCTTGCTGAAGTCCTGTGACTTTTCATACCAAAAATGTTCTGGAGTGCCCCCCCCCGGGCTTTTGTTGCACTTTGGTTCATATGTGCCCCTCCAAGTGGTAACCCTGGGGAAACATTAAAGGACAACTAATAAAACAGAATGGTGGATAGGTAAAGGTAAAGGGACCCCTGACCATTAGGTCCAGTCGTGGACGACTCTGGGGTCGTGGCGCTCATCTCGCTTTACTGGCCGAGGGAGCAGCTTCCGACTCATGTGGCCAGCATGACTAAGCTGCTTCTGGCGAACCAGAGCAGTGAACGGAAATGCCGTTTACCTTCCTGCCAGAGCGATACCTATTTATCTACTTGCACTTTGACGTGCTTTTGAACTTGCTATCCACGCGTCCTGGTGCATAGATGGTCCAGTGTAAAACCCTTAGCAATGCAACATGTCAATGATTAAATACTAGTGATTTAGTCAATGACATGTTGTGCAATGCGCTCCCAACTCTCCTCTCACCAAACCGCCCCCCCCATCATTCTGGAGGGGTCTATAGTCTAACCCAGGCTTCCTCAACCTCAGCCCACCATATGTTTTTGGCCTACAACTCCCATGATCCCTAACTAGCAGGACCAGCGGTCAGGGATGATGGGAATTGTAATCTCAAAACACCTGGAGGGCCGAGGTG
Source organism: Podarcis vaucheri (assembly GCF_965113315.1). NCBI lineage: Eukaryota > Metazoa > Chordata > Lepidosauria > Squamata > Lacertidae > Podarcis > Podarcis vaucheri. Next base: position 42,212,770 of record NC_138752.1, read on the forward strand.
GAGGAAGCCTGGTCTAACCACTGTATAAGTTTCATGCAAGCAAATCAGAATAAACTGGTTGCCTGGCAGAGCCTCTAGTCACTGCTGTAGCTCTTTGAATCTGGTGACACCCAAGAACAAAATCCCTGTTGGATCAGACGGAAGATCCATTGAGTCCAGTCTCCAGTTTTCCACAATGCTCAAACAGATGTCATACTTTTGGGAATTTCCCAGACATAGCCGGTATTCAGCCCTTGTAAACAGCGTCTGGGTGGAAATTGCTTAAATGTCCGGGTAAATCTGAATGTATGGCAATCCATGTCAGAAGTGTGGATTTTGGCAAATTTCATTAATAAAGCCCAACAACCTTTGTGTCCGGGTTTTCACTTTTTGAAATATGGCAACCTTACATTTGGGAAGCTTACAGGGAGGGGGCATGCTAGCAACAGCCTTCCCCCCCCCCCAACTAGAAACTGGTATCCAGTGCTAGGGTGTCAAAAAGTGAGCCAGCAGTAAATCACACTGTTCAAATTTGGAGTTAACTCTTGGCTGAGTGCCAGGCCAAATAAACACAGCAGTTCATCTCCAGTAGGTCTTACCCCATGAATCAGTGGCTGAAAGTGCCCCCCTCCCCACAGTCATCTAAATCCCCTCCCCCCCAGGGCTTTCCCCCAAGAAATCAGCGACTGTGTTTGCATGCAGCATATCACTGCTCCACCTGTTTCAACCCTCTTCTGATTATGGGAAATGGGGGTGGGGGGAGGGGAGCTGGTTGCAACAGGAGGGGGAGATACCCATGACTCTTCACCAACCTGACTAATCTCTGCATCTTGGTCTCTCTCCTCCCACCCTTCTGCTTCAGCTACTGTCTCTGAACTTCTCTCTGCCACAGACTCTCCCAGCTCACTAAATCCTGTTGCCTGTTCAGCTTTCAATATCACCTCCTCGCAGTCTTCTCCCTTTTCTCCCTCTGACCACTCATTGCTGTTCCATCACCACTCCCCAGCCTCTGAGACTTCTTTCTTTGGTGGTTCCCCAGCTGGTTCCTCCCACCATTCCTCTGCGTTCAACCAGTCCATGAGGGTGCTCAGGGGTGGAGCATCTGTATTTAACACAGAAGATCTTTGTTTCAGCCCCTGGCATCTCCAGGTAGGGCTGGGAAAGATTCCCTCCCTAAAACCATGAGAACCATCAGTGCTAACTAAACTGTGATAGATGGACCATTGGCCTGATTCAGCTTCCAATGTTCATATGGTCAATTACTTTTGAGCATCCTGCCTAACAGGTGTGGATAACTCTATCCTCCATTAATTAGTCTAATTCCCATTTTAAACTATCGAAACTACTGAGCACCCCAACATCTGGTGACAGTGAATTCCAGCAATTAATCTTGCACTGTGTGAAGAAATCCTTTCTTTTGCCTGTATTGAATTTGCCACACTCACCTGTGTCCCAGCTGTAATAATCATCAGAGTCTGTTGATGAGGTTTCTTCTTCATCTGCTAAGGAAGAGAATTTGGACATGTTGCAAAGCTCATGTGGCCTAACCCTCTCGGCCAGGTGCGGGAGAACATTTGGCCCTCCAGAAGTTGCTGAACCACAGCTTGCACCAGTACCAGCAAGCATGACCAATGGGACAGGGAGGATGAGAGTTTTACTCTGCAACACCTGAAGGACCAAAGGTTGCTCTGAGCACCTTCTCCAAGCATACAATTCTCCTTAGCTTAATGGGCTTCAAGACCCAGTTCCCAAAACTTAAGCTCAGAGTTATAGAGCAAATCAATTTCATTCCAGATGTATTATTTCCAAGGGTTAGGACCCAAAGAACTGTGTGAGACATACTAGCTTTCAAAAGACTTTCCCCAGGAAGCACTGGAGACTGCTGTTGGAGAAATGTGAGCCCCAAAAGCCCCATTGGGCATACTGGAATTAGTTGCACAGTTCTTTGGATCCTGGCCACGATACCTGTCTATCAGCATCTGAGAGGTTCATTTAGGAATCCTGAAAACAAGGAGTGTTCATGGAACTACTGAGCTGGAAGGGATCCCAAGGACTGATTGTCCAGTTCAACCACCAGCAATGCAAGAGTCACAGCTAAAGAATCCCTGGCAGATGGCCACCCAACCACTGTTTAAAAACTTCCAATGAAGGAGCGTCCACCACCTCCAAGGTTATCCATTCCATTGACCCACAGCTCTTACTGTCACAATGTTATTCCTAATGTTTAGTTGGAATCTCCTATCTTTAGATTTGAATACATTGGTTCAGGTCCTATCCTCTGGAGCAGCAGCAAACAAGCTTACTTCACCTTCCATGTGATAGCCCTACAGATATTTGAAGATGGCTTTCCTATCACTTCTTTTCTCCAAACTAAACATACTCAACTCCCTCACCCATTCCAGACCCTTAATCATCTTGGTTGCCCTCCTCTGCACATGTTGCAGCTTGTCAATATCCTTCTTAAACCATGGTGTCCAGAACTGGACACAGGATCCCAGGTAGGGCCTGTGTTGAGATGCAAATCCATAATTCATGGAGCCAAGAGTACTGTATAGGACAATGTGGTCACAATCCAGCGCCATCTCAGTGTCAAAGGGACAATTTCAACAGTTCCCATCCAAGAACTGCTGGCATTAATGAGAGCAGAATGTATACACACCTTACATTTAAAGCACATGGCTCCTCCCAAAGAATATTGGGAACTATGTTTAACTAAATTGCCCAGCATACTTAACAAACTACAGTTCCCACATTTCTTTGTGGGAGGTCAGGTGTTTTAAATGTGCTTTGTGTATACAGATGTTTAGAAGAACCTTAAACAAATTCTGGTGTTGTGATTACCTGGTGGGAAATATGTTGCACTTTTGAAAGACAATTTTTTTTTGACAGATGGTCTTCTGATGGATGACCATTTGACAGATGGTCTTCTGACAGACGGCCGTCTGAGAGATGGTCTTCTGAAGGATGGTCGTCTGAAGGATGGTCGTCTGAAGGATGGTCGTCTGACAGATGCTCTTCTGGCGGATGACCTTCTTCTGTCAAATGAAGTTCCCATGTCGGACAGCCGTCTTCTGGCAGATGATCTCCTTCTGGCAGTTGAACTTCTTCTGTCAGATGACATCTCTCTTTCATATGACGTTTGTTGCATAGATGGCCTTCTTTCATAAGACGAACCTCTTCTATCCATGTTGACAAAGCCTCCGTGGATTCTCTGTGTAGCCAAAGACGGTCAGAGAAATGCCTCTGGAAAGCCTTTTGGGAAGAGACCACCAGCCTACAGTGTCATGTGAAGGGATAACACTACGGTAGGCAAGGTGACATTGATGCCTAGTAACAGTTTAGAATACTAGTACTGTGGAATTCCAAGATTCTTGGAATCTCCAATGAACATAAGAACATAAGAAGAGCAAGCGGGGTCAGGCGAAAGACCCATCTAGTCCAGCATCCTGTTCTCATAGTGGCCAACTAAATGCTTGCAGGAAACCCACAAGCAGGATCTGAGCACACAAGAATTCTCCTCTCCTGTGGTTCCCAGCAACTGGCATTCGGAAACACCTGTGGAGGTGGAGCATAGTCAGCATGAATAGTAGCCATCAATAGCCCTCTCCTCCATGAATTTGTCCAATCCTCTTTTAAAATCAAATAGTTTGGTGGCCATCACTGCCTTCTGAGAGAGCAAGGTCCATAGTTTTACTATGTACTGCATGAAGAACTTTCTTTCCTCTGTCCTGAATCTTCCAACATTCAGCTTTATTGGATGTCCACAAGTTCTAGACACCTTGCAGGGTAATGCAGAAGCAATCCAAAATGAGCTTTTATTTTGGAATGAAGCCACTTAGTCAATATGTGCTTTTCAGGAGCAAAAACAATGCAATAGAAAAACAAAAAGTCATAATCATAGATTGTGTGTGGACTACGTAGAAAAATCAAGTATTCAGGCTGCATATACATTGCACCTTTAAAGCACCTTTGAAGCACACCCTCAAATAATTATGGGCACTGTAGTTTGTTAAGGGTTGCTGTGAATTACAGCTCTGACTATAGTGCCTAGAATTCTTTGTGCAGGGAAATGTGCTTCAAAGGTGTGTATGCTGGACCAGCCTCCATAGATTCTAGAATAAAATGTTGTGTGTACACAGCCTAAGTAGCGACAATACTTAGGGCCTTTAGCAGAGGACATCTCACTTGCTACTAGATTAAAAAATGAAGATGCCAAGAACTGAACTATGGGTATTCAGCTACTAACACCTGTCTTCTGCTACTGAGCAAGGGTTCCCCCCCATGGTACTTTCCATAGCCTGGCTCTGAAAGTGACTTGAGCTGGAATGGGGTGGACAAGAATAACTTTGGAGAGCGGAGCATGTCTGAGAAAAAATTAGTGGGTGCAGGAGGGGTTGAGCACCCCTTTTACTGATCGTCCTGTGTGAGCGCCTCTCCTTCCTGTTTGCTAATGTGTTGTTCTGTCCTATGTTCCACTGCATTTACTTCCAGGTAATTCTGTGCAGGACTGCAGCTTGAATAATGGCACTTTTATACCTTGCAATTTGTGTAGAAGGGTCTAAAAATAAACTGGATAGACAGTCTGCAGCTTAAATGTCACATGGCAATTAGGTTTCCCTGCACCAGTGTTATGGGTGTGTATTTCTAGATGGCCATTGAAAGGAAAGGGTGTTGCTATGGCTAAATATATTTTTAGAATCCATACAACTCTGTGGCTTTGGAGTTGCTAGACTTGGCAGTCTAGAATACCAATCATTGGCCAAGCATCCCACACCCTTGGTAGCAAGTGGTTCAGATTTAGATTTCTGGCTACTTGTAAAAGAGCAGTAAAATGTAGTTAGCAAATTCATTACACACGCTCTTGAGCTTATGTATTGCTCTCTCTGGGGTGGAAAATATATGGCTGCACCATTTCAGACTGTATTAGGTGGCCTGCCTTGCCCAGGAGAGTCCAGGAAGCTCAGCTGGCAGCTGGCAAGAGTCTGATATCCCTCCCTCACAACAGCCCTGTAGGTAGGGCAGGAAAAGAGGGAGCGAATGGGGATTTGAACGCGGCTCTCCTCAAGTCTTGCTCCAGCACCCATATAAATCCTTAGTACGTAAGCAGTAGTATAATAATAGCGCAACTTTCCTTTCACCTTTTCTCAATTCAATTCCCCTCAGCAAAAATCAATATATTTATTTAAATAGCTAGCCCCGCCCCCTTCCCCAACGCTTCCCCCGTCGCCGAGCCCCGCCCCTAAGCGAGCCTCAGCCCCGCCCCGCCCTTTAGCACCGCCCCTCACGTGCTCGCGCAGTATTACATCTCTACAACCCCGCCCCTTCACCCTGTAGGAAGCCCCGCCCTTGAAGCCTGCCCTCTCCGCTCTAAGCCCCGCCCAATGTTCTTGCTGCCGCCGCCGCCGTCTCCTTAGCAGGCCCCGCCCCGTCTGGGACAAAGTGTGAAAGGCGCGGGGAGAGATGAGGACGAGGGCGTGAGCTTTCGCTTCCGGGTTGCGCGGCGGCTGCTCGGGTTTTGCTTCCGGCGCCGTCCCGAGTCGGGACGCGGGGGGGGGCCCGAGCCCGCTCCTGTGGCAGCGGCTCCCTGAGGGCGGCGGCGGCGGCGGGGTGACGGCGAGCGCGTCTGCTGCGGAGCCGGAAGGCGAGCCGAGCCATGGAGCCGCGGCTGTGAGGAGCCCCCGGCCCGGGCCCCGCTCTTGGGAAGCCGGGCCGAGGCCGGAGCCGGAGGACATGGACAAACTGACCATCATCTCAGGATGCCTCTTTCTGGCCGCCGACATCTTCGCTATCGCCAGCCTGGCGAACCCGGACTGGATCAACACCGGCGAGTCCGCGGGTGGGTCAAAGCACGGAAGGACCAGGCAGGGCGGGAGGGCAGGAGGGGGTCGGGTCGGGTCTTCTCGGGGCAACGGGGTGGCAGCCTGGAGGCACAAACGCTGCAGCCGCTGTGGCGAGGGGTGGGTGGCTCTGCAGGGACCCGGAGGGGTAAGTGGGGTCGAACCCAAGGCTGCTAAGCGGCTGGCTGCTGCAGGGACCGAGGTGCTGCGCGCTGCGTGGTCTGTTTGTGTTTTGGAAGAAGAAGGGGGGGGGGCGAAGTGCATTGGGAAGAACCGGGGGGGGGGCTGGATCCAGCTCTCCCCACGAGGTCGGTTGTTGTGGAAATCGGGGCATCTAGACATTCACCGTGACCCGACACTGTTCCTGTGTTTGGGGACAGGAGGAGTTCGGGGTTGGGGGCAAGGGTCGTGGCGAGGGACTCCAGCTCCCCAAGCAGTTGGCCACGGTAGGAACCAACGTGCTGGACTTGATGGGCATTTGGCTTGTTTGTGCTTTGGAAGCAGAGGAAGAGCAGGAGGTGAAATACTGGGGCAGGCGGAGGGGCAGAAGGTGTCCATTTGGCCAGATCTTGCTCTCAGAAACATAACCTTTGCCTAGGGTGATTCTTCATAGAAAATTGCTGTCTTGCCTCTTGGTGATTTTGTCATATACTTTCATCATCCCAGTGGAAAGGAGGGTTGAAACACTACCAAATAAAATCTGAGATTGGAGGCTTTTAGCTGGGAAGTCGAGGGAATCAGTGGTTCTGCAGTGGTTAAATAGAACTTCCAGGTTCAGAGGCAGTATGCCAGAGAATATAGAGTACTGGGGTCAACTTTAGAAGCAGTCTGTTACCTTCATGCCTTGCTTATTGGGTTTCCAGGGGCATCTGGCAGCAAATGATATTGGACTAGCTGAACCTTTAGCCAGATCCAGCATAGCTCTTCTTGTATTTGGGAACAGAGAAATAACTCCTCACCCCTTACTACACAGAGTCATCAAGCCATTTCCTTGGAAGGGTAGGAGATGCAGTAAACCCTGTTGGGGGAAACCAATGATGGAGTGGGCAAATATATGAGGGAGGGGTTTGATCATAAAATGAGAATGTATGGGTGAAGGATGGAGCAATTTCATTGTTAAAGTTTCTACTGCATCCTTGTGGCTTTGAGAACTTTGGCTGCAAGTCAGTTAGCAAGGCCCAGAGGTTATCAAGTCTAATCCTCTGTCTGAAGATAGGTCCATCATGACACTAGCCCTCTCCAGTTATTCAACATCTAGCTGCAGCTGAAAATCAGTTATTGTGTAGAATGTGAGTTTACTGAAAATAAATATAATGTTCCACTGTTTGTTGTTAATGGGAGGTTCTGCCTCATAATGTGTTTGAGAAATGAATGTGCAATCCTGGCATGGCGTCTGTGATAATTTACAGAAAAGTAGGAAAACAATTATCCTAACAGCTTGGAAGGGCTGCGCATCAGATAAGCGATGAAAGGCAGATGACACTGGCGAATTATGTGAGTATAAATTGTGTTTAGGCTTGCTATTTAGTCCTTCAAAAATTGTGTATGTTCCTTGCGTATGATGGCACACTAGACTTGCACAGATAATATCATTTTTAAAGGATCAGGGGAATGAAATTTGCATACTAGCATCACTCTGGGTGGGGGAACAATTCTTCCTTTATCCATAAAGGGCAGTCAGTCCAAGCTGTTCCTTGAGATGTGGCAAGTGTGAACAGGGCTGAAAGTAGTGGTTTGGATCCAGAGTTTGTGTGAATGGAAACTGCTTGGGCAAGAGAAGTTTCCTTCACTATGCATCCCCTGAAAAATGTTCTTTCCTGAGGTTCAGCTGAGCTGCCCTGAAATTTTTGGAGTATGGTGTGTGGGAAGAAAATTGGACAGAGACTGCACAAGCACAGAGATAGGCAATGTTGTTGGACTATAACTCCCATCTGCCACAGTAAGAGTGGCCAATGGCCAGAGATGATTGGCATTGTAGTCCCAACAATGTATGGAGGGTATTGCATTGACTACTTCTACCTAAAAAGAGGTACCGTATTTTTCGCTCTATAAGACGCACCAGACCACAAGACGCACCCAGTTTTTGGAGGAGGAAAACAAGAAAAAAAATATTCTGAATCTCAGAAGTCAGAACAACAAGAGGAATCGCTGCACAGCGATCCCTCTTGCTGTTCTGGCTTCTGGGATAGCTGCGCAGCCTGCATTCACTCCATAAGACGCACACACATTTCCCCTTACTTTTTAGGAGGGAAAAAGTGAGTCTTATAGAGCAAAAAATACGGTACTCTGGCTTGAGTAACCTGGGTTTGGAGAGCTTAGAGTTCTTGAAACCTTTTTTTTTTTTTTGCATTATATTGCCCTGATAGGGAGTGAAAGTCAGAGGGGAATAGACAAGGGAAATGCATTACTAGAGAAAGAGAAGTTGAACCTGAAATAAAGGTTGTGTGTGTGTGTGTGTGTTGGATACCAAAAACTGTCTCAACTGTGGTCAGACAACATCTGTGTCATCTTTAGACATGTACTTGCATATTTGACCCTGAAGAAATAAGGGCTAGTCTGCCATCTCTTAATTGTACTAAAGCAGATACATTGTTATGGTGAGATATATTGCTGAAGGAATTGACCCCCCCCCCCTTTTCAGCTTGATGAATCTGAATTGGATCACTATTTGCTTTGTAAATGTGATAATGAGTAGCAGCCACTTGAGGCTATACTGGGATGTCAGCATAGGTTTCATTGGTGCTGGTGTTTAGTTTTTCTGATGCAACTGTAAATGCTAACCTTTTTGTGTGTGGGTGAACTTCCTGAAATAAGGACGTAAATTGCAGTGCTAGAGGGTACAACAACCAGAATAGATTTAATTAATGCCATGGAGTTCACCGCGTTGACATGCAGTTAAGTCTACCTGATACCAGAGGCTTACTGTAGCCCTCTGGGACATTTTATCCTCCTTTTGTCTTATTTCTGACAGTCTTAGTTTTATGATAGCAAGTAGCACTATTTCCTTGGCGTTCTGATGTTTGTGAATCTTGGGAAGTGCTGAGAAAAGGTTTTTTAATTCCAACAATCAGCTAATGAAAGTGGTAAGCACCTCCCCCCCCCATTAGTCAGTTCCTTTTAAGGGTTGGGCTTGTGGGAAAGTGGAAGGCCTTCCAATGATTGTGTGTTCTTTGGAAGCCGGAAGTAGCCTTCTGACAAAGACGGATGACAACTCATTGTTGTATGTATGTGCCCGTGTGATCAATGTGTATGGGATGATTAACAAATTTACTCTGATCAGCTTAGAATCTTATATTTGATCCATGGGAAAAAGGCACTAGGAAATGGAGATGACAGAAGCTGAGAACTACTGCAGCCATTTAGTAAATCTGGACAATATTGCTGTTAAATTTCCTCCCTTTGCTTACGTTTTCTTCTGATCTCTGCTTTGGAACTGCAAAATTTCAGTGTAGGGTTATGCTTCACACATTCTTTAGAAGACAGTGAGTCTCTAAAGTAGATTGTTGCAATCTTATTGTGTGTTTGTTGTTCAAGTTGCATCGTCCCCTGTCCTCCAAATCTCTGTTATCATTTTCATATTTTCATCATTCGATTTGTCAGTTCCATCAGGGCCTAAATAAACGGACCACAACATACAGTGACCTTCCGGTCCTCAAAAGTGCTGTAAAAGCACAAAGACCATTCCATCTTTATGGAATGGAATTCAAGGATTTGGGTCTCCTTACCTTTTGAGGATGGGCGTTGCAAAGCAAGATGGTTAGCAGTGAGGCAGTCATTGGGGACTGGAGCATGTATGGTCGCAGGCATAATAATTCACTCTGCATGAGCTGGATTGCATTTTTTTAAATGCATCAAGGATGTCTCTTACATTGTGTGCTAATGTAATGTTATTGGCCTTCATGTTTTTCCTGAAGTTTAATGCCAGTAGACTTCACTGTAGACGTGATTGTTTATTTAAATATTTTCATTTAGTCACATTTCAATAGTACTGTATATAGTTTATCCGCTTTCTTTGAGGCCTCCCTGTGGTAACAGCAGTTGCTTTCTACTCCTTTTCTTGCTCGCAAGGATGCGGTAGATAAAAACTTGGTAACGTTTGTATCATTATTTGACATGACTGTCCTAAACAACCAGCCATTGTTTTTCTTGGCAAATAAATAAATAAATCACTGGTTGGGTAAATTTTTGTGGAGCCTGCAAAAGTCAGGTATCTTGTTCTGTTTCTGTGTAACAATCGTCACACGCTGCTTTTGACGTATACATTTCCACTGGGCACTGTTCAGCCATTGGATAGAATGCATGCAAACAGCAGCATGATTTAATTTCATAGCAACCTAAAACTGGGCTAATTTCAGTGAAATTGAGGGCACCCGAAAAGTGGCCCTCTCTGGGGAATTCCCTGAGATCCCTGTTCTTTATTTAGATGAAACGAATGTACACCCCTTTTTGGCTGCCTTTAATGGCTCTTCAAAGTGGTTCACAGTAACACAACCAAATGTCGAAACAAAATAAAAAAATTCCTTCCAGTAGCACCTTAGAGACCAACTAAGTTTGTTATTGGTATGAGCTTTCGTGTGCATGCACACTTCTTCAGATACCATGCATGCACACGAAAGCTCACACCAATAACAAACTTAGTTGGTTTCTAATGTGCTACTGGAATGATTTTTATTTTATTTTGTTTTGACTACGGCAGACCAACACGGCTACTTACCTGTAACTACAAACAAATGTGTTTATGAGGTCCTCACAATGACTGTTCCCATGAAGTGTATCCAAGAAGTATGTCCAAGTTGTTTGTGAATATTGTTGTTCTGCTGCCCAGAGAGAATTCCCAAGAAGAGAGAGATTAGCCTGTTCTTTAACTGATTTTCTTGGGAGTAACGGAATCTGTTCATGGTCCTGGGAGGCTAATGTTCACCTGAGTCCTCTCTCTACTCCTTCCGGCTGCTGTTAGTCAGATCAGGGATGAGGAACCTGTGGTCCTCCAAATGTTATTGGAATCCCAACTCCCATCATCTGCTGGCCTGACCAATCATTACAGTTTATGGAAGTTCTAGTCCAATAGCATTTGGAGCACCACGGGTTATTCCGCCCCCCCCCCATCAGCCAGAGGAGGGTCTGCTAAATAGACATTGTAAAAGAAAGCAAGTTTTTCAGGTTAAACATTCTCCCTTATTTGTACTGTACTTCTTTGCTAGTCATTAAATATCAATTAATTTGATGCTTTGGCTGCACTTCACGAACCTTGTGTTTTTAAAACGTGTTGCAAAGCTCCTAAATATCCTTTGTAACCTTAGCAAATCTTAAGCTTCCACTGATTTTTCTCAAGCTCTGTACTGTTTAGTTGGCATTTTGGTGAACTTTGGTTTAGTTTGCTATTTCCCTCTTTCAGTCCTAAAGAGAGAGAAAATTAATAGTCTTAACAGCAGAAGACACCGCAGCGTATGAAAAGAACACTTCATACTATTGCTTTGATACTGAGTGGACATCTGGTATGTTTCTGCTAAAGTGGCATAGTAAAGATTTTAAAGTGTGTCTTTGTTCCAGTGGTAAATACTGTTGCGTCTGGGCGTAAAATGTGTGGTTTTAATACTCTGTTAACAAATTGTGTTTGTATTTGCATGTGGCTCTTCTACCAGTTGGTTCCCAGTTGGGTGGATAAGCAACACAAACTCTGAATTAAAAAAATGCAGTAAGAACAGCAATTAAAAACAGTGGATTGAAACTTTTAGCTTTTTTGGATCCTGTAAACAAAGGATGGGGATCCTGTGGTCTACCAGCTGCTCCCACAATCTCAAACAATCCCAGACAATTGGCAATGCAGGCAGGGGCTGATGGGGGCAGGAGTCCAAAAGCACCTGAAGGGCCAGAGGTTAGAGCATGAACAGGGGTCCTCAGACATGCTCCCTGCATCATCAGATTACATTTCCTTTTAATCTGAGGAGAGAGTGCCTCAGTGCAGACTGACAAAATGGGCAAGGGCTTGCTTTTGACTAGGCTTTCAACATACTTTAAAGAAGTGTGTTGCTTCTGAAGCTCAGCAAAACTGCAGGGAATGAGACAAGTAGCTTAAATAATGCAAACTGCCGCTATGGAAAAGATAGCTCGTGGAATGCAAGATCTAGTTTCTTTGTTATTTCTGAACTATATGAAAGTATTTAGGCTGCAATCTGATGTGCATTTATCTTTGAACTAAGCTCCACTGAACGCAAAGGGGGTTCCTTTCTCAGCACTTTTCCCTGGAGATCTTTTGAACCTTACCAGGAATTAAATCGAAGAATGTGCTCTACCTGTGAGCTTCACTTAAGTTGTGTTGGACCACCATGATATAAATAATAGAATTGGGATCCTTTGCCCCCCCCCAGATGTTGGACTCCAATTTCTATTGACACTAGCCAGTGGGCAGTTAGTGGGAGTTGCAGGGTTCAAAATTAGCGCATTTTGTGCCTAAAGATTCTCCATTTGCAAGCACCTCAAAAAGTCTGGGTGTCATTTTTTTGCGCCTGGCTGACACTCAAGGATTACTGAAATGTATGTGCTTTGAAGCCTCAAAGTGTATGTTAAGGATAGACAATATGTTAAGGAGTTCAACAATAAAGAGTAGCGTGTTTTGAAAACTGAAGTATGGTACCAATATTTTTATTGTAAACACCAAATGAAACATGTATTGACAGTTTCTGCTAAAAATGTGATTTTAACAATGCGTCACTTATGTGAATTGCGTATTAGTTCTGCTTATCAAAATAATAAATAAAAAGTGTTGCCAACCTCTCTCCCCCCCGCAGTGGCGACTAGACATTCTGTTTTGGTGCCCTGCACCCAGGTCCCAGAAGCCGTTTAGCTCCTAGCTTTTCTATCCCAGTTTCCTACACTGGAGAAGTTGTATTCCAACAACATCTGGAGGGCCACGGCTTCCCCATCTGTAGGTGCCTTTATTTAGGGGAGAGGGAAGTTGTGCAGAAGAGATGTTTGACATTTTAAAGCTGTAACTTGATTGCTGGAAACTGGAAGCACTTGTGAGTTCTAATTGCCTGTCCCCGCCCCAAAGCAAACCGCTTTTCAATGTATCAGAAGGGAAGCTTGTGTGTTTATGAAAGCTCATAATGAATGCCTGTGCCTTCAATTATATTTCAAGCAGTAGTCAAGCAGCTGCCTTGGGAGCATCTGTTCAGTGTCAGTGCGCAACACAGAAAGTAACTGCGTTATACCTGTCGTGAAATTTAGATGCTAAATCCCTGCGGGTAACTCAGCAAAATGAGGAACGCTCACAACCACTTAGACTGATACATATTTTCACATATGGCCATATTGGCTGCAATTGATATTTCAGGCATGCCGCCGTGTTGACTTGTGTGCAGCTACTGTTAAATAGTAAACTTCAGTTGGCTGTGCAACTGTGAAATGTAATATTTTTTTTTTTACAAGTGACCTTGCTCCTCTTCTCATTTAAACAGCCCTGTAAGCTGAGATACTGTGACAGTAATAAGTTATGAATTTTAATGATGTATTTTAACTGCCAAAATAGTTTACTTACACTGGCATCTTCCAGCTTTCCTAGAGCATTTTCCATATGGACAGTTGGTAGTTTATCAAGCTGTTAATCAAAGAATACGGTCTTGGGATTGGTTGCTGTGCTGCATACTTAAAACAGGTCTATTACAGTAAAAAGTTGCCTTCCTCTGAGTTAGACCATTGGACCATTTCGCTCAGTATTGGCCACACGGACTGGCAGCAGATCTCTAGGGCATGGGTAGGCAAACTAAGGCCCCGGGGGCCAGATGTGGCCCAATTGCCTTTTTAAAAATTTTGTATTCATTTTTTATTTTCGTTCATTACATACCGTATTTTTCGCCCTATAAGACGCACTTTTTCCCCCTCCAAAAATGAAGGGGAAATGTGTGAGAGTCCTATGGGGCGAATGCAGACTCCTTGGCTTCAGCGATAGCAACACGAAGCCTCCGAAGCCTGCGCTCCGGAGGCTTCGCGTTGCTTCCGCTGAAGCCAGGAGAGTCTGCTGTTTGAGGCTGGCGGTGGGGGGAAGCAGCGCTTCCCCCAGCGCCAGCCCCAGAGGATGGGGGGCAGCAGGAAGGCGCGCGACGCCTTCCCGCTACTCTCCAACCCTCCTTTGGGCTTTTGCGGGAGATGGGGGAATTCCCCCACCTCCCGCAAAAGCAGGCAAAAGCCGTGCGCTCTTTAAAGGGGCTCCCCGGCTTTTCTACGAGGGGGGGAATTCCCCCACCTCCTAGAAAAGCATGCAGGAGCCTTGCACCCTTTAAATAGCGCGCTGCTCTTGGGGGCTTTTCCCCGAGGAGGGAGAAGGGACTGACTGGCCCTTTCAGTCCCTTCTCCCTCCTGGTCGAAAAGCCCACAGGAGTCAAGTGGGGCTCCTGTGGGCTTTTGCGGGAGGTGGGGGAATTCCGCCACCTCCCGCAAAAGCAGGGAGAAGGTCTTGGAATAGCGCACAGGCTGCGTGCAGCCTGTCCGCTGCTCCCAGAGCTGCGGAGGGGAAATAATATTTTTTTCCTTGATATCCCCCCCTGAAAACTAGGTGCGTCCTATGGGCCGGTGCGTCTTATAGGGCGATAAATACGGTACATCTCAAATTCTTAACATTTGCTATATATTCCTCCCTCCCTCCCCTCCAAGACTTCCCCAACTTTTGTTTCTGTTTTTTTCTATTTTCACCCACTTTGCTATCTCTCAACAGAAAAAGTTATTAAAAACATAACATCAAACCCTGAAAACATAGAAATAAAATTAAATACATCATCTTATTTCACAGTCTTCCAAACATTTTCTGATGCGAATAATGTGAATGTTTATTTAAATCCTGCCATCAAGTTGATTGCCTTTCTTTGTTTCTGCAAATATAATATGAATGGTTTCCAATCTTTTTCAAAGTCTCTGTTGTCTTTTTCTCTTAGTCTTTCTGTCATTTTTGCCAGTTCTGCATAGTTCTGAAATCGCCTTCTAGATCCAGCCCGCGGACGGTCCAGGAATCAGCGTGTTTTTACATGAGTAGAATGTGTCCTTTTATTTAAAATGCATCTCTAGGGTGTTTGTGGGGCATAGGAATTTGTTCGTTTTTCTTTTCTTTTCAGAATATAGTCCAGCCCCCCACAAGGTCTGAGGGACAGTGGACCAGCCCCCTGCTGAAAAAGTTTGCTGACCCCTGCTCTAGGGCTTCAAACAGGGAGCATTTCCCAGAGATGCTGGGGATTGAACTTGGGACCTTTTGCTTGCAAAGAAGATGCTCTGCAGCTGAGCTATGACCCTTCCTCAGCATTGCACCTTGCATTTTGCACATTTGCGCTTTACAAGTAGGTGCAAAACAGCAGTTGTGTTTCCTTACTTACGGCATTACAACTGGGGATATTCTCAAACTTCTTAAGTCTATAAATGGAATGTAGTAAGGAGCAGAATGAAAAATCTACATTTGTGGTATTCACTTCAGCATTGGCTGCATTAAATGGGAAAGCCTGGCCACAGCGCATCATGCATTAGTTATTTCGAGAGTCAATTACTGCAATGAACTTTATATGGGGCTCCCCTTGAGCTTGATCTGGAAGCTGCAGTTAGTGCAGAATCCTGCAGCATGATTGCTGATAGGAGTGAGACCTTGTCAGCATATAACCCCTGTGCTCCAAGATCTGTACTGCTTGTCAGTTGTCTACTGGTCCAAGTTCAGTGTGTCACTATTAGCATATAAAGCCCTTAGCAACTTTTTAGCACCATTTTTGTTTAGATAAGCCTACTCAGAAATCTGGAATGTTGACGTGTGCTTTAATGTGTTTTTAGGTTTTTGCTGGTTTTAATTTTTGAATGTTTTAACTGGATAGCTCAGTTGGTAGAGCATGAGACTCTTAATCTCAGGGTCATGGGTTCTCGCCCCACCTTGGGCAAAACATTCCTGCATTGCAGGGGATTGGACTGGATGACCCTCGTGGGTCTTCTCTTGTGAAATAGTTGTTCTTAACTGTTTTTACATATATTTTTTATTACCAGTGTGGTGTAGTGGTTAAGAGCGGTGGACTCGTAATCTGGTGAACTGGGTTTGATTCCCTGCTCCTCCACATGCAGCTGCTGGGTGACCTTGGGCTAGTCACACGTCTCTGAAGTCTCTCAGCCTCACTCACCTCACAGAGTGTTTGTTGTGGGGGAGGAAGGGAAAGGAGAATGTTAGCCGCTTTGAGACTCTTCTTCTTCTTTTTGTAAACAGCTTTAATGCAGGTTTCCTTGCAATCCAACAGCATGCAAATTTTATTAAATACATAAATAACAGTAAGTCGTGGTTTATTATGAATGAGCTGCATTTGCTTCAGATTCACTCCTTCTATGTTGCCAATGAGATAGTAGCTTCCCGTTTTGCCCAAACCAGGAATCATGTTTATTAAAATCAATCATTTATTATATTTTTATCCCACCTTTTCCCTGAAGAGTCTTTGCCCTTGGGGAAGACCTTGGTCTGTACGCATTGGGCAATCTTTACAAAATTAAACTACAATATTTGAGCACCAGCTGGAGACCAGTTTCATCCTTTCCTCTTCAGAGTTATCAGCAGATCCAGAAAGGTTCAGTCCCTGCTTTTTCAAGCTCATGCAGATCAGAGACTGGGACAAATGCTTCTTTATAGCCAGCGAGGAGGTAACAGTTGAAGTCCAGTTGTGTGATCTCTTCCCCGCCCGAATGCATGGTTGTCATCCTCACAGCAGATTTATTAAACTCTTTACAGTCAGCTAGATGGTTTCTGCCTCACCCTTGAGGAAGCGTGGCTCTAATGAAATCTGTCTTCCACATTTACGTGGTATTGCCAAATAAATAGGAGTAATAAAGAGAAGACATTAAGTTGATGATATTGGTTCCTCCATCTGAAACAAGAGCAGCTGAATAAAACATTTAATATAGCTGTTGCCTGATAATCAGGTTAGGGTTAATATTTGGCACAAAAACTTAATTTTGCTTGGTTCTTCTAAACTAATATGCCTTTGAAATTAAGCATTTATCGTTACGCACTTCAAAATGTTCTGTAATGCGCTGGTAACATATACTGGTGAGTGGCATTACAGTGAAGGCTCTCAGAACTCTTATTTGCTGGCACGATCTGCAAAGTCTATAACATAGCTCACCCTGATGTGCTTTATATAGTGCACAAAACCTTCTTCAGTGGTGTTTCCTTTGTAGCTCTTCTTTGTAGCTGAAGAAATGTAAAATTTTCTGGGTATTACATTGTCCTAGGTGAAATGGTTTGCATTTTTCCTGAGTTCTCTTTGATGAGGGCATATACATAGGAGGCCTGGAGATGTAAGGAAGATAACGGGATTGCCCTTTGATTTGTATTGAAAGCACAAAATAAAACTTGCACTTAATTTCTTGGCATACCAGCTGCAGCACATGTCTTCTGAGGTCATAGATTTTGCCAAACCTCTATAGGAGGTAACCGAGTTCCTCTTTTTTATTTTGAGATGGAAGGTTTAATTTGTATATTCTCCTGTTTTAAAAAGCTGTTTGTACAATAATATATTTTAACTTTTGATTGAGAGCTTTGATTCAGCTGGTGGGGTGGGGGAGGCACCCAGATTTAGTAATGAAATGTTCCAGCATGGTGCTTGCATTTTAATGCCCACTAAAATAAAATAAAATATTGTTTCGGTGTCTCCGAGGAGGATGCATAGTTGAAACATTTAGGCAATTTTCATATAATAAATAAAGTGCCTGAAAAGTAGCAATTTAAGTCCTGTTTCTCTCCTTTTTCTGTCATCATTACATACATCAAAAGTATTGGAATAAAGGAAAGCAAATCATATGTAGCCTTTGGCGTTGGCTGATTCTCATAAATGCAGAAAATTGCAGACTGATTTTATTGCAATACTGTTGAGAGATTTTATTGCTTTAGTATGGATTCAGTCCTTCCCGTTGGGTATGAATGGTTCCCCCCCTTTTTAAATAGGGTGGCCATCTCCTAATCCCATATGCTCACTCATAATATTTGATAAATCAAATGGAATGTCAGTGTTTCTAAGCCTGGAAACAAGATCTAATTGTGGGTTTTAACAGCCTTCTCCTCCATATTGCCAGGTCTGCAGAGGTGCCTGGTTGTCTAGTGGATTAAAAATTTGAGACTAGCACCTAGGAATCTGAAGGTGCATAATCCCACCCACCCACCCACCTATCCTATACTGTACTGCCAGTGATAGGTATGTTAAGCCTGGCCACAACTAAGGTGTAGTTCAGTTATACCCCACCCCCTTGTTGATAGGGAAGTGATTTTGCATCTATATTAAGGACTAAGCTCATGAACATATTACTGTATCTTGAAATGTAAATAGCGGCCAAGAGGAAGTCTGAGTAGCCTCGTGACTGTAGGGATCTGGACAAAAAACCATCTCCTTGGAGCGATTGTTTGCATTTCAAGAGAAGCTTCCACTTTATGTCCTCGGAGGTTTCCCTTGAAATGTATATAGCAGCTTCAGAGAGATGATTTTTGTCAGGTCTGAGGCAGGAAGGAGAGGGAGAGGTCAGCTTCTGTTTCACACACACACACACACACACACACACCCCAAGCATGCTCAGTTTTTCCAGGGACTGCAGTTTTCATAAAATTAAAGCTTGTGTATTAATTTCATCCATGCAATTAATGCCTAGTTTGGCCCTAGGCCATGGGCATTGTATGTGACTCACTGTATGGTTCTTCCCCTCTCCCAACCCCAGTGGTCACTCTTCTTCTTACTGGAAGGTGTCCAGAAAGTACCATTGTCAATTCCTTGTTGAGGGGTCAACACAGCCGATCATAATGTAAACCCAATAATTGCACCAGATTCAAGCGATTGGAAAGATCGCTTCCAAGAAAGATGATTTTTAAAATTATTATTCTTGTCTAAGCCACCAAGACTGCTTACCACTGGGCAGTGACTTTCAGATTTTTCTGCAAATCATATGTAGTCTGATGCAGAATTGATGAGCATCAACCTGATGAGTGAACGAAAGAATCTTGGCTTAGATGTTTAGGAACGAAAAGGACTTGGAGGGGAATTTTAGTGGTCAAGACATAGACCCGTTTCTTTCTCTCTCTCGCTATGTTTCCCAGTCTATGCATTTGTTCCCCAGAATATAAAAAAGGTGGCGTAAACCTATACAAGTTGTTTGTTGTTACTACATAATTAGCTTAAAAGAAGCCACACATCATCCAATTGCCAAGTAAACCTCATTGGAAAAATGTGATCTGTTAATGACTCCTGGCTTATTAAAAGCAGTTTCCCTTGGAGTCAGTACTTGCACATGAATAGGATTATATAAAACATTGACTTGCATTTCTGCCAGAGTTAGGAAGAACTGTGGGTCACACTTTTCAACTTGGCCTACTTTCCTTCTTTAAAATAGGTAGCAGAGGAACTGTTCAAGTTTTCCTCCCTTTTTAATTTCTTTCCCTTTGACAGTCTTGTAACAAAAGTAGCTAGATGTAGTTCTTTTCTTCTGCTGTGGTTTGCACTAGCTGGCCAACTGAGCTCCAGTGCTTTGAGGCAAAAGTTGCACATAATTCTGACTTCTGTTGCAATGACTGGGGCTTAATCCCTGCTGTGTAAGTGTTGTATTTGAAGAGTTGGGCTATGATAATCTGAGTCAGAGAAAAATGGCCATAGTGATCAAAAGCTTGAATACAAATGAATGAAATAACAAGGGAAGAGAATCCCATTCATATTTTAAATAGCTCTTTGTGGACTCAGGAACTCTTGCCGCATACATGTCAACATTTTCATGAACTGTTTGACCTATGCATGCCACCGTCCTGTTGAATGTTGCCCAAGGTTCATTGGAAGAAATCCTCCATCTGAACAAAATTCTTGACTCAAGGTCAAAGTGCAACTTGAATTTTGATAGTTCTAAAGATGAGTAGCTGTCAAGTGTTATCTGTGCACGTACAAGGATGTGTAGTCTGTTCAAAGGGATGGCTGACGGTATGCAAGATATTCTGCAGAAGTTACATATTGCCAGTGACTAACGGTCAGCTAATATCAACAACCTCAGATATGCAGATGACACAACCTTGATGGCAGAAAGTGAGGAGGAATTAAAGAACCTTTTATTGAGGGTGAAAGAGGAGAGCGCAAAATATGGTCTGAAGCTCAACATCAAAAAAACGAAGATCATGGCCACTGGTCCCATCACCTCCCGGCAAATAGAAGGGGAAGAAATGGAGGCAGTGAGAGATTTTACTTTCTTGGGCTCCATGATCACTGCAGATGGTGACAGCAGCCACGAAATTAAGAGACGCCTGCTTCTTGGGAGGAAAACAATGACAAACCTAGATAGCATCTTAAAAAGTAGAGACATCACCTTGCCAACCAAGGTCCGTATAGTAAAAGCAATGGTTTTTCCAGTAGTGATGTATGGAAGTGAGAGTTGGACCATAAAGAAGGCTGATCGCCGAAGAATTGATGCTTTTGAATTGTGCTGGAGGAGACTCTTGAGAGTCCCATGGACTGCAAGAAGATCAAACCTATCCATTCTTAAGGAAATCAGCCCTGAGTGCTCACTGGAAGGACAGATCGTGAAGCTGAGGCTCCAATACTTTGGCCACCTCATGAGAAGAGAAGATTCCCTGGAAAAGACCCTGATGTTGTGAAAGATGGAGGGCACAAGGAGAAGGGGACGACAGAGGACGAGATGGTTGGATAGTGTCTTCAAAGCTACCAGCATGAGTCTGACCAAACTGCGGGAGGCAGTGGAAGACAGAAGTGCCTGGCATGCTCTGGTCCATGGTGTCACAAAGAGTCGGACATGACTAAATGACTAAACAACAACAACAACAACAACAGTCAGCTATGATGATTATATTTTGAAGAATTTGTGGAATAGATTTGGCTGCCTGAGGATCTCTGCTTGCTCCACCCCCACCTCTTTTTAGCATTTTTTCATCTTTAGTTAAGCATTGGAGGGGCAGAACATCAGTCCCCTCTCTACAGCTTCCCTATCATCCTTCACTTCATTTCTCCCTCTACCATCCCAGTCCATACCTTGTGTTAGAAGTTAACCAGGCTCCAGGCACATTTTGCGACCGACATGGGTCCAGTTGTGACCATGTGGAGATCTCTGGCTGCCAGGTTGGTAATTGGGGAAAGCAAAAGACCGCATGGAGAAGGATCTGAAATATTTTTCTTGAAGCTTGAATTAGGTTTTTATCTGGATTGTTTTATTTGACGTTTTAATGTGTTGTAAACTGCTTTGAGATTTGTTATTTAATATTTAATGGTATAGAGATGATGGTGGTGATGGTGATGATAATGATGATAATAAACAACTTCACTGTAAAAAAGAGAAGGCACCTGCCTAGCAGAGTGGTTGTGTACACAAAGAGGGGCAGGAGAACCTGTTCTGAGCTTCCTGGAGGAGGGTAGATATGCTACTAGCAATTTCAAATTTTGCAAGGACACATGATAAGGAAGCTGGTGGGTTTCTGTGCTCAGCGATGCAATGAATTCTTCCTCCAGCTGGCTCCACTCAGTAGATGTTTTGGCTTTACCATAAAGTGCAAGGTAGTAGTTTGGGTTTTCTACAGAAGTATGGTCATTTTCCCCATAGAGGTGCATGGCTATTTTTCATTTATGTCAGATAAGGTGAAGATGTACTCATAGTCTATAAACAGGGCAAAAAGGCTAAATCTGCCAGTGGCAGCTTGTATTTATCCCATAAAATTCAATCTGACAACTGAGCCACAGAGGTTGTTGATAGATGCTGCTCTTCATAATTTAGTCTACTCTTTGGTTGCATTTCCTAGTTGTGTTGGAGAATGCACACAGAGAAGTTGTGAGACAGGTTTTTTTATATATATTTGTATTATTTTGATACGTTAAAATTGAAAGCTGGAATGGAATTGCTTTATTGGCATACTTTATTCAATCTGCGTGATTTTATTCTGAGTTCAGAAATTAGTGGGGCATTTCCGATTTTTGGCTGTATAGCTGGGTCAGAGTTACTAGCATTCTATTCTTTTCTGGATAATGTCCCTGAAATTGGGCAGGCTTCACAGTGCAGAATGAGAGCTGCTGTACCATAAATAAAGCATCATATGAAGATGCAGCAGGAGCTCCATCTTTCAACCTTTTCTGGAGAGCTTCCCAACTCCTGCATCCCCTTCTCTGGGAAGTCGGCCACACGTCAACCACAACGCATGCCTGCATTGGAGATGTCAGCCACCGGTAAGTTCATTTCAATCTTCCTTACAACCTTTCTGAACAAGGTACCTTCCATATGTTTTGGACTACAACCCCCATCAGGCCTTGTCAGCATGGCTAATGGTTGGAAATGATGGGAGTTGTAGTCCAACAACTTCTGAGAAACCAGCAGCTTGGGATAGTCTGCCGTTTACTATTTGCCCATCTTTTCCACCTTAGATATTTCAGTTGACTTGAGACTTAACGCTCACGGGATGCTGGGTTTATACTGGTTCTGTACAGTGAGGTTGTTCATGCAGAACCACTGTCAGATTTCCTCATGCTAGCAGGCCCTTGATTCATCAGATTCAGTATTGATTGCCTTTCCCATCATCTGCTACCTGGTGGGAGATGTTAGGTGTGAGATCTGGGACATTTTGTATTCAAAGCATTTCTCTACTACTGAGCTATGGCCCCTGAGGATGGACAGTTGCTATCTTTGGAGAGTTCCACCTGTGGGCTCCATTATGTATACAGTTGTACTTTGGATCCCGAATGCCTTGGTACTCTGACATTTTTTATCCCAAATGCCACAAACCCCGTAGGGAGTGTTCCTGTTTGCGAACGTTCTTTGGAACCCGAATGTCCAACGGAGCTTCTGCGCCTTCCGATTGGCTGCAGGAGCTTCCGTCAGCCAATCAGAAGCCACCCTTTGTTTCTGAACATTTTGGAAGTCGAATGGACTTCCAGAACAGATTCCATTCAACTTCCAAGATACGACTGTGTTCCTTAATGTCTGTCCTGTTGTTCAGCACCTTTACAAGAGGCTATGAGGCAAGGTCACTGGTGTGCCTGGGCCCCATCTGCACAAAGCATTTAGATCAATATCTTGCCACTTTGAACAGTCATGGTTCTATTTCCACTTCCAGATTTTAACCTTGCAAGAACTCTGTGGGGTTGTGACTGGCCCACATTACCCAAATAGCTTCATGGCTGAGTTGGGTATTTGAGTCTGGGTCCTCCAGTCCAAACTCAAGGCTGGACTGCTGTAGTGTTCCTCCAGTCCTAGTTCAGGTTTCTCCCCTTACTGTATGGCTACCAGCTTCATCATGGCCTCCCACCTAGATTTTGTTGGTTTGGGGTGGACAGTGTATTTTGGTGATAATTAGGAAAACATTTTTAATAATGCTGCTTTCTGTTTTCAGGTAGTGCTCAACAGAGTGGAATGCAGAACAGTCCTGAAGATGAGAGTTCAGACATGATTAAAACATGTTGTCAAGCTGCTGATGACATCCATGGCCCCAGCGCAACTTGTTACCAAAGAGAGAGGCTGTGGCAAGCAAAACTAGAAGGTTCAAGAGGAACTGCGCCTGGGATAGCAGAAGACAACCAAAGTGTGTGAGAAACCAAAAGCCTGGACTTCTCCACAGTCTCGTGTTGGGTTGAAAGGAGTAGATCCATGAGAATTTGCCCAGATTAATGATGGGCTAAAGCCTGTGTAGGGGACGCGGGTGGCGCTGTGGGTTAAAGCCTCAGCGCCTAGGGCTTGCCGATCGAAAGGTCGGCAGTTCGAATCCCCGCGGCGGGGTGCGCTCCCGCTGCTCGGTCCCAGCGCCTGCCAACCTAGCAGTTCGAAAGCACCCCCGGGTGCAAGTAGATAAATAGGTACCGCTTACCAGCGGGAAGGTAAACGGCGTTCCGTGTGCTGCGCTGGCTCGCCAGATGCAGCTTTGTCACGCTGGCCACGTGACCCGGAAGTGTCTCCGGACAGCGCTGGCCCCCGGCCTCTTGAGTGAGATGGGCGCACAAACCCCAGAGTCTGTCAAGACTGGCCCATTCGGGCAGGGGTACCTTTACCTTTAAAGCCTGTGGTGGAGGTGGTTGCCTGGTTCAGACATCACAGAGTTACTCCGTGGTTTGTTGAAGCATAAAAGACCCGTGAGCTATAGTGCTTTCTCCCTTCTTTTCCTTCTGAAGTCCTTCCCTGCAGAGGAAACTTACTAGTTTCTAAACCACATTTTCCTTGAAGCCCAGACAAGGAAACTGTGGTTAAAATGTAATCTTCAAATCAGGATCAGGTTCTGGTTTTACAATCTTGATTTGTAGGGAGTTCTTAAACCATGATTTCCTGGTTCAGACACCGGAGGAAAGTGCCGTTTAAGAAACCAGAAGGTCTCTATGGCCAGGTGTACAGGAGGTGGAGTGAGAGAGTTGAGTGTACACAAAGCCTGTCGCTGTTAATGCTTGTTGATTCTTTAGCGTATCATGGTTTGTTGGAGGGGCTTTTTACATCTGATGCAGGCCAGTGCATTGCTTCCGTCCCCTTCGCAAGCAAGGAGACATTATGCAATCCTTGCCTGCCTCTTGTTTCCCCCCAGCTTTGCCCTGCGTATGACAGCAAGAAGAATCTAGGCTTTTACAGCAGTTTGGCAAAGCCCTTTCCAACTCCCATATGAAGAAGGCTGCTGAAATATCATTCACAGATTCCCATAGAGTGCTTGCTATCGGCGGCAGTGGGTGGAATGAGCAGAATACTCTTGGGGTGTTCTGCAGAGCAATGCCTGTGAAAATTATGTGCAGATGGAGTGGAGCCTGCGTCATTGGCACGTGTGGTGCCAGAAGTAGCAAGACGACAGTGGAGCCCTGTGATACAGCAGAAGCATACAGGACCTCATCCTTCTGGAAATGTGGGCAGCGCTAATGGGCCTTTTCGTGCCTATTCTTTCCTATTGTAACAAGAGCTAGAAGTTTGCCTTTCGTATCCATTTCAAAAGGCATTTTCAGGACTGCAGACGCTACCAGACTTCAGTACATTTTATCGTTGAAACTACATTTTGCAGCATTCTTCCATGTCAGTTTCTTGACAGTTCTTCATTCCACAAAAATACAGAAGCAGAAGTGTTGAGAGTGGGGCATTGCTTTTAGTCCTGTTCTCCCCGCACTGTCTACCCAGGCTTGCTGGTATTGCTGTTTTCCTTTGTGAACCCTTTCTAGCTCCAGATGCAAAAAAGGATGCATCTGGCAGAGCCTTCTGCCCTTTTCTGTGGCCAAGGAAATGCAGTGGACATCGTCTAAGAAAGGGAACTTGAACAGTTTAGCACTTTTAACAGCCATAGTATGTTGCTTCATTTTCCAAGACAGCTGGCTACCAATCCCTGCCCAGATATGTCAGAGATCAGGAGCCTGAAGCCTTCCAGATGTTGTTGGATTTCAGCTCTCACCAGCCCCAGCCAGCACAGTCAGGGATGATGAGAATGGTAGTCTAACATCTGGAAGGTTACAGGTTCCTGCTTCCCTGAGAAGATGTACAAGGTAGGTGGCCGTGGGCCACTGACCTGGTAAACTGGCCACTCGCCTGGCCTGGCCAGCAAGCTTCCTGACTGTATTCACCTATATAAAGATGTTGTGAGAAACAGACATTGAAATGCGTCTCTTCCCCCCCCCCCATTCCCAAAACCTTTATTTAAAAGGTATATATTCCATACTTTTAATGGCGGTGCCACACTGGCTGTCGATTGCACTGCAAAATCTCCCAGTTATATTTCAATTCTTGCAGCTCCTGTTCTTGCATACCTTGTTTGCCTTCTCAAGTGTCTTAATGTGCCTACATGTATTGGATTCTCCTTTAAGGTGTGCATTTGGTTCGCCTCTCTGTCATCTTCCAACAGTCTCCCCCCCCTTTTGAAACACTTTTCAGGTGTTGTTCTCAAAAATCGTGTTGGTTTGGCATCAACGCTGTTCAGGTCTGGGTGTGTCAGAATCCGACAGAGGACCATCTTGAGATTGTCTCCCATGTGAACAGCTTTCCCTTTCCCTGTGCATTGCCATATCTTCACTGCAGGGGTGGAAGACCTGTGGTCCTCCAGATGTTGAACTACAGTTCCCATCATCCCTGACCATGGTGACTTGTGCTCATTTGGAATGGGAGTCAAGCAACATCTGGAAGGGGACAGGTTCTCCATCCATTCTTTGTTGTGTCCAAATATAACGCGTTAGCACCAAATGCAGGCTTGCTATTGTAACGCTACTAACGCCCCAGTTTATTTACCTCTCCCTGGATGGTCTTTGCTGGCAATTTTTTTGCATGGCTTATCAGGCGTTTTAGTGATTCTTGGTGACAAAGAGTTGTTTACAGTAGTTTGTTGGACTGTTGAAATTAAAATGCAGATCAAACAAGAAAAAAAATCCAGCACTCAGCAGCAAGATTGGCAACAGATGTTTTTATAACATTATGAAAGTCTAAGTTTACGAGCAGATCAAGTGGAACAGAGCTACAGAAGGGCTATACTGGGGCCAAGGATTGTGTTCAGTAAAATTCCACTACTGCTCACAATGCCATTAACAGTTTCTTTAAAAATTGGGGCAATGTATCCCTTACATTTTGGTATGCCAATTATTTTCAGTCTATAGCCTTGCTTTCACTCCAAAATAAATCTGTGATCTGTAGTTAAGTACTTATGGGTGGGTTTTTTATTTTTTTATTTTTGGCTTTCTCAAAAATAGTCCAACTTAGCAAGTTTCTGGAATAGAAATGGAGTCCCAGTTACAAAGTGTGAAAACACTGAATCTTGCATTTTGTTCGAAGTTCTTCACACATATCTCTTTAAATTTCCAGGGTTTCCTTTCTCCCATTCAGGTTAATTGGTTCTCTTTAGGCAGTTTTATTAATGTTGGCTCAAAATCTGTCCGCATTTTGCACAGAAAGGATTTATAGGAACTTTCCTTGACCGAAATTGGATCTTGTTGAGGCGTTATGTGTGCAGGGAGACCCATTCAGAAAAAGGGGGAGAAGGCCAAGGTTTTGTTTGAGTTTTGTAAATTGACTACTTTCTGACCCACTTATTTTTAAAATGGGATGCAGGAGCTAGTTCCCACAAAAGTGTAGAGTCTAGATGTTCTCACTCAATATTACCTTGCTTTTATGTTTTTAATATTTTTCTTTCTTGGTTCTCTTATTTTGAGAGTGGATCCTGTCTTGGGTCACATCCACACCATAGATCTAAAGCACGTGGCTTCCCCAAAGAATGGTGGGAACTGTAGTTTCATCTCCCACAGAGCTACAATTTCTAGCACTCTTAAATTACAGTTCCTGAGATTCTTTGAGGGGAAGCCATGTGCTTTAAATCTGCTTTACATGTGTAGATGTGACTTTGTTTCTAATTCTCTCATTACTACCTGTGGGAGACTCAGATGACATTTCTAGCCTGCCTTTTGGATCCTGTCATAAAACAGTTTAAAAGGAACAGGATAAAGAAAGCCACAAAATATGGAACCACCCAGAACCTGATAAGTATGTCAGTCAGTTGAGTATAAATGATGTTGACTGCTGAAACAGCCAGGTTTTCACAGCTTGCCAGAAGCCAAGCAGATGGGAAGCCCGGCAGTCAGTCCTCCTCCAAAAGGGCATTTCAGGGTCCGGGTGCCATGACCAAAAAGGCTCTGTCTCTTGTGCTTGTTTTGCCAAATGTAAGATGGGCAGAAAACACAGAGCAGGGTTTCGTTCTGAGGCAGCGTTGGGGTACCTTTCTCAGCCCAAGGGATGCATTATTGCTGACCTGCTCCTGATACCCGCTCTTGACTTGTGGTCTCTGGGGAGACCCACAAGGGGCAGATAGAAAGACCTTAGGAGTCTTGTTTGGCCCCTCGGCCTGAGGTTCTGCATCCATTTTCCAAGTGCATAGGCAGGGGGTGGACTGGTCTTCTTGTGCTTATAGGGGCAGAGAGGGCCCTGTGTCTTTTCTGTGCTGTTGCTTGCTGTTACTAGCCACCTGGCACGTGCATTTTGAAGAGGACAAGCCTTCAGAGAAGCCTTGCAAACTTGGTTCAAATGATAAGACTTTTGACCCACTTGTGTTGGTCAGGAAGCCTGTGTCCTTGTTCCACAGAGGTCCTGTTCTGATGAAAGAGCTCTGAGCAACTATGAATCTTGAGACCCTGCCGGTATATTTGTGTATGTGTGTATTAAAAATGGAATCATGTTGATGGACTCCCCTT
Source organism: Podarcis vaucheri (assembly GCF_965113315.1). Lineage (NCBI taxonomy): Eukaryota > Metazoa > Chordata > Lepidosauria > Squamata > Lacertidae > Podarcis > Podarcis vaucheri. Next base: position 42,240,731 of record NC_138752.1, read on the forward strand.
GCTGGGACAACTAACATAGCATGTTTCTGAGTTGCACAGAGCACTGCCTAGTATTCGTGTCTGGGGTTCTCCTTGGTAGCCTAACTGAAGGTGACTTTCAGACTTATGAGTACTTGCATGCATGTATACTGTCCATGACTGTAATAAACACCATAAAGTGTGAGCAGGAAGAGTGTGTTGGGTGCCTGGTTTGAAAAACAACCAACTCAGTGTTCTGATGTGTGTCTATAGCAGATCCCTGTGTTAAATAGTCTCATTCCCTGCAGAAGAGTATTCACTGGGAGATACCAATTTGTACCCTGCTTTGGTACAATACACTTTGAGGTATCCCAAAACTCTGGGCTATTTTGTGAAGCTAATTGTTGGAAGAAGGCTCATTGTTTTTGCTATTATGATATTTATTTTTGAGCTTTTATATTGTAAACTGCCTTATGATCCTTGGATGAACAGCAGTATAAAACTTTAATAAATGCTACTGCTACTACCACCATGTGAAATTGTTAGATGTTTTTCAAACATGAAGCAACTCAAGAGGAAAGGTATAGGCCAGCCAGATTTTGGAGGAAAGGGGTTGAGTTGGAGATATGTCAAGGTGACTACTTAAAGCTGTAATATTATACTCCTTACCTATGAGTAAGCCTCTTTGAACACAACGCGGGTTATGTCTGAGTGTAGAATTGCACTGTAAATATAAACATGGGAAGACTAGAGTATCGGATGAAAGGACATTCACATGAGGGGCAGCTGGAGGGGGGCAAGGGAATTAGTTAGGTGTCCTTTGGACATGGGTAGTTGTAGAGGAAAAATGTTCAGGGAAGAGCCTAGAAAGAAGAAAAAAACAATTGCAGAGCATCAATTCAGTGGAAACGTCTGAAAACACAAAAACTTAAAATGAAGACGAGAACAGAGAAACCAGCAAAGACCAGTGAGAAGCATGTCGGGACAAAACCAGGGTGGGAGGAAAAGAGGGAAATGGACTAATCATTTTTAGTAGTGTCTGCAGTAACTGATGGCTAAACAGCTGAAAAATGCTCTCCTGCCATTGTTAGTGACAAAGCGAGAATCCGTTTGCATGGGGTTTAGGGGCAAGCTTGCTCCTCACCTATCCGTGCCCCCAGCCCCCAGGGCAGGTACCTCCCACTTTGTGAGATGTGGGTTTTATGTAGTTTGGGAGCTTGTGCATGACAGGGATCACTTTACATATCTGCGTGAAGCTAAATATAGCTGCCTTACGCAGGAGCAGAACAGCTGTGTGGTCATTGTAGCTTCTGGCTCCGATGCTCCAGAGCGAGGGCCAGAACTCGTATAACTGGAAAGGTGGAGATTGGAGAACACACTGTTGGTTCATGCAACAGGCTGGTTACTGGCCTACGTCAACGGTGTCTTTAAAGTTACTTGACATCTCTCTCTTTCTCTCCCTTTCTCGGTGTGTGTTCTCCCCCTTGCAGCCTCTTGCCATTACGAAAACCCCACGTTCCAGATTTCAGTGGCAGTTGTGATTTGCCACAGTGCTGGTGTGTGTGTGTGTGTGTGTGTGTGTGTGTGTAAATCATTTCTAGCTCAGTTCAGTATATTAGCTACGGGACAGGCACTTAATTAAACTTTGTGCTAGGCAAGAATACCCTTCGGCATGAGTCCAAATGCTACGCTTCGGTATGCAAGAGCTCAACAAAGTCGTCTTTATGCTTTCCAGAGTGCTGCCCGAGAGTGACTTTTTTCAGTGCCTGCCAGTTCTATCTTGTCTGGAGGCAAACGTTTGGGGAAATGTGCTAGATGCCCCTAAGTGGTAGAGGGGCTGGAGTAGCTTTAAATGTCATTGTGTTAAAGCCCAGGTGGCCATTTTTTTTCTCCTCTTGTAACTTGAAAGATCAATGTGCTGGATTGCCTTTATTTTACTTTATTTTAAAGTTTGATTTATTTATTTCATTTCTGAATCACTTCTCACAAGGCACCCCAAAGCGATTTACAGTATAACATACCGTATTTTTCTGTGTATTAGACGAGGGGTTGTCCAATACATGGGTAGTGGCATTGGGGGGGGGGGGGTTAGAAGCGGTGTGCCAGTCAGCCAGCCGGTTGGCGGGAGTGCAACTTCCCCCAATGCTGCCGGAGTGGGAAACGATCTAGGGAGTGTTTCCTGCACGCAGCTGTGTGCGGGGAGAAGCTGCGCACTGCTAGCCAGCTGGCTGGCTTCCCCTGATGCCGCTGCGTGCGGGAAACACTCCCTAGATCATTTCCCATGCGTAGTGGCATTGGGAGAAATTGCACTCCAGTCAACCGGCTGGCTGGCTTCCCCTGATGCCGCTGCATGCAGCAAACACTCCCTAGATCATTTCCCGCACGCAGCGGTACTGGGGGAAGTTGTCTCCAGCCAACCGGCTGCCTGGCGGGAGCGCAACTTCCCCCTATGCCACTGCATGCGGGAAACGATCTAACGGGTGTTTCCTGCACGCAGCTGTGTGCGGGTAGAAGCTCAACAACTTTGGGCCATCTCCCCTTATTTTCTTAAAACTGAGCCCCCCAAAATGGTTGGTTCTTATACATGGGGGGCGTCTTATAGATGGGAAAGTACAGTACATAAAACAATTGCATATGTAAAATCAATTCAGTTTGAAGACAGATACCAACCGGGATAAAGGTTTTAGAAGGTTTGTTGAAAGTGGAACGTCTTTAGCAGGTACCAAAAAGCAATAGAGAAGGCATCTGTCTGATATTCATTGGGAGGATGATCCAAAGGGCCGGTGTTTCCAAGAGCATGCAGAATGGACCTCCTGATATGGACCTCCTGCAGGATGCCCTCTCCTGTAAAATGCAATGATTGCTTGGGCATGCAGGCAGTGAGCTGATCTTGGAGGTATCCTGGTCCCAAGCTGCGTAGGGTTTTGTACACCATATACCTAGCCTATCTAATTGGCAGCTGGTGCAACTAATAGCAGTTGTAGGGCGGTTTGCATTGTGGGCTGTGTTCCTGGAGGAAGTTTTGGTGTTCTCCATGGCACCTTACAAAGTTTCATATGTACAGTGGTGCCTCGCAAGACGAAAATAATTCATTCCGCGAGTCTTTTCGTCTTGCGATGTTTTTCGTCTTGCGAAGCACGGTCCGTCGCAACTGCGCCTCTTCAAGCGGCTTTAAGAAAAAAGCGCAAGACATTTTCGTCTTGCGAAGCAAGCCCATAGGGAAATTTATCTAGCGAAGCAACGCAAAACCAAAAAACCCTTTCGTCTAGTGGGTTTTTTGTCTTGCGAGGCATTCGTCTTGCGGGGCACCACTGTATAAGCAAACTGGGCCAGTTCTCTTCTCTCCAGGAACTCACACATGACAACAGCGGTCAATTCTTTTTGTGAACATAGTTGCAGGACCACACTAATTTAGTACAACAGTAGTTGTTGTGCAAATAATAGCTCTGTTCAGATGTTTGCTGAACTGTCCTGTTTCCAGGGTCTCTGCCAGCGGTGAGCTTTGTGTGTTGAGAAGGAAGATCTGGTGGAGGAGTCTTTATGCTTTCAGCTGAGTAATGGGTCTGTCCCTTAAGACCATTTGGCCAAATGCATGAAGATTATTCCTTCACACCTCCCACACACTGCCGATCGGAACAGGGCAATTGGGCTGGAGCTGGCCTGCGTGTGTGGCCACATTGAGACACTCTTCCCAACAGTGCTCCTTGTCTATGGCCTCCTATGCTTTTTTGCCTGCATTTGTGGATCTCTGGAAAGGCACAGTCTGTAATGGCTGTGATATTTCCATGTCAGAGCATCTCTAGAGACTGATATGCTTTTACGGTGCAAGTGCTAAAGGAGTGTGATGATTTCCCATTCTGAGATACTAGTAACTTCCAAATGTGATGTTCCTTGATGCATCCTCAGTAAATAGCTGCTAGTTAAAGAGGGGGAAAGGCCAAAGAGTATTCAGATACATTAGAAATGTTCTCCTCATTGATGGAATAATAAGTCAGTCTCTGACTGGTGCATTCTGTGCCTTGATTTTCCTCTTAAGCAAGTGATAATGTGCTTTACACCATGTCTGGCAAGAGCTGAAGGTTGTGGAGGTAAGATTTATGAGTTCAGGACACAAAAGTCTGAATATGCTTGCCTCTTAATCTGTAAACAGAACAACCTGCCCGAAGCCCATTTGAAATAAAGCCTCCATCTATCATGCTGTGTTCTGAATATACATCCTCAAATTACATCTTAAGAAGTCTCAACAGAAATCGGCTGTATTCAGAGCAATACTAGTAAGGTACAGATATAGGGAATACCCGCACCTCTCTGACTCCGGATATGGATATACATTTCCTTCTTAGTATTATTAATGTGGAGGGCTTTTTAAAGCATCCGATCTAAATGTAACCTAATGGTTACTGAGACAATATTATTACATTTTCAGACTGTGTGTGTGTGTTTTGAATGGAGTCCATATTTCCCTTGTCACACATCATTTTTATTGCCAACTGTTTCCCACATGCCTGTTCATGATGCTTTTTAAAAGGGGGGGGAGGGGATATGTTGTAAGATAAAGCAATAGTGAGTAAAGTGAAGCAGTATTGAGAAAGTTAACTAAGATAAATGTGTATGAGGCTTAGTTATCTCAAACAGGTGAGGACATCAGCTTGTATCTGGCCTGTGCCACTTCAGATGGATGGGGGGGTCTCTTATGAATGGATGCATGGCACTTACTCTCTGTACCTAGAGAAAACATAGAATCATAGAATTGTAGAGTTGGAAGGGAGTCTGAGGATCATCTAGTCCAAACCCCTGCAATGCACGAATCTCATACATTCCCTATACAGTCGTACCTTGAATCTTGGACGCCTTGGCTCCTGAACAAATTGGCTCCCAAACAATCAAAACCTGGAAGTTTGTTTTCCGGTTTACGAACGATTTTCGGAAGCCGAACATCTGGTGTGGCTTCTGATTGGCTGCAGGATCTTCCTGCAGCCAATCAGAAGCTGCACTTTGGTTTCCAAATGTTTTGGAAGTCGAACAGACTTCTGGAACAGATTCCATTCAACTTCCAAGGTACGACTGTACATGGAAAACTCATACGTCAAGGAGAATGTTTCTTTCATAGCCTCCCTGACATTCTAAGTGTCTATGAATAATCATTGGTTTTTCTTCACAGCATTCCATCATGAGACCTCCAGTCAGCTGTCTGAAAGGGCGCAGGCCAGGAACAGTTGTACCTTATTGCCTATTTGTTTTTAAATCAAAGGATTTATTCTCTCACAAACATCTTCTGAAGCATCTTTAGGCAGCGGTTCACCTCTTAAATCAAGCTGAGGGACAAAGCTGCCTAGTCTTTCCTAGGGACTAGAATAAGGCAGAGGTTAGTTGCATCCTTTGGATGCAGTGCAGGTGTGGGGGAACATTTGGTGCTCTAGAAGTTGCTGAACTGAAACTCCCATCATCCCTGGCCATTGGCCCATGCCTGCTGGGGCTGATGGGAGTTGTAGTCCAGTGACAAGTGGAGAGCCAAAGCTTCTTCACAACTGGTGTAGAAGATCTGAAATGGTTTTTCCTGCAATGTTGTGTTCAAAAGCCACCTCCTAGAAATCCTCTTTTCCAAATTAGTGGAGGAGGATTTAAAACTGGATCTTTAGCATCCGTATTTGACAACTCTGTGAGGCAGGTTAGGCTGAGAGCTAGGAATGGTCCAATATCACCCAGTGGATCTCGACCAGCATCCTAACCATTGCACCGAACTACCTCTTTTTTAAGGCTGTAGATAGGTTTGTAACTTGCAGGACAGCAGTAATCCCCAAAACTGCTGAGAATCTTTCAGATAAGTTGGTGAAAGTGGCTGCTGGAGACTAACTGATGTAATGCTGTTGACATTCTACTGAACTTTAACTGCTGTATGTAATTGTGTGTTACTGGAAGAACTTGCAGTGACCTTTTGGTTAATGCACATAAACTGTCTTTGACTTTGTCCCTCTTGAACCTGCTGCCTTTCATTGATTCTCATTAGATGCTTGCAATTTCCAGTATTATGAAGTATTTTATAAAGTCTAGCCTTTAGTTCCTCTCCCCCCACCTCAACTGAAAATCCCCAGACACTGCCACCTTTCCCTGCAGGGAGATCCTGCAACCTGTAGCTGATTTTCTGGTGCCTTTGCCATACACCTCTTCCAGCTCTAAGGCAACTGCTTCTTGGAGATTGGGCAAACCAGGCATCCAAGACATTGGGTTGTAGCCAGCTAACTTTTACTCAGATCCATTAATTTCAATAGGTCTACTCTAGGTTGGTCCACTGAGTACTAAGAGCAAAGCATCCCAGAGTTCCCTGGGAAGAGTGATGGATTGATTAAATCACTCAGGGAACTATTGCTCTGGGAGAGGAAATAGGGGTTTCCTAACAACTCTCAGCACCCTTAACACTTCCCAGGATTCCTTGGGGGAAGCCCTGGCTGTTAAATTGGTATCATGGTGATTTAAGTACTGCAGATGTCCCCCTAATTATAAGGCAGCTTCTTGTGACTCTTGGTATGGCTCCATGGGATATACTTATTTATTTATTTTATTTTATTTTAGATTTTATTTTATTTATTTATTTATTTATGTACAATGGTACCTTGGGTTAAGAACTTAATTCGTTCTGGAGGTCCGTTCTTAACCTGAAACTGTTCTTAACCTGAGGTACCACTTTAGCTAATGGGGCCTCCCGCTGCTGCCATGCCGTTGCCACGTGATTTCTGTTCTCATTCTGAAGCAAAGTTCTTAGCCCGAGGTACTATTTCTGGGTTAGCGGAGTCTGTAACCTGAAGCGTCTGTAACCCGAGGTACCACTGTACCACCCTTTATCCAAAGATCCCAGGCTGGTGTACAACATTCAGAACACAATAGATGGAGCATAATAAAACAACATAATACACAGCATAATAATAAAATAATCATAATAACAGTCCCCCGCCCACATTTAATAGGCCGTAGATTATTTAATGGCCAAAGGCCTGGGTAAAGAGCAATGGCTTTGCCTGGTGCCTAAAGTCATATATCGATGGCGCTGGGTGAACTTCTCCGGGGAGAGCATTCCACAGTCGGCTTTGGGGGCTCTGCTTCCTCCTCCCTTGGCCATAGATAAGCAGTATAAAGAGAAAGCAGTCTCTTACCAGTAACAGAACTGTTTAATGAACACAGCAAAAGAACAAGCACTCCTTCTCAGAGTGCAGGTGCTCCCAATGAAGGTTCTGCCCACTTCCCTCCAGTCACTTCCGCCCTCTCGTCTCCTAGCCACCTGATCTCTCAACCATTGAGCCTTTTGCACAGTTACCTTAGCTAATCTCCTAGCCTTGGGACTGAGAGGCTGCCCATCTTCCAGTGGTAGAGAGTCTGCTAGCTCACTCTCTTCCCATTCTTCTTGCTGTTCACCTCCCAGTTCTGCCCAACTGTTGTCTTGCAATCTGTGCCCCTCCATGAGCCATTGTTCCAAATCCACACTACTCCACTGCTCCTGTGGAGTTTCAGGATCCTGGCCATGAGCAGGGGGAGGGGTAGGCTCCCACTGTTCCTCACCAGAGTTCTGCTCCTCAGCCTGGTCTCTGACAGTTGGGGAGCCACCACAGTAAAAGCCTGTTCTCATGTTGCCACCCTCCAAACCTCTTGGGGAGCGAGGACATGGAGAAGGGCCTCAGATGGCAAGTGCAGGGTTTGAGTCAGTTTGTAAGTCAGTCCTTAAGGTAATGAGGTCCTGAGCCATGTAAGGCTTTATAGGTCAGCACCAGCACTTTGAATTGGGCCCAGAAACTAATTGGCAGCCAGCTTGAATTGTATATGTATGGAGTCAATAAGTAAGGTAAAGGACCCCTGGACGGTTAAGTCCAGTCAAAGGTAACTATGGGGTTGTGGTGCTCATCTCGCTTTCAGGCCGAGGGAGATGGTCTTTGTCCACAGACAGTTTTCCGGGTCATGTGGCCAGCATGACTAAACCACTACTGATGCACGGAGGACCATGATGAGTGCCAGAGCACATGGAAACGTCATTTACCTTCCCACTGCAGTAGTACCTATTTATCTACTTGCACTGGCATGCTTTCTAACTGCTAGGTTGGCAGGAGCTGGGACAGAGCAACGGGAGCTCACCCCGTTGCGGGGATTTGAACCGCTGACCTTCCGATCAGCAAGCCCAACAGGCTCAGTGGTTTAGACCACAGCGCCAGCCACGTTACCACCAACTGTAAGAATGACTCTTACTTGATGAATGACTCTTGTTTAGGGCCCATCTACATCAGTATTGGCCACACTGACTGGCAGCAGTGCTCCAGTGCTCCAGGGTTCCAGACTACTCTTCTCCCCAGCCCTATCTGGAGATGTTGCGAGTTGAACCTGCAGGTGCTTCACCACTGAACTATATCCCTCCCCCCCCTCCAAGGGAGCTGTTTTATGCGTTCACCTTTGCCTCCTAGCATTCTTGGACCCCCTGAAGTTCCCTTCCCTCTTTCCTATTTGTATACTCTTCAGAACAAGGGATAAGGCTGTCTTCAGAGGCTGCTGCACTACAAATTATTCATCACGATTTTTGTTCTGCCTTTGGGGGGGTAGGAGGGGTGGCACTGTTAATGCTGTGCTCTCAGCCCTGAGCCCGTCTGAATAATTCAAAGGTGTTAAGAAGTGGGAGTAGAGGCAGGTGCCACTGTCTGTGTTTTTCCTTCCTTTTTATTGTAGGCACTTCCTTTTTTTTGTTGTTGCCTAGGAAACCAGCATCGGCTGGCATGTTGATGATCAGGTGGAATCCAAAGTAGCTTCAGCTGTCAAAGGTATATTCCACCTCTGTGAAATTATCTCTGCTGATCAATCGAATAGCCCAGGTTTTTATCGCCTTTGCTAAGTTATGGACACCTTCCCTCTAGCTCCACTTCTCCTTTCTAAGTTTTGGCCTAAATCTGCAGTCCAAATAATTATCTCTTTGAAATAGTCTCCAATGTTAACGGGTCCAGCAATGTGTCTTAATCAGAGTTGTAAGACATGAAGAAAAGCATTGATGGCCCTCTAAAGGTATTATGCAGACCTGATAATCCCTATTCACATGAACAAGAAATTTAGAAATGCTGGGCTGTGGGAAGTGATATTCGCTGACTCTCTTGGCTCATTCTTACAATCAAGAGTTCATCTCCGACTGCCTCCATCAAGAAGGGATGGGGATGACTTTCACTGTCCTCTTGTCAACATCTCTTGGAGTCTTGGGATCATCTAGAACAGGCATCCCCAAACTCGGCCCTCCAGATGTTTGGGGACTACAACTCCCATCATCCCTAGCTAACAGGACCAGTGGTCAGGGATGATGGGAATTGTAGCCCCAAAACATCTGGAGGGCCGAGTTTGGGGGTGCCTGATCTAGAATATTCTTGGTCAATCTTTTCCATTGGGCTCCTGAAAGATTGTCTTTAATCTCTTTCAGTCTTTTAAAATGACGTGGTGCCAATGACAGATGTGTTTGAGGAGTCCTGGCATTATGCACATCTCTTAACTCGGTGGTGTTCGCATGGTTAATACAGCCATTCTGTCTTATGGCCGACCCTGTTTGTTAAGATTATCCTCTGTTGTCTACCTGACTTTCCCTTCGATTCTCTTAGCCTTCTAGTGAGCCCCAGCATCACACACAGGTGCTGTTTTTTGTTTTTATGGAATTCTGAAATCCACCAAAATAACACAGTGTTACCACTGTGTGAAAGGGATATTTCAAAGAGATCCTGGTCTTAGCAGAGATTGTTGACCTTACCACACCCCTTTGATTTAGTTGCTGAGTCAGTCCTCCAACTGTGTAAAAAAAATGGGAGTTGAAACAGGTTAATGAGTTGTTATCCCAGATACCCCCTCAAATCATGTTCCTGGAAATGTGCATTGATGTTTGCAAGGAAGGTCTGTGTGTGCAAATAATTCAGGGAGAACTTAATTAATAATAGTTACATTATGAATTGAGGGGCAATAAGAGAAGTGTTGGCTTTAACCCAAAAGAGAGAGTTTACTTTGGCTCAGCAGCTGCCCATTTGAGGATGTTCAGTAGGCATGACTTCTTTTGCCATTTACTTCCACGTCTTCCTCCTGGCACCTGGGTGGTGGACATTAGATACTACCAATTTTAGGTGACGATGGGTGGCTTGTCTGTTGCTACAGCCTGAGCCTTTAAAGTTAAGCTAGGTTCATTCCTCCATGCAAATTCTCACCTGCAATAACATTCCTGCTGGCCAGCATAGGGTCCATGGAGACTCTGCTGGCTTCTTAGGTCTCCACATGTTTAACTGAGTGGAAGTAAACAAGCCGTCCTTTTGATGCTCCCTATGGAAGAGATTCCACCAACCTCCGCTCCTTGCAGAGTTAAATGGAAAACAGAGAACACTGTTGTTTTTTTCTGCTGTGAATTCATCCAGCTCTTTCTAGGAAGGAAAGGCTGCCCTCTCACGCAGTTGCTCAGTTATACCGTAGCCCGGACAATCTTGTCTTTTGAGAATCGTTGTCTTGAAACAGAGGTTGAGTTGTCACTACCCTACCTTTTACAAGAATGGTTGGGATTCAGTTTCCCATACAGAGATCTATGGCAGGGCAGTGAATGGGCCTCTTTCTCTTCAAATGACAGGGAAATAATTTGTCACAAGTGGTTTGCAGGCATTATTCCCTTTGAGGGGGTTCTTTTTGTTGATTCTTCCCATAAACCCTGAAAAATTATTATTATTATTATAAAGCTAGTTGGTAACATTTGCATTAATTTAATAGCAATTACAGGCATGTTGTTTTTAGTTTCCTTGCATAGGCTGTAGCTTGGGGTGTATATGACATTTGCAGATCTCCCTATAAAGCAGACCCCCCCCAAGAGTAATCCTGCACAGCAGCTGTGACCCAGCAGTTCCAGACCCCTCCAGATCTACTGTCTTGGATTGCCAAAGAAGTCCAAATTCGTGTCTTACAAAAGCAGGTTTACTGGCTTCTTTTGATCTCTTCTGAGGAGGGGAGTGTAGCTGTTGATGGCTTTTATTCAGTTTGATAAAAGTATATTGGAACGAGATGTGCTCAGATACACGCTACATAATACCTGTGCTCAGCGGAGATTATATAGCGTACGTAGGTGGGTTCAGAATTCAAAAAGGATCTTGAGGATCTGGAAAAGTGATTCAAACGATCAGACAATTGGAGCATCTTCCCTCTGATAAAAGATTAAAGTGTTCAACATTTCTTAGTTCATTTCAAGTAATGGCGGTGGGTGGGGATGAAGACACACAGTAAGGGAGGGATGGGGGAGCCCCATTTCCCATCAACCCCAGTAGTCAGGCAGTCAAGTTGGAATCCAGCAGTGTCCAGAGGGAGACGGACACTCTTTCCCTGCAAGTGGGACTTGTAAAATATGTGTGATACTGAGAAAGTGGGTAGAGAGGATCTGTCCCTTTCCTACAAAATAAGAACTTGGCAAAACTGATTCCACCCAATCTAAACCTACTCTAACCCTGGCCCACAACCTCATGCATTCCCCCTCCTAGGCCCACCAAGGGTCTTTTCCCCTTTTCCCCTCCCTCTACCTGTTTCTTGCCCAGGCCCCTGGTTGGCAATATTGCCATTCCTCAGGCCAAAAACATAAGAAAAGCCCCGGTGGATCAGGCCAGTAGCCCTTTTGGTTCAGTACCCTGTTCTCACAGTGGCCAACCAAATGCCAGTGGGAAACCAGTAGGCAGGATTCAAGCCCAAGAACACTTCCCTCCATGCAGCCCTTGCCATAGTTTCCAGCAACTGGTGATACCCAACAACCGACATAGCTGTCATGGCTAGCAGCCATTGGTAGCCCCAACAGAACATGCTCATTCCTCATCTGGGACGATAACCCCAAACCATTTTATTGGATACTGAAACTTCTCACACTGCAGAAAATAGGGCCGGAAATAGTGAGAATGCTCATATCTGTGGGTGCACAGGAGCTAAGGAGGATTTGCAAGGTAATTGGTTTCAACTTGTTAAACCGTTTGCATCTGGAGTACCCTAAGTGAGATTTGTTCAAACGAGAATGCTTTGCTCTTAGCTAACAAGAAGCACCTGAATTCTGTGCTGTAAACACATGCAGTCGTGTCATGCTGGCCTGCTCCTTTCGTGAAGGCGGCTAAATTGAAATAGATCTCCCAGCGCCAAGCGAGGCGTATTAATTGCACAGCCTTATTCTATTATCTTTGGCCTAATTTTCCGGAAAATGAAGGCTGTGCGCTGTGGCAAATCATTAGGACATTTGTAACAATCAAGAGTAGCCTTTGCTGTTATGTGAGGCATTTAGAGCTGTGTCAACTGACCTTTTCATTTGCCCACAATCTGTGCAGCTCTTTTTGGAAAGCTTCTGGTTTGAATGGAAAATGCGCAGCTTGGAAAATTCCACTAATTTTCTACCTGCAGGTGGTGTCTAGAACAGGAGACCCCAGGCTGCCAGCCTATAGACCTTGCATTGCAGTTTACAGCCAGCCATACCCAAATTCCTACTGTGGACAAGTTGTTGTTAGAGATGCTAGTGGCAAAAAAGGGCAGGGATATGTGGAATCTGACAACAATTCCAAACTGCTAGCTTTGGTTGCAGGGAGGCAACATCTGCCCTGTGGTGAACAAGCAGATGAGCGTGAGGATTGTCCGTGTTGATGCATTTGCAATTTGGTGGCCTCTGTTACAGACTTGGCTGAGCCCATTCTCAAGAGAATTCCTTAACACTGCAACTGTGACATCTGAACAGTGACTATTGTGTTTGCCTGTGTGCATTTCCCACAAACAGACAATGACTCTGCCTGCAGGTGCTTTTAATCCAATTGTGTTATAGTTAGTCTTAAGGGAGGAGTCATTAAACCGTACAGATCACAAGGCTTTTTTTTCTCCCCTTCAGTGTTAAACCTTTTAACTTCATGCCCGAAGGTGAGTGGGCAGCAAGTTGGAGCTGAGAAGAAAACGTCCTCTGCTTTGAAATGCATCAGTTTCCTGGGCTAACCATGCTGTCTAATTGCACTGATTCTTTTTTTTTTCTGTCTTGGGTCACTCTTGCTATCTGCAAGCTTTATTCAAGTGGTCCGTGGCATGCCTCTGGATTGTTGGTTGAGGATGGGAAATGGCACAACCATCACATTAAATGTTCATAGTGATTTTTACCTGTATTTTTTATTCTTTTTATTTATTATATTGTATTCCCTGCATTCTGTGGAATTCAAATTGAAATACAGTAAAATGCAAATGAAGCAATAAAGTGAGATTGAAAAATCATACAGCATCTAGCACAGTACAGTTGCTACAAAGGACAGAAAAATCATCAGGTGGCCCACTGAGGTGCTCAGGAATTTTCAGGTGGTCCATGGAGGGGGAAACGTTGGGAGCCACTGATATAAACTTTCTACAAAATGGCTACTAGTCTCTTGGTTCAGAAGCCATGTGCCACACAATGTCAGCTGCCAGGTCGCAACAATGGCCAGAAGGGCTGTTAGCTTAATTCCCCCCAGAAATACCTGGGTGGCCATTGTAGGGGGAGACAGGATTGACTTTTGGTGTGACAAGCCAGGGCTGCTCCTAACTCCTTGTTTTGAGGAAGCAGGTGGGGACGGGCAGAGAGTAAAAGGCACACCGGTTAATGGGTTCTTGTCTTGTCGTGTGTGTCGTTTCAGGTGCTCTCACAGTTGGCCTTGTGCGACAGTGTCAAACCATTCATGGACGTGACAGGACCTGTATTCCTCCACGGTTGCCTCCTGAGTGGGTCACCACCTTGTTTTTCATCATCATGGGAATCATTTCACTGACTGTCACATGTGGCTTGCTAGTGGCTTCCCACTGGCGAAGAGAAGCAACTAAATACGCACGCTGGATAGCATTCACTGGAAGTAAGTCTGCCTTCTGGGCTCTGGAGTAGATCTGGCCGCAGGCCAAACCTCTCGGAGTCACCTTGTCTTTTGGGAAGTCAGCAGAGGGGAGCACCTGTGTCTGAGATGCTTCCGAACACCTTCCTCATAACCTGAAACCCCATGTGGACCCTCCCTTCCCTGGCAGGAAGCTGAAAACGCTTCCCTGTTTGCAAGAAACCTGCATGTACTGACTCCTCCTCCAGCATAGAAAAGGCCAATGGCAAACCTATAGCATCTGCCATTGGTTTCTGTGACCTGAAAGAAGGAAGGGTTTATTAGATTTTATATTCCCCCCAAGGAGGTCTAGGTAGGATGCATTCTGAGTTTGGGGGGGGGTGAGGGGTAAGGCTCTTTTCTCTCATACACAACTAGGTTGCAGTATACTAGTTTCGTCCCTACTGCTAAGCCTAATTTGGGTTCCTCTGTCAAAGGTCAGCACGCTAACAGTGGAGGGCATGGCTGGCTGAGTGGAACAAAGTGAAAAGGAGCATTCCACCGGGCAATAGTTCAGAATTTGTCCACTCCCTTTTCAGAGCCACCTGAGCCCATGATCAACCACAACATCTTGTGGCAATGAATTCAATACATTAATTAGGCCTCCCACACAGCCAGCCTTTAGGTACAGCTTTGTGCAGCCCATGAAGGTACACAAGGGAAGTCTGCAAGCCCCTGCTGTTCAGATCAAAAGGTCTTGAGGCAGAGATGGCGCTGTTTCCCTCATCAAACTCCTTCATGTCCAAAGCAGAAGCAGATTTCCCCTGCTCTAGTGCAGCTCCTTCTTCAAGCCCCGTAAACCAAATATTGGCTACTTCATTGAATGCTGCTGAACATGCAACTCGCTGTCCACACAGGATCCAAAAAGACTCGCAGTCCTTGTTTGCAATATTCACTTAGTTTTAACTGTCTACAAGTCAGGCTCATCTGTCAACTTTTTTTTTTAAAAGTGGCACCTGTTAAGCATGAATGCAGATTAATAGCAATGGCTGCTGAGTTACACAGTACTTGCACTGGTGGCTGGTGACTGTTGGAGCTGGTGGGGCATAAGGCAGGGAGGCCAGTGGTAGGTGGAGTCAGTGCCAGTGATAAGCAGAGCCAATTACTTCTGGTTTTGCCCTTGTCCTTCTCCCTGCTGAGTTCTACAAGGAGCAATGCTGAAACTGAAGAGGAGGAAGTTTACAGCCTGTGCCCCTCTTGAACTGGTTGCTTAGCAGTTCTTGTTTTATCTGTAAGCCACTTGAGTCCCATTAAGGAAAAGGTGGGGTATTAATAATAATAATAATAATAATAATAATAATAATAATAATAATAATAATATATAATAATAATAAATAAATTAAATTATTATTTATACCCCACCCATCTGGCTGGGCTTCCCCAGCCACTCTGGGCGGCTTCCAAAAGAATATTAAAATACTGTGATACATCAAACATTAAAAGCTTCCCTAAACAGGGCTGCCTTCAGATGTCTTCTAAAGGTCTGGTAGTTTTTGTTCTCTTTGACATCTGGTGGGAGGGCGTTCCACATGGAGGACGCCACTACCGAGAAGGCCCTCTGCCTGGTTCCCTGTAGCTTTGCTTCTCGCAATGAGGGAACCGCCAGAAGGCCCTCGGAGCTGGACCTCAGTGTCCCTGCAGAACGATGGGGGTGGAGACGCTCCTTCAGGTATACTGGACCGAGGCCGTTTAGGGCTTTAAAGGTCAGCACCAACACTTTGAATTGTGCTTGGAAACGTAGTGGGAGCCAATGTAGGTCTTTCAAGACCGGTGTTATATGGTCTCGGCGGCCGCTCCCAGTCACCAGTCTGGCTGCTGCATTCTGGATTAGTTGTGGTTTCCGGGTCACCTTCAAAGGTAGCCCCATGTAGAGCGCATTGCAGTAGTCCAAGCGGGAGATAACCAGAGCATGCACCACTCTGGCGAGGCAGTCCGCGGGCAGATAGGCTCTCAGCCTACGTACCAGATGGAGCTGGTACATAGCTGCCCTGGACACGGATTTAACCTGTGCCTCCATGGACAGCTGTGAGTCCAAATTGACTCCCAGGCTGCGCTCCTGGTCCTTTAGGGGCACAGTTACCTCATTCAGGGCCAGGGAATCCTCCACACCTGCCCGCCTCCTGTCCCCCAGAAACAGTACTTCTGTCTTGTCAGGATTCAATCTCAATCTGTTTGCCGCCATCCATCCTTCAACCGCCTCCAGACACTCACACAGAACCGTCACCGCCTTCACTGGTTCTGATTTGAAAGAGAGGTAGAGCTTGGGTATCATCCACATACTGATGAACACCCAGCCCAAACCCCCTGATGATTAAGGAAAAGGTGGGGTATCATAAATAATAATAATAATAATAATAATAATAATAATAATAATAATAATAATAATGGGCTGTTTGAGGGCACACTGAAGGTGGTTGGGCATTTGTCCTTATGGACCAGCCTCCACTGAGCATATTCAAGCTGTCTTTGATCAAACCTATTTCTCACTCCACAAGTTAGAACTTACCCCATATTCACAAGCCATCAGTCACTGTGGGCCAGCAGTGCAGGTTGGGAAATTTGAGCTGGACTGATCTCCTTTCACAAATATTTACCCACCCAGGAAGATCAGAAATACTGCTTTCCGTGAAGCACCCTTCTCCAAACTTTTGCGCATGTTTGGGGGTGGGTAATTGGAAGCTTATCTCTTTATGCAGACTAATTATAACAGATAGGATCCGTTTTGAAAAATGGAGTAGGTGCACATGCATGTTTTAATAGGATTGCTTTATTCCCTGCTTTTTGTTCTAGTCAACAACAGTTTCACCTAGACCAGAAACCAATTTTCTGCAAGTGTCTGAGCCTAATCTACTGCAGGATTTTGAATATCCCCAAGTAAAAACACTACATTATCTAAAAGACAGACTCAGAATGCCCTGGGCAGCTGCATACAGTATCACTGAGAGCTAGTGTAAATAGAAAAATGGATAAAAGGGGGAATGCGGCATTGTGGAGTTTTGGGGGTTCATACTCACTCTTTTTTCTTAAATAATATACTTCTGCAAGCCTGAGTTTGCTGAGACCTCCTTCTAAAGGAACATCAGAAATGGAGTAGAAATGTTGGAGGAGAGGGCAGTACTGTCAGTGGGTACTTGATGGCGGTGCAGAGCTCAGGTGCAGAGTCGGCCTTTCTCTGAATTCTATTTGCTGAGAGAGGGGCTCCCTTTCCCTATTGCCCCATGGTTGCCATGCCAGAAACGTCATGACTTCTGGGAGGCACTCTGGTTCAATGGTAGAGCCGGCCAACTCTGATTCTCTACTTTGCATGCAGAAGGTCCCCTACTCAGTCTCTCGTATCCCCCAGTTAAAAGGTTTAGGTATCAAGTGATGAGGAAAAACCTCTACCTGAGACCCTGGTGAGCTATTGCCATTTGGAATGGACAGTTGTACCAAGCTAGATGGGTAGGTGGTCTGACCAGGTGCATGTCCACTTCTGATAAGCCATACGATGGGCATAATGCTCCTTTTGTGCTCTAGAATCATAGAATCATAGAGTTGGAAGAGACCACAAGGGCCATCGAGTCCAACCCCCTGCCAAGCAGGAAACACCATCAGAGCACTCCTGACATATGGTTGTCAAGCCTCTGCTTAAAGACCTCCAAAGTAGGAGACTCCACCACACTCCTTGGCAGCAAATTCCACTGTTGAACAGCTCTTACTGTCAGGAAGTTCTTCCTAATGTTTAGGTGGAATCTTCTTTCTTGTAGTTTGGATCCATTGCTCCGTGTCCGCTTCTCTGGAGCAGCAGAAAACAACCTTTCTCCCTCCTCTATGTGACATCCTTTTATATATTTGAACATGGCTATCATATCACCTCTTAACCTCCTCTTCTCCAGGCTAAACATGCCCAGCTCCCTTAGCCGTTCCTCATAAGGCATCGTTTCCAGGCAGCGGGAGGGGAGTGATGCAACTGTATTGGGAGGAAGAGCCTGGCCAAGGTTGAAGGTGATCGACACTGGGTCAGCAAACCTAGAATTTTATCCTGTGTGATCCCTTGGGAACATGAAATTCCCAAGAGCAGGTGTCCCCTCCTTACCTCACATCTGGGACCCACACAGGCAGTGGGATAGGGTAGTAGAATAGGCTGAAGGCTTGTTTATTCCAGAGTGTGCTGTGCCTCTGACCCGAGCCAAATCAAGCAGAAGCCAAGTGGGCTGTTTTCCAAACCTCCTGGTCAGCGCACATCCCTATCCTGTTCTCTTAGCAGTGTTCATTTGGGTGCCGAATTAACAGAAAGCTTTAAGCTCCCTCTAGTGGTTTTTCAGCTGGAGTCCTGATAAACTGAATTAAGACTGGATTGGTAGACTGTCTGTTTCAGGTAGGTGTCGCCATGGCTACTATAGCGTTCTTTCTTTGACATGAGAAGCCATCGGTCTCCTAGCTTGTGCCTAGGGTGAGACCACAAAATATTCGTTCCAGTTAGCATACTGCCCCCCTTGAGGTACGGCATATGTGTGTTTTGCGTTGAATGTGTACCGTGCTGTCTTCAACTTACTTACACATTTTTACACATCAGTACCCCATCTTTCATTGAACATTTCCAAGATGGCTTACAGTTAAATCAGGAATCCATGAAAATGCTTTAAAAAGCCCCTGTTGATAAAACTGTGGGACAGAACATCACACTAAGAGTCCAGCCATCTAAAATGGAGAGCAACTGAAGGTATCATGATTTACTGTTTGTTTTTTTTGAGCTTGGTTTAATAAGAAAATCTTCAGCTGGCATCTAAAACTCAGGACGGTGTTGGGTAAGTGGCCTTAAGGAGGGTATTTATTGCTGGATTATACTGTTACAATGGCCTTCGCTTGAGCCATTCCTTGCCTGATCTCTAATGATGGTGGTGGGAATGATTGGGTAGTACAGAGGTTGCCAACATAGCGCTGATGGGCATACAGGTACCAACAGAGGCTTTCCATGAGGCATTCTGTAATTGAGGTGCCACCACTGAGAAGGCTCTCTATTTGGTAGCCGTTTGCCACATGGCAGCTGGTGAAGCACCCAAGGAAGTCCCTCTGCCAGAGAATTGTAGGGTTGGAAGATACCTGTGAGGTTCTCTAGTTTAATCCTTTACTGATGCAGGAAATCTGAGGTTCTTAAGTTACAGAAAGGTATATATGCAGACAAGTAGTGCCTTGCAACTTGGGAGATACTCAGAGAACAAAGAGCAACATCTATGTAAGGATCTGTTGGTTTGAATGCCACATCCCTCTAAATCCCAATCCTCTTTCTTGTCCTTTTGAGATGTAGTGGGATGAAACTTCCAAGGCCTGCAGTCCCTGGTGGTTGTTGTTTAATGCTATGAGCTATCAACATGACTCTCCCTCTCTCACACACCCCAAGGACTAATCCCTGTTTTGTTTTTATTTTCTTCCAGTGATCCTATTCTGCATGGCGGCCCTAATATTTCCCATAGGATTTTATATCAACGAAGTGGGCGGCCAACCTTATAAACTGCCGAACAACACAGTGGTTGGGTCGTCGTACGTACTGTTTGTTTTATCCATTTTCTTTACAATAGTGGGACTCCTATTTGCTGGCAAAGTCTGTTTACCTGGCTGACAAAGGTCTAGATACTGCTTCACTCGGTCATGAAGGAGAGTAGGACGCCTGTCGCTATCTCGGAAGGATGCCTGCGTTGGGCTGCTGCAGTCTTACCGGAACGAGGAGGTCTCTGATGCGTTCTCACTATGCACTTTGGATTTATTTTTGTTTTTGAACGGAGAGCCTTTCCTACAACCAAATACAGACAGACAGCCTTGACTCCTCTCCTGAGCGTCTGAATGCGGTCAGGTGTGCACTGTGATAGAAACTAGTGTAGTGGAATAATTCTTTTCTACACTGAGCAGCGTTATTGCCCCCCACCCCCCACATCACTGTACTGGACCCATTTTAGATAACTTGACAATTTTGAAAAATCTCAAAAGTATTTATGAACTTTGGTCGACCAGAGGTTTGCCAAGGGAGTTGGAAGTGGGGCTGGCCTCACTCTCTTTAGGAGATAAGCATCTTCCTTCTGTGATAGGCAAGAAGCATTTGCCACCAAAAAAAACCAACCAACCAACAGCTCAACATTACACTAACTGCATCCTGAAGCCAATTGATCAAAAGATGTTCTCGGAAATCTGTTACAACAAAAACGTCTGCCTGCCATCTCTCTCGCCAACCCCAGTGAGCTCTAGAAACACCGTGGAACGTCAGGGTGGCTAGGAATTCTTCATTATATTTATATATATATATATATATATATATATATATATATATATATATATATATATATATTGCTGATGCAGTATACAGAATATGTATATATATGTTTGTGTGTGTATATGTGTGTGTGTGTGTATATACACGCATACATATATATACACGCAGACACATGTTTCTGGAAGAGAGCTCTTGAGCGCTTTGCTAGCAAAACACTGTGGTGTGTAAAACTAGAACTCGATAGGAGAGGGGGGAAAGTGAAATAGAAAAAAAACAACACAAAGCCATTTCTCTGAAGGCTGCATAGCTGGGAAAGTCTTCAGTTTACCTCATTCTTTGTAGCAGCCCTTGGTTTTAACAGATGTTTTGTTATAGGTACAAACAACTCCATACCTTTCTAGGTGCAATTCTAAGTTAAGCTAAGAGGGTTTTGTTCTTTATATGGTAATTTATTTGTATATTGGGGATAGAAGGCAAGTTTGTGTCATAATTTGCAAAGGTCCGATCCCAGTATTGGGAAGTTACACTACTTAAATTATGGGCAACTGAAGTGGGTTGATTTCTCTCCATCTCTCTCTGTTTCTCTCCTCCCCTCCACAACCCTCTTTCCACCTTGCCAGCTCTTTCTGGCTTCACTTATTAATATGAATTTCTCCACAGAAAATCTACCGTGAGATATCATCTCAAGTTGGCTACATAATATGAACCGGGTGGTTGGGCAGTAAAAGCTACAAAGAGGGACGTACTCTTCTTTCATGTGCGAGTATTAAGTTAAATCCACTGGTACAAAAAAGAGAGCCATATGGTCACTTGACGTCCCCATGCTTTGCCTTGTTCTGACGCTTAACGTAGGGCTTGCCCACATCCAAGGGGCCTTTGCAGTTCGTAGCATCGTCTCCCCTCTCATCCTGGTCTCTTAAGAGATTCTGCCATTGCCAACCTCCTTCAGTAATGGAGGCAGCTCCTGTTTTCTCTGCTCTCTGGCCAAGAGAGCACTTATGGGCCCACCAGAAGTGAAGAACGACCTGCAATAGCCAAAACGGAAGATCTGAGCAACATTCTTTTGCCAGAGTGTTTCTGAGCAGCAGCACCTGCTTGCCATTCTGGGCATGAGCAGCCCCCATTAAAGCTCCTTAATTCACGTCATCAGGCCCAGCAGCAGTGGTCTGGTTTTAGTAGCTCCATTCATCAGCAGGCCCTTTGCCAGGATGTGGGCTTTGGCAGATGCCTGATGGTTTTGACCCTAGGCGCCAGCCCTGCTCACTTAAGTGACGGCAACTGAGTGGAGCTGGAACAGCAGCAACAATGAAACCCCACACTATTTTGGAAGAAGTTGATAACCTATGAAATAGTGTTGAATGCTAGCTGCTGGCCCTTTAATGCAAGTTGTTTAGGGAGTCACTGCTGTTGTACTTTCAGCATAACACATGGTGTTGCTCTCTATTCACGGGTACAACTGATCACTGCAAAGATGTCATAGAATTGTAGCGTTGGAAGGGACCACGAGGAATCATCGTAGCAGTGGGAAAATGTAAGGTTACCAGACTGGCAGCATCTCATGCTACAATCAGGCACTGAGGGGAATTGCTTCCAGCTTCAAGAGAAAGATCCTGACCAATTTTCATTTGTGTATGCAAAATTTGCTGTAAAAACGAGGATTCTCTGGTAGAAAAATCATGTATGATTTTCAGAACAACCTTCCAATCATGCAAACTTTCCCATCACAGTATTGTTGCCAGAGGCTGACTTGGGTGTATCAGATTTCTTTCTCTGTAGAGTTTATGGATGATTGTGATATATATATATTTTGCCTGGAGTATTTGTTTTTTAAAAAATTAACCTGTTCACTCAGCTGGCTGAGGGGTTCTTCACAAAAGAAATTGTGAGCGCTGTTGAATTCTGTCAGCTTTCCTAAAATGACACCCTATGTGGGCTTGCTGGTTTTGGATGTGGAAGTTCTTTTTAAAATGCGCAATGTTGGAGAAAACTGGATTGCAACAGGAAATCCCATGCAGAGCTCTGAGGAGATCTTCATAGTTTAATGGGGTTAATTTGTTCACATTTATGAATTGGTACTTAAAAGGGATGAGCAAGCTGATAAAAGGCCTGGCAGCTATAACCTGTTTTATTAAGGGTAAAAATGACACCTTCTCCAAAGGATTATTGTAAATAGTTCCATGGAATAATATGGAGGTGGTGCATTTTCCTAGAAGTTTTATCCCTGGTTTGTTACCTGCCTGGGTTCTTTCTAGGGCTGCCAGTATTGTTACTGCCTCTTCTCTTGTGCAGCATGACATCCAGATATACAGCTAATGATCTCTTTTCCTGCCATGGAAATGAAATTATATTAGAAACCTTCACCTGTTTAATTTCTACATATCAGACTGCTGTTGTAAGACACAGGAGCAGAGTTTTTTAAAAAAACAAAAACAAAAACTGCAAACTCTTGCCCTTTTATTACATTCTATGTCTTGCCATAGTTAATGACATAAGTACCCTACAATTATCTGAATAACTGTATGATCCTCTTTTCATACCTTGCTTGCTGCAGGTGCTATTTTGAGAACAGGAATCGGAGCATTTAACCTCGCACAATCTCTGCCTAAGAAGGCAGAGTGAGTTATGGCTGGGCCAAATCTCTTGCAGCCCTCCCTGCCCTTTCTCTATTCTTTCTTAGTGTGTATCTCCCCACCCCACCCCAAATTCATACCGCCATCACCCGTCTCCGTTGGCACCATCTTTCAGACGTGGGATCTTGCACCCGCATCCAAAGCTCAGCCTGCCTTTCTACATTAGGAAGCTGAATTAAACCTCAACTCCCCTGTTTGGAAACATGTGCAAATGCCATTACTTAAGAGCTTTGGTCGAGAAATAGGAAGACCGTGAAAGCTCACTAAATGGCCATTTATTATTATTAGTTTGGAAGAGCCAGGAATGCTCCCAAGCTCCCATCCTTAAACTATTAAATGGAAGGGTTTAATATAAGCTGGCCTTGACTTGAGTTTGAAACTGTCCTGAGAACATAGATTAGCAACCTAAGCTGATGGGTTTGTGTTCTCTGCTAAACAGGAGGTCAAAGGGTATTGGGAGATGGGTGACATGTATCCAGAATGCATCATGGGAGCCTTAGTAGGGGCAGCGTCAAGACTAGGGCAGAGCGACATTTGCTTTTCAGCATCACGATATATCACAAGCTAAACATCATGATATACCGATATATATGAAATATATGTCTGAAATAAGGATGGAACTATTCAGAGGCAAATGGCATAATGTCCTGGCATCTAGGGGTCTAAAACTGATACGTTTTTTCTTAACATTAACATACTGTTACAACTGTTTTTATAGTACAGAGCAACAGGGGTGGCAGGAATCATGAGAATAGTGATGACCGGCTTCACGGTTTTTTCCACATTGTGATTTTCTTTTTACATAGCCAGATATCGTGATTCACGATATATCACCATGTCAAACATTATGAAACTGTTCCCACGATGCGGACTTCAAACTGATTTTGGACGGTGTATTGATAAATCACCCAGACCTAGCCAAGACATGGGGGGCATATTTGCCAGAACAACCTCACCCCACTGTCCCCTTCCTGTAGATCACCACATGGTGACATTTTCCTGGCTTAACTAAAAACAGGTTGGGAAAGTTCAGAAGAAGAGCATCTGCCGATGACCTTCTGTGATCATGGAATGTGTCCAGTCTGTATATTGTGAGCAGGAGCCTGGCCTGTCTACAGGTATTTGTGAAAACCAATATAGCTGCAGAATGCATAAATAATTGGTGTGTTATGTTTGTATAACTTTAATTTCAGTCATTTGGGGGGGGGTGGATAATCCTTCTAACTATAAAAAGGAATGGGAGGGACAGAGAGGATCAGCAGTTGCTTTTAATAAGATCACATGGAATGCAGTATTAATTTATAGCAGAAAGACCATATCTTGTAAACTGTATATAAAACACAGTTTTATGGTGCAATTGTTTGTCAACCTTCTGTCTGTTACTTTGGGGGGGGGGGTCAGCATTGTGTCCCCCCCTTCCCCATACCTAAGAGCATCATGCTAAAATCTGCAAAGAAATATTTGTCGCTTGTATTTGCACAAGGATTTTTTTTCTCTTTTTTGGGAAAACCTGTTACAGGCTTTTTAATAAATGCCTGTCCCTTAATTCAGTTCAGCGCGTGCAACTTTTTTGCCCAGCAAAATCTGCATTGGTGGGGTGAGCATTCACATAAAGCCTTTTGAAATTCTGCCAGCTTTACTTTTAAGAGCAAATTATTTGTATTAGTCCAGTCACACTTACTTTGCTGCTATTTCGTGAATGCCCCAAATTATTCACACGACTCCGAATGCTTTTAACATCCTGGTTCTGGTGAAATGAAGTTCATTCTACAGTCATTTTGACAGGCTTATGGTAAACTTGTACGGTCTCTATTTCTATTGTGACCAATAAACTTCACAGCAGCAACTCTTCCTCCCCACCCTGCTTTTTTGGAGTCTTTTGTGAGATTTCTCTGAAAAAAACCAAACCTGAATTTGTGTCTGTTACAATATCATTTTTTTTTACTATCCTGTTGCCATTTTAAAGCCTTCTTTTCAGGGTTGAGGGTGGGGAGACGGGAATCTTTTTTTTTTTTTTAAATTGATTTTTATTGAAGGGGAGACGGGAATCTTGAAGCTTAGGCCTTATTTTTCAAATTTACAGTCACTGGGGTCATGCCTGAGATAAAATTGTAGAGTTTAGAGATCTGTTTCCAAGCATTTCTGTTTTAATGACTTCGGTGCACTGCTAAAGCTCACTTTCACACCCCTCTCCTTTCTCCAGTGTGTTATTTCAGTTGCTGTTTTGACCTGCTGTTAAAAAAATATAAAGTTGTGTGAAGGATCCCAAAGCAAAAAGATGAAGGAAATGGCATTTTCAGGTTTTCCTGCCTTGGAGTTGCTAGTTCTGTTTCTGCTACTCCAAGAGACCATAAATGTTTGGGCTCAAGGTCTTCGTGGTGGTCTTCCCCCTTTCCACTGCAACCATATCCTCTTCCAATTGTTAAGGATTATTTTCTAATTGGTTAGGACATTTCTCTCCTCCGCCCCAATTTAATTTCCAAACAAATTGTTAATACAAACTGTATAAAATGAACATAATTTTCTTCACTTGTATTTTTGTTATTGAGCAAGTTTATCAAAATAAATTGTCTACTTAAACAAATCTGGTTTGATTTTGTTTTTGTTTCTTTAGGGTGGTATATAACACAAACATTTTCTTGCATACAATTTATTTACTCGTGAGTGTGTGTGTGTGTGTGTGTGTGTGTGTACAACCTCCTAACAGAAAGTGTTCTGACAGCCTTAAAAAAAAATATCCTTCCAGTAGCACCTTAAAGACCAACTAAGTTAGTTCTTGGTATGAGCTTTCGTGTGCATGCACACTTCTTCAGATACTGGTATCTGAAGAAGTGTGCATGCACATGAAAGCTCATACCAAGAACTAACTTAGTTGGTCTTTAAGGTGCTACTGGAAGGAATTTTTTTATTTTGACTATGGCAGACCAACACGGCTACCTATCTGTAACTGGAGCCTTAAAAAAAGTAAAAGCAATTTAAATACCAAATAATGAGGCAAACGGGACATAAATATGACA
Source organism: Podarcis vaucheri (assembly GCF_965113315.1). Taxonomy (NCBI): domain Eukaryota; kingdom Metazoa; phylum Chordata; class Lepidosauria; order Squamata; family Lacertidae; genus Podarcis; species Podarcis vaucheri. The sequence goes on from NC_138752.1 coordinate 42,266,448, forward strand.
AGAAAACAAAAACTCACCACAAAAGTTAAAACAGATTTAGAAACAGAACTGGGAAACTTTGAATTATTTGAAAGGCTGGGATGGTTAAAACTTTGTCTGGTGCCGAAGACACTGTCAGCATGTCATTGTCATAAACCTCATTTTATTTGCATGCCACCTTTCCATAGTTAAAACCAGTGCCTTTTTTCCTCTAAAAAAATGTTTAGGGATACTCTCATTTTCCTACTCATATTGAAATACTGCCCCTCAATGAGGCCAAGCTTAGAGTCACAAAATGTTTAGGTTACAAGTCCGTGTTGGTCTGCTGTAGTCGAAACAAAACAAAATAAATAAAATAAAATAAATTCCTTCTAGTAGCACCTTAGAGACCATCTAAGTTAGTTGGTCTCTAAGGTGCTATTGGAAGGAATTATTTATTTATTTTATTTCGGAAATGTTTAGGGGTATGCGTACCCCTGCGTCCCGTCCACACTCACCCACCCACCCGGGGAAAAAGCACTGGTTAAAACCATCCTTGAGGCGCCATACAACATGAAAAAAAATACACAATTAGAAGCATAACAAAAGTCATAAACTAAAGGAAACTCATTGGAAAAGTACACAACCACACTGAAGAATAAATCCACATAAAAAGGTCTAAAAAGAAAGACACGAAGGAATATCAGTAACAGCAACGGCAACATACCCCAGCCCGGAAAATCTGTTCAGCAGCCTCAACTTTTGTAACTGGAGCTGGTCAGGCCAGGTGGGGAAAGGCCAGCGAGGGTCTTCCAGGCTAGCAGGTCTTCCAGGACTTGAAGCAGCGGAATAGCCAGTTGGTTTTATTTATTTATCTCCTTTTAAAGAATCATCTCAAGATAAAGATAGAGTTGAAAGCGCCCCGAATGATTTAAAAACAGTTAAAAAACAGCAAATACATTTGAAATACCTATCCATGACTTCGTGGATGCGAAGGCAACAATGAGGAATGACTTGCCAAGCAGAGAGAAAAATCTGATTTTTATGACCTGTTTGCGCTGTAAGGATTCGCTTGGAAATGTCATTTTTTGTTAAATTCTCCCTCCTTCAGAGAGGAAACTCACAGGAGCCCACATTACACAAGAGGGAAGTATAGCAGCATGCTTGGGGCGGGGTGTGGTACCCCTTTAACTTCAAATGGGACAACAGAAAACCCATTTTTTATCTGTATTTATTGCATTTCCTCCCAGGAGCTTAAGGGGGCATACAGAGTTTTTCCCGTTTTATGCCCACAAAAACCCTGTGAGTTAGGTTAGGCTGAGACTGAGTGACTGGCCTGAGGTCAACCAGTGATCTTCATGTCTGAGTGGTGATTTAAACCCTGGTCTCTCGGGTCTTAATCTGACACACTGAACCACACTGGGAAGATGTATTTACTGTTCTTGGCGCATCTGCCAAAATTCTGATGCAAAAAATCCTGTCAGTTACAAGGGCAAAAATTGGGAACCTCGTGCCCAGGGGCCGATTGTGGCGCTCCAATCCTCTCAATCCGGCCCTCCGAAATCTCAGGTGTCGCACCCTCTGAAGCCGCACACACACTTCACTGATTCTGCTTCACGCTTTCTCTGAAAGTTTTTTGCCCAGCGGAAATGCATCCTTGAACTCTGATCAGGCTTCTTGCTTGTCTGGATGAAGGATGGAGAGGGGAGTCTTATGTGTAAAAACTAGGCTTTTGTACAAAGACAAAAACCCGCATTTGTGGCCCCACACGTGACTGTGACAAGGGTTTGCCTCCCTTGTTTTAATGTGGCTGTGGGGAACCTTTGGCCCTCCAGATGTTGCCAAACTGCAACTCCCATCACCCCTTGCCCATTGGTCGTTCTTGCTGAGGCTGCTGGGAGTTGTAGTTCTGCCACATCTGGAAGGCCAAAGCTTCCTCATTCCTTCTAAAAGGTGTCAAAATACTCTCTTTTTTGGTCCTACACATGGTTTTCTCTTTTGGCTGGGTATATAAAAAGCCCCCAGACAGAAACATGATTTGCTTTTCAGGCAGATTAATTCGCTGTGCGCCTCTTGAGACGCAGCTGTGTTTCCCTTGCAGATCTTTCATCTCCCTCCATCCGCTATGGAGAATGGTTGCTTCTGTTGCCGTTGGCAACGAAAACACAGCTCAGGCCAGGGGAGTGTTTGCTCCTGGATAAAGCCTGGCTTTACATGCACAGGGGAAGATGCAAGGCAGAGTGAGCGATCGCTGGTGAGTCCCAAGGCTGCACGGCTTTGTGGTGGTCCTAGCAGAGGAAGGGCTGTTGGGATGTGAAGAAGCAATGGTGTCCCGACCTGTGGGATGATGTGCTTAGCTCCAAAACTGCTTTGGAAGAGCATCGTGTGTAGGGTAGTAGTAAACTGTGCCCCTGAGTATGTGCAAAGTGCCTTTCTCCAGTCACTACCCAGGGCTCTTGTCTCACACCTGATATCCACCGTGTCTCTGGTATGGAGGGAATACTTGTAACTGATTTGTTTTATCTAGTGTGATTTTCAAACTGTATATATGCATCATATGCACCGAAAATCTGTCATAAAAAAACTTTGATGCGTTGTAGAACTTTTTAAATTTTACTGCATGTTGTTGTAGGTTTTATGATGTGAATGGCTTTGATAATTTCCCACTGAGGTAAAAAAAAAAAAAAAAGCAGTATACACATTTTCCATTTTATTGTATGTTTACTAATTTTTGAGAATACAACTGTAAAAAATGTACCTCAGGCACGTTTTCTATTTTAAAAACCTTGTTTGGAGTGGGATACCAGCTTACACCTTAAAATGGCTTGCTTTTTAAGTTTCTTCTTGTCAAGTGTGACAAATACTTAGGACTGTGAATTTTTAGTTGTCACTTCTCAGTAAAAAAAAAAATCAGTGTCAAAATCCGGCCTGATTAGGAGTTCTGGAGAACTCGAATAGCTTCATTATTCTGTGTCATCTTTGGCTGGTTCTGGACAAAATGTACTCTGGGTGTCCGAATGAAACAAAGTGAAATATTGTGTGTTATAAAGCGACTAATGCATTTCAACCCACATCTACAAGTGCTACATTTCAGATTATTCCATGGTCTGATCAGAACTATATCAACAAGCCCTAAATTATTTGGGTTTATGTATATATTTTACCTGTCTTTTTCATCGGTATGGAAGTATTCTGAATTTACATTTGTGTGTGTGTTTGCTACATACCCTTACAGACGGGTGTCAGAGACCACTGAAGAAGAAACATGTTGGTGTTTTATAATATAACATTTTATATTATTCCGTTTTATGTCATTTAGATATTCATCTCCCATTTTGTTTGCAGTTATACGTTTTACCTGGTTCCACAGTAGATTGCCCTACTGTAGAATAATAGAATTGTAGAATTGTAGAGTTGAAAGGGACTCTGAGGATCATCTAGTCCAACCCCTTGCAATGAAGGAATATGCAGCTATCCCTTTTTTAAAAAATGATATTTATTGAAATTTTTTTAGAATTACAAAAGAAAAAAAGGCAGAAAAAGAAAAAGAAAAAACCAAGAAAAAACAAACCACATCAAACAATACAGATTAATAAAAATCAAAATCAAAAAATAACACAACACAATCAAAGGACAAAAATATACCACAAACATTTAAAAACAAATCCAATATTCTCAAAACCTTAACTGTCATTACCTTCTTTCTTTGACCTCCTCCTCCTCCCTTTTTTTGTATCCTAGTTGTTAATTGTCGCAGCAAATCCTTTCCATATTTCATAATATTCTGTCATTACATTACCATAATCTATTTTAATCTTATCTTACTGTGGTGTAGTGGTTAAGAGCGGTAGTCACGTAATCTGGGAAACCGGGTTCGCGTCTCCGCTCCTCCACATGCAGCTGCTGGGTGACCTTGGCCAGTCACACTTATTTGAAGTCTCTCAGCCCCACTCACCTCACAGAGTGTTTGTTGTGGGGGAGGAAGGGAAAGGAGATTGTAAGCCGCTTTGAGACTCCTGAAGGGGAGTGAAAGGCGGGATATCAAATCCAAACTCTTCTTCTTCTTCTTCTATAAAAAACCTTAAAGCTTAAACAAAACAGCCCCTTTTCCATAGTCCACACTGAACTCCATGTGGTATTTAAGAACCTGTTTCAAAGTCCCTCCAAAATTAAGAGCCCCCACAGCCCCTTGCAATGAAGGAATATGCAGCTATCCCTAAGGGGATCGAACCTGCAACCTTGGTATTATCAGCACCATGCTCTAACCTACTGTAGGTCCTAGACCAACTGTCTAACCACTGCACCACACCTTCCTGAAGCAGGTCATCTTCTGTACAGCCAATTTTTAAGCTTTTTACCTTGATTTTGATTACAACAGGGGTGGAGAACCTTTACAGCAGGCTTCCTCAACCTCGGCCCTCCAGATGTTTTGAGACTACAATTCCCATCATCCCTGACCACTGGTCCTGCCAGCTAAGGATCATGGGAGTTGTAGGTCAAAACATCTGGAGGGCCGAGGTTGAGGAAGCCTGCTATACAGTCTGAGGGCCACATTTCCTTCTGGGCAGCCTTCTGAGGGCCACATGCCAGTTGTGGGTGGCGCCAAAGGCAAAAGTGGGCAGAGCAACAAATGTAATTATTATCTTTGCACAGTAGCACCTCCCTTTCTCCCTCCCTCCTCCATCCAGGCAAGATGGAGGCCCTTTCCGTTCAAGGAGTGGTGCATCCTGGGGGTGCTGAGCTTATAGCCCATGAGACTCGTTTAATCTCAGGGTTGTGGGTTTGATCCCCACATTGGGCAAAATATTCCTGCATTTTAGGGGGTTGGACTAGATGACCTTTGTGTCCCTTCCAACTCTTCACATTCTATGATTCTATGGCAGGGACTGTGGCTAGGCTAGAGTGATGCCCGAAGGCTAAACAGAGAGGGGCATGGTGAGCCACATTGGCCCCCAGGCTCCTCATTCCTGCCCTACAAAATCAAGTTTCTGTTCAGTAATAAAACAGACCCATTCATTCCACTCCGCTATAAGTGGTATCCAGCTGACGTGTTAATGAAAAACAGTCTATCAATTGCTCCCTCACATAACACTGAATTGACTTGCTTGTTTTGGCAATCTTATCAGTCATTCTTTCATGGATGGTATAACTTGAGCTCTTCAGCAACGGGCAAAGGCAATCTTAGCATCTACCAAGTGGCTGAAAAGAAGATGGCGGCTCAAATATATTCCCCCCCCCCGAGATGTAAGCTTTCAAATGGGACATGGGTGGCGCTGTGGGTTAAACCACAGAGCCTAGGACTTGCCAATCAGAAGGTCAGTGGTTCGAATCCCCGCGACGGGGTGAGCTCCCGTTGCTCGGTCCCTGCTCCTGCCAACCTAGCAGTTCGAAAGCATGTAAAAAGTGCAAGTAGATAAATAGGTACCGCTCCGGCAGGAAGGTAAACAGTGTTTCCGTGTGCTGCTCTGGTTAGCCAGAAGAGGCTTAGTCATGCTGGCCACATGACCCGGAAGCTGTACGCCAGCTCCCTCGGCCAATAAAGCGAGATGAGCGCCACAACCCCAGAGTCGGCCACGACTGGACCTAATGGTCAGGGGTCCCTTTACCTTTACCTTTTAAGCTTTCAAATAGCACAGAACTCACTAGGAGGCCTGTAGCAGCAGAGGCTATATTTAAATAATATGGCAAAAGAGAAGGACCAATTCAGCCATGCAACAAAAATGCATGCCAATTTTGTAATGAGAAAGCTAAAGGGGGGGGGCATTAGGTTTTGTCCCCTGCATGTTACAATATTAAAATGCAATTGCTGCTGCTTTGTGATACTCGAAGGACTGTAGGTCAAATGATAATAATAATAAATGGTGTGCTAATTGTTTCAAAGCGGCTATTCCCTTTCTTTTCTTTTCTTTAAAAAAAATACAAAATAGAAGATCCAACAGTATGTCGAAGGAGAAGAAAGTGGCAAGTTTCTTGGACAATGCACAATTCTTGGGAAAAGTGGGGTAAGCGACTTGTAGCTTTTGAAGAAGTTGGATATGGTGTGCAGACTCTACATATTAAAATATTGAAATGTAATTGCTGCTGCTTTGTGATACTAGAAGGACTGTAGGACAAAACAAATAAAATAAAATAGTGTGCAAATTGTTTCAAAGGCACTCTTTTCTTTCTTTCTTTCTTTCTTTCTTTCTTTCTTTCTTTCTTTCTTTCTTTCTTTCTTTCTTTCTTTCTAAAAAGATCCAGCAATATGTTGAAGCAGAAGAAGGTGGCAAGTTTCCTGGACAATGCACAGTTCTTGGGAAAAGTGGGGTAAGCCACTTGTAGCTTTTGGACAAGTTGGATATGATGGGCAGAATCCTACATATTACAATATTAGAATGCAATTGCTGCTGCTTTGTGATACTAGCAGCGGCGGAGCAAGCCACTTGAGCGCCCTATGGGTGGCGTGCCCATAGGGGTGGGGCGCACCTCGGGGCCTTCGGAGTCTGCCTGCCTCCTCCCACTCAGCCGCCCTACAGCTGGGGGGTGGGGAGGCAGTGGGCAGACCGTTTGGGCAGCGTGGAGCCTGCACGCTTGCAAGCCACCACATCTCTGCCGGGAGAGACTCATGGCTCAGCCTCGCTGCAGGCGCCACGGTGAGTACCGCTCGGCATTTTGTCACACACACCCCAGTGGTGACACCGGGGCAGCCTGCTCCTACTGCACCCCGCTTCCTCCGTCCCTGCGTACTAGAAGGACTGTGGGGCAATACAAATAAAATAAAATAAAGTGTGCTACTTTTTTCAAAGGCACTCTTTTCTTTCTTCTTTTAAAAAAATAAAAGATCCGACAGTACGTCGAAGCAGAAGAAGGTGGCAAGTTTCCTGGACGATGCGCAGTTCTTGGAAAAAGTTGGGTAAGCGACTTGTAGCTTTTGAACAAGTTGGATATGGTCGGCAGACTCTTTACAATTGGAAGGTTCCACCTAGGTTCAGCTGCTGCTTTTGTAGCTATCTCGTTTCATCACCAAGGGTTTGGTATAAGAACTTTGCACAGTGGGTGGAAGGCAGGGAGTCCATCCATAGCTCAGACTCACAGACTGACTAATGATCTGACATGCCATACTCACTGATATAGACAGCAATGGGCCGTTGTCACAGCAATGGCTTGGCTGACCTTGCACCTGTTGGCTTATCTCATGCACGGGATGATTTGTGTTCATGATTTGTGCTTTTTTGTCTGTTCCACCAGAAATAGTCTAGTTGCAACCAGGCCTTTTCAGGGTAGCAATGTTGGATATTGTTCCTGTTGATATTAAATATGAATTTAATGCATACAGTGGTACCTTGGTTTATGAACTTAATCCGTTCCAGAAGAACCAAAGCGTTCTTAAACCAAGGTGTGCTTCCCACTCTCCAGGCACCCGGCTTGAATCACTGGTTGACCTCCCTGTCTGCATTCTCTGGCAGGATCCAGGCAGAGGTCACGATTGGCGATCCTCCTCAGCGTGAGAAGAACACACCACTCTTTCCTGGCCCCCCCCCCCGGCAGGGGAAAGAGATAGACAGAAACGTATTTACATGCCTTTATTTCTGTCTTTGCAGCATTACAGAAAAACACGTCTGCTCTCTTCAAACTCCAACAGCAGAGAGACAAACTCCACCTACTGTACTTCCTGTACAGCTCATATTACACTCTGAGCTAATTCTGGTGCTTCGCACTGTGAATAGACTGTCCCTCTGTTTCCCACGGAAACAGTCCCAACATTCCCATTATGTTTTGCTTCCAAGCTAGCAGCTCACGGCCGCATTGCTTCTATATCGTAACAGTGGGGGACTCAATTTACAAATGGAACACACTCAACAGGAAGTGAAACATGTTCTTATTCCAAGGCAAAGTTCACAAACCAAAACACCTACTTCCATGTTTTCAGCGTTCTTAATCCAAGTTGTGCATAAACTTAGCTGTTCTTAAACCAAGGTACCACTGTATTCACTGTTTTTAGCTTCATATTTTGAATTATTATATCTGTTTAAATACACTGCCATGGTAATTTTTAAATGGTGGGTTGTTTATATATTAAACAATTTAAATAAACACACACTTTTTAAAGTACAGTTTTTCCCAAGTTTTCCTAGGAAGAAACCATGTTAAAATACCCATCTGCTACTTGCCTGTTATGTATGAGAAATAGTGTCCTCGCATGGTGAGCACACTCTTATCTAGTTACATCTCTATTAAAGCAGTTGCATATCATGGAAAACTTGCTACTGCTATATTTCTCCATGGAAAATTTCCACTTTTAGAAACACATCATTTCATAAAATTTATTAGCAGCATAATGAATGAAGGCAAGTCATATTGTGTATTTTGAATCAATGCAGTACAAGTCAAATCTGAAATCAAAGTTATAATTAATTTTTTTTGGGTGCCTATACTTCAGAAACACATATACTTGCACACAGCTCTTTAGGCTTACTAAATATACATCGAAGAGGCTAGGCAAGATCTCCCATGAAAATTCCCCCAGATTTCCCATTTTACTGCATTAAAGTGGTTTTGACTTAAAGTGGAATGCTTTAGCAATTACATTGCCGGATGTGTATAATGTCTGAAAAGAAAAGAAAAGACAAGCTTTGTAATGCTGCATAAGAACCCCTTTTCCCCTCCAGTGTAAATTCAGTGTCAAATGCCACTTTACAAAAAGGAAGCCCATCTTTGTGGAATGTTTCTGCAGCAGTCTCTGATGATGGATTATTGGTTACCAATATCAACCAGACACAGGATTTAATGGTAAGTCAGTATCTGTATTATGTGCACTCATCGCCTGCTCTTCATGGATCATAGAAACAGTAGAGGTCTGTAGCAAACAACATAGGAACAGGGCCTTTCATGTGGTGGCACCAACCCACTGAAACACCCTCTTCTGGAATATGAGAAAGGTCCCATCTCTGTTGTCTTTTTGGTGTCTCCAACAACTTTTTTAAACTGAGATCTTCCCCAATCTGTATTGGAATTGTTTCATTTTTAAATCACTTACTGTTTCCTGCCTTGGGCTCCTTTGAGAAGAAGGGTGGGAGTTGGACTGACTGCTCCCACCCATCATTGTTTTTAGGCAATAAGTGAAGTCTTTAATAACCCAGGTTCCTGCTGGATCTGTTGGGCTTGCTGTCATTCTCTTGCTTCCTTGTTTTTATTTAAAAGGTGTTCCCTCCCCTGGGTAACAAACAAGTGGTGCAAAAGTAAATTCTTGCTACAGCCATGTGCTCTGACAACTTGAAGTGCATGCTTTTCGTCCCTGAATGGCTTTTTCTTGACTCCCAACAGAGACTTAAGGATACAGCAATGCTGTTTGCTGGGTTGAAGTGCACAGATGACTGGATTCAAGTATATGGTTTAAAACCCTTGCAACTCTCATTTGACGATCTAATGAAGAAGGGCAGCATTGTGATGTAAGTATGAGATCATGTTGTTCCAAGCTGGTCATGTCTGCTCTTTTCATCCATTTTTCGATGTTTCCTTTTTAGAAATCCAGATGATCCAACAGAGAGTATTGAATTTACTAAGGAGTCTGTTAACTATTTTGAATCTGAGTTGCGTAAGTAAGTATCCCCAGAAACATGTCCCCTCTCTGGTTTGCATCTGTTTATGGTCAAATCTAGGAATGGGAGAGAAATCCAGTTCAGTTTGCATCTAAAGCCAAATCAATCAAATCCACGTTTTCCAAAACAATATGAGAACCTAAACACAGCCATTCTGTGAGATTCACATGTATCCAGATTTTGCAGTGTGGTTCTCCAATCAAACAACATTAGGGGAAAGCGTCCATAAAAACTGAATATTGTGTGTATTTTTTTTTTAATGCAAATTGCTGCAGAAAATGTGGAGAACTGAATTTAAGATTGGAAAAATGAGGAACAGAGACCTGAAATCAACATAACCTTCCATCCCATGCAACATCCATATTGGGATAGTGCTAAGTCCTCCGACTGGAATGTAGAAGCAGTGGCAGACCCTGAGGCCTCAAATTTTACCTATGCAATGTGCAATGCTGAAATTTAGCCCCCTCACCCTCTCGCCTTCCATTCTGAATCATTGTTGCAGCACCCTCAAGGCTCTGTGCCCGGTGTGACCAAACCAGTTGTTCTTGTCGACATGTAGAGGGCTGAAAGGCCAGCTGGCTAGCCCCAGCTGGGCCATCTCCTTCCAGCCATCCTGCTGCAAAGACCCATCGGCCTCTGTTCCAATGTAAATCAGCGACCCAGGCTTCAAAGCCAGGGCACACTATCAGCAGATCAAACTGTGCACACAGAATAGGCATGAGGCTTGTGAAAGCATACTACAACTACAGATTTATTAATCATAAATCAGGACAAGGAAACATGTCTCTCTTCGACTTCTCAGAGAGACTGGGGAAAAACAAAAGCAATAGACACAATGGAAGTTCCCAGCAAGCTGTGCTGGAATGTAAACAGACATGTGACACGCAATAGTTCCACACGTCTGCTCCTTAAGGTGGAATGGAAATTCTCAACAGTTAAACAACAGTCCCCTAAATCTGCTTCTGGCAGAAGGTCCCAGCTCCAATCCCCAGGCATTTCCAGATAAAAGAATCAGATAGCAGGAAAGGCATTCTCTGACTGAGAACCCAGAGAGCTGGTGCCCATTCAGAGCAGAGAACATGAGATTAAATGGGCAAGGAGTCTGATCCAGTTTCCTTCCCCTTTACAGACCTTTCTCTGAGCAAGGGGAACGTGTTGTTGTTCTCTGAGCTTCCACCAGAGGCAGTGATGGTCTTAATTTGGATGGCTTTAAAAAGAAGATTAGAAATATTCATAGGGGGGAAAGACGATCAGTTGGCTACTAGCCACAATGCCTAGACTCTCCCTCCATGATCAGAAGCAGTATGCTGTTGAATTCCTGTGGCTAGAAACCGCAGGAAGGGAGAGTGTTCTGTTTTCTAAACAATTACATTTTAACAAGTCATAATGATAAACTTGGAGGGCCGCAGTTAGCTTTGAATAAAACAAAAAGCTCGTTTCAGACTAGTTTCTGGTGAATGAGCCCAGCACATGCAGACAGAAGCTCTTAACTGGAAGTAAGAAATAGATATTTATTTAGGCAAGTAATGGTACAGGCTCAGCAGCAGATACAGTACTCGAGAGTCATGATCCAGGAGTTTAGGACCTGGGCAAGAAGTTCAGAACTGGGCAGAAGCATCGAAGATGTCCCAACAAATCTCTCCCCCCTCCTGCCAAGCTTTTACAGACAAGGCATAGCACACTCACTCGTGAGTTTCTCGTGCCTTATGGAAATATCAGGATTGTAAGTGTGCACTCTGTTAGGGTGGGTGGGTCTGCTCTCATCTGCAGTGGCAGTTCTAGGTGTCAAGACCGCACTCTCCTGCACAGACTCCTGATCACTCACTGCTGCCTCCTATTTGGTCTCTCTCATTGGCTGATCAGAGCCCTCCCGATCCTTCGCTGAGGCTTCCCACTCCTCAGGAAGGTCAGAGGGGAGAGCCAGCATCCCTGAAGTGACTGAAGTCAAGGTGGAAAGGGCATTAATCCTGTCCTCCTACCTTAGGTAAAGGTAAAGGGACCCCTGACCATTAGGTCCAGTCATGGCCGACTCTGGGGTTGTGGCGCTCATCTTGCTTTATTGGCCAAGGGAGCTGGAGTACAGCTTCCGGGTCATGTGGCCAGCATGACTAAGCCGCTTCTGGAGAACCAGAGCAGCACACGGAAATGTTTACCTTCGTTTACCTTCCCACTGGAAGGTACCTTCATTTACGTTTACCTTCCCGCCGGAGCAGTACCTATTTATCTACTTGCACTTTGATGTGCTTTTGGACTGCTAGGTTGGCAGGAGCAGGGACCGAGCAACAGGAGATCACCCCGTCATGGGGATTCGAACCGCTGACCTTCTGATCGGCAAGTCCTAGGCTCTGTGGTTTAACCCACAGTGCCACCCTCCTACCATAGACTCTCACAATTCAGCCCTGTTTCTTCTTCCTCCTCCTCCTCTTCCATCAGAGCCTGCCAACTCAAGTCCAGTCTTGACAACCTTGTGAGGCTCATGAAAGAATGCTGAGTTTTCTCCAACCATCCTAGAAATGGTTGTAAAATTATTATTTGCCAGGATGAAATCAGAATGGCCCTGATCTCTAAAACATTTTACTAAGCGCTATCTTTCTTTTGGTGTCAATATGTCTTTATTTTCAAACAGTGTCCCTGCCAAGGTGGAATTAAATTTATCCTCAGTGAGTAAATTGAGCGAGATGACCTGCCTTGCTTTTGCAGCTGACCCCTATGCCTCTCTATTCATTTCATTATGCTTTATTTCCAAATAGCCATTAATTAAAATCCATGTGCATACATTGCTGATCCCTTTTGTGGAGGGCTGGTGTCTTTAATTAATTAAGCAGCTTTTTTGCCAGCCAACTGTGGGATTTTTTTAAAAAGAAAGATAATAATATGGCCTCTGGTCTTGTGTCACAAATGAAAACAATGTGAGAGCCGCTGCCAATTGACAATATTGGGCTAGATGGACAACTAAAGAAACCAGACAGAAGGCACCGATAACAGGAAAGGTGGGAAGGAAATGAAATCTCAACAGTGCATACAAAAGAAGGTTTCTGGGAAAGAATTCTGGGCACTGTAGTTTGTTAAGGCTTGCTGGGAATTGTAACTCTGTGAGGGAGAAACCACAGTTTCCTTTGAGAGAAAGGAAGTGTTTTGAATATGCTTTAAAGGCTTAGTGTGTACACAGCCTGGGTGATTTACAAGTACAGAATCAATTTATAAAACCCAAATATAATAAGGTCGCACAATAAAACAAACCAGTCAGAGCATCTGAAAACACCTGTACCTAAAATATACGCTAAGGCAAGCCAGTTAGAAAGCATCACTATTAAAACAGTTAAAATACAATTCAAAAAATTAGGTCAGGAAGTTCAAGTTCAGGGGAAGGATTGCAGCTGGGGAAGGGCTGTAGCTCAGTGACAGAGCATCTGCCTTGCATGGGAAAGGTTGCAGGTTCAATCCCCAGCCTCTCCAGGTAGGGCTGGCGATGACTTGTCTGAAACACTGAAGAGTTGCTGGTAGTCATTATAGACAATACTGAGCTAGATGGACCCAGTGGTCTGATCTGATACAGGGCAGCTTACCCACGTTTCCATGTTTCCTCTGTGTGTGTGCAGAAACTGGTGGAATGCCAATATGGATACAGCCTCTCGCATTTCAGCAAGGGAGGGCACTCCACTAGCGCCACCAGTGAAGAAGCTACGACCTCTTATGTTATGGTTACCAGATTTTTTTCAATGAATCCGGTGACCCCCTTTTTTTTTTTTGGAAGCTGAGTAGCAACAGGGAGTCAGTAGTGGGGATGGTGAGGCAAAGACCCTGGGCCCAAGCACATATGCGTATTGTATAAAGGTGCAAAGACCTCCTTTCGCACCCTGTGAAACACAAATGTGCAGAGGTTTTAAAAAACTGGGCAATGGCTGCCCGCCCGTGGCTCCTGAGCCTTCCCCAATCTGTCAAAACAAAGGGGGAAGGGGGCAGGAGATTGGGGGAAGCTCGGGAGTCATAGAATCATAGAATCATAGAGTTGGAAGAGACCACAAGGGCCATCGAGTCCAACACCCTTCCAAGCAGGAAACACCATCAGAGCACTCCTGACATATGGTTGTCAAGCCTCTGCTTAAAGACCTCCAAAGAAGGAGACCTCCAAAGAAGGAGTCATGGGCGCGTGGTGCACCGTTGCCCAGTTTTTAAAAAACTGTGCATTTATGTTTCACAGGGTGAGAAAGAAGGGCTTTGCACCTTGCCTGGCAGAGAAACCATGCGCCTTGCGCCCCTCCTGGGCAACAGCCACCTGCCCGCAACTCCCGAGCCTCCCCATCAGTCAAAACAAAGGGGGAAGGGGGCAGGAGATCTGTACTGCCAGACATCCCTGGTTCCTCTTCGGCAGTGGTGGCGGTAGCAGCAGACAGCAGTCCGCAGCCAGCTACCAGGCTGGCTCCGGGCTGCTGTGGTTGCTGAGGCTGCCGCTGCCATGATTCCCGGGGACAGATTTGCAAATCTGGGGACATTCCGGGGATGGAATTTGTCCGGGGACAGATTTGCCAATCCGGGGACGTCTGGTAACCCTATCTTATGTTCTCCCACTTGAATTTAGAATAAGAAAGGCAGAACTTCATCTCTTAACACCATTGCAATATTTTACAATTTTTATTGCACTAACTGCATTTCTTCTGTTTCCCACCCGCAGAACTATTGCTCTCTATGACAGACGCATTGAGTGGCTGCTGCAGGATAGCAGGAAGGTACTGTGCACAATTTGTTCACGTAAAGCTGTGGTGAGGGTCTTGTGGCTCTCCAGATATTGCTGATCTCTATCGCCCATCGTCCATGACCACGGGCCTTGCTGGACTCCAGCTCCCATGAGCCTCCGACAACACGGCCAATGGTCATGGATGAAGGAAGAGAAGAACCGGCAATATCTGATGGGGAACAGGTTCCTTACCCCTAACCTAAAGGACACTGTTTATGCATCACAAAAATGAAGTTGTGGCAAGTGGCACTAGCAAATTTGTAGTCTGACCAACAAGGGGCAGGGAGGAGGAGCAGCAGCTCCTGTACATCATTTTGGTCTCTGCAGCTTGAGCCAAGAGGAAGTGCAAAGCAAAAGAAGAGCGCGATTTGGGATTTCAGCCTGGATCTTGACAACTTTGCACCTGCTTCACTAGAGGCATTTGTACATCATTGGAATAATGATGATGATGATGATGATGATAATGATAATTGTTAAGTTTTGGGCGAACATATCAGACAACACAGCGATTCTTCCAAGCAGCTCTTTATTTGTAAGCTGGAACAGAACTAACTGAGGAGCTCAGTCAGCCTGCTTATATAGAGCTCCAGAACAATTGTAACTGTTGCAACTTTCTAAAACTATCCAATCACAGAACGTCACTTTTCGATCCTTCATTTGCATACAAACTATCCAATCACTGAACGTTACTTTCGATCCTTCATTTGCATAACTATCTACAGTATCCACCTGCTGGCCCAGGGTGAGAACATCAGTACATAACAATAATAATGATAATAATAATAATAATAATAATAATAATAATAATAATAATAATAATAATAATAATAATAATAATAATAATATATTATTATTTATACGCCCATCTGGCTGTGTTTCCCCAGCCACTCTGGATGGCTTCCAATGGAATATTAAAATACAATAACCTATTAATCATTAAAAGCTTCCCTAAACAGGGCTGCCTTCAGATGTCTTCTAAAAGTCTGGTAGTTGTTTTTCTCTTTGACATCTGGTGGGAGGGTGTTCCACAGGGCGGGTGCCACTACCGAAAAGGCCCTCTGCCTGGTTCCCTGTAACTTTGCTTCTCACAGTCTCGAAGTCTTTTGAGCAATTTCCTCTCTCCTAAAAACTGTTAATGGTTTCCATTCTTATTATATTTCCCTTCAAAACAGTACCCTGTTAACATGGGGTCTAATAGACATGTGTGTTTGGGAACCCCTTGTGTGTGAAACCTCAACCCATGTGATCCCAAAAATGCACTATCCCAATGGGAGCATCCTTCCTTTGGGAGCAGGTTGCACTCTGTTGGTTCACTCCTGGCACTGGAGCCACCCCTTAACATTCCTTTTGTTTTGTTTTTTCTCCCCCTTCCAGATATTTGGTATGATCCGTGGGGATAAAGTTGGAGTTCTGATTGACACATCAGATGTAAACTGTGGACCCAGACTGCAGGATTTCCAAAGAGATCTTCTGGTAAATGTTATTGAAGCACTCGCTAACTCTTAATATCAGAGATGATGATGTACTTGTGGGTAGCATTTTGGGCTGGCGAAATGTAGGTTTTATTGGCTATGATGCTCTGTAGGAAGCCTTGGGCAAGTCACTGCCTTTTCGTCTAATTTCCTTCACATTTTTATCAGCCTGTATCTTTGAGGCCTGAGTAGGGAAACATATGGTTGTACTGTATTCAAATGAGTTTTAGTGGACCCATTGAAATAAATGGACATTACTAACTTATGTTCATTAATCCTAATGGATGAGGAGAACTTAGTTTTATATAACCATTGAAATTAATCAACCCAAACTAGTCATGACAATTAATTTTGAAAGGCCTATACTTAAGTAGGACAAACACTGGATATAGCTCTGAGTATTGGCCTTTTTATGTCATGCCTCACTGGATTTAGATAATGTGAGCTACCTTGCTCTATCGATGGACAGGTGATGTTTATATGCTGCAGTTGCATATAATTATTTAACCAACTGCCACATTTCCTTTCTGGCAATTTCTTTCCCCTGGGAATTGAAATGGGTGGTGGTAACTCCTATAGTAAAACAAACAAACAAAAAGTTTCACAATCATGATCAGACAAATTTAACATCAATTTAAATTTAGCATCTTTCTTATTTTCTGGTTGTAGTTTTGTATGGCTTCGCTAACAAACTTCTCGACTGCAGTATGTTTAATTTTCAGTCGCTTCTCATTCAGTATTTCCAGTCTTCAGTTGATATATTTATTAGTTCATTTCTTGTTGTCAGGCAGCAGGCAGCTTCTTCTAAGATACAAAATTCTGTTCAGCAACTGTACCTGTTGTGTTTGGGAGTAGAGAGAGATTAATTTCATTCAGGCTTAACACCAAGATGGGGTTGAATTTTTTTTTATTTTCCCAACTAGAAAATGACAACATGACAAGCTGATCTGTGGGGAAGAAGGGTTGGAGTTAAGAATTCAAAGTCTTCTTCAGGGGGCCTCCCTGATCATCTTTTTGGTTTTAAGTACTAATATTTTTCTTGACTTTGTCCTTTTTATATCAAATGCAACCATAAAAACAAAAAGGGCAAACTAAAGCAGAGCAGAAAAGCTAGCAGAGGGAGGAGAGGAAAAAAGGCTTGGCATTGGTCACTGTTTATACATTTTATTCATTTTCAGTGTATGGCGATGTCATAAACAAAATATACTAGTGCCAGGGTATGGTCTTCACCAACCTGCTGCTCTCTCTCCAAATGTTTTGGCTTTAAAATTCCACCGGCCCTTGTGCTGGCTGGGGTTGATGGACTTGTAGCCTGGAACATCTGGAAGGCACTATGTTAGAGAGAGCTGGCCTGAAGGCATGTAACCTACCATCAATATGAAAGTCTGTTTGGTCTGTGTATGGGTGGGTGACCATTTCAGAGCCACATGGATGCTCTCTTGGGTTCTATGATGGCAGGATATGAATGTAGGAAAAGAAAGAAGGCAACTCTAACACTCAGTGTAGAGCTTGATTTAGGCTTGCCATATAGCTTGGCAAGCAGCTAATTGCCACCTTTTGTTTTCTGCTTAAGTCTGTAATAGATGAGCAGCTGCTTTACATGAAGAAGTTATACTTCCTTTCATTTGGTACCAATATTTCATTGCTTTGGGAGAAGCCAAGATTTATCGACGAGAAGGTGTAAGTGAGTTGCTTGGCTCTAAAGTATTTATGTGTGTGTGTTGGTCTTGGTTATATTATATATTGGTTTTATTCAGATAATGGTTGCTAGTTGTTCTTCTTATACTCTATGGGTTTATGATTGTGCTGTATGCCACTCTGGGTACCTTTAGTAGAAACATAAAAAGAGTCCTATTAGATCCTGCCAGAGGCCCATCTAGTCTAGCATCTTGCACCAGATACCCATAGGAAGCCTGCGTACAACAGCACACTCTCCCCATTTATGATACCCAGCAATTGGCATTCAAAAGCAGTGGAGGGAGAATATTGTGGCTCATAGCCATTAATAGCCTTTTAGCCTCCATGTCTAATCCTCTTCTAAAGCTATCTCCACTAACTGCCAGGGATATTGCAGATATTAATATGGTGCAGCATGAAGCAAATGGATGCGTAAAAGCTGACTCCTTTTGAAATAAAAGTTCTCCAGACCCATAATTATGATTCAAAGCTTTACTAACCAGAACTTCTTCAAAACAGGTACAAAAACATCAATGATACAGCCAGAAAGTTGTGTAGAGCATATACTTGTCCAAACATAGATTCTTCTTCTTAGATAGCATAATTACGATCAGAGCAGAAATCAAAGCTCTGTCTCTCCCATAGCTTACATTAGCCTGCATCCAGCCTAAGGCTACACAGCTCTTGGAGAGGCTTCATTATCACATCTTTCCTCTCCCTGTGCCTGGGATCAAAAGGTAAAGGCAACTCCCTTTCAGAATGGAGATGTGCAATTGAATATAGTGGTACCTCGGGTTAAGAACTTAATTCATTCTGGAGGTCCATTCTTAACCTGAAACTGTTCTTAACCCGAGGTACCACTTTAGCTAATGGGGCCTCCTGCTGCTGCTGTGGCTGTGGCGCCACTGCGCAATTTGTGTTCTCACCCTGAAGCAAAGTTCTTAACTTGAGGTACTATTTCTGGGTTAGCTGAGTCTGTAACCTGAAGCGCCTGTAGCCTGAAGCGTCTGTAACCCAAGGTACCACTGTACCTTAATCGCCTGTTCTAAGGTTAAACCAGGGGTCAGCAACCTAAGACCCATGGGCCACAAGCGGCCCACGGGCCGCCCCCGAACTGAGCCGCCTCCTTGGTGAGTCCCCACGTGCTGTGCTAAACCGGTGCGGTGCGGCTTGGGGACTCACTTCCATGGCATTGGGAACCGTGTCTGCGCAGATGCCGGAAATCACGGGCGCACACGCAAGATCTGGCCCACGGAGGGATCTCTGCTGGAGTGAACCGGCCCAGGCGAGGTAAACCTTGCCCACCCCTGGGTTAAACACTCACATGAGAGCTAGCAGGGAACACCAACAGTTAAATATCAGAAGCTGAGAGAGCTTCAATATGCTTCAGTGAAATTTTCCAATGTAAAACCCTTTCGGCAACATGCATACTGGCATTCTCCATTTCAGTGTACAATTAAACAATTATATTTAGCAAGGAATAGAACCTGGAATCTTCTGCACACAAAGCAGATATCCTCTGCCACTGAGCTACATGACATGAAGGTTCCACTTAACTGTGGTGACAGCTTTAAAGAAGACATCACTTCCATGAATTTTTCTAATTCCACTTTCAAGCCGTACAGACCATTGGTCAGCAATGGCTGAAAATTCCATAAGTTTATGTTGGGAGGGGGGAGAGTTTTGTCCTTCCTAATTGAAAGGCCTTTCGAAGACCAACACTGTTATTATTAGAGTTTATTTCTAGGCTGCCTTTTAGCCAGAAAGGCCTCTGAAGTGGTCATTCACAACAGTGGCGGAACAACATGCTGCAACCCCTGGAGTGGAGAACAGGTGGGGGTGTGGCTGGTGCCTGTCCTGGGGGGGTGATGTGCCCCCTGGGGGCATTGCGTGTTGCCCGTTTATTTCATCTTGCCTGCCTATCATACCTCTTTTGCTGGTATCTAATTGATGTACAATAGATTCCACTTTCAAATTATTGTTTTCCCCCTTTAGTTTAGATGAAGCAAGGCAATGGGTGCTAAATCTCAAACCCAGTGGTGGCTGCAATTTGCTCAAAGCACTGAAGAAAGCCCTTACAGTAAAAGAACTGAATTCACTGGTGATTGTGGTAGGAAGCTGGTAGGTCATCTGTCTGAATACATGGCAAGACACTGTCTTTTAGGCTGTACCCAATGTGAGTCCTGTTCAGAGTAGACCCATTGAAATGAACGAATTTGTTGCATTCATTTCAGGGGTGGGTGGGGAGGGAAGATCATTCCATCAGGCAGAAATGCTTGCTCTGGTAGAGCAATTTCCTTAGCACCACTTTGCATTTTCACCTGTATTATTTAAATTCCTATACTCAGTTCTAGTATAAGTAAGGGAGGAACATGTCTATCTTTACACTGTCCCCACATCATGCACAAGTTTATCACTTTTCCCACTCTCCTCCTATTCTTCTTAAGTCTAAAAGCCCCAAATATTGCAGGACTGGGATAGAGAATGTGGTTCTCCAGCTGTTGATGGACACTAGATTCACACATGCCATACACTTAAAGCTTAAAAGTACATTTTTACCTTTTATAGCATGGGTAGGCAAACTAAGGCCTGGGGGCCAGATCCGGCTCATTCGCCTTCTAAATCCAGCCCGCGGACGGACCAGGAATCAGCATGTTTTCACCTGAGTAGAATGTGTGCTTTTATTTAAAATGCATTTCTGGGTTATCTGTGGGGCATAGGAATTCGTTCACCCCCCAAAAAAAAAATATAGTCTGGCCCCCCACAAGGTCTGAGGGACAGTGAACCAGCCCCTTGCTGAAAAAGTTTGCTGACCCCTGTTTTATAGCATATATCTGCACATCCCCAAGAATCTTGGGAACTGTCATTTATTCCTCACAGAGTTACTTCCTCCACAGAGAGGCACTCAAATTACAGGTCCCAGAATCCTTTGCGGGGGAGCTTTAAATGTTTAGTGCAGGTACCCCCAAACTCAGCCCTCCAGATGTTTTGGGACTACAACTCCCATCATCCCCAGTGGTCAGGGAAGCTGGGAATTGTAGTCCCAAAACATCTGGACCAGTGGTCAGGGAAGCTGGGACCAGTGGTCAGGGAAGCTGGGAATTGTAGTCCCAAAACATCTGGAGGGCCGAATTTGGGGATTCCTGGTTTAGTGTGTATGCAGCTTCTGTGAGCCCCAGCCAACATGACCAATGGTCTCAGGGGTGATGATGTGAATTGTAGCAGTATCTGTATCTAGAGGGCCACTGGTTCTTCATCCCTTTTGTAGGAATCCATCCTGTGTTTGATATTCATGTGTGTGTTTTTCCTCCCCCCACCCTTCCCAAACCAGCCCAGATCAAGCCTCGGAAATATTGTCTGAGTATATCCAGGAATGTACCGTGGGGAGAAAGCTGTTGGTCCACACTGTCACATATGACTGTAGCAATCAAGTTCCTCCTGTAAGTTTGTCTGGGGAGGGTAGCGTAGCTTTGAGTCAAGACAGTCTCAGGTTCAGCCTCTGGTCGGTCTGTCTCTAGTTAAAAGGACCAGGCAAGTGCAGCTGACGTGGTAGAAGCTCTCCAGCTGCGAAGGAGGGAGAAATTCGAGTCAGTTCGTTTTTATAGGCCAGCCTCCTTAATTCACACTTCCCAAAGCAATATGCGAATCAAAGCGCAGTTCAATGCATTTCTTCAACAAAGAAATGTGTACAAAAATGCATATACTAGTGTGCTGGAAGATCCACATATCGGTGGATATTGTGTTAAAAAACCATTGCATAAGGGGAAATTGCTTTGCAAAAAATGTGTCTCTTAGGCAAAATTGCATAGATTTGCCCATCCCTAGCCTGGAGACAAGACTGAGCTAGGCGGCAAATTTCATCTAGTATAAGACAACTTTCTATGTTCCTTCTTTCACTACTTGAGTCTTACTGAAGCACACTAAGGACCCAGCTTTACATTATGTTCGTTATGTGGTTATGCCTACAAGTGCAGGGCTGTTTTTGATGCCATAGTTAGGTGAGCAACAACAAAGAAACACTCACCCCTTCTCATTGTTTGTTAGTTGAACTTTTTTGGGGCTGCCATTTCCCAGACATTTCAGTGCTTTCCGCCCGGACACTGTTTAAGAGGGCTGAATATCGGCTATGTCCAGACGTATGGCAACCCTAGGTTTAGTGAATATGGGGATTTATGCAGGCGTTCTGCACTCAACCATTTTCTTTGATGCAATCTATGCAGGGTGTGGTAAGAAGCATAGCAGAAGATGTGGGAGGCTATTATCATTGTTACTCCTCAAAGAGAGAGGTAGGTCACTCCTCACTTGGACAACTACACTATTTTAAAACGTTGTTAGCAAAGTACTTGGTGATTGCCTAGCCCTCTCATAAGGTTGTAGAAGTGGACAGAAAACTTAATTATGAGCTCATAAGAGTGCAAAGAGGGTGGCCTGTACCTGGCTATCCCCTTAAATAGGCTAGGGGTCACAGCCCCCACGCCCCTGCCTCTGATTGGCTAAGCAGGCACTGCCTGCTCTTACCTGAGAGCCCAACATGGCTGGAGGAGGGCAGCGCCAGGTGATCATCAGCTTCCCCACCTGCTCTGGAACATGGCATATTCCCTGAACCCACCACAGACATGTCGTGCAGCAATGGCCACCCGTGCAGAGTGCCAGGTGAGCAGATGCTCCCATGGGGGGCCGTGATGACAACCAACTTGGACAGCTTGAAAAGCGGTTGAGACAAGTACGTTGATGGTGCTATATAAATAAGTGTTAATGTGTAACTGAGGACATGGGTGGCGCTGTGGGTTAAACCACTGAGCCTAGGACTTGCTGATCAGAAGGTCAGCAGTTCGAATCCCTGCGATGGGGTGAGCTCCTGTTGCTCGGTCCCTGCTCCTGCCAACCTAGCAGTTCAAAAGCACGTCAAAGTGCAAGTAGATAAATAGGTACCACTCCGGCGGGAAGGTAAACAGCTTTTCCGTGCGCTGCTCTGGTTCGCCAGAAGCAGCTTAGTCATGCTAGCCACATGACCCGGAAACTGTACACCGGCTCCCTTGGCCAATAAAGTGAGATGAGCGCCGCAAGTCCAGAGTCGGTCACGACTGGACCTAATGGTCAGGGGTCCCTTTACCTTTAACTTTAATGTATAACTAAATACAATTTGTGGAGTCTGAGGCTACTTCATGAGCCACCATCCACACCCAATCTCTAAGAGGATCTCTTCCACTGATCTTAATCTCTGGGTTTGTCTATAAGGAAGGAGGTCCTCTTCCAGATAATTGGGGATTCATTGCATTAAAGCCTGCCAGGCTTTCGGTAATTCATTTTTGGTTCACTGTTTCCTCCACCTTTATTTTGAAGCTGCTGCTGCTTGCAGAATTTTAGCGTCTGTTTTAGCATTTGTCACTTTGTATGTTGCCATTTTAAAATTAACCTCTTAGTCAGAGTTTCCTGTGCTGTTAACTGCTAGGGGGTTGTATCAACAAAAAAGAAAAGAAAAATGCTTTAAATTAATAATAATAAAAGGTCACTAAGACAGTATACCCGCAAGAAATGAAGAATAAATCTGATTGGCTTTTTAATTCTGTTGTGTGATCAGAATTGTGACAGCACTGATATTCAACTGATTCTTCTTGAACGCCAAAAGGCCAAGGAGCTGCTCAACATCATAAATGAAATTTACCAGGGGAGGATGGGTGACACACTTTTTAACGTAATGAAACAAGTAAGTACCTGTTCTCATTTAATCGGCTGTTTTATTTTAAAAAGACCAGTAGATCTAAAAAAGCTGCTGGACATCTAATTAGTGTTCAGCCACAAAGAAACGTATTGTAGTGATACCATTATGTAAATAGTTCTGGTGAGTCCTGAGTCAAATTAGAGCTCTCTACTCATTTTATTTTATTATCTTAAAAACAGCAGGCATATCCCTTGCTTCAGCCAAAAAAGTCTCACGAATGGCGGCTTACGATTGTCAACGATAAGACAGTCTCTGTCCTCAGCCTCACAATCTAAACCTTTCTTTTACCTATATTTTTAAGGCCTTTAAAAAAAGTTCTTTTGTTTCAAAGTTTTGTGGAAGGTGTCAGCTTGGTATTTTGAGAGGCTGAGGAGAGGTTGTTAGTGCCTTTTAAAAATATTCCACACAGTTGAGACCAAGCGGTCTGCACTTTTTTTACATATAAAAAAGAAAAGCCTTGATGTGTTTGCTGTATGTATTGTGACAATCTTTTTCTTCTTCTTTCCAATGAGAGAGGCTGGGGTGCAACTTTGGAAATTATGCTGGTGCCTAGGAACATAAGAACTCTGCAGGATCAGACCAAAGACACGTCTAGGTCAGAATCCATTGGCTTATAGAAGCCAGCCTGTCACCCCCAGAACACCTAAAGACAATAGTCCTTTTCTGCTGTTGTGGCTCAGCAACTTGCAATAACCAAAAGGCATATTGCCCCTGAATGTGGATGTTTTGATCAATGCTACATATTTTTAATGAGTGTGGTTCTTTATTGGGACTACATTTCTACAATATCTGGAAGGCACTGTGTTGTCTACCCTTGATCTTAGGGAGTGGACAATAGAAAAAATGTAGGAAAGAGATAAGTAGATTGGAATGCCTTTTTAAATGTTCCATTAATATGTTCCCAGCTTTTGGGCGTTTGTAGGAGAAATGCAAATGCAGGATTTTGTAGATGAGATTTTAAATATCTTTATTTAGGGTTCCATGGAGTGTTTGAAGCTTCCCTCTGAGACCTCCCTGCCAAAACCGCCAAAACATGATTGTCCTCTTGCAATACAAATCCCAAGCTTTTTGGCCCAAACCTCGGCTGAATGGTTAAAAACGAATGGACTAAAAGGTAAAGTAGACTGGAAGGGCAAGGGTTGGGTGTGGGAAACCTTCTTCAGCTTGAGAATCGTATTCCCTTCTGGGCAATGTTCTGAGGTCCATTTGCCAGTGGTGGAGGAGCCAAAGGCAAACATGGATGGCACAACAACAACAACAACAACAACAACAACAAATCTTTATTACAGTCATAGACCGGCATTTAAAAATCTAAAAAGCTCTTTAGAAAGCTAAAAGGTATTAAAACACAAGGTGAATGTAAAAGTCTATAAGAATTTTAAACAAGCTAAAAGAATCCAAAAGAAGGTCTGGAACATTGGGCAGGTGTGGAGGAGCACAAAAGGCTGATATATAAAGGCTTTAACTATCATTTACAGAGCACTCTGATATGCTGATTTGTGGCACAGGTCGTCCACCTACAAATCTCGAGTTCTGCTGTGCAGAACCTAGCAACACTATACGTTGTAGCAGGATCAGTATCCGAGAGCAGCAGGGAGATGTAAAATTGTCCTGTTTGCCCTGGGTGCTTATGAAGTAATGGGAAAATCAGGCTAGTGTGAATGTCTCTGTAATACAGGCACTGGAGAAGGACATGCACAGGGGCATTGTCTCTCCGGGTAGTCAATCTTCCTGTACTGGCCTTCAATAACGACCAAGGGAAGGGCATGACATTGAGCCAGGGTAAAAGCCCTTCGGTGTTTTGGGACTTCGATTTTAGTTAGATATGCCATAGAGGAGGCAAGGTACCTGGTGGATCCAATTGGCACTCTGTGTCTACTACACATTGTTTAATTACAGATAGGTAGCCGTGTTGGTCTGCCATAGTCAAAATAAAAAAATTCCTTCCAGTAGCACCTTAAAGACCAACTAAGTTAGTTCTTGGTATGAGCTTTCGTGTGCATGCACACTTCTTCAGATACACTGAAACAGAAGTTGCCAGATCCTTCTATATAGTGAGAAGGTGGGGAGGGGTATTACTCAGAAGGGTGGTGGGAATGGGAGATTGACAGATAGCTGAGATGAGCCTGTTGACGACTCTTAACGACTGTAATAGGTCTTACAGGAAAAGGCAAGGGGTGAGAAGGTGAGAAATGGCTTAGTCATGTATAATGGGATAAGAATCCAATGTCTTTGTTCAAACCAGGTCTCTCCATGGTTTTAAGTTTGGTAATGAGTTGCAATTCAGCAGCTTCTCTTTCCAGTCTATTTCTGAAATTCCTTTGTAGTAAAACAGCTACTTTGAGATCTTGTATAGAATGTCCTGGGAGATTGAAGTGTTCTCCTACTGGTTTCTCTGTTTTGTGATTCTTGATGTCAGATTTCTCACCTTCTCACCCCTTGCCTTTTCCTGTAAGACCTATTACAGTCGTTAAGAGTCGTCAACAGGCTCATCTCAGCTATCTGCCAATCTCCCATTCCCACCACCCTTCTGAGTAATACCCCTCCCCACCTTCTCACTATATAGAAGGATCTGGCAACTTCTGTTTCAGTGTATCTGCATGCACACGAAAGCTCATACCAAGAACTAACTTAGTTGGTCTTTAAGGTGCTACTGGAAGAAATTTTTTTATTTTGACGTTGTTTAATGAATGCTTTAGCCTGATCGTATCCCATGTTAAGTAGAAGACCTGGAGAGAAGCCCAGGGATGAGATTTTAGTTGCCACTGCCTGTTTCCACGTGGATTAATTAGTGGGGCAAGGTCACGGGGAAATAAAGATAGATGGCACGACAGATGAAGATGTTACCTTTGTACAGTAGACTAGTTTCCGTATACACTCACCTGCCCCTTTCCATCCAAGCAAGAAAGAGGCACGACCAGAGTTCAGTGACACATCCCAGCCAGGCAAAAATACTCAGGCTGTGAAGTAAGGCCTGTGAGGGCTGTGGGAAGTTCCAAGTGGCAAATAGAGAAGCATTTGGCCTCAGGACCAGAGATTTTCCCATCCTTGGCCAAAAGGTTCCATGTGAAATGAAGCCTGCTTGATCCACCTGAACAGGCCTTTCATTTACCTTTTGGTTCCTTGTTTGCTACAGCCAGGAAATTAAGCCTTTATCAAGTTTTGGCACCCAATGCTTTTTCCCCTGTGGAAGAATTTGTGCCCGTCCTTCGGAAAATGGTATCGTCCACATTACATGAGGTAAGTAAAGAGTTTTAGATTAGAATCTGGAGGCCATGTGGTCCAACACCCCGTACCCCACATGGCCAACAGCCCAGAAATGAAGGGCGTTGTAGTCCAACAACAGCTGTAGAGGGTCACAGGTTTGCCACCCATGCTCTGTTGGCTGTTGGCATTCGTCAGGTACCATTCTTTGCCCACCCTGAAGCAAACTGTCACCAGAATGATGATTTGGTTGTCAGACTTGTTACCGGAACATAGGATTAATTTTATCTCTCTCTGCCTCTCTCTCTCTCTCGCTCCTTGTTTCAGAAAGCAATGACCCAGTTTGAATGGCACGATGGGACGATTAAAAATATTCACGTTGATCCACCCATACTGTATGACTATCAGGTGACTGAAGGACCTAGACATGAATCCCCACAGCCAGAGTTAATGGCATTCCAGTTTAATCTAAGCCAACCGCTCTTTTTGTGTGTAGTTTTGACTAAGATGCGCATGTCATCTAACCTCCCCACAAACAAATCAGAATGAAGGCTTGACAAACAGTTGTTGTCATCTAATCTCTCTGTGAACTTTGTGCACAGGTTGAAGATGAACGTAGGGAGCTACCTTATATTGCATTGGCCTATCTAGCTCAGTACTCTCCTCACTAGTATAGGGTAAGACTCAACATCAGATCACATGCCTTGCATGCAGAAGGTCCGGGATCCACTCCCTAACATCTCCAGGCAGGACTGGGAATGTCTCCTTTGTGAAACCATGGAGAGCTGCTGCCAATCAATGGAGGCAATACTGAGCAAGATTGACCAATGGCGTGGCTTGGTATAAGACAGCTTCCTATGTTCCTGTGAACTCTCAGTAAGCAGGTTGTCAGGAAGACACATCAGGACTGCTATAGGAAGAAGCACCCAAAGAAAAGGGAAGCAGTTATTATCAAGGCATCATGCTTAGCGTGAAGGCTATCTTAATTACATTTTGGTTCTGGGAGTTTTTAATTTATCTGAGGTGGTTAAGAATGGAGGGGGGAAAGGTGTATGTTGCCCATGAAGTGTGGTGAGAAATATAGTGGAAGCCAAGAACGTACTCAAAGAATGGAACGGTTGCTGAAGCAGTTGTTTGAAATGTGCAAGTAATCGTTCTCATCAACTATGTTTTGAATTGCGTCTACAGAAACGGCTTGGCAGACTGGTGAGGATGTATGAGAGGCGGGTAGACTGGCTCTCCACAGCTAGTAGGAGAATTTGGGGGACTGTTTGTGAGAAGAGGTATCAGTGTTTTGCTTATCCACATCCAGTTTTGTAAAATGATGCCCTAAATTGCCCCTCGTGTGTGTGTGTGTGTGTGTGTGTGTGTGTGAGAGAGAGAGAGAGATGTATTCTGAACATTTCCATGCCACCCTACACATGACAGTGTACAAGAAATAATGAAAAACAGATATTATTAATAAATTTGTTGCCTGCCCTTCACTCTAATGTCCCAGTATAGCTAATAGAATGGCACCAGGGCTTATGGGAATTGTAGTCCAACAGCATCTGGGGAGCCACAGGTTCCCAATCCCTATCTTGAAATATGGATGCTTCCATGCATTTGGTGAGTATGCATGCTCAGAATCTGCTTTTTTAAAAAGCTCTGTCTCCGTAGCTTTTTTAAAGGCAACTGGAAGCAGGGCACAAATTGCCTAAAATAGTTAGGGATCAGAAAAAGTTAGTCTTCATTAAGGGTCTCCCTACCCTCTCCCCTCCAGCAGAGCTTCACACACATGTAGATGTAGAACGTTCCTTGAGCACAATTCCACTCCCATCTTCAAGAAATTGAGCTACTGAGCTATTACCCCAAAAGCCTTTGACACCAGTATAGTTTCCCTTCAAAATTTCTAGACAATAAAAATGGGGAAACGTTGATCTAAACGTTGTGTCTCTGATGCTGGTGGTCTCTCATACAGGATTGTCATTCTTATTGATGTCTCCAAAACAAATGCCATGTACATCATTCATATCCAACATTCTCTGCGACTTTTACTCGAGGAGCAGATGTCGAGCAAGGATTTCTTCAATATCATAGCGTAAGTAACTGCCATGCGATGGTTGCAACCATTTCTTGGGGGTAGGTCTGTCCATGAGCATTTGACATCCTTGCTAAATTAACCTTTTGATTAATGGGCTACTAGCCATGATAGCTAGGACGCGGGTGGCGCTGTGGGTTAAACCACAGAGCCTAGGACTTGCCAGTCAGAAGGTCGGCGGTTCGACTCCCCGCGACGGGGTGAGCTCCCATTACTCGGTCCCTGCTCCTGCCAACCTAGCAGTTCGAAAGCATGTCAAAGTGCAAATAGATAAATAGGTACCACTCCAGCGGGAAGGCAAACCACATTTCTGTGCACTGCTCTGGTTCGCCAGAAGCGGTTTAGTCATGCTGGCCACATGACCCGGAAGCTGTATGCCGGCTCCCTCAGCCACTAAAGCGAGATGAGCGCCGCAACCCCAGAGTCGGCCACGACTGGACCTAATGGTCAGGGGTCCCTTTACCTTTACCTTTAGCCATGATAGCTATTGCTTTGCCTCCAAGGCAGGAATGCTTCTGAATAAAAACAGTTGCTGGAGTGGAAAGTGCTCTTGGGCTTGGTTCTTGCTTGCAGGATTCTCAAAAGCATCTGGTTGGCAACTGTGAAAACAGGATGCTGGACTAGTTGGGTCATTGACTTCATCCAGCAGGCCTCTTCTTATATTTTTATTCCTCTGAATGTTTAGGCTTAAAATAGCAGAAAGTACCCATTGCAGCTCAGTGTCCGAGAGCGCAATCCTACACATGCCTACTCAGAAGTAAGTCTCACTGAGTGCAATGCAACTTACTCCCAGGTCAATAGGTGTAGTAGAATTGCTACTGTTTATGGAACCTGAACTGCTCAAGCATCTTCTGTTGCAGGCTGATATGCTGTGAAGCAGCATTTAGTTATTTGCTCTGTGTTTCTTGCAGCTTTGGAAATGACATTAAGGCCTGGCAGGCAGAAATGGTTCCTTTGCACCTAGACAACCTACAAAGGGCCTGGAGGTAAGTAAAACACCTTTTAAGGGAAGCCTCACTGGCGAAACCCCCTAGGTTAGTGATCTTTGTTCAATCCAATTTTCACATGCATTTAAGATTACCTAGTTGTGGACTAATGGGAGTCATGAATGGGTTCAGCTCCTTATTTGTACACAGCTGGTATAAAATTAGAGAAGGGACTCATTTAGGGGAGATATGCTTATCCCAGAAATGGAATCAGTTTGCACATCTCTCCCATACAAGTCTGCCCTTGCCACCACTCAAAAACAGGAAGTGGGATTTACTCCATCTTCCTATTTCCCTGCTTTCAGGCTATGCCTGGAACTGTTTATAGGATAGGATTTGGGGACTTGTGGCCACCCACAAATTGTGGCTTCCCACAAGTTTAGCTTCATCCCTGACCATGCATCATTCTGGCTGGCGCTGATGGGATCTGCAGTTTAACAACATCTGGAGGGCCACAGGTTTCCCATGCCTAGGTATGCTGAAGAGTTCTGATGCAAATGGGGGCAGAAATTGCCAATGTACGCTTATTTCTACCAATGCAGCAAATACGATTGGTATTTCCTTCTGTGGTTTGTATTCTGCAAACGATACGTAATCAATGACTTTTCCCACCATTTGCATTGTGTTTCCTTTGCGTTGAAATGAACGGTGTGGAATTGCATAATAATTACATAATTATTTACATAATTAATTATGTCAATATCTGTGACATATAGCATTATTTCCCTCAGAAGCCGAATTGCAGCTGAATGGAAACAGCAGTGTGACAAATGTGGGCCGGAGCAGAAATCAATGTTTTCTTTTATCCCTACCTGAGTTTGTCCTAGGATTGTTAGCATGAGCCAGCATGGCAGTCATAAAATGTTTGGAAGCCATGGTTAGTGTTTTGATGATACTTGGGCATTTAAAAATAAAATAAAAAAACTGTTCAACACCTCTTCTAGCTGGGTACTGACCCTTCAGTGTGAAGGCACTAGAAATCTTATGACCGCACTTAGAAGAGCTGTGGAGATAGACTTTAAAGATAAAGACAAGCATAAGTCTCAAAGCATTTACCTGCTTACGACTGGAGTCCCTGACCAAGAAAAGGTGGGTAAAATCCCCAAACCAGCTTACCATCTGCCCAGAGCTGCTTGCTAGATTGTCTGAACTATTGCATGCTAGCTTTGCACTTGCAGAGAGACTTTGACGCCTGTATGTATTCAAACATGTGTTCTCCTACATGCATTCTAAGCATAGGAGCCAACTCCAGGTGGCTGTGGGTGAGATGGCCCCCTGGACTCTAAGGTGGTTCTGGCTCACAGGGCTTGTGCTGCGTGCTCTATGTTAAGTTTGACCCAGGGGCCAGTAACAACCTCCAGGCTTCTGTATGCAGACTCTGCAATTCTTCTCAGGCCACGCCCCTCGCTGCCCTTTCTCTGTGCATTCCTTCAATACTTTTTTGCCTGGCGGGAATGTGTCTTTGAGTGGTGCAATGACTCTTACTTGCCAGGGCAGAGAGATGTGTGCGTCAACCACTGGCTATTGCCTGGCTGGAAGGTTGACTACTGTACAGAGTCATTCTGGCTGCTCTGCCCACCTTGCCTCTCACGGCAACCAGCCTCCAGAAAGTTGCACATGAGGAAATGCAGCCCTCAGTTTGGAAAAGGATTCCCACCTTGCCTTACAGACTGTGATGACTGCGAGCGCTATACAAATGCTAAAATTGTTGAATTAGTATCATCAAACAATACTCCCAAGTGGTTCCAATGGCTTATATTCTTGCCTTCCAGCATGCCATCTGTTCTTACCTGGCTGAGGTCTGTGGCGGCTGTGACTTGAAGCTGCATGTCTGTCTGTTCAGCGTCGACGGTTTCTCCCTGGATGATATCCCGCCGCGTTATGCAAGTCTGAATGAAACGGCTGCGATTTGTAAAGAAATCGCCCAGACTGCCAACGGTCGGTTTCATTGGTTTGGAGAGACAGGTATATGATGTTCAGATGTTTTGTTTGTTTGTGACATGCATTTTAAGGATTGCAATTTGTTTTAAACTGTTTTTAATGCTGTGTTTTAAATGGCATGGATCCCTGGCCCAAGGAGCCCTGGGACACACAGTGTATTTCTCAGGGTCTCCAGTGCCTGGGATGCTAAAGGACTGACTACCTTTGCTAAGATCAAAGGAGGAAACCTTGCTAATAAAGCTGCAACCTGCAGCAGTACAGATGGTGTAGTTTTATTCAGAAGATAGTGACTGTTGGGTGTTTGCAGCCCAGCATTTAGTAAAAACTTGTTTACTTGGGCTTCCCTGAAATGATAGCCCTGTACCTTCTGCCCAGTTATCTGTAACACTGATTCAATGTATATTGTAAACTGCTGTGAGATTACTTTTAATGTAAGCGATATAGAAATATTATCAAATAGATTACATTAAATTGTTGTGACCCACCTTGAGACCTTAGGGTGAAGGGCAGGTTGTTGCGGTTCTTCACTTGCTCACAAACTGTACACGTGGTTTTGAACTTGAACTGGGAATCTTCTGCAACCCTATTGGGACCTCCTTTTACTTTTAGAAAAACTTTTCCTTTACTTGCTCACGCTCCCATCCTTATTCAGCTCCAGCTACAAAAGCTGAGTCTGCTGAAGAGGCAAGAGACCCTCTTGGCTGTCTCTTAGTGCAGACCCAGGTCACTGAGCCTGAGCTTCCACAGCCACCGCCCACCGTGAACCACCATAGGCAGGATTGGCAGCAACAGCAGCAGATATGTCCTATGCTTCTGATAATATTTTATTCTTTTACTAATTATGCTGTTTTATATTTGACTTCCTTTCACCATGTTTTATTTTGAGATTTTTAAAAAGATGATATTTTAGTTGCCTTGATCGTGCACTTAATTTTCTTCAGTAAAGTTTTATTTTGGGTTGTTTTATTTGACGTTTTAATGTAGATTGTAAGCCGCTTTGAGATTATTTTTTCTTAAAAATATAAAGTGGTATAGAAATGAAACGGACAACAACAACTCAACCCTACAATGTTTCAACAGAAACAGTTCTGGGACAATCAATGATCAATATGCTTCTCCGTGTTGCAGTTGCTTACTGATCTATTAAAAAAAATTAAGCGCTAGGGAGTTTAAGGACGGTCCTTCTGCTAGCCTTTTTTCCTCTACTTTTCTCTCCTCCTGTTAGGCATCTATGAAAGTGACGATATCAGCATTATCCTATCTGAAATGGAAAAAGCTGTCAACTATTCTCACAAGGTATACATTCAGATATTCTTCTTCTGAAATGGGTGCTGTGTTTGTTAGGTTGAACGGAATGCATCTGTTCAGACATGTACAGGATCTGCTTTACATTTAAGAACTTAAGAAGACCTATTCTGGACCACATCAAACCCTAGTTGGTCCAGCATTCTGTTACCCACATTGACCAACCAGACGTCTATGGGAAGCACAACATGAATGCAATAGACCTCTCCCACTTGTGTTCCCTCAACTGGGACTTGGGGGCATACTGCCTCCTATATTGAAGGTAGTACATAGTTGTCATGATGAGTAGCCATTAATATCTTCCATTAATTTGGCCATATCCTCACCAGGTGCTTATACCACTTTAATAGTCATGGCTCCCCCCTCCTGGAGAACCATGGTAGTTGTGATTTCTTAAAGATACTGTGAGTTGTTAGAAGACCTCTATTCCCCTCACAGAGCTACAGTTCCCAGAGTGGTTTAGCAATCTTCCCAGGGAACTGTAACATTTGGGTGCTGGGTGGTAATGGGGGGGGGGTCTTCTAACAATGCTCAGAACCCTTAGCAAACTACACTTCCCAAAATCCTTTTGGGGGAAGGCATGGCTATTAAATTGGTATAAGAGTGCTTTAAATGTATGGTGTGGATGTGGCCATTGTCTCATCCCCTTGTAAATCTATCCACGTTGGTAGCCATCAGTTTGGTGACAGCCTGAATAGGCTGGTGTTCCATTGTTAAACCCATAAAACATGAAATGGAAAGGTGAATTTCCAAATTTGCAATGACATAGGAACTGCATCCTCTTAGGTTCATGGACAATGATGATGGATCACTTGGGAACGACAACATCATACTGTGTTGATGATAATTGATGGCTTGGGAACAGCATCTAATGTTGATGATGACAATGATGATGATTTTTCAAATTCTTATCTTACATTCCATTGTCAGGTTTGGCCCTCCAAGACAGCTAACAACCAGATTGAAACAAGAACAAACTATGTTCAGTGTTCCAACACAAATTCAAAGAGACTGTGATCTAAATAATAATACATAGACCATATCAGAAGAGAGAACAAGAAATATTTTTTTTTAATCGATGCATAAGGCACATCAGAAGAGGATGTGTATGTGTGGTTCTCTGTTGTATTTCTCCAAGTGTTGTGGAATGGGGACCCCCCCCCATTTTGCCCATCTGAAGGCAATACATTAGCTATTTCCTTTTGAGTTCAGTCCTCATAGAAACTAATAAGTCTTCCCCCACCCCCATTGCATTTGCTTTCCAGGGAAAGTCTAAACCTTTCCTATTCCTTCTGTTTTTCAGTGTGCCTTACTAGTGGGATCCTTAAGGCAACGTTCAGGAAGTCATTTGACTAATCAGCTGATGCCTGAAGGAGACCTAACAATGCTAGAAACACAGAAGAAGAGTAGACCACAGAGGCTGCCATTTCCAAAGCCAACTGCTCTCACTCTTGCCAGAATGGTATGACACTGTTTGGTATTTTGAGATGAAAACTGCCTTCATCAATGCCACTAACCATGTCCCTAGGAGTTGGCTTCTATGATTCTACAATACAGGGACAAAAGCTGAAAATGCCTTGGGGGCGGGGGGGGGGTTGCTGCTCTGTGATGGGGTTGAGTGCAGATCATACAGGTCTATACAGGGCCAGGCAGTCTTTCAGGTAGCCTGGTCCCAAGATGCTCAGGGCCAAGTAAACAACAAGACCTTGAACATGACCTGGCAGCTGGCTGGCAACCAGAGCAGCTCACTCAGCACAGGTGTGACCTGTGAGTCCAGGCGCTCCACTCAGCAATCTGGTTGCACAATTGTTGCCATTGTGGTATCCCAAAAGCGGTTTTGAAAATAAGAACCACGTAGCATGCTGGTAGGCAGGGGCAAAGTGGCAGAAGGTTTTCTCAGATGTTGACTGTACCTTTTTAGAACTTCAGAGACCAGCCCGATGGGGCCAGAAATGGCACGATGAAAGCTCTCCTATGGCGTCCACCAAGTGCCAAAGCGGAAATTCCTCCAGGTGTGTGTAAATTAAGCTCATGGATTTGAATTGGTATTGCTTGCATGATTACAAATAGATATATTTGTTGTCACAAGCTTTGTTTACTACCAGCTTGATGAAATAGCAAAGCCTGCTAAGGCTGGATGAAGTGGGCGAGGCGTCTGGAGAAGAATTGGCTCTTGATTATGTATGGTTTGCAACCAGTGCTAGTCCAACTCAACAGTGGTACCATTCAAGTTAATGGGCATGACTAACTTAGGTTCATTAATTTCAATGGATCTACTCTGAGTAGTACTGAGTTGGGTAAATCCAAGATGTAGGCATGCCCAGACTTCTTCTGTCACAAGGAACTGCAGCTGCAGACTCTCCAGGTTGCTAGATCCGTACCTGCAGTCTTGAATAATCTCTCAGTTTTTAAAATAAGAGGCTTCTTCCTTTCTGGGTGGCTAATGCATCTGATGGATGGTTCAGCATGCTAATGTTACCCATTTCTGTTTCTCCATGACATCTGATTCAAGATAAGCTTTGAAAGACCAGGACAGGTGCCTGCATGCAGTGGTAGGCTGGATGAGGGACAATACACTGCAAAGACAGAGGCCTTGTGGGTGGGGGTTCTCGGATCCAGGGAATAAGCCAATTGTCTGCCTTGGGTGGGGTTGCACTCGTTCTGAAGGAGCAGGTATGCACTTTGGGGATACTCCTTGAACCTTCACTGTTGCTTGACCTCTTGTGCCTGGGAGTGCCTTTTATCAGTTTTGGCTGATACATCAGCTATGGCCATTCCTGGATACGGATAATCTGACTGCTGACATTGATGCGCTGGGAACCTCAAGACTGCATTACTTCAATAGGCTGTATGTGGGGTTATCCTTGGGTCTGGTCCAGAAGCTCCAGGTAGTGCAGAATGCTGCAACTAGACTGGGAACACAAGCTACCAGTGTCGAAAGATTTGCACTGGCTTCCCATCTGCAACTGGGCCATTCTTAGAACCATAGGATTGTTGGAAGGGACCCCTCGGGTCATCTAGTCCAACCCTCTGCAATGCAGGAATCTCAGCTGGATCATCCATGACAGATGGCCATCCAAGCTCTGCTTAAAAACCTCCCAAGGAAGGAGAGTCGATCACCTCTCATAGGCGTCTATCCCACTGTACCATTTCCTGAATAACTTAGGCCCAGGATGCTTTAAGGACCATCTCTGTGGCTCAACAGAGCCTGTGGTGATCTGTGGCTGATTGCACTCAACTCAGCTGAAGCCAGAATCCCCTCCCCAATGATCCTGGATCCAGTGCATAAGCCCTAGTAACCAGCTCAAGTAGGGGAAGAAGGAATGAAAGCTAAAAAATTGTTTCAAGGCTTGCTGCGTTTAGGAAAACTGTTTCATAATTACTGGTGGTCCTACTGTCATTAACAGTTAAAGAAAACATTTGACTGCATATTTCTTTGACTGATGTTTGTGAGTCGAGGGTCTCACAAAGGGCTGAAACGGCAGGTTATAACTGTGGCTAAGGGAAGAGTTCAGGGCAACAGTGTTCCTCATATTAATAACATATTTATCTCACACTGTCCACAAGTTCCACAATACAAGTTTTCTGCAGTATTCCTTTGTGGAGCCATCTGAGCCTTGCCTATTTCCGCTTTTCATCTTTGTTTCCTAAAAGGGAATCTTGATATTTAAAGTCAGTGCTTTTTTTCTTTAAAAAAATGTTTAGGGGTACTCTCATTTTCCTACTCATATTGAAATACTGCCCCTCAATGAGGCCAAACTTAGATTCACAAAATGTTTAGGGGTATGCATACTCCTGCGTCCCCCCAGGAAAAAAACACTGCTTAAAGCAGCCAAATCAGGGCAGTGTCTGAACTTTGGTAGCTGGGCTTCAGTGCCAAATCATGACCTTCTCCATAGTTTGCTAACACTGTAGCTTGGGGGACCCCCTCTCCATAGCCCCATGATTTAAACCCTGCCAGAGATTATGATGATGATGATGATGATGATAAATAAATATTCCGATAAGCATTGCATTCTTAGGTTCAATAGAATAATAATAATTATTTTTTTGCCCTTGTGTTGCAGTACCTTCAAAGGAAATTTATCTGACAAGCGGAAAAAAGAAACACAACTTCAAGTCAAAGAAGCGTCCAGAGGTTTCTCTCTTGTTATTTTATGCTGACAAAGGAAAAAAAGTAGGTGGGTGTCCCCAGGGTGTGTGGTCCTTTTCTTACTAAACCAGCAGAGTTTTAAAACTTTGATAATGAGGAGTTTCACTGCAGATTTTCTCCTTTTCTCTGACTTGTTCCAATAGTGATTGAGTGTGTTAGAGGGGAGGCATTTCAGGGGTCGGAGGAGTGAGAAGAGGGGTTAGTGCAGCGGTTCTCAACCTGTGGGTCCCCAGATGTTGTTGGACTACAACTCCCATCATCCCTGAGCTCTGGCCTTGCTAGCTAGGGATGATGGGAGTTGTAGTCCAACAACATCTGAGGACTCACAGGATGAGAACTGCTGGGTTAGTGTTTTAGAAGCATTTGTTGGGTTATGTCTTCAGTACCACACTAGGTCCTGTTTACAGCCTACACGTACGTTGCTTTTTGACGCCACTTAAAGTGCTATGACTTTAAATCAAAGGAGATTTATCACGGGAAATTCTTTGGCTGAGCCCTATTTACAAGTGGTGGAATGGCAGCAGAGGGGAGAATTTCAGCTATTATTCAGGGAGGGAGGTGGACAAAACTATGGGAGGGGGGAGAGGTGGCAAACAGCTCTTCCTGTTGACTGTTGTCACCCCTAAAAGTAATCTGAAATAACGTTACACAATGACTAAAAGGGAATTTTGGTGGTGGTGGTGATTCTCAGATGACTTGAAGGAGAGGCAGCTGTCAGTCCCATTGAGATGGGCTCTCCTTGTTCTACTCCCGTGAAACTAGGGGTGGAGCCTATCAGTGATTTCAACATCCAGTTTTGAGTCTGCAGCTTTTCACCTAAGAATGCTTGACTCACCTCTAGTAGAGCCAAACTGGGAAGATGGAAGACATCATCTTCCATTCTATTATGTATTTGTCACATGCAGCACTGTTTCCATTCCCCTGCAGTTTGTCTTCTGCCAAAACCTAGATTATTTCTCTTGCTGTCTGATGTGGCGACATTAAGCTATTTATGCAATTAATTTTGTAAATTACACAAGTCATTACGTTATTCCACCCCATTCATTTCAGTGCAGAGGATGCAGTCAATGACATTGTTTGCGGACTGAAAGCAACAGCAAACGCCAATTGTGTTAGTTGCACTGATTTCTGTTCCAGACATGGGACATGGGGGAAGGTTGTTGCCTTCATGCTTAAGTGCTTTCAAGAAGCATCCAGCTGGCCATTTGGGGAAGTGGGGCACTGGATGGATCCTTGGTGTGCTATGGTAAAGGTAAAGGGGTAAAGGGACCCCTGACCATTAGGTCCAGTCGTGAACGACTCTGGGGTTGTGGCGCTCATCTCGCTTTATTGGCCGAAGGAGCCGGCGTACAGCTTCCAGGTCATGTGGCCAGCATGACTAAGGCGCTTCTGGCAAACCAGAGCAGTGCACGGAAACGTTGTTTACCTTCCCACTGGAGCGGTACCTATTTATCTATACTTGCACTTTGACGTGCTTTCGAACTGCTAGGTAGGCAGGAACAGGGACCGAGCAATGGGAGCTCACCCCATCGCGGGGGTTCGAACCGCCGACCTTCTGATCGGCAAGTCCTAGGCTCTGTGGTTTAACCCACAGCGCCACCCGCTGGTAGAGCTCTTATATTAGGTAGGAAGTAGATACAGTCATACCTCGGGTTGAAGTAGCTTCGGGGTGAATATTTTTGGATTGCGCTCCGCGGTGACCCAGAAATAATGGAGTGCGTTACTTCCGGGTTTTGCTGCTCGCGCATGCGCAGACGCTCAAAATGACATCACGTGCATGCACGGAAGCAGCAAAACGCGACCACGCGCAGATGTGCAGTCACATGTTACGTTCGCTTCAGGATGCGAACAGGGCTCTGGAATGGATCCCGTTCGCATCCAGAGGTACCACTGTAATGCAAGTTATATATGCCTCCACCAGCATATGGCATGCGATATTTTTTAGGTATGAAGCATATTTTTGCCCAGAGTGGAACACTGCAGCTTCTTTTTTTCCTAGGTGCAGTTTATAAAAAATATTCAAACACGAAAAATGTGAAGAAGCAGATTCCTGTTCCTGTTTTGCCATTTGAAGAAGAGATATGCTCCAGTAAAGCGGTATGAAGAGATAGCTCTGTTGGGCCTTAAAACGCCACTAGATTCTTTATTGATTTTACCGCTTTGATATGAATTGCTGTGGAAGCATTGAGTGTTCTTCATTTTATTCATTCACTCATTTTATATCCTGCCCTTCTCCCCAAAGAAGCCTAGGGCGGCAGTATGTCTTTGACTGATATACATATCATCTTTAGTTTGATACATTTGTGTTTTATTGGTGGCATTATGGTTGTTTGTATGTTTCAATTTATATCTGTAAGCTGCATCTGCCTTGTGGAGGGGGGAATAACTTTCTGAATAAATAAGATGGTTGAGCATAGTTATTATTTTGTCCTCCTTTCTCTCAAAAAGTGGCTGAGCAGATTCAGTATAAAGAAATTGAAGTTAGACTTGCCCAGCCTTGTTTTTGGACCTGAGTGTGTGCATCAGAAGGAAATGGTGGCATCTTTGCACAAGCAAGTCTCAGCAAAATACTGTGACATCTTCCCGAGCGTAGAGATTCACGTAAGTCTTTTGGCTTTTCCTCCTATTGTAGTACAAAAAATGTCTTATTCTGGCCAGTTACCTAGACTTCTGCTTTGACGCCAACATCTTTCAATGTGGTTTCCTGTGTTCCAGTCAAATTTACACTGGCCTTTTTGAAATCATAGAATAAGCTGCTGTTGCATATAAAAACAAATTTTTCATGAAATACTTGAGCCTTCTTCTTTCTGGCTCCAAAGATATGGCTGAATTTTTCAAGAAACAGGAGACCCCATTGTGACCCTTGCAAAGCTACTGAAAGGAAATGGGAGGAAGAATTTGGATGTCAGACCCTGCAAAATGTCCCTATTTTCCAGGGACGTCCCTGATTTAGAGAAGCTGTCCCGGTTTCTGATTTGATCCCATAATGTCCCGCTTTTTCTTAAGACGTCCCTATTTTCATCGGTGAACTGTTGGAGGGTATGAGATGTAGAAGGAGCCAATATGCAAGATTTGGGACCTATTTCTCTTGGCCATGGGACCAAACAAAAGTGTTCTTTATCCCTATGGACTTAAAAGAAGAGTTATTAATTAATATTCCTGTGTATAGCTTGGCTCCCAAATGAATTATTTTCAAGATGGCCCAGTGAACTATTGAAAATAGATTTTTTCACCCAATCTGTTAATAAAGAACATGCTCAGGCCTATGACCCTCAACTCCCACCACCAGCCACCCTCCCTCAAGTTTGCCCGCACCCTTTCCCCAAATGCACCCAGGTAATTATTTAACATGATCACCCAAGTCTAGGAACTTCTATCCTGTCTAACCTATAAATATCTGACATGACCTTAATTTAACATTACAGTGGAACCTCAGGTTACATACTGTCCTCCTTACAAACCCTTCGGGTAACGAGCTTCGCTAACCCGGAAGTAGGTGTTCCAAGTAGCAAACTTTGCCCCAGGATGCGAGCGGAAGTCACGTACTAGCAGTGTGGCGGCAGTGGGAGGCCCCATTAGTGAAAGCGCGCCTCAGGATAGGAACGGTTCCAGGTTAAGGACAGACCTCTGGAACGAATTAAGTTTGTAAACGGAGGTACCACTGTACACCTGCACATCTGTAGTGACAAAATGCA
The DNA here is from genome assembly GCF_965113315.1 of Podarcis vaucheri. Classification (NCBI taxonomy): domain Eukaryota; kingdom Metazoa; phylum Chordata; class Lepidosauria; order Squamata; family Lacertidae; genus Podarcis; species Podarcis vaucheri. The sequence goes on from NC_138752.1 coordinate 42,306,954, forward strand.
ATCTCTGTTTTTAGGGTATTGTCAAACATCTGCAGATTCAGCCCAAGGACCTGGAAGTGTACATTGAACAGATGGAGAGAGTGTTGCGGTGCTACGCTCGAAGAGTCCAGTGGCTTCTGTCAGGTGTGTACCACCTCTAAGAAGGAGAAGTCCCTGCAGTGTTGATAATATCTGTTTATTGCCCTAGGATACAAAGCTAATTCACACAGCCTTGGGAGGGAAGTTTCCTTTCACTAGATAATGGATTGAGGCTGAGAGAGAATTAAGTCGTCCAAGATAATCCAAGGTGTTTGTGATTAAGCAAGGTTTTGAACTCAGTGTTGTCCTGCTCAAAGCCAGAGCTCTATTCAGTGTACTAAACTTTATCTCCATCTCACCCACAAATTGCCTTCTACAGTTCCCCCAGTAATTCTTCATGTATAAAGAAGATAATAGATATTTTGACAAAATTGGATGGGTATATATTACCTCCCCAGCCAACCTTGATTCACTCCAGGAGGCAGCACTGCCTCTCAGGCTGGATCTACATTGATCTTCTAAACGCTATAAAATATAATGTTCTATAATGTTTAATGGCAGTTTCCCTTTGCTGGGGGCTCGCTGCTCTGCAGCGCCCTCTGGTGTCACATTTTAATAGCACATTTTTAATGTTATAAATGATGAGTGTAGAGTGTAGATCCGCCCTCAGTTTTCTTCTCTGTAATCTCAGGGTTGTCTGTTGTAGAATTCAGCAGGGAGGAGGATGGGAACAAAACTAGAATTAGTTGCCTCTGCCTGTCATTGACTGTGTCTCCTCCAACTGTTGATCTCCTTGACCCACTAGCCCTAAAGGACACATCTCTGCTCTAAACCCAACGGAGAGAAGGCTTTGTTTTGTGTGTGGTGGCAGCAGCAGCAGCAGCTGGTCTTGCAGCCAGCCCCTAGAGCTGACTCTTCCAGTATGGAGTGGCCAGCCAAAGGATTCATGGAGAAAGCACACTTAACATTCCAGGGGTGTTCATAGGAAGCAGAGTTTGACCAAAAGACAAGACCAACATTGCCCCCTTCTTAAGACACTGCATGAGAACAGCTAACATTTTGCAATTGTGATAGTTTTGAGACAGAAATTACAAAGGAGAGGTGATAATTATTTGCAAGTCGGCTTCCAACATTTGAATAGCCCATAGCTCACATGAAGTTTATTATTAGTTAATATCATCACTGTCATTTTTTTAAAAAAACTGTGAGTGAGAATAAAGACCTAAAGATGGTAACTAGTGCAAGGCCACTTGAGTTTAATTACTGAGCTGAGAAACAAGCTAGATGTGGTGGTGACTAGGGATGGGATTCACTGTCATGTAGCTGTTCAGTTCCACCCAGCCCCACATCATCTGTGCGCAAACACACTCAGTTGAGTTTTGTGTTTTGTAAAATGCATGTCAGTGCAGCCCATAATGGCCTTCAATTCCCCTGTGTTACAAAAACTAAGGGTGTTGCGGAGTGAAAGGAACCTTACAAATCGGGACAGAAGCAGTGGCATTATAACCATGAAAACAAATGCAGTAACACTCCACCCCATCTAAATGTTCAGCCTACCTGCTCATTTTATTTCTTTCTTTTTTTAAAAAAAAATAGGTAGTCGTCGATTGTTTGGTGTTGTTTTGGAAGCGAAAGTTTGCATCCTGATTGATACGTCTGGTTCCATGGACCGTTCTTTGCAGGAGGTCACAAAAGAGCTCACCTCCCTTATCTGGGAACAGCTGAGGAAGAATAATGTGAAGTAAGGAAGGTGCAGAGGTGACCTTAAAATGAGGGAGAAACGCAAGTCAGTTCAGATTTAATGGCGAACTTATCGAATTTGCACTTTCCGAAACAATTTGAAAACCGAAACACAGCCATGCTTATAAATTCACACGTATCCAAATTTTGCAAAGCAATTCTCCATCCATTGTTTACCAAAATACATATATTAGGGGGGAACCAGCACAAAAATGATTATATTTGTGAAAATAGCATGCATTATAGTAGGAGAAATTGCGTACAAAAATATGTGCATAAATCAAGACTATATACAAAAAAATGTGTTTATAAGGTGAAATTTGCACTAAAATGCTGAAGAATTTTCATGAGGATTTTTAAAAAATATTATTATTTTTAAGAATCCGCAAATTGCTGCGGAAATGTGGAGAACTGAATTTAATATTAGAAAAAAGGAGTCGTTGAGAGGATCCTGCTTTGGGGTATCAACTTGCTTTCCCACCAAAGTAGCCTCCTTATGGATATTCAAATGCTCTCATATGGCTTTCCTCAAGTGTTTCTTCTCAGAAAGGATAAAATCCATTCTTATCTCATTATACATGACTAAGCCATTTTTCACCTTCTCACCCCTTGCCTTTTCCTGTAAGACCTATTGCAGTCGTTAAGAGTCGTCAACAGGCTCATCTCAGCTATCTGCCCATCTCCCATTCCCACCACCCTTCTGAGTAATACCCCCCTTTCTTACTATATAGAAGGATCTGGCAACTTCTGTTTCAGTGTATCTGAAGAAGTGTGCATGCACACAAAAGCTCATACCAAGAACTAACTTAGTTGGTCTTTAAGGTGCTACTGGAAGGAATTTTTTTATTTCAGTTAGGAGGGATTGTTATCTTCAATTCTCCACCCAGAACGCGTGGGAGATTCCCATAGGAGATTATAATTTCACGACATAAATAATCTTTCTTTTTCTTTTTTGGTTTTTAATCAGTGCAGGCATCTTGCGCAATATCCTTTTAACACTCTTGTGCAAGCCTTAGTGAGGTAAGCATCATTGCAGAAATCAGGCGCCCCCACCCCCCAGGACCAATGCCAGTGATTACATAGGACACGTAGCTTAGGTCAAATCAGGCCAAGACTTTATTGATTACATATGAAAAGGTTTGGCAAGGCATTGGGAAACCGTTTGAGCATTAGGCAGCCTACTGAGGTTTATTGTTTGGGGTCAACCCAAGGCAAAGAGGACCTAATGGCACACATCAAATAGGTACCCCTTGCAGGCTTGCCATCTCGAGGCGTGCTATGGCCCTAGCCCCCACCCGGGCTTCTGGACAGAAGCAGTTTCTCCTGGATCCCTTTAATGAGATACACCTGCAGGCTACAACCTCCCCTCCACCAAAGACTTACCCAATGCCTTAACCACCAAAGTGGTAACAATTGCTATGAGGTAGGTGAAAGCAAAGGACAGAGCCAATATGTCCCTTGGGCAAATTCCTACCGGGCCCTGAATACAGCAACCAACAGTTAACCACAGCAAGGTCCAGCACCACACAATAGCCACCACACAAAGGGCAGAGGAAGATCCTGCGACAAACTGGATGAAGAAGTGGACTAGGCCCCTGGTGCTTCTCCTGTGTTGGATGAAAAGGAGAGAGAGATACAGCTGGGTGTCATCAGCCATGTTTAATGGTAACCTCTGTCTTTATGTCCAGACCAAACCCAGTGGTTTTGTTTCTAGCAGAAAATTAACTACAGCCTCAGGAACGCCTGCCTGGGCATTAGGCAACCAGCTTAGATAATACAAAGAGGCACATTTCACGGCAAAAAGCTTGTGGGTGGAGCTAAATGTTTTCTTTTGCCTAACAGATTTTGCACGCCAGTTGAATGTTGAAAGCTGGGGTTTTCTCAGCTCCGTAGTTGATATGGCAGCCTTAGCTGGCTAAATGTTTTGACAGACACACCTCTTTCTCATCAGGTTCAGTCTCATCAGCTTTGCCGAAGATGTTGACGTTTGGCAGGAGTGCCTTGTGGAGGCCACAAACGAAACATGCCATGACGCTGTGCAGTGGCTGTCAACATTTCACGCTCATGGGAATACATCCATTCTCAAGGCTTTACGGGTTTGTTAAGCAGGGCAGAGCGTTTTGTGTGCACCAGGGTCCCTGTGGCAGAGAGCGGGTGTCTCCCTACTGAAGACCTCTAGCTGGCATGCAGCTATTACTGTGGCTCCATCTCTGTTCTGCTGGAAGTTTCTGCCTCCTAGAAAATTCCAAATGAGGGTCCATCCTTTTGTTTGTGACTTGCTGAGCTTGGAGGAAGGGCAGGGACTAAGCCATTTGAAGAGTTAGGTTTAGCATTGTGCAAACAAAGCTGCGAAGCACAGACAGTTAGAAAGAGCCAATTATTCCCCCTGATTGCCTGTGGGGTGAACTATATTTCACCATAGTGTGCTTCTGCATAGCCTGATTATTATATAGATTATGCCATTCTGCTCTTTCAGAGAGCTTTCAGCCTTCCGGACGTTGAGGCTTTGTACGTTCTGACTGATGGAAAGCCAGACACCAGCTGCAGTTTGGTCCTGAAAGAAATTGAAATGCTTTTGAAGAAGCGAGCAATTATAATCCACACTATTTCGTTTAATTGCTCAGACAGGTATGTTTTGCTTTGCTGGGGGAAAAGTTGGCTTTCTAATCTTTTTTTTGGTTGACATGAGGGAAAACATGGATGAAACTGGCAACTGAACAGAGTGTTCTCCATTTCCACAAGGTCTTCCACTTAAAACTGCATGATCTGTAAGGTTAGGGCTGGAGCTTCACTGGTTCCGAAAGTTTCCTCAAATTGCATTGTCCATGCACAAGAGGGAGGGATCAGCAGGCTTTGAGACAATTCAAGGTTCACAGAACTAGCAAAAAGAGAGAGGCATACCTTTACAGGGTTGGGGAGAAGTTCAGGCAGTTTTAACATGCTCAGAATGCTCGCTAACAGTGAGAGATGGGTGAATAGAAAACCAGAGGGGTCCAATATTATTTCAATAAAGTGCATTCATTTAATGTTTAACAGCTTTTGTGCTTAATAAACAAAAACCAAGAACGAACCTCACTCTTAACAGTCCCAGGGACTTGGTTTGATCTGAAACCAGAAGTTACAAGCAAATGTGAATTATTTCTCTGGGCAGGGCTGATGCAACATAGCAGTGATGTCACCCACGTTGAAATGACGTTCTTAGAAGAGATGTGATGATAACACCCAAACCTATTTGAAAGATTGGTCAAAGAACTCCTCCCCTCCCCCGTCCCTCTTGTCTTCCACAGAGCAGCTAATGACTTTCTTAAGAAACTGGCCTTCCAGACAGGTGGGCGCTACCATCGGTGCCACGGGGATGTGGACGGACAGATGGCAGCACACCGGCTACTGTCGGAAGGCTTTAAGGACGAAGATGTATGTTGAGTTGATGTAGCATCTCCTGCTGTATTTTGCACTCTGGATCCCAGCACATAGGATCCCATGTAGTACCATGAAAGTCTGTCTGGTCCTTTGAGCTGCTAAGGCAAGCATGGGAATCTTGATATGTACCCCCATCCATCAACAAATAACAGGTTTTTCCCTCCCTGTTATTCCAAAAAGAAAATCTCTGGAGAGTGCCTTTTGGGTCATAGCTCATTCTGCTTTTTTGAGCAGTTTCACATGGCGAGTCATTTGTGGAAGGAGAGGATTCCCTTCTGGGTTTGCCAACCACAAACAAATTGACATGGGAATATGACTGGTTTCTTTGGGGCTTCCTCCGCCCTCACTGACATCCTCTTCAGGTTCCAGGGAGGGTCTCCTTGTGAGCGACGAGGACTCACCAGCTTTCTCCCTCCATTTCTGAGTCTGAATGATTTATTTCCCGGCACCGCACATGTACACAGTCGTGTTCGATTCGCTCACACTTAAGTGGGGAGACTCCTGTATGTGTGGTTTGTCTCTGCCACAAGTAATCCATTCCAGTGGAGTCACTTAAAAAACCTAACCTTTATAGACTTCTGTAAATGACTCCAAGTCACTCCAAGTCATTTATAGGCAACTCCTTTTAAAAATATTTTTAATCACAGGTTCTCATCTCTCTAATGCCAATGCCTATTTTATTGATGCGTTCAAGTGCTGTAAGCTTAGCCATTTCAGATTGATCCCATATTTTTTTAATCAACTCTGTTTTACTAGTGGTTTTTTTAAATACCCTTCCATAATATAGCAAATATGTTTCTTGCATTTGTAATTGCATATAAAACTGCCTTGTGTTTATCCAGGCTAATAACTATTTTTACTGCTTCCAGTAAATTTTGCAATTGGGTTTGGGTTTAAGGTTTAACTGGGAAAGTGTCCTTAATCAACTTTATCACCAGACTTCAAAAACATTTTGCTTTCTGATTTTTCCATCACCATACATGAGCAAAGTCTCCCCTTTCCTCCTGACAAATTCAGCATTACCTTCTCCTATATTATATATTTTATGAATTCTCTATGCTGCCATATGCCCCCTTAAAACAGTTTTCCCTGGTTGCAATAGAAAAACAAGAAAAATAAATATCATAAACATTCCCATAGCTCTTCAGGAACAGTCATTTCTCAATCTCTATTCCACTTAACCTTTTTATTTATTCCGCCTATCAGGAACCGGATCCTAGCCTGAACCCTGCTTTGGCAAATGGGGATGCAGGCTGGGGACTTGGGCTGTGTTCGGGGGGCGGAGCCAACAGGGCGGGATAGGCTTCCCATGGATCCATCCCTTGCCCATTTAAGCAGCCTGCACCTGGGACACTACCTGTACACATAGATGAACCAATTTAAGAGGGCAAGGCAAGCACAGGGCATACCTGCAGATAGACAGACGTACCAGTTCTCTAATTTTCTGGTTCATAGTTGTGCCTATGAAAAGTGAGATGAGATTAGAGCTACTCAGATCTGTCCAATTTGGTTTCTCTCACACTTCCGGGTTGGCGCCATCGCCGGATGGCGGACTCCCTCCGAGCTCCGGAGGGAGTCTGCTCGGCAGGGGCTGGGTCCTACCGCGCCGGCGACGCGGGGACCCTTAAAAACCACGGGCACGGAGCCCGTGGACATGGTGACTCAGCTGGCACCGCTAGCGCCCTCCCGACTCGGTAAGGAGCCTTTTTAAAGGCTTCCGATCGGGTGCCGGGGAGTGGCGTGGTGCTGTGAGTCCTCCGCTTCCCCTGCCGAGTGCAGCCGCATGCCATTCGACGGAGAGCGCTGGCTTCTTCCATTGGAAATTCGGACTTTCAACAACAACCCGTGAGTAATTGGGAAACCGGGTACAAAAGGAGAAAAAAAGAATTTTTTTCGGATTCGGCACGAGCGGGGGTGATCTAAAAAGGAAGTCAGTCCCCCCCTGATTGTAAACATGCTAAAACAAGGACTGGGTAACCAAGATCGATTCAGAAGTTTACCGCTGATAAAAATTATTAATTCCACGATGGGAAATTACAAGAATTGTGCTGGAGGAGAAGAGTGGAGGGTGAGAGAGAAAAGGCAACCCCCCCTGGGAACCGGGGCGATTCGTAGAACCTGGCGAAGAGAGACGGAGAATTTGACAGCTGTCAAAGTAGCTGTCAAACCTTGAGAATATAAAGAGGACTTTCTTACAAGTACTTTGTTGGTTAATTCTGTTACAATTTGATATAATATGGATACAAACTGTCGGGGGAAAAAAAGAAACAACAATTTGACTTTTGGATCAGAGGATACAAAGTTATTGCAATCCCCCTAGAGGGGTTTAGGGACATTACAAGTGGTCGTATGTGGAAAATTACTCTGGGATGTGCACAGGTCTTATCTTCTGGGAAAGCTGCAAAACTGAAATAGTATTTTGTCTACAGAGGTGTTTACACTAAAAGGAGACAATAGAATTTTCTATTGAAGAAAGGAAGGGACTGGACGTAAGTTTGTGTTCCTGAATAACAAACCTCTGTAGAGATACCAGATCTCGGAATAAGAACGTTTTAGCAGCTGAACAAGACAAGAAACCTGAGAAAGTAAGGAACAAAAAGAACAAAGGACCAATTACGACACGGAAAGAACAATGGGAGGAACAACAAAGACTAAGGAAACTAAAGGCCTCTATTAGACTGGATTTTTGAAGTTAAACATCATTAAAACAAACAAATTAAAAGAAAACCGGCAAGGTGGAATGGGAAAAATTTGGCTATGGACTTGAGACCTCCAGGTTGATAACATACAGACTGATGGACATGGGGAATTCAAACCGGGGAAGGGAGGGGGAATCTTGGAATCCAAAGGCTATGTAACCAACTTTTTGAATCTTCTTATATCTTTTATCTTCTATTTCTTTATATAACTTTTGTATTTTAATCTAACATGTTTTTTAAAAAAGGGGGGAATTCGTGGAAGGAAATTGGGGCAGATCTTGGGGGGGAAATCTTTTTTCTTTTTCTGTTAAAGATGAGGAGTGATGGTAAGATTGTATAAATTTAAATTGGTTAATGGGTTAAATATATTAGGTTTTAAATTGGGAGTGAGAGCTTGTGGAACCAACTTAAGGAAAGGGGAATACAGTCGGGAGGGGAAGGAGGGAGTCCTAGAAAGAAGGTTATGAAAGTAAGGTTTTAAATTTTTCTCTCTTTTTCTTTCTTTTCTTTATCTTTTCTATCTTTCTTATTCTGTTATTATTGGAAATTCTAATAAATATGATTATTTAAAAAAAAAACAATTTGGTTTCTCTCACTTCCTCATTTTTCTGCTCTTCAGTTCTCTCTCTACATTTCTACATCATTTTGTAAAAACTTTTTATTTTCTTTACCGATAAATTTCCATCCATCCAAAGACATGAATTCTTATTTCTTTCTTCAGGATCCAGCTTTCCCCTTGTTTGAAGGAGATGATTTAAAGAAACTTGTTGATGAAATCGCAAAAGCTAGGAGCTATTTAACACAGGCCAAGTTCTTTAAGTGAGTGGCTATCTGTCAGCTTCCGGTAATGGCGAATTTTCTGAAAACCTGACTCTTTGTTACAATGGCCACTAATTCCCTGCTGATCAAGGAATTCATGCATTGCACGGATAAAGTGGGTAGATAAAAGATTTTCTCCCTCTCTCATACTGCTGGAACATGTGGGTATTCAATGTAGCTGAATATTGGGAGATCCAGGACAGACAAAAGAATATACTTCTTCATAGTTAATGTACTTCTTTCATAATTAAACTATGAAACCTGGGCTCCCTGTTTTTAGTTTACTTCTTTCTATTCTAATTTTGCAAAATGTATTCATCCTTAAGTGTGCTTTTTTATGTGCACCATACTTTTCAGCTTTTCATATTTTGATACTTATATCAAATATAAATCTACTTAGTTGAAATAAATAAATTGTCTCCTATTTCTTTTATTAGATCGCTATTAGAAAAAAAGAACGTAAACCAGAAGGACCGCTGCCCATGAAACAGTTGCCTTCAGGTATAATACTTTTTAAAAAATCCTCTGAAATCATAGAATTGGAGAGTTGGAAGGGACCACGAGGGTCACGTAGTCCAACCCCTTGCTATGCAAGAATCTTTTGCCCACTGTGGGGCATGACCCTGAGATTAAAAGTCTCATGCTCTACCAACTGACAAAATGTCTACTGTATATGTGCTTTCCAAATGACATTGCTAAGTACACTCAGGCTTTGGATTAGCGACAATGGCGACCTTACTACAGGTGTGCTCAAGGGGTGTGCTGAGGGTGCTCAGGCAGCCGCTAAAGTTTCAAGAAAGTGGATATCGAGGAATGCAGAGAGAAAGAGATGCAGGCAGAATAAAAAGGCCGGAATTGAGGTGCAGCTTCTGACTGGATCTGTCTCGGGGGGTGATTGGCTCCAGCAATTGCAGTAAGGGAGAAAGAAGGACTCCTTCTCCCTCCTCCTCCACAGATAGAAGCCTTTTTCTGCATCTATCTCTTGTCTCATTGCTCAGTCTCTGTCCAAGCTCCACTTTCCATCTTTTGTGGAAAGAAATCTGTGAGAGTGAGGGGCTGCTTTTGCAGCTTGCAAGCAAGGAGGAAGAGGAGCCACCCTGCCCTCTGCCCTCCAAATCTGCTTGAAATAATAATAATAATAATAATAATAATAATAATAATAATAATAATAATAATTTGTACCCTGCCACTCTGGGCAGCTTCCAACAAAGATTAAAAATACATTAAAATGTCACACATCAAAAACTTCGCAGGAAAAATCTTCTGTTTTGACTTCTTGACTACTCTTGTTGTGGTTATTTTGTTAGCATTTTGCCTACTTACCTTTCCCCTGTCCTTATTTGTTTGTCTAGTCATTTGCGCTCCTTCTTTCACTGAAACAAATGTATCAAGGGGCTGTCCACACCTATGGGCCATACCATTAGACAGAGCAAGATGGCTGCCTGGTGTTTTTCTTAAAAAAGCAGGTTTTCTAACTGCACAAATTCCCTATCAGACACCCAACACTAAGAAAATCAAAGGCCGAATTAACTCAAAGGATGCTTTGCTCCTCACTTAGGTCCTGTATCAGGGGGCCATTTCCTCATAGGAGTAATTAGTTCTTCTGGGCTTAAGGAGCTGGGTGTGTAACCATGAATATAGGCAAAACCTCGCTCAGATTTTAGTTGCTTTTTGCACCAGGGTCTTAGGCAGAAAGTTTGCTCCCATCACCTGACCAGTTTTTATTAAGTGATGTTGTTTTTTAACAGGACACGGAGACAGCAAAGGAGGACTTAATGGAACTTTATCAGCTCCATATCTGAGATGGCAAATGTGTCTTCATGAATCCACACATCCTTCAATGAAAACGAGTGCACCTTTCAGCTGGGTTTTCATTCTGATTTGTTTGTTTTTCCTCAAACATTTGTGCCATCCAAAACTGGGGGGGGGGGGGCAGTGCGAGTGACTCAAAAATCTAGCAGACACGTGCCTGACTGATCCCCCTGTTTGATCTAGAAAAATACAGTTAGACACTTGAGTATGATCAGACCGCATCTGAATGAGAGTTGCACCGTGTTCTCCAGTTGCTTGTTTCAGCAGCAGCTTGCCCAGAGGTCTGCAAAGAATTGAGTGCATTGCAAAAGCTTGGGGCTGATCTCAGGAGCCTTTCAAGGAAATGCAATTCAAACGCTTGCTGCAAACCAGCACCATCTCTCATAAAGAAGGACGAAACATTGTAGCCTGGGTGCCATATCAAATGGAGATGCTAGCTGTCCTCCTCCTAGGCTCTTGGCCAAGGAGCAAACTGGAATCACAGAACCCATGATTGCTGACACAGATGCATCATGTGGTTTTAAAGCAGAGGTGAACTTTCAGTCATGTGAAATTGGCACTAGAAATGGGACCAAGGCAATGTGACATATGCTGATGGGAACCAGCTGTACTGTTTGCTAACTGCCATGTGAAAAATTTCTTCATATGGGGCGTCCCCCTCTCCCCTTCTTTCTCCCTTTATTCCAAAGATTGGGAAGGTTTTGCCATTCATCTTTTTAAAAGAACACTACCTCTAGTCCTTGATAAGATGAACCCAGCTAGTTTGTGATTTTGATTAAGTGCTCTGCATTAATAGAAGCCCACATTCTGTCAATATCTTGTAAAGCTGTGGATGGGATCCAATGCTGGCAGGCATAGTCCCATTAAAATCAATTCAGTTATATAAGTCCACTGATTTGTGTGGGGCTTTCTGAGTGTGACTTGGTTGGATATCATCTCCTGTTTCTGGTTGAACATATATTTTACCCACATTAGCGTTTTGCAAAGGAGAGGAACAAAGTCTCCATAGTGTCATGAACAAACTGGAGTCTCCAAACTCAATAAACCATTGTATTTTTCTGACTGTTGAATGTCTCTGTTGGTCATCCAACTAGGGAAAGGGTGGTGGTTAAAAGGGTGGTGTGTATTAATTTGCATAATGGTAATAATAATAATAATAATAAATTATTATCTACTCTATATTTTGGGGAACAGTTTGTCTATTTGTTCTCTATGCGTTTCAACACTTCTTAAGAGATCGTTGTCAAATTTGGCACAAGGATTCCTGAGGTGGGAGTGGCAAGTTTTGTCAACGTTGGGATGCTGGCTGCCATTTTGAAGCAAGCTGGCGGTTTGAACCATGACATTGCCATGGCTTCACCTGATACTTGGCGCAACAGATGCAAATTATGCCAATGTCAAGCTTTTGTTTAGCATATTTATTTATCTGCCTATATACATAAAAATGTAAGGTTGTCGTCATGCTAACTCCAGTGTGAAAACAATGTCAGGTGGGTGAGTGAGCAGCTTAGGTGGTAGGCATCCCAGGAGAACATTTTAATGGCAAACCGCTCTGTGAAGTGCCTCTTCCCGTCATTAAACACTTCACAGGCATGCAGCAGCAAAACAACCTGACAGATAGCAATCCAGCCTCTTTTTTATATAATATCGTTTTTGAATTTTGCCGCCTGACAGAAGGGTTCATTTTTCACTCATTTTCACTATTGCCACCCTGGTTCGGTTAGGGCAGGGGTCTGCAACCTTTAAGACAAAAAGAGCCACTTGGACCCGTTTCCGAAGAAAAAAAAACTGGGAGCCACAAAACTCGTCATTATAAAAATAACTTTTTTGTCACTTTTTATTATTTCTTTGTTTGACCCCTCAGAATTACTCCTCCTCATAGAAATAAACGTTAAATTAAGAAGTTACCTTTTTGTGTGTGTGTGTTCTTCACTCCCCTTCAAAACAGTGACCAGCGTACATGCCCCCTTTCAATGCAGTGACCAGCGTACATGCCCCTTACAGTGTAGCGGGCGGGCGGGCGGGCGGGAAGGTGACGTCGGGACGGTGCGTGACTAATGCACGTACCGCCCCCATGTGACATCACAGCCAGTACAGTGCCCGCCACAGTGGGGAGTGTCGGGGCGCACAATGCGCCTCCTCCTCTCGCTAGTATCCGCCCCGGAGCCGCGGCAAAGGTGTGAAAGAGCCACATGCGGCTCCAGAGCCGCGGGTTGCAGACCCCTGGGTTAGGGTAAGGGTGTTGTCTGCTTATGTCCCAGTTCTTTTGCTTTCACAGATGAGGAATCTGATTATCACCCACACTTTCTGAATAGACAAAGCACACAAGCATCTAGGTTACCACCCGAAGAAGAAGAAGAGGAGGAGGAGGAGGAGTTTGGATTTGATATCCCGCCTTTCACTCCCTTTAAGGAGTCTCAAAGCGGCTAACATTCTCCTTTCCCTTCCTCCCCCACAACAAACACTCTGTGAGGTGAGTGGTTTTCACTGGCTGAAACCATAGATCATGATCTGAAAACAAGACATTGAGAGTACGATAAACCTTTCTTCTCCACGTGGCTTCTTATAACCGTCATAATCTTTGTTCCTTGTTTTTTCAAAACATCTTTAGTATTATTGAATCTGCTGTGAACCTGCAAACAAGGGGCTGGAATACCTCTCCTTAGTCTATTTCCCATTAATAAATTTTAATGTGACTCTAGATCCAAAATAGGCAGGAAGTATAGTCCTGGGACAGCAGAATATGAGAACAAAATGGACTCAGTAATTGTGGATTTTAGAACCCCAAGTGTAAATTTATTAGCAGAAAAGGTTTTGGGAAAGTGCTTGCTGTGACCTCGACTAGCAGCAGGGAGGCAGCAGAGTCTCTGAATTGGGAATTGAGAACGGGTTTTGGTGTTGAGTACTGCTATTAATTATCCCGCCTCTGGGAAGCAGCAACGATTAAGGGAAACAAAACCTAAGATCTTTTGAATACTCTCTTTCCCCCCCAAAAAAACTAAAAAGCCCCAAACATCATGCCTCTTTCTCTACAGGGGAGCTCCTCTACTCTCTAATCATTCTGGCTGTGCTTTCCTGCCCTTTACCCAGCTCTACAATATCTTTTTTGAGGTGCAACAATCCTAATTCCACAGAGTATTCCAAGTTTGGGCACACTATAGGTTTCTATAAAGGCATGATGGTACCTATAATTTTTTTCCCACAATCCTTTTCGTAATGATCTCCAATATCGAACTCACCCTTTTAGCAAAAGCTTTCTGAAAGTCCAAGTATAGGACGTTTGCTTTCCCACATGCTTTAGCTGTTATGCATATATTTAAAAGCATGACAAGCATGGAAAAAGTCAAGTTTGTTGGGACCAGTTGCATTTGCCTCTCAAGCATACACCCCATGTCAACTCTAGCTTTGCTAAGGTACTGATCCATCAGTTCCTGCTCCGCCAAAAGGAATGCCCTACTTGAGTTCCCCCTCATGGTGTGTGGATTATCTCATCACAATGTCCTCTCTTCATTCCTGGGGAATGGCGCAAGTCAGCTGAGGTTGTGGCCTCAAAGTGAAGGTCGTCTTGGGAACGGTCAAGTCCAAGTCAGTTTCCGTAAGCCCTGGTGGCGGCTGAAAAGTGAATTTCTGCAGCAGTCCCGTGAAGAACAAGAAAAGTTCCATCTTGGCCAAGCTTTCGCCGATGCAATTTCGGCGCCCTGCAAAACCGAAAAAGAATTGGGAGTTGAAAAGAGCCCTCCTGTCCTTTGCACTTCTCTGAATCGCGTGCCGTAGCTGAGAAAATGTACCAAAAGGGACTGTTAAAAAGAAGCAGAAATGTGTTCAAAAATGGGTACATTACAGGGTGGGGAAGTGCCTACAAAAAGAACATTTTAGCAATTGCTTAACAAATTGTTAAGCGTGTAAGGACAAAAGAAGTAATTATAATTTAACAGTTTTCAAGTTACTCTTTTTTTATCAAAGCAACTTGAAAAAATATATTATGATGGGAAGATTTCACGCAGGTGAAGGTAAGCAGTGGGGAGGAGGGGAGGGTTAGGTTGAATTTGGGAAATAATATATGGGACAGCAAAGGCTATAATAGATTCTTATAGAATAGTAATATATTGTAACCAGAATAGAAGTTTAAAAGCGGAAGTAAATGTACTTTTAGTATTTTCATTATTGTAATAGTTATTATTATTTCTTATCGGTAGAAGGCAATGTTAATTTAGACTTCTTTGTTCTGCTGTCTGTATATATATATTTTTAAGTCAATAAAACAAAAAACAAAAAACAAAACGAACATTTTAGGGTAAAACGCACACCTGACTATGTTTGTGGAAAAAATACATTTACAATGCAGTTTTCAAAATCTCATTATAGTGTGGAAACAGGATAGGAAGGCCCTTTGTGAATGTACATGCAAAACTGGCATTGGCTAGCAATAGAGTGACCCAGTCAACCCTCACCTCGGCCTCATCTGCAATATGGGGTTTACCTTACAAGGCTGTTGGAAGAATTATAAAAGAGACAAACAGTTCACACTTGGAACAGCCTACAGGGCCATAGAAATAACCACACACCTTGCTCCCAATGCAAGGGAGTTACTTGTTCCAGACCACGTGAGGGGGCTCCATCTTAAGAGCTGCAGAGAGGGGAGAATTTCTCAAGATACAGCTCCTCCCCCATCACACTGCACAGGGGGCTGATAATTTTTCAACAGATTTATACCGCCAAGACGAACGAACCCCTTTAAGTACCTAAGGAGAAGTACCGTAATAAAGTATGCTGGAAATGTAAAGAGAAGGATGGAGACTTTTATCATATGTGGTGGACATGCGAGAAAACAAGGGTTTTTTAATGAACTGAAAAAGATGTTTAAATACACCTTTCCCAAAAAGCCAGAAGGTTTTTTGCTGGGCTTGATGGGAGAGGAAATTGCAAAGGTGGACCAAATACTATTTATGTATGCAACAACCGCTGCCAGAACGTTATTAGGCCCAAAGTGGAAATTACAGGAGTTACCAACATTGGAGGAGTGGCAGACGAAAATGATGGATTACGCGGAATTGGCAAAACTGACCTGCAGGATCTAAGATCAGGAGGAATCAAAATTCCAAAGAGACTGGAGTAAATTTATAGACTACATAAATAATAACTGTAGAAGTTTGAAGAGACTAGCAGGATTGAAATAAGTCTTACAATGTGGACTTGACAAAATATGAGGAAACCGCGAGACGCAGATTGGAATAGGAAAACCTGTTGGAGGAAGGGAAGGAAGTCTTTGCTTGGCAGAGCGGTGGAAAAGAAGTTGTGTGAATGATTGTTGAAATTTATTGTTTTTTTCTTTGTTTAAAGTGGAAATTTAATAAATATGTATTTGGGGAAAAAAATAAGTACCTAAGGAGAAAGGCATGAAGGCTTCTTTCTTGACAAACTTCCCATCAGCGTCAAGGAAGTGGTTGGGGTTGAACTCATGAGGGGTCTCCCAATGATTTTGATCCAGAAGCACTGAAGTGAGCGAAGGAATCACCATCGTTCCCTGGATCAGACAGCATGGGGGGGAGGTGATGGAAATTGTAAGCAGAGATGAGAGAAAATCAGGTTTAGAGTCTGAAAACTGCTATCTCATTTACCAGGACTGCTCCTGCATTGATGCAATAAGGCAATGGAAAATACCGTATTTTTTGCTGTATAGGATGCACTTTTTCCCCACCAAAAATGAAGGGGAGAAGTGTGTGCGTCCTATGGAGCGAATGCAGGCTTCAGGAAGCTATCTGCAAGCCTGCAAAGCCCAGCGGGAACTCCCTCTGGGCTCCGCAGGCTTGCGGATAGCTGCCTGCAGCCCGAAGCCCGGGGAGCGGTCCGGTGCGTCCTATAGAGCGAAAAATACAGTACTTTAGCCTTGAAGGGTTTTGTTCATGCTGCATTTTTAAAGGGAACCTACCCAGTTTGCAATTTACAAACCAAGGCTGCACACACACCATACATTTAAAGCACACTCACTTCCACTGAAATAATCCTGGGAACTGTAGTCGTCCCCCGCCGAGCTACTATTCCCAGCTCTCTTAACAAACTTGTTGGTAGCCATCCCTGCCTCCTGGGGAATGAGTTTCATAGTTTAACTATATGTTGCATGAAGATGTACTTTCTTTTATCTGTCCTGAATCTTCCAACTTGAGGATGTAAAGACGGGCAGGCAAACACAAACATTCACAAATGCACTCAGCAGAGAACGGATATACAGAAGGCAGACTGCAGTTTCCCCTTCAGAGGCCTTCTGCTAGTCACCTATGGTGCCTTTCTTAGGAGCAGCACCAGATGGCAGATTGGGATAGCTCAGTCGGTAGAGCATGAGACTCTTAATATCAATGTCGTGGGTTCGAGCCTTACACTGGGTAAAAAATTTCTACATTGCAGAAATTGCATAGACAACCCTCGTCCCTCCCAACACTACAGTTCTCTGATTCTATGAAACGTGACTTGACCAAGGGCTAACTCCCACGTGAATGTTACCTTCATTTATTAAAAATAAAAATAAAATTTATTTATTTACACCTCGCCCATCTGGCTGGGTTTCCCCAGCCACTCTGGGCAGCTCCCAACAGAATATTAAACAGAATAAAACATCAAACATTAAAAGCTTCCCTAAACAGGGCTGCCTTCAGATGTCTTTTAAAAGTCAGATAGTTATTTATTTCCTTGACATCTGATGGGAGGGCGTTCCACAGGGCGGGTGCCACTACCGAGAAGGCCCTCTGCCTGGTTCCTTGTAACTTCATTTTTCTCAGTGAGGGAACCGCCAGAAGGCCCTCAGAGCTGGACCTCAGTGTCTGAGCTGAACGATGGAGGTGGAGATGCTCTTTCAGGTATACTGGGCCAAGGCTGTTTAGGGCTTTAAAGTTCAGCACCAACACTTTGGATTGTGCTCGGAAACGTACTGGGAGCCAATGTAGGTCTTTCGGGACCAGTGTTCTATGGTTTCAACCCCTGATGAGCTGCATGTGTGAATGGACCCACAAGAAAGCACGTGTTTCATTCACACATACATGTCAGGGTCAGCATGGCATTACATTGCCATCAAGTGAGGAACCTGCAGCTGTGAAGGGAGAACAGAACACAAGTCATGCTCAAGAGCAGCTCAGCTGTTAAAATTGACTAGAGTTAACAGAACAATGCTAAAGTACAATGAAGTATTCTCAGCATGCAAAATCAGGCATGCACCTTTGGAGAAGGTACCTTTGGGAGAAAGTAGCCCCTGAAATGCGTGTCAGCTGATGTGCTGCGTGGGACATGCGGCAACAGCGTGATGAATCTCTGCACCTCGTGGATCACTGCATTGGTATAGGGCATGTCTTTCCGGTCATCGTATGTGGCCCAGTGGCCTGGTTTCACAACCCGCCCAATCTCCTCTTGAACCTTTTCTGGAACAAAACCGAAGAACAGGGTGCAATTAAATTCCTTGCACCTCCAGATACTCCTGGCTTGGATAATTCACTTATCCAAACACGAGGAATTAGTACACACCGCAGATTCAGATATCCAAACAGCTGGACTTGCGTGTAGCACTGTAAACAAATAAGCAGCCTTCATAAGGGTAAAGGTAAAGGTACCCCTGCCCGAGCGGGCCAGTCTTGACAGACTCTGGGGTTTGTGCGCCCATCTCACATCTATTGGCCGGGGGCCAGCGCTGTCCGAAGACACTTCCGGGTCACGTGGCCAGCGTGACAACGCTGCTCTGGCGAGCCAGAGCCGCACACGGAACGCCGTTTACCTTCCCGCTGGTAAGCGGTCCCTATTTATCTACTTGCCCCCCGGGGGTGCTTTCGAACTGCTAGGTTGGCAGGCGCTGGGACCGAGCAGCGGGAGCGCACCCCGCCGCGGGGATTCGAACCGCCGACCTCTCGATCGGCAAGCCCTAGGCGCTGAGGCTTTAGCCCACAGCGCCACCCGCGTCCCCAGCAGCCTTCATAAGAACCTTAATTTGTTGTGATTTTTCTGATCCACAGGTTTTCCCAGGTTTCTTTTATCCTTTTGGGGTCAAATTTCCTTGGTCAGAAACACATTAGAGATTTCCCCATAGGAATAAGTGGAAATCGTTGACTCATTATGCAAACGCTTGTCAAACAAACAATTCCGTGATAACACGTTGTGTTTGGATAGTGGGACTTGCGTGTATTGTTTCAGGAAGTGCAAATTTGATAGATTTGGCTTTAAATGCATACTGACTTGAATTTCTCCTCCCTCCCAAGTTCAGAGAGAGCTATTGCCCTTAGGTTCCAGTTGTGGGCTTCCCAGAGGCATCGGATTGGTTGCTGTGAGAAACAGATGCTGGAATAGATGGGCATGGGGCCTAATTCAGCCATGGGGCTTCTTTTGCCTAGAAGCTCATATCATCTAGAAGCAGTAGCAGCAGGAGGAGACTGTGAAAGAACTGGCTACTCACTTTGAATCTTTGGGTACTTCATCATCAGCAGAATGGCCCATTGCAATGTCGTTGCCGTGGTCTCTGTTCCAGCCATGACAAGATCCAGGATGGAAGCGATGAGGTTGTCATCATTAAAAAGGTTCTCTCGCTTAGTCGTATCCTGAGGCGGTGGTAGAACACAGGATTGAAATTGAAGACAAAAATACTCTCACACTATTTAATACATTGGTACCTTGGGTTAAGAACTTAATTCGTTCCGGAGGTCCGTTCTTAACCTGAAACTGCTCTTAACCTGAGGTACCACTTTAGCTAATGGGACCTCCCGCTGCCACCGCACTGTTGCTGCGCGATTTCTGTTCTCATTCTGAAGCAAAGTTCTTAACCTGAGGTACTATTTCTGGGTGAGCGGAGTCTGTAACCTGAAGCGTCTGTAACCCGAGGTACCACTGTACACAGGTATTGGTGGAAATATATGCCTCTGGCACCCAATTGCTGAGGAACACAAGCATCACATCTTGCTTGTGGACTTCTGACACATAGACTCATCTTGTTGGCCAAGATGCTGGACTAGACAGGCCAGGGGTGAGGGACCTTTTTGGCTCAACAAGCCCAATTCTTAATTGGATCATAGCCTCTCAGGACTCAGCTAAATTAGTAAAGGAAAAGTGTTTTATATGTGTTATAACACCGTGACACTAGATGGCGCTGTGGAGTTGTGTCTTTCCCTGACACGATTTCCTGCTTTTACAATGTGTTTTCCTGAAATGCTTTTTCGATGTGTCTAGATCCAGCCTCAGGCCAAATCCAACAGGTGTGGGGATCGGGGGCAAGGATGACAGGTGATTGGGCGCTTTGAAGTCCCAAAGTTGGGACTTCAGCCTGAAGGCCGCATTCATTTCTGGAGAAACCTTTCAAGGGCCACATTATCTATTTATTATTGCATTATTTGTTACATTTCTATCCCATCTTCCTCCAAGTAACTCAGGGTGGCATACACATTTAATCCCCACAATAATGCTGAGAGGCAGTGACTGGCCCAAAGTCACCCAGTGAGCTTCATGGCTGAGTGGGGATTCGAACCCTGGTCACCCAGCTCCTAGCCCAATACTCTAACCCAGGCTTCCTCAAACTTGGCCCTCCAGATGTTTGGAGACTACGATTCCCATCATCCCTGACCACTGGTCCTGCTAGCTAGGGATCATGGGAGTTGTAGGCCAAAAACATCTGGAGGGCCAAGTCTGAGGAAGGAAGGCTGCTCTAGCCACTAGGCCACACTGGCTCCCCATAGTGGATGGGGGGCCAGAGGCAAAAGCTGGCAGAGCCATGAATGTATTGCTTGTCTTTGTACAGTAGGCTAGTTTGTACACAGACTCTCTTCTATCTTCCAACCAGGCAAAACCACTCAAAGATGGTGCATAATTGGGTTGGTGAAAAGTGTGAGGTGGTCCTAGGAGGAGGTGCAGCCTGGCGAGAGTGCCGAGGGCCAGACAGAAGGATGCGTTTGGCCCCTGGGTTTGAGATTCCCAACCCCTGCAGTAGGGTACTTCTGAGGTCCTGAAACTTGAATCATCAAAATACCTCTCGTTGCTTGAAGACCAATGCATCTGTGTAGCTTTTGAGGCTGTTGGCGTTGATGTCTTGCTTGCTTGTCTTGATGTATTCCCTTATAATGATACGGACGTCTTCGATCCTCTTCAGTAGAATTTTGTGAGCGTTGAAAAGAAATCCAAGGAACGGGTAGAAATTAAACAGCTAGTCAGGAGGAAATTAAGGGGGAGGGGGTGAAATAAATGTTAGTTACCTTGAAAAGTAATGTAGACAAAAGTCATTCACTAGGATTGTGCTTGGGGAAAGGATTGTCCAAGGAAATAGGTATTCCCGTGACTGTCTTACCCCTCCCCAGAGTCTTCAGGAAGCAGAAATTGTTGATGTCTGCTTACTCAACCCACACATGAAATGGAGATCAATCCAGTGAATACCAATTGGTATTTGCTGCTGTTGCTGTTTTCAGTCTGCAAAGGGTATGTAATTGATGACGGTCACTCTGCACCCCCGCCCGACTTGAATTGTGTTTCCTCAGGATCAAAATAAATGGCCTTTGCATTGAAACGAATGGTATAGGGAGGAAATGTCATCAATTAGCTTAAATTTGTAACTAACACCACACAGAGAAAATTTATGTCAGTTGTATATGCTGATCTGTAACCGTAATGAAGTTTTACACACACACACACACACACACACGAGTATATATATCAGTTGTGTTAAATAGTAGACAGTGAGATTAATAAAATAGTATTTGGTGTGAACTGAACTGCAGCGGAATGGAAACAGCACTGTTTGTGACGAAAAGAGGTCAGAGCCCCCTGGAGTAAAATGAAAATTAACCCAGACTGGGATTATAATAGTCTTGGATTCCCCTCTCTTGGATCAGGTATCTATAGGTCAAAGTGAATGCTTGTTGCATTCTGATTTTGCATGGACTTTCTATTAACCTTCAGCTTTGTAACACAATAAGCAGTTGAGATTTATCCAATTTAACTGAAAGCTGCCATAGGAGTGATTTCAATGTATGATGTAGATGGGACCTAAAATTGTGTGAATGTGTCTTACACTCAAGGTTGAGAATCTTACATGCTAAAGAGAACTAACGTGGTATAGTGGCTAGCAAATTGGACTTAGAACAGGGGGAAACTGAGTATTAGACTATGGTCACATCCACATCACATATTTAAGGCACTGAGACACCATTTTAAGGGTGCAGGTAACTGTGAGATCAGCTCCCTTAGCAAACTACAGCTCCCAGGGGAAATTTCACTCTTCTTCATGTAATAAACCCATCATTCTTACTTTCTATTGAATGGGGAAGACAAATCCTGGACCCTCAGTCAGCACATCTAGTTTGGAATTCCTTTCAGTTTATTACCCCATAAGTGTACAAAGTAGCAGCTACAAAGTTTTCTTACATGCAAGAATGGAGATCCAAGAAGGCACATAACTTCGTCTATGAGTCTTAGCAGAGTGGTGAATACTGGATCTTTGTAGTCGAACCTCTCTCCAAACAGCAGAGCGAAAGTAATGTTGGTTGGGGCAGTGTTAAAGGTTCTGAGAACGAATGGTTCACCTAAATGGATGAAACCGAGAATAAAACAGGGACAAGTTCTGGTGGAATCAACAATAAATGAAGATCAGTAGCTACTTGCCAAGTCAATCATAGAATCATAGAAGTCAAGAGGTAAGAAAAGTTCATGGAGGGAGGGAGTAAAAACTGTGGGGTCCATAATTTCTCCAGTATGGTTTTCCTATAAAACCAGTTGCTCACTGTGCACATAAGGGAAATTATAGAGTTGGAAGTGATAAAGAACCCAACTAGTGCAACGATCCTTGCCACAAAATGACCCAGTTTTTGTTGAGATTTCCATTCCACCTTAAGGAGCAGACGTGTGGAACTGTTGCATGTCACATGTCTGTTTACATTCCAGCACAGCTTGCTGGGAACTTCCATTGTGTATAACTTTTGCTTTTCCGGCTCTCTCTGAGAAGATGAGAGAGAGAGAGACAACATGTTTCTTTGACCTGATTTATTATTAATAAATCTGTAGTTGTAGTATGCTTCCACAAGCCTCACACCTATTCTGTGTGTGCAGTTCGCTCTGCTGATAGTGTGCTCTGGCTTGAAAGCCTGGGTCGCTGATTTATGTCGGAGCAGAGGCTGATGGTCTTCGCAGCAGGAAGACTGGAAGGAGACAGCCCAGCTGGGGCTAGTCAGCTGGTCTCCCGGTCCTCTGCATTTCAACAGTTTTCCCATTATCACCACCTCCTGTCTTGGATCAATGCCAGTGGTTCTAAATATCCCTCAGTAGCTGCAGGGTGTGAAATGGTAAGCTGGGCACAGCTTGGTGTGTTAATGCTCATGCCCATGTGTGCTAGGGACACCCACACCTTGGAGACTTGGGACAATCTGTTCATTGAGCATTTATCCTCACTTGTTTACAAGAAGATTGGACAACGTTGGCTATTTTGAGCAGTCGCTCTGACTTAGAATCATAGGATTGTAGAGCTGGGAGGGACCTTGAGGGTCATCAAGTCCAACCCCCTGCAAGGAAGGAATCTCAACTAGATCATACATGACCGGTGGCCATCCAACCTCTGCTTAACCCCCCCCCCCAGGAAGGAGTGTCCACCACCTCTTGTCTGTCCCACTGTCAAACAGCCCTTACTGTTAGAAAATTCTTCCTAATGTTTAGTCAGAATCTCCTTTCTTGTAGCTTGAAGCCATTAACGGGGTCCTAGTCACTGGAGCAGGATAAGCAAGCATGTTCCATCTTCCATGTGACAGCCCTTTATTTGAAGATGGCTATCATATCTCCTCTTAATCTTCTCTTTAGCAGGCCAAATCTAGACAGCATCTTAAAAAAGCAGAGGCATCACCTTGCTGACCAAGGTCTGTATAGTTAAAGCTATGGTTTTCCCAGTAGTGATGTACGGAAGTGAGAGCTGGACCATAAAGAAGGCCGATCGCTGAAGAATTGATGCTTTTGAATTATGGTGCTGAGGGAGACTCTTGAGAGTCCTATGGACTGCAAGAAGATCAAACCTCTCCATTCTGAAGGAAATCAGCCCTGAGTGCTCACTGGAAGGACAGATCGTCAAGCTGAGGCTCCAATAATTTGGACACCTCATGAGAAGAGAAGACTCCCTGGAAAAGACCCTGATGTTGGGAAAGACTGAGGGCAGAAGGAGAAGGGGATGACAGAGGACGAGATGGTTGGACAGTGTTCTTAAAACTACGAACGTAAGTTTGACCAAACTGCGGAAGGCAGTGGAAGACAGGAGTGCCTGGCGTGCTCTGGTCCAGGGGGTCACGAAGAGTCGGACACGACTAAATGACTAAACAACAACAATCATATATCCTCTTAATCTTCTCTTTACCAGGCCAAACATACCCAATTACCCCATAAGCCTTGGTTTCCAGACCCTTTATCATCTTCATTTCCGTCCTTTGCACATGTTCCAGGTTTTCAATATCCTTCTTAAATTGTGCTGACCAGAAATGGACACAGGACTCCAGGATAGGTCTGACCAAGACAGAATAGAGCGGGACTAAGACTTTCCTGATTGCGACACTATACTTCTGTTGATGCAGCACAGAATACCATTAGCTTTTTTTCTTTTTGCTGCTGCATCACACTGTGGACTCATGCTAAGCTTGTGGTCTCCTAAGACCCCCAGATCCCTTTTACATGTACTACTGGCAAGCCAGGTGTCCACCATCTTATATCTGTGCAGCTAGTTCTGTCCTAACCTCCTAAATTTTCCAAACTCACCTTCAAAGGATTTAATGTCCTCTACAAGGAAACCAAGTTCTTCATTAATCTGCTGCTCTATGAGCTTCTTCCCCACGCCAAGATTGCGCATGCTGGCCATCGTGAATCTTCGGGTAGTCCTCCACAGCTCTCCGGTGGAAAAAAACACCCCTGTAGGGGTAGACATAAGACATGGTCTTGTTCATTTGAATTAGGGAAGAGTTCTGTGAAATGATTTTTTTTTTAAAGATACATCATACATCAGACTTCCTTTATAATATATATATATATATATATATATATATTTGCTTTCGTAGATTTTCACGGGTATAGGAATGCAGGTTTTGGTGTCTTCGGGTGTCTTCCCGTGTAAGAGTCGGGGTGTCTGTGCGACGTTTCGACGAGGTCTCACTCGTCATCTTCAGGCTGGTGCTTTCGGCTTCTTGTTACTGGAACAGAACTATATATATCACCAGAACTATCACCAGATATATATCACCAGAACTACTGTTCTTCTCATCTTCCCCATTCCCCTGTCAGGGACTGGGCAGAGGAGGAATAGTGGAGACTGCCTCCCCAGCGTGACCCTTCCAGAGAAGAAGATGACGGTTCAAAATTACAACAGGAGTTTGAGGGAGGTCACAGCTCAGAGGAAGATGAGGGGGAAAGCTGGGAAATAATGGGAGAGGAGCAGCTGGCTGACACGTTATCATTAGAAAGCATTCCAGACCCACCATCTCCCAGAACCCGGCGAGCTTTAAAAGTAGGAGAGCAAAGAGCTTGAAGACAGATGGCCCTAAGGGTCAACTGCAGAGGGGGTGCTACTATTGACGAATGAGGAAGTGGGAGAGAAGGGGGGGGGGAGAGAGCCACTCGGGACAACACCATTATTCTGAGAGGCTGCATTCCCAAGCCTCTCTCTGTAAATGTTGAATAGGTGGTAAGGCCTTTTTCTTGTCTTATCTGTTCCTGTCAACCTGCCGTGGGGGTTGGTTCCTCTGCAACTTGACATTCCCAAACCCTGAGTTCCCTCAGCAGTTCCAAGCATCCTGACATCAAAGCCCCCCTCCTCCTCACAAGCTGCTGATTGCCTTACAAAATCATGCCAAAACTTTATAAGGGACTTGCAGAAAAGCAGGAATTAAGGCAATTGTGTTTAGTCAATGTCTGGAGGAGGAGTCAGGAATTAAAAAAAACACTACTGTCAGCAAAGTTAACTCTTTAGTCAAAGAAACCAAAACAGCACAGGCCTAGTGACCACAGCAACTCTTGCCCCAGTGAAGCAGTTGCAAGGACTGAAGGTCCCTGCCTTCCCATCACTCTCTAAGGTTCATTCCCCAGCAGCCTAAGGCTCATTCGTCTTGTCTCTCTGTACTCCACCCTCTTCATTTCTCTGCATGTTCTGGGACACTGGGGGAGAGGGGAGCCGGTCACAGCAGGAGGGGGAGATTCCCTGGCTTCTTCAGCAGCCTGACTCATCTGCCACCCTCCTCTCCTGCCTCTGAGTCTGGACTGCTCTCTGCCACAGCTTCTTCCTGCTCACTAAACCCTGTTGCCGTTTCTGACACCTCCGCCTCCCATTCTGCTCCCTCTTTTCCCTCATTGTCATCCCACCAACAATCCTCTGGCTCTGAACCTTTGAGGGTTTCCTTGGGGGTTCCCCAGCTGGTGCTTCCTCCCATTCCTCTGTATCCAGCCAGTCCATGACAGTCCGTTACCATTTCCACGCTGAATCTCTTCAAATATTGGGATTGGCGGCCTGTCCACAAAGTCCTCCGTAAAGGTCACAAGGGCATCTCTCACAGCTTCGTAGCCAGTCAGCACTACTACCTTTTGGAATCCAAAATGGAGGGTGAACACCGGGCCATATTTCTCAGCAAGCTGAAAGGTAATTAGGGGTTATAACAAAGTACCTTCAAATGGTCTTGTTGCGGCTGCAAATTTCTCCTAATATACAGTTTTGCCCAATAATTTACACTTTGGCAAAGCATTTTCCTCCTATATAATGCATTTTATTTGTGCATTTCTGCTTGTTAATGTATGTATTCTTATGCACACCCAATATACATGCATTTTTGGTACCCATTCCTTGACTGAAAAATTTGGAGAAGTTCAAATTCTGAAGGGTAACTGTATTTCAGTTCACATATTGGTTCAGAAAGTAGGGATTGCTTGGTTTGTCTTTAAATGCGAACTGAATCGAATCTCCCTCAATTCCCTACACCTTAACGGAGGCAAACGAGAATGACTTGAATAATATCATCAGCTTCCTCTTCCCTGAAGATGGATCTTGTTTTCAGGGTATCTGAAGAGTTCTTGGAGATCTGGAGTGGAAGGCAGTAGAGAACTCTGCTTCTGATGAATAGCTATTTGTTATATACTAAGCTTGGATCCTAGAACAATAGGCAAGTAGGATCCTAGAATGCAACAACTGATTGGCTTGCCGGAAAAGACCAATCAGGCTCCAGGAGGAAGTTAATCAGCCTATTAGGCTGGTAGGATCGTAGAATGCAACAACTGATTGGCCTGCAGGAAAAGACCAATCAGGCTCCAGGAGGGAAGCAGAATCAACCAATCAAACGGGACTCGTTGTGTAAATAATGTATATAAAAGCCTGAGGTTTGGGGGGCAATTCAATCACTGTTTTACAAGCTGCAATAAAGAGCATGAAATCACTACAGGTCTCCAAGTATATTTCACTGTTCTTTGACATTTACATATTTGGAGGAGACTTTGTGCCCAGGAAGGATAGACTGACTAACCAATTGCTCAGCCTTGTCATTAGGGACCAGAGAGTCTTGTCAGTTTCAGTTTCTCTTAGTTTCACATTTTTCTGATCTTCAGTTCTTCACACTTCCATATTACATTGCAATTATTATAAAAAAGTCCTCATGAAAACTTATCAGCATTTTAGTACAAATAAGACAGTGGTACCTTGGTTGTCAAACTTAATCCGTTCCGGGAGTCCGTTTGGCTTCCGGAACTGTTCGAAAACCAAGGCGCGACTTCTGGTTGGCTGCAGGAGCTTCCTGCACTCAATCGGAAGCCGTGGAAGCCGCGTTGGACGTTTGGCTTCCAAAGAACATTTGAAAATCGGAACACACACTTCCGGGTTTTCGGCGTTTGGGAGCCAAAACGTACGAGTACCAAGGCGTTCGAGAACCAAGGTATGTACATTCTTGAATGCTTAAGTGCCTAGACATGGCTTAATGCAGGTACAAACAGAAAGCTCTGCTGGGCCCCTGACAACTGCACATTATTTGGCTGGTGAAGTCCACTGCAAAATCTGGAGAACTGCAAATTTTGAAGAGTGGCTGTGTTTTGGCTCTCATACACTTTTGGAAAATGCCAGTTATGTAAGTTTGCCTTTAAATGAAAACTCTCCCCCCAACCCATCCCTATTCAAAAAAGATTATCTAAACAAACACTTTGCCTCTTTAGAGCCAAATGCATGTTACATAATTGTACTGTGAGTTCTCTTTACACCAGTTGTTTGCTAAAGCAGGGGATGGGAGCTGTCAAATTAATATATAAAGCCCCCACAGTTACAGCAAATTTAATTGATTATTGAATAGGGGCTGGTGGAAGTAATTCAGGAAGACCCATTTCAAAGTGCACAACTGCAACCCACTCCTTGTTTACTCTAGAGTAATTCCACAAAAGTAAAAAATAAATAAGATGGATGAAATACGTAGAGGATGTGCACATAAAGAGATAACAACTGTGTTAAACTCGAACCAACATGTGATTGCATTCGTGGTTCTCCTGCAGCACAGCATTATCTTACTCAACTGATTTAAAACAAATGTATGCCAGAAATATAAATCTTTACTAGGGATGGGCAAATCTGTCAATTATCAGTTCTCTCAGTCTCTCGGTTTCCCAATTTTAAATTCAGTTCTGCACATTTCTGTAGCAATTTGCGACTTAAAAAAGATCCTTACACAAATTCAGCAGCATTTTAGTAAAAAATTCTCCTAATAAACACATTTTTTTTGTATGCAGTTTTGACAGATATACATATTTTTGCAAGCGATTCAGCCAAATACAATACTTCCCTTTATGTTTTCAGTAATATATGCATGCATAGGTACATTTTACCCTAACAGTAGCTTAGTTAGAGAACTGCATTGCAAAAAATATAAAAGTAGAAAAGTGTGGATTTCAGTTCGCACATTCTTTTGGAATGTGTGGATTTGGTTAAGTTCGCCTGTGAACCGAATCGGACTTCTCCCTCTTCCCTAACCCTTTCTTGAATTTGCACAAAGGGACCAAAAGCACAACTTTTGTGAAGCGATTTTATTCCCTACCTTCAATATGGATTTGTCCTGCCTTTTCATATCCAGCAGATGTAGGTTCCCAATGATTGGGAGAGGCGTCGGACCAGGCGGGAATGTAAAATTCGGTTTTCCGAAGCTCCTTGGAAAATAGAGCGATGCCAAGAAGAAGACCAGGCACAGCAGACAGATGCACGCAGGAGAAGAGAGGAGGAAATTTAACAGAGGCATTTTTTAAAAAAAGAATGTTTAAAGTTGTTTCTCCAGAAAGAATGGGAGAAAATATTCAGTTGCCCCGATCTGTCCACTGGTTCTGAGCTTTATATTTCTGCTTTGCAATTACCACACACACACATACACACACACACACACACACACACACACACACACACACACAAAATCTAGCAGAGCTTGTGTAAATGCAGTAACCCCACCCTTTTTAAACACTTCTGGAGAATGTGGTCTAAGCAGTTTCTGATTGGAAAGAAAGAAGTCGGTTTTGAGTTACGGGCCCTGCCTGTGGGTACAGGATTAGATACAAACATTGTATGGCACCATGGGGCTTCACACACCCTTCTAGCCTTCTGGGTGTGTGACTTGGGGCCAAACTGCTGGATCGCCCTCATTTCCCTTTTAAACTGAATTGCGGCAGGAATTGGGGGCTACCAGCTTCTTCAGAGCAAGTGGGGCAAGGAAGGAGGTTCACAGAGTGAACCCTGAATCTGGTGTGGGTGACTGCTTAGCCACCATCACAAAGAACGCATGGGTTTGCATGAAGTGTGCACAGGCTGATTTGAAAGTGGATGTACAGTGGTACCTCGGGTTAAGTACTTAATTCGTTCCGGAGGTCCATTCTTAACCTGAAACTGTTCTTAGCTGGAGGTACCACTTTAGCTAATGGGGCCTCCTGTTGCCGTCGCACGATTTCTGTTCTCATCCTGAAGCAAAGTTCTTAACCCGAGGTACTATTTCTGGGTTAGCAGAGTCTGTAACCTGAAGCTTCTGTAACCTGAAGCATATGTAACCACTGTATGTAGGGATGGACTACAACTCCTATCAGCACGCTGCCTGGGGCTGATGGGAGTTGTAGTCCAAAACATCCGGAGGGCATGGCTGCCCGAGAGCAACCTTTCCTTCGGTTATGGCTTCTTGCCTCCCACCGATCCTCAGCTTTTCACCTCTGTGATGAACCAGAGAACCTCCACAGGGCAGCCGCAACATGTCACCTGTCACTTAATTTCATTGTATCCAAATAGCGAAGTTGGCACCACCCTTGGGGGGGGAGTAGAGGATCTCACCAGGCTCAGCGGAACCCCCAAGGTTTGCAGAAATGCAACAAAGGCTTTGTGATCAGGGCTGACCCCTAAAGTGGAGGAGAACACCCAAAACAGCTCTGCGGGGAGACTGAGCATGCTTAGTGTTCACAGAATGCTGATTTACTGAGGGTGGGGTAGCTTTTTATTATTTTGGGAGGGAGGGGGGGAGTTGGAAAACCAGAGGGGAGAGGAATGCAATGGAATATTCTGGGAGATGGCTTAGTTGGTTGGCTGGGATCCTGAACCTCTTACTTCTTGTCAAGCAACCGAGGGGAACACAACTTGGGACTTGGGCAAGAAGAAGCAGAATGAAGTTACTCAGCTCCATGCCCCGGGCGATTTCAGAACAGCCAAACATATTTAATTGCTAATGATCATGTTTCAGTTCTTCTTATTTAACTTTTCCATTTGATTTCTTAATAAGTACGTCATGCCCTGCTGATTTGTCTCTGCAGTTGGCACTTCAGCCAGGTATGTTGCAATTATTATTAATTTTTGCCATGCTTGACTTGGAAGGTTTCATCAAGCATTTACTGTAAGTGAGGCAGATGGATGGCCTTCTATCTCCCGCATAGGCAGCTCCCTAAAGAATGCAGACAGACCAAATTCCTGGCATTTTCATGACCCTTGTAAGCCTGGAACACAAAGAGCTGGCTGCGATGGTCATGGAAAACACTGTGCCCCCCCCCAAAAAAAGTGCTGTGAAGGTTAAATCCCACTTTTACAGGAACACAAAAGGAGAAGGGAAGGTTACAAAGGTTGCTTCCATGTGACCTCATAACTGAGCATTCATTCTGATTTGCTTACACCAAATTTGCAAGGAAGCTTGGACGACATTCATTCTGATTTGTTTGGAGATGAAGTTGCACCAAGCAAATGCTATCCCACACGTTCCACTCCGTTTTTCTATATTCTCCACCCAACCCAAAAGAAGGTCTGGTTTTGGAGGTGGAAGCGAGTTTGTTGCACAAGAGCTCTAAATCAAGCTGAATGGTTCAACCTGAATTTGCTGGCGACATGATTGAATCCCACAGGGAAACGGTGCAAAACAAAGTGCAAAGGTTTGCACAACTCTCAGGCAACTGGGGGGCAGTCTAAAAATCTGCATGGCTGCAAATTTCTTTTCCCTCCCTCCCTCTCTTTTAAAAAAGAGCTTTGGGGTTCAGGTCTGCCTTTTCTCCTTAGCTCAGTAGGAGAGCATCTGCTTTGCATGCAGAAGGTCGCAGGTTCAACTCCTGTCGGGGTTTGGAAAGGCTCCTTGCTTAAAACTCCTGGAGAGTCGCTACCAGTCGGTGTAGACAATACTGAGCTAGATAGCTTTCGGACAGTAATGATCAGATTACTTTAATAGTGGCTGAATTCTTGAGTGCTGTCCATGTAGAAAGACTGGGCCATTATAAAGAGATTTAGTGGCTGTATTGTATTATTTATGCAAGTTGATTTTCTCTGGAGTTAAAGATCTGACTGGGACAAAGCTTGTTATGTTGAGCTTGTATTTTGCACAATTTGTATATGGTGTTTGTGTGGTTTGCTATGCCTAATAAAGGATATTTGATTGATTGATTACTGAGGTAGATGGGCAAATGCTCTTGCTCAGCATAAGACACCTTCCTGTGTCCCTGTGCTCCAATGACCTGAAACCCTGCAAAGACATCTTCCTCAAAAAGCCAGTGGCAGCCAGCATTGCAAGGGATGGTGGTAATAAGTGGCAGGCGCATTGGCCGAATTCAAGGGCGTTGTTAGGGAGTAACCCAAGAGACCGGAGACCTGGCTCTTTTGAGCCGAGCCTCAGAGAGCCTACTCATTTCTCTCCCTTTTGTTAAAACAACAACAACCACATTAAATTATAAACAGACATATAAATTAGCAGTCATCATAAGTAGTCATTCACATGGCATTAAAACTTGGGAAATTATTTTGCAGTATGAATTCAGCTCACATCCATGGGATATACTTCAATCTAAAGCGTTCAGATAATTTCTTCATAATTTCTGCAACGGAGACAGAAAGGACACGTACATGTATTCAGTGCTTTTTTTTCCCCTTAAAAAATGTTTCGGGGTACTCTCATTTTGACTCAAGGAAACCACCATTTTATAGTTCAAATCGGGGGAAATAAAGACAGTATATGGACAAAAGCCCCCCCCCCAAAAAAGCACTGCATGTGTTTGTCTTAGAAGACCACCTTTGTGTTGGGTTTTTGAAATTTTCAATAAAGTCTGTAAAGAAAATAAATAAAACAAAATAACCTTTGCAAATTTTGTAGGGTTGTCAAAGGTCTTCAATTTTCATTCCGACTCACATCCATCGCACGCAGGACTGTTTCCATTCTGCTGCAGTTCACATTTCACCCAAACTACATTACTCCCCTCACTGTCTGCTGAGGTGGAATTTTACGTAACTGATAACGTTATCAGGACATCATTCCGCACCATTCATTTCAATGTAAAGGAAACGCAGTGTAAATGGGTTGGAATCAATATAATCAATTACGTTCTGTTTGCAGATTGAAAAAAAGAACTGGAAATTGCAGAAGGGGTCCTGGGGTCCAGTATTTGAAGACTATGGAGAGAAGACAGTATGATTTAGATAAAACAGGGGTTGGCAACCTAAGGCCCGTGGGCTGGATGCGGCCCTATTGCCTTCTCAATCCGGCCCATGGATGGTCCAGGAATCAGCGTGTTTTTACATGAGTAGAAAGTGTCCTTTTATTCAAAATGCATCTCTGGGTTATTTGTGGGGCTCGCCTGGTGTTTTTACATGAGTAGAAGGTGTGCTTTTATTTAAAATGCATCTCTGGGTTATTTGTGGGGCATAGGAATTCGTTCATCCCCCCCACCCTCCAAAATATAGTTTGGCTCACCACATGGTCTGAGGGACGGTGGACCGGCCCATGGCTGAAAAAGGTTGCTGACCACTGAGCTAAAATCAGGAATCAGAAGGTCTTTGCTTTTCATTTGATGGAACAGCAAGGGCCGTATCGTTTATCAGGTGCCCGACGAAAAATTGTGTATAGGGAGCTGCCTTAAGAAGCTGAGCCAAACCAGAGTTACATCTATCTTAGTCCTGCCTGCACTGACAGTAGCTCTCCGTGGTGACAGACTCAAGTTTTCCCCATCTCTCCTTGGAGATGGCAGAGACTGAACCTAAGACCATCTCCAAGTGTGAAACAGAGGCTCTGGCACTGAACCATGGCCCTTTCCCACACTGCACAGAGAGGGGAGAAAGAATGAGGGACTGGGGGGGGGTGTTAATGCCAAAGTCAGAACCAGCAGAATACTACGCATGGTGATATTTGTTCAAGGCCCAGGTGGCTACGTGTGGAAAAATAAATAAATCCCAAGCCAGCTTGACATGTATCATCGGGGAGGATTTTTGCTTGCTGAGACACACCCCTCACCCCCCCACCAAAGAGGTATGTGCCCCTACCCACTACTTTGGCCCCTTGCCCATGCCTTGATAGAGGGAATGTTCTCCTTCACAAGCTGGGATTGTCTTGTACAAAGGTCAAGAGATGTAGAGAGGAGCAGTTTAAATGACAAGGTTATGCAAGGCTGCTGCGCTGAAAGGAAATTCCTGCCCAGAAAGTGCCTCTGTTTTCTGTCTGTTTATTGCACAGATAGTCTACGTGCCTCCCAGGTTGAGCAGAAACAGAGTAGGGGGTTTATTTACTGCGGAGAATGCAGGCGGTGGAGGCTCTTTCTTAAAGGTGTGACTCATTGCCAGGGGACAAGGAGCAATTATTTGTGAACTGGGAATGGAGGATGGGCGAAATTGGGTTCAGTTTGCATTTAAAGGCGAACTTGCCTAATTCACAGTTCCCGAAACGATACACCAGGCACAGGAAAACTCAGCCCTCCAGATGTTTTGGGACTACAACTCCCGCCATCCCTAGCTAACAGGACCAGTGGTCAGGGATGATGGGAGTTGTAGTCCCAAAACATCTGGAGGGCCAAGTTTGCCTATGCCCACGATACACAAACCGAAACGCGGCCATCCTTTCCAATTCGCACCTCTCTGAATTATGCACTGCAGTTTTCCAGCCGAGTCATGTTTTCCAAAAAGCATTTACAAGGGCATTGTGTGTGTAGAACGTATAGAAATGTGACAGTCACATACAAAAATGCATCAAAATATAGAAAATTGCTTTGCGGGGGGAAAGGTGTGTTTTAGGCAAATTAGGCAGATAAAAGAGTATATATTAGGATAAATTCATCAATGAATCTTCATGATGACTAGAAAAATAAAACAGTGAAGTGACGTGAAAATATGGAGAACTGAATTTAAGACTAGAAAAATGCAAAAGTGAGGGAAAACATAATTGACTAATATATATAATAAATAAACAGCTGATGCAAATACCTGAGAAGGTCTTTAGGGAAGGAGGCAGTATTTCCAATACTTGGAACCAAGCAGGTTTTTAAAAAAACAAACGTGAGCAGCTTGAATTGGGCCCAAATACAAACTGGCAAGAAATGCAGAGTACACATAATAATAATAATAATAATAATAATAATAATAATAATAATAATAATAATAATTTATTATTTATACCCCGCCCATCTGGCTGGGCTTCCCCAACCACTCTGGGCGGCTTCCAAAAGAATATTAAAATACTATAATACTCTCTTTACAAGAGAGTAAGCCATATGGAAATCAGTGGGCCATGCAAGAGATACAGGATAGTGCTGAACGTCAAAGAAAACTTGGAAGGATTTTTATAGAGCATGTCTTTCTCATTTTCTGACACTGGTTCTCCCCGTCATGGCAAGGAAGATTATGCTTGTCAAATGAAGGATTAACCACTGTCTGTCAGGGACAAGGGTCCAGCCTGAAGGCAGATCAACCTGTCCATTAGCTCAATGCTTTTAAGGCAAGCTAAGTACGAGGCTTGTGCACTAAGCGTAAGAACAACTTTGACAATAGATTCGTTCACTCAATGATTTATGCTTTCGGTTTAAGCCTGCTCTAGCTGATAAAAGTTTGGGGCGGATTACATGTTTGCTGTAAGCTGTTTCTTTAAGGCAGAAGAGGTTAACATTGTTAAACAAAACTGATTAGACATTGTTTTTCCATCAGATGACAGCCGGACTAAATGGAATACACTTACCTTTTGCAAAATTGCAGGTGTGG
Source organism: Podarcis vaucheri (assembly GCF_965113315.1). Lineage (NCBI taxonomy): Eukaryota > Metazoa > Chordata > Lepidosauria > Squamata > Lacertidae > Podarcis > Podarcis vaucheri. The sequence continues at coordinate 42,341,904 of NC_138752.1, forward strand.
CCCAACAAGATGCTGCCTTTTGCTTTCCTGGTATGTTCTTTTCACTGGTTACGGTAAAAGTATTTGTGATCAGATGTCTTGCAGGAGATTCCTGCCATCAGAAAGGTTACTATTAGCTTGGAGCAACTCTGGAAAAAACTAAAGTTTATCCTTGTAAGGTTACCCCTGCTCTTCTCAATCTGGCTCCTAATTACAATTATATTTTGGGTCCCCGCTTCCCAGACATGAAATTTTCAAATTAAAGTAATGGATTGCCATTGCTTTATAAAAGGGGAATGCTTTTCAGCTTGAAGGTCACCATCTCTTCAGGGCAACTTTCTGGAGGCCATATGTCCATATGAAGTTCTATGGAGGTTTCTGTCAGGAGTTCAGCCTACACTCAAGTAGGACCCTGGCAGGGACACATGCCCGACTGACATGTTCCCTCCCTCCTGGTCGATCGTTCGGGAGTTTCATAAGCTTTCTTCAGCCTGAGCATCACAGCGACTGATGCCAACCGACACCGGCACACTTAGGGATCTGCAGAGTTTGCGCACCTTGTGTGACAGACCTCAGCAACTCAGCATTTTGGCTAATCTACTTTATTTACATATAAACACACACAGAGCACTGCAACATGGCTCCCTCTCTCTCTAGCATCAGACAGCAAAGAGAAAAAAGAACAAAAGACAATAGTTTCACTTCATGGAACACAGTAACATAAACATCCTGTCTCTGTCACTTCCCACTCTGTGGAGTCAAAACATATACAGTCATATGATAGACAACAATCCCATGACTGCAATCATAGAGCAGGAATTCTAACAGCCCCCCCCCCAGCCCGATTCTTACAGTCAAGAGTACTTCAGGCAAAGTTTCTTAGCCACATTCCATCCCCCACATCTGCCAGCTATGGTTGGAAGCTTTATGCCCTCAAAGTGATTCAGGATTACGGCAACAAAAGTGGTTACCTAGTGATTATTCAGAAGTTACAGCTGGCTCTAGAAGAGGAAGGGATTCTGGTGGCTCTGGGGTGTCCCTGAGGCTGTTCAAGGAAGCTGGGCAAAGGCTCCAGGTGAGCTTAGTTGTACCTCTTAAAACAGACACTAAATTTTAACAATTCCAAAACACATTATTATTGTTGTTTTATTTATATCCTGTCTTTTTCCCAGATCCAAGCAGCTCACAAAACTCAAAACAAATACAGCTAAAATGCACACCACTAAATAAACTAAATAAATTAGAGGGACACGGGTGGTGCTGTGGGTTAAGCCACAGAGCCTAGGACTTGCCGATCAGAAGGTTGGCGGTTCGAATCCCTGTGACGGGGCGAGCTCCCGTTGCTCGGTCCCTGCTCCTGCCCACCTAACAGTTCGAAAGCACGTCAAAGTGCAAGTAGATAAATAGGTACCACTTTGGCGGGAAGGTAAACGGCGTTTCCGTGCACTGCTCTGGTTCGCCAGAAGCGGCTTAGTCATGCTGGCCACATGACCCGGAAGCTGTATGCCGGCTCCCTCGGCCAATAAAGTGAGATGAGCGCCGCAACCCCAGAGTCGGTCACGACTGGACCTAATGGTCAGAGGTCCCTTTACCTTTTAAATATACTAACTTTGGGATGAAAACAATACAAAAGCATACCTATTAAAATGCAGATAGCTTAGAAAACAAAACAACTACTATTAAGAGCCCATTCCTTAAAAACCAGCTCCCAAAAAGCCTACTGGAGTAAAAAAATGTCTTCACCTGCCAGTGGAAGGACATTCTATCAAAGTGATGTTGCTAGCCTATTGATGTGATGTCACCTGATTGACAAGTGGGTGTGGTTTTAATTGGAACCCTTGGTGGGTCAAGGTGAGTCCATGTGGTGGAGGTTACCTACCCTGGTTTAGAAGATTTCTTATCATCTGTATGAATGAGATAAGCATGTCCAATGTTACAATTTATACATTTTAAATCGTAATGCTCATCCGCTGTAATCCAGGCAGCCAAAGAAATAATACTTATATAACTAAGAAGTCCAACAACTGAAAGCCACAAAATAAAACTGAAATACCGCAAAGCATAATATATGCACTCATCACAGCTGATCTCATATTTGATTTCTACAATACTTTCAAATGCAGAAGGAAAAAGGCTAAGACTAACTAATATGCTTTAGGCTGAAACTGAAATGCAAGTTTGTTGGTATTCAGCAAGATGTAGGTTTAGTTTGAATGTGATATTTCTGGAAATCTTGATCTCACTGGGCGAATGCAGACAATCATTTACCCAGTGGTAATGCATTACACGACTGCGTATGTAACCATGTGATAATCTAATCTCCTGTATCATCCGGCCAAGTGATGAGAATTTTATCATTCCTCCACTTCCTGGGTTTCTGATACAGAATTGTATTTGCAGGCTGATATGGATGATCAGCAATCAGCTGGTTACATGCGCAGCCTGGCAAACTATCCCTTGGTAAAGAACAACTAAGTTAATCTATACTTAGCTTGCCTTTGTGCTCAAGAACCAGAAAATACCAGAGAACAAACTAGGGCCCCTTTTTCCGATACAAGGGCATTTTTCCGATACAAGTCACTCCATTGTCTAGAAACATCGAGGGATACTCAATGTATGTAACTAGCGGCAAACCAACCACGTGCACTGTGAGTCTATGGTCTTTTAATGGTGCATCTATGCACATTCTGTATAGTATGGATAGGACGTATATTTCTTTTTTTAGTGATGGTTGAAATCATCATAATGGTCGCAACAGCAAATAAATTGAAAGATTATGAGTCTGTGGATGCAGCTCTGCAGTCCAGAAGCATGATTTGGTCTTACTTGTTTGTCTTAAACATCCTAACAAGGTTTTCTCAGACGAGGGATGGATGGGTTAATCTATTTCTGGTTCATGTCAGGTTCACATATCAATTTTAAAAAATATTTTACAATATTTTAACAACAAAAATTAAATCTAAACAAATTCAACCTGCTTTTTCTTCAACCCCCCCATTATATATCACAATCTTACTACATAACCAATTCAAACCTATTTACAAATGTTACCTTTTCACTCCCTTTATTTCTTACTGCTCATGTCTGCTAATGTTTTTATCATTTACAATTTGTTTTCATATATTTGACAAATTTTCCCCATACCGTTAAGAAAAGTCTCTCATCTTGATCTCTTGTTCTTCCCGGCAAGTTTCGCCATCTGTGTGTATTCCATCTGTCTCAATTGCTGATGATGGACTTTCGTTGAAACTTATTTCCATCTTTAGGCATATACCATTTGGGCAGCTGTGGTAGCATACACAAATAGCTTTTTTTCTTATCCTTGGGCACCTCTTCCTCAATTATACCTAAAAGATAAGCATCTGGTTTTTTTTAACAAAAGTTATTTTCAACATTTATAAGTCCATTCCACTCTGACAGCAATGTGCACTCTGTGTATGTGCTATATAAATCCTGTTAAACAAAACAAATATATAACTGTAAAACAATAAAATAAAATGGATGGATATTTGAATATAAATATGTGTGTGTGTGTGTATTTGATGTTGTTTAGTCGTTTAGTCGTGTCTGACTCTTCGTGACCAGAGCACGCCAGGCACTCCTGTCTTCCACTGCCTCCCGCAGTTTGGTCAAACTCATGCTGGTAGCTTCAAGAACACTGTTCAGCCATCTCGTCCTCTCTCATCCCCTTCTACTTGTGCCCTCAATCTTTCCCAACATCTGGGTCTTTTCCAGGGAGTCTTCTTTTCTCATGTGGTGGCCAAAGTATTGGAGCCTCAGCTTCAGGATCTGTCCTTCCAGTGAGCACTCAGGGCTGATTTCCTTAAGAATGGAGAGGTTTGATCTTCTTGCAGTCCATGGGACTCTCAAGAGTCTCCTCCAGCACCATAATTCAAAAGCATCAATTCTTTGGCGATCAGCCTTCTTTATGGTCCAGCTCTCACTTCCATGCATCACTACTGGAAAAACCATAGCTTTAACTATACGGACTTTTGTTGGCAAGGTGATTTTCCTGCTTTTTAAGATGCTGTCTAGGTTTGTCATTGCTTTTCTCCCAAGAAACTGGCGTCTTTTAATTTCGTGACTATTTGCTTACAATATATATATTTCTAAACATTGGAGATAGAACATAGTCACTGCAGTTGTTTACTTGGGTAACTACAGCGCTGTTGCAGCATCTGGTTTGTGTGAAAGGCCTTAGTGGGTAACAGCAATTTCCTCACTTCCATTGCAGGCATTTGGACTAGAATGATTGTCTACAATTCTATGATTTCTATGAACTGGACAAATTAATGTAGTGGTGAGCGAGGGGGCATCTAATCGTGCCCCTTTCTAAAAAAAAAAATTTGTGTGTGTTTTTTTTTCTTTTTGTAAATCTACCCAACAACAACTACCAGACATTTAGAAGGCATCTGAAGGAAGCCCTGTTTAGGGAAGCTTTTAATGTTTGATGGACTACTGTATTTTAATATTTTGTTGGAAGTCATCCAGAGTGGTTGGGGAAGCCCAGCCAGATGGGCAGGGTATAAACTATTATTATTATTATTATTATTATTATTATTATTATTATTACCCAAGAAAACAACAAAATTGGGATAAAGGGGTTTTCCCGGGACAGTGGAGGGAGGGTGTGCTGTGCCTCGTTGGGATAGTGGTGGTGGAAGTGCTCTAGGAGGAGGGAGGACAAAAAAATGGGTCAAGAAGGGTTGGGTTGAGAAAGCCTCTCCTCCTTCCAGAGGGGAGGAGTTGTGAGCGGGAGTCGTTTCCCGCGTGGTGGGGGGTGTTCCGGCCCCTGCGTCTGCTGTCCCAGCTGCTGTGCCACGCCCCCTGGCAACCAACCAATCGGGCGGAAGCTGAGGAGGCGGGGTTTAGCCGCTCAAATGCGGCTGTGGCAGCATTGCCTTCTCATTGCGCTGCTGGGTTACGTTGGATGATGATCCGGCTGCTCTATTCCCCAGGACAATTTTGTTTTGGTCCAACCTTCTGAAGAGGAGGTTTTGGCGAGGCTCCCGTAGCCCTACGGTCATCGACAACTCCAGAAAACTTGTAAATCGTGTGGTGGCATGCAAATTGCGCTTTATGAATGGCTATGTGATTGTGCATGCTGACATCCGGTTCAGCGAGTTGACTCTGTTCTGGGAAGATGGTGTTCACCTTTTGGATCTCGGCAATGATATTTGGCTGGCCGACATCATCAGAAGTCTTAGGGATTGGTTGCAGCTGTGAGGGTATTGGCGGTGAGCCTTTTTTGGCTCAGGTGGCGGTTAGGCATTGGAATATGTTTGTATATTAGAGGGCAGGGTGTCGCCATCGCCTACCCCTCCACTTTTGGGTATTCCGTTAAAGGAATCCGGCGGTCATGGATCCTGTCTGACGCCCTTGCTAGGTGGCTAGGGCCATGGCACGACCCCCGGTGACATCAGGGGGAGCTTCCAGTTGTATTTGCATCAACAAGCTCCTCCTACTGGTGGTTAACCCTTGATAGACTCACCCCTCCCTGAGGGGGTGGACTCACGCTCTGTTGTTTTATCCAATGCCTAAGCCAATACAGTGGTACCTCAGGTTAAGTACTTAATTCGTTCCAGAGGTCTGTTCTTAACCTGAAACTGTTCTTAACCTGAAGCACCACTTTAGCTAATGGGGCCTCCCGCTGCTGCTGCGCCGCCGGAGCACGATTTCTGTTCTTATCTTGAAGCAAAGTTCTTAACCTGAAGCACTATTTCTGGGTTAGCAGAGTGTGTAACCTGAAGCGTATGTAACCCGAGGTACCACTGTACCACTCACATGCTGTAATCAATAAAGGTGTGGCCTTTTTGAGCCCATTAACCTAATATACTGAGTCCTTGTGTCTTTCTTATCCTCAAGTGGGCGGTGGGTCCTTGACTCACAAATGTTTTCATGTGAGGAATGTTGAAGGGGATATTCTTATGGAAAGAGAAGCAGGGATGTGTGACTGGGCAAGGGGCTCACCAGCATTCTAGGTGTGGTTATTTGAATGCTGCAGTCAGCAACAGTGTCTGGGTGGCAATCAGGAAAATTTTGGGAAAAATCCAGCCGAATAGCAGCCCCTAGCAGCAGTGCCGTTTTTGCTGAAAAAGCTCAACAAGTTTGGAGAAAACTGGGGGGGGGGAAGGTTAACAGCTTTTGCCAGAAAGGAAAAAGATTTTTAAAAATATGGCAACCCTAGTGTTTCCTCCTGCTTGTTTCCTTCCTCGTGTTATTGCCAAAAGTAATAACCAGCCAGATTTCAAAGTGCTAATTGCATTATATACCGTAGAAAACAATCAGTTGCTTAGAAACCCCCAAAAAATTCATTACTCATGGTTTGCAGGAACAACATAATTAAGACCTCAGATTTCAAGATGCCTAATCCGATGGTTATGTAACTAAACTGGGTGTACTTTTCCATTTACAGTTTCAAATTCTAGAGTGGGAAAGGATTAAGGAGCACAAACAACAGGTCGCCTTGAGCGGCAGTGATATTTTTACAATGATTACCTTATGATCTGGACGCGCGAGAGAGCATCTAGGTACTTCCCTGCTCATTGAGATCTCTTACTGACCACCTTTTGATGGATCTGATGTCTACTAAGTTTACAATCACCGCGGAACAGGCATGTTCAGTTTGCCCCACCCACATACCCCAAGTTTGGATCTACTTTCTGCTGCTGCGCATAACGTATGGGAGCAAGGTCCTTAACATATATATTAAATTTTAGGAAACATGAGGAGAAATAAATAAATATTACAGCTGTCAAAACAATATTACTCACTTCAAAAAAACAAGTTGATATAACATAAGACTGGCTGCTAATAAACTATGAAAGAGTAACCCGAAAGTGCTCAACCTGAAGCAACTTCAACCCGAGGTATGACTCTATTAAGAAAAAGAAAGAAGCTCATGGATATGCCTATAAATTATCAGGCTTTCTTGTAACTGAAATGTGTCGGTATGCAGCTGGCTGCAGCTCATCCTGCAACAAATCCCAGCAAGTTAAAATGAGGTAGTATCAGTATCAAACTTTATTTCAGTCCCAGGCCAGAATAAGATAAAACACACAGATAAACTGAACACATAAAACTTAAAACACATAAAACTAGCAACTGAGTATGTAACACATTTCCCTGTTGTTTGGAAGCCATCCTTAATAGTTAAGGGAGCAAGACCACGTGGGAAGAAGGATAGTCTCAGCCAATAATTCAGTGTGGCAAGCCATACTCTGGCCTCGATTCTTATGAATCCAGCTTCGAGATGTATGGTAGCATTGGAGACGTGTTTAGGTACTTGTAGGGTTGATCTTAAGAATTTAGATGGGGCAAAAGGATCCTGTGCACATGTTTGTGAAAATGAAGCTCCACTACACACAGTGGGGGCTGACTCAGAAGTAAACATGCGCAGGACTGCATGCCACTGAACTCTTCAGTCTGTTAAGTAACTTAGGCCATCTTTTCTTTTTCTTTTTTAAAAACCCAGTCAAATCAGAACTAAGTTTTTCTTGGAAGAACATTTTGTTCAGAATGCCAGTGGTAATAAATCACCAAATACAGTTCCCGTATGAGTATACCAACCGCAGGGCTTATTATGCAATGAACAGAACAAAGTAAAGGCATGCCCAGGTGATGTTATGGCATTTCACACCTTCGCAGGGAAAGCTGCCGAAACACCTGCTTTTCTGCAACTGTTTTATCCCGTGTATATTCAACGCTGCTTCCCAGGAGTTACAGGCAACCAGTGTCTCACAACAACCAGTGGTGTTCGGTGCCCCTTGAGACAGAAAGGACAGAAGGCAGAGAGAGGTCAAAAGTAGAGCCAGTGAAAGGCATTACCAAGTCATCTGGCTCCAGCGTGCTCCCATAGGGATGATGTTTTGATATAGGTAGATTGCAAACCGCTTGGAGAGTTATTTATTTATTTTCTAAAGAATTACACAGTAAAGCGATATAGATTTCCTAGAATTGAAGAAATCACATCTTCCAGTTTCAATCTGAAGGTGCAATTAAGACTGGTTAGTCTCTGAAATATCGCAAGGCTCCTTTGCTTTCTGCAAAGGACATATTCATTTATCAATAAATAAAATAAGATTTAAAAATGCCAGCTCCATCCCGGCCAGGCATCCACCTGGGGCTGAAGGAGGCGGGGCTAACTGCTCGGCTCCTCCCCGCCCGATCAGCTCTGCTCTCGTTTCTTCTGGCCTGGCTCGGCGCTCCACTCCACAACCTGGGACTTGACAACACGGAGATCCCGGAAGTGAGGCGAAGGTTCGCTCAGAGGCGCAGCGGCTGCGTCGCGTCCTCGGAGAGTCGTCGTCATGTCTACGGCTATGAACTTCGGGACGAAAAGCTTCAAGCCGAGACCGCCGGACAAAGGCGCTTTCCCTCTGGATCATTTCGGTGAGAAGGTTCCGCCCCCCCCCCGCAACCGCCCATCCCCTCGATTGCGCATGTGAGATTCGTCCACCGACCATAGAGAGGACGTTGGGTGGGGGGATAGAAAGTACGGCAGGCATTTCCGGCCTAAAAGCGAACTCCCAATAAGGGCGCTTGCCATAGATGCGCAAGGGATAGAGCGGTACCGCTGTGAGCCCATAGAAACGAGAGCTTTCCGTTAGCCGAACTTCTGTCATGGGCCCCCTAGGGGAGGGGAACTTTTGACTATCGTGTTGCTGATGGACTATAACTTCCATCATCCTTGGTGGGGGCCGTGCTGGCTAGGGCTGATGGGAGTTGGAGTCCCACAACACTTGGGGGGCGCATTTTCCGCCATAAAAATGGAAGAGGAGGGCTGCAAATCAATGTTTTTTAAAGCTCCACCTCCAGCACAAGAATTGACACTGGGACCAGTAAGAGAGGCAGCAGAACATTTATTTATTTATTCATTCATTCATTATTTATTTATTTATTTTGCATTTTTATTTATTTATCTTATTTTGTAAAATTTATGCACCATTTGATTGTACAGTGGTACCTCGGGTTACATACGCTTCAAGTTAAATACGCTTCAGGTTACAGACTCCGCTAACCCAGAAATAGTACCTCGGGTTAAGAACTTTGCTTCAGGTTGAGAACAGAAATCGTGCTCTGGTGGCGCGGCAGCAGCGGGAGGCCCCATTAGCTAAAGTGGTACCTCAGGTTAAGAACAGACCTCCAGAACGAATTAAGTTCTTAACCTGAGGTACCACTGTATAAAATAGACAAACCTCAAAGCAGTCTACAAAAATAGAATCAAGAAAAAAATTACAAGCCTATTTTAAAACATACAAAAATATATATATATCTCCCTTTGGTGGGGGGCAAGGAGCTCAAGGTGGCATTTGTAATTCTCCCCCTCTGTAAGGCATCATCTGCACTGTACATATAAAGCAATAGCATAAGAACAGCCTGCTAGATTGAGCCAATGCCACTATAGATCTAAAGCAGCATCACACCACTTAAATAGTCATGGCTTCCCCCAAAGAATCCTGAGAACTGCTAATGAATTCTAAACCAGCAACTTCACACTGAATTCCCCCTTTGAAACTATTTTTTTCTTGGAGCTTAGTGACCTGGAGGTTTGCTGGCGCCTCGGTGGTTTCAAGGTGTCCCCCCACCTACTGCATTACGTTCTCGTGCTGAGCCACAGCAGCCAGCCTGTCCTTTGAATAGCACTATTGTTTTGTCTTCCTCTTAATTCCATGTCTGTTTCTTTTCATGCCTCCTGTTTCAAAAAACGTGCTTTCCTTCTGTCGAACAGGTGAATGCACAGCTTTCAAAGAAAAATTCATGAAGTGTCTGAGGGAGAACAGCTTTGAGAATGCATTGTGCAGACAGGAATCAAAGGAATATTTAGAATGCAGAATGGAGAGGCAAGTGCATTCTTATTTGCAACACTTCACTTAAGCTAATGGATGTTTGCTCTCAATTTGCCAGAGACAACTTATGCTGGGCTGTCAGTGCATGGTGGATTTTTGGCTCCGCAAACCACTGCTTCATTTTTGAAATCTGTAAAATTACAGTACTTAATTCCCCGTGCCCTCTTTTCTTTTCTCTTCTTCTTCTTTTTTGCTGACAGTGAGTCCACATCCACCCCATACATTTAAAGCACTGTTGTACCCCTTTAACAGTCACTGCTTTCCCCAAGGAATCATGGGAACTGTAGTTTGTTAAGGGTTTTGAGAGTTTTTAGGAGACCCCCTGTTTCCCTCCCAGAGCTACAGTTTCCTGAGAAGAACAATTGATTGTTAAATCACTTTGTTGTTTTTGATCTGACTTTGTATAAAGTAGCTTCCTATGTCCCTGTGTTTCTAGGGCAGCTGAGTGGTCCAATGGACTAGAAACCTTTTGTTGTTTTTAAAAGGAAAACTGACATCCTTGGCAATTCCCGTTTGTGAGCTCCTGTGCATTCTTAAGCAACCACTGCCCACATATTTTCAAGCATATTTTTATATCCATAAGCCAGGAACCTTCCTTTAAAAGAAAGCAAACCAACACCCTTAATTATACAAATTATTTGCCAGGGGTTCCTCTGTAGTCCTGTAGAATCATGTGAATCTTCTGGGTTTTTTGTTTTTTGTTTGATTTTAAGGGGCACAAAATTATTCAGGAAATGAAATTGCTAAGCATGCCAATTTCAAGTTTAATGCTTTTCAAATTGTTTTTTGTTTGCTTGTTTGTTTAGACAACTTATGGCCAAAGAACCACTGGCAAAATTGGGATTTAAAGACCTAATAGAAGAAAAATCAGAAACCCAACAGGAGACATTGTGATGAAGATAAAGAGAATCCTGACCTTCTCCTATAGAAAGGAGCAAATCTGCTGTGGTACATATTGTACATTTCAGATCCTATCTTGATATGAAGTGCTCCTTGGAAGAAGCTGTTGCCAAGTAGAAGATTTACAGTGCAATCTTGTACACTTATCTACTCAGCACTAAATCTCACTGAGTTTAATAGGGCTTACTCCCAAGTAAAGGGATCGGATTGTTGTGATGCTATCCCCACCTAGTTGGTCCCAGTGAACTCAGTGTGTTTCCATATGAGGACATGTATGTGCTGTTAGTGTGGGAAAGGAAATATTCCTTGGATATTCAGATTTGGACTTGCTCCAAATCTGGACTTGCTCCAGTACTTGCTCATTGCACTGTGGATTGGGTTCAGCTTCTCTTCTTACAATTGGTATAAATAATAAATTATTATTATAAATTATTATTATTTGAGAGAAATGCTTCCTAGGATCTTAAGTGTACTTGGTTAGAAATAAAGTGTGCTGAAATTATTCACTGGGATTTGCATCCAAATGAAAGACCTCTAGGATAGGCATGTAAATAAATCATTTGTTTTTGAATCAGATTGTTTCTGATCATTTCATTCCTGAATCCAGCCCTCCTCTCCATCTCTTTCAGTTTCAGTTATGAAAATGTAACTCTGTTGCCCCTTTCAGAAATACAGGTGCCTGTTTTGAGATTTTTTTGTTGTTGCTGTCTTAAAACAGAAAGAAAATACAGTGTGTCCTAGTACATTGGTAAATGAGGCAGTGAGAAATACAGGCCCCAATCCAGGGCAAAGTGAGGCACACTTAAGCCCGTAATGCGCAGAAATGTAACTAATTGTGTGCTGAAATGTGGCCACGATTTGCATGACTTTGAATGGGGTGTGTATATGTGATTGTTTTGAAGAGTTTGTTTGAGGAACGGCATACCCTTTGATTTGAAGGTGATTCTCCTGCGTGGGGTGGGGAGACAGGAAGGACCCTAACTGAAACCTACAACCCACACCTTGCCCTTTCCTTTGCAACTTGAAGCTGCCTTCGCAAGAGAGGCAGGACGTCTTCCTTGTCATCTTCCCACCCACTCTGGCACCTCAGCTCATGCTGTCTGGGTTAACCCTAAGAATGCCTTAAGTAGGACCAGGCTGGATCAGGCCAATGGCCCATCTAGCAGTGGCGTAGCGTGGGGGGTGCAGGGGGGGCCGGCCGCACCGGGCGCAACATCTGGGGGTTAGGGTTAGGGGGCGCAAATCCACGGGTTAGGGGGCGCAAATTACTTGCCTTGCCCCGGGTGCTGACAACCCACGCTACGCCACTGCCATCTAGTACAGCATCCTGTCCTCACAGTGGCCAACCAAGCTTGTTTAAGAAGCAGGACTTGATTCCTCTGCCCTCCTGCAGTTTCCAGCAACCAATATTCCAACGCATTGTTCCCACCAACCGCGATAATCTCAACGGCCCTTGCTAAGATTGCCAGAGAACCATGGAGAGGGGTGTCAGATAGTCTAACCCTCTGCTCAATGCAGGAACGCCAGAGGCAGGAGAGCATCGTTGACAGGTGGCCTCCAACCAGGGAGAGTCCATTGCCACCTTTGGGGCCACCTGGTACCATTGTCAAAGTGCTCTTGGGACAGGCTGTAGTGATGGAGGGTCTGCTTTGCACGCAAAGGGTCCCAGCTTCAAAGCCCAGCAACTACCAAGGAAGGCTGGGAGAGACCCCTCTCTGAAACCCTGGAGAGCCACTGTGATCAGTGTAGCTGATAACTACACTGCTAATGGCCTGGTTCCATAAAAAGCAGCTTCCTATTCTTCTTCAGGTTACAGTGGTACCTTGGGTTACAGACGCTTCAGGTTACAGACTCTGATAACCCAGATATAGTACTTTGGGTTAAGAAATGTACCTCAGGATGACAACAGAAATTGAGCGGCGGTGGTGGGGAGGCCCCATGAGCTAAAGTGGTACCTCAGGTCAAGAACAGTTTCAGGTTAAGAATGGACCGTCGGAACGAATTAAGTTCATAACCAGAGGTACCACTGTACCTTATTTTACAAGGCGTATTATACAGTGTATAAACTGCATTATACTGATTTACTGTAAATTTTGTTCCATTTAATCCCTGCAAGATTGCCACAAATATAGTTTGGTTTATACGGCGGCCAATAAATAAATACAGTGGTACCTCGGGTTATAGACGCTTCAGGTTACAGACTCCGCTAACCCAGAAATAGTACCTCGGGTTAAGAACTTTGCTTCAGCATGAGAACAGAAATCATGTGGCGGCAGTGGGCGGCCCCTTGAGCTAAAGTGGTATCTCAGGTTAAGAACAGTTTCAGGTTAAGAACGAACCTCCAGAATGAATTAAGTTCTTGACCTGAGGTATCACTGTATAGTCAACTCAGCTTCATTCAGTGGTAAGAACTCCTAAAATGAATCGACCTAAGGTCCCTTCTGCACCATACATTTAAAGCTGTATCATATCACTTTGACTTCACCCCAAAGAATCGTGGGAAGCATAATTGGTTAAGAATGCTGAGAACTGTCATGTGAGTTAGCAAAAGCTTTCTGTGAAATGATTTATAATGAGTTGGGGGGGGGGAATGAAGATCACTTTTGTGAAAAAACCAGAAGTTTTTCTTCTAGGTATAATTGGCAGAGAGGTACGCAATGAACAGGAAAAAAACTTTATGTATGCTACCACGGCTTCCCAGATGATTTACACACAAAGATGGAAAGAAGAAACAGTCCGAACAAAAGAGGACTGGCAGTTTTAATTGATGGAGTACGGAGAATTGGCAAAACTTACTGGAAGAATTAGAAATCAAGACGAGAGATTCTTTAAAAACACAATAGGGGGAAATAATGGATTATATTTGAAGATACATTGTAAATAAATTAAAATGTTAGCAGCATTGATATAAACACATGCAGCAAGAGATAATTAAAGGGGAAGATAAAGGAAAATTGGTGAATAGGTTTGAATTGGATATACAGTAATAAAAAGATATAAACTAAATAACTGCAGAAAGGAGGGGAGGGGAGTTGAGGGAAATGCAAATTAAATTTGTAAAGATTTTGTTTTTCTCGTTAAAAATGCTTGTAAAATGTGAAAATGAAAAATATATTTTAATTTTGAAAAAGAGCGCTGAAGGAGACCCCACTCCCCTCACAGAGCTACAGTGTCCATAGTTCTCTGGGAAGTGGGGTTGATTACTGAGCTGTTCTGGGGATGACTCACATCTTTAACAAACTACACTTCCCAGGATTCTTTGGCTGCGACACTGCTATAACTTTGTAGTGCAGATGGGCCTATTTGGTCTACTCTATAAGGAGCACAGCATTGGGTACAGCCTCGTGTTCCTGTTGGCACCAGTTGTCAAACTGCTCTTGCTGTTAGGAAGTTAACCCTTCTGTAACTTGAGCCTCTTTGTGCTAGTCCTGCCCTCTGGGGCAGCAGACAACAAGTCTTGCAGGAAGTTGATGTGATGGCCCTTCAGTTATTTAAAGAATGCGTGAAAACATGAGAACAGGCTGCTGGATCAGGCCATTGGCCCATCTAGTCCTACATCCTGGTCTTGCAGTGGCCACCCAAATGCCTTAGGGCCGGGGGAAAGCCCGCAAGCAGGACCTGAATTCAGCACTCTCCCCTCCTATGGCTTCCAGCAACTGGTATTCAGAAGGATGACTGCCTTGCAACAGTGGAGACTGAGCATAGCCATCATGGTTAGTAGCCATTGAAAGTCTATACCTCCATGAAATTGTCTGGTCCTCTTTTGAAGCCATTGAAGTTGGTGGCTATACCTGTCTATTGTGGGTGCTAATTCCATAGTTCGGTGCTGGAGGAGACTCTTGAGAGTCCCCTGGACTGCAAGAAGATCAAACCTCTCCATTCTTAAGGAAATCAACCCTGAGTGCTCACTGGAAGGACAGATCGTGAAGCTGAGGCTCCAATACTTTGGCCACCTCATGAGAAGAGAAGACTCCCTGGGAAAGACCCTGATGTTGGGAAAGATGGAGGGCACAAGGAGAAGGGGATGACAGAAGACGAGATGGTTGGATAGTGTTCTTGAAGCTACAAACATGAGTTTGACCAAACTGCGGGAGGCAGTGGAAGACAGGAGTGCCTGGCATGCTCTGGTCCATGGGGTCACGAAGAGTCGAACACGAATAAACGACTAAACAACAACAATTCCATAGTTCAACTTTTATCTATCCTGAGCCTCTCCATGTTCAGCTTCATTGGGTGCCCAGTGCTACGAGAGAGGGAGAATTATGTTCTCCACTGTCTCCTTGCCATGAATGATTTTTATGAATTTATGCACTTCCTCCTCGCCTTTTCTCTAAACTAAGAAGTCCCCTCGTTCCATTCCTATGGTCATTTTGGTTGCTCTTTCTTCCCTGAACCTTTTCTAACCCTACCATTTTTGAGGGCAGCATGATCGTTTCAGATTAATAACGTAATAAAAGTGATAGTGTGCTTTCATTGCCAAAACAGGTTTTGTGCTAAAACAGAGGACGGGACATCCCTCCCTTTTCCAAAGAACGCTGTGAAAGTATGAAAACAATCTCCAGTACCTTCCAAGAAGATAAATGGCATTTCTTGCCTCTGTGCTGTCTGGGTATTATGAAGAGAATCTGCTCAAGGCTATGACTGGAAGCCACTTACTGGCACTGACTGCAATTGACAAACAATGGTGGCCATTCTTAAATGGGTGTCTGCTAGATTTTTATCCTGTGTGTTAAATGGAAAGAAGCAGCTATTATGAGGACCCAGGTAAATCACTGGGGTGGGGGAGAGGTACATTAGTTCCAGCATTCGTAAGATAAAGCCCAAGGACAAATGTGGAGGAAAATGTTTCATGGAAGGATCATTGTTTGCTTCTTGAAGGGCTGGTGTGGTGCTTTGCTGCTTGGGCAGCGATGGCCCATTTTGCACACCCTGCAAACCATTTGTGCAGTGCCAGCTCCCCCAAGCTGGAACAACCCCCCAAAAAATGTTGTTTTGATACAACTCCCATTATCCCTGACCATTGTCCTTGCTGGCTGGGTCCGAGAAGAGGAGTGTGCTGGATGGCCCATCTAGCCTGATCTCACAGTGGCCGCCCAGATGCCTGCAGGAAACCCACAAGCAGGACCCCAACACAAGACCCCTCTCCCAGTGTGCCAGGGTGGTGTAGTGGTTAAGAGCGGTAGACTCGTAATCTGGTGAACCGGGTTCGCATCTGCGCTCCTCCACATGAAGCTGCTGGGTGACCTTGGGCTAGTCACACTTCTTTGAAGTCTCTCAGCCCCACTCACCTCACAGAGTGTTTGTTGTGGGGGAGGAAGGGAAAGGAGAATGTTAGCAGCTTTGAGACTCCTTCGGGTAGTGATAAAGCGGGATATCAAATCCAAACTCTTCTTCTTCTTCCCCACTTGGGACTCTGGGTCATATTCAGAGCCATGCTGCCTCTGACAGTGGAGACAAAACGTAGCCATGATGACTCTTAGCCTTTGATAAGCCTTTACCTCTAGAAATTTGGCCAATCTTCTTTCAACGCCATCCAAGATGGCAGCCATAACTGCTTCCTTTGGGGGGCAAATTCCATCATTTTTAACTACACTCTCAAGACTGCTATTTATATTTTCTTTAAAACTTTCACACACAACCCTTTATTGCCTCTAATGAGCAAAGAGAGCCTCATAACAGGATTACGACTGTGCTGCAAAAGAGGCATGAGCAAATCTGTCCGTTTTTATTTCTCTCTTTCTCCCCCCTGCCAAAAAAAATCTTAAGTTTGGTTCTGCACTTTTCTGCAACAGTCTGCATAGAGAGAAGAGAGATAGTCCTCATGAAAATTCACCAGCATTTTAGCGCAAATTTCTTCTAACACATTCTTACTGAAATTTTGCCCAATTTCCCCTCTCTCTTTTTGCTAAGCAAATGTTCCATTTTGTATTTTTACGTTGTGAACTGCCCTGCGGTCTTCAAGTGAAGGGCGGTATGCAAATTTAATAAATAAATAAAATAAAAATACTATAAGCCAATCTTTGTATGTTATTTCCAACAACTTGCACACATTTCATTCTTGTATACGCATTTTTCGTACACTTGGCTGGGGAACTGCAAACATTCAGGAAAGTGAAGATTTCTAAAGAGAGCTGTGATTTGTTTTGCTACTGTTTTGCCTATAACATGCATCAAGGCAAATTTCTCCCTTGCTAACTTGCTGCAGAGCTGGTGGTTTCTAATTTTACTGCAAAACAGTAGGAAAACTCCCCCTTGTGGGGAAGTTATGGAAGAAATGGGGTAGAAATGAGGGTTCTTTTTTAAACATTTCCCTTCCTTGAGATCCATTGAAGATCCCGGGAGAAAGATGGCGCCGGATCAAGTCTCAGCTGAGTCTCTGCTGCGTGAGTAGGAGCTCTAATGACCAAATTATCCTGATAAAAAGGCTCAACCTATGAAAATATCTGCCAACTTTTATCAGTAAAAGACTCTGGGAGCTGTCAGGTGGACTTTTAAACCTCCCCTCCCTTTCAAAGCTACTTAAATTAACTTTGAAATGAGGGTTCTTTTTTAAACATTTCCCTTCTTTGAGATCCATTGAAGATCACTAGTAATTAATTACTTGCAATATCACCTTACCCTATATATACCCACTTGAACACTTCAATGTGCAGAATTGGCAATGTTGCAGGAAAATTGAACACAGGAGGTGGGAGATGGAATGGAGAATTCTGAAAGGGCATGGCTGGCTGGGACCATGAACCAGGAGCACTTTGCAACTTTTTGTTGCAGTTCCCGCTTTTAAGAATGGCCTCATGCTTTGTTTTGCTCACCTTTCTTGATAGTGGGGAAGCAGTTTTGTTTACTGTGGGCTTTCGTAGATCTTACTGGCCTGTTTCCGCCCTCTCTCACGCGCTCTCCCTGCTGCATGAGCCCACTAGATAGCGCATGATTAATCTTCCACTTTGGGAAGATGTTCTCACTGGCAGTAGAACTGGAGCAAGGGTACACGGTGCGCTCATGTGCAGATCGCTTTCCATTTGCTCATCAGCTCCCACACTGGTTCGGTGGAACGGATGACGTAATCCAAAATGAGCCAGATCAGCTGCTGGTCACGGCTAATGTCTTTTGGCTTTTCCATGCGCTGTCATCTCTGGCAATTCAGAGAGAGCCTCTCTGTGCCCTGTGAATGGGTCAGTATTCGAACCCTCCATGTGAAATATTAAAGCGACATAGCTAGGGCTTAAGGAATAAGATGAGGGTGTTTTGGCAGTCACTCAGACCTGTTTGGAAGTCAGACTCCCTGATCTGAAAACACTTCATCAGAGAAATTGACTCACCAACTTGGGGTTTCTGAGGCTTGGTTTTTTTTAGCACACCTTATTCAACAACACATTCATACAGATGGCAAGTTCCATCCAAATATGATTTCATCTGGCACTGTTTTTGATTACACGAGTATTTTATCTGTTGTTTCTGTCTTGTCTTTAAATACTGCCATATTGCCTCTTTTGCACAAGTTTCATTTATTTATTTAATCTTTCATCTGCTTTCCTGACCATGCTCAATTGTTTGTCTTTTTTGTCTGTGAATTGTTGGACATTTAACTGGGGTGGGGAAACCCCATTCTTGTCCACCACCACGTTACGTGATATGCCTGTGTTTGTTGCCTTTCCTGACTGGAGTACGAAATGTACTCTGTGCTTGTTTAGGGAAGTTTTTTAATGTTTGATGCTTCATCACTTTATTATTATTAATATTCTGTTGGGGCTGCCCAGAGTGGCTGGGGAAACCCCACCAGATGGGTGGGTTATAAATAATTAATTATTATTAATATTAATATTATTTTTATTATTATTACCACTGCAATCCTCGCCCAGTTGACAATATGCATAAATCACAAAGCTAAAGAACAAGAAAGTAAGTTAACCGCTAGATTCAGTTAATACAGGGTTTATTCATTTTCCCGACATCCAGGTTACCTTGAGATGGCATAGATCCTCCCCCTTTTTTAAAAACCTCAAAACAACCCTGGCAGGACTCAGCAAACAGTGTCTTGTCTGTGACTATCCTATGCGCTTCATGGCTGAGCAGGAATTTGAACCATGGACTGTAATGTCATGTCCTGGTCTGATGCTGGAGCCTGGAAAGGGAAAAGCATTGGTTGGGTTTCAGAACCATGGATAGCTCCAAGAGACACCTCTCTCTCTCTCTCTCTCTCTCTCTCTCTCTCTCTCTCTCTCTCTCTGTGTGTGTGTGTGTGTCTCGTTGAATGGTCTCTTTAAATCTGAAGGTTCATTATTGTTCCACAAGATGTGTATTTCTTTAAGGGCCGGAGCAAACAACATTACCTAGTTTTACAGCTGTGAAGCAGTATAGCAGGTGCTGTTAAGTTGTGTTGATTAAGCTGTGTCAGCAATTGGGATAGTATATGGAGAGCAGCACCTAGCTCTCTCTGTACCCTGGTGGATGGGCTGCTGGTTGGGTCATGCTTATTCATATATTATAATTAATGTAAAAGGAGTTTTTGTTTTGTATATTAAAACCTAGCTAAAGTTATTTTGCGTTCCTTGTAATGTGTGGTCTCCCTGGCAAGCTCTCTGCAGCGCAACTAATCTGCAAATAGCCAACATCTTTCTCTGTCTGTCTTTCTCTCCACCTCCTAGGGCAGGCATTTGGTTCCTCAAGCTCAGAGGAAGGTGCCAATGAGGGTCCAGGATCTGACCCGACATTTCCAGGAGGTACCCATGTTTCTATGTTATTGTGTGTTGCTGCCGTTTTTCTTAAAAATGGGCTGCATCCAACAAAGCTTTACTTAGAACAAACCCATTGAAATTAATGGACCTCATTTGGTCATACTGAAGAAGGACTAGCTTTGGGTACAACCCAATCTTTTTTAGAACAACAACAACAACAGGAAGAAAAGATGGAAGCATCATCAGTTGACATTTAAGAATGTCTGATCAATGTCCCATCAATGCTGACTTCAACATATAAGTTCCTATAAGCAGACCATATGTGGTGTAGAGTGGTTAGAAGATTGTTGGGCCAGGGTTCAAATCCCCACTCGGCTATGAAGCTCACTTGGGGGTGGGGAGCATTCACTGCTTGTATGCCTAATCTACCTCCCAGGGTCGTTGTGGGGGTTAAATGTGGATCGGAAGAGCCATGTATACCTCCTTGAGCTCCTTGAAGAAGAGGCGGGATATAGATGCAATAAAATAAAAATAACAGGCTTCTAAATGAGATGGTTGAGTATAAGCTATATCTTTAGACATAGGATGAGGAGTGAGACATAAGATGAGCAGACCACTGAGTAAGTCATAGATGGTGGGTGTTTCTTTGCCACCATAAGGGTCCACTTTCCTTGCCCATCTGTTAGTCCCCACATCATAGAATCATAGAATCATAGAGTTGGAAGAGACCACAAGGGCCATCGAGTCCAACCCCCTGCCAAGCAGGAAACACCATCAGAGCACTCCTGACATATGGTTGTCAAGCCTCTGCTTAAAGACCTCCAAAGTAGGAGACTCCACCACACTCCTTGGCAGCAAATTCCACTGTCGAACAGCTCTTACTGTCAGGAAGTTCTTCCTAATGTTTAGGTGGAATCTTCTTTCTTGTAGTTTGGATCCATTGCTCCATGTCCGCTTCTCCGGAGCAGCAGAAAACAACCTTTCACCCTCCTCTATGTGACATCCTTTTATATATTTGAACATGGCTATCATATCACCCCTTAACCTCCTCTTCTCCAGGCTAAACATGCCCAGCTCCCTTAGCCGTTCCTCATAAGGCATCGTTTCCAGGCCTTTGACCATTTTGGTTGCCCTCCTCTGGACACGTTCCAGTTTGTCAGTGTCCTTCTTGAATTGTGGTGCCCAGAACTGGACACAGTACTCCAGGTGTGGTCTGACCAGAGCAGAATACAGTGGCACTATTACTTCCCTTGATCTAGATGCTATACTCCTATTGATGCAGCCCAGAATTGCATTGGCTTTTTTAGCTGCCGCGTCACACTGTTGGCTCATGTCAAGTTTGTGGTCAACCAAGACTCCTAGATCCTTTTCACATGTACTGCTCTCAAGCCAGGTGTCACCCATCTTGTATTTGTGCCTCTCATTTTTTTTGCCCAAATGCAATACTTTACATTTCTCCCTGTTAAAATTCATCTTGTTTATTTTTGCCCAGTTCTCTAATCTGTCAAGGTCGTTTTGAAGTGTGATCCTGTCCTCTGGGGTGTTAGCCACCCCTCCCAGTTTGGTGTCATCTGCAAATTTGATCAGGATGCCCTTGAGTCCATCATCCAAGTCGTTGATAAAGATGTTGAATAAGACCGGGCCCAAGACAGAACCCTGTGGCACCCCACTAGTCACTCTTCTCCAGGATGAAGAGGAACCATTGATGAGCACCCTTTGGGTTCGGTCAGTCAGCCAGTTACAAATCCACTGAGTGGTAGCATAGTCAAGACCGCATTTTACCAGCTTCTTTACAAGAATATCATGGGGCACCTTGTCAAATGCCTTGCTGAAATCAAGGTAGGCTACATCCACTGCGTTCCCTTCATCTACCAGGCTTGTAATTCTGTCAAAAAATGAGATCAGGTTAGTCTGACATGACTTATTTTTCAGAAATCCATGCTGACTATTGGTGATCACAGCATTCCTTTCTAGGTGCTCACAGACTGTTTGCTTAATGATCTGCTCCAGAATCTTCCCTGCTATTGATGTCAGACTGACTGGGCGGTAATTATTTGGGTCCTCTCTTTTCCCCTTTTTGAAAATAGGGACAACATTTGCCCTCCCCCAGTCTGCCGGGACTTCGCCTGTTCTCCAGGAATTCTCAAAGATGACTGCCAGTGGTTCTGAGATCACATCTGCCAGTTCTTTTAATACTCTTGGATGCAGTTCATCTGGCCCTGGAGACTTGAATACATCTAAACTAGCCAAATATTCTTGTACTATCTCCTTAGTTATTCTGGGCTGTGTTTCCTTTGCTGAATCATTTGCTCCAAATTCTTCAGGTCGGGCATTGTTTTCTTTATCGGAGAAGACTGAGGCAAAGAAGGCATTGAGTAGTTCAGCCCTTTCTGTGTCCCCTGTTTGCATTTCACCATCTTCTCCTCTGAGTGACCTCACAGTTTCTTTGTTCTTCCTTTTGCTACGAACATACCCATAAAAGCCTTTTTTGTTGCTTTTAACCTCTCTAGCAAGCCTGAGTTCATTCTGTGCTTTAGCTTTTCTGACTTTGTGTCTACATGTGCTGGCTATTTGTTTGAATTCCTCTTTGGTGGTTTCCCCCCTTTTCCATTTTTTGTACACATCCTTTTTTAATCTTAATTCAGTTAAAAATTCTTTAGATAGCCACCCTGGCTTCTTTAGGCACCTTCCATGTTTCCGTCTCATTGGTATTGCCTGACGTTGTGCTTTTAGTATCTCCCTCTTAACAAACTCCCAGCCATCATGAACTCCCTTTCCTTTTAGTATTGTTGTCCATGGGATCTCACCCAGCACTTCCCTAAGTTTTATGAAGTCGGCTTTCTTAAAGTCAAGAAATTGAGTCCTAGTATGCTTGGCTGCTCCTTTCCGCTGTATAGTAAACTTCAGAAGAGCATGATCACTCGCGCCTAATGATCCTTCCACTTCTACCCCACTAACCAGGTCATCAACATTGGTTAGGACCAGATCTAAAATGGCTGTTCCTCTTGTTGCTTCTCCCACTTTCTGGACAATGAAGTTGTCTGCAAGACCAGTGAGGAATCTGTTTGACCTTATGCTCTTTGCTGAGTTTGACGTCCAACAAATATCCGGGTAATTGAAGTCCCCCATTACTACTATCTCCCTTCCTTTTGCATGCTTGGCCATCTGTTCCAGGAAGGCATCATCTATGTCCTCCGTTTGGCTTGGGGATCTATAGTAAACTCCCACAATGAGGTCTCTGTTATTCTTCTCTCCCTTAATTTTGACCCAAATGCTCTCACTTTGGCTTTGAGGATCTAAATCTTGGATCTCTTCACAGGTATACACATCCCTGACATATAACGCCACTCCTCCTCCTTTCTTGTCTGGTCTGTTTCTCTGAAATAGATTGTATCCCCCCATTATTACATTCCAATCGTGGGACTTATCCCACCAGGTTTCAGTGATGCCTATTATGTCATATTTAGTTTGCTGTACCAAGAGCTCAAGCTCATCTTGTTTATTTCCCATGCTTTGCGCATTAGTGTACAGACATTGAAGTCCATTAATCATTCCCCCGTGTCTCTTATTTAAGGATTTTTTCCTCCCACCACTAGGTCCGCGTGCTGTTTTCTCCATTTGGTCTATGACATTTGGATGATCATCTTCATTAATTGATAGGCTCCTACCTTCAGGAGCACTGTCTCCCTCCCCCACATTAGTCAGTTTAAAGCCCTCCTGATGAGGTTTCTGAGATTTTTGGCAAAAACATTTCTCCCAACCGTTGTGAGGTGCAGCCCATCACTTGCCAGAAGTCCATCTTCAAGAAACTGCAGTCCGTGATCTAAGAATCCAAACCGTTCCTGTTTACACCATTTGCGAAGCCAGCTGTTCACTTCCACTATTTTCCCCTCTCTCCCTGGGCCACGTCGTTCAACTGGGAGGACAGATGAGATGACAATTTGTGCATTTAGTTGCTTCAATTTCCTGCCGAGAGCCTCGTAGTCTCTTTTGATCTTCTGGAGGCTATTGCTTGCAGTGTCATTGGTTCCCACATGAACCAAGAGGAAGGGGTATTTGTCAGTGGGTTTTATGATTCCTTGCAGTCGTTCAGTTACATCTTGGATCTTAGCCCCGGGGAGACAGCACACTTCCCGAGACATCTTGTCAGGCCCACAGATCACTGGAAAGTAATTTCAAAGTGCATGAACATGAAGGATTTTCTTTCCAGAACTAAGTTAATGCCCGCATCATATGCCTCAGAGAGGCGTTTTCAGCATGACATCGCCAGCATCTATCCAAACAAGTCAATTCCAATATAATATGCCTGAAAGAGAATGCTGTTCTCAATATTCTCTATCTTTATATATATATATATATATATATATATATATATATATATATATATATATATATATAATTTTTATTTATTTTCCTTTTTAATAATATACATTCACATCATTATTATCCACTTTACCTCCCTGGCTCTTTAGAGCCTATCAACTTCCCTCCCGCCTCATAGCTTTCAAAACTAACCTTTGTATCATTGCATTTTGACCGTTTTCAAATTCTAGTTGCATTCATTACAAAATAGCTCAAACTTTAAATAAACATAGAAAGGTAGAAAATTTCTCCTTACAAGACTTCAGGCAAGCCTGCTAGTGATGTTAATTGCTTACACTAACCTTTCAGAAATCTTATAAATTTACTCCAGTCCTTTTGGAATACTTGGTCATGCTGGTTTCAGATTTTTCCTGTCAACTTTGCCAGTTCTGCAAAGCCGATCGTCTTCATCTGCCACTCTTCTTTCCTTGGTACTTGTTTCCATTTGGGGGCTAAAAGAATTCTTGCCTCTGTTCTCAATACTCTCAATACTGTATTCACTTAACAGTGACCACAAATAATGCAGACATCCTCATGGAGAATCTGAGGATGAGGGATGCGTTGAGCAGGATGCAGAATGCCATTAATAATGCATCGCAATAGGAGATGTTGCGGAAATGAATTAGGGAACGTAATGGAGCTTTTACCTGCTGGCTGCTTCCATTTACCTGCGTTAATAATATATATATATTAATGTTATTTGGAACTGCACAGGGGTCCAGTTCAGATATCCATGGTAAATGCAACATCTACATCAAGCAAATTAAAATGAAAAGGCTTCACCACAGTATTAAAGCCACGAAGCTCACTGCCTTTCAGCCTAACCTCCCTCATGGGGTTGTTGTGGGGATTATATGAAGAGGGGGGAAGAGAGATGTGTGTCACCTTGAACTCCTTCAGAGAAAAAAATGGTGTGATATAAATGCAATGAATAAACAACAACAAAATAAACAATAGGCAAGCCTCTCTAGAAATGCAGAATGTTGACGTGCGTTTTGATTTCTTTTTAATGGAAAGTGCATGTTGTCACTTGGAGGGGGACAATGTTGTATGGGCGATGTGAAGAATTTGGAAACATGGGACATGCCGAATCCCCTTTAAGCTGCTGTGGCTACACAGCCTCTCTGACTTACTGGCCAACTCAGGCTACATTATTTTCATTGATTGGGAAAGTCTTGCATTTCCTTCAAAAGACTGAACGTTTTGAAATAAAGAAAGTGGTCCTACAATGCTCTGGAAGGAGTGCAACAACACTCGTTCTCCCCCCCCCTTTTAAATTATTTTTTATTGGTTTTTCAATAAATACATCCTTTATGAAATACCTCTCTAACAATTTTCCATTTTTTCCTGCCACCCTCCCTTGGACTTCCCTCATTCTTCCACTTTGTTTTACTTTCAGTATATTCATCCTGCATATTATTTCCCCAATTAATTCCTAATACATTTACATCTATTTTTTATTATCATATACATTTGTGAATGTTTACTCAAACTTTGCCAATGAGTCCAACTCCTCATGTTGTCTCTTCATGTATATTGTAAGTGGTTCCCGTTCTCTTTTGAAGTCTTTGTTGTCCCTTTCATGTAATTTATCTGTTAATTTTGCTAATTCTGCATATTCCATAAGTTTCTGTTGCCATTGTTCTTTCGTTGGGATTTCTTCTGTCTTCCATGCTTGTGCTAGTACAATTCTTGCCGCTGTTGTTGCATACATAAATAATTTCCAGTTGTCTTTTCTTATTTCTTGATCTAAAATACCTAGGAGGAATGCTTCTGGTTTCTTAACCATTATATATCATTTCCCAATAGTTTCTGACCTTTTTGTATTCCCAGGAACCACACTCGTTCTAACACAATGCCATCTCATTTCCCTGTGAGGGAAACAGAATGAATTCAAAGTGTTGGTGCTGACCTTTAAAGCCCTAAACGGCCTTGGTCACGTATACCTGAAAGAGCATCTCCACCCCCATCGTTCTGCCGGACACTGAGGTCCAGCGCCGAGGGCCTTCTGGCGGTTCCCTCAGTACGAGAAGCCAAGTTACAGGGAACCAGGCAGAGGGCCTTCTCGGTAGTGGCACCCGCCCTGGGGAATGCCCTCCCACCAGATGTCAAAGAGAACAACAACTACCAGACTTTTAGAAGACATCTGAAGGCAGCCCTGTTTAGGGAAGCTTTTAATGTTTGATGCATTGCTGTATTTTAATATTTTGTTGGAAGCCGCCCAGAGTGGCTGGGGAAGCCCAGCCAGATGGGCAGGGTATAAATAATAACTTATTATGATTAAATAGCAAGCATCATCTGATTCCTTGCAAAACAAATCAAGCTGAATGCTCCATCAACAGGTCATCTGGCAATGCCCCCAGCCTCCACCCACCGGCAATTATGACTTTGCCAATCACCAGCAAATGACCCCAACAGACTACCCCCAAGGGAATCTGTTCCTCAGCAGAAGAAAAGGCTGCTTATCCCTGGTGTGGAGGGCAGACTGACCCCATGGCGTTCACAACATTTGCGAGTTGATGGCTCCATTTCCTTGCTTCTCAGTGAGTTGGCAAGCTGTTGCCGCAGATGGCACAGGCCATTCCAGACCCCTTGGCACTTGTTTTCGCTCCGGTTCCCTGACACAAAGCCATGACGCCATGCAGCGGGATTGATCTGCTTGAATGACTCCGGGAGCGGTTCCTGGAAGGATCCACCTCAGAACGGGAAAAGTTCAAATGACTGGAAACGGAGCAAAATGAGAAAGTGATTTCCAGGACAAAGGGCTGATTTGCCGCTGTGCTTTGTGCAGCTTGTCTCTTATCTGGCTCTGTCACAAGCAAGAAAGTGTGTGTGTGGCAGAGAGAGAAGTAGGGGGAAGAGGAGGAGGAGGAGAGGCAGCCTCGTCTGTGGGTCACCTTTAGCAGCAGTGGCACAAGTATCACAAGGAGAATAATTCAGTCGTTGCTGTTATCAATAGTGTTTGCTTCTAAGTAGGGATGGGGAAGATGGGCAAGAGATTCAATTCATTTCACCCTACTTAATTCACACTTTCAGGAATGATACACAGACCATAACACAGCCATCCTTCTAAACTCCTACTTCTCTGAATTTTGCAATGCACTTCTCTGGCTAAGTGGTATGGACAGAAATGCACATCCTAGGGTAAATGTGCATTAAAAATGCATATATTAGAGAAAATAACATACAGTAAGCACTTGTATTAGGGAAGCTTGCTTTGCAAAAATGTGTGTATTTGCAAAATAGCACAAAAAGAAGTACCGTATTTTTCGCTCTATAACACGCACCCGACCATAACACGCACGTAGTTTTTAGAGGAGGAAAATCCGTAGGCATGCCACCCGTAGGCATTCCCTCCATAACACGCACAGACATTTCCCCTTACTTTCTAGGAGGAAAAAAGTGAGTGTCATGGTGCAAAAAATACGGTATATTGGTGCTAAATACGTAGTCTGTGTGAATTTCTTGTAGGAGTCCAACATGCTACATTCTCTCATCCCCCAGATCAAAATTGACTTCTGAATTCTTCTATGCTTCTCTGGCACAAATGACAATGAGAACATAAGAGCATAATTTGAGCCCGTTGGATCAGGCCAATGAGCCACCTAGTCCAACATCCTGTTTTCACAGTGGCCCACTGGATACCTGTGGGAAGCCGCCAAGCTGGATGTGAGCATAGCAGCATTCTGCTCCTCTGTGTTTCCTGACGGTGGAGGTGGAACATCGCTCTTGTGGCCAGCAGCTGCTGATTGCCTTCTCTCCCGTGAATTTGATCAGACTTGAAAGACTCATTATCCCCACATTCATTTGCTAGAGCCCTGACACTCAGGCATCATTGCACCTGAAAACGTCTCCAAGCCGCACTCCTTTAGTATCCTTCCATTCTATCACCAGGTTCTGCTGACTTCAATCCTATTTCCTGCAGACTGAAGCAATACTTTGGGTCCCCACCCCCATTTTTATATTTTTTGGGACATCCTTCATTTTGTGAAATCTGCTTTGATCTCTCTCCATCTGCTATTCCCGACAACAGGCAAATAGATTTCTGGTTTTTAAAATAACTTCACTGAGCTGTCGATGGCTGCAGACGGAAGGAGAGGTATTTTTTTATGGCCATTCTGAGCCAGAAAGCAGTCTTTCAGGGTGGAAAATGCTGCCTCCATCAGCTTTAGCTATAAGGACTAAAAAATAATTTGCCCATCGTCTAACACAAGCAATTTAAAAAGCAGAAGGCATTGTGGCTGAAAGAAAAAGACATCAGGATCTGCCTTGGTCATCTTTTGATAATAGCTTCTTAAAGTCATGTCTACAATCTGCTAGGAGGAAGAGTTGTCAGTTCTGCACATCTCCACATCAACTTTTCACAATTATTTTTTTAAAAAATAAAAAGGGTCTTTATGAAAAGTCATCAGCCTTTTTAGGGTGGATTTCTTCTAATGCACATTTTTGTGTGTGATTTTTGCCTAACCAAATGCATTTCTGCAAGGCAGGTTTCCCCCATAGGACGCATTTTGGTGCATCATTTCAATAAATCAATGTGGTGTTGTTGTTGTTTAGACGTGTCTGACACTTCGTGACCCCATGGACCAGAGCACGCCAGGCACTCCTGTCTTCCACTGCCTCCCGCAGTTGGTCAAACTCATGTTAGTAGCTTCGAGAACACTGTCCAACCATCTCGTCCTCAGTCGTCCCCTTCTCCTTGTGCCCTCCATCTTTCCCAACATCAGGGTCTTTTCCAGGGAGTCTTCTCTTCTCATGAGGTGTCCAAATTATTGGAGCCTCAGCTTCAGGATCTGTCCTTCCAGTGAGCACTCAGGGCTGATTTCCTTCCGAATGGATAGGTTTGATCTTCTTGCAGTCCATGGGACTCTCAAGAGTCTCCTCCAGCACCATAATTCAAAAGCATCAATTCTTCGGCAATCAGCATTCTTGATGGTCCAGCTCTCACTTATGCACCCTTTAACACAGTATCTGCATTTGGGCATCCAAGCGGCATAAAAAATTAATAAATGCTGTAACAGCAACAATAGCAGCAATGTGTTTTCTGCACATGACTTGGCCGGAGAACCTCATTGCAAATCTATATTCAGAAAGTGCAAATTTGGAAGGATGGCTGTTTTTCAGTACACATATTACATTGGACCATAGCAAGAGGCCTTATGCCGTGTCACCAGACCAGTGGTCCATTTAGGCCAGGGGTCAGCAACCCGCGGCTCCGGAGCCACATGTGGCTCTTTTACACCTTTGCCGTGGCTCCGGGGCGGATACTAGCGAGGGGAGGAGGCGCATTGTGCGCCCCGACACTCCCCACTGTGGCAGGCGCTGTACTGGCTGTGACGTCGCATGGAGGCGGTGCGTGCGTTAGTCACGCACCGTCCCGACGTCACCTTCCCGCCCACCCACCCGCTACATTGTAAGGGGCATGTACGCTGGTCACTGCATTGAAAGGGGGCGTGTATGCTGGTCACTGTTTTGAAGGGGAGTGAAGAACACACACACACAAAAAGGTAACTTGTTAATTTAACGTTTATTTCTATGAGGAGGAGTAATTCTGAGGGGTCAAACAAAGAAATAATAAAAAAGTGACAAAAAAGTTATTTTTACAATGACGTGTTTTGCGGCTCCCAAGTTTTTTTTCTTCGGAAACGGGTCCAAGTGGCTCTTTTTGTCCTAAAGGTTGCAGATCCCTGATCTAGGCCAATATTGTCTACACTGGCTGGCAGCAGCTCTCTGGGAAGATTTGTTCCAGAAGGTGTGAATGAAGTAGGCTTGCCTTTAAATGAGAAATGAATCAAATTCCATCCCTTTTAGCGAGACCCTGGCCTCCTACCTAACCTGATTGCCTTCTTTAGCGTCTATGCCTCACCTTTGCCAACCCGGGGCCCTCCAGATTTTTGGGACTACAACTCCCATCAGCCCCTGCCACCACACGCTGATGGGAGTTGTAGTCCAACGTGTCTGGACGGGCACCAGGTTGGCAAAGGCCAGGTTAGACTTTGGTTAGGCCGAAGCTGAGCATCTGACTTTGTTTTATCTGAGCTGCCCTGCTGGTTCTGGGCCTGGCGATAGCAGCCGCCGAGTGAATCATTGATGCCATGTAAGGACAATGCTGTCTATAAACCGAATTGTTCTTTTCGCTGAAATGATGCTTGTTAATATTGACTGATCTTTGCATCCTCCCCCCCCCCATGACAGGTTTCCGAAGGTAGGAAATGTTCCCATCTCCTTATTTGATTTTATTGCAAGATATAAATTTCTCCTTGCCCCCCCCCCCATCCTTCCTCTGTTCCCATTGCGGAGGGAGGAGAGAGGGATTGCTTAGCAACCAGATTTAAAATAAAATAAAGAAAATCGATAAACTTCCACAGAAAAGCTACAAGCCAAAATTTGATTTGTGTGCTTATTTATTTAATATTAAAAAGCCCTTTCCTCTTAGTTGCCCTCCCTGACGAGAACTCGGCACAGTGCATTCTTATGAGACTGCATCCGTTTCACAGTACCGAGAACATTTTGATGTAGTGTGTTTTTAATCAGGAGTGGTTTACCACATATTCACACGTGTGAAGCTATGCTGAATCAAAATGATTTGCATTTTAAAACCCCCAGGGCTGCATTATGATGAAACAGGTATAGCCATTCCAGTGAACGTCAGCAGGCTTAGGAGCCGTTCTAACAGCAGTGGTTTTCTCTGCCCATCAATTGAACCTGGACCATTCGGGTGAGTGTGGTCCCAGCAACATCAGCTCTGCCCTTAGCCAGTCCCCACCTACTTCCCTACTTACAACCAGTCAAGCAGGCTGGCACTGGCTGCCAGCTTCCACCTCCTTAGACCTAGAGGAGATGGGCATCTGTTTATGCTTTAATTGAGATCCTTGCATTGCAGAGGGTTGGACTAGATGACCCTCAGGGTGCCTTCCAACTCTGCAACTCTAGGATTCTAGGAGTTGGCTCTGCCTGTCATTGCTTCTTGCACCACCTAGTGTTGGCCTCCCATCCCACCAAAGGAACCCAGCCGACACCGGGCTGTGATCCCCTTTTGTTCTCCCAAGGAAGTTTGAATTACAGTGGTACCCATAGCTGTCAACTTCCCCCTTTCTTGAGAGGAATCCTATTTGGAATAAGGGAATTTCCCTTAAAAAAAAGGGAAATGTTGACAGCTATAGTGGTACCTCGGGTTACAGACGCTTCAAATCAAATCAAATCAAAACTTTATTAGCAAAGCCAACAGGCCACAGCTGTACAAAAGTTAAAAATGAGAATAGGGATAAAAGGAAGAAAAGAACAGACAAAAGGAGGTCCGTCGGGTGAACAGGTCTGTCACTCAGATGGTGGCCCTCAATTTCACAGCTCTCTCGATGTACCTCGCGACCTTCTCTGTTATCTGACTGTTCGTATCAGATAATAGAAAATGCAGTGTAATGTCTGTTGAACGGCCGGGGTTGGAGAGAATGAGTGGAGTAATAATCTCATTCCTTAGGTCTTTGTAAAGAGGGCAAGAAAAAAGGACGTGGGACACTGTTTCCGTGTTACCATCTCCACATGGGCAGAGTCGTTTTTCAAATGGGGTCTTTTGGTAACGACCTTCGAGTACAGCAGAGGGAAGAACATCCCATCTAGCCAATGTAAAGGCACGTCTGTATTTTGGGATGGTTAGTTTAGACAAATATGAGGCTGGAGAGTCAAAATGAGAAGGGGGAAAGTAGGTATACCATGGGCACAGTTTCTTTAAGATAGTCAGGTTGTTTTGTCGTTCGATGTCTTTCAGGCGCTGGCCTATTAGACTCTTTGCTTTGATGAGGCCCATTGATAGTAGGGACTGTGAGTGCAAACCGCATGTAAGGAGTTTTTTATGCACGGTTTTAAACCACTTGCTTTCGTGAGGGTCTTGCATTACTAACGGCAGTAGACCAGGAGGATTCAGATTAAGACGAAGCCAATAATTAAATGTTCTCTGCCAGGTCCGAGTTTCCACAGATGGAAGGCAGGCCTCGAGTCGCAATGCTGCGTTTGGAACACAGGGGGGGACACCGAGTATTTGCCTTAGAAATTTGGACTGGACAGTTTCAAAACTGGAGCAATGGGTCCCCGTCCAGATTTGCGCCCCGTACAATAACTGCGCCAGAGGTTTTGCTTGATAAACTTCAAGGGCTGCTGGGATGTATCTGCCCCCCTTCGTATAGAAGAAGCGGGACAGCATCTTGATGCTTTGAGCAGCTTTTTCTTTGGCACATTTTTGGTGGACATCCCAGGACCCGGTCGACTGGAAAACGATACCCAGATATTTGAAGGCTTTGACTTGTTCAATTGTCTGGTTATCCATCCTCCAGCTGTACTGTCTGTGTTTCCTTGCAAAAACCATGATTTTGGTTTTCTGATAGTTTATTGCAAGTTGCTCTCTTCTACAGTATGCTGAGAATTCATCTATGAGCCTATTTAAACCTATTCTTGTTCGGGATAGGAGTATCGCATCGTCAGCGTACAAAAGCACTGATATTGCTTTGTCAGCCAGTTTGGGGGCGTGGAAGTCCGGAGATGACAAACAGTTAACCATATCATTGATGTAGATGTTGAATAGAACTGGAGCCAGGATACAGCCTTGCTTGACCCCCTTACTGACAGGAACTGGTCCTATAAGATGGCCATTTAACGAAGTTCTTACATGCAGCACCGTGTCTTTGTATAAACAGCTGATCAGAAATAATAGTCTTTTGTCAATGCTAGAGGTGCTCAATTTGTCCCAGAGTCTTACACGTGGAATTGAATCGAAAGCAGCCTTTAGATCAATAAAGGCTGCATATAACACCCCACGGGATTTTTTGGCATATTTGTCAATTAAATAGGCTAGGGTGAAGCAATGGTCTATGGTGGATCTGCCTACAGACGCTTCAGGTTACAGACGCTTCAGGTTACAGACGCTTCAGGTTACAGACTCCGCTAACCCAGAAATATTACCTCAGATTAAGAACTTTGCTTCAGGATGAGAACAGAAATTGTGTGGCGGCAGCAGGAGGCCCCATTAGCTAAAGTGGTACCTCAGGTTAAGAACAGTTTCAGGTTAAGAACGGACCACCAGAATGAATTAAGTTCTTCACCAGAGGTACCACTGTATTGCATAATTCTTCGTGTGTGTGTGTGTGTTAAAAAAACCCCACAATTAAACCAGGGCTTAATTATATCCATTTTTTTTTAATTAAAAAAAGCATACAGTGGTACCTCGGGTTACAGATGCTTCAGGTTACAAATGCCTCAGGTTACAGACTCTGCTAACCCAGAAATAGTACCTCACGTTAAGAACTTTGCTTCAGGATGAGAACAGAAATCGCACAGTGGCGGAGCAGCGGCAGTTGGAAACCCCATTAGCTATAGTGGTACCTCAGGTTAAGAAGAGTTTCAGGTTAAGAACGGACCTCCAGAACAAATTAAGTTCTTAACCCAAGGTACCACTGTACTAGAATAATAGACTGGGAAGGGACCCAAGGGTCATCTAGTCCCACCCCCTGCGATGCCCGCATCCCAACTCAAGTCACCACGCAGCAGCCTTGCCGGAAGAGAAAGACACGAAGAAAATTGGTCTGAGCAACCTTAAGCCTAAAACTCCTTACTATTTCGGGGACCCCCATCTCTCTCTCTCTCTCAGGGTCAGGGTGTAGGAAGGCGCCGCGGCCGCGAGGAGTCGCCGTCGGGCAACGCTCTGTCCTTGCGGGAGGTGGGGTGGAGCGCGGGGTGGGGTGAGGTGGGGGGGGGAAGAGTTGGATTAATTTTCTCTTTTCCCTCCCTTATTAAAGGCAGAATGCTCTCTCCGGCTGGAGGAATGCGGAACCTTCCCCCGTGCAAAGCAGACGGGCTGCTACCGCTTGCAGGAGTGATGCTGAAAGGGCAGGAGGGACGGGGAGGGACGCCGCGCTCCCCTCGCCCCCACCCCTAAGGGCTGCTGCCAGCAGCGCAGGGGGGGGTCCTACATGAAGCAGCCCCCTCCCCGAAATCGACAACCCTGCCCTCTCCTCCCCCTCCCTCCCGCCACCCCCCCCACCCCGGCTTGTAAGCCTCTCCCTCGCTGGCAGTTGAGCTCTATGAAGATCGCTTAGGGCAGAGTGGGCGCTGCTTCTCCCCCCCCCACAACACCTGCCCCCCACCCGCACCGAGCGCCCCCATGGCGAAGGAGAAATATAAAAAGGCTCTGCTGGAACTGCTCCGGAGGGAGGGCAACGACGCGTGTGCGGACTGCGATGCGCCCGGTAAGGCGGAAAGGTGGGGTGGGGGCGCGTGGTGGTGATGGGGGGGGGTCCTTTCTTGGGCTGAGCTGCGAGGTGGGGGACGAGGGAGGGACACCCTGGAGGGAGGTGGCTTTTTTGGGGGGCACGCACCTGCTCCTCGCAGCAGTCCAGCCCCTACCCCTCCCGCACCCCAACTTTCCTTTAACCGCCCCCCCTCCAATCAAATTGCTCCCGGGGCTAAGGGTGGGGGGCTAAATGGATCTCCCTCCCCGACCCTGTTCCTCAGCCTTATCTTGGAGGGTGGTAGATGACTGGGTGAAGCTCCTTCCTATCTTTCTTAACCCCCCCCCCCGCCGCCGCCGCCACCCTCCGGTTTCCCCATCCTCTTTCTCCTCCTCTTCTCGGTCTCTGCTAGGCTGTTGCAAGATTCAGGAAAGAGGAACCGGTAGCCGGTGGAAGGGAAGAGCGTCCTCGCTGCGCTGAGAAAGGGGGGGGGGAGAGAATGGATATCTGTAAGCTGAGTATATGGAACCCCCCCCCCCAAAAAAAAAAAACTTCCAGAGAGGAAACTCAAGTCATCCCATTATTCATTCTTAGAGAAAGTGTGTGCTCTGTCCAAGGCTAGCCCTACTCCGAGTAGACCTATTGAGATGAACGGCTCCAGTTTGCTGCTTTAATTCATGACCCTGAGCCAGTTACAGCAATTGAAACACAATATGAAAAGCAATTTTGACTTACTATTGCAGAAATAAGGTTAGCCATGCCCTTTTCATTTCAGTGAGTAGGATTTGCACTGGAGATATAGATGATAGATATAGCTTTGGTGTGAGTGTGATCCAATGCCAACTTAAATGACAAAGGGAATCGAAGCATTGGGTGGAGAGATGATCTCTGAAATATGCTGGGAGTCCTACATAACAATCTCTTTCTCTCTGGTTTTCTTGGGAGTCAATAGCCACCTTCATTGGGGTGGGAGGTGCAGTCTGTTTTCCCACCTAGAGAGGGTGTTTGGTGTCAACTAAGGATGCCAACTTATCCAGGGTATCCTGCGCCTGTCATTGATCTGAATGTGCTGAAATTGGCTGGATAGGCATCTCACAGCACAGAAAGGGTGCCCTTATTGGCTGTGGAGGACTGACAGCAAAGTCTGCATGGAAGCTGCAGGAGTGTGTGTGTGTGTGTGTGTGTGTGTGTGTGTTTTGGTGGCAACCTTACAGCTTGTGGAAGAGGTCAGGCACCCCCCCCCCCAACATACTATGAGAAGAGGCAGGGAGGTGTCTCTCTTGACTCAGGCGACCCCTCCCCATCCTCTCGCTTTCTCCCTGGCTTGAGTTGGAAGTGCTGATGTCATACCAAATGCTACTTTGGGACTCAAGCTGTACGTCTGCTGCGAACTGCAGTGCAGGCTGCAATTCCTAAAAGAAGCAGGAGGCAAGCATGCCTGTTTAAACTGGCAACGACAAGGCAGGAGCTGATAGACTGGAGGGGTGGAAAGTTGCACAAAAGACAGGAGGGGGGCACAGAAATGGACCCAAGTAAACCTAATAAGCTTATTTTATATCTTCCAATCTGTGGAGCCTGGTTGATGGGAATGCAAGGGAGACTGCCCCAGCAACCTCAGACTGACCTTAGGGTGTGTTTGATTAACACCTTAGAGTGTAGTGAAGTTGCTGGTTCCCTCTGCCCCTTGGTTGTTCACATCAGCATGGCTTTGTTAGTGTTGGCTAAAGTGGTACCTCAGGTTAAGAATAGTTTCAGGTTAAGAATGGACCACCGGAACGCATTAAGTTCCTAACCAGAGGTACCACTGTACCTTATTTTACAAGGTGTATTATACTGTGTATAAACTGATTTATAGTGATTTACTGTAAATTTTGTTCCATTTAATCCCTGCAAGATGGCCACCAATATAGCTTGGCTTATACAGCGGCCAATAAATAAATAAATACAGTGGTACCTCGGGTTACAGACGCTTCAGGTTACAGATGCTTCAGGTTACAGACTCCGCTAACCCAGAAATAGTACCTCGGGTTAAGAACTTTACTTCAGGATGAGAACAGAAATCGTGCGGCAGCAGCGGGAGACCCCATTAGCTAAAGTGGTACCTCAGGTTAAGAAGAGTTTCAGGTTAAGAACGGACCTCCAGAACAAATTAAGTTCTTAACCCGAGGTACCACTGTATGTTTGCATACAAACTAGGGGGACGTAGATGGGCAGGGATGACTTCACCCTACACAGAAGTGCTCATGCCTTGGCAGGAAACAAATCAAGGCTTCCCAATCATTGTAAAGCTTGTTTGAGAAATGACACATCCAACAGCAGTCACAGAATCATGGAGCTGGAAGGGAGCCCAGGGCCATCTAGTCCATCCCCCTGCAATGCAGGAATCGTGGCCATCCAGTCTCTGTTTACATACCTCCAACAAAGGAGAGTCCACCTCCTTTGCTAATCTTTTCCTGCAAGGATCCATAGGCCCTTTTGGAGAACTGTTGTGTGTCAGCATGGATTGAAACCTGGTGCTTGAAACTCAGTGAGTGCACAATCAACAGGAGGGTGCACACAGGGGCGGATTGGGCCCGTCAACTTGGAAGGAGAGCCCGTCCAGGAGAAGGAAAACTGGTCCTCAACCTCCACTGCCTTGCATTCATTCATGAGAAAGGCTTGGGGAGTAAACCCTGAGGAACAATCTGTACCCGCTATCTTTCAGGACACCTTTGGGAGAAGAAAAGGCTAAATAATAATAATAATAATAATAATAATAATAATTTATTATTTGTACCCCGCCCATCTAGCTGTGTCTACCTGGCCACTCTTGGTGGCTTCCATCAAAGATTAAAAATACATTAAAATGTCACACATTAAAAACTTCCCTGAACAGGGCTGCCTTCAGATGTCTTCTGAATGTCAGGTAGTTGTTTATAATAATAATAAAAATGATAAGAATTTATTATTCATACCCCGCCCATCTGACTGGGTCTCCCCAGCCACTCTGAGTGGCTTCCAACCAAATATTAAAAACAATACAGCGTCAGACAGTAAAAGCTTCCCTACACAGGGTGTCTTTTAAAAGTAAAATAGTTGTTTATCTCTTAGACATCTGATGGGAGGGCGTTCCACAGGGCGGGCGCCACTACCGAGAAGGCCCTCTGCCTGGTTCCCTGTAGCTTTGCTTCTCGCAGTGAGGGAACTGCCAGAAGGCCCTTGGAGCTGGACCTCAGTGTCCGGGCTGAATGATGGGGGTGGAGATGCTCCTTCAGGTATACAGGACCAAGGCCGTTTAGAGCTTTAAAGGTCAGCACCAACACTTTGAATTGTGCTCAGAAACGTACTGGGAGCCAATGTAAGAGTAAATCCTACACAAATTTGGAGTGGAATCCCTAAGACATCTTCTACACCTCCTTCCACCAGCTCCTGCAGCTAAACTGGTTCCCAGCATATTGCCCTGCTTTCCTTTGGACCATACCTGCAAGGCTGAGAGGGGTGGGCTTGACATCTGGGCAGCCCAGGACCTCCAGGACTGGGCTCCAAGGAGGTCACTTCAGTGCTGCTAACACTGCAAAAATAGCATGGGAGGCAGCAGAGAACACAGCCTTAGCCGGTCCTCAGCTATCTGCCTTCCTACTTAAACCCAGTCCAGGGGTTGACACTGGTTTTCGGCTTCCTCCTCCTTAGTCTCAGTGTTGCCAGCACAGAACTCAGCAGAGAGGAGGTGGATGGGGACCGAACTGCAGTTAGATTGCTCTGCCTGTCCTCCTTGTTGTCCTTCCTGCCTTCTGCCCTCTTGGCACCAGCCTCCACTGGGTTAAATCCCTGGCATCTCCATATACGGCTCCATATACCCTTGGCTGAAACCCAGGAGAGCCCTTGCAAGCCAGCACAGACAATAGATGGGTCTGACTCGGTAGAAGGCAATTTTCAGTGCCCGCTCTGACTGGCAGCGACACCTGCAGGGTTTCAGGCAGAGATGGGAACTTTCCAGCTCAGCTGCCTCGCTCATTTAGCTGGAAGTCTGGGGAACTGAACCTAGGAGCCCTTTTTTACTGGTCCTTCACTGTGTCGCTGCTCCCGTATTTTCATTGCTATGCCCTGCCTAGGAGAAGGCCTC
This sequence comes from Podarcis vaucheri, assembly GCF_965113315.1. Lineage (NCBI taxonomy): Eukaryota > Metazoa > Chordata > Lepidosauria > Squamata > Lacertidae > Podarcis > Podarcis vaucheri. The sequence goes on from NC_138752.1 coordinate 42,379,987, forward strand.
CTGCCCTTGCAACTTTCCTGCCAGGCACTCCTTCACCAGCAAAGATAATAAACACACAACACTGCTCTGCGACTGTTGGCAGAGACCTCCGAGAGGCACATGGCACGCTGAACTTTGCTCCACAACTTGAATGTGTACCTGTGTTTTTTAAAAATAAAGGCAAACAAGAACCCATCTGCTCCTGACTGCATTGCCGGGTTGCCTTTTTTAAATAAGAAAAAATCTGCAACTCACTGATTTTAAACAACACAATTTATAAAAAATTGTGTATTATATACTCTGATGAACAGTAGAACAACACAAATTTGTTTCTTTAGGGCAGGGAGTAGGGGATGCTTTGAGTCTGGGGGCCACTTTTTGTTCTGGGCAACCTCCTGAGGGCCACCTCTCCGTGGTGGGTGGGGCCAGAGCAAAAGTGGGCGGAGCAACCAAATTAACTGTATAAGCTAGTTCCTACACATACACAATGCACCTGGCTTTTTCCTCCATCCGGGCAAACAAGAGCCATTCTCAGAGTTCAAGGACACATTCCAGGCAGGCAAAAGTCCTGGAGGAAGGTGTGAAGTGAGGCTGGTGAGAGGCATGGCCTTGGGAGGGTCCCAAGGGCCTGGTAAGGATGCCTGGAGGGCCACATTTGACCCTAGAGCTTGAGGCTCCCCCATTCCAGTCAAGGAAAAGGACTGATGTTCTGTGTTCAGAAGGTTCTTTGCTCCCTGGCATCTCCAGGGAGAGCTGCAAAAGTCGTCCTTCTCGAAAACCTGCCAGTCCGTGTAGATAGCACAGACCTAGATGGGCCAATGCACTGACTTTTTATAAGGCAGTCTGTCCATCCTTAGAGAAAAGGCAGGACAAAAACATGGCCAGCCCTATCATTAGGCAGAGTGAGGTAACGTCCTGAGGCACCACATGCATGAGGAAGAGCAGGGAGCTACAAACACCTAACTCATACAACACGTGCCACCAAGGGGAATGTGGACTCCTCCGCCTTTGCTTCTGATTGGGGGCGTTTTGTGATTTAGATGACTGAACAATCTCGTGTTTGGCACAATCCCACTAAATATGACTTTATTTGGCAATGTTCGTGATCATTTGGCATGTTTGCTGCAAATATGAACGTTGTATTCTGCTGTGGGATATATTTTACACCACTCATTCTTTTTAAAGAAGGTGATGATTTTATTCTTCCTGCTTTTACAGCTGTTTCTTTCTTTTAAAAATTACTTTTAGCTTGATGTTTTGTTTGTTTGAATAAATTGGGGCAACCCAGCAGTGGTGTAATGTGGTTTGCCGGCGCCCGGGGAAGCTCGGCTGAATGACATGGCCCTTGTGGGCAAATACCCCTGAGGAGGAGGCAGCAGCCATGTGCCCTTTGACCCCAGCCTTGCAAAGTGAGGCCGATGCTGGGTTTGCATCCTTCCCACGCTGCCCTACCAGCCCTGCACCGCTTTGCGAAGCTGGGAGCTGATCTGAATGATTTACCTGGGGAGATGGAGAGTGTTGTGTTCATCCTGGACCCCTTAGAGGACAGGTGTAATGAAAATGAAAAAGCAATTGAGAAATACATACGTGTGTGAACCAGATCTCTGGGACCACTCTCAACTGTGGATCCCTGACCTTGACATGTTGCATTCTCCGTTGGGCAATTGTAGACTTCTCTAGATTTCCCTAGATGATAGGACCTGTCTGATGTAGTGGCAAAGGTCCCATAAGACCAGGGTTCAAATCCTGACTCAGTTTTGAAACTCAGGGTTGTTGTGAGCATAAAATGGAGTTTGAGAGAACTGTGTGAGCCGCTTTGAATTCCTGGGAGGAAAAGCAGGATATGAATGTAGGAGATGCTTGGCGCACTCCCAGATGTGGTCAGGCTCATTCTGTGGCATTTGCAACCCTGCTGCCCATTCTGCTGAGTGGGATCTTGGGCTTATGTTTTTGATGGCACTGCTGGTCAGCTCCGATGAGCCCTGGCAAATACACCCAGCCACTTCCCCTGAATTCTTGCATTGCGGCTCTATGAGCCTGCTGCCTCCCACTGCTTCTGCCAGCTGATGCTTCCATGTAACCTTATTAACCTGACACGAATGACATCTTGCTGGGCCCGGCTTGAATCTGACTGCAGTGATGACCTTGTTGAGCTTTGCCTTGCCTTTCCTGATCAAGAACTTGTGTAATTCCCAAGCTACGTGCTGTGAGAGAACTGGTTGCATGCCATGAAAACGTGATGTGGCTCCAGGCTTAGGAGGCTCCCCTGAGCCCCAAAGGCCTGCCAACATAGGGGCCTGTCTGCTGTGTCTCTGTGACTACCTACTCCAGCTCTGCCTCCTTCTAGCTATGTAGCTGTTGCTGGGGGACAGGCTTCTTCTGTTGCATCTCTGTATCGGGCGATTGGCTTGCTCTGAATGTGGAGGTGCAGCAGAATGGGTGCTCCTCCTTGTTTTCCATCCTGTAGTAACCTTGGGGAAGCATCACAGAACAACTAAGAAAACACAACATTGTGTGGATGGCCTCAAATGCACTATTATAGTATCAGTAACATTGTGCAGAATACACACATGTCTGCACCCCATTTTTAACGCTCTATTGCACGACGTTAACTGTGATGGAATGTTCTGGAAAGTGGCGCACTGTGGGGTGGTTGCCCCGGGCGCAAAATTGTTAGGGGTGCAGAATTTCAGCACCCGATGCTGCCTCAATACTCAATACAGCTGCATGTTTCTGTCACTGGGCTCCGATGAAAACAGCTTCTCCAAGTGAACCAGGAAGTGACCACTCCAGATAATGGAACAACTCTTCTTTTCTTATCTCTGCAGCTGTGATCTCCTGGGTGGTGCAGATGCCATTAGGGAGTTGAATACACATGTGTACTCCTGTTTCCCTCCCTCCCATCCCACATCTGCCCGGCTGCCCGGGCACCGGCAACCCATGCTACACCACTGATCCTGGGAACTGTAGGTTGCTGAGGGTGTTGACCTCACAGAGCTGCAGTTCCCAGCCCCCTAAACAAAGCACAGTTCCCAGGATTCTCCATGACTGTAAAAGCAATATCATAGTGCTTTATGTGGGTTAAGTGGGTGTGGCCATATATCCACAAAAAGCAAACGAACGAAACCCACCCGTCCAGAGGGGCCCTAAATAGTAAACGCCTTCTCTGATGTAGTTGCTTATGTAGCCAAAAGGACACCACATGTGTGCACATGCCACGCACACACACACGAGGGGTGGGGGAATACCAGCAGGTCCAGTCGTGGCCGACTCTGGGGTTGCGGCGCTCATCTCGCTTTATTGGCCGAGGGAGCCGGCGTACAGCTTCCGGGTCATGTGGCCAGCATGACTAATCCGCTTCTGGCGAACCAGAGCAGTGCACGGAAACGCCGTTTACCTTCCTGCTGGAGCAGTACCTATTTATCTACTTGCACTTTTTACGTGCTTTCGAACTGCTAGGTTGGCAGGAGCAGGGACCGAGCAACGGAAGCTCACCCCATCGTGGGGATTTGAACCACCGACCTTCTGATCGGCAAGTCCTAGGCTCTGTGGTTTAACCCACAGCGCTACCCGCAGTGGCGTAGCGTGGGTTGTCAGCACCCGGGGCAAGGCAAGTAATTTGCGCCCCCTAACCCGTGGATTTGCGCCCTCTAACCCTAACCCCCAGATGTTGCGCCCGGTGCGGCCGGCCCCCCTGCACCCCCCACGCTACGCTACTGGCTACCCGCGTCTCTTGACATTAGGGTAGAATGGGATATTAGAGCAGATCTCTCCTGCTGTGTTTTGCCTCCCATTCTCCCATTGCATTTCTCTCTCCTGCACCACCCCTTACAATGACTATGTATAATAACACTTTTTTATTTTTATTTTAAAACAAACTGTCCATTAGTCATTCCCCTGTCAGTTACCACTGTGGGGCTTTCCCCACTTTCCCTTTTTCTGCTGTTCTCTTGCTTATTGATACATTCCTAGAAAATTTAATGCATCTGAGATCCTGCATGGCTTTTAATGCCTTTGTCCACACAGCAGCCTCTCCCCAACCTGGTGCCTTTCCAGATGTTTTGAACTTTTTGGGAATTGTACCCAAAACGTCTGGAAGGGGACAGGCTGGGGGAGGCTGCTGGAGAGGCTGGGCAGCAGATGATGCTCTGAAATCCATGGGCACTCCCCGTGATTTCAGATCACTTTGGCTTCATTCCTTTATTACGTCTGTGGCTTGAGAAAAGCAAAGGCCCAACAAAAAATGAGCCATCACATTGGTAACCTTTTCAAGAGTCAGAAACAGCAGAACTAGAAACCCCTTGGTGGGAAGGGAAAGGAAACAAGTTGGATCCTAAGTCCTTTATCATAAACTCCAGGCTTGAGCAAAATGCAAAATGCCCTCTCATGTTGATGGGTCCCCTGAGGCTTACCTAGTCAGTAGCAGCAATAGCACTCCATGGGTGACTGGGTGATTGAGAACCGAAGGGGGTCATGCACTGGCTTAAAGTGGGATACAGTGGTACCTCGGTTCCCGAACGGCTTGGTTCCCGAACGGTTTAGTTGTCGAACAAATGTTCCAGTAAGTGTTCCGGTTTGCGAACGTTTTTCGGAAGCCAAACATCCAATGTGGCTTCCACAGATTCCAGTTGAGTGCAGGAAGCTCCTGCAGCCAATCGGAAGCTGCGCCTTGGTTTTCAAATCGTTTCAGGAGTCGAATGGACTCCTGGAACAGATTAAGTTCGAGAGCCAAGGTACCACTGTATCGCTTTTGCAGCACTCTGAAATTCCAGTCCAAAACAGGGATTCGAGATCCACGAAGTTTGTGTATGCGCGATGCATTTAAAGAACATCATGCCCCGCCCCAAGAATCCTGAGAACTGTAGTTTGTTAAGGGTGCTGGGAATTGTAGCTCTGAGGGGCAAACTCCCGTTCCCAAGATTCTTTGGGAAGATTCTTTGGGGGAAAACTATGTGCTTTAAATGTATGCTGTGTATACAGCAAAAATGGCACTTGTCCAGTCAGATATTTGTAAGCTCCGAAGCTGGAATTCTGTTCAGTGGTGGGAACTAACCTGGTTCAGATGCCTAGAATCATAGAATCATAGAGTTGGAAGAGACCACAAGGGCCATCGAGTCCAACCCCCTGCCAAGCAGGAAACACCATCAGAGCACTCCTGACATATGGTTGTCAAGCCTCTGCTTAAAGACCTCCAAAGTAGGAGACTCCACCACACTCCTTGGCAGCAAATTCCACTGTCGAACAGCTCTTACTGTCAGGAAGTTCTTCCTAATGTTTAGGTGGAATCTTCTTTCTTGTAGTTTGGATCCATTGCTCCGTGTCCGCTTCTCTGGAGCAGCAGAAAACAACCTTTCTCCCTCCTGCCTGTTCTTCTGAGTTAATTACCTCTGTTGGTGATTCCTCTTGCATTGGCTTATTAGTGTTTTTCTAGGGATAATAATGTTTTACGGCGTGTTAATTATCTTCTGTGTTCTGAAACTGCTTGAATTCAGCCGGGGGAGGTGGTGGCTCCCATTAACCGGGAGCCTCAAGAGCTGAGTGCCTCCTTTTCATAAACAGTCACTGGAAAATTGGGGTCCTGAACTTGAAAATGTTTTAGGCACATAGCTACATGATCATGTTGGCATGGTGATCTTGAGGTGGAATAAGTGCCATTAAGCTGATTAACCATGTGTAGAAGTAACAAGGACCAGCAATTTCCATGCACACTCTTGACAACTTGGAAATGCAATAGGATGGCCTTTTTGATAGGTCTATTTTGTATAGGGGATACGGGTGGTGCTCTGGATTAAACCACAGAGCCTAGGACTTGCCGATCAGAAGGTGGACAGTTTGAATCCCCGCAATGGGGTGAGCTCCCATTGCTCGGTCCCAGCTCCTGCCAACCTAGCAGTTCGAAAGCACGTCAAAGTGCAAGTAGATAAATAGGTACCACTCCGGCGGGAAGGTAAACGGCGTTTCCGTGCGCTGCTCTGGTTCACCAAAAGCAGTTTAGTCATGCTGGCCACATGACCCGGAAGCTGTACCCCGGCTCCCTTGGCCAATAAAGCGAAATGAGTGCTGCAACCCCAGAGGCGGTTACAACTGGACCTAATTGTCAGGGGTCCCTTTACCTTTACCTTATTTTGTATAGAAAGATTTTACTTAAAACTCTATGTGCTGGCCCACAACCAAATTCCTTAGCAGTTTCTGTCAGCTGGGGCCTTTTTCCAGAGCAAGACAGTGGCTAACAGTGCAATTATATCTTTCTTTACTTGGAAGTAAGTCCCATTGAGTTGGCAGCCCATGCAGATATTTAAGAACAGGTGCAATATGGTTCTGACTAGCCGCTCCATTTAAAAGCCAAGTCACTGTATCTTGCACTAGTTCATAGGAATCAGCTCCTATGGGGTGAGGTGTGGGTTTGTTTGTTTTTAAAATTCTTATTATTTCCTTTATATCTTCCAGATCCAGACTGGGCATCTCATACTTTAGGAGTGTTCATCTGCTTAAATTGTTCGGGAATCCACCGCAACATCCCACATGTCAGCAAAGTGAAATCTGTCCGTTTAGATGAATGGGACAATGTGCAAGTTGAGGTATGTACAAAGGAAAGGATGTTGTGTCTTTTAAGGGGTGGGGGACAGACCAGGACTTGTAACAAAATGGACTGAAATGCTTTCTTTTCAGAAATCCAGCCACTTGGTTTCATTCCCCCTCCTACCTGATTCTCCATTGGTTTGCACATTACAGTGGTACCTTGCTTTGGGTTACAGACTCCGCTAACCCAGAAATAGTACCTTGGGTTAAGAACTTTGCCTCAGGATAAGAACAGAAATCGTGCTCCAGCGGTGTGGTGGCAGCGGGAGGCCACATTACCTAAAGTGGTGCTTCAGGTTAAGAACAGTTTCAGGTTAAGAACGGACCTCCGGAACGAATTAAGTACTTAACCCGAGGTACCACTGTATTGCTAAAACAGCACACGCAAGAATCTTGGTTTAATCATGCTTATGATCACATCAAAGCTGCTTTATTTAGGGGCAGGGGAGTGATTATCTTATCTACCCACTTTTTTGTTTAAGTTTTCGAGGCCCTATCCCATGCTGCTTTTAAGTATAAATAAAATGTCACGAGATCTGACCATAGATCTCCCACAACCCTAGGCAAGGAAGGATCTGTCCCTTTAGGTACTCTCAGTTTCATTTTCTCTTGGGTTGCCATACACCCAGATTTTCCCGGACATTACTTTTATGTGTGTGTGTTTTTCAAGAAAAAAAAGCTTAACAACTCTGGGAACTTAAAAAAAAAATAAATCTCAATTTGTTGGTGTCCGAATTATCACTTATTGAATTATGGCAGCCCTAGTTTCTCATTTTCCCATTCTTAAATCCAGTTCTCTACACTTTGCAGCACTTTGAAGATTTTCTTCCACTTAATTTATCATGAGAATTCACCAGCATTTTAATGTGAATTCTCCTAATAAATACACATTTTTGCACGCAGTTTTGACTGATGTGCACATTTGTGCAAAGAATTTCCCCCAATACCATACATTTTTGTTTGTTATTTCATTAACTTAGTAATTTTAATGTAATATGTACATTTTTAGAAGCTTTGGGTGGAGATCTGCCTCGCAAAATTCAGATGAGTGCGAATTTTGAGCTGTACTGTTTCCGAAAGTGCAGATTCCATAAATTTGGCTTTCATATAACTACATGACAACAGCAGCTGAAAAAGCAGTGAGGGTTATGCCATTGCAAGCACAATATTCCAATAGTCTTCTCATCAAAACACTGAAAATCCATATATCACACTTGGAGGTAATTCATATAAACTCCAACAATCAGTGAATAGATTCCACTTTAACAACAACATCTCTGTAACTGTCATTATATTCTCTAAATCTGATTTAATAACTTAATTTAGCTGTTACTATATAATCTCTTATTTTGCTGTACCATTCTTTAATTGCTGAAATTAAAGCCCTTCTCTAATTGTTTGCATATAAGGTATTGGCAATTTCTAGCATATAGATTCAACTTTATATGCAAACTGAATCAAATTTCTCCATGGTTTGGCTGTGGGTAATCCTGAACTCTCATACGCAGTGGTACCTCGGGTTACAGATGCTTCAGGTTACAGTCGCTTCAGGTTACAGACTCCGCTAACCCAGAAATAGTACCTTGCGTTAAGAACTTTGCTTCAGGATGAGAACAGAAATCGTGCGGCAGCAGCGCGGTGGCAGTGGGAGGCCCCATTAGCTAAAGTGGTGCCTCAGGTTAAGAAGAGTTTCAGGTTAAGAACGGACCTCCAGAACGAATTAAGTTCTTAACCCCTGAGGTACCACTGTAATTGTGTGTAAAAAGCTGCAGAAGTCATTGTACAGGAAAGCTTGTATGGTGTTTTATATCCCTAATGTCTCCCTCCCTTTTACTTACATACTTAAGTATATGTAAACTACTTTATAAAATAAACTCTGCATCTGTGTTCATTCAGATCAAGAATTATAGCAACCTATCTGGTTGTGAGGAGGGCTTTTTGTTCAAAAGAACACACTTGGCAGTAAAAAACCTTTGCTGATTCTTTGGAAATAGATCTCAGTTGACCTTCTGCCCATCTCTGACATAGCAGCCCTTAAAGGTGAGGGAGGAATGATTAAAATACACTCTGTTGAACAGGACAAGGGCAATTTTGGTTCCCCCAGATTTTTGTTGGACTACAACTCCCATCATCCTCAGCCCCACTGGTTAGGGATGATGGGAGTTGTAGTCCGGTAACATCTGGAGGGCCAAAGCTGCTGCAGCCCTGATAAGGAACTTGGGCAGGGAACCTGCAGCCCTCCATGTTGGTCTGGGGAGGTAGATTCCATTATCACCTGTATGGTCCTAGGCTTCCCATCCCTGCTATAGAATTAAAGAAATCAGGTGGCAAATTTTCATCTCTCTCTTTTAAACCAAACTTTCCCGTTTTCTCTTGCAGCTGATGGCTTCTAGCGGAAACAGCGTGTCGAAAGCAAAATACGAATCGAAAATCCCACCATTTTATTACAAGCCAACATTTTCGGACTGCCTGTAAGTACCCTACCCCCCAAAATATAATTTTGCAGCGGTGGGAAAAGCCGTGCGTGCAGCTGCACCATCTGCAATTTGTATTTTGCTTGTTTCTGCTGAATTTTTAATCCCTTGGTGGGGCTTGACTTAATAAAAAGGCCCTGAGAATCCCTGGCCTCTGCAGATGCTTTGGGGAGCTCAGCACATCGCAGTGCCTCTTCAGCAAATAACTTCTCTTATGCCTGGATGTTTCAGGAGAAATCAATGGCTTTGTTTTCCTTTCCTTATTTCAGACTGTCTTGGGTTATGAAAATGCCAGCTGTGAGCAAGTTTAAAAACAAAACAAAGCACTGGTTGTTGTTGTTTTTTTAAAAAAAAATCACCACTTTGAGTTACAGTGGTACCTCGGGTTACATACGCTTCAGGTTACAGACTCCGCTAACCCAGAAATAGTATCTCGGGTTAAGAACTTTGCTTCAGGATGAGAACAGAAATCGCGGCGTGGCAGCAGCAGGAGGCCCCATTAGCTAAAGTGGTGCTTCAGGTTAAGAACAGTGTCAGGTTAAGAACAGACCTCCAGAACGAATTAAGTACTTAACCCGAGGTACCACTGTATTTATTTAGAAAGATATATCCCACTTCATAAAATAATCTCAAAGACCCAGTTCGTACATAACACCAAGCCACACTTTGCAATGAGCCCCATGGAGATGTCTTGGCAGGGCTGGTCAAAATGGCAGGAGGAATAGAATGGAAGTGCAGAACTGAATCCTGGGAAGGGACCCAGTGGACAAAGAGTAGCTGATTTAGATATTGGGGAGGACTCTTTTGCCTTTGACTACTCCTATTATTAGTAATAATAATTTATCTATACCTTGCCCATCTGACTGGGTTTCCCTAGCCACTCTAGGCGGCTCCCAGTAAAATATTAAAAACACAATAACACATCAAACATTAAAAACTTCCCTAAACAGTGCTGCCTTCAGATGTCTTCTAAAAGTCAGATAGTTGTTTATTTCTTTGACAGATGGGAGGGTGTTCTACAGGGCGGGCGCCACTACCGAGAAGGCCCTCTGCCGGGTTCCCAGTAGCTTCACTTCTTGCAGTGAGAGAACCGCCAGAAGGCCTGAGTGTTCGGGCTGAACAATGGGGTGGAGATGCTCCTTCAGGTATACTGGGCCGAGGCCGTTTAGGACTTCAAAGGTCAGCACCAGCACTTTGAATTGTGCTCATAAACATACTGGGAACCAATGTAGGTCTTTCAGGACCGGTGTTATATGGTCTCGGCAGCCACTCCCAGTCACCAGTCTAGCTGCTGCATTCTGGATTAGTTGCAGTTTCCAGGTCACATTCGAAGGTAGCCCCATGTAGAGCGCATTGCAGTAGTCCAAGCGGGAGATAACCAGAGCATGCACCACTCTGGTGAGACAGTCTGCGGACAGGTAGGGTCGCAGCCTGCGTACCAGATGGAGCTGGTAGACAGCTGCCCTGGACACAGAATTAACCTGCGCCTCCATGGACAGCTGTGAGTCCAAAATGACTCCCAAACTGTGCACCTGATCCTTCAGGGGCACAGTTACCCCATTCAGGACCAGGGAGTCCTCTGCCCCCACCCGCCCCCTGTCCCCCCCCAAAACAGTACTTCTGTCTTGTCAGGATTCAACCTCAATCTGTTAGCTGCCATCCATCCTCCAACCACCTCCTTAGCAATATACCTGTCTAGTTGCCTGGCCTGAGTAAGAATTCATGCAGGAGAGTAAGCAAGGGTTTGCTTCTGAGCTTGCCCATGTCATTCATTCCTGCAGGGCCATAGTTTGCCACCTCTCGGTTTCAACGGGACTTTCTCAAGCCTCTCTGGTTCTCTGTTTTCCCTCTCTTTGCACAACCCTGTCAGTCTCTGAGTGGAAAACGCAGCAAAAATTCCTTTCCCGCTTTTGGATTGAACCCAGCGAGCTATTTGTAGCTTCTTGGAAGCCTCCGGACATAACATTATTTATGTTCCTTTCTTAACCCCCCCATCCCCACTTAGCTTCTCCCGGGATAGAAAGGAGAGGGAGAGGAATGGACTGATATCCAGCTGAAGCTGCTTGCGTCTTGAGCTTCGAGTCAACAGGCACTTCTGTTGAGGTCTAGTGGCTTGTAGGGCCAATTTAGTTAGCAGCATAAATGTGGGGCTTGCTGTCGATCCTGGTGATGTAGTGATTGACACAAGTAGGAAGGCTCTGGCCCCTGGGGTCTCCCTTCCAGCCCCCAGCCTTGCCTCCTCAGCACTTGCCGCTATTTAAAAAAAAAAGCTTTAAGAAAAATTTTAAAAGCTGATAATGGTGCTGAAGGATGGAGAAGGGGAGAGAGGAGCTATTCTGCCTTGGTCAGACCGCATCTGGAATGCTGTGTCCAGTTCTGGGCACCACAATTTAAGAAGGATATTGACAAGCTGGAACATGCATGGAGGAGGGCAACCTTATGAGGAATGGTTGAAGGAGCTGGGTATGTTTGGCCTGGAAAATAGATGGAGAGGAGATATGATAGCCATCTTCAAATAGCCTAAGGCAGGGGCCAGCAAACCGTTTCAGCAGGGGGCCGGTCCACTGTCCCTCAGACCTTGGGGTGGGTGTACTATATTTTTTGGGGGAAATGAACAAATTCCTATGCCCCACAAGCAATGGTGTAGCATGGGGGTGCAGGGGGGGCCGGCCGCACCGGGCGCAACATCTGGGGGGCGCTCGCTCGCACTCCCAGCTCTCCCCCTACTAAAATCCACGGGTTAGGGGGCGCAAATTACTTGCCTTGCCCCGGGTGCTGACAACCCATGCTAAGCCACTGCCCACAAATAACCCAGAGATGCATTTTAAATAAAAGCACACATTCTACTCATGTAAAAACACGCTGATTCCTGGACTGTCCGCGGGCCGGATTTAGAAGGCGATTGGGCCTGACCCGGCCCCCGGGCCTTAGTTTGCCTACCCATGGCCTAAAGGCTGCCACATGGAAGATGGAGCAAGGCTGTTGCTCTGGAGGGTAGGACTCGAACCAGTGGCTTCAAGCTACAAGGAAGGAGAATCCAACTGAACATCAGGAAGAACTTTCTGGCAATAAGAGCTGTTTGATAGTGGAACAGACTCCCTCAGGAGGTGTTGGACTCTCCTTCATTGGAGGTTTTTAAAACAGAGGTTGGATGGATGCTTTAGTTGAGATTCCTGCATTGCAGGGGGTTGGACTAGATGACCCCCAGGGTTTTTTTAATCTGCGTTCATACAGCATTATCCAAAAGCATACACATCCTGTACTTCATTAATGAATACCTATGTTTGACGTGTTCCCAAACCAGTTTAAGACGGACTAGAGCCTTTAAGCTGCTCCTAATTCATCTCTACTCAAGGCGTGAATGCCTTTGCATAGGGCAGAGACATCCCTGCCCCATCAATGCCCGCTGGTGTATACATAAACAGAAACGAATCTGACACTAATGAAGCCATGTTGATGTGAACAGCAGCAGACGGGGGGAGCTGAGAAACACAGGGGGTGGGGAGGACAGACACCACTGTGCTCCAAGGCGATGATTTGAACACACACACACAGTTTCCAGTGGATTGCTCAGGGTTAAATGAAGTAAAAAAATTGCAGACTGCTGCATTTTCAGGGCGTGCGTGAAAGGAAGCGGCCGAGTTAAAATTATATTTGTTGAAATATTTCGCTGTGCTGCAGGAGCCCTCGTAAAGGGCTTTTTCAGGAAGCCTGTGGTGAGCCAAAGAGGGAAGCAGAGCAGGGTGGAGGATATACTGCAAAAAACTTGGGGTGTTAGCAGCCGGGGAGCTGGAAGGAGCCATGTTTTGTGATCAAGACTGACTAGAATAGCTCAGTGGCAGAGCCCTTCCTTTGCATAATAATAATAATAATAATAATAATAATAATAATAATTTATTTATACCTCGCCCATCTGGCTGGGTTTCCCCAGCCACTCTGGGCGGCTTCCAACAGAATATTAAAATACAATAGCCTATTAAACATTAAAAGCTTCCATAAATAAGGCTGCCTTCAGATGTCTTCTAAATGTCAGGTAGTTTGACACCTGATGGGAGGGCGTTCCACAGGGCAGGTGCCACCACTGAGAAGGCCCTTTGCCTGGTTCCCTGTAACTTGGCTTCTTGCAGTGAGGGAACTGCCAGAAGGGCCTTGGCACTGGACCTCAATGTCCAATTGGACCGATGGGGGTGGAGACGCTCCTTCAGGTATACTGACCGAGGCCTTCAGGGATACCATATTCAGAGGCAGAAGAAGATGTTGAACATAGGAAGTTGTCTTAGGCCCCATCTGTACTATCTGAGGAAAGCAGTGCTGTGCCTCCTTAAACAGTCATGGCTTCCTCCAAAGAATCCTGGGAGCTGTAGGGTTTTATTTTGAAAGTTGTTAAGAGACTTCTCTGCTCCCTCACAGAGCTACCAGTTCTCAGAGTGGTTTAATAAACAACCCCTTTTCCTAGGGAACCCTGGGAATTGTAGCTCTGCGAGGCGAAGTTACTCAACCCCGGTTTCCAAAACAACACATGAACTGTCGTTCAGTAGTTCCTTGAAATTTGTGCACCTCCGAATTTTGAGTGTGGTTCCCCGGCCAAGTAATTTGCACCAGAACCAATGTAGTAGGGTAACGTGTGCATAAAAGAAGGGAGAATATCACACAAAAATCCATCATTTTAAAAGAAAGTGCCTCACAAAGATGTGTATGTTGGGTAATATTGCGAACAAAAAATATGTTGCCTTAGTAAAAGGGACTCACTTGGAAAATGGTGGACTCTCATTCTTCTTTAGCAGCATTGCAGGGGGTTGGACTAGATGGCCCCTGGGATCCCTTCCAACTCTACAGTTCTAGGAGAAATTCTCACTAAAATGCTGATGTATTTACATGAAGAATTGGGTTGGGGGTTTTTTAAGCAAACTGATGTGGAAATGTAGAGAACTGAACTAACGATTGGAAAAATGAGAAACTCAGAGAAACCGAAACTGGCAGGTTTGCCCATCCTTGTCTTTAACCTGCACTTTCCAAAGAATTTTCCCGTCACCTTCCTTATCACACAAAGTCCGGTCTTTTGGGGAAGTGGGTTTGTTGCGCAATGCCTGTCAAGCGACTATAATGGCCCAATCTGAATTTGCCAGCATGCGATTCAGTCCTACCCAAAATGAGCGCCAGTCTGGAAACATCTGCAGCCTGAGAAAGACATTGCCTCCTGGGCCAGCATTTCAAAATCTAAACAGTGTGCGATGCTTGCAAAGTTTTATTGTTGTAGCTGGGGAGCCGACTTTTATTTATTTCTCTTTTTTAAAATCAATTGTGTATTCAGAGAGGGAATCTGTTATATTTCCCCCTTCAAGATGTTAAAAGAAGAAACAGAAATGGAACCAGGATTCCAGTCTGTGTTTTAACTTATTCCTGTACAGTGCTGCTTTCGACGCAGAATTAATACATTCCTGGCTGATTCCCGACCATATATCTGATCCCCCCCACTTTTCCCTTTATTTCATTTTTCACAGGCTGCTACGGGAACAATGGATCAGAGCCAAGTATGAAAGGAAAGAGTTCATTTACATTGAGAAGCAGGAGCCTTACTCTGCAGGTAGTTGGGCGAAGTTTTCTGAGTTCAAACGTTTCTATTTATTGTTCAAAGGTATCATTTAGCGGAATTTGTTTAAAGGCTCGGTTCAGATGCAGTGGGAAGCCATGGTGCTGACTACAAAAATTAGTACTAGCAAGCATTTAGCTTATGCAGCCCCCTCCTCTCTCCCTCCTTTTTCAGTCCCCAAAGAATGAGGCTGGAAGCCATAGTTTCCCATGGTGTCACACTTCCTCAAAACCCAAGGAAAATGTGGTTTGTTTAAACCAGGGTTTCCCAGACTTGGATCTCCAGCTGTTTTTTGGCTACAACTCCCATCATCCATAGCAGTTAGGGATGGTGGGAACTGTAGTCCAAAAACAGTTTGAGACCCAAGTTTGGGAAACCCTGGCTTAAACTTTGAGGCTGTTTTCCTCAAATCGTGCCCACCTACCAATGCACAACCATGAGCCTTAAATTGATCTCCCAATCGTGCATTGGCAAGAGAAAGCAGGCTTTGACTGTAAACTGCTGGATCGGACATGATGTTGTCATTGTGACACCAAGTGATTGACAGGTGGGTAGCTCCACCCCTGGCAAATTTGACCCACAATGCTAGATCTGAATAAGTATCTGGTCCATGGAGCCAAAAAGCTTCCCCCATCCCTGGTCTAAACCACATTTTGATCTGGACTTGTTTTCACCAACCCTTATTTAAGTTAGGGGTAGCCAATATGGGTGCCTTCTAAATGTTGCAGAACTACAACTTCCACAATCCCTGACTATTGTCCATGCTGTCTAGGGTTGATGGGGGTTGGAGTCCAGCAGCATCTGGAGGGGCCCACATGGACTGTCCTGGGTTTTAACTAACCACAGTTTGCACAGCTTGGATATCACAAGGAAGAAGCTTCTCATCTCCTCAAGCATACCTGTCAGGGGTTCAGGAGCAGAGGCGAGGGCAAGGGAGGAAACAGAGAGCGAGGGGGAGGAGGCAGAAGAAAAGATGAGTGATGACAACGACCCGAGATCTCCGAGTCTTTCCAGTGAATCAGAAGATTCACAGGAAGGAGCGCCAGTGGCCAGGGCAAGGGGGGAGCTTAGGGGGGCACCCCAGGAAGAAGGGTCCAGAGGGGGCTCAGAGAGCAGCAGTTGGAAATCGGGGCCAGCATCACCAGCAGAACGCAGTGGAGAGGAAGGGCGCCAGGTACCGAGCTCTGGCAGCTCGCAGCAGGAGGGAGGGCATGAGTCAGGAGTGGCCACACCTCCATCGGGGAGCGAGGAAACGGTCAGGCGGAAAGTGGAAGGTTGGGCGCGCGCGCCAAGTTCAAATACACAGGAAGGTGGAGCAGTAAGCAGCCCGGAAAGGGAGCCAGGTCCTAAAGCCCGACGCAAGGAGACAGAAGGGTCCGGGGGGTCAGCGTCAGAAGCGTCCAGAAAGGAAGAGACCACGGGGGGCAGAGGGACCCAGAGAAGGAAGGAAAGACGGAAGAGGTGGAGTAAGGCTAGGGTACTTAGCTGGTGTACAGGGGGCGGAGACTCAGACGGAGCTTCGCCGGTCTAACCCTTAAGATGTAGAGCTGCACGCAGCAGCTTGAGAATGGAAACTGTAACTCAATAAAGACTTTTACAAAGTGACCGCTGGCTAGCGTGATCCTCTGTGAGCTAGGATCTGGAAGCAGCTCTGACAGTACCAAAGAGGAGGGAAGGAAAAGGAGGAGCACCGGAACACAGAGCTTACAGCAGCTTGTGTTTTAAGGCAAGGGCCTAGCTCAGGGGTAGAGCATCTGCTTTGCATGCAGAAGGTTGCAGGTTCAATTCCTGGCATCTCCCATTAGGGCTGGAAGGGTCCCTCTGCCTGAAGCCCAGGAGAGAGGCTGCCCCTCACTCTCATGGCCTGGCGGAATGGCTGTTGTAGATGACAGTTGAGGGTTGGGCTTGATGTTGCAGGCTTTAAGCTAGAATACAATCCCGGGCCATTGGCCCATCTAGTCGAGCATCCTCTTCTCTCATTGGTCAACCAGATGTCTTGGGGGAGCCTTCAAGCAGGAGGTGAGCTCAGCAGCAGTCTCCTCGCTTGCAATTCCCAGCAACAGGTGTGCAGCAGAGGCATACTGCATATGTAAAAAAGAAAAAAGGTAAAGGACCCCTGGGTGGTTAAGTCCAGTCAAAGGTGACTATGGGGTTGCGGCACTCATCTCGCTTTCAGGACGAGGGAGCCGGCGTTCGTCCACAGACAGCTTTCCGGGTCACGTGGCCAGCAAGAGTAAATTGCTTCTGGTGCAACGGAACACCGTGACGGAAACCAGAGTGCATGGAAACACTGTTTACCTTACCTATTTATCTACTCGCATTGGTGTGCTTTCAAACTGCTAGGTTGGCAGAAGCTGGGACAGGGCAATGGGAGCGGGGATTCAAACCACCGACCTTCTGATCGGCAAGCCCAAAAGGCTCAGTGGTTTTAGACGACAGCACCAGCTGCTAATATCCCTTGTCAGCCTTATCCTCTGTGAACTAATCCCATCCCAAGCCATTCAACTTGGTGGCCATCTCTGTCTCTTGTGGGAGAAAATCCCATAGCGTAACCGTCTGAAAGAGCACTTCCTTCTTATCTGCCCCAACATTCAACTTCGTCAGTCTGGAAGGAGGCCTGCCATGGAGGAGGCTTCTGAATGCAAACATTCGGCTGCAAATCCAGACAGCATCTTACGTGCGCTGGGGACTATCTCTTTTTGGTTGTGGCCGCCAGTGTGGGAACGTACTGGGTCTGACGTTTGGCTTCCCCTTCTGTGAGTGCTGGGAAGTCCGGGGTTGCCTTTGTCGAGTCAGCTTCCCTTGTCGGAAGGAGCATTTGAGGCTTGTGGGCTTTGGTAGAAGAAGAAGAGTTCTGCTTGTAAATGTGTTTTAACAGTGGTTCTCAAAGGGTGTAGCACACCACATTGGTGTGGCAGGAGAGGAGGGCAAGCATGGCAGGAAGACTCAAAGACAATATTATATTTGGGGAATGGTTTGTGTTCTTATGTAGCTGCATTGGTTTGTACTTTTGGACGTCCCATTATCATATTATAAAGTAGTTGTGTTTTATATTATAAATCAGCCACTGCTAGGAGTTGCTCCCCCCCAATATATTTCATATCAATTAAATTTTTTGTGTGGCGCAACCAAATTTTTATTCTGAAAGTGTGGCCCAGAGGAAAAAAGTTTGAGAAAATAACTTAATCTCAATAATCAGCTTGGTGGTTCCCTCACTGCAAGAAGTGAGGTTACAAGGAACCAGGCAGAGGGCCTTCTCGGTAGTGGTGCCTGCCCTGTGGAACACCCTCCCATCAGATGTCAAGGAAATAAACAACTATCTGACTTTTAGAAGACATCTGAAGGCAGCCCTGTTTAGGGAAGTTTTTAATGTTTGCTTTTTAATCGCGTTTTTAATATTCTGTTGGGAGCTGCCTAGAGCGGCTGGGGAAACCCAGCCAGATGGTTGGGGTATAGATAAATTATTATTATTATTATTATTATTATTATTATTATTATTATTATTATTATTACTACTACTACTACTACTACTATTACTACATAGTCCTTTGCAGGGGATCCTGGGACAATGTTCAGTTCCCCTCAAACCATGGGTGAGGAAGCTTCAGGCCTTGAGGCCAGATGTGGCCGTCCAGACCTCTGTCTCTTGGGACTCCCTCCAGGCCATGCCCCCCACTGGCCCCAATTTGACCCCTCTGTGGGTGTCCTTGCCTGGCTGGAATGTGCCCTTGAATCATGTTCTTGCCTCTTGCTTGCCCAGATGCTGGGTAGAGAGGGCCTATTGTAGAAAGGCAACATTTGCATCCATTTCCCCGCCCATCTCTGCCTCTGGCCTCACCCACCGCTCTTGAAGGTTGCTAAGGTGGCCCTTGATCTGAAGAAGCTCCTGTCTTGCCTTGAAGCAACCATGACAGTGGAGGCTGGTCTATCAGGGTAGGCGGGGATTTGCCCCAGCAACCCTAGTCTACTGTCAACCTGTCCGCACTTGCCAGCCTGGGCCTGGCTGTCAGCTTCCTCCACCTCAGCCTCAGCCTTGCCCTTGCAGAACTCGGCAAGGAGGAGGATGGGGTCAGAAGAAATGAGTTTGTTGCACAAGACCTTCCTGTCCAGTGTATTCGTTCAACCTGAATTTGTGCTGGCAAATGTGATAGAATCCCATCTGAAAATAGTGGCAGCCTGGAAACATCTTAAGAAGTTTTATTTACAATGGAGCTTGACATTTTTGGTACCCTTCTGTCTCAAGAGGCAATGGAGTGTGCCTCCAGGGGTGAAGCCAAACCGGTGTCAGTAGCACCAAAGCGACCTCCCTGGGACACAAGCCTGGGCAGTGCGCATGGAGTTCCTGGGCTGCCCACATGACAAGACACCTCTGTTGGCCGGGCTGATGTGGTCCAAAGGAAAGCAGAGCAATACCTTTGGCATCAGATTGGCTGTAGGAGTTGCCGGAAGGAGGCATACAAGATTGCAGAGGTTTGGGATCAGAGTTTTCCTTCTCCTAGATGGGCTACTATCCCAGGTTGACAGGCCCAATCTGCCTTTCAGCACATGCAGGAACCACCTTCTTGACTGTTGGACCCACTATTGGTCTCATTCGCTCAAACCGCCAGAGCCTATCTTTGCATGCAGGGGAAACTTGAAATATGTGTGTACAGTGGTACCTCTGGATGTGAGCAGGATCCGTTCTGGAGCCCCATTCACATCCTGAAATGAATGCAACCCACGTCTGCGCATCCGCGGGTCGCAATTCGTCGCTTCCGTGCATGTGCGTGACGTCATTTTGAGCATCTGCGCATGCGTGAGCGACGAAACCCGGAAGCAACGCATTCCGTTACTTCCGGGTCGCTGCAGAGCGCAACCCAAAAATGCTCAACCTGAAGCTACTTCAACCCAAGGTATGACTGTATGTGCATGCATGTGTGTGTGTCTAAAAAGTCTTTTGGAGATAGACTGTCAAGTGTTTGCAAATGCCAAAGCAATGCAGTTGCAGCTTAGCTGACAATTGTACCTTAGTAGAGTCTTGGGAGAGAAAGGTCTTCGCTCATCTCTGAGGCTCCAAAGCCCAAATGTGCTGGGATGCTTGAAGGAGGATCCTAGAGGGAGAATATGAATAAGCACCAAGGCTACCCCAAGGGTGAGAGAGAAAGAATCTCCATCTGGGGACCACGCTGGAAAGAGAAGTTTGGAAGCCTTGCAGAGTTCCCTGGACAGCTGTCAAAAAACCCTCTCTTCCGCTTCGCTGATCCTCACGGCAACCCCAGACTTGTGTTTCTGGAGGATACGCAGAGCAACAGTCACAGCATTCCCAATGGTTGAGAGTTGACTTGGGGCCAGATGACACAGGGTAGTTTGACCCAGACATTTTATAATATTCTAAAAATCCAGCTGGAGAAGCTACAAACTAAAGTGGAAAACAAGCACTGGGCTGGTTGCTCCTTTCGCATTGCTTTTGCTAAGAATTGGCCTTCAGAGCTTTTTTTCTGTTCCCCCTGTCTTCACGGGGGGGGGGGGATAATAAAACAGTTGCAATGAAAATATATGCAACTGAGGGTTTGTTGCAGAGGCAGGCAGCTGTCATGGGTGCTCCATATCTTGCCTTTTTTGGGCTAGATGACCTCCAGCGCCATTTATGATTCTATGGGTTTGTATCCAGCCAAGTTAGAAATTTAGTAAAGGTAAAAGGTAAAGGGACCCCTGACCATTAGGTCCAGTCATGGCCGACTCTGGGGTTGCGGCGCTCATCTTGTTTTATTGGCCGAGGGAGCTGGCGTACAGCTTCCGGGTCATGTGGCCAGCATGACTAAGCCGCTTCTGGCGAACCAGAGCAGTGCATGGAAACGCTGTTTACCTTCCCGCCGGAGCGGTACCTAGTTATCTACTTGCACTTTGAGGTGCTTTCGAACTGCTAGGTGGGCAGGAGCAGGGACCGAGCAATGGGAGCTCACCCCATCGCGGGGATTCAAACCGCCGACCTTCTGATCGGCAAGTCCTAGGTTCTGTGGTTTAACCCACAGGGTTGGACTAAAGCTTTCAATTTTGGTTCCTCTCATTTTCTCATCTTTCCAATCTTAAGTTTGGTCCATCCCATTTCCACACCAGTCTGCAATTTTCTCTCTCTCTTTGTGTGTAATTTTTTTAAGTTCTCATGAAAATTCATCAGCATTTTAATGTGCATTTCTCTGAATAGTCACATCATCATGTGCAATTTTGTCTAATACACATATTTTTGCAAAGCAATTCCCCCCAGTATAGTGCACCTTGGTATGTTGTTTTCAGTAACAAATGCATTTATATGCACGATTCAGCCTAGCTTTTTTGTACATATAACTTGGACCAAGGAACTGCTTTACAAATTTCAGAGAAGTGCATTTTTTAAAAAATGGATTTCTGTGTTTCGGTTGACTTATTGTTTCGGAAAACACAAATGGGGTAGGTTTGCCTATAACCGTGAACTGAATCAAATTCCTCCCCCATCCCATACTTAGAGTAGACTCCTTGAAGTAAATGGGCCTCAGTTAGTCCTGTCCATTATTTTTACTGGGTCTATTCTGAGCGCTGGCTCTGCCCCCCTTTTAAGATACCGGATGGACCTGAGTGAAGCCTGCTTACTCTTGGTCCACTCCTGTGGCCCCACCCCTGGCCCCGCCATGGATTGGCTCGTTTAAATGGGTTTGGGCGGGAACCCCCAATGCGGCGCTGGGAAGGCGGGCTGGCTAGGGCAACCCGGTGAGTCCCCAAGAAGATCGGGAGTGCAGGCGCCAGGCCACAAATAATCCACCTCGGATTATTCTGAGTTCGCTGAGCATTGGCTTCTTATGAATTTTGTAGGGGCTGCAAAATCCCCCCTTGCGTGACTCATTTGGCTCATGCTCCTCTGACAATGGTTGGCTTCAGTGACCGGGGGCTTTGTTTGGTTTTTCCTTTTAATAGAATAAGCCCTGCTGCTTCCATTCTTCCAAAAGCCCCCAAATTAATGGATGTATTAGGCTCATTGATTCTGGTGTGAGGAGCCAGTTCCCGCTAGCTAAGTAACGGAGTGATTAAATGCTTCAGTGCCCTGCTATTGATCCCAAAGTTATGACTTTTTTCATCCAAGTGAGCTGTTTTCGTTTTGAACGTGGTGTATTAAAGCCAAATAATGTGTTCACGCTGTCCAAACCTTATGAAATTGAGTGTTATTTACACCGTATAAGCCATTTTTAAAGCATTAGGAGTGTTCACTGCCATAGGATGTGTTGGATGCAATGGCAACAAGTAATTTTCCTACCCTTAAAGCCAGTTATTGAGCCCTCCAGACATTATTCTGCGCTGTTCTTTCACCAACAGTGCAACTCTGCATTTGTCTACTCAGAAGTAAGCCTCATTGAGTTCAATGACAATGGCAATTTTCCCCAAGGAATTGTTTATAGGATCCCAACCTGAGAACCTTTGTGCTTATGAAGTGTTGGATCACAGAGATCTGGGTTCAAATCCCCAGTGGGTTGGGAAAGTCCTATACAACACACCATTCTGTGGGATTAGAATTGCAGATATATTCTGAGCTCAATAACCTTTTTAAATGATTGAGTGAACACTGTCCATAAAGGGTGTTCTTTTTAACATGTATTATTTTCCCATTCTGTCAGTTGCTGGTTTTCTAGAGAGTTCCCATTTCTGCAGTGGTGTTAAACCTTTGTGTTGCTGAACTTCTCTCCAAAACACCATCTTGGTGACCTCAACTTTAAATCTATGCTTGCTCTAGAATGCTGTTACATTTGGGATAGGGAATCTGGTTCCTTGCAGATGCTACTGAACTAAAAACCTCATCTCTCCTAGCCAGTGCCTATGCTAGCTCAGATTGATGGAAGTTGGAGCCCAACAGAACTTGAAGGGGGTAAATAGAGCAGTTGTAAGTGCTGGATGAAATAACTATAGACTTGCAGCCATTAGACAATGAATATTTTATTGGGTTTATTGCTGTGTTATCCTTCCCATTCTCCAAGGAACTCAATAGAGAATTCATGCTCCACTCATTTTTATCCTCACAAAGAACCCTGTGATGTAGGTTATTGACTGGGCCAGAGTCACCCAGCGAGACCACATTTGCACTATAAATTTTAAGCTCTATAATACGACTTTAGACAGTCATGGCTAACCCCCCCCCAATAATCCTGGGAACTGTAGTGTGTTAAGGGTGTTGAGAGTTGTTCCCCTCATGGACCCCTGCTACAATTCTCAGAGTGGTTTAACAGTCAAGCCCTCTTCCCAGGGAACTCTGGGAATTGTAGCTGTATGAGGGGAACAGAAGTTCTCCTTGCAACTCTTAGCATCATTGACAAACTACACGTCCCTGGAGTCTTTGGGGGAATCCATAACTGTTGAAAATGGTATTATAGTGTTTCATAGAGTGTAGATGGGGCCTGAGTTTCAGGGTTGAGTTGGACTGAGGCCTCCTTTCCCTAATCTGGCATTCAAAACCCTATACAGTGGTACCTCGGGTTACATACGATTCAGGTTACATACGCTTCAGGTTACACACTCTGCTAACTTAGAAATAGTGCTTCAGGTTAAGAACTTTGCTTCAGGATAAGAACAGAAATCAGGCTTCAGCGGTGCGGCGGCAGCTGGAGGCCCCATTAGCTAAAGTGGTGCTTCAGCTTAAGAACAGTTTCAGGTTAAGTACAGACCTCTGGAACGAATTAAGTACTTAACCCGAGGTACCACTGTACCACACTATCTGTTGCCTAACAACACTGTGGCCTTTTGCATTTTTCATGTAGCATTTAATACAGCAAAACCTGACGATTGCTTGTGCAAAGTACAGATCTGGATCTCCAAATCCCATTAAGTCCTCTATCAGATGATGGAAGTGCAATCTGCATTAGGCGAAGAATCAGATACGTTACCATTAAAGTTCTCCCAACAGGATAAAATAACACTTTTCTTTCATCACCTTAACTTTTAATCCTCAAAGCACTCTGATTCTCGGAAACAACTTTTCTTCATGCCCAGTGATAACTGCTGTTATGGGAGGTGGGTTTGTGAATTAGCTTAGATGGCTTTAGAAAAGGGAATTAGACTAATCCCTGGTGTAGGAGATTGGTCTATCTATGATACTAATGGCAAACCCATTCCCAAATTGGCTCCGAATGGCGATTGCATTCACATTTAAAGGCAAACCTTACTGAAGATATTAATATTGCACAGTTTGAAGTGACTGGAAGCATAGAAACTGACTCCTTTTGGAAGAAAACCATAAAAACATTATTACATTATTCAAAGTTTTCTTGAAAAACTCTTCAAAACAACAACAACAACAACAACAACAACAAAAGACATAACATGATACACCCAAAACATCCATACAATGTTTTGCGCTGTCCAGCACAGTCTCAGCATTTTAGAAATAAAAGATAACCCCAGAAATCAAAACGGTATCTCTCTCCCCAATTCCAGCCTGCCTTAGCCTTCCTAAGGCTATGCGGCTATTGGAGAGCCATTAACATCCTTTTTCTCTCTGTGGCATTCAGAGAAAGACTAAAGTCACCACCCTTTCAAGATGGCGATTTGCAACTCAATACCTTTTCACCTGACCTAAGGTTACTATGAGGCCAATAGGAGGTGGGGACAGAGAAAGTGTCAGGCAGGAGCCATTCCCTGACTGGTTGCAAGTACATAATAAAAAAAATAAAAAAATACAGGTCTGTGTAAGCTTTTCTGGACAAAAAGGTTTGAGGTCAGGTGTTGAAAACAGTGCAGTGAAGGTGCCTGCCGCATATCATAAAATATAAATCCCCTTCAGACGCCCTGCAAATCTCGCTGATGTCACTGCTGCAAAGACTCTTTTTTTCTTAGGAAGGTCATGGACTGCAGTCTTTCTTCCTCACACTGAGGTTCCAATAAGTATATAAAAACCAGAAAGTGTGTGCACCATAAATAGTCTTGCCTTTACTCTGAGGCCATATATTTCTGTTGACATACCACAGTGTCATCGCTCTAGACCATTTTATTTTTGTCTCAAGCAGACGAAGCGGCGAGCAAAGAAAACCACAAGAGCACTATTTGTGTAGGGGAGGCTTCTCCCAGTCTGAGCTATAGACCCTTGAACACTGGGCAGAAGAAGACAATCGAAACCTTAAATTTATTTGGAGTACCTTCCCTATTTGGGGCCGTTTAACGTATGGGGTGAGGCAAGGCCTGGATGGGGTGTGTGTGTGTGTGTGGAAAGATGCAGTGGCGTAGCGTGGGTTCTCAGCACCCGGGGCAAGGCAAGTAATTTGCGCCCCCTAACCCGTGGATTTTAGCACTCGAGTCTCTTCCGCGCCCCCCCCCCAGATGTTGCGCCAGGTGCGGCAGCCCCCCCTGCACCCCCCACGCTACGCCACTGCTCCCACCACAAGTCTTCAGGACAGCCATCCGAAGGCTGGCACGGGGAGAAGGTCTCTCCGCCCCACCGCCAGGCTTCGGAGCAGCCTTCCGAAGGCTGGCGGCGGGAGGAGGTCTCTCCGCCCCACTGCCAGGCTTCGGAGGAGCCTTCCGAAGGCTGGCGGTGGGGCGGAGAGCCCTCCTCCCGCCGCCAGGCTTCGGAGCAGCCTTCCGAAGCCTGGTGGTGGGGTGGAGAGACCTCCTCCCTTCCGAAGCCTGGCAGTGGGGCGGGAGGAGGTCTCTCCCGCCTTGGAGAGGTTCCCGCTTCCTCGAGGGGGGCCGGCCAAACGCGCCCCCCAAATGTTGCGCCCGGTGCGGCCGGCACCCCTGGCACCCCCCACGCTACGCCACTGGAAAGATGGCAACCATGGAGGAAGGCTGTTGTGCTCATGTTCCAGGCTTCCTGAAGGTATATGAATGGCAACTTTGAGAAGACCTTTGATCTGATCCAACAAGGTTCTACTAACATTCTTAACCATAAAACTGGAGACCATGGAGGGGCATAGATGCTCCCTATGCATAAAGGGCTTTTGTTTGTTTGTTTAGGTGTTTAGGCCAGAAGTGAAAAAGCTTCACCCATTTGCCTAGGGTCACAACCTTGCCCTACATTTGAAGCTCTCATATATGACTTCATCGGTCATAATGGCTTTCCCCCCAAACATCATGGGAACTGTAGTTTGTGAAGGGTGCTGGGAAGTGCTGGCCCGTGAAGTCAGCCCCTTCACAAACTACAGTTCCCAGGATGCTTTTGGGGAAGCCATGACGGTTGAAGTGCTGCAAGAGTGCTTCAGACGCATAGTGTGGATGTTCCCAGGTGGACCTCTGATGGCAGGGAACTGCGACTTGGGAAAAATCACAGTTTGTTCTTCAGAGGGCTGATGTGCTTCAAAAGAAGTCTGCTTGTTTCACCAGAGGACAAAATAAATCTGTGCCACAGTCAGTGATGCTTTTGTTGTCCTACTTTCAACTCCTTTTAAAAAATCCAGAGGGGCAGCCGTTTTTAGTCTCCAGCAGCAAAAGCCATCAAAGTATCTTTGATATATTAGAACATAAACTTTATTTATTATGCCACAAGCCCATAAAAAGCTGGTGCCGTAAGCTTGTTAGTCTTTAAGGTGCCACGAGGCTCTTTGAAACTGTTCCAGTTCTGTAGCTCAGGGGTAGAACATTTGTTTTGTGTGTGTAGTGTAACAATCTACAATTCCCAGGATTCGGGGGGGGGGGAGAAGCCTGCGGCTATTTAAAGCGATATGATGCAGCTCTAAATGTACCGTGCAGTGCTGGATTTACGTATAAGCTAAACAAGCTATAGCTTAGGGCCCCATTCTCATGGGCCCCCCCCAAAAAAAAATCAAAGGGGAAAAAACCACTGGATGTACATTTCCAAAATATAAGATAAAAAACAAATAAAATAAAACCTACATACAGCAACAGTGTTTTCTATTGTGTAGGCTCCTATGATGTAAATAATGGGAGCCACCTGCTAGCTTGCTCCCTAAAATATCCCTGGTTTGCTCATTTCTATATATAGGGTGCCTACATTCTGCATGGACTGGTTGCACGGCAACATGTGCAGATGGCTTTAGATACCTGTTAGGTCCATAAATTACCATATAGCATATACTCAACACAAAAAAAACAGTGACAATTTGTTGTTGACAAAGGACAGCTGGACATATAAAGGGCCCCATTACCTTCAGTAGCTTAGGGCCTCATCAAAGCTAAATCCGTGCTGGTGGGGCCCAATCTGAGCAAACCCTGATCCAAAGTGCTAGAAGGAGGTCAAGATGGGGCTGAAGATTCCAGGCACCCAACACACTTATTGCCTTGCTTTGGGCGCAAAACATGCAAAAGAAACCCGCTGCAGTTTCAGTCTTCCTTTTTAATCATTTTTATTAGTTTTTGCATATATTTTCCAAACAAAACTTCACATCACATCATCCTCATTTTGGCTATTATAGCCTGAGACTTCCGTCAATCCTGTCCAGTGATTTTCAGATTTGTTATCTTGCATTTTATTGTTATAATTAATGCTTTTAAACTTCGTTTCCTAATGATTTCCTTCCTAAATCATTTTACAATAATTTATATAGTCCTCCTTACAAAACGTCTTGTAAACCTACAAGCGATTTTACATTAATGCAATTGCCTTTCAAATAAATCATATATTTCTTCCAATCCTTAAGGAAGTCCTGGTCTTTCTGGTTCCGAATTCTCCCAGTCAACTTTGCCAGTTCTGCATACTCCATCAATTTTATTTGCCACTCCTCCTTCGTTGGTAATTCTTCCTGTTCCCAGCGTTGGGCTAATAGTACTCTCACTGCTGTAGTTGCGTATAAAAACAAGTTTTTATCCTGTCTATTAATTTCTGTACCTACAATACCAAGTAAAAATGCTTCTGGTTTCCCCCCACAAATGTATATTTCAACATTTTCTTCATCTCATTATATATCATTTCCCAGAAGCATTTTACTTTCTTACAAGCCCACCACATATGGTGAAAGGTACCTTCTTTTACTTTACATTTCCAACATTTATTGCTTACTTTATACATTTTGGCTAACTTTACTGGTGTTATGTACCATCTATACATCATTTTCGTTACAGTGGTACCTCTGGTTGCGAACAGGATCCATTCCGGAGGCCTGTTCGCAACATGAAAAGAGCGCAACCTGCAGCAGCGCATCTGCGCATGCGCGGGTTGTGACTCACCGCTTCTACACATGCGCGTGAAGTCATTTTGTGCTTCTGCGCATGCGCAAGCGGCGAAACCCGGAAGTAACTTTTTCCGGTACTTCTGGGTTGCCGCGAGACATAACCTGAAAGAAAGTAACATGAAGCGGAAGTAACATGAGGTATGACTGTATGTTTTCTTTCAAAGCATTACACGCTGTAAAGTTTATACCTTCTTTCCACAGCTTTTCCCAATCTTCTAATTGTATACTGTAACCCAAGTCATTAGCCCAATGTATCATTGCTGACTTAACCTCTTCATCTTTCACATGCCATTCCAATAGCAAGCAGTTTCAGTCTTCCATCCCGCTGACAGACGGAACAGTAATACTATTGTTAACAAAATGGTGGGTGCAGGACTGGAAATGGCACAGCTGGGTACATGGCGGCTGGTGGCATTCAGGGCCTCGAGGGTTGTGTTGGGAAACACACATCTTTCACGGCGTGCGGCCCAACAAGAACTTTGGCATTTACGGTTTCCCATTGTGTCCGTATGATCTAGCGCACAGACCCTTGTTTCATTCCTTGGCTGTGCAAAGCTGGGCCAGGCCTCGGCGGTTCTGTCCGCCCTTTGTTCTAAAGGACAACAACAACAAACAAGAAGGGAGCTTGTGGGAATATTAAGCAGCTAGCGTAGGATGAGGGAGCACTTTTGTTGCCGCTGGAGCCCTTGCCCCGAGTCTTGTCTGCTTTCAGAAAAGCAAACCCCTGACGTGTTGTGCCAAAACCCCTCCGTTCCCGCTAATGTTGACGTGCCGGCAGGATTGGAACCGTACCAGGGCCAGTGGGAAGTGAGAGGAAGGGGTCAACTTTCTCGGATGGATCTTGAGACAGGCAGAAGTTTAGGAAACAGAAACGTCCAATTGGGCATCACCCAGCCAGCCTAATAAGGGCAGAGCATCCACAGATGTCTTCAGGAGCCTCTGAATGTTGACTTTCAGTTGGGAAAGCAAAATGGAGAAGGGGAGAGGGGATCTGTGTGCTTGATCCTGTAGCAGTTCATAAAATCCTGGCTGGTTGAAGCCATGTACAGGAGTAAAGAAAGGGGGGGGAGTCTCATCTCCCCCACTTTCAATCAAGTCCAGCTGAACAATTAGCCTCTCCCAGGCCATGACATTAAGAATAGCAGAAGCAGCCGAGAAGGGAGAAGAGGAGTTCAGTTTTTTTTTTTAAACCCAATATTTTAAAAATAAGTATATAAGTCGTCTGTCTTTGATCCTTTTACATGGTTTTTCAAAGTGTTGTGGTCCTTTATGCATTGTGATTTGCCCTTATTTTTATTGATCATAGCTTAGCAATTATTTATTGTAATTGTTAATAGGGAATTTGTGTTTCATTATTACTTGCTGGTGTTTTATGAGTTAATTTTATTGTGTACTATTATATTCTAATAGATTATTGAATATTGTTGTTGTTGTTTAGTCATTTAGTCATGTCCGACTCTTCGTGACCCCATGGAAGAGTCGGGCACGACTAAACGACAACAACAATATTCAATAATCTATTGAATATTACTTTATATTAAATAAAGTCATTCATTTTAAAGTTATGTTTTATTATGATTTTTTGTATTGGATCAGGTTATTATAAGGTGTGTGTTGTTTGTTGTATATTTTGTTGCTGCAAACTGCCCTGTCTATAGTAATATAGAATGGCGGTATACAAATTAAAAGTGAAAATAAATTGAAAAATTCCTGCCAATGTGGAGCCCTCTCACTGTACTCCCATTGCCCCCCGTCATTGGTCATTCTGGGTGGGGGCTGATGGGAGTTGTAGTCCAAAATGTCTGACAGGCATTGGCTCGCCCTGTGCTAGGGGAAAAGGATGTAGTGCAGCATTTTGGTGAATGTCACACATTAGGCAGATCCGTAATGTGCATTTAGAGCACAGGACCTCCTTCAAAGAAAACTAGGAACTGTAGTTTCACCCTCACAGAGCTACAATTCTCAGCCCCCTTAAACAAACTGCACTTCCGGGGATTCTTTGTGTGGGGGCGAGTCATGTGTTTGAAATGCACATTGAACCGTGTAAACCATGGGTAGGTCCGGGGGCCGGATCCGACCCAATCGCCTTCTCTATCTGGCCCATGGACGGTCCAGGAATCAGTGTGTTTTTACATGAGTAGAATGTGTCCTTTTATTTAAAATGCATCTCTGGGTTCTTTGTGGGGCATAGGAATTCGTTGTATTTTTTTCTCTTCCAAAATATAGTCCGGCCCCCCACAAGGTCTGAGGGACAGTGGACCAGCCCCCTGCTGAAAAAGTTTCCTGGCCCCTGGTGTAAACCCAGCAGTTGCTTGGCATGTGTTTCTGAATGTCAGCATTCACACATTAGAGTGGTCGCTGTTGTTTCCCGCATTGTACAAAAGGGTACCATTTAAGGTGTGTGTGTGTGCATCTGCACCTGTCTTCCAAAGGGCACATTTTCTTCCAAAGGGCACATTTCTTCCACATTTTCTTCCAAAGGGCACATTTCTTCCACATTTTCTTCCAAAGGGCACATTTCTATATTGCACCATTCAGAAAAGAGCAAAATCCAAAGAATAACTATATTCCGATCCGATCTGCACAACAGGCCAGAAATTTTGCACTCACTCAGTTTGCATTGGAAATTGCAAATTCCTCCATCATCCCTGCTCACAGAATATCTTTTGTGGACGAGGAGAAACAGTGCTGTACAGGCTGATATTTTTGTCAGGCTGCCTGCAATGCATTCTTGTTCAGCACTGTACAGTGGTGTGTGTGTTTTTTTATTATTTATAGGTGTATATGTATGCTGGTCTATGACTGCAATAAAGATTTGGAGGTGTATATCTTTATGACATAATCTTAGCCTCTGCGATGTGTCCCATTTGGATGGAAAAAGCTGGGTAGAAATGGAGGCAATAAATAAAACTTATATACACACCAGGGGATGAAATCGCTGACGGAAATAAAATGTATACACGGGCAGCAGTCGTGCATGGACTATATCCTTCAGCGTTTGGTTTAAATATCTTTAGTTCCTTCCTCTATATCATTTTTCTTGTTTAATGTTAAGTTTTATGGCGGGACGTGGAGCTGGAAAGATCAGCGCAGTCAGGATTGGCACCCAGGGCCGAAATTACCCTTCTGGGCAATGCAGAAGTAAAATCGCATCGCTGGTGAGGGGAGGGTGCCTTTTTCCCAGGCAGCAGGGGAGCTTGCCACAAAGCGGACTCACGGCTCCTCCATCAATTACATCATCCTGTCTTGCAGGGGGAATGAGTCATCCAGAGAGGCTGCTGAGTTTCTCCTCCCTGGGCACCAGGGAGCTGGCTCTAATGCCCAGCGCACGCTTCCCAGGGGGAGGCCTGGTGCCTGGAGGCGTTTGTTATTTTGCCGTCAAAGAGCAGTGCGCGTGTCAATGCAGAACGCACTTCCTCTGATAATAGCTGCAGCCTCCGTCTGCGGCTCAGGTTAGCAACTCACGTAAATATGGTGCAGTGGAAGGGATCAGAGGAGCCACTGCTATCTGCAACCTGGTGCCTCCAGATGTTTCCTCCCCCCTTTTTTATTATTACAGCTCCCATCCTCCCTGGTCAAAGGCCTGGAAACGATGCCTTATGAGGAACGGCTAAGGGAGCTGGGCATGTTTAGCCTTGGAGAAGAGGAGGTTAAGGGGTGATATGATAGCCATGTTCAAATATATAAAAGGATGTCACATAGAGGAGGGAGAAAGGTTGTTTGCTGCTGCTCCAGAGAAGCGGACACGGAGCAATGGATCCAAACTACAAGAAAGAAGATTCCACCTAAACATTAGGAAGAACTTCCTGACAGTAAGAGCTGTTTGACAGTGGAATTTGCTGCCAAGGAGTGTGGTGGAGTCTCCTACTTTGGAGGTCTTTAAGCAGAGGCTTGACAACCATATGTCAGGAGTGCTCTGATGGTGTTTCCTGCTTGGCAGGGGGTTGGACTCAATGGCCCTTGTGGTCTCTTCCAACTCTAGGATTCTATGATCATTGGGCATTGTGGCTGGGGCTGATGGGAGTCTGAATTAGAGGCAGGCAAATCTGCCAGTTTGGGTTTCTCGTGTTTTTCTAAACCTAAGTTCAGTTCTACACGTTAGTTTGCAATTTAAAACACACACACACACGCATGAAAATTCGCCAGCATTTTAATGTGAATTTCCCCAAATATGCACATTTTTGTGTGCAGTATTGTTTTGCCTACTATACACATTTTTGCACAGAGCTTTCCTCAAATAGAATGCATTTCGCATGTTAATGTCACTTATTATATGCACTTCTATGCACACTTTACATCTTTATACACATTACCTGGCTGGAGAATTAATTTTGAAGGGAATGCCCATTAGGTGGATTCACCTTTAAATGCAAGCTGGATCTAGGTTCTTCCCCCATCCCTATTGTAGTACAAAACATCAAGAAGGGATCAGATTGGGAAAGGCTGAACCAAACCTTATGTAGCACTTTCACCAACATGGGAAAGACCGTAGCTCAGTGGGGGTGCAGCTTCCTGCATGCAGAAGGTCTTGGGTGTGATCATCAGCATCTCCAGGTACGGTTGGGAGAGACCCCTGCCCCAAACCCTGCTGCCAGTCAGTGTAGAGTAGACTGTACTAAGCTAGATGAATCACTGGTCTGATTCAGTCTGATTCAGTATAAACCAGTTTCCTAGGTTCCTATATAATTCAGAATCATGAGGACTGGACCCTTACTTCCCTTTTAAGGAAAGTGCCATAAGCTCAGACTAAATGTGCTGCATTGAGTCCTAAGTAAGTCCAGGTATCCTGATCCACCGGCTTATGGGAGTGGTTTGGTTCAGGTATCTTCTTCTTCTTCTTTGGTGATCCCTTGTAGCCGAATAAGATGGTCTTCCATAAACACGGTTTTAACAGTGAGTCCGTAAGTGGCTGTGGAGGCCAGTTCTGGACCCACATGTCCTTCCACAGTGGAGACATAAGTTTCCGGGTGGGAGTTGATCACGGTGTGTATTTGCCAAGCGTGCCTTCCTCTTAGCACGTTTCTCCCTTTTGTCCTGAGTTCAAGCTTCTTTGAAGCTCATGACACTTTTGGTAAAGGCTGTTCTCCAAGTGAGGCGCTCGCAGGCCAGTGTTTCCCAGTTGTCGGTTTTTATGCTACATTTTTTTAGATTTGCCTTGAGAAAGTCTTTAAACCTCTTTTGTCAATCACCAGCATTACGAGGCTGCAGGGACACCAAACAAGGATGCTTTATTAAAGAAAGGTGTAGACTTACAGCAAAGCAGCCTGCCTTTGCAGAGCCTTTGCAGATGCCAGACGGACACTGTAGCAAGGAGATGGCTTGTCCACACCCAAGCAAACATGCAGACATTATTTATACACAAAGCAGCATACTTTGTGCAGAACTGCCCATCTATTCACTTGACCAGTTGAGGGCATTGGTGGCAAATAGCCAAATCTTACAGGTAGCTCCCCTTTCTGGACTCACAGTCCAGCATCCCAAGGAGAACATCACAACAAGCCAATTGCTTTATATCAAAGCAATTGAATATAAGCACACCTGAGCTCATTGCTGCTACAACAACTGCCAGTTAATTGGGAGGTTATCTCGATTATCAAGATGACATCAGCAAAGCTTTTGGAACAGATCATCTTTGGTTCAACACAGCAGG
This sequence comes from Podarcis vaucheri, assembly GCF_965113315.1. Classification (NCBI taxonomy): domain Eukaryota; kingdom Metazoa; phylum Chordata; class Lepidosauria; order Squamata; family Lacertidae; genus Podarcis; species Podarcis vaucheri. The sequence goes on from NC_138752.1 coordinate 42,413,377, forward strand.
TGGGAATGTTCTGCCTTTCCATGAGCCAGCTGGACCATCTGTAGCCTCTGGCGCACAAATTATCTGGTGGTCTCCTTTTGCAGGTGGGAGAGGAACTTAAGGTAGAGGGAGAAAGCAACCCAGGTGTTTGAGCTGGAGGCTGCTGAAGAGATAAAGTCAAGGGAATTAGGTCACCCTCTAAGGGCAGGCAAGGCTGTATATGTTTCAGCGCTGCAGATGACAAAGCAGAGTTTCAGACAGGGCGCTGCAGAAAGGCTTCTGCCAAGGATGCTAATGAGAGCCCTGGAAAAAAATATAGGGCAAAGATCTGTACGGTATTCGCCTTTCCCCACTCCTCTACCCCGCTGCTCACAGACAGTTTTCACCTTGAAATTGTTGGTGTACCAGATAGCATCTATCCCAGCAATTTCGCCTGCAGAGGAAAACTATTTGCATTATTTAACAAGACGCTGGATGAGGGAGCAAGTCAGCACTTAACATCAGAAGAGTCCTTCTGGGTCATGCTGAGGCCTATTTGGTCCAGCATTTTGTTCTCACAGTGGCCAACCGGATGCCCATGGGGAGCCCACAAGCAGAGCATGACTGCAACATCACTCTCCCTGCATGTGGCCCTCGGTAACCGGTTGTCAGAGGCTACTGCTGAAACATAGCTCAGTCTAACCTATCTTGCAAGGCTGTTCTGAGTGCAAAATGGGAAGAGAGAGAACAGCATACACTGTATTTTTCGCTCCATAAGATGCACCTGACCATAAGACGCACCTAGTTTTTAGAGGGGGAATGCAAGAAAAACAATATTCTTTGAAGGGAGCGCTGAGCAGAGCCTGTAGGCATCCCAGGCTCTGCTCAGCACTCCCTTTCACGAGCCGTGTGGAGTAGGTGTGCGGCGCTTGTAGGCTTTTCCCCGAGAAGGGAGAAGGACAGCCCGTCACTGATGGGCTGCCCTTCTCACTGCTTGGGGAAAAGCCCCCAAGAGGGGGGGCTTTTCCGGGAGGTGGGGGAAGGGACTGAGGGACTATCCCCGAAGCTAGAACAGCAAGAGGGAGCACTGCGCAGCGATCACTCTTGCTGTTCTGGCTTCTGGGATAGCTGCACAGCCTGCATTCGCGCCATAAGATGCACACACATTTCCCCTTAGGAGGGAAAAAGTGTGTCTTATAGAGCAAAAAATATGGTACATGGCCTTGAGACCTGTAAAGGGAAACTGGGAAACTGGAGTATTGTAAGTGTGGATGACTAGTTGATAAATGAAAAAGCCACGGGGCAGAGTGGACTTATGCATGCTCCACTGTCATGCACAATGACCCAGAAAGCATCCTGTGCAAATCAGGGTTTGCCTGTTTTGGTTTACAGACGCCTGAGCAACTTAGGTCCAAGGTACCTTAGGGACCACCCAGTCACTGAGATCATCCCCTGAGCTGGCAAGGCTCATCAGCAGACACCTTCTGCTACAACCTATAAATGCCGGCTGGAAACCTCTCTATGTTGCCAAGCTTGTGCAGGTTGTTAAGATAACATCTATCTGCTGACCCGCCACCCATGTCCCTATTTTCCAGGGACAGTCCCAGATTTGCAAAAGGGTCCCAGTTTCTTATTTTATCCCAGAATGTCGTGTTTTTCCTTAAGGCATCCCTATTTTCATTGGAGAAATATTGGAGGGTGTGGAGTCATCTGATCCCTGAGCCATCTGAAGACAGCCCTGTATAGGGAAGTTTTTCAATGTTTAATGTTTCGTTATTTTGTTATATATGTTGGAAGGCACCAAGAGTGGCTGGTACAACCTAGTCAGATGGCTGAGGCATAAATAGTAAAATAATAATAATAATGGAATAAAAGGTAAAGGGACCCCTGACCATTAGGTCCAGTCATGACCAACTCTGGGGTTGTGGCGCTCATCTTGCTTTATTGGCCGAGGGAGCCAGCGTACAGCTTCCGGGTCATGTGGCCAGCATGACTAAGCCGCTTCTGGCAAACCAGAGCAGCGCACAGAAACATCGTTTACCATCCCGCCGGAGCGGTACCTATTTATCTACTTGCACTTTGACATGCTTTCGAACTGCTAGGTTGGCAGGAGTGGGGACCGAGCAACGGGAGCTCACCCCGTTGCGGGGATTCGAACCACCGACCTTCTGATTGGCAAGTCCTAGGCTCTGTGGTTTAACCCACAGCGCCACCCGTGTTCTTGATAATGGAATAGGATGTACCTATTTTCATTGGATAAATGTTGGAGAGTATGTGTATGTAATGGTTAGTGGATCTCCAATTTTAAACATTTACACTGTTTTTATTGCATATGCATATGGTTGTCACAGACTGCTTTGGTTTTGTTTTTAATGAGCAGTGGTGCACCAATATTTCCAGAAATAAAAATAAATAAAATCCAGCAGCACTTGAATGGGGGAGATGCCTGCTTCTTTTTCACAAGCGAAGAGAGGCCATGGGCATTTTACCAAGCTTTTGTCTGATAGTTTAGTGAGAAAGACACCTTGGTTGCTGGCTGCATTTCACTGTATTGATTTCCAGCGCCTGGGAAGCAAAAGCTATCAATCCTTCCTTTCAAAATGTTCCTTTGGCTGTGATGCAAAGGGAAACAATTCTATAAGGGCTGGAAATTTGTTACAGATCTCTCCCCCCCCCCAGTCATTTTCTCCTTTAAGCCTTAAAAGGAGAGGTCTTCCACCAGCTATTACTTGTACCAGGGATTTTTTTTAATTGTGCAATTGGACACAAAATGTGCACTTGGGAAGTTGATAATGTGCAGCTTCAAGAAGGATGGCAAGGGGAATTGGACATGCTAGGTGTAAGCATTTATTAAGCCCTTAAATGGCAGGCAGTGCCAGAGACAGCAGGTACACAAATTAGATGAAGGTAGAATGGTCCCAATTTCTACAGTTAAATTACTCAAACCATGTCAAAACACCTTTTACTTTGTGGCCAGAACCTCCTCTTCTTCACCTTCACCTCCAGGCAGGTAATGTTTTGTCACAGATTGAAAATCTTCTTAAAAGTGTTCCCCGGGTGGTTTTTTAATTTTTGCAGCAGGGGTGGAGGGCATTCATAAATGAATCATCGCTGTATAGTAGATAAGATCTGCCAACTCCTATGGAGAAACCACCCTTGGAAAAGAGTGTGAGCTAGGAGCCCAAAATGCTTTGTCTCCATTCAGCTTCTTGCTTCCTCTAGTGTTCGGTGTCTGGTGGGGAATTTGCTTTTTCGGAACAAAAACAGAAATGCACCTGACTCGCACCTGGCTCCATACCTATGACATCATCTTGAAAGCCTTCCTAGTCTGCTTTCCAAACCTGTCAACATGCTTTCCTCAGCTCCAATTGGCTGAGATTTGGGAGCTGAAGTAGCGGGTTGCTTCCTTCTGAGAAGCGGAGTGCCAAAGTTGTTGAAAGGCAAATATGGTGCATGGGTTTTAAAATGATTCGCACACCTTCCCCATCTTCTTTGACTCCTTGTGTAGTTGTGTTGTATATGTGATAAAGGGTGAAGGTATCCTCCTTTGCTTGCCCCTCTGCTAGTTTGAGTTTGTCGGTTAGCTTTTCTAATAGGGTGGTTTCCCATACATTTTGGTCCCACACTCACCCCTTTTTTTGTTACACAAAAGAAAAACTTTAATATTATTATTAGTAGTAGTACAGTGGTACCTCGGGTTAAGAACTTAATTCATTCCGGAGGTCCGTACTTAACCTGAAACTGTTCTTAACCTGAAGCACCACTTTAGCTAATGGGGCCTCCTGCTGTTGCCGCACCACCAGAGCACGATTCCTGTTCTCATCCTGAAGCAAAGTTCTGAACCTGAAGCACTATTTCTGGGTTAGCAGAGTCTGTAACCTGAAGCATATGTAATCTGAAGTGTATGTAACCTGAGGTACCACTGTATTATTATTATTATTATTATTATTATTATTATTATTATTATTACAGTCATACCTCGTGTTATGTTTGCTTCATGTTATGTTTTTTCAGGTTGCGTCCTGCGGCGACCCAGAAGTACCGGAAAGGGTTACTTCTGGGTTTCACCGCTCGCGTATGCGCAGACGTGCAAAATAGCATCATGCACATGCGCAGAAGTGGTGAATTGCAACCTGTGCGCACGCAGATGCGCTGTTGCGGGTTGCGTTCCTTTCATGTTGCGAATGGGCCTCCGGTTTGCAACCAGAGGTACCACTGTATTATTATTATTATTATTATTATTATTATTAGGATCACCCTTCCCATCAAAAGGAGTGGTTTTGATTTGGGACAACACCACGACAAAGCACACAGCAGCATCTAGCAAATGCATTTTTGCACTTATTACTTGGAGAACTGCGCCACAAAATTGGGAGGAAGGTGAATGCTTATTTTTTAAAAATGTGAACTGAATTGAATGTCTCCTCCACCCACTAATCCATATTTATGATGGCTTGCTTTTGAGAATCTGAGAAGAAAATGATTCTTTCTTCTTCTTCTTCTTCTTCTTCTTCTTCTTCTTCTTCTTCTTCTTCTTCTGAAATGTCTCCTCCTGAATGAACATTCCCCAGCATTTGAGATCTACCACTCAGGCACTCTGCAGAATGGCAGTGTTGGACGGGAACCCCAGGGCTTATCCAGTCCGCCCCCTGGCAATGCAGGAATCACAGCTAATAGATGAAGCTAAAACAGGAAGTGACTCCTCCTTCCACACACGTCAGATACAAAACAGGTCATATTTTCTTGACTTTTGAGGGGCCCAAATTATTATTGGTGGCATCCTTCTCACTTTACCTGCCAAGCCTCCGTGATTCGAGTGTGGAATACTGCTTAATTCCATGTTGCATCGCACATGATAGATCACAAGGAGGCTGATGAAGTTCTCCCTCGGGAAGGCTGACAGAAAACAGACAGGTACACAAGTGATGCCTGGAGGATATGGTTGATTAAACCATCAGGCTTGCTCAAGAGCTGACAGTCACGCTTCCTGAGCTTTGACAGTTTTGGAGTCTTTTAACAGTTCACTTCCTCGAATAACAAAACAGCAAGCAGTTTTTTCTCCTGGAAGTATTCAGCCGGGTGGCTCAACGAGTCTTTCACTGACGTATGCCATATTTTAAAGAGCCTATTCTGATAAATGTCAGCGTGGTGTGGTGGGTAGAGGGTTGGACTCGGGTTCAAATCCCCACCCATGAAGCTCACTGAGTGACCTTGGGCCAGTCACAGAACCACAGAATCACAGAATTGTGGTGTTGGAAAGGACCACAAGGATCAAGCCGTTGCTATGCATGAATCTTTTTGCCCAATGTGGGACTCGAACCCACAACTCTGTTATCCCAGGTGCTCACGCCCTCTCAGCCTTACTTACCCCACAAGGTTCTTGTGAGGGTAAAATTGGAGTGGCTGGAAGAACCAAATGAAGAGTGGGACCATCAAAGTGTTGCTAAGGACCTTATCTGCACTATGCATTTAAAGCAGGACTGCTCCACTTTAAGCAGCCATGGTCCCCCCCCCAAGAATCCTGGGAACTGTAGCTGTGTGTGCATGTGGGTGTGTGAGAGGAGAAGGTGTGTCACTGGCCTAAGATTAAGAGAGCCAGTGTGGTGTAGTGGTTAAGAGCGGTAGTCACGTAATCTGGTGAACCGGGTTCGCTTCCCTGCTCCTCCACATGCAGCTGCTGGGTGACCTTGGGCCAGTCACACTTCTGTGAAGTCTCTCAGCCCCACTCACCTCACAGAGTGTTTGTTGTGGGGGAGGAAGGGCAAGGAGAATGTTAGCCGCTTTGAGACTCCTGAAGGGGAGTGAAAGGCGGGATATCAAATCCAAACTCTTCTTCTTCTTCTTCTTGTTGAATGGGTGTGGGAGGGAGGCCAAAATTTCTCTCTCTCTCTCTCTCTCTCTCTCTCTCACACACACACACACACACACACACACACACACACACACACCCTGCTCATGCTGCTTTCCCAAAACCAGATAAGTGAGGTGCCAGGCTTTGGGAAGGCAGTGTGAGGCTCTGGCAAAGTCCTAGAGCCCTTCCACACCTTTCCAAAGCTGGGGAAGTGCTAATTTTCTGAGCTAAGCTTTGCCGTTTTCTGCGAGAAAAACATGGAATGGAGTTGAGAGATGATCTAACCTGGGGAGAAAACAGCAAAGACCTGATGAAGAGAGCACAGCAGAGATTATATTTTCTGAGAATCCTCCGGAAAAACAATCTCTTAAAGGACCTATTGATGGCATTTTACCATTGTACTGTGGAGAGTGTATTAACTTATGATCTGTGTGTGTGGTTTGGGAGCTGCACGGTCAGGGAAAGAACAATGCTGTCCAGGGTTGTAAAGACTGCGGAGAGAATAATTGGGTGCACTCTTCTCACCTTGGATCAAATCTATGCTTCCAGGTGCCATAAGAAAGCTGCAGAGATAGCGCAGGATAGTGCGCACCCTGGAAATGATCCCTTTCAGCTTCTGCCTTCTGGAAGAAGGTACAGGGTTATAAAAACTAGGACTAGCTGTCTGAGAAACAATTTCTACCCAAATGCGATTTTGGTTTTAAACGCAGTGTAAGGAGTCTCTATGGGAGTATATTGTATTTAAAAATGGGGTATCAGAGTTTTTAGGGGGCTAACCAGGTTGGGATAGCTGCGATAGCAGGCTTGTTGGTTTTTGAATGTCTTATATCATTTTTTTCAATTTTGTTGTTCTGTATAGGACAATGACAATAAAGATTATCATATCATATCATATCGTATCGGAAGCTGCCTTATGCAGAGTCAGTGCACTGGTCCACCTAGATCAGTATTGTCAACACTGGCTGGCAGCAGCTCTCCCGGATTACTGGCAGGGGTCTGGAGAAGCCAGGGATTGGATCTGGGACCTTGTGCAAGCAAAGCAGTTGCTCTTCTGTTGAGCTGCAGCTCTTTCCCAAAGCAAGCTATGGATAGTTCCCCCACCACCACCCTGATATTTACAAATGGAATGTGACAAGCTAAACTGTTAACATACTTATGGAAATGACCAGAATACAATTTGCTTAATGGCTTTGTTACGGCAATTCCTGTTAAAGCCAGTGGAAGGAGTGAAAGCTTCATCCTGGATCTGTCTGCTGTTGCCTTGGCTACCTCTAAATGAAATTGCACAGATTCCTAAGACCCTAGTCCTGCGGTCTAAACCACTGAGCCTCTTGGGCTTGAGAATCAGAAGGTCAGTGGTTCGAATCCCCGCGACAGGGTGAGCTCCCATTTGCTCTGTCCCAGTTCCTGCCAACCTAGCAGTTCGAAAGCACTGCGGCGGGAAGGTAAACAGTGTTTCCGTGTGCTCTGGTTTCTGTCACGGTGTTCTGTTGTGCCAGAAGTGGTTTAGTCACGTTGGCCACACGACCCGGAAAGCTGTCTGTGGACAAACGCTGGCTCCCATGGCCTGAAAGTGAGATGAGCGCTGCAACCCCATAGTCACCTTTGACTGGACTTAACCTATGCATAATATCTTAAGTAGATTGCTGCTTCCTCCTAGGGATGCTCCTCTCAGGTCCACATTTGCCCAGCGCCAAAAGATCAGAGCAGCAAACGAGGATCTGACATCTAGCCAGAGGGAGACATTGTGGCAACCACCTCAGTGCCAAAAAAAGGCTAATAATAATAATAATAATAATTCGTTTATATGTCGCCCATCTGACTGGGTTGCCCCAGCCACTCTGGGCGGCTTCCAACAAATTAAAACATCAAACTATTCCCCTTCCCTCTGTTTTTCAAACAGTTTCAAAAAGTTGCCATGGGAAGACTATATTTCTCCGTTGTTGTTCTCTTCCTCCATAGGGTACCGGGAAGGATTTCTCTGGAAGAGGGGCCGTGACAACGGGCAGTTCTTGAGCAGGAAATTCGTGCTTTCAGAACGGGAAGGTGCCCTGAAGTATTACAACAAAAATGACGTAAGAGAACGGGGGTTGGGTCCAAGGGGCTGGTCCTTTTTTCAGTTTTGAATAGCTAGCAGGCAGTGGCGTAGCGTGGGTTGTCAGCACCCGGGGCAAGGCAAGTAATTTGCGCCCCCTAACCCATGGATTTGCGCCCCCTAACCCTAACCCCCAGATGTTGCGCCCGGTGCGGCCGACCCCCCCTGCACCCCCCACGCTACGCCACTGCTAGCAGGTCACGTAATGGGGCCACGAGACTCCCGTTGCTTCTTCTTTTTTAAAAATCATTTGTATTGGTTTTACAAATGCAAAGTATAAATAAGCACAAACTAGTAAAAATGTATCTCGAGACTTCCCCCCATCCCCTCCGTGGGGTCTCAAATTAAACATCTACAACTGCATCTTCATCCATACTCCAGTTTTTATATCAAACCATATTGTCCATAATAATTTTTTACACTACAAGTGAGTCAAAATCCTGCTCTTGTTTCCATCTGCTTACAGTGGTCTCCTGTTATTAATCTTTATATATAAAAAATTGGATTTTACATTTTTATCACATTATAACATATCAGATCACCAAACTCAACAAGATACATTTCCCCAGTCCCCTCCCCACAACTTCCCTCAACTTCCGCTTCTGGTCCTCCCCCCATAATAACTCCCCCTGCTTTCAAATATCTTCATATGATATCTCTATATTAATTGCTTACATTGGTCTCCTAATTAACTTATAATTCCCGCCCCCATCCTTTTATAAAGTTTTTATCCTCTTGGTTTCTGAGTTTTCCAGTCAGCTTTGCCATCTCGCCATAGTCCATCAGCTTGGTTTGCCACTCCTCTCTGGTAGGGACGAGACTAGTGATGCTTATTCGCCAACACCTTGCTACCTCATTTTTATCACTTACGTAGCACCATCGGGGGCTGTGCCATTGTACGGAGCACACCAAGGAAGGTCTCAGCCCCAAGGAACTTCCAATCTAAAACGCAACACGGGGAAGCAGCAGTGAAAGGCAGGGGGGAGGAACCTTCCTTGGACCGAGGGCCAGACCCCCACCTGGTCCACCTTCTGGGGTCCATGTGCTGGTGATGGGAGGGGTGAGAGGCAAAAGTGTGCAGGGGAGGGGAACTTGTCACTGCAGGAAGAGGAGACACCCATGCCTCTTCACCAGCCTGACTCGTCTCTGCCTCTTGGCCCTGCTCCTCTCCTGCTCCTGCCTCTGATTCTGGACTGTTCTCTGCCACAAACTCTCCCAGCTAAGCCCTGTCACCCCTTCTGACACCTCCTCCTCCCAGTCTGCTCCCTCTTCTCCCTCTGACCAATCATCATTGTTCCACCACCACTGCCCAGACTCTGAGTCTTCTTCCCTTGGGGGTTCCCCAGCTGGTTCCCCCCACCACTCCTCTATGCCCGACCAGTCTGTGACGCTTGTGGACTTCCTGGAAAAGCAGGGACAGATCCAAAGCATGCACTGAAACACATCCAGCACACATTTGAAACACACCACTCCCCTCCAGGAATCCTGGAAACTGTAGCTTGCTGCGAATTGTATCTCTGTGAAGGTGAAACTACAGTTCCCATGATGCTGGACTAGGTATGCCTTTGGTCTAATCCAGCAGGGTCTCCTACCTGGGCTTGGTCATGGGTGTAGTTGCACAGGCTAGGTGAGTCAAGTCTTGTTTCTGGCCCTTCCGACTTCCACATGGGTTCGCCCACAAGTTGGTTCTGCCCAAGGGCCTCCTGGAATCTGGAGTCATCATCACTACCAAGAATCAGAATGCAACTTCTCCAAAAAGCCTGTTCTTAAGAAAGCCACATGTTGGCCATGCCCTGGAAAATGGAGGAGTGGTTGCACCAGGGAAAGAGGGTTCCATAGGGTTCCAGAGTTCCATAGTGATGTTGCAAGCTGTTCTCTTTTCCCAGGAAGCCAGTTTTAGATACAATCACCTTTTCCGCCCTTTCTCCAGGGCATTTCCAGGCTGCACTATTGCACCCACCTACTTAGGAGTAAGCCCCATTGAAATCGGTGCTGTTTGCTTTCAAGAAGACATGATTTGGATTACTCTGTCAAAGGGGATTTCCCAGTGAGTGGGCTAAGATGTTGCTGCTCTTTCTTTCATATGGGGCTGAAGCCGTCTTGACCCTTGGGGAAGTGAGAGTCCACGGCACTCCATCATGAACCATTGCTATCTAACTGGGTGTGGAAGATGGGTGGATTCCCCCTCCCCCCAGGTATTTCAAAAGACTGGTCATGGTGTTGATCTCATCCACCATAATAAAGGGAACTGTTCCGTGTAGATAGATAAATAAAACTTTGTTCGCATTAGCCAATGGCCATAGCAACAGTAAAACATTACAGTATATGCAGAAAAGGAAATTTGATATAAAAGCACAATTTAAAGTCCAGTGTTAGTCAATCCATATTTCATTTAACTGATTGTTGGGCTAGCCTTACTTATTTGCATTTTTTAATTGACTTAGGCATTTGAGCCGGTGCCCCAGGCTGCACTTGTGCCATACATCTAACACATACATCACTTCCCCCAAAGAATCCTGGGAACTGTAGCTAGTTAAAGGTGCTGGGAACTGTAATTCTGAGGGGTAAACTACAGTTCCCAGGATTCTTTAGGAGGAAGTCATATATTATAAATGTATGCCGTGTGCGCAACCACAGACCAAATATCTGGGAACCTCCCAGGGGAAAGGACCATAGATCACTGATAAGTATTGTATGCGTTTTGCATGTAGAAGATTCAACTCGTGGCATCTCTAGTGAAGCAGAACAGAGTTTCAGGTCATATTGAGTGTTTTTCAATACAATAATAGAATGCATTGCAGGGGGTTGGACTAGATGACCCTCAGAGTCCCCTCTAACTCTACAATTCTTTACCACTGTACATTATCAAGCTAATTTTTTTTGGGGGGGGGGGACAGAGCACTTTATTGCACATTTCTCCGGGGTGTATGTGTGTGGTCAGGCCCCCTTTGCCCTTCCTGGAGCTACTGGATCAAGGCTGCACTCTCAGTAAAAGTGCTCTTTTGTTTTGAAGGCCTGTGTTTTGCAGAGCATGCTTGCTGCCTTCGCCTTGGCTTCTTACTGCTCTCGGTTTCCTTTCTCCCCCCCCCCTCCCAGGCAAAAGAACCCAAAGCAATCATGAAGATTGAGCACCTGAACGCCACTTTCCAGCCTGCCAAAATCGGGAACCCGCACGGGCTGCAAATCACGTACTTGAAAGACAACAGCACAAGGAACATCTTTGTTTACCATGAAGATGGCAAGGTGGGAGCTCTGAAGTAAGAAAGGAGGCTGCTGTAAGAGCCGCCTTGCATGTGTCATAAGGAAAGGGCAGTAGAGAGCACCCATGTGTGGGGCTTGCACATTCCCCATGTTTTTTGTTTTTTGTGCAAACAAAGAAACTACGGCATCTCTCCCAGCTTTGTACCATCGCCATATTGTGATGGCGATGATGATTTCTTACCTGCTTTTCAATGCCCAGGATAAAGAGGTGCATATTCAGCATATGATTTCAATCTAAGGAAGGTCCCAGATGTACCTCTATCGGACAAGAGTCCTGCATTTTAGGGGCTGCCACAAAGGAGGCCTTCTCTCTGGCTGCCTCCCTGAATTTCTGAGGGTGCGGGACCTACCAAGAGGGCCATTCATTCTGTAGATCTTAAGACCTAGATATTGAATGGTGATCTGCTGGAGCTGTCCAGCACCTGACAGTTGAGATTAGGCAACAGACTCTAGGTTTCAAGAAAGTGGGTGTAGAGGGCAGAAAAAGGTTTGAAATCTTCAGGACCTTGGAGAGCTCCTAGGCAAGTTAGATGTTGCCTTGACAGGAGTTGTATGCCATGATGTGAGGAGGAACAAAGAAGCTGCTTTAATACCAGCTCAGACTGTTTGCCCATCTGCAGACAAAGCAGACTCTCTTCTGTTGAGTCATGGACCTTCCTTGCCATCATGTTGACTACCAGGAGCATCAAATATCGCTCAATGTGTTTTTGTGTCACACCTGTTCTGTTGCAAGTGCAAAATACCAGATGCACTGTGAGACCGGAATATACATAGGAGGCTTAGTTTGGTCAGAATCGAGTAAACTAAATACATTACTTCTGTTAAATGAGCCACCATAGCTAGTAGAGGGCCGTGAAGATTTGTTTCCAGGGCTTTCTGCTATATCTGAAACCCAAGGGGTGCATTGGTTGCCAGATGTTGAATATATTGGCATTATTTTTAGCTCTCCTACCCCACTAATAACCCTGGAGAGCTGCTGCCAGCCAGTGTAGACAGTACTGAACTAGATGGACCAATGGTCTGAGTTGGTATAAGGCAACCTCCTATGTCCCTTTGTGGGGCTGATGGGAGTTGGAGTTCAACAACATCTGGAAAGGGCCACAAGTCCCCCACCATACAGTATCATTTAAGTACTGCAGTATGATGGCTCTGGATTCGCTGTCTAGGAGGAGGAGAAGGATTCTGCCCTGGGTTACCTGGAGTCAGGAGATGCCGCCTGATCAGAAAAGGTTTGAGATCCACCTCGCCAGTCCTCAGTTCCTTTTATTTTCTTCTTGTGGTTTTCAGATGCAGATAGTTCGATAGATATTTGCACCAGCCATTGCAATGTGCATAAATGCAACTAAGCAGGTCAGATTCCCAAACTAAATTAGTGATACGGCTTAAAGCTCAGAGACCATCACTGCGGCCCCTACTTTAGTGCCTGTCGCTAGGAATATGTTCGCTAGGAATAGTTAGGCCATGCTGTCACCAGCTTATCTTGATCTGCAAGGAGAAAAGTCGCATCGTCATCATCAGCTGAGTTCCCTGGGTGAGGTAATATTAATAAAGGTGATTAACTCCTTACACAGATCTCTTTGCAAAGAGCTCCACAGCAGTGCCCAAAGCAGTGTTTCAGTACCACCATCCCCATGTGTGGACAGATGCTATTTGTTTTGAGACAGTTGCCCTTTCATTGACTTGCAGAAAATGTGCATATGCTGCTTTTATCGGGGTGGATGCAGATTTTTTCCACTATAATTTGAAGAGAGGTATCATAGTGAGGAAAGCTGTGACTGGTCCATCTGCTGCACAGCTGCTAACTATTGATGGGCAATGTCAAGGGCCCCTCCTGCTCTCCCTTCTTAAGGTCATAGAATCAGTGAATCGCAGAATTCGTTTTGAATCCTAGACTCCTAGACCTGTAGAGTTGGAAAGGGACCTTGAGGATTATCCAACCCAACCCCCACAATGCAGGAATATGCAGCTGTCCCATACAGGGATAGAACCTGCAAACTTGGCATTGTCAGCACTGTGCTCTAACCCAGTGTTTCCCAACCCTTTTTGGGCAAAGGCACACTTGTTTCATGAAAAAAATCTCGAGGCACACCACCATTACAGCCCCGTGACGTCAGCGCGCAGCGTCACGCCGGGAGGGACATGAATTGCTAGCAAATTACATAATCACCTCCTTGAGGGCTGGTTCATCTTCTCCGAAGGCAGAACCCCATTAATTAACAGCACAGACTCACACCATAGCCTAGACGAGGGGGGAAAACCTCAGTCATGCACATGTGGGGGCTAAATGAGGACGAAGACCGGGCAGAGAGCAGGGTTCAAATCACCCCACCTGGCCAGGACAATCCCTGGGTGCTCCCTTGGGCCACTTGCCTGACCCACCTCGCAGGGCTGTTGTTGCGAGGATAACACGGGGAGAACCACGCGCGCGCCCGGGAGCTCCTTGGAGGAGAAAGCGGGCGATGAATGCAATGCACGAAATATATGAGAGGCGACCAGGTTTTGCAGGTGAGGGGCCCCCGCCAGCCTCCGCTTCCAACACCCGGCGCAACGACGCCGAAGTTTCCCCCCAGGCTCGGCTCGGGGAGCAGCGCTGCTCCCCCCCGGCTCCCCTTCGCCCTCCCGGCTCTCTCTGCCGCCCACTGGGGACCCCCCTCACCTGCCAAGTCCGGAGCGCCGGTGGAAGTTGCATGCATGCATGCAAGGCGCCGTGTTGCCATTGCATTGCACTGCACTCCATGCAACGCCTGCACGCATGCATTGCCTTGCACGCCCGCCAAGGGGTCTCCCCGCGGTCTGATGCGTCCCCTCCGGCGCGGATGCAGCATTGCAAAAATAAAAAACCCCAGACGCAGCCCTACCTGGGGGGCAGCCTCCGCCGCTCCGCCTCCGCGGGGATCCCCGGGCTCCATCCTGCTGCCCGATCTCCACGGGGGCGCAGGCAGGCTGCGCGGGGTCTGCGCGGAAGAGCCCCTGCCCGCCCGGCTGCCGCCACTGCGCTCATTCCATGGCCGGGAGAAGAGCGCTTCAAACAAAACGCCCGGCCCGCCAGGCCACGCTGGGAAACGTAGTTCGTGCACCCCGCGCGGGCGCGGAGCCCAAGGGCGAGGGGACTACGGATCCCGGCAGCCCCCGCGCCGGGGACGGAGGGGGAGAGGCCGGGTGCAGGGATGGAGGGACGGGTGGGCGAGCGAGTGAGTGAGTGGCAGCCGCCAAGCCTTGGCCGAGAGCCAGGAAGGGCCTCCCCCGAGGAGGAGGAGGAGGAGGAGGGAGGCGCAGAGCGGGAGGGAGGGAGGGAACCCCAGGGGTCATCTAGTGACGGCGCCCCAATCGAAAATTTGACTTTAAAAAAAAAATCTTTCGCATTTTTTAATTTTTCCCGCGGCACACCAGGCAACATCTCGCGGCACACTAGTGTGCCGCGGAACAGTGGTTGGGAAACACTGCTCTAACCAACTGAGCTATCCTTTTATTCAAGGCTGTCTTGCACTAGGGGTGCAGGCACTCAGGCGCCGGGCTCTCAGGGGCGCCAGGCCAAGAGTCCAGGGCCCAAGAGTTGAGTCCAAGGAAGAGCCTGCCCATCGGTCGGAGTGCTGCAGCAGGCTCTTCAGTTGCAGGGGCAACTGAACCAGCAAGACGCTGAGGTGGCTGGCCGGCTTTGCCCTCCTGCACGCCTGGGACTGGCCAACTGGGGAGGGGGGGGCGCCGGGCAGATCTTTGCATGCTGGCGTCACATATGCTTAAGACAGCCCTGCTTTTATTTACACTGAACTTGAACCAGATTTGCTGCAAGGCTGGGAGACAGCGCTTCAAGGATGCCTTCAAACAGAGGACTACCCTGTGTAAAGCGTTTTGGTTTTCTGGATTTGACACCTCCCAGTGACTTGCAAAGTGTACCTTCTATGATCTGATGAGCTTCTTCTTCTTCTTCTTCTTCTTCTTCTTCTTCTTCTTCTTCTTCTTCTTCGAGATAAACCTGTGCTCCAGTACGGTAGAAGAAGCAAGCAAGGCAGCGTTAGGTTTCCCCATTTTTGTACCCCATTTTTTGACAGGGCTGGCAAGCCTTGATCGGCTCTGATCCCCGCGAAAGCATACAAGAGTGAACTTGATTTACTAGACAGCACTGCTGACCTGCCTCTGCCTGCCCTTTCTCTGTCATCAGGGCACCACTTTGTAGCCGAAGCACCCTCTGCAGGCTGTCTCCCAGCCTTGCAGCAAATCTCAGCAGCAAGTTCTGGCCAGCAGGAGATTTCTTTAAATGTGCTGCATTGATAATATACTGTGAAAGGTTGTTGCTACCATTACGCCTGTGGGCTTGCCTTCGAAATGAAATCGTCAAAGGTGGTGATCAAAAAGCTGTAGGTTTGCTAATACAGTCAAACCTTGATTCCTGAACGGCTTAGTTGCCGAACAAATTGGCTCCCAAATGCCGCAAACCTGGAAGTAAGTGTTCCAGTCTGAGAAAGTTTTTTGGAAGCTGAACATCCGACGTGGCTTTTGCTTGAGTGCAGGAATCTTCTGCAGCCAATTGGAAGCCACGCCTTGGTTTTCGAATGTTTTCAGGAATCGAATGCACTCCCAGAATGGTACTACTGTAATATATAACAGATTTCTAATAATTATCATTTTATGTTATACGCATTCTCAGGGCCCCTGCAGACATCCTTTTGCATTGCCCATTCATGAGGATTTGTGCTCCTGAGGGAACTGGAGCAATGTTCCCGTTTTCAGTACTGTTTATGACTATAAAGATTTTGAGGCAGACGTACTGTTTTGTTTCCATTCGGTGCCTGTCCTGTAGCTCCTTGCTGAAATCCTGTAACTTTTCACATCGCAAATAATCCAGGGGTGTTGTTTTCGTTGCACTGTAGTGCAAATGTGACTCTCCAGAGCCCTATCTGGACTATAGTTCTTTGCAGTGGACTCTAGGAATTGTAGCTCTGTAAGGAAAATAGAGGGCCTCCTCTCAGCACCCTTAACTAGCTACAGTTCCCAGGATTATTTAGGTGAAGCCATGGCTGTTTAAAGTGAAATGACTCTGCTTTAAATGGAAAGCACCCAGACTTTCCTTGACCAGGATCACGGTGACAAGTTCAAATGTGGGCAAAGGAGGGTGACTGAGATGATCAAGGGTCTGGAAACGGAGTCTTTTGAGGAACGGTTGAGGGAGTTGGGGAAGAGATGACTAAGAGGGGATATGATAGCCATCTTCAAATATCTATCACGTGGAAGATGGAGCAAGCTTGTTTTCTCTTGCTCTGGAGGGTAAGATTCAAAGCAGTGGATTCAAGTTACAAGAAAGGAGATTTCGGCTAAACATTAGGAAGAACTTTGTGACGATAAGAGCTGCTTGACAGTGGAACGAATGACCTCAGAAAGTGGTGTGTTCTCCTTTTTTGGAGGTTTTTAAACAGAGGTTAGACAGCCATCTGTTGGGGGTTCCTTAGCTGTGATTCTTGCATTGTTGGGGGTTAGGCTAGGTGATCCTCGAGTCCCCTTCCAACTCCACAATTCTATAATGGGATTGGACTCTGTTATTACTAGAGTTCCGTTTTTAATCTCTGTTTTTATTACACACACACCCCGTTCGTATTTCTATGTGTTGCTTAGAGATCTTAAAGGTTTAGAAATTATTTTAAAACATATGTATTAGTAATAGATAAAATACACAGGGCAGCTTACAAAATCAGTGAAATGCAAAACGATTAACCTCCCCTCCCCACCCCCGCAAGAAATTTTGCCTGAAAGCCATCTAGCTTAGGCAGGTCCCCATTATGCCAGACATTTGCAGCATACAGGAGTTGGGAAACGGATTTTGCGTTGGAAACCCTTAAGGCTGCTGGAACACATTTGCCGCCCTTTGTGAAAAAGAATCTGAGTATGGCTAGCTTTGTGATCTCCACCTTTTCAAGGGAGGTTTGCCAATGGTGCTTCCAAGATCCTGTATGATGGAATTTGAGCCCTAGATAACTGAAGTATTTAATCTGTTCAAGGTTATGGCCATCCAGCACCCATTTAGACCGGGAGAAGCTTCTTTTGAATACTAAAATTTTAGATTTTTCATAAATAATGGATAAACCATTTCCAGAACAGTAATCAGAAAACTTCCTCAGCAGATATTTCAAACCTGGTCTGGAACGTGAGATGATGGCCGCGTCATCCGCATATAACAACAAGGGGGTCCTTCTCAATGCAAGCAATGAGTTGCCATGGAATAGGCAATTCCTAAGCTTATTAAGGACTGAGCCCCAGCAAACACAGTGGGACTTTGAAGAAAGCACGCGTAAGAATTGTGGCAAAGACCAGAATGCTACAAAAGCCTGCAGAAGTAACCACCAGCAAATTTAAATTGCATTTAAACTCAGATCAAATCAGAGTTGACCTGAGGCTGGTGCAGCATCTATGGACGTGCCCTATTGCTATCCCTTCTGCCTCTTTCCCCTCAAATGCTGTTTTCTTCCTCCTCCCAGGAAATGGTGGACTGGTTCAACGCCATTCGCGCCGCTCGATTCCATTACTTACAAGTGGCATTCCCTGGAGCGAGCGACCTTGATGTGAGTTCCTCATTCTCTCTTGCCTTTTCTCTTTCTTTCTTCATTGCTTGATGTGTTGCTGTCAGTGCCTGGGGAGAGTCCCCTAAATCTCTTCTGGGGTTTTTCTCCCAATCCCTGTAGAGCTGATTTGCATAACCGGAAGTCCTTGTGGCTGAGAGATCTATTTTGTTGAATATTTCCCTATATTGCAGAAACAACAGAAGGAAATGGTCTCGCTGGCAGGATTTAAATAAACATTTGCAATTTTATTTACAGAGAACAAGAAGTACAACAATGTGATAACATAATATTGTAATAACAATAATAATAAATTTTTATTTATACCCCGGCCAAGACTGGGCTCAGGGCAGCTAACACTGAACAGAAATACAGAATAGAAATACAGTTAAAAACATTAAAAACAAAACAAAACAAACAGTTGATTAAAATATAAGTTAGAATACAGTTTAAAATGGAATTTAAAATGCAGCCTCGTTTTAGTGGTAGCCTATAGATCAAAGCCATAAGGGGAGAAAATGTGAAATATTCACCAGGGCCAACTATCCATGCTGGTCCTACATGGGCCAGCAAAAAGAGCCGAGGGAAAATTTATATACAAAATCTCATATAATGGGTGCCATCAAAAAATATATATAAATGAGGGGGGATGTATCATCTGACGTAATAAACCAGAAATGGTAGTTGAGGGAAGTCAACGGGGGGGTGGGGTGGAAAATGTATGTTTAGCAATGATATTGGAGACTTGTTTTGAGAAAAGAAAATTAATAAAAATTATTTTTTTTTAAAAAAAAAGAATAATATTTCCCTACAGGCTGCCTGGTATCCTGCCTGAAAAACCAAACAGCCCCTGCCAATCAGTGTAGACAATACTGAACTAGATGCTCTGACTCCCCCTGTTCCTAGGTGTTTCTAGTTGAGTGGTCAGGAAGGGACCATTACGTTTCCGAGCACAATTCAAAGTGTTGGTGCTGACCTTTAAAGCCCTAAGTGGCCTTGGCCCAGTATACCTGAAGGAACGTCTCCACCCCCATCGTTCAGCCCGGACACTGAGGTCCAGCTCTGAGGGCCTTCTGGCGGTTCCCTCGCTGCAAGAAGTGAGGTTACAGGGAACCAGACAGAGTGCCTTCTTGGTAGTTGTGACCGTTCTGTGGAATGCCCTCCCATAAGATGTCAAGGAGATGAGTAATTATATAACATTTAGGAAGCATCTGAAGGCAGCCCTGTATAGGGAAGCTTTTTAAGGTTTAATGTTTTGCTGTGTTTTTATATATGCTGGAAGGAGCCCAGAATGTCAGGGGCAACCCATCCAGATAGGTTGGGTACAAATAAATTATTATTATTATTAGCAGGACTGAATCTCCCAGTCTTTGGAGATGGCGGTCAGAGATGGCTTTTAATCATGCAACTGCACTGCTTAAGTAGTGGGAGAAAAATGGCATTGTCTTCTCTCTTGCCCTTGGCCAAAAGAAATGGTTGATCAACATTTCAGCTTGGCTGAATGTACTCCTTTGGATTATAAAATCATTGCAGTACATTTTGTGCTGATGGGGGTCCTTTGGAGCGACTTGTTCTTCCTCCCGCTCTGAGGTTGTGTTTTTAGCAGAAATCAGGCCCTGTCGTGGATCCCCATAAGTATTTCAACACAATACAGTCCTAGCTTATTCACCCCAGTGGCCCAGACGGCTGCAGCCTGGATGGCTTGCTGTTTGCACATGTCCGTGATCAGCTGGTTGGAGCTGTTGGGATACTGCCAGGGAGACAAAGGCCATCATGACCCCACGCCGTCTCCGGACAATCCATCAATCTCCCGTAGAACAGTATCAGTCAATTAGCGACACAAGCCTCAGAAACATCTGTCCACATTCCAAGGACTGGTGCACGCCCTTCGCAGAGTTCGCACAGCGAAAGATGCACTCAGGAGAGCATTATTTACAACTTTATTCAGCGTTGGTCAGAACAAAGAAAAACATGACTGCCTGCCTGCGTGTCGAGGCACAGAGAGAAAAACAACAGCTATATACAAAACAGAAACATCCTGTGAACAGGAAATACGCAGGCTGTGACACAACAACCTGCTCCCTTTTTAAGGTGGAACGGAAATATCCTAACAAGAGCATGGCGCTGAGAATGCTCAGGTTGCAGGTTCGATCCCTGTATGGGGCAGCCACATATTCCTGCATTGTAGGGGCTGGAATAGATGATCCTCAGGGTCCCTTCCAACTCTACAATTCTCTGATTCTATGATTCTGTCAGGCTTCATGAGTCAGACTACTGGTGCACCAAACCCAGACGTTCTCCAGCCCTTTTCAGCCCTGCAAACAGGGAGATGCTGTGGGCCTGAGCTTCAGAGCAGGTGTTCTGTCCCTGAGCTACACCCTCTTTGTGACATTTGGACAAGTGGGGATGTTTCTTTGGCAGGGTTATGATTCAGAAGATTCAGGGCAGGCAAAAGGAACAAAACACTTTTCGCACATTGCAGAATTAACTTTATTCATTTATGTCCATTGCTTCCCAATACTCTGCCCTTCCCCCCACCAGAGCCCAGGGCAGCTAATAGCTATCTCAAAAATATGGCCTATGGAACTACCTGCCACAAGGTACGGTGTTGACCCCTTTGAAGAGGGAGTAGAGAAATTCATGGAGAAGCCTTGAATGGCTAGAGAATAGCTAAATAGGAGCTTGTGGTTCAGAAGAATAGTGTCTCTTGATGCCAGGGTGTTATGTACTGAGTTGAATAGGATCCAAAATGCAGCAGTCTGATTGGTCCTAGAACAACAGGATTCAGAATGCAGCAGTCTGATTGCTCCGCAGGAGCCACCCAATCCAGCTCCAGGTGGAAGTGAATCCGCAACCTGATTGGCCTACAGGAGAATCCTGGAATTAGCCAATCACGTGGGGCCCATCGTGTAAATAATGTATCTAAAGCAGACATTCTGGGGGAACTTCCATTCCTCCTCACCACTATGAGCTGAATAAAGAGCATGAAATCCACACTCGACTCCGAGTATATTTCACAGGGTGTTGTTGCCTTTTAATGGGAGGCAGAGAGGGAGAGAGCTGCTGCCTTTGTGCACAGAGATGGGGAGCTTGTAGATTTCCAGATGCTTGCTAGACTGCAACAACCACCTATATCCTGCTCATGGTGGCAAACACGCAAAGAAGTAGAACATCCAGAAACCAATTCAGTCTAAATGCAGGATGGGGAAAAGAGCTCTACTTAAAAGGCTTGCTGAAGGAGAAAGGGTTTCAGTAGGCATTGAAAAGACAACAGAGAAAATGCCTGTCACGAGGCAGGGACTCCAAGGGACAGGTCCTCCCTATAAGTATCTGCAAGAAGCCCTCGGTGCACAGTGAGTGGTTGGGTAAATAAGGGGTGAGATGATTTTTCAGGAAGCCTGATCTCAAGCTGCTTATTTTTTTATACACCAAAACCAGCACCTTGAACTGAGGCCAATAGTTAATTAGAATAATTAGAATCATAGAAATAAGCACAAATACACATACTTACAAAACAGATGTTAAAGGGTTCCTGTATACAGACAGACCCACACCAGAACTGTAAAGTTGGAAGGGACCCCCAGTGACCCCCCAGTCCAACCCCTTGCAATGCAGTAATCACAGCTAAATAAATCACAAATCGTTGCTGAAATATGGAGAAGTGAATTTAAGATTGGAAAAATGAGAAATGGAGAGAACTGGAATTTCCAGACCCCTGATTCTGTGACATTTATAAAAACGAGCTTTTGAAACTTCTTGCAACAGACTTTCAGCACTGACAAGTTCACTATAGAAGGGTCTCAATCTAAATGTGAGGGTTTCTTCTAAAGTGGCTATTTTTTATGTGCATTCACCTAAAGAGGGACCTTGAGTTCATGTAACAGCTGAAAGAGATTCTGGCAGCAGAAAGGATTGATCGATCATGTCTCTCCTGATTCTTCAGTTTGAATGATGGATTTGTTAATTCTGGGTGAATTGCAATGGATTGGTACATAGATGAATCTTATGGGCGGTGAATAATGGTGTTTCTGATCATTTGTTTGTTAGCGATAAGTGTTTTGTTGATTAAACTAGCTGCAGATTGATGCAATTGCTGCTGAAAGCTGTATCTCCCTTTTTCTGGGTTGCTTTGACCTAACCAACTGCAGTAGAGCATTGCCTTGAAATTTACAAAGTTCAGTTTTCAATGCTCAAGTCCCTTATTCAAGTGAACCAAGCATTTCAGTGCATGGCCTGTGCTTCTTTTAAGTCTGGCATCCAGGCAGGTAGGTGAAGTTAGCTAAAAAGACCCCAGTGGGCCAAAAGGTGAGGCTTCGGTGAGGAACTGTGGGTAAGAGGTTCCCCACTAATAATTATTATTATAATAATAATAATTTATTATTTATACCCCACCCATCTGGCTTAGTTTCCCCAGCCACTCTGGGCGGCTCCCAATTGAGTGTTAAAAACAATACTTTATATATATATTTATTGAAACAAAAGAATTTTTTTAAAAATACACACACACAAAAGACAAAATTTAAAAAAATTTAAAAAAACAAAATCATGAGAAAAAGAAAAGAAGAAAAAATAAAACCATCCTTATCAAATTCTCCAAATTCCATTACCTTCTTTCCATGACCTCCTCCTCCTCCCATCTCTTGTATCTTGATTAATAATTATCGCAGCAAATCCTTTCCATAACTCATAATATTTTATCATTACGTTACCTTACTCTATTCTCGTTACCTTACTCTATTCTCATTTTATCTTATAAAAACGACCTTAGAGCTTAAAACTTAAATCTTTTTTACCAACTTCTCATATCCATTACCTTTTTGCCTAGTTCTTTAAGCATTTTAACAAGAGCCAAGTAATTTCATTTCAACATTTTCCCAACATTCATAGAACTAAAAACAATACTTTATAAAAACAACAACATCCATTCCCCGTATTGAAAATGCTCTTTGTTTCAGTGATTTGTGTTCTCCTTCTTGATTTAAGCGATTGGTGCACTCCCTTTTGCATTTCAAGGTCCCCAGAGCTCCCAGATCTTCACCAGTGTTTTGGCATCTCATTTGCTTGCAAGAATTTTGCCTGAGAATGCATTCTGTTTAGCTGTGTCTAGGGGCAATTTGGTCTCTCTGGTGTGCTTTTGGGAATGCACTATAAATGTTCAAGCACTGTTAGGTGCTGGGGGGGAACTGTGGTAATGACTGAAGCCCCCTGATTTTTCCAGTTCTTTCTGCTCAGAAGTAAGTCCTATTGAGTTCAGTAGGAATGATTCCCAGCTACATGCATACAGCATAAGTGGGGGAACTTTTTCAGCTTGTGGCTGACATTCCTCTATGGGCACATTCGAGCGGTGTTGGGGCACGAGGCAGAGCAATGCCAGCACCTCTCAGCTTTGCATATTAGGCTGCATTCCGGCCTTGCAAAAAGCAAGAACTTTTGCCACAGCTCTCTATCTACCCAGGCAAGCAAGAGGCATTGCCACAGTTCAAGGAGGCATTCCAAAAGGGCTGGAGGAGGGGGCGGAGCTAGGCTTGGAAGGGGCGTGGCCTGGGAGAGTGTGGAGCCGAAGGCCAGAGAAAAAGGACTGCAGGGCCACATTGGATCCCTGGGCTCTGAGGATTCTCACCTGCAGGGTTGCAGCCTATATCTTGGGGGGGATCAAACCCTCGACTAGCGCAGCGCAACGGATGGGAAGACCATGTGGGAATTGTGTGCCAGTTGTCGAACTGTGTCATGTCTGCTAATCCACATCTGACTTCTGTTTTTCACCAGAAGCTCTGGCTAAAGTGGTCAACCAAATCTATACTGAGTCCATTAACACCCAAGTTTTTCTCGTGCATTATTTTTTTTTTACCCACTATCTACTACCTGCAGTATCACTGTCCCTTATTTCTCACCAACTCTAGCTGGTGCCAAAGCTTTCTAGGAACTACTTGAAGGAAGGATACATGGAAAAGACTGGGCCAAAGGTAGGGGACATGTTATGTTTTCTGTCTGTGCTAAAAGAAAGAATATTCTTATTTGTGCTGTTTAGAAACTTTGGGGTGGGTTCAAGTGTTTTATCAATGTTCTGCCTCACATTACCAGAAACCAACCATGATGCTTCTGACTTACTATTTTATATTTATTTATTATTGCAATTACATCCCACTTGTCCTCTGAGAAGCTCAAGGGAGCCTGCATAGCTCTCCTCCTCTCCATTTTATCCTCACAACAACCCTGTGAGGGACATTAGGCTGAGGGACAGTGACTGTTCCAGGGTTACCCAGGGAGCTTTCTGGCTGAGGAGTTGAGACTTGGTGTCCCAGGTCCTAGTCAGACACTCGCAACACTGCACTGCGTATCTTGTGCATCAGTGCTCTGTGCTCAAGCCCTATCTATAGCCATGTTTTCCACATTGCACTGTCTACTACACGCTATGTTGTAAACTGGAAATAGACGGCTTAAAAATCCACATCGTGTTTGCATTTCATGGCTGGAAGCCACGGCATCACATTAGATCTAAAATGAAGCGGCCGTCACATCCAAAGATAAATAAATATTTGGGGTATTTCTCCGTGAGCTAGAAAGCTGACATATACTAGTATACTTCGTAGTACAAGCAAATTCCGGAGGCCATGATGTGAAACCCCAAAATGGCTACGATATTTTTACACTAGCTAGACAGCTGAAACCTCGTAATAGTTCGCCTCGTAATAGCAGGGCAAAGCAGCAGCTGTTTGGGGCTGACCGACTCAAGTAGCTCTGGATGGGGTCAGTCATAAACAGTGCCTTAAATTGGCCTAGATTTGGGGTGTGTTTGTGGGCCTGAAGTACCGAACCCAAAAAAGCTTTGCACCCCAAATTCTGCTTAAAGAAAAGCTGAATTATGCAGCACAGCCACCATTGGTCAAATGGAGCTGTTTTGCATACAATCTTTTATTTTTGCATTATTTATTACATTTATATACCATATTTTGTCCTCCAAGGCATTCAGAGTGGCATCCATTGCTTCCTGCAAAGAATTATGGGCGCTGTATAACAGACTTTGTGCCAGGAAGGCAAGTCACTATGCCGCCTGCACTCGCATCATAAACCTAGCTGTCTAGGCCCCAGATGATCAAATCGCCCACTATTGGGAGTATCTCTATCCCTTGCGATAGTATCGTTGGCATGACAGAACAACTCCTCATTCCTCAGGGAAACGGGGCCCTTTCTAAGGGATAATTTCCCTCAGAGTGACACCATCTTTCTTGGAGACCCTCCTTCTCCGTGACAGCAGGGAGCTGTCACTCTGGGAGTGGGACGCAGATATCGTGTCTCTAAAAGCTTTGTCCACCAACGTCTCAGCCTCTTTCATGTTCTCCAGGTCAGCCATCTTGGCCTCAAGGGAACAAACTCATTCCCTGGGGCGTAGGAGCTCATTGCGCCAGCCACACACCCATGACGTCTGCCTGACTGGCAGACATATGTGACATTCTGTGCAACACACAAGCAGTGGCATAGCGTGGGGGGTGCAGGGGGGGCCGGCCGCACCGGGCGCAACATCTGGGGGTTAGGGTTAGGGGGCGCAAATCCACGGGTTAGGGGGCGCAAATCCACGGGTTAGGGGGCGCAAATTACTTGCCTTGCCCCGGGTGCTGACAACCCACGCTACGCCACTGCACACAAGACAGCCTTGCATATCTGTGTTTATAGTTTATTTGAAAGTTTGGGATTTGTTCAGTCACTAAAGTGAGGGGCAAAGCAGTCTTCCTTAGTCTCCATGCCCTGTTGTCCAACTCCCTCAACTCACATTGGACCATGGCATTGTGTCACTGGAGCCAAGAGGCCTCACACAAACCCTCTCAACTGACATCTTAACATTATGAAAGGCCCAGAAGCTCAAAGGCTGTATTTGGGTTAATTTTTGTTAATTTTCAAACTTGTATATTCTGCATAGCTAGGGAGTGCCCTGAGTAAGTAAGAAATCACTATCTTATTTTTGAGAGGCGCCATTTTCCTCTTCCAAACTGGTAGGTACTTAGCTCTCCAAGTTTGGATCCCAAGCTGGGATGAAGAGTCTGAGGTTCAGAAAGGTGCCCTTACCATGTGTATACCTTGAACCTGGCGATTATCTTCAGACGCCACATCCTAGGCAGTTTCTTAGGTCATCTGTTCCTAAATCTAGCCTCGAAGGCAAGCACACCAGTCTTGCTCACTATTCACACTTCAGCATCTCTATCCTAATTAAGAAGACGTGCAGAGAAATTAATTATTTTCTTGTTGCCGTGAGCCAATAGCATTTTAATCAAGCTGTCTCTGTGGCTAACCAATTCATTAGCTGCAAATTAAATAAATCTAGGCTTTTCACCATACTTTAATTGACACTGTCCCTTTGTAGGGGGGAAGAAAGTTGTTCAAGCATCGGTAGCATTGTTGGAAACAATTGTCATATCTACATTTTGGCATTGCATTTCATCATGCTCTATTCACACCCGAAGAAATAAATTAATGGCCCGTAGCTGCCCTCCTAAGCAAACTGATTGGAAATAAGTCCCACCGAACTCCATGTAATACAAATGTTTTCCCCCACTGTTTATTTCCTCTTTCCCACTCTTTAGCAAACTGAAGGCTTCAAGAAGCGGTGGTTCACCATGGATGACAGAAGACTAATGTACTTCAAAGATCCCCTGGTAAGGCCCATGTTTGCTAATGATCTCAGGCTGCTCCAGGGACTGGCAACTGCAGAACTTCATGGCAGGATTTCAAAACATTCCACTTTCACAAAGGATTTTTATCTTTGCTTTTAATGATAACAATTCTATGCATATTTGTTTCCAAACAGATTTGTTTTCAATGGTGGCCGTTTTATATATATTTGTATATTTTTTGATCAAGTGGCTTATAAATGTTCCAAATGAGCGGGGGGGGGGGGGATTAATTAGGGCCAGCAAAAACTAGAGATAAGGGTGGATTCTGTTCAGTTCACATTTTTAAGTCAGTCAACCTGATTTGCACCTCCTTAGTTAATACACAGATCAGAACACGAGTATCCTTTGAATTTCACTGTTCTCTGAATTTTGTGATCCAGTTTGTTTGTTTGTTTGTTCGTTCATTCATTCATTCATTCATTCATTCATTCATTTTTGTCCCACTGGTCCCAGAAATAGGATTGGACAGACTTATGAATGAACATGTGCAAAACTGTCATGGAATGGAATGAAACTAAATTGATCTATCCAGTTTTGGGGAACTGCAAGTGGGGGGAAATTGTGGTTTGCTCATGTCCCGCTAATGGGCTTCCTATGGG
This sequence comes from Podarcis vaucheri, assembly GCF_965113315.1. NCBI lineage: Eukaryota > Metazoa > Chordata > Lepidosauria > Squamata > Lacertidae > Podarcis > Podarcis vaucheri. The sequence continues at coordinate 42,440,355 of NC_138752.1, forward strand.
CATCTGGTTGTCCACTGTGAGAACAGAACAAATCTATCCTGCCTTGGTGAAACCACACCTGGAGTCCTGTGTCCAGTTCTGAGCACCACAATTTAAGAAGGATATTGACAAGCTGAAATGTGTGCAGAGGAGGGGGGACTGAAGGACCTGGGCCAAAGGCCAAGATGATCAAGGGCCTGGAAACCAAGCCTTTTGAGGAATGGTTGAGGGAGTTGGGTGTGATAAGCCTGGTAAAGAGGAGACTGAGAGGAGATAGGAAAGCCATCTTCAGATATCTCAAGGGCTGTCACGTGGAAGATGGAGAAAGCTTGCTTTCTGCTGCTCCACGCAGTAGGACCTGAATCAATGGATTCAAATGACAAGAAAGATTATTCCAACTCAACATTCAAAAGAACTTCCTGATAGAATCATAGAGCTGGAAGGGACCCTGAGGATCATCTAGTCCAACCCCCTGCAATGCAGCTGTCCCATAGGGGGATCAAACCTGCGACCTTGGCGTTATCAGCACCATGCTCTAACTAACTGAGCTATCCATGTGAGGTGATGGGAAGAGCTCTTTGGTCGTCTCAGGAGGTTGTGGACTCTCCTTCCTTGGAGGGTTTTAAGCAGAGTTTGGATGACCACCTGTCAGGTTTTCTTTAGCTGTGATTCCTGCATTGCAGGGGGTTGGACTAGATGACCCTTGGGATCCCTTCTAACTCCACAGTTCCATGATTCTAAGATGATGGACAATACAGGCCACTGGACTGATCCAGCAGGAGTCCTCTTATGTTCTTGCCCTTTCACAGCTAGGACACAATTTTATTAGCCTCAAGTTGGAGATGCGCAGATTGATTGAGATGAATGGGGGAGATAAAGAAACTGAGAACAGATGGGCAGTGGAATAAATTACTGTCTGAAGCTGCAACATCTCCCTGCAGTTTTTGTGTGGAGTTGTTTCTGTCAAGGATGCTGGAAAAAATGGGAGAGACTTCCTGTTCATTTTGAAATGACTTCCTTGAAAGGTTGGGTTTTTGTTTTTGTTTTTTGTATACAGCTTGGAAGCCTCTGTTGAGAAAGGATGGTAGAATTGTAGTTTCCAGTTGCCTGAAATACACCTTAACCCCTACCCCCAAAAAACCAACTTGCTGCAGAAATCTTTGAAGCCAAGAAGGCAGGGACATTACGTCAGCTGCTCTGCGATAATTTTGTTTGTTATCTCATGCAATGCCTTCATCATAGGAGATATATAGCAACAGTGCTTTGTCATAAGCCCCGAAGCCATTTTGAACAGGGACAGCAGTGTCAGGCCTATGGAATCTAGGGGACATGGATGAATTTTTGGAAGAAAAAAATGCCGGTGCCTCCTTGATCTTCTGAGATCCTATGCTATGTCGCCCGCACAGGATGCCTTCGCCAGGGGGGAAGTTTTTATTGGAAGCAAAGAAAACAGCTACAAGGTCTTGGAAGGGCTCCCGCCATCCATACAGGGAAACCACTGGCAACATGGAATCACCATCGTGACTCCAGACAGGAAGTTCCTTTTTGCCTGCGAGACGGAAAGCGACCAGCTGGAGTGGATTGCAGCTTTCCAGAAAGTGATCAGTAGGCCAATGCTGCCGCAGGAATATGCAGGTGAGGTGAGGGGTGGGACGTGACTGGCAATGATGGCGGGTCATCATGCTTCGGTGGCACAGCTTGTGTTTTGAAGATTCGGTTCCCAGCACCTGCTGCAGAAAGGAAGACCTAAGCCCTGCAAGGGAGGGAAAAATGGGTTTCCTCATTCGCCATTTAGAAGGCAAGAAGGTGGAGAGGCAGAGGAAGCTCTCTTAGGCCACATTCACACCGTTTAAAGCACTATCATACCCCAGGCATGGCTCACCCTAAAGATTTATGGGAGCTGTAGTTTGTTAAGGGTGCTGAGAGTGGTTAGGAGGCCCCTATGACACTCTCAGGGCCACAATTCCCAGAATTCCCTAGGAAAAGGGACTGACTGTTAAACCGCTCTGGGAATTGAAGCTCTGGGAGAAGAAGACTGGTCTCTTAAACAACTCTTAGCACCTTAGCAAGCTACAATTACCAGGATCTTTGGGGGGGGGACTCATGACTGTTTCAAGTAGCATGGTCCTGCCTTAAATGTGAAGCAGAGATGGGGTTTTCGAATATATGCCTGGGAATTAAATCAGTTGACTGACTTTTCATCAATCAAGCTATTAATTAATTGATTCACTCTGCATAGGGAATAAAACAAAGAAGTATACAGTACTTCCTTTGTTTTAGCATATACATCATATTTTAAAAGATGCACTTTGTACTGTACTTTTTGGAGAGTGATTCCTGTGTAGTTTTTACTCTGCCTGCTGGTCTGATTTATTTATTTTTAAAGTTAACCCTCTTTGTTAAGTTTCTATGGAATCTATCTATATCTATCTATCTATCTATCTATCTATCTATCTATCTATCTATCTATCTATTTGATGTTCCCTCCAAAACTATCATGTACCTGCCATCTGTGGTTTTTTATTAGTAGTTTTGTAATCAATCAAAAACATTTAAATCAATCACCTAACTGGCTGAACTTTAAGACACTGCGTTGCATCCTGTTTTGTACACAGAGCAGACCTACTGGAATTAAAAGACACAACTAACTTGGGTTCATTAAGTCCAATAGGTCTACTGTGAGGAGAACTTATTGGATGCAACCTGATGGTTGTATTTGCACTTAATGGTCAGGCATGGTTTAGCCACTAACCACTTAAGATTGCAGCTGTCCTTTACATGTCAGTGTTTTAATGCTGTCGTTTCCCCCCTCCTCACAGTGGAAGCCCATTTCAAGCATAAACCATAGTAGTATCATGCTGGACAGAACCAAGGAAGGAGAATCTGTTTACAACCCAATAACATTGTTTGTTCCTTGCAATGTGAGCAACGACAACATATTCAGCGAATCACGTCGGACTAGCAAGGTGGGAGGTGCTATAACAGGGGCCTCTGGGCCGGCGACAACAGTGTTGTGGGGCCAAAGCAGACACTTTTTTTTTAATACATATGAAAAGTTGCATTTCCTAAGCTGGAGGTGATGATGCGTTTCTTAACATCTCAGGCTGTCTGAAGCACTTCCCTTGGGGACATTGTCCTTGGACATGTAACATTTGGCAAGAAGCTCACCGCAGGAGATTTGGGGAAATACCCACACAGTCCACTCCCTCCTTAAGCAGCAATGTTGCCAAAACACTTTCTTAAAGGGTCTAAACATCTCCAGCGACCAAGGATGTCTTTTTCAGAGGATGGCAGCCGTTTGCTTGACAAATACCGAGAAAACACCCAGGAAAGAGTGTCCTTAAACCCACTAGGAAGAATCATTACGAAGCCCAGAAGCACTGTGCACGATGCTGACATTTCAGCAAAAGACAACCGCCAGCTGGTCACTGCATCCTGCGAAGCATCACTTCATCCGACTGTTTGACAAAACGTTTATGCGCATTGGTCTGTGGTTTGCCTATCGCCTTGTGATTCTACAGGTCCAAGTAGCAGGTCCACCTCTGCTGGACGAGATGGCTTTGGTCATGGCGTGTGGCAGCGGCGGCTCGTGAGGGGGAAGGCAGAGGAAGTGGTGCTCCCCCACCAGCGTGCTTGTCATGAGAGAGTGAGGCACTGGCAGTGAGGTCACCACCAATCTGAAGCTCCTTTAATAGTGAGCGCACCACCACTCAGATACCTCTGCCTCTGTCCCTCCTCACTCTTTGAACAATCACTGGTGTTTAGGCATTAGGACCTGTTCATGGAGTATTTGAATGGAAGATGGTTATTCCAAGCCATGTAGCCTGGTGTGGTTCTGGGCTGAGGCAGGCAACTTGGTGGCCGAGTTAAAAAGTCCCTCCCCTAATTTCACCCCCCACCCAATACGCAAAGAGGGGGCAGTGTTTACCTGTCGTGGCAATTATGCTTGCAGCTCCAAGTGTGTGTCCATTTCTTTGCTCTTTTTGACCTACTAGGCTTCGGCGCGATGACTGGAAATCTGGTCCCCTGGAAATCTGGTTCCATTTGTTGACATGATCTTATGATGAAGCCATTTTGGAGTGAGGGCAATGGCTCCTGACCTCACTCTTGATGGACTCCCGGGAGTGCAACTGATAGTGCTGGCACCATCACAAGAAAAGTGGTGGAAGCCGTGGAAAAGGTAGAGAAAGGCTTTCATATATGAAATTTTTCACACACTCCTCCTCAGCTCCAACAAAACTGGTCCACCAGAGAGGCTCTTTAGGATCTGTTTTGCTACCTCTCTGAGGTTATTGATGTAGGCCAAAGAAATGTGGCTACCTATATTTATTTTTTACTTGGGAGGCCACAGATTGAGCAGGCCCAGCCTGAAGCATGGTAATCAGACCTACCTTTCCTTTCTGAGCCCAGAGAATGTTGTGACTTTCTTCCGATTTTCATTAACAAAGGGAGCCATTTGTTGTAAAAATTCACAGGAAAGCTTCTTCCACATAAGCTCACTGTTAACATCATGGGATTCTCAGCTGGACTTTTGCTACCGAGCTGAAATATATTCAGTCCTTTGGAAGTGTGCCCACATACACACTTTATTCCCGAAAATGGTTGAATGGCTTTGTGTGACTGGTGTGGTTTTGAGATAAAAATTAGTATGTGGGAAACTGGGCACAAATTGGCAAGCTAAGCACTTTTAAGGCTGCAATCCTGTGCGCTGCTTGGGAATGGGAGTTATCTCAGTGGGCAGAACACCTGTTGTGCATGCAGAAGGTCTCAGGTTCAATCCCCACATCTCCAATTAGGGCTGGGAAAAACTCTTACCTGAAACTCTGGAGAGCCATTGCTGGTCAGTGAAGCCAATACTGAGTGAGGTACCTTTGGTCTGACTTGGTATAAGCTAGCTTCCTATCAGTGCAGTGGGATTTTCAAGGATGGGCCTGCATCACCCATGGTTTCAACGAGGGTTAAGCACATGCTTAAATTTCTCCTACTGGATTCCATAGGTCTTGAAACTGGCTGGGCCGTACCTATGCACTGGTATGGCCAAGTGGATATTGCACTTGTCCTCTTCATGGAAGAGAATGGGGAAACCTTGTGTGCACAAGTGTGCGCACAGGGCTCTCTGGACAAGGGTGACTTTCAACGTTCCTTCTGTGCTGCTAAATTGTAACTTGAGAAGTGACCTTAACAAAAAAAAGCACACTGCTCTGAGAAAACGGTGGGGCAATTGAGCCCCGAAACTTCCTGAAGGATGGGGAATCTGCCTGTGATGTTAATAACAGATGGACACTTTGATGAAACAAAGGCTCTTCATATGGCCAATCTGAGACCATTCCAGGCTAAGCAAAAGCCCTTGCAGAAAGTTTCATGGCACACCATAATCCTTCAACCTTGGCATTATCAGCAGGTGGACTCAAGTCCCTGAAACTCATGCCACAATAACATGTGGCACAAAACAAATATCTTTGCTGATTTTGCAGCAACTGACTCCTCCCCCTGCAACTACTCCTCCCCCTGTAAATTGATCTGGCTCTAATTATGTGCAACTTGTCACATAACCAGAGTCCTCTGGTAGGGATGTCTGTCTGTATAGCCCGAATCCTCCACCCAATCCTCCCCAACACAAGTTCAATAGGCCCAGCTGATCATTGCAATATGGATGAATGAATTCAGAATGAACACCACATGAGCTTCCAGAGACAGACTTCCCTTGCTGGATCAGAATGAAAGTGTGCGACTTGCTCAAGAGTGCATCTCTGCAATCTTACCTCGGGCCATCCCTACTATTTGACAAAGTGGGCAGCAAAAGCTGGGAGGACATAGCTGGGTGGGTCTCAAGCAGCCTTCCTTGCACCCCACAAACTAGCCTGCTGCCTTGAGGTATGGCGGAGGAAGCTCTCTTTGCTGCCAGTGTTGAATTAACATTCACTTGCCAATCAGTTCAGTTTCTGTACGTGAATAGTGGGGCGGGAACACACCACTGCATCCTTTGTCTCGGGCAGCAAAACGTCTTGGTCCAGCACCGATCTACCCATCCCTGCACTGAAGATTGTCCCAGTCTTGTACTGGGTTTGTATCCTTTTCACACTGATGAGCAGAATGGAGCTGGTCCTCAGGGCATTACTTGTTTTGGGCCCAGACTCTGCAATGCCACTGCCTCATTCAGGGAGAGCCAGAAAAGTCCCGCAGGGTGTCCATTGAAAGAAGCGGCATGTGGGCAAGAGCAATGGACAGAACATCCCTGTTGGTTTCCACCCAGGGTTGACTTAATAGCAGCTTGCTGGCGGCTGAGTGGGAGGTGTGGAAGTGAAATGGTTCTGTACCCAAGAGATTCCTATAGAAGACTGAAAGGGCAATTTCCTAGGCTCAGCACGCAGCTTCTTTGGGTAGCTGCTGGTGGTCCCACTGTCCCAACCAAAAGCATTGCTGGTGCCTGTTCTGGCTACCACCCGCCGCCTTTGGGGAACAAAAAAAGCAGCTGGGGTTGGGAACTGCTGTGTTCGTTTTGCACAATGTTCTGCAGTGATGCTTAATCGGGGCCATTGTGGGAAATTGCAACAGTGGCATTGGGACCTTGGCGTCTTCTGCTGCTGCCTCTTTCAGGTGCACACTCGCAAGGGCCCTCTGACACAGAAAGGGGGCGCTCTGGAGGGCTTTCTGCTAAGCCCACCCCCCTGTAACCCAAAGCGGGCCCTATAAGCCTCCCCCCCCCTCAACAAAACAACCCCAGTTTACACAACAGTGGTAATATTTATTGTTCCAAAAAACCCCCAAACAAACCACTATGCACTGTACAGGTGGAATGCATCGGAAACAAGTCAGGAAGCAAAGTCCATATAGATTTGGTGAAAGACCCATTAGCTGCAACGCTTGTCCTGCAGAGGTTGTTGGACTACGGCTCCCATCATGCCTTATCATTCGCCAGGGTGGCTAGGACTGATGGGAGGAAGAGTCCAACAATATCTGGAGGCACTGTGCTGGCTATTCCTGACCGAGGGCATGAGATCGTAGATCTTTTTTACCCCTGCTCTGGTTCGCCAGAAGCGGCATGGTCATGCTAGCCACATGACCCAGAAGCTGTCTGCGGACAAACGCCGGCTCCCTTGGCCAGTAAAGCAAGATGAGCGCCGCAACCCCAGAGTCGTTCACGACTGGACTTAATTGCCAGGGGTCCCTTTACCTTCACCTTTAAGTGGCTGTTGCAGAAGTTCATAGATTTTGCTGCTGCCAGATAATCACCCCCAACTAACAAACCTTCGCTGGGACTCTTGAAGTTAGCAAACAAGTTACAATATGGTAAATATTTCTGCCTTACGCTATTATAAGACACACGCCCCCTCTTATGGTTCTAGCTGTGTTTACCTTTCTATTATAGTAATACTGACAGATTTAGCCAGCCTTCATGCTTTGCCAACATCTGCTTGCTCTATCACTTGGTTGGTGCTTCGTCTCCCCCCCAACACTGCTGAATTATATTAATTCTCGCTGCCCCCACAGTCTCAACAATAATCTCCACCAATTTCTCAAATTATGTAAGAGAGAGCACACCCACAGCATTATCAGTGCCACACACAATACAGCCTTGGTTTTCCCCTGAAATGATTGCTCAACCTCAGTAAAAGGGAGAAAGGGTGAAGCTGGTATGTTTCAAGTCTCAGAACAGAATGCATTTCTTTCTTAAGTCAGTGTTTGTAAGATAAATGCCCTCTTATCCATTGCATACATGTGTTAAGTCGCTGGTTATAAAAAAATTTTGGTACTAAATGTCATCCATACCAATAAATTATTATTCTGTCTGATCAATGGAGACAAATGTCTGGTTAAATTTGTGGAGCAAATAAATTGGTGGCGCAGGCAACATGATAAAAGAGTTTTCAAAATATCTATCCAGTATCAGAAGCAGTTTTAAAAGTGAAGATGGCATTATTGCATCTCAGAAAGTTTTACTTATAGCACACAAGAGCAATAAATACTTGCCCACAAAGGAGCCCAACTCATGCAGAGAAGTGACGGGAAATCTCATCTGAGAAGGTTATTCTGCACCTGGAGAGACTGGATGATCCAGTCATGCCTGATATGTGACATGTGACAGCAGAATTGCCTGTCTTGCAGCAGAGGTGGATTGCAAATCCAGAGCAGTATATCATGCAGAGGCACACCAGGCAGCCTCCTCAAAAGTAGGCAGCCTCCCTGAAATAGGATGATCCAGTGATGTGAGGGGGAGAGATGCAGCAGAGTGACCTTGGCCCATCTCCTCCCCCATGGAGGTTGATTAAAAGGCAGTGAAGCCACAGCCACAGAGATGTACGTACATCAGGCAGGCTCTATAGTTAAGCTGTTTGGTGCTTAACTATTCTTCATAGAACACTAGCCCTCCCGAGGTTGGAAATTCACAGTATAGAAGATCAGTATGTCGAGGCGAAGGGCTCTCTGAAGAGACAGTGCAGGCATGCCGTTAGCTATATAAAACAAGTTGCACCGGGTTTTCCACCTTTGTCAGGTGACGCTTTCAGAGGTGCTCCTGCAATAACAGCTGGCTCCAAACCAGCCAGGAGGGGCTATACACCTGTGGAAGCAGGCTCCCCTGCATCTTATAAGGTACAGTTGGTAGTAATACAAGAAGAAGCTTTCTTCTAGGGCAGCACCTCATACATGGAACTCACTGCCCCAAGATCTTAAATTAGCTCTCCCTTTACTTATGTGCTAGGGACGCGGGTGGTGCTGTGGGTTAAACCACAGAGCCTAGGACTTGCTGATCAGAAGGTCGCGGTTCAAATCCCCGCAATGGGGTGAGCTTCCATTGCTTGGTCCCTGCTCCTGCCAACCTAGCAGTTCGAGTTCGAAAGCACGTCAAAGCGCAAGTAGATAAATAGGTACCGCTCCGGCGGGAAGGTAAACGGCGTTTCCGTGCGCTGCTCTGGTTCGCTAGAAGCAACTTAGTCATGCTGGCCACATGACCCGGAAGCTGTACGCTGGCTCCCTCGGCCAATAAAACAAGATGAGCGCCGCAACCCCAGAGTCGTCCGCGAGTGGACCTAATGGTCAGGGGTCCCTTTACCTTTACCTTTTTTACTTATGTGCTATCAGTGGCTGAAGAGTTTTTCCAGCAAATCATTGAGATTCTGGTGCCGTTTAACAGTGCTATCCTTCTTGGTGTATATTCAGCCAACTATTCACTTTCAGAGGGACTCACTCTAAGTGTGAATAGGACTGGTCTTAAATATTCCATGTTTGTTCTGCCTCTGGTGGTTCCTTTAGTTGCCTTTAAGGCTGGTTCTGTGCTTGTTTTCTTCTCCTTTTAATATTACATGCAAATTGCCTTGCAGTACTGTATTGTGAAGGGTATATGCGAAGGGTTGAGCTTTGGAAGGCAGGATACAATTACCGAGATAAATAAATAAGCATCTACAGCCGAATCTGGAGCTTCGTGTGCTGGAATACACTGGACAGATGAAAAGAAGTACTTATTCGCACAGCACATAGTTAAGACTACGGAATTCGCTCCCATAAAATGCATCAGTGGCCACCAAATTGGATGCCTTTGAAGCAGGCATGGCCAAACTTGGCCCTTCAGCTGTTTTGGGACTACAATTCCCATCATCCCTGACCACTGGTCCTGTTAGCTAGGGATGATGGGAGCTGTAGTCCCAAAACAACTGGAGGGCCAAGTTTGGCCATGCCTGCTTTAAAAGAAGATGACACAAATTCATGGAGAGGACTAACTAGGCGCAATGGCTACGATCTTCCTTGTTTAGGGGGAGGCTTCTGAATATCAGTTCCTGGAAGCCACAGGTGGAGAGAGTGCTGTCATGCTCAGGTCCTGCTTACGGGCTTCCCACAGGCATCTGGTTGGCCACTGGGAGAAGAGGATGCTGGACTAGATGAGGCCACTGGCTTGATCCAGCAGGGCTCTTAGGTTCCTAATGGGTGTTACATTTGCAGTTCCCCTTCATGATCCAAGAGCTGAGATTACATGTATGCAGAGTAGACAGAAAAGGGCAGTGCAGAGCAACGTCTACTGCTAGTCATGAGTGTATGGCTCATATCGGTTTCACCACAATCTATATAGCTAAAGAAGGAGCTTTCCCTAGTGCCCAGGAGCAACCCCTTCTCAATGTACTCCTGCAGTACTTTGCATCAAGGTCAGCTGTTCTCATACTCTTTGCCGTTTCATAACATTCAGCTTGCTTCACAAGGGGCCTCGCTACCCAGGAAGCATTTCCCAACTTGCACGGGGCGTGTTATTTCTGCAAATGCCTTCAAAGGCCGACACCTATTTCACAACCGAATTTCAGAGAAAAAAGGCCTTTCGAGCTTAACAGAGGAAAGATTGGCAAGAACGTGGCACAGCAGTGGGACTCTTCCAGGATTGCTCAAAACACCAGGTTTGGGTGCTCAATCCATTATTTGGAGCCTGCAAATAGGAGGTCAGTTCTGGGCATCGCACATGAAGGTGGATGTTAAAGTGGAGGAGGGTTCAGAGAAAAGCTGTGCTGATGAAAGGTCCTGAATGAAAAACCCTATGAGAAAGGCTGAAGGAAGTAGGTATTTTTAGCCAAGCGAAAAAGAGGATTACAGACAAGAGATGTTGACAGTTTTGAAGTATTTAGCAGTATCTCAAAAGAGAGGGGATAACCGTTTATCCTACTTGCCAAGGCTGGGAGGGAAAAGGCCTGGTTTAAGATACCGGGATGTGTATTTTGGCTAAACAGCAGGAAGTACATGCTGACTGCAAGGAGCCTAACCAGAGGAGGCTGTGAAAATCTGGAGCTGTCAAGCAAAAGATGCTTGATTGAGCACCTGACAAGGATGCTCTTGGTGCCCTGCCTGAGGGATGGGGAGGTGGACTAGGATAGATACTGCACAGAGCCCAGTTTTATTCTGTGAGACTAAAGCAAGCTAGTGAAGCGCAGGAGCACAAAAACCCAAGGTGTGGAACATAAAAGCCCTGGGTTCAATCTTACTTCTATTATGAGCTCACCAAAAACAAAGACTCTTGAAGACCTAATAATGGCATAAGCTTTCTACATCATATCTATGAAGAGCTCTCAGCTGTCATAGTCACACAATATAAAATAATAATAATAATAATAATAATAATAATAATAATAATAATAATGATGTTGCATTATAACAGGGGCTACCAACCCTGCTCATTCTGCTTGCCAACCACATACCCATCCATCTACACACTGGTGCAGAGAGAGTAAATTGCAAACTGTGAGGGTCAGATGGCAATGAGATGCAAAACATAGTCTACAACACGGCAATTAAAGCTTAAAACAAGCACTGTGATTATAGACAAGGGCAGCAACTGGAGATTACACTATGAACCTATAATTGGTAGGCAAGCTGTTCTTTTAATATCTGTAATATAGGGATAAGGTCTGCCTTAAACGGTTAGTTGGGAGGATGTGATGGGTTAGAGGAGCCCGTCTGATTAGCCAGAGAGATCTAGCATACTTGCTTTCTTATTCAGAAGTCCATGAACACTCCAACACACCATTTTGCTTGGATGACCACACAAAACAAATGCGAAACCCTTGCAGATAGCAAAACTCTTGGGAATGCATGGGAGATTTTAGGCTTACTATGAATTATGGAGTATACAAGAAGTGAGAAGAAGGAAATGAGGGGCAGGTGGGGTTTGTCAACTTGGGAAGGTAACCCAACTAGGGAAAGGAAGACACTGATCCTAACCTCGGCTGCCTTGCAGCTACACTCATTCATGAGAAAGGCTTTGGGAGTAAACCCTGCTTTGCAGGACATCTTCGCGAGAAGAAAAGGCTAAGCCGAGGCGTAAACCTACACAAATCCGCAGTGGAGTCCATAAGATTGTTGGAGGGTGCCTTGCACTCCTCCTTCTGGCAACTCCTGAAGCCAAGCTGGTGCCAAACATCTTACTCTGCTTTCATTTGGGCCACATCAAGACAGCCGAGGGAGGTCTTGTCTTCTGGGCAGCCCAGGACCTCCATATACATTGCCAAGGCTTGCATCCTGGGGAAGCCACTATGCAGTTTGTCTTCAGCTCCAGAGGTGCACTCCATTGTCTCCCAAGACAGACAGATGCCAACGAGAAGAACCACCAAGGAAGGTGACTTATCTTGCCAAGTCATTTTGTCCGTTTTTACTTAGACTAGTGCTGCCTGCTACTGGCCGGCAGCAACTCTCTAGGGTCTTTCTTCTCACCAGCTACTTGATTCTTTTTGAACTGCAGATGCCAAGGACTGTGCCTGCCACTTCCTGCATGCAGGGCAGTGGTTCTGCTATGGCGTTGCGATTTCCTACCCCACCCAGTGTTAGAAATTCAGATAGATAAGCTAGGTGCCAAATGGCTTTTAAACCAGGATTATAGTCTGGCCTAGCTGCCATTTTTGGGCCAGATGGCTCAAAAACACACATTTCAATCTGACTTTTTGGTTCCTGGAATTCATTCTGATTACGCAGATAAACAGTAACAGATAGAATTCTACAAGATGTGCTGCTAGTATGTTAAAACAGTCCAGATCCAAGGATACCCAGACACGCGCCTTCAGATGGTGGAGATGTCAGGCACCATCCTGGCACCCAGGCATCTTCACTTGGTCACAAGTGGCTGGCAGCCAGGTGCAAAATGGGTCTGGCACCTGGCGAATTTCAAACACTGACCATCACCTGAAACCAGCTGGGGTCTTGCACAGGGCTTCTCTCATCTCCCTCACTTCCTTGGGCAAGCAATTCTGAATTCTTGGAAACTGCACAGTTGCTGTGAATTAAATCACGTCAGCCATGCTTACTATTATCACAGGAACCACTTGGTACAAGCTTTCGGTCTGCACATGGATACATACAATCATACCTGTCCCAGGTGATTTGAAGAGAACCTTGCATGCAGTTCAACCAAACAATATGGTGGGCGTGGGGATGAAGAGGGAGAATTGTTTCCTAACACTCCACACCATGCATTTGCTGCTGTTAAAAGCAATTCAGCATTGGGGAGGGGTGTTGGACTCAGAGATAAGAGCCCCTTTTGTTTCTGAAAACAGCAAGAAGCCAAGAATGAAGACTCTGGTGCCACCTAGTGATTCAAAATAAAATACAAAAGCGTCCCCATGTGACAGGTTTTCAAATTAGGGATTTGGATTTAGCTTGGCTGTTGGCGTCTCTCTCCATGTGGGTTTTTCTTTTAAGGAAAAAAACCAGGAACAACCCACACAAGCTGCTAAATGTCAGCAAGACATTGGGAGGAGAAAAATGAATTTTAATCAGCGTAAGAACCTTGAAATAGGCTACCGATTGCAATTTAGGCAAAGCATGTACAAAAATCGTGAGCGCCATTCATCAAAATGCTTTGTTTCACAGCATGAACCTGCTCATTCTCAGCAGTGGGTTGTACAGTACAGGTGCATATTCCAAGTTACCTTTGTGCAGATTCTCGAATCCTTAAACACTTTTGCCAAAACTGTGCTTTGGGAAAGCTTGAAGCTTCTCACTGAAATTAGTGGTGGCAGATGAAACATTTTGCCCTCCCTAATACTCTTCCCTTACAATGTGCAACTGTATTATTATTATTACTACTACTGTTGTTGTTGTTGTTTAGTCGTTTAGTCGTGTCCGACTCTTCGTGACCCCATGGACCAGAGCACGCCAGGCACTTCTGTCCTCCACTGCCTCCCGCAGTTTGATCAAACTCATGCTAGTAGCTTCAAGAACACCATCCAACCATCTCATTCTCTGTCGTCCCCTTCTCCTTGTGCCCTCCATCTTTCCCAACATCAGGGTCTTTTCCAGGGAGTCTTCTCTTCTCATGAGGTGGCCAAAGTATTGGAGCCTCAGCTTCACAATCTGTCCTTCCAGTGAGCACCCAGGGCTGATTTCCTTCAGAATGGAGAGGTTTGATCTTCTTGCAGTCCATGGGACTCTCAAGAGTCTCCTCCAGCACCATAATTCAAAAGCATCAATTCTTCGGCGATCAGCCTTCTTTATGGTCCAGCTCTCACTTCCATACATCACTACTGGGAAAACCATGGCTTTTATTTATTACTACTACTAGATTTTTTAAAAATCTATTTATTATTACTACACCTAGATTTTAAAAAAATTATAAAGGCCCCACCCTTCAGATTACAATCTAAGAGACACGACACATAAGGAAAAAAGGGATGAGAAGGGAAGAGGAAAACAAGCCAATGTAAGAACCAAAAACTTTCCCAGTACCTTAATGAATAGTTAAAACAGCCACTAAGCCTAAGGACATAGTCTAAGGAGGCAGCTGCCTCTAGCCAAATCAATGGGAGTGGGGCCTGCTGCCTTACCTCTCTGAAGGTCAACCATAGCTAAAGAACTTGGTTTGTGTTCAGGCTTGAATAGGGCCAACAGTGGTCTTCAAGTGGCCTGACCAGAGCTCCGCATGAACAGAGGTTATGCCATAAAATGTGTCTCCAAAAGGCAGACTTTGTGAGGGCTCCACAGAAGAGGCAAGAAAAAGGGTTCTCTAGAAAGCATGAAAACTGCAACCTTAATGATGCCACTTTCCCCAGCTGCAGAATACTCCCCCCACCCCACCCCGCTTTTACAATGAATGCTGTCAAAGGAAGAGATTCAAAGCCAGAGGAGGCAGCTTGCCACATAGAATCTGCAGCATGGTTTTGCTATATAGAAGTAGCAACATACGGCATTGTGTGCCAACTACAAAAGGCAGCCTCTCCCAAGATGGTGTGCTCCAAAGATTGTTGGGCCAGAATTCTTCCCATCAGCGGAAGCCAGCATGGCCAATGGGAGTTGTTGTCCCACATCAGCTGGAAGGCACCAGGCTGAGGAGGTCTGGTTCAAGGGTTCATTTAGACAACTCTTAATTTCAGACGCGATTCTGCTTTTCTACATGAAACAATATCAAAGCTGCCTGCCTGAGAATTCATATTATGTGCTGCCTGAGAAAGGCAATCTTCCTCAATACACCTTGTTTCCAATGAAAGCTATTTGCAGATGGGTAATAGATGCTGCCAACTTTCCACATCTCACTAATTCTTACCTAAAGCAGGCTCACAACAGCAACAACAAATATAGTATTCTGGGAATTCGCCTCCAGGAACTGGAAAAGCACTTTGCAATGAACAAGAGCCAATTTTTGTGGAAAGAAGGGATGTAAAGTATGAAAACTGATTTTGTTTTATAATGCCATGAAACAAAGGGTGTGTGGCATACCAAAAAGGATTACAAAAGATATTAAACCTGCAAGAAAGATGGAAGATGCAGATGCAGAAAGGCATGAAAAGCAAACACCCTCTAGATGGACTGAATGAAAGGACTTGAAAGTATCTGACTACCCAGGATTGGAGCAGCTGCACTTCTCAGGCCAGAAGAACCAGTTTTGCAAACCCTGCAAAATCATTGCTCAAAGTTCTCATCAGAGACCTATAAAACAGCTGATCCAGAACCATGTTCAAAACCCAAGAGCAGTAGAGATCCCAGTATAAAGTATTTATTTAATACTCAACAATTAACACAAATTCATCCTTTTATTTTTATTTTTACAGTAAATAAAAATGTATTATTCCCCCTCATGCATGATCACTGTATTAATCTAAGCCTTTTTAAAATTTTAAATGTGAAAAAATAAAGTGTTTCCCCCATTTCATCTTTTAATCATACCGCTAACATCTGGTGTTGTGCATTAATGGAGACAAGATGTAGAATTATATTAAGCCTAACATGTGGTTTGCAGTTACTTGTAATTTTGTTCTTTTCTTTTTTTTACATAAAGTGTTAAAATGAATCAATAAATCATCCCATAAAAATAAATATTGAACAAGAAAGAACCAAGAGGTCTGCAGCTTCCCCTTCTCCAAGGATCACCCTGTTTCAAATATTTGCATGCCCTGTTTCGTCTGCCAAAATGCAGTGTTTTGGCTGGGTTGTAGCAAGATCACTGAATGGGTGCAGGGGGGGGGGGAGCTGTCTCTCGGGGAATGAAAAGTATTTCAGCCACAGTACATATACATACAGTGTTAACTGGACTCAGAGAGGGTCTACTTTGATTAAGCCTTCAGTATTCAAGTGATCCACTTGCATTAAATCACATATATTAAGAGTGGAGCAAGACCTTAAAGATGATTTGGTCAATTCACAGCCCACACGGTATACTCAAAATCACCCTGGGTTTCCAAATCATCTCATTTTCTACAATGGAAATTAATTTGGTATTTCTGCTTGGGGTTTTGATTTCTTTGGCTCATCTTGAAACGCTTTTGGCACCGGGTCTACCGATCATCCGCTACAGCAATTACAACTCTGCATTTTACGGGGTCCCTTGGTGACAGTTAAGCGCTTAATTCATTAGTTTACTGAAACAAAAGTGTAGTTTTTTAAAAAATGTAAAGCAACAAATGTGTGTTTCAGCTTTATTTAGTGTGACTGTGAAAAGAGGGAATACTGCTCATGGAATCACAGAGAAGGCTACATCTCAGTCCATCACCAGCCAGCGTTATCAGAGGTCCACTAATGATCACACCAAATCAGCTCTCTTGGCTACCCCATTGCATTTTTACATAAATAATATAGACCAAAACATTATGAACATCTCAGCAACCTTCTTTTAAACAGAACAGAGGAGCCCTTTGACCTGTTGAGAAACGACTGCAGGACTCGTTCTCAAAGTGTCTTTTCTTTCTTTTATCCCCCAGTGAGCACATGGTCAGATTCCAAGCTGCTCTGGAAGGTCTCAATCCAGTTCAATGGGGCTGCTGTCTTCCTGTCCATCTTCCGTGTCATCCTCCTCCCCAGCTACCATCAGGCTGTTTAAAAGATTGCCTAGGATGGAAGTACAGGATAAGGGGAAAGTATCAAGAAGCGGCCATTTTCGAGTGCCCAGTGGAAGGGCAAGTTCCCACATTCTGTTTGAGAGATATGCTGAAATGACAGCTGTCACCTGGTTGTCTGCCAGGGTTGAGTAACCTGGTGACGAGACACTAGTGTTGTGTCAAACATGCAGCAGGAAACATTGGATTAGCTGACAAGTAGCTTTCTAGATTGAGGGAGATGGTGCTATTTTTCTGACAAAATGCAGACTGTAAGTAGGAAAACTGCCATCAGTACACACAAGCCCTAAGCCCTGTAAGCTACTGAACTTCAGATGACAATGAGTGACAAGCATCCAGCAGTCTCTTTTCATTTAGATTATCTTGTTTATCTATGGTGTTAAACTCACCTAATAGTCCTCCATAGGATGATGTTTGTTTGGGTGGGACACCAAAGAAGAGCTGTCCTATTCTGTCTAGATACTAAAAAAGCACAAGAAAGAGGGAATGTTATATTAATAATAATTTATTATTTATACCCCGCCCATCTGGCTGGGTTTCCCAAGCCACTCTGGGCGGCTCCCAACAGAATATTAAGAACACGATAAAACATCATACGTTAAAAACTTCCCTAAACAGGGCTGCCTTCATGTCTTCTAAAAGTCAGATAGTTGTTTATTTCCTTGACATCTGATGGAGGGCGTTCCACAGGGCGGGTGCCACTACCGAGAGGGCCCTCTGCCCGGTTCCCTGTAAACTCAATTTTGCAGGGAGGGAACCGCCAGAAGGCCCTCAGAGCTGGACCTCAGTGTCTGGGCTGAATGATGGGGGTGGAGATGTTCATTCACATATACCGGGCTGAGGATGTTTAGGGCTTTAAAGGTCAGCACCAACACTTTGAATTGTGCTCGTAAATGTATTGGGAGCCAATGTAGGTCTTTCAGGGCCGGTGTTATACGGTCCCAGCAGCCACTTCCAGTCACCAGTCTAGCTGCCGCTTTCTGGATTAGTAGTAGTTATTACTGTAGTTATTGCTGTCTCAATTCAGACACCACACAAAGCCATGGTTTGCATTAGCTGTAGATTAGAATCCAAACCATAGCTCGATCCTTCAAATGTACTACAATGTATTACTGTGGAAAGCTATTCTCATTTCCCCACCACTCGGCTCCATTAAGTCCATTCCTTAGTCTATGACAATTCCCTAAAGGAGAATTAATGGTGTATCAGTTTTGACACCCTGCCAAACTATCATTAAAGATCCTTAACCATGGTCTGATGTCCGACTGAACCACAATAATTCCTGCACAGGGAAAACCAATTAATTTCTAGCAACAGAATTACACTTTGTTTGCTTCTCCCCAGCCCATTCCCTCCTCTCTCTCTCACACACACAGCTTGTATTACTACTTTTTGGGTGTAGCATTGCAGGTGTGAGGCTTAGCTGCCAATGTCAAATACATGCAGTGCAGCCAGATGACTTCAAGGCACACTGCTATTCTCTCAGCTTCAGCACCTCTATCTGCAATCTGGGGGGTAGTAATATCAGCGGAGGCAGATTTAGGGGAGCACAACTGATTTGCCCGCAATGGGCGCCACAACAATGACTTAGAACAGAGGGCAAGAGGTGGAGGACACTGAGCTTTGGCATCACACAGGACGCCACTGAAAGTTGAAAGTCCCAAGTCTGCCACTGATATCAGCCTACTTTACAGTATTACTGATATGTGAGGTGCTTTGAACACTTGAAAGTCCCGTGTAAGTATCACCCCCTCCTGAATTAGTCTCTACACACACACACTGCTTTGTAACCCTGATTTAGAGGACACTGAAAGCAAGGTTGATCTGCATGCTATCCTTTAAGGTAGCCTATCTAAATAGCAATCACCATCACCATCATAAAAACCACCTGTGGCCCTACAGATGTTACCTCCTGGCCATGCTGGCTGGGACTAATGGGTTTACAGTGGTACCTCAGGTTACAGACACTTCAGGTTACAGGCGCTTCAGGTTACAGACTCCGCTAACCCAGAAATAGTACCTCGGGTTAAGAACTTGGCAGAGGGACGCCCCATTAGCTAAAGTGGTGCCTCAGGTTAAGAACAGTTTCAGGTTAAGAACGGACCTCCAGAACGAATTAAGTTCTTAACCCAAGGTACCACTGTATTTAGAGCAAGTACTTATATACTGCCTATAACAATCCATCTTAAGGCAGTGTACATGCTAACCAGCAGCATCTGGGAATCCAAGGCTGGGCAAGGATGCGTTGAGCAATGCGCTCAGCAAATATGGAGAATAGGGCATTTTCAGTGGTGGGGCCTAGGCCCTGAATCTGCTTCCCTTGGGAGAACTGTTTAGCACCTTGCCTTGAAGCCGTCAGAAAGATGATGACGATTTATAAAATCTGTATACCACCCATCATCTGTAAATATCAGGGTGGTTCATGAGATTGATAACATGCTTTTATTTTGAAGTGCTTTTATGCTGTTTGATTCCCAGAGTTTATGATGCGGCTGGTTTTTTTAATAAACTAAGTTGTTTTAATGGCACTGCTGCTGCTTTATTGTGTTGTGAAGTGTTCGGGGGGGGGGGACACATATGGGACTGAAAAGCACAGAAGCAAAATGAAAGTTTATAAAGGTGACCGTAAAGGAATTAAATTCCACCAATTTAAAAGTTAACTTACTTCATTATACATAGGATCCCTCTTCAATGAAGGTTGATACTGTTCACACAATACTGTAAATACTGTTAGTTTTCCTCTAAAAGAGAAGCAACAGAGAATGTAAAACCAGGCACAAGGGCAAAAAAATGACAGCATTGTGCTTTGCGGCTAAAACAAAACCATACCCATCAACTGCCAGCAGCAGAAACCAAATGAAATTGAGCAATGGCTGTACAAAGGGAGGTCCTCTTTCTATGGAAGGATGCTTCTGTGTATAGGTCGTAAAAACCACTAATGCACTGCTTTTGTTCTTCAAGCACAGGAATCTGAAAAATAGGAAACAGAATTTTTGAAGTTACGAATAACGGCAAAAGGTTTAGAGAAGAGCTATGTACAATATCAGTGCTCGGACAAGAAGAACTCAATGAGCTTAACACTCTTTTTATTGTTTCGTGCTCACAGAGCATACCTGAAAATTTGCATATTAAGCAGGTCGCCTTCACTGTAACCTCTGGCGTCACCGCTATTAATGTATTAGAGAAGGGAAATTAAGGTCGAGAGTGGAGTCTTGCGTTGGTGGTAGAACGCTGTTGCTTGGAGGACAAACCTGGGTGATTGTGGTTTAAAGCCCCTCTCAGCTACATTCTCCCTATTCTCTCATCTCGAGAGACACAGAGGGTAATAAAACTGACCCACCTCATGGGTTTGCCCATGAGCACAGGGTTCACAGTCCTGCTCTCTGTCCCTGCTGGGGAATGTGTTGGTGAAGCAGCAGCAAGCAGGATTGAACCTTGCACATCTGTGGGTGTAACCCAGTGATGTCAGCTGATGGGACAAATGAGTGTGTTTCTGGGGAAAGGGCTATGTGGGCCAATTTGGACCCCTTGGTGGGCCAAGATTAGTCTGTGACGCAGAGCTCGTATACCTTTCTGCTCCTTTTTTAAATTTAACGGCTCACATTTGTATCCTGCCCTTCATCTAAAGATCACAACATAAAAAGACAAAATGAGAACACCATATACAAAACAAAAGAAAACCAACAGCAAACTAATAACCCCTCCTTCCCTTATGGCTAAAAAAAAGTTATCTGAACAACCACACAAGCGTGCAAGCAAATTAAGATCAAAACACATACTGTAACACTGCCTGAGCGACAAACATGTCCACTTCGCTGCGATAACCCCTGGATGAGGAATATTCTACCAACATGTTTGCACATCCTTCACCGTCTGTGGAGTGCAAGAAGTGATACCGAGATTCACAATAGTTTTGCTCTGGAAAAGAAGTTGAAAAAGAAAATCAGTTTGCTGTGTATCTCTCTCTCTCCCTGTGTGTGTGTGTGTGAAATATGTATATAACAGTCTCAGTTTATATTGGCAAGGTGGAAGCCATTTTACTTCTCGAGAATATTGCAAGATTTGAACAAGCCAATAAAGAAAGTACATTATAGCATGCAGCATGAAGGTTGGAATCCTAAGATATGAGTGAGGTTTATTATTATTTTAATTCAATATTCTGACGAAAAATATTCCATATTTTAAAAATGTTGCAAGAAATTGATAAGACAATAATGCAGTGGTAAGTTACTTCCTTGCACATTCAGAACAATAATAAAATAAAAGGTATCTTAAAAAATAGATGCAGATTTCAGCTGTTTTTGCTGTTGATGACATTGAACCGATAGTCTTGGACCCAGAGACAAACCTGTTGGAGGTCATCAGGGAAACTGAAGCATTTGTTAAAATAGCCGGATTGACCATCAATAAAACTAATTCAGAGCTGCTATGTTTGAACGTCCCCTCAGAATTGCAAATAAGGTTACAATTCAAAACAGGCTTTAAACTTTGCCCACATCATATTAAATACCTGGAAATTAATATCACAAAGTCCTACAGTACAGAGCCAACTTTTTGTCAATGGTGAAGAGTATAAAAAGAGGGGGGGGGGGAGAGAGACCTTAAAACGTGGTCCAAGACATCCGTGTTGTGGATGGGGAGGGTAGCATCAGCCAAGATTATGATATTGCCAACGATTTTATTTCTGTTCCAAACTTTGCCCATATGTACTTATACTCTTAAGAAATGGCAAAAAAATGATTGTGAACTTTGCATACGACAGCAAAAGACCCAGGATGTGCTTAACGGTGTTGTATAAAAAAATCTCAGAGGGAAGGGGCAGGTGCCTAGCAAATCTGCAAAAATACCACGATGCTGCCCACATACAAAATGCCTTTGGCATGATGCACAACATAAAAGGAAAGGCATGGGTGCAAATGGAATTTGATAAAGCTATGCAACACAGAATCCCAAGCATACATTTTAAAATCCATAATAAAATTATTCTAGAAATGAATAATTGCAAAACCCATTTGCAAAAGCAGAAAATCTGGCAGTCTTGGGTCTCCAAATTAGCCCCACCTATATCACCACTAATCCCATCCACATTGCACTTTTACTCACCTGAAGGAAACCTATTTGATGTAAAATGGAAAGGAAAGGGCTTATACAGACCAGGTAATCTCTACGAAAATGATAACATTCTTGGAGCAGAATAAATTATGGAAAGTTTGGATGAGGTCAAAAAAATTATTTCAAATCCAGAAGTTAAATTCTCAAGCATCATTGAGACTTTTGGAAAAATTACTTTTAAATGTGGCTGAGCATTCTAAAAAAAGCTTATATACTCAATGATCTTGCTGTTGGGCAATGTTCAAACACCAAACAACTTTGGGAAACAGACTTAGGCACTGAAATTGAAGAAGCTGACTAGAACAACCAATGGACAAAAAAGCCCTTTAAAATGGGTATCAACATGCGTAAGAGAAAACTCCTTTAAGTTCATTGACAAGTGGCATATGACTCTCTTAAGTCATACATAGAACATCTTCACCCACATGCTGGGCAACTGGTACAACATTCCACATTCCATGTGGAGGACATGGAATTGTCTGAATTTGCTGAAATAATTAACAATCAGAAAGTACTGGGTAATGAAAGTTTGGGTCAATTAACAATGCTTAAGGAAGGGCAACTTGCTTCATTATATAAGGAACTTACTATTTTTCTTCTGGTGGTGGCACAATTACTTCTAGTGCAGAATTAGAAAGGACTTGAATATCTGACTATCACACAATGGAGATAGGCCATACATTTTATCCAGAAAAAAAACTTATGAAGAAGGTACATGCCTTGAACAATATGTATGATGTGGATGATTTTACTGAAGTTTGAGCAACCCTTCATAAAATACTCCAACAACGCATGTGGATTTATGGCAAAATCTTATACATTCATCTTCTGTTCCAGGGGAAGAGGGTGAAAATGGGGAAAACGTCTTGTTCTGCCTATACATTGTTGAAAACTAGTAAAATTTTATTTATTTAAGAAAGTTTCGGTTTATAAATTTTCAGTTTATAAATTTTACTGCATTAGCCGTGTGGCCATAGCATGATATACATTAAAATAACAACATAAAATGGGGGTGGGGAGGTAAAGGTAGATATCGTCCTGGGCAAATACTTAAAGAGAAAACACCCACCCACACCCACACCCACAAAAACTGCTGAGGCTGGAGGAGGACCGTTAAAGGGTCCTTCAGCTCCTCAGATTTGTCCTAACTCCATTGTCCTTGTACAATAAGGCTACTTGGAACTTCGTTCGATTGTGCGGCGTATCGACTGCAGCTGTGGTGTTAAGGAAGAAGTTAGTGCCGCTTTCCTTTAAGAAAGTTTATTCCTTGCAGATCGTAACAGGCTGGTGAAAGCAGACACTTTAAAATTATTAGCAACCACCATCAAAATAAGGGCCACAACAATGCCCTAGTTTTTAGAATTGTATGGTTTTAAAATTCTAATTGATTTTGGTGGTTTTATCTGCTTAGCAGCATTCTTGTGTTCATATTTTGTATACAAATTGCAATGGCTGGTGCTTTCATTTGGTCTGATAATTTTCCCTGCTTAGTTTTTTGCGTTTTATACTCTGACTGCAAAGGCCAGTGACTGGTGAAAATAAAATACCTATCTCTCAATAATAAGTTAATAATTAGTTCGCTATTTTAGATTCCCTAAAATTAATAGATGAATAAATCATTTTAAAATAATTCTTCTGAATTTTCCAGGTATCATTAAGAAGGAAATTAAAATAACCTAAAAAAAGGAAAGTGATTAATTAGATTGTTCCTAGCTAAGTATGTTTTTAATCGAGCATGCCTAATGGTCTTTGTTAATGAATTAACAAATGCCACTCTCTTGTCATTCTCTTGTCTTCCCTTTCTTTTTCTTATGAAATCAATAAATTTAACCATATAGGCTACATCCCAGATTCTTAAAAGGCGTCTTTCAAAGAATTTTGGGTTGACCTTTCTCGATCTACAACTATTTGACCATTTGGCCACTGTCAGTAAATGTATTAACTATTATGTCTTTCAGGTAGCCTAGAGGAATGATTAAGAGATCAACAGACATCTCATAACTGGTGTTATTTTCCATTTCACTTATTATCAGAACCAAATTTCTAATTTGAGGCAAGCCCAAAATATAGTTTAAAAATGGGCATACCAGTTACATCTCCCAACATTTATCTGTTGTGTTTTTGTATATTCTGCTTAGTTTTCATGAAGTTAAATATCTTCTGAAGAATAATCTATAAAGGGGGGAAAATTCAAATGGTGTGTGAAATGTGGATTTCATTTCCATTGCCATGCTGTATGTGGAATATTGTCATTAACCTCACCTTCCCATGTACCTAGGAAGGGATGACTAACAGTATCTAAATTTGCTGAGATTTTACATAGCTGACCTATAGTGTCTTTGATTGTTAGTGCAGTCACTCAATGAGTTATGCTTAGCACTTATGGAGGTCACTAACTAACTTATTTGTAGAGACTAAAAATAATGAGAGGCCAGAGTTGCCAGTATCAGCAACTCTGCGTTAACATATTTGCAATCTCAGATTAGACCATAGTCCTCTCATATTTTAAAATTCCCTAATACTTGTTTATCTGTCAGTTTCTCATTACAATAAACTGCAGTGTAAGGTGATGAGCCAGGTCTTTATCTATTTTTATAAGTATAGGGAATTTTAAATAGAGTGCTAAAGCACGGATTAGATTGGATTTGAGCCAGTATCTCTAGTATATGTAGACAGGTGTTTAATAGGTGTGGAAAATCTTTGTGCTGCCAGCCTGGTAGCTTTATCTAAAGTAAACCACGAGGTTAAGTGGTGCCACACAGCTCTGTAATCTTCCATAAAACAAAGTAAGGTGCTACCCTATTTTCATTCAATTGGCATAATGTTCTACTTTGTTTTTAAAGTTTCTAGTCCATATGAATGCACGGAAAGCTTGAGTCATTTCGGAGGGTTATCAGAGGTCAGAAATATACAAGATCCCTTATCCTCCCTCTTCTACATGCTCCACTCTACCCACCTGCCCCCTTCTCCCCACTCCCTCCATATTTCCAACAGGTCAAACAGTGGCTGATAAAAGTATGTTAGTGACAAACTGTGAACCGAGTAAACAAGAATTATGAATTTCCTTGAAACGCAGCTTGAATTTGTGTGGAGGGTGGAGACAGCAGCATAGAATATGAACAAACTTTGGTGTAGGGCTGCAGCTCAATGAAAGGACATCGGCTTTGTATGCAGAAGGTCCCAGGATCAATCCCTGGCAGTTTAAGGGAGGGCTGGGAATGCCCCCTGCCTGAAATCCAGGACAACTGCTGCTAGTCAGTGTAGACAATACTGAGCTAGCTGGACCAATGGTCTGACTTGGTATATAAGGGAGCCTCCTACGTTCCTAAAGCTGAACACTTTTGAAGAATATATGCTGTATTTTATAACATACGTATTATAACGTAGTAAGACGCTGAAATGCATTCATGTTAAAAGAAGTCTATTGAGCAGGTGTCAATACTGTACGGATATGAGGGATCGGAGGCATAAAAAAATCTAGAGACATGCTGCCAAGTTCCTAATTTATCTCTGTTGTGTTCATCCCAGATTTAAAAATAAAGCAGACACTGAACACACACTAATCCAAGTTGCCATAATCTCAAGCAATCGGGCCAGACCAGGTTTAGTATTTTACAAGCCAAGATCTTTCACTCCAGTCTGATAGGCTTCAAGGCTGAGCATTAAAACAAGACATTTAAAAGATGCAAGCTATGCTCTCGAGAGAGCTATTTTAAGTATTCCCACCAGTCTGCATGTACCAGTTGGGACATATAGACCCACCCTCAATTCGATATCCCAGATCACTTTGGAGATCCCTCTGTGTTTCATAGGTGATTGGAAGTGCAGTATGGGAGCTGCTCTTCAAAGCCCCCTTTGGGGCATAGAACTCTTTTTAGATCTAGGCCACAGTGGCCTGGTACACTAGTCACAGTAAACCACAGTTCATGAACTTGCCTTTCCTGTTTGTCTCATTAGAGGACAGCGGAAGCAAACCACAATCCCTGGTTTGACATTATGTCCAAACCAGGGATTGTGGTCTGTTTCGCCCACTACAGATTGTGGTGCGTTGGGAGCAAAACAAATGATTGCCCTGAGCTTGTATGTAACACTAAGCCATGGATCATGGTTTGTTTCTTCCTGGCATGAGCAGGGAGGAATAAATTGACTGGGTTCAGCATATTCATGGTAGAACATTACATGCAAACAAAGCCAGTATCTGGATCTTTTGAAGAGCAAGCAGCCAACCAGCTTAATGGCCACTCACATTAACTTCCTACCTTTCCACAGCGTGATGGCTAGCAACTGGTGTAATTTTGGATGCCCAAGTTTTCCTGATCCGCCACTAGACCATTTCAGCGCCCTGGAAACAAAGGCCACTCTTTCAGGTGAATTTGGATCCATCAGGCTGAACACTTTGGCCAGGTTCTCTAGAAGCAAACACAACAAGCAACACTTAGCTAAACATTCTTTTAACGGCAACTGCATCCTTTTTGTTTAAACACAAAGGTCGTGCAAAATTACCAGAATATACGCAGTTAAAATGTCTTTAAAGCGTGAGTTTCTTTAGATAGAAATCAGCAAGGAACACCTAATTGACCTCTCCGCTGCAGTGCAAGGAGCCACACCCTTTCCTAATACGTGATGGCACGTCAGGGGGCAAGTTCCCTTGTTGAATGGCTTAACACAGATGTTCTGAATCTACCATAATTTCAGGCAGGTGAAGAGAAGACTATCTTCCATCAGAGGATTCTGTCAAGGACCAAAGCCTGAAGATGGAGTTGGGTTGCAGGACACCAGGTAAGTTGCCAGGTTGGCAAGCTACAAAACTCTTTCTCTCCCGGCCTTCATTCTGTCCACAAACCCCTGGATCAGTGGTCAACGTGGAAAAGACTCTCCAAAGGATTTCCAGACTGGCAGCTTGTGTGAAGAGCTTTATCAACTGCATGCTTACCGAATCAGGCAGTCTGATAAGTAAAGGGCAAAAAGGTCGACCCGCAAGCAGTGAGCGCATCGCCAAGCAGACTGGAGAAGTGGCTGTCCATCAAAACGGCAGAGAGGTCAATTATTGTGCAGACATTACAGGTTGTGCCTGTGTTGGGGAGAGGATAGTGCCAAAGATCACGCTCCACCTACAAACAACTCTAGTTTACTCAGAACCATGGTCAGTTCATTATAAAAGTTTATTTTTCAGTAACTTGGCATCAGTCGACGATAGGTCTAGCAGAGGCTTCTAGCCATAGTAGCTCGTGTTTGGTGTTCAGAAGCAGCATCTCTCAGGTAAGTAAGGCAAAACAACAAAAAGCGAAGGATAGCTATCACCTTCACACACAGTTTGTAAGTTGTCAGAGCCACCTGGCTGGCCACTGATGGAAATAGTGATGGACTAGATCAGAACTGTTCTGGTCCAGGAAGACAATTCTTAAGTTCTCCCAACTCAGGGTGACAGAGGACCAAAACAAAAAAAAGGAATCAAAGCACTTGACGCTACTGCTTACACCTCAGAACTCTAGGTGCCCAACTATGAAACAAAAACTGAAGAAGCTCTTACCTAATAGCTCATCTGTAACTTTTGCATCCGATTTCTCTAGCGTCTCTAGAACTAGCATGGACAAATCAGCAGCGCTGTTTTGCTAGAAGATACAGAAGAAACAATACTGAATAGATTGAAGTAAACCATCAACATTAAGAGGGCAGGGTGGGGTGTGTATATGTCACAAATTATATATAAAAAAAACCCCACTTGGATTGTGTCATTAATGTTGCTTGGACTAATTTCCCCGAGATTTCTGAACAGTTTTATTCAAACCAGCACAAATATGCTGGTGTAGGCTGCTATCTTTATATTCTATTTGTAGAGAGCTTTTGCAATAGTCTAAGAATCAATTATTTAGGGTGTGCTTATGTCTTACATAGGCTGCTGCTACTACTCATTCAACAATGCAACCATGAAACCAGGCAGCTCCCCATTTTTCTAAACTTAAAAGGTTTCTCTCTAAGGCAGTAGGAGAAGTGGAAGAGCTGAGGCTGTGCACACTGTTGCATCAGATACTCTCTTTCAGCCTTCAAAGATTGGGGGGGGGGGAGGGAGAAAGGAAAGAGGGGCAATCTGAGCAGTTGTTCCAGAGTTGCCCTGTGCTATATATTAAAATACTTATTGTTTGGGCAATAATGATCATCTCTCTTTCCTAACTTCAAAGGGCCGCTAAGAGAGAGACATAAGCACAGCAGATGCATTTGCCACCTCAGTGCTTTCCCAGAATAACTGCTCATGCACCAGGTAAGCGCATAAGTAGCAGATTGTTAGGCTGCTTTAAAACTGCTGCAGTTGGCCACAACCCAGCATTTATCAAGGCATTCCCACCGCTATCTTTCAGTGTTCAATATTTATTACATTTGCACCATTTTGAATGGGTCTTACTTGATTGTGGCTGAAGAACAAGAGGGCCCCCGAATACATGAGTTCTCTAGCTTCCACATGTTTGCCTTGTGACATGTACCTGCACATGGGGGAAAAAAGAGTGAAAGGTATTCAGAATACAGCAGAAAGAGGCAAGCTAGCATATGTTTGAAAATGCTTTGTACTGAATGTATTTTTATCTTTTAAATCATGAGATGCCGCAGACTGCAGAAACAAACAAAAACTCATGGAAGATGTTCACGAGAAATGTATTTTGAATTGCCCCTCAATCTTAGGGGGCCAATTTACACAGGTACCCACCTAATGAGAGAATGTATGCATATGAGCATTCCTTGGTCTCAAAGAAGAAAGCAAACTCCCACCCCACTCAACCCTCCGAAAAACCAGACTGCTGCACAGTGTTCTTGGCATCCCACTGCGAATCCATATATTCCTGGCGAGGAGAGATGCTCCTCCTGCCCACCAACTGAGTAGACAAGAAAACTGACAGAGAGAAGACTGCGAAAATCGAAACAAAAAGCCAAACAACACCTAGTATGTAAATGAAGATTCACCACATGAATAAGACAGCATTATTTAAGAACTATTTTCCCACTGAGCTGCCACCCAGCTGTCTTTGGCAGCAGCACCAAGCCTTAAAAAGAAATATCTCATTTATTTTCTCTCCACAGTGCAGAAAGCCCCCTCCAGCCATGGCTTGTCAGTATTAGCCTCCGAGGAAATAGAACCTGCTCTCTTCTTCTGCAGGTCAATGTCTGCAGGAGGATGGAGGCGGCTATCTCTAATCCTGACCGAATGGCCCCCACAATCCCCTGTAGCCTTCTCCTTGCACTTTCAAAACCCACCACACCCTGCCACTGGTTCCAGCTTTCCTGAATTTGCCAAGCCCCTGCTGATTTCTAGACACCAGTGTTATGTGCACTGCATTTACAATGAAGGGGTCCTTCAGGCTGCTGCTTTCCCATCTAAAATCCCCAAGCAGGGTGTGGCATATGGCAAACAGCAGTTAACAGCAGCTGAAATAGACAGCCTCGGTAAATTTGGACAGGCAGTAAAAGTGTGACCAGATGGCAACGTGGGTTTGATACTTGCATGCCAAACCAGAATCTCAGGAAGATGGCATAGCAGGCAACCTCAAAATGCAGACACTTTTTTGGGGGGGCACATGTTCACTGTGTAGTAGCCCTTGTCATATGGGCTGCATGACCAAACAGATCCTATGCTCACTAACACCCGCATCATGGATGGGATGGAAATAGCAAATGATTAGCACCACACAGAGCAGCTGAAGCATGCAGACTGCAGGTGTTTACAGTGCACACATCTGTCTATCTTCGAAACTGCTGCACCCTAGGAAAGCTTCAGTACCAATGCTCCCGCCCTCAAAGATCAAAATCACATACCATATTAGCTCAAGCTATTCCATACATACTAGGAAGTACCTTATTTAAGAACCTTTTCATTCAGTGTAGAGATTCACCCCAACTCCTTATAGCCTGCAAAATCGTTACCTAATGCCTACAGAGACAGTTTCCTTCCAAAAGCCACCATCTTCTTCCAGCACACAATTCTGCTTTGCTGATTATATGAGATTCCCCATTTCAAAGCGCTTCTCAACTGCCCCCATTCAAAGTGATTTTGCCCCTTTCTACATACTAGGATAAGGCAGAGGTACAGAAAAGGGTTTTTTGCTCATGGGAACTTTAGGATTCATGGTCACTATTTCGAAGTATCTGTGAGAAACCAAACAAGCATAGCTCTATATGAAACAACTGCTTCCAAGCACAAGAACATAATGAAGATTCCATAGAAAAGGGCAGTTTCCCAGATGAAGCACATAGTCTGCTAGAGGGCAGACAAAAAATTATGGGTATTTTTGGTGTAAAAAAGGGAGTTTTTGGTTAGCTGCTTGTGCTTAAAATTGTGCCCCTTCAGAGTTTGTGCGACCCCACAAACCTCTGTGTGTGACAGAGCTCCTCAGACATGTCTGCTCTAGTCACTAGTAGAGTCTGACAGTGGCTGTCTGCGGAAGCGCTTCCAGCAAAGAAGTTCCTTAACGGAAACGCGTCTCCTGGACTCACGACGTGGCAGCTTCCGGCGCAGCATGGGTCTCCCTGCAGTTGCTTCTGACACCTCCCCGCTATTTTCGCTCGAAGTGTCTCTCACCCCTTTCTCTCCCCTGCTGCTTCCTGCCTGGGCTGCTGCGTCTCTCTCAGCATTACTGAGATCCTCCTCCAGAGACCCCGCGCTCCCCCTGCTGGTCCCTGCTTTGGCTGTTGACTCTCTCCCAGTCTCTGGGAGCCTTACCACTTCCCTTTCCTCCGATGTCAGTTCCCTGACATCCACCTCCCCTCCAGGGCCCCCCTCTCCCCCGCCCCTACTTTCTCCTCTGGGCGGTGAGGAGCTGAAACCCCTAAAAGAATCCTCTTCATCTTCAGACGTCTCGAACAATTCCCTCCATCGGTCTTCGTTCCGACTCGCTGAATCCTCCTCCACCTCGGAATCAGCGAACCCCTCCAACTCTTCTTCGTCGTCGGTGGTGGCGAAGTATTCCCTCCGGAACCTCGCCACTGGCTGGGGTTTTCTAGGGAATCTCTGATGAAAAGTTTCAATCAAAACCTCGTCATCTACCTCCTCTGCCCTGACCCAGGTGTTTTCCGACTCCGGCTCCCCTTCCCACATTACCAAATACTCTACTTGCTCTCCCCTCCACCTGGAATCGAGAATCTCCGCTACATGGTAGCTGTGTTCTTTTTCTTCCATAGCTGGTCCCCTATTGACCCTCCCCTCTCTGTCCCCTATATACGGTGACAGCAATGATCTGTGGAACACTGGGTGCAACTTCATGTGGTTCGGTAACCGGAGTCTGAAAGCCACTGGGTTGACCTGTTGCGTGACTTCAAATGGGCCCAGTCTTTTGGGTCTTAACTTCTTACAACCTCCTTTAAATGGTAACCCTTGGGTGGACAGCCACACCTGGTCCCCCACCCTAATGCTTTCCCCTTCCCTTCTGGTTTTGTCTGCCTGCCTCTTATATTCCTCCTTCGCCCTGTTTAAATTAAGTTGGAGCTGGCGATGGATCGCTTCCATTTCTTCAACGAACTGTTCTGCGGCAGGAACGCTCCAGTTCTCCCCCTCCCCCCCTGGGAAGGCTCGGGGATGACACCCGTGATTGGTCAAAAAAGGGCTCATCCCCGTGGACACGTTCTCTGCATTGTTATAGGCAAATTCTGCCAACGCCAGCTTCTCCACCCAATCATTCTCTCTGTCATTCACATAACACCTCAAATATTGCTGGAGGACACCATTAGCTCTTTCCGCCTGCCCATTGGTTTCTGGATGACGGGCAGTGGAAAAATTCACCTCTACATGCAATAAGCTCATGAGCTTCCTCCAGAACCTGGAAGTAAATTGTTTCCCTCGGTCCGAAACCACCCTCAAGGGGGCACCATGCAACCTAAACACATTTTCCACAAACAATTTAGCGGTTTCTTCTGCTGTGACCGCATGTGAGCAGGCTATAAAGTGGGCCATCTTGGTTAACAGGTCTACCACAACCATAATGGCTGTCTTCCCTTTGGACCTGGGCAGATCAGTCATGAAATCTATTGCCACTGCCTCCCATGGTCTTTCCGGCGTGGGTAGTGGTTCTAATAAACCTGCCGGTGCCCGCCTCTCCCCCTTGGCTCGTTGACATCGGTCACACCCTCTCACATATTCACGCACATCTTCCCTGACCTTGGGCCACCAGAATTCCCTGGTAACCAGCCACATGGTTTTGTGTTGCCCAAAATGCCCTGCTGTGGGGCTATCGTGCAGTTGCTTGAGTACCTTTTCCCTCAATTCCCCTTCAGGTATGTATAACGCTCCCTTGTAGTACAACGCCCCGTTTCTCTCCTCAAAACCCCCGGGTTTGTCTCCCTCCCTCCTGAGACCCCTGAGTTTGTCCTGGGCGTATTCATCCTGCACCGTTCCCTCTACCAGTTCCCTTTGCCCCACCAAAGCCGCCCCACACACCCAGCGGTCCTCGGGAATAACATGGGTCTCTTCGGGTGCACCCTCTCCCTCCAAATATTCAGGTTTGCGTGAGAGAGCGTCCGCCCTAACGTTCTCCGGGCCTGGTACGTAACAAATCTCAAAGTTAAATTTGGAGAACTCCTGGGCCCATCTCAACTGCCTTTGGTTGAGCACTCGCACAGTTCTCCAATACTCTAGATTCTTATGGTCCGTGCACACTTGCACCTTCTGTTGTGCACCAATTAGTAGATGCCTCCATCTCCGGAAGGCCTCATAAATCGCAAGAAGTTCCCGGTCGTGCACCGTGTAGTTTCTCTCAGATTTGTTCAGCTTTCGCGAAAAGAAGGCACACGGTCGCCACTCTGACCCCTCCTTCCCCGGCTGCAGAAGAAGCACCGCCCCTATGGCTCTGTCCGAAGCGTCTGTTTCGACCCTCAGCTTTTTTTGTAAATCCACATGTAGAAGTTGTTCGTCAGAGGCGAAGGCCCTTTTCAGTTCCTCAAACGCTCGCTCCGCCTCCCCCGTCCAAACAAACTTCTTTTTGCTGCTGAGACAGTCCGTGATGGGCGCCGTCAGGTGGGCGAAGTTTCGGATGAACTTACGATAAAAGTTTCCAAACCCTAGGAACCTCTGCACATCCTTCTTGGTCTTGGGTGTTTTCCATTCCAGCACCGCTTGAACCTTGCCGGGGTCCATGGCCAACCCCTTGTCTGACAAGCGGTACCCCAGGAATTCCACCTCCTTGGTATGAAACTGACACTTTTCGAGTTTCACCCACAGTCTGTTGGCTTGCAGCCTGCTCAACACTTCTCTGACGTCTCTCACATGTTGCTCCTCATTCTCCGAATACACCAACACGTCATCTAAGAAGGCCACGCAATTCTTGTAGAGCAAAGGCCCCAGTACATGGTTCATAAAGGCTTGAAAACACGCGGAGCCTGTTTGTAATCCAAAAGGCATAACGAGGTATTCAAATGCCCCCAAAGGGGTGAACATGGTGGTCTTCCATTCATCCCCTTTCCTTATACGTATCAGGTTGTACGCCCCCCCTTAGGTCCAGCTTTGTAAAAATCTTTCCTTTTCGCACCCTGGTCAAAATATCATCAATCCTGGGCATAGGAAAAGCCGCCGGCTCTGTCACTGCATTTAGGGCCCGAAAGTCACATACCAGCCTCGGCTTGTCCGTGTTTTTTTTATCCACAAAAAACACTGGGCTACCCCCCGCTGCCTTGGACTCTCTGATGAAGCCTCTCTTCAGGTTCTTGTCAATGAACGCTCGCAACTCCTGCATCTCCCGGTCTGACATGGCATACAACTTGCCTACAGGAAGCTGTGCTCCAGGGAGTAAATTGATCTGGCAATCAAAGGGCCTATGCGGGGGTAGTTGGTCAGCTTCCTTCTCGCTGAACACGTCGCTGAGATCAGCATACTGTGGTGGCACCTTCCCCTTCTCCATCACTTCCGTCCCTGCTAGGGTGGCTTGGGCCCCTGCTGACCCCTTTTCCGCCCTGCAGTGTTCTAAGCAGTGTGCGGAACCGAAGGAAACCACTCTTTGATGCCAGCCCACCAGCGGATCATGTAGGGCTAGCCAGCTCATTCCCAAAATAATGGGAGCGCCTCCCAAGGTGGCCACATTAAACGCTATCAGTTCTGTGTGCCTTGCCACCCTCATTATCATTGGGACGGTCTGCAAGCTGACGCCTCCTCCCAACAGTTCCCTGCCATCAATCGTGGTCACCTGCAGGGGGTTGCTTAAAGGGATAGTCTGTATCTGGTGTTCAGCAGCAAACTCCTTGCTCATGAAATTGCAGGAGCTGCCTGAGTCCAACAGCGCCTTTATTTTTAGGGGGTGTCCATTTTGCAGCTCTAGCGACACTTCAATCACTAGAGCAGGTCGAGGAGCTTCTGGCACTGGCACTTGGGGAAGGGGCACTTTCACTGCTCTTTGGCCTGGCTGCAGTGCCCTGCTGGCAACCAGGCGTTGGCTTTTACCTGCTCCGTTTCTCCCTGCTCTTCCCCCTCAACAGCTCCCACCATCCCTTGCCATTCCTTCCTCTGGGGGCAGACTCTGGCAAAGTGGCCTGGCTGTTGGCAGAGATAGCATTTCCGGGCTCCCTTTCCCTCCTTCTTCGCCCCCTCACTGGGCTTTGAAACTCCGCGCGCGCGCGGGCTGTTCCGATTTCCATCGGCTCTGCCGGCGGGAAAGCTGGCTCAGGAATGTCTGGAATGCGTAACTCCTTCCAACGTTCCCCTCTCCCTTCCCGCCTCTCCAAGGCTCTTGCCTCCTGGCGCGCTCCAATGGTCAGCGCAGATTTGGTCAGCTGATCCATAGACCCCGCCCTGGGGCTCCTGGCCAGCTCGTCTTTCACAGCTGAAGAAAGACCTTCTTCAAATAGCATCTGAATGGGTGCCGCCGATAAATCCCACCCCAATCTGTGAATCAGCATGGTAAATTCAGTCCAGTACTCACGGACAGATCTGCTTCCCTGCTTGCAAGCCATTAGCTGTCTGCGTACCAACCCTTCCTCAATAT
Source organism: Podarcis vaucheri (assembly GCF_965113315.1). Taxonomy (NCBI): domain Eukaryota; kingdom Metazoa; phylum Chordata; class Lepidosauria; order Squamata; family Lacertidae; genus Podarcis; species Podarcis vaucheri. The sequence continues at coordinate 42,475,186 of NC_138752.1, forward strand.
CGCTGGAAAACATGATATCCATTGCACGAAAGAATTTCATAGTGTCCTTTAGGATATCGTTGTGCGTTGCCATCAGGGGTCGAACCCAGTCCCGCGCCCCCTTCTCAAGATGCCCAATTACGAACGCAACTCGCGATTCCTCATCAGGGAACTCATCAAACTGCACATTCAGAGCATATTGCATCTCAGTCCTAAAGGCATGGTAATCCTTGGGGTCCCCCCCAAACTTCTGCACCAATCCTGGTACCTTTCTGGGGAACTGAGTGGTTCTCCCCTTTTTGTCAGCATCCTGAGCCCTTCTCTCCTCGAGCCTCGCCGTCTGCAGCGCAAGTTGGACCTCCAGAGCTTGATACCTTTCTTCCAAGCTTGGACCCGCTCCAACCCCTGCGTCTCCGGTTCCGACTGGGTTGCTCATGATGCTTTCTCCTGCACAGGCAGCGTACAGAGACTGTCAGACTGCTGTCAGGGGATGGTTAGCTGCTTGTGCTTAAAATTGTGCCCCTTCAGAGTTTGTGCGACCCCACAAACCTCTGTGTGTGACAGAGCTCCTCAGACATGTCTGCTCTAGTCACTAGTAGAGTCTGACAGTGGCTGTCTGCGGAAGCGCTTCCAGCAAAGAAGTTCCTTAACGGAAACGCGTCTCCTGGACTCACGACGTGGCAGCTTCCGGCGCAGCATGGGTCTCCCTGCAGTTGCTTCTGACACCTCCCCGCTATTTTCGCTCGAAGTGTCTCTCACCCCTTTCTCTCCCCTGCTGCTTCCTGCCTGGGCTGCTGCGTCTCTCTCAGCATTACTGAGATCCTCCTCCAGAGACCCCGCGCTCCCCCTGCTGGTCCCTGCTTTGGCTGTTGACTCTCTCCCAGTCTCTGGGAGCCTTACCACTTCCCTTTCCTCCGATGTCAGTTCCCTGACAGGCTCCTTGATTCCTTCCATAATTATCCGACAGTATTATGCAAAAATGGAAACAGATTTGTTTAATATGCTAACCTTGCAGAGGTCACCAAATCCCATTTTTCTTGGCACCGAATTTGTGCAGTGCCCAGTATCACAGCTCTGATCATGGTTTAATCATAACCTTGACTGTTTTACTAAGAGTCCAGACCATTATTTTCCACTGCTCTGGAGTATCGGCATAACTAAGAACATCAAGCTGATGTTATGCTCCAATTAATAGCTCCCAGACTTTTTGTTTCATCAGTTATGTTTACAGAAATGACACAACATAAAACAAATGGATGAACTATAGAAGGAAAAGCCTGCACCTCTCAGGTTTTCTGGAATTATAAATAATATAGCAGAACTGTAATTAACTTTGCAACCATGCAGTTTGGAGAAGATACCATCCACAAGTTTGCTATGCAGCACCTGAAAGCTCCCCAGACCACAGTGGTACAAAGAGGGCAGGTACTGCCCAAATCATCACAAGTACCACATCAACATATTTCCAAACTTGTCCCAATGAGATCTACTTTTTATCAATTTATCGTCGGCACAAACTCAAGGACATCCTTGAGACCTAACGTTCAGATGTTTATAATCTAACAAATCCAACAGCTTAGGTAAATATGCAGTGATAGGGATGAGGAGGTACAGAAAACAAAACAAAAAACAATTTCAAACTCTTAACAGTTCACAGATGATTCTATGACGTCCTTACAATATGTACAATTGCCATTTCCTCTACAGTAGTTTTCACTAGCGTTTGAACTACTTAAACAGATACCCTTACACAACATCTGGGACATGAGCTTATTTTGTGATCTTTCAAGCACTCTTGAACCTTGCCCCACACTGCTGGCTTTCAACAGAATTCAAACTGTGCACTCAATGCCATCTAAAGCATCCTAAAACCTACCACTTCAGACCAGTTCACAAAGGACATTTCAAAGGTTTCTTGTATTGCTTGTCTATAAATAGAATTTAAAAGTGAACTAAGTACTTTTAACAAGCTCATTCAACTGCCTTGGTCCAAATAAAAAGACTTGTGTGCCAAATAAATTTTGGCGTGTGTATCTCAATCTTGATCAGAAAATGGAAGGCTATGTCTAGCATCCCCCTTCATGGATCACTGCCTTGCCGTGGCGAAGGGGCTTGAAGAACTCAGAGAAGCTATGAACTACGCCGAGCAGGGCACCCAAGATGAACAGGTCATAGTGGAGAGTTTTGACCAAACGTGATCCACCTGGAGTAGGAATCGGCAAGCCACTCCAGTATCCCTGCCAAGAAAACTCCATGGACAAAGACAACAGGCATATAAAAGTTATGACACTGGAAGATGAGCCCCTCAGGTCGGAAGGTGTCCAACATGCTACTGGGGAAGAGCGGAGGACAAGTACAAGTAGATCCAGAGCTGATGAAGCGGCTGGGCCAAAGCCGAAAGGACGCTCAGTTGTGGATATGCATGGAAGCGAAAGGAAAGTCCAATGCTGTAAAGAAAAATATTGCATAGGAACCTGGAATGTAAGAACCATGAACCTGGGTAAGTTGGATGTGGTCAAAAATGAGATGGCAAGAATAAATATTGACATCCTGGGCATCAGTGAGCTAAAATGGACGGGAATGGGCGAATTCAGTTCGGATGACTACCATATCTACTACTGTGGGCAAGAAACCCGTAAGAGAAATGGAGTGGCCCTCATAGTCAACAAAAGAGTGGCGAAAGCTGTACTGGGATGCAGTCTCAAAAATGATAGAATGATCTCGATACGAATCCAAGGCAGACCTTTTAACATCACAGTAATCCAAGTTTATGCACCAACTACTGGTGCTGAAGAAACTGAAATTGACCAGTTCTATGAAGACTTACAAAACCTTATCGAAGTGACACCAAAGAAGGATGTTCTGCTCATTATAGGGGATTGGAATGCTAAAGTAGGGAATCAAGAGATAAAAGGAACAACTGGCAAGTTTGGCCTTGGAGATCAAAACGAAGCAGGGCAAAGGCTAATAGAGTTCTGTCAAGAGAACAAGCTGGTCATCACAAACACGCTTTTCCAACAACACAAGAGACGACTCTACACATGGACATCCCCAGATGGGCAACATCGAAATCAGATTGATTATATTCTCTGCAGCCAAAGATGGAGAAGCTCTATACAGTCAGCAAAAACAAGACCTGGAGCTGACTGTGGCTCAGATCATCAGCTCCTTATAGCAAAATTCAAGCTTAAACTGAAGAAAGTAGGAAAAACCACTGGACAGGTAAGATACAATCTAAACCAAATCCCTTATGAATACACAGTGGAAGTGAGGAACAGGTTTAAGGATTTAGATTTGCTGGACAGAGTGCCTGAAGAACTATGGATGGAGGCTCGCAACATTATACAGGAGGCAGCAACTAAAACCATCCCAATGAAAAAGAAATGCAAGAAAGCAAAGTGGCTGTCCAACGAGGCCTTACAAATAGCGGGGGAGAGAAGGCAAGCAAAATGCGAGGGAGATAGTGAAAGATACAGGAAATTGAATGCAGATTTCCAAAGAACAGCAAGGAGAGACAAGAAGGCCTTCTTAAACGAGCAATGCAAAGAAATAGAGGAAAGCAACAGAATGGGAAGAACCAGAGATCTGTTCAAGAAAATCGGAAATATGAAAGGAACATTTCGTACAAAGATTACCATAATAAAGGACAAAAGTGGTAAAGATCTAACTGAAGCAGAAGACATCAAGAAGAGGTGGCAAGAATACACAAAGGAATTATACCAGAAAGATATGGATGTCTCGTACACCCCAGGTAGTGTGGTTGCTGACCTTGAGCCAGACATCCTGGAGAGTGAAGTCAAAGGGGCCTTAGAAAGCACTGCAAATAACAAGGCCAGTGGAAGTGATGGTATTCCAGCTGAACTGTTTAAAATTTTAAAAGATGATGCTGTTAAGGTGCTACACTCAATATGCCAGCAAGTTTGGAAAACTCAGCAGTGGCCAGAGGATTGGAGAAGATCAGTCTACATTCCAATCCCAAAGAAAGGCAGTGCCAAAGAATGCTCCAACTACCGCACAATTTCACTCATTTCACATGCTAGCAAGGTTATGCTTAAAATTCTACAAGGAAGGCTCAAGCAGTATGTGGACCGAGAACTCCCAGAAGTGCAAGCTGGATTTAGAAGAGGCAGAGGAACCAGAGACCAAATTGCAAACATGCGCTGGATTATGGAGAAAGCTAGAGAGTTCCAGAAAGACATCTACTTCTGCTTCATTGACTATGCAAAAGCCTTTGACTGTGTTGACCACAGCAAACTATGGCAAGTTCTTAAAGAAATGGGAGTGCCTGATCACCTCATCTGTCTCCTGCGAAATCTCTATGTGGGACAAGAAGCTACAGTTAGAACTGGATATGGAACAACTGATTGGTTCCAAATTGGGAAAGGAGTACGGCAAGGCTGTATATTGTCTCCCTGCTTATTTAACTTATATGCAGAATTCATCATGCGAAAGGCTGGGCTGGATGAATCCCAAGCCGGAATTAAGATTGCCGGAAGAAATATCAACAACCTCAGATATGCAGATGACACAACCTTGATGGCAGAAAGTGAAGAGGAATTAAAGAACCTTTTAATGAGGGTGAAAGAGGAGAGCGCAAAATATGGTCTGAAGCTCAACATCAAAAAAACGAAGATCATGGCCACTGGGCCCATCACCTCCTGGCAAATAGATGGGGAAGAAATGGAGGCAGTGAGAGATTTTACTTTCTTGGGCTCCATGATCAGTGCAGATGGTGACAGCAGTCACGAAATTAAAAGACGCCTGCTCCTTGGGAGAAAGGCGATGGCAAGCCTAGACAACATCTTAAAAAGCAGAGACATCACCTTGCCAACAAAGGTCCGTATAGTAAAAGCCATGGTTTTCCCAGTAGTGATGTATGGAAGTGAGAGCTGGACCATAAAGAAGGCTGATCGCCGAAGAATTGATGCTTTTGAATTATGGTGCTGGAGGAGACTCTTGAGAGTCCCATGGACTGCAAGAAGATCAAACCTCTCCATTCTGAAGGAAATCAGCCCTGAGTGCTCACTGGAAGGACAGATCGTGAAGCTGAGGCTCCAATACTTTGGCCACCTCATGAGAAGAGAGGACTCCCTGGAAAAGACCCTGATGTTGGGAAAGATGGAGGGCACAAGGAGAAGGGGACGACAGAGAATGAGATGGTTGGATGGTGTTCTTGAAGCCACTAGCATGAGTTTGATCAAACTGCGGGAGGCAGTGGAGGACAGAAGTGCCTGGCGTGCTCTGGTCCATGGGGTCACGAAGAGTCGGACACGACTAAATGACTAAACAACAACAACAACAATGTCTAGCATCAGTTGTCTATGCTCTTATTAGATTACACAAAGACAGTTAAGCTACCTTTGAATACAGTTTGGAAACTACAGGTAATGCAGAATTCAGCAGTCAGATTGCTGTCTGAGACCCAAAGGTCTGAGAATATTACACAGAAACTGGCCCAAATGCACTAGCTACCAATTAATTTCCATGCTCAATTCAAACTGCCATATGCGGCCAAGGACCCCAATACCACAAAGACCACCTTTCCCCACATGAACCAACCCTGACCCCTATAGTCTTCATCAGCAAAAACCTTTACTCAGGCCTTTAGTTGTTAAGCTAGCCTCTAGTGTGGTGTCATCTTGTGCATGTGGGGAGGAGTAGGACTTGTCCTCATTCTAATGTAGGATGAACATTTTAGGAATGTTGTATTGTACATTGGTTTCAATATTCTTGGCTTTTAATTGACTGTATTTAACTCTTTTATTTTATCTCATTAAATCACTTTGATACTTTTTTTTCCTATAAAGCAGCTAACAAACAACTTTAAATGTTATTGCAACTTGTTTGCTGAAAATCTTTTTACACCCAGGCTTCAGCATTCATTTTTTATAAAAATGCTATATATCCCCATATTTCTTCAAGCTGCTCTCAGTGACAAATGATATATCAACCTTTTAAGGAATCCAACCTCATTTTATTTTCCATTTCAAATGAGCGGTTCAGTTGACTTGAATGTACTGCAGCATGGACCTATGTTTCAGAAATGACTTGATCAAGTGTCCCAATTTCTCAAATCTGCAAAAAGCTTTGTATTTGCAGGGTAAGAGAAATGGGCCTGAGGAAGAAAAAGACAAAAGCCAAGACATGCAATTATCAACCCTAACCTGAGAAAAGTAAAAACTTACACCATAATAAAATAAAAGGTAAAGGACCCCTGACAGTTAAGTCCAGTCGCGGATGACTCTGGGGTTGCGGCGCTCATCTCGCTTTACTGGCCGAGGGAGCCACCATTTGTCCACAGACAGTTTTTCCGGGTCATGTGGCCAGCATGACCAAGCTGCTTCTGACGAAACCAGAGCAGCGCACAGAAACAACGTTTATCTTCCCACCGAAGCAGTACTTATTTATCTACTTGCACTTTGACATGCTTTCGAACTGCTAGGTTGGCAGGAGAAGGGGCTGAGCAATAGGAGCTCACCCTGTCACAGAGATTTGAACCACCTACCATCCAATCGGCAAGCCCTAGGCTCAGTGGTTTAGACCACAGCGCCACCCACTTAAATATTAAAATACTGTAGTTAATATTTAAGGTTCTACAACAGTCCAATGTTTTTGCTACAACGGAGTAGCACAACCAACCTCTCCAGAAGCTGTAACCTCAGAGAAAGGAACTAGCAGATAGTACAAACCCCTGTTCAACCATGATGTTCACTAGGCAGCCTTGGGCCAGCTACTCTCTCAATCAAACCTCTCATGGGTTGTTTGTGGGGAGTTAACTCAGGGATAGACAATGTGGGGTGCTCCAGACGTTCTGGACTATACAACTCCCACGGATAATGCTCACAACTGGCTTTCTGCAGACAAGTAAGATAATTTCTGCAGTAGCTGGTGATTTGTGATTGTAATGGAAGCATAAAAGCCCAAGTTCCCAATATGCCTTGAATATATTTCCAAGTGTCATAGAAATATTTTCCCAATGCAAGCTATGCCTCATATTCAAATACTTTAATTTCTCTGATCTATACTGTATAAGGATTTGTATCAAATGGGTAAGAAAATGAGACAAGAGGAAAGTAGAGAGGGAAACTGAGGTACAATTATCAACTCCAACATGAAAGTACAAAATATCAACTCAGTTAGCTTGAGTCAATGAAACCTTTGCCATTTTTCTACCCTACAATGCATTTACCATTGCCTCAAACTACTGCAATTACAACCAGACCTCTGGGGAAATATTTGATCTATGACAGTGCTTGACTCAGCTCACACATTAAAATATTTTCCCTCTTCTAGCTGCAAGACTCAAGGCAGCAATAACAATTTCCAATACAAATTAAATTCCTTCTCCCACTCCTGATAATGAACAAGGTTTCTTCTACTCTATACCTCTTGTCTGAAGTAATGGAACTTGGATGTAAATGCTTCCACCTTAACCTGTTTTACACACTGACCTCAAATGCATCTGCTTATAACCCCAAATATCCTCTCCATTATCCCAGTACTTCAGGTTGACTGGGATACTGGCTGCACGTTATAGATAACTAATCAAAAGGTTATACTTACTCATTAACATTTTAGCTATCCTGTCATACACACTACAATGAATTTGTTCCAAGACTTTCTGTACAGGTAAAAGGATTTCTCCTGTACAGAATGCCTTATTTTAACTGTGCATCTTCACTTACTGGCTTTGTTTAAATATGTTGCCATCTGCTCCAAGTTCTAAAGGTGCAGAGGTTAAGTGGTTCAACCATAGCTGTCAACTTTTCCCTTTTTTTTGCGAGGAATCCTATTCGGAATAAGGGAGTTTCCCTTTAAAAAGAGGAAACGTTGACAGCTATGAGTTCAACTGAAAAGAAAAAAACCTATAATCATGCTTATAATGAGAACCGAGTGTTGCGAAAAACCAATACCATTTTATTTCAAAGTGACTTACCGCCCTGCACCCTGCATTGCTAGTCTGTTCCACCAGGTTTGGGAGGTTGGGGTCCTGACTGACTCCAGCTACCAAAGCTGAGGTTGCTGAACAGATTCCTGAGTTTCAGTATTGTTTAGGGGTTTTTGTTGCTGTTATTGATAATAATTTTTTTGTATCTTTCTTCTTAGATCTTATAATGATTTCTGTGGAAAGTCTTCAATTACGGTTGTGTATTTTTCAATGTATTTTATTTATCTGTTGTGGTTTATGTATCCTTTTGTTATGTTTGTAATTTTTTTAATCTTTTCATGTTGGTAAGCTGCCTTGACTATGGTTTTAACTATGGAAAGGATGATGATGATGATGAAGTAGGTATACAAAGTATACAAAGTAAGTATACTTTGAAGGCTCCCCGAGTAACAGTTACATTGTGTCATAGATTTTGACAAGCTGAAGCCTGCTTGGTCAGATACATCTGATGAAGCAAGATCCAGCCTACAATAGCTTATGAAACAAGGCATTTCTGAATCTTAAAATAAACATAGCTTTCCCTTCTCAAATATCAGTAAGATGCCTATCCACTTGCTGGATATAAAAGGTGGTTGTAAAATAACCAATGCCTTGCTAGATCAAATAAGTCTATCTAGTTCAGCAATGTGTGAGCAGCACACTTTGTGCTCTCCCCACATAGTTCTCAGTGGTCGACTGCTTCTGAAAAATGGAAGCTCTATTTAGCAGTCAAGATTAGTGACTTAAAGCAATTACTTCCTATGAATTTGTTTAAGCCTTGTCAGAGCTACCCAAGTTGGTGGCTGTCCCAAAATTCTGTGGAATAGATTCTACTCATTAAGTGATGAATGAAGCAGCAATAGTTCCTTAATAACCTACCGCTAATTAAAATCACTGGCTGACAGTGAGTGTTGTACTAAGCAAGATTAAAGAGAAGTAGCTACATCACTTTGCTACAACAGAAGAAAATGCTGGAAAGGCTGCTATTTCCAGTTACTGGTGCTGCAAATGCTTACTGCACTTACCAGGTCTACATTTCAGCTTTGAACAGAAATGTCACGAAATGTTTAACTCTTGCATTCCATGGTCTTTTCAACCCATTGTTTACTGTCCTTGCCGCCTCACCCTCCAAAGCATGCCAAAATATATCTGCCAACTAAGGATAACCATGCATCTGACAAAGCGGGCACCAACTTACACATGAAAGCATTGGCACAATAAACCTATTAATCACTCTCTCACTGAATATATCACACAGGGCAATTTTAAATGCATTGAACAGCACTTCTGACCAGTTTGCACCGGATCTTGGAAGGCTGCAATTAAAGCACTACAGCCATATTTCCATTGCAGTAATTTAACACATATATTAAAACTCATAAAGCAAGATGATCTGGCTTCCGCCCTTTTCAGCTGCTCTGACGTGAACCACATTGCATCAGGGCAGCAGAGGGTGGATAGCAAAGCTGTTTGCTTTAAGCCTTTAACATCTCTGTTTCGTAAGTATGTGTATTTGTTTTGTGGGTCTCTGCTTCTGTGCACGAGACACTAGTGCACTAGTGGAACGTTCTCCCTCGGGAGATCCTGGACTCTCCTTCCTTCGAGGCTTTTAAGCAGAGGTTGGATGGCCATCTGTCATGGATGCTTTAGTTGATATTCCTGCATTGCAGGGGGCTGGACTAGATGGAGCCTGGGGACCCCTTCCAACTCTACAATTCTCTGTTTCTATGGTGTGTGTGTGTGTGTGTATATAGCAAGCTTCAACATCTGTTTTGTAAGTATGCGTATATGCGGGGTTTGTGTGCGTGTATATAGGAGCATCCATCCACCCACCTACCTACCTACAGGTACGCACCTATACACATACAGACGACTCTAAATGCCTCACTCATTAACTCTGCTCTCCCTCCATCTCTCTTCTGATCCGGAGTTTCGCATAGATGGGGAGACACACCGAGGGCCCCCTCCTCCCTCCCGCGAACCCCGCCCCTTTTCTCGACCAATAGAGCTTCGGCGAATCGAGAAAGGCAAGAGGCTCAGCCAATCGTATTGGGGAAAGGGCGGGGGCGTGCGCGCGGAGGACTACTGATGCGCAATTAGAAGCGTCTGGAAAGAGGCGGGGCGAAGCGAGGAGTATATTCACGGCGGCGCGAGGGGGGGGAAGGGGGGCTATGTGTGAAACGAAGCGCGAGCGGCGCCCCGGCGTACCTGAAGAACAGCGTCCGGTACATCTGGTGTGCCTCGTAATAGTCCCCTTTCTCCACGCTGGCGCGGAGTTTGCCCTCGACGCGTTGGACGCCGCCCCGGTTCCGGCCGCTGACGGCGCTGCCGCCCTTCAAGGCCTCTTGCTCCGCCGCCATGACTGCGGGGCGGGGAGAAACGCCACACAAGACGGCCGGAGTTGCCTCACGCAGCGCGGCGCATGCGCGGCGGCCTTCCCGGCTTCCGTCGGCTCCGCCTAGTCAACAATGGGGAGGGTGGCGGCCGCCGAGGGACATGCGCACGCAAACGAGCCCCGCCCCCGGCGCCTCCGAGAGTGTGACGTCCGACGTGGCTCGGCGCGCGCCTCAGATGAGGGGGTGTAGGGCGCAGGGGGCGTTTCCAGCGGCGTTTCCATGACGACGTTGCCTGCAAGGGGGTTGGACGAGATGACCCTCGTGGTTCCTTCCAGTTCTATGATTCAATTCTCTCGCATGTCCCTCGAGCGCCTCGTCGGATTCCTGGAGGAGTTGTTGGATCAAGGTGGACCCACTACCGCCTTTGGTGGGACTGATCTGAGGTGCAGCGATTTTGGCGGAAGGCTTCTGGTGACATAAATAAGATCCTAAAAGAAAACATTTTACTCTTGCCAAAATTGTTTGGGTTTTTTTGAAGGAAAGAATATCAAGATACAAAAATTAAAAGATTTGTTACATTGCCTTTTTTTCTGCACGCCGACCGATTACCCAAAGATGGAAAACATTTTTAATTTAACACCACGTTATGGTGAAATAATATTTGGAATATTGCATTACGTGAGAAATTTTCCTAATCCTCGTTTTTGGAAAGGAACCACCTCTTTTGTCTGTTGGGATTTCATTGAATACATAAAAAAGAAAATTTACACTTTTCTCTTCCACAGCCCTAAGATAGGTAACATCTAACTGGCTGAACATTTTTCTTGACACGGTAGCCTTTTTTTTTCTTGGTACTCCTTGTGTCTCTGATGGTTTCTTGTTATAGGTTTAGGCTTAGGTTTCCGTATACTGTACATCATTCTTTCGTTTGCTATGACAGTACTCTTCAATTGTCTCTATCTTATTGCAATTATAGAGATAACCAGCTGTATCATATTTTCTTGTGAATGTAACATCCCATGCCAGCCTTGGTTTGGTTTCGTTTTTATGCATTTGTTTTATGAAGTTTTATTTTGATACTTGGGCTATGTGGATCAAATTAAACAAAAATACATTCTGGACAACAGAGGTAGCCAGCACAACACAACACCCCTCCTCACACATAAAATTTGTCTGAAGCTCCCTTGTGCTCTACCTCTCTAACACACCACTCTACAGAATATTAATCCAGAACTTATTTTAAGTAGAGAAGAGCAGCAAGGTTACTCCTTCCTATTCCCCATCTGCAGCAATGCTCTTCCAGTTTCTGACCCATTGGCTTTATTTAAAATATTTTAGACACTGAAAAGGCATGTAGGAGAATCTTGTAAAAGCTAAAATGTGGCTGGAGTGCATGCTGGATGTGTGGGAAACCTCACAGCATTCATTCTATATTGACAATGTCAATCAAGAGCCAGTTTTTTTTTGTTTTTTATATAAAAAAATAGATGGAGCTACACGCAATTCATCCAGAACTGCTTCCGGTTTACAAGACATTGCTTCTTATTTGGGAAGTACCCAGGAAACATCTACCTTCATCAGTAATGACAAGCCATGGAAACGGAACCTGTTAAACTACCAACACAATTGAAACGAACAACATTGGTACTGGGTGTTTCTCTGTAAACAGACATGTGGCTAAATTACTCTTAAAAAAATGCGGCAGAAGAAACCACACCTGTCCTATCTGTTATATTCTGAACATGTTTCAAGCATACTATTTGTTTCCAACAGAGTCAGGTTTTTATAAGGGCAAGAAATTGCAAATCTCTTTCAAACAGGCACAACTAAGCAATTTTTGTTCTCTCTCCTGCAGTTAGCAACCAAATTGCATATTTGCTCCCTCATTGGAACGCAACGATGTCAAGTTGATAGATATGCTTCATTAGTACACAACAGCTTTAAACTGTGACAAAAAACTTCCATACTAAAGCATTCTGAAAATGTTCCCCTGAATACATTTTTTTCTTTACAGATGTTCAGGACCTGACTTGAACAGATTAATTAAAACAGATGTTTCATTTTGCATTAATGCTACTCCTCGTTTCCAGAAAGAGGAGACAAGAGGACAAAGCTAGAAGAGCTGCAGGAGATCCATAACTGGATCTCCTGATGTTTCCTTCTCTCCAGTTCTTATTATGCAGCTGGGCAGGGTCCCAGCTTGTAGATCAATCACCATTTCTCTTTTAATCATTCCACTGCAATATTTCCTCAGTCTAGATAGCTCCTTCCCCAAAGCTGCTAGGCTAGGGAAGGCATACAGATGCCCAATCACCGATCTCACCTTGTGTGACTCCAATGAATCCTCACAAAGTGTAATATGATACTGGGTACAGATTTAAGCACTGTGCAAAAACACTGCAGGGTTGTCATGAGGATAAAATGGAGGAGGGGGGATAGCTGTGCTTGAGCTCCTTGGAGCAAAACCAGGATATATTGCAGGTATTTAGTAGCAAACCAGGAGTAATTTAAGAAGTAAAAGCATTTCTTGAACTTTTATATAAAATTTAATTCTTGCATGGTTGTGTGTTTCCTTCACACAAGACACACACAGCAAATTCTACATGCCCTTGGATCTATAAAACGTGAAGAAAAGTACCCCCATAATATACTTTCTGCATAATTTGGGGGGGGGAAGGCAGAGCATTTGGTGCAGAGATAGGCAAATAGAACTAGAAGAAGAAAATGCCAGACTGAATTGGACCCAAGTTTAGCGTTCTGAGTCTGGTAGCTGTTGTCAACCAGATTGCTCTGGAAAGGTCAGAGGTGGGGAATGAGTGACTGCTGTCCTATTTGTACCTGAAAGTCTGGTCATCAGAGGTACAGGCGTTTGCAGATGGGGGTTACCTTTAACTATCAAGACTAATAACCATTGAAAGATCCATCGTCTCCAAGTTTGCTGAATCCTTTCCAAGGCTAGCTATGTAGTAGCTTAAGTGGTGTGGCACATTGCTTTTCTATTAACATACATAACTGTGCTGTGTGTTGGGCAGCAGTCATAAACCAGATTGTCCTGAAACAAGTCACTTTGCACTTAAATAAGATGACTGCCAGCTGCCTTTCAGCGGCGTTAAAAATCGCCAAGTTATTACAAGCATTCAGCATAAATACCAAAAGGGGAAAAAAAGAAAACTTTTATTACTTAGTTCCAAATATTACATGCACTTTCCAAAAGTTAAACTCTTAAAACATTTTCAATAGCTTCTTGTCAGTTTGGAGGCAGCAAAGTATACCAGAGACAAATATTTTGAAAAAAGCATTTACAAAAATACATTGCACAAAGTCCTATCTCACGTCTTTAAAAAATAAGTTAGTGTTATGCAAAATATTCCCCACCCCGTCAACTTCCCCCATTTGGATTTATACAGGATAATTCTGATTTATATATTTAACCTACAGTTTATGTAACAGCTGTACAGGTTTTAACAAGCTCTTCTCAATAGGCCATTGGTTCTATTTCTAGCTGAACTTAGGCAAGCAAATGGTCTTCTGGAAATAAAACTCTCTATAAATATTTGAGGACTCTTTGTGCAACATACATTAACTCTCCATTTTGTCGTTCCCAAAAGAACAATTATTATAAACTCTCCAAAAAAGCAAAACGTAAGGTAAGATTTTCACACGCCACCACTTTCAGGAATCTTTTTCCTAAGGAAGGTTTCTAATAATAATTCCAATTTAAAAGATGTCAAGTTGTCGGGGCATGCAACAAGTTCCATGTGTAACAAGAGCTCTAGGAAAACTTCATTTTCTGTCCTGAAGTTTATAACCATGTTATTGTGTGGGTGTTTTTTTAAACAAACAGTTGTTTTGGGAGAAGTGGTGTCAAAACTTTGCCCCTGAGGTTTCAACAACATTCAATCTTGTGAAGTTTCCTCTGGCTTTCCAGAGATTAGCAGCAACCCCAGAATACCCAGTGAGGCTTGGGATATTTAACTGCACAAAAGAGAATGTATGAGTAAGCCCCAGGGATGAAACATGGTTGCAGGTTACCTCATCTGAGGTTTAGCATTTCTGGCATCATCCTTTTAATTCTGGTTCCACTTCCACTTCCTTATAATTTCCCATCTTTCAGCATCTACTCTTGTAAGCCATTCTAATTCAATCCTGTTCAGGCCATTTCTTACTGATGAGACCTCTTCCTCCTTTATTCAGCATATACTTCTGTTGATATTACGCTGAAAAGCTTGGCCAAATTTGTACTTAGCACTCATGGAAACCTTCTAATTCATTCAACTGCTATTAGCTACTGTAACCATCAACTTGCTTAAAAGGAAAGTTATTAAAAAATCAAAATTTAAACCCATTTATGTTTAAAACACCTGTTAATGATGCTTTTTTCTTTTGTTTTTCCAGTTTGGTTACCAGTCTGAATAGACTTCTGGCTCTATCCCTTTCCTATCTGTAACATTAAAACATAATATATTCTTACCAAATGTGTCTTTTAGCAAGATGTTCTTAGACAATTCCAGATGAAATCAGAACCTTTCCCTCAAAAACACAACACTGGTGTCAAATCCTGCTGAGAATTTAAAGTATGTGAAGTGGCACCAGGTCTGGGAGGTTGTGGCCAAAAGGCAATGCAGCAACTACTGGTGCCACACAGTCTTCATCCCTTAACGAGTGCTGGAACCACATGCAAACCCTGTCAAAGTGACTGGAAACTATTTAACTGCAGAACATGGTAGACTGCTTCCACGGTCGTTTTTTAAAAATCATATACGTGGGGAAGGTGAGCCCCCACAATGAAAACAGATTCCTAGCTGCCAAAAAAAGAAGTTTTAAAAAGCTTATATTGCAAAGTAATAAAATAGATATTTACTAGCTTGTTAACTGAGTTTTGCAAATGAGAGCGGTTGGCATGCAATATTTTTCTTAGAATGAACACGTTAAAAATATAAAGCTGTCTGGAAGGTACAAGCTGAGCATCCGAGCAAATAACCATTTGGTTTGATATACAATTCTGTTGGCAGTCTTCTATACTTAGCCAAGAACTTGGAACCTGCAGCCCATCACGTATCTTTTAAGAATTCCAGTGTTCCAGGCTTTCCCTTTATATACATATAAACAGAAAAAATATACATCAAGAAGTAGGAAAGGGTACATAAGATTCATTCAGCAGGTCTCCCATGCACTCTAAACCGATAGAGGCAAGTGTACTCTGTATGGCCCCAGTTAGAAAAAATTCTTAGCTCCACTATCTGGAATGGTTTTTCAGTTGTCTCCTAAAAAAATAAAGGACGAGGAAGAAGTTAGAACTTAGCAGATAACTTATTTTAAAAGTAATTTGTCTGTAGAATAAATTATACTGTTATAAATGTTAAATGCTATGAATTCAGTCCAACCCTTGTTAACCATATAACTCACACCAGTTATTTCTTATTGCAATAAATTGGGTGCTTATGGTTGTACCCAAAACCTACTCATAGCAGACTCAATGAAACTAATGGACAGAAGTTAGGGTGGTATGCAGTGCTAGTCCTACACAGAGTAGACCTACTGAAGTTAGTGGATGTGAATAACTTAGGTTTATTAATTTCATTGGGTCTCTTCTCAGCAGGACCTAGCAACCCTTAGTCATGTTCATTAACTTCAATGGGTTTACTTTGAGCAGGACCAGTATTGAACACAACCATTAGCCTTTCGGTATTTTGTCCTTAAAAGAAGCAGGATTACAATGTTGTATCTATAACTGTTGCTACAGCTTCCTTTGCATTCAACTTTACATGCACTATTGCAGTCAAAATAGGTAAAAAATCCATCAAGCCCATGCAAAAAGGCAGGGCCAATAGTTCACAGATCAATTTATGTGATATTAGAGGAGGGGAGAATTTGCAGTTAGGGGAATTTGAAATGCAAATTTCCTCCAGTTTGGAAAGCCTTGTGCTACTTTAAGATTTCTGTGAGTGAGCAGTAATGCTAGTAAAACTCTCTGTGGGCTTATATGCAAGACTGGAGCAAACCAAACTTTCATATTTTATTTGTCACATGCATGGTCTAGCTTCTTTGCTTTACAGGAGCAAATCCAAACCTAATACTATTTGCATTCATGTCAATGCCTCCAAGAGTGTAAAAAAGAAGAAGCCTAAAGGCAGATAGGCTTTGTACTAATGTTGACATACCGTTACTTGAAACATCTGTAATGGCTCTCCATCTTGATCATAAATATATTGCCCAAGAAGTACACCCTCTTGTTCATACTCACTTTCAAGACCCTGCCAACACAAATGTTTAATATTATTCTGAGTTCTCACCAGAGAAGGTAACTATAAGATTCAGTTTTAATTTCAACCTCTCTCAGTCCCTATTAAAAGACAAGATCACAATAAAAGCAGGTAGGACACACAACATATCCCCCACACACCCTGAATATTTTTAGGATATGAAAAATATGAATTTACTACTTGGATTTCTACAAAGACCACCACAAAGTCTCAGGATAATTGCAATGTAAAATACTAGAAATGGCTGAAATGTGGTCTGTATGCAAGAGTAACTTTTCTAAACCGTCACATCTTGACTTTCTACTTTAATTTTAACACAAAATATATTAAGTTGAAAGTGTGATCTCCTGGTCTTTTCATTTCTTTGTTTTACTGAAAATTCTTTTATGTTATCTATCTGGGTACACTGAAAAGCTAATTAGAACAGTCTGTTCTTACAGCTGCTTGTACAGATGTCAAATACAGTTCCCAAGGGAAGAGTTTTGAAGCAGGCACATCCGGGGCAGGTTAGGTGATAAATCAATATACTGAGGTATTCAAAGTCCTTTTCCTTTGATCCCCCTTTTATAAGAATTGCAAAATAAATAAATTTGAGGAAAATCACCCTAATCTATTTTGTCAAAGATAAAGCTTACATATACTGAAAAATCCTTTGGAGCACTGGTAATATTGCCTGTTGGTGAAAGTGTTTTTGGTATGTGTTCCAGGGTGAAGGCTGTAGGGTAGATCATCATGGAAAGCCTGACAACCAGATATCCCTGTGATCCTTTGAAAGCCCAGCAGTTTCCAGGATACATGTCAGGCTTAAGGGAAGAAATAAAAAAAAGTTACAGTTCCATTAATAAGTTTAAAAATAACAAGAGATCTGACATTATAATGTGGACAAAGCATATACTGAGAAATTGCATAATTTCCTTAGATGGTGCGTATCCTTTAAGTCATGTAGCTCAGCAGCTCAAAATTATAATAACTAAAGTACAGCAACATAATAACGCTGTGTGGCATCATCATAAAAAATGTGAAGCAATTATAATCTGAAATAGCTTCCTTTAAGAAACCTTTAAGCAACTTTTGTTGCATAATTCAGTGGTTTTAAAACTTTCTGCACTGTTTTATCTGTTTTGGGAAATCTACCTATTGTAGGGGATTTGAGTGACATGTTTGAGGCCTGTTTGGTTTCACCATCACCTTCTCTAAACTTACTGTGCCTCCTAAAATAATTATGAGCTGACCTTAGTTTGGTGTGATCTGTCTCTTTGTTTTGTTTTTAAGCTAGAATCCCCACAGTCTACTTGTATATTTTATAGTTACAAAGCAAGAGGTATGACTGATCTGCATTGTCACCCTAAATGTGCTCTCTTTTTTAAGGACTGGATCAGGCTTTCTAGTCCAGCATTCTGGGTGGGTGGGTGGGGGGAGACACCTCAGGAGCCAACAAGCCATGTTCTGCCTTTTATCCAGACCTGTTGCATGCTCAGTACCCCTGTACATGAACACTGCAGAAGGTGCTTATTGGTGGGCAAGCAGTTTTTCAAGGAAGTTTATTACTGATCTTCTCAATGAACACCCTGAGAAGCCACAGGCTTCCTGTGTACACAATTTGAAAACTACTGGTGTTTTTTTACAATCTAGTGCATAAAAAAATATGAAATAGCTAATAAAAGAAGCTCAGTGTTGGGTCAGTGACAACTGTCCTGGCTGTATAAGGGCATACACCCCTACGGAACAGCCCTATACCTCAAGAATGTGCACACACGGGATATACTAGACATCAGAATTCATGACTGTAACATCGTTTCAGAAAGCCGGTCAACATTTGGGTTCTGAAGAGTGCACAAATTTAGCTGCAAATCATCTCAGTGGTAAGGAACTGAGCAACAGTCAACATATAAATGAACCTTCATCGAATTCTTGCCAGAGATTCTGGAAGAAAAGCTAACAAGAGATGGAAACTAAGTGATAGCAAGGTTAGCTCATCCAATATTGGCACAAAATTCATTCCTATTCCATGAGCAAAGAAAGAAGCTGATGCCAGGATGCCAACAAGATGTGAGGAAGCCAAGATACTGCTGTACTAAGCAGAAATGACCTTACCTGTTGACACAGAAACCCTTCTGGACAAAAGTCCTGAGCAAGTTATGCCTTTAAGAGGAAAAATATGTTTCCCAAGTGTTTTAAAAATCCCTAGCCTTTTAATTACCTGGATCACTACGCGAGGAGATTGAGAGAAGTACCACAAAGGAATTCCAAAGAGACTAATTAGAGCTGTTTTGGTTTCGTACGTCTCCGAACAGCGAGTACTCAAAATACTGCCACCTTGAAGAAAAAAGGAAACTATTCAGGTTTGTTAATAAGACAGTGCAGACTTACTCTGCGTGTGCCTCTTCATTCTTTTTAAATACTAAAACCTTGTGCTACTTAATGCAGCCGTTTTCAACCCTTGGCAGCCAACTATGCTTTGGGGGACTACAGATGGCAGCCAGCACAAACTCTAGCTGCTGGACAGCAGTCTGTTTTCTCCTTTATAAAGAAGCACAGCCTCACCTTCCTTGCTCTAATAATCTAGAGTCCAAGGGCTGGTGGTGCAGATGGAGCTGGCCCTTCTGCTCTTAGCTGTGGTTGAGCAATTAGGAGCTAGCTTTTCAAACATGTGCTCCCCCTTCTTCCACCTCTTCCCCACTTGGCAGTGAATTATTTACATTCCCATCACCTGAACACTAGGCAAAAATATCTATGCCAATCTTATTTTTAAAAAGTAATTCTTAAAAGCAAGTTTAACAAATAAAAAGGAAAATAAAGGAAAAAAGTGTAGGAAAAACAAAACCCACTGTTGGCTCACATTTTGGATACAATAATCATCTGTATATCCTTCTTAAATTAACCATAAACCTACACAAGATGGATTTTTATAGGAAATAAGTTCAACTTTAACAAGAGCAGTGCTAATCTCAACCATGACTCCTGCAGACTAGCGTTCCTTTCTATACCAGTTAGAAAGAGGTTTTCAGGTTGGAGAATTTTAGTTTTGCTAGTGATTGATTTAAAGCACATTTCTAGATTCCCATAACTGCAGAGTCAAGAGTAAATTGTTCTTTCCTCAGTGCAACTAGCTGTTAATCTCCTGGGGTGCCCAGGCCATATTTTCCAAGCTGTCTCCACCCACTTCTCTTATGTCTGAGCCTCTTACACACAAACTCTATTAGTCTCTGAGCTAAAGCCTGTTATGGGATGAAGCATTCTATATTTATTTATTTTGGGGATTTATACCCCAGCCTTTTGACAAGGGCCCTGAAGGCAGCTTACAAAACAAATCCATTTAAAATCAAGCAAAACTGGCACTGAAAACTACAAAATGAAACAAAAGTAGTAGCAAGTTCTAATTAGTATAATGCTGTAGCACTCAAGGGGGGTATGAAGTTGAGTGAAAAGTATGGCCTGGGGGAGAGATGGTAGAGGGTAAGGAGGGGTTGTGCCCTGGTGAGAGCCCCAAGGACCAGAAAGAGAAGCCTGGAATACTGCATTTGCCCCCCCACCCCGGCCTAAGGTTCCTCCCTGCTATTTTAGGTGGTAGTCAAATACACCCAGGGAAAAAGTTAAAGGCTTTGGGGACCACAACAGGAAAGGCTCCTAGAGCCAGCAAAACTTCTGCAGAACTTACTGTAATGAAGATCAGCTCAAAATGTTTAAACTATTTAAATGGTTGCTCAACACCTCTGGTATAAGACAGGCAATATCCCCTCAGAACTTACCTCCAGATTCCAAGGCAAAGTCAACCATTCCAGTCTTGTCTTGTGAAAAGAGTTTCAGTGCGTTGTTGACAATAATGCGTGCTTGCTGCAAATATACATAAGAGGAATATGAGAAATTGAGAGTAAACACTGTATTTCAGCATTCTGACACATTCTGTCAAGTTGTGCTTTTGCCATAGAATTGTTTTATACAGCATTCTCAAACTAGTCTTTGAAGCAACATATGGGCAAATCTGGTCTTTGATGTGACAAAGCCTCAGGCGATTAACAGTTTTAAAGGTCAATGCCAGAACTATGAATTGAGTTAGTGTTCAATAGTACAAATTGTACTCCTGAGCAGTAAGCAATACAGTCAATATGGATGTGCTGTCCTCTTTATGAAACGCCATTCAGAATGAATGGGACTGGTTTTCCTTTTTATGGTGGGAATTTTATTGATGTTTCTCTGGCTGCATTTTTAATTTTTAAGCAGTCCAATCTGACAATTTGATTTTTAAATTATGTTTGTGTTTGTTACATTACCTTTATTATATTATTTAATTTTGTTGCCTATCTACCTTGAGTGCCGCTCTTATTGGCAGAAAATGTGGTATGTAAATTTCAAATACAGTGGTACCTCGGGTTACATATGCTTCAGGTTGCATATGCTTCAGGTTACATATGCTTCAGGTTACAGACACCGCTAACCCAGAAATAGTACCTCAGGTTAAGAACTTTGCTTCAGGATGAGAACAGAAATCGTGCTCCGGTGGCACGGCAGCAGCAGGAGGCCTCCATTAGCTAAAGTGGTGCTTCAGGTTAAGAACAGTTTCAGGTTAAGTACAGACCTCCAGAACGAATTAAGTACTTAACCCGAGGTACCACTGTAAATGTTTCATCAGGATTTATTTTATATGCCTATTATTTTTTATTTCCAGCTTTATAACCCAGCAAGCCCTCAAGACATCACCTTCTCAGAATTGCACATAGACACCAGCCTAGGAATTTGTGTTGGGTAATAATTATCTGCAAATGACTAGATAAGGAAAGCTTGAAAGAAGAGAAAGACCAACTTCTGCAAAAACCAGACATGATTAATATGGGCAGAGGTCTACAAAATTAGGACTGGTATTGGTAGCAAAGCATTTGTTTCTACAAGCCAGCTGCAAAGTTCGTTCCCAGCACGACATCACAGTCAGTGGCTTGGATCCCATGTTATTGGAAGTGAATCTTTGCTCATGGGGTGCTTCTAGTGGATGAAAGTTGGGAGCAACGGCTTAGGGAGAGAGAGGCAATTTTGTTGAAACTTCCTTTCTCTTGCAGCGCCCTGAAGATCTGCTCATGAATTTTGCAGGATCCTTCAGAACAGAATGAGGTGTGGCACAGAGAGAAAGAGGAATCACTGAAAAATTGCCTCCTTCACTTCTGCCAGTGTGGGCTTCCACAAGTTCATACACCCTTCCATTCATGGAAGAGTAACTCTGGATCCAAGGTATCATCATCTAATGACACTGATGAAATTATAATTTCAAATACTGGAGCAAGACTAACATTTCGTTCTGACTCAGTGAGGAACAAAGAACTCACATTAAAGTCAATTCACAAACTGTACTTAACACCACATAACTATTTTACACGAGCACTGGTTCTTCACCAAAATGTTGGAGGGGATGCCAAACCCTTGAGATGTGCTTTCATTTATGGTGGGATTGCCCAAAGGTTAAATGCTTTGGGGATGCAGTACTCTATGAAACTGGAACTACCATAAAATGCCAGGATACACCTTCTCCACACCTGGCACTCCTTAAAGACACTACAATGTACAGCGAGCAATTAGCTGGACACTTTCTTATTGCAGCATGATTCAGAATTTTGCAATTGTGAACAGACTTGGCAGGAGTTAATCTGGATTATTCGTATGGAAAGGTATGGGACACTGCATTATTTAAAAAGCTGACATTCAAAATAAGAGTCCTTAGAGGCCAAAGTAAAAAAGCTAACATTACAAAATCATACCACACTAAATTAAACGTATGTTAATAGACAAAAACATGGACTGTCTCCATCTCCATCTTTTTATCATTTATCTAAAATATTTGCTCACATCTTTCTCCTGAAAAACATTTATAGTTAAAGACGAATTGCACTTACTGTCTTAAAAATGAAATGCACAGAAACTTAAGCATAAGTTTAATGAAGCTGTTTCACAAAAGTGCAATCTAGAGTTTTAGTGGAAATGTACAATATTTTTCGTCTTACTTACCGCTTCTGTGATGCCTGAAATCCCAGCCTCATTCACAACGCTCGTTACTACCTCTGAAGTTGACTTTGTATTTGCGACAGACATGTGGAGAGTTATGTTCTTGAGGATCTGCAACTCCAGGTCTTGTAACAAATTTTGCAAGTCGCTCTTGCTCACAAATTTGGATGTTAGCCACTGAAGCAGTGATTCTGGCAAGTCTCCTTGTTGGTTGCCAAAAAGCATGATCTTGACTGATTCTTTAACTTGGGCATCTACCTAGAAACATATCATATGGCAAGTTATATCACTGGCTTTGGATCACTTTCCAAATAGAATAGTGGTTCTCTTAACACACATGCTTATTTTAGTTTCCTGCTATTCCCAACAATCAGACTGCTGTAACATAAAAGTTGAGGTTCTTCAACATTATGTTTTAATACACTGTTAGGGAACAAACCATATTCCCTCTGTCATAGTCATTCATGTTAACTATTCAAAGGAAATAAGTCAGAAATTCCACTGGGTTTCTGTAAACCCCTTCTGCGGGCCTAATCTGCTCTTTGGATCCCAGCTCTACAGCCTTTAATCCATTTACCATGATCTTCAAATGGAATGACAAGGATAGCCAAAAGAAAATTCTAAATAACTATACGCTAGTGACTGCCCACAGAAATTGAGTAGGCCAGCCTCTGCTTGTAGACAGTCCTGTAAAGTCCTGAAACCAATTGCATCTTATGGTATTGTATTTTGAGTAAGCTAAACAAACACAACCATATGCTTCTCAGCAAATCAATCCCTCCAGCAATCTTGCCTTGGACACAAAATGCTTTGTCAGATTGGGTGCACAAATACAACATATTAAACTTCATTCAGGGAAGTCTCCTTTTGAACTTACCTTTTCATGAAGGGTATCCATTCTGTCACAGCAAGTTTTCAAACCCTGTGAACTTAGCAGTTCTGATTTCATGTGACCTAACTCAAGTTCTAGGTGTTTAATCTTGGATAACAGATGCTTGTTTTGTTCATCAGTGTCACTGACAGCACAGAAAGATAATAAAAGACAAAGTTCAAATATCAGAACTATTAGGAACAGATCTAGTAACAGTCAACAAAACATTATGCTGAAGTAAAACAAAATGAGCAAGTTTTTGGCAGAGAGATGTGCTCCCCATGCATGCAAGAACATATTTGATGTGATAAACATGTTCCTTCTACTCCACTATGAACAAGATAAAAAAGCAGCAATGGAGATGAAGGTATGAACCATTCACACTTAGCTTATTATTCATTTGGGGAAATGTTCAAAGCCACCCAAAGTTCATACGATTCTTTGGAAATTTCTATGCAATTCACAGCATTTTGTTGAATTTGCTACTATACGTAGACATGAAACAGACATTAAATTCCAATTGTTGTTTTAAAGTAGCATGGTGGGGTGAAAATGCTGAATTCCCTTATAGTTTCAGCACAAAGCAGCAGTAAGCTAATCAGCAAACAAACTGAATTTTGAAACTTTAAAATCAATTTTCTGGGCATATGGTTTAAGCCAGTGTAAAACAAGTATAGAATTTAAATAAGTCACCAGAAAGAAAATAAATTCTGAGTTGGTGGAATGACAGAATGATATTCCAGACTTATAGCAAGTTTTAGAATGTAATTTCAAGATGCAGTGACAACAAAGGCCAAACATTCAGTAGCTAAAACCACCCCCCTTATAGAGCCACCCACCCATTTTTAATCCAGAGGTGTTAAAAGAAGAACAGTTATCATCTGTTTACAGGCTAGTTTTAACTGCTTAGTGGCAAGGAGCTAGCTGCAGCCGTACCTCATTCTTTGTGCTTTGGTTAGCTCAAGTTCCTTTTGAAGGCCCTGAAAAATAACAAAACGATTAAATTCACATGGAACCTCCTTATTCTGAGCTACAGATGAGATGCTGTGAGAAAAGATTCCCAGACAACAGAAACTCGGACTTGGAAATAGTAGAGGATGAGGAACCAATTTGCATACTTTCTAAACTTCATTCAAAATTTCTGATAACAATTTTGACATATTCATGCCATGGTGGAATGGGGGCAGGTGAGAGAAAGTGGCAGAGGCACTGGACTCCAATTGGGACTGCATGTGACTTGGGGAAGAAAACTGCTCTTAAACTACTCGGTGGTGGTAGTTATTGTAATCCAGCTCTTATCCATTAACTCAACATATGGTTTGGGGGAAGGGAGTGCATCACAAGAAAGGAAGGCACAATCCTTCTTCCAGAGAAGAAGCAGAAACATTACCTGACATATGGAGATCCACATAACACTCTGGATCCCAAGACTGCAACTTGAGGTTACTAATCGTATTTTCACTAGGGCCTCTTTGCAAGTGAAAAATCCTTTCCTCTTTCTGTCTGATGTTTATCCAGAATAAATCTTGTTTGGTCAAACCAACTGTCTTCCATTATCCCAGCACATATCTTATTTTTTAATGCTTTTGAGAAATGCTTAGAGTGCTAACTGCATTTTTTTAAAAAAATGTTTCTTAATGCTGGAAAAATAGATCTGCCTTCCAAATTTGAATATTCTGGTTCTCACAACAAATTATACATTTGACACACTTTTGGCCTTATGAGCAACTTGTGGTATTTATCCTCACAACGATCCTCAGAAGCTAGTTTGATTGACAGATTATAAAGTGCCAAGGGGTACCCCCAGTGAGATTTTTAGACAATTGGAACCTAGACTTCCCACATCCAAGCCCAGCATAATAGCCATTAAACTACCACTTTGTGCCCAAAGACATCTCTTTCCATCTAGGCAAGCAAGAGGCATTACCAAAGTTCAAGGAGACATTCTTGCCAGATGACCAATTGGAGGAGGGTTTGCAACAGCATTAGTTCTAGGAGATAATATCCAAAAATAGAGAGGCCTGGACACTCACATTTGGCTCCCTGGCCTGAGGTTCCACACTCATGAGGTGACAGATTTCTCTTTTTCTTCTTCCCCTTCCTTAAGCATATTTGCTTGGAAGCAACCTGTGGATTTCACTGGGACTTACTTCCAATCAAGTATTCTTAAAATTACAGCCTTTGCTACTGAAAGAAACTCTTAAAGCAAGTCTATCACTCTTTTCATTACCTCCGATTTTTCTGAGAGTTTTGCAAGGAGATCTTCTAAAGCTACAATGCGCCATTCATGTTCTTGGTGCAAGGTCAGAAAGTCACGCTTTAAAGATAAAAGAGAATAGTAACTTTTGAAGCTTATTGCTCACAAGATCCCTCCCATATTTAAATATTGTATGGATTTTAACCACACAACCCAAAATAATATCTGAAGCCATATTTAAGTACAATGACCATATGAGAGCTATTTAATGCAGTTTGAAAAGGTAAAGAAGTGAAATGGTATCATTTTAAAATCCATTCATGAAAAGCGTATTTTCTTCCTTTAAGAGACAGTGATTCAACTCTTAAGCTAATCATAGGAACGTGTGTTAAATGTACTGCATGTTGGGCTTTATATCAAATAATGCATTTTTAATGTTACCATCCTCAGGTTAAGCATATGCATTTGGCTGAATGGAATTACAATGAAATGCTTCCAGTGAGAATGACTATAATGCAATCTGCTAAACTATTATCATGTGCAAGCTGAAAACACTTGTATCCCACCCACACAAGCTCTCATTTCCCATGTCAGTTCTAAACAGCCTCCTACAACAGAAGTATTATTGAGTATTTGAATGACAAGTCTGTAATGATCACATTAAAACTCCCAAGTTTTAAGAAACAGTTCCAAACAAATTACCGCTGGGTGCAGTGTTTCATCAGGTTTCATTTCTTTAATATGCTGGCCCACCACATTTTTAATGAGTGTCAGCATTTCACTTTTGTCATTCATCTGGGTAACTTGATCTTGAAGGCTTTGCAGGAGAAGTAGCATTTTACTATATTCTTCATCCCGATGATGCCATCTCTTAGACATAAAGACCATTTTCTTTTCCAGCTCTATCACACGATCTGCATCAAATACCTTCATAGTTTCCTATAATTTTAAAGGGTATTTATTCATTTATACTCCAGCTCTGTTCTAAAACATTCATAGTGGTTTACAGTAACAAAATAGCTCACAACTGCAACAAATTACAGTTGTAAAGCAAAACAAAAACCCTTAAAACAAGTTAGAGAAGCAGACTAAAGTAGCAGCTGCAGTTAATCCTGAATAATAACACCATTCAGAAAAGGTCCAATGAAATAAAATTGTCTCCACTGTTTTGCCTAAAAGCATGCAGTGATAAGAATGGTATACCTCTCTTGGGAGTTTATTCCAGATTTTGGGATTAATTTTCATTATCCCCAAAGCAACGAATGATAAAATTTAAGAGGTGGATTTAAACCATACACTGCACATGGAAAGGAGATGGGGAGGAGTCCAAAGGTCATCCATTGGGGAAGGGGCTTTTTTAAAAAAAAAACATAGCAAAACTATGCACTATGCATATTGATGAGCTATCTATCAGTCAACACAACATGTGAAGCATCAAGCCAGCCTCATGCTCTGGAGTTTCAAAAAGAGAAAGCCTGTCAGACACCTGGAAAGTCAAGACAGGAAGCAACAATAGTTTCTGGTAGGCTGCTGTACATGGCTGGCATATGTCATGTTTGGCATAGCGGACTAAGGCCTGCACAACAGGAACAAAATAATATGGCCAGCTCTTGGTTGTATCACTCCCAACCCTCCATAATAATGGCAGGTATTCATTTGCAGATGGATAGACCAAAGGCCATCATCTAATAGAAAAGTGAGTAACATCCGGACCCCCTTAGCCTTCACATGCGAAACAAAAAGCCTTAAGACACATATTTTTAAAGAGCACTTACATCGGGGTACGGAAGAGCATAAGAGTCATCGGGCTGAGGCTCAATGATATTTGCAGAATCTTCCCAGCTGTGTATTCTGTGTATGCCCGTCCAATTCAAAGCTGGCAATAACGAAAGGAAACCTTCAGTACCCCAGTGCCATAATCCTAAAAGAAAGAAGGCAAAAAGGGGTAAAGATAAAACTCTTGATAACAGGAAATCCTCAGATTTTTTTCTAAAGTAAGTTCGACAAAATAAACCAACTTTAATTCGGCATTAATCATTAAATTAATAACTTTGACCACAGTCTATATCAGGGGTCAGCAAACATTTTCAGCAGGGGGCCGGTCCACTGTTCCTCAGACCTTGTGGGGGGCCAGACTATTATTTTTTTTGGGTGGGGTGTGTGTGAAATGAACAAATTCCTATGCCCCACAAATAACCCAGAGATGTATTTTAATAAAAGGACACATTCTACCCATGTAAAAGCATGCTGATTCCCGGACCATCCGCAGGCTGGATTTAGAAGGCGACTGGGCCGATCCGGCCCCTGGGCCTTAGTTTGCCTACCCATGGTCTACATCCTTTTTCAATGCAGATATGAAAACTATGGGAACTCAAGAGCAACAGGGAAGTGCCATTACTCAGTTGGAAAGCATATATGCTGCATGCAGAAGGCCTCAGCTACAATCTCCAGCATCTCCTGATAGGGCGGAAATCACGGAGAATCACTGCCAATCCGTGCAGACATAGAGTGTGATGTGGACCAACAGCCTGACTTAGAATAAAGGAGCTTCCAGTGCTCCCAATAAATCCCAGGGCCCATGCCCTCCAATAAATTAATGATTTCTACCAATTCCGCTACTTAAAACCTTTCAGTCATCCCACTATATGAAGTGCTCTTCTACATAATTATTGTACTTAGACACTTCTGTTGCTACAAAGATTCTCCGTCAGTGTAGCTGGGCACACTCTTAACCTTCCAGCTGTGGTGGGATCGGACCACACCTACATGGATTGGATGTTGGGCTCTGCAATGAATTATTCATCATACTTGTGGCTCACCAGGTACTAGGCATGTGTACACACACACACACACACACACACACACACACACTTCCAGACCTAGGCAAGCAGGAAAAAAGGCTGCTCAAGCTTCTAGATAAGTGTTTCCCAAACTTGAGCCTCCAGTTGATTTTGGACTTCATTTCCCATCATCTCTGACCACTGGTCCTGCTAGCTTGGGATGATGGGAGTTGTAGTCCAAAAACAGCTTGAGACCCAAGTTTGGGAAATTATTCTAGATCTGGGATGTCCAACCAGTTGATTGTGATCGACTGGTTGATCATGGGGTGTTCCTGGTCGATCAGGTGATTCTGATTGAATGACACACCCCAAAAACCCTCAACAACTTTGGTGAAGGCTCCCCCCAAAAAGCTCAACAACTTTGGTCAATCCAATGGGTAGATCACTGCCAGTGTTTTTATAGTGGGAGTAGATCACATCTCTTGGAAGTTGGACATCGTTTTTCTAGATGAACGACTGTTATGTGGCTGGTTGGCTGCATTCAGTCTGAGTGGGCCACACATGTAGGCTGAATACACACAACCCTATAAATAGGTAACCTAGATTAGTAAGATTTCAGGCTCATTCTACTGATACATTTCCGCCTACCTAGCAACAGCAATAGCGGGAGGAGAAACAACAGCAGTCTGAATATCTTTGGAAGGCATCTGGAAAATAGATAAAGGAATTTCACTGCAATTAGCTCACTGCCATTGGTTGCCTAAACATGTAACATATAACTGAAAATTTCAATTCCATTACTTAAGCTCTTTATGACCGTGATCTGTAACAATGCCAACAACATTATGAAGATAGTTTTGTAACCAATTCAGAGAGAAAACAGCAGCACATATTAGACTACAGACCACAATCTAGAACAGTTTAGACTTCCCCATAGGCTTAAAAGGTGCCTAGGAGGACTTTTCTCTCTTGAACAGTGACTTGGTGTGATGTACTGCAAACTGCCTCGAACGCATTGATGTTCTCAACAGAAGCTTGTGTTCCAGTCCTGATGGTCGCAGAAAATAAATTGCATGGATTTTAGGATTGTGGCCATTATCTCTCCTCTGTGTTATAAAGTCAATTTTAAAAATAAATTTAGAGGAGTGATGTGGGATGGAATTTTTTCCACTGCTATATACATCCATTGAAAAGTTTCCATTTGTGGAATACATTACTACATACATTTTTTAAAAATAACATAATGAATTAATACAAGTCAAGCTGAGCAACTGGAATGGGGACAGGAAGTTCTTAGAGCATGGCCAAGTTAATTTAACCAGTTTCAGTGCTAACGTTTTCTTTCTTTAAAAAGATTTGCCATGCTTAAAATATAGTGGTACCTCGGGTTAAGTACTTAATTCGTTCCGGAGGTCCGTTCTTAACCTGAAGCACCACTTTAGCTAATGGGGCCTCCCGCTGCCGCCACGCCACCGGAGCACGATTTCTGTTCTCATCCTGAAGCAAAGTTCTTAACCTGAGGTACTATTTCTGGGTTAGCGGAGCCTGTAACCTGAAGCGTATGTAACCCGAGGTAACACTGTACTTACAAGTATTCCAATAAACTGAATTTGTTTTTATGTACATTAACTATGCTTTATTTTATTTTATTCATTTAAAAGGAAGATATTTAAATTCAAATACTTTTGGGGGAAAACTTCTGAGATATTTATACAGCAAGGGAAATTAACATGGCATACTTTTTTAGTTTTGGTTACTAAAATAAAATAAAATAATATCTATCTATCTATCTATCTATCTATCTATCTATCTATCTATCTAAAATTGGATCCCAATCTGCTCAGGGTAGCGTTATTCTTTCAGAGAAAATCTACCACTTTGTCTTGAGAACCCCAGTATTGAAACCAGGAGGCAACTTCTTAGCTTAGCTTGCAGAATTTAATAACCACCAGGCAAGCTCAGCAAACTGAGTGCTTTCCAAGGCACATGGTTCATCATAACAGGAACAAGCAGCAGCAAGCCTCTGCCTATGTGCACCCTGGCACCCACAGCATAGCTGTGAAGACTGGACACTTTCATTTCCATTTTCAGCTAATATCAGTACAGCATTACATCTGTAACCTAATTGGTGGTTAACTTGTTGAAACATGTCATTTTTATAATCAATGGTTTGAAGCTGGCTTATTTCAACCAACAGCAATAGGATTAAATATTAAAATTAATCACTATTTGTCCTTGACAAACAGTGGTTGTTTTAAAACGAAAATGAAAGTTTCCAATCTGCTTGCAACCACATCATGGAGTTGGGGGAGAACATTTGTGTCCAAGACTCCCTCTGCTTTGTAATAATCCAGTGGTTTGTCATAATGTATGAACCAGCTGAAAAATGAGACTGTATCATCTTTAATCCAATTGTTTCCAGTGATAAAACTGTGATGAAGAAAACTGATTTACAATCAGTTTCCTAAACACATGGTGATCAAATTCTGTTAAGAAATGCTTACAAACCTTGTAAGAAGGAACACATTCAGCAAAGAAATCAGAGTAACAAGTTGATACCATCCAGTCCCAAGCCACCAGAACACTCCTGCAGCTGCCTTCCCTAGGTGAGAACAGACAACGCTGGCTGAATTGGGAATGTAAGATAATCACCGAAGACAATAGTTTTCAAACGTTTGGGTCTTCAGGGAAACTTTTCCAAATCAACATGTCTGCTGGGAATCCCTGTAAGTGGATGAGGATCCTGGGACATATTCTAAGTCACATCCTCTGTTCACACAGACACTGGCTAGGCCTGCAGAGCTTAGCCACTACCATCCATGAACCAAGATGCACCCAAGGAGACAGCCAACATGGCCCTGTAGCTTCACACTGCAGGGGATGTTCTGTAATGTTGGGCGAGTGGCCTCTTGGGAAAGTTTGTCCACCATTACACATCTTTTCATTGAGGAGATCTAAGCTTCCCTGGAACACAGTTTGAAAACCACTGGCTTAGGAGGAGACCAAGTGGAAGCAACAGGTGAGTGCTGTAGAAGAATATTAAAGGACATGCAGATTTTGGGTGTAAATGAGTACTGGCAAATGACCACACACATGCAACATTAAAATCAGTCCGTAACACATATTACAATCTATATTCATAACCTGAAATGTCACACAGGCATGCACAAAGTCATGCAGCAGAGAGTAATGCAGCTTAGGTCTGACAATTTACAAAAGAAAAGTGCATGCTGAAGCTGCATTCTTAATATGTACTTAGTGTGTCAATGAAACCCCTTAGGGAATGAGATGAAGTAAGATGCCCAAGGTTACATGGAATAGCAAGGAGTCTGTTTCTCTATTTCTGAGAGCAGCCCTCTGTTTTGACAACTAGCTAATTCTGCCTCGCAATACTGGAAGCAGGCACGCTGTATAAGGTATGCTGGGTTATTAATAAGCTGTGTACACAACCACGCTACAGATGTTAGCATTAAGCAAACAATGGTGGAAAAACCAAAAGGATGCTTGAAACAAGTTCATTTCCTACATTAAAAGCGCTTCAACATAGGCAACAATGTGAAAACTAAGCCAGTCTACACAGTGGAGGAGGAAGGGGGGTGCGGGCCGCCCGGGTGTCATCTCTGAGGGGGGTGACAAAATGACAAAAATATTAGGGTGGTTTTTAAAAAAACAAAAAACAAAAAACCTTGGCTCACAAAACTTTTTAGTTCAATCAACAAATGTAACGAAATGCGAGTGGCACTGGGCGCCACACCGTGGGGGACAGCAGTTATTGTGGGGCCTGCAGCGTGCGCCAGCCACACGTCTCTCCTGGGAGTGACATGGTGGCTTGGGTGCCTGCAGGTTCCGCGCTGCCTGAAATGACAGCGTGGGGCTTGCGCCCGCCCACCGCCTCTCCCTCAGCCGCCCTACAGCTGAGGGGAAGGCAGCAGAGAGGCTCCATGCAGCAAGCCCAGCTCCCATAGGCGGCTCACCCTGCCCCCGGCTGCAGGATGTGTGGGCCGCCCCCGGCACCTGAGCGGCTAGCTATGCCACTGAGTCTACACACAAGTTTCATCCTCTTTTCCAAATAAAAATGCTGGACATTCAGGAACTAAGAAGGCGGAGCTGTATAGGACGATGGAGAACACTTGTGACCTTTTGTTCATAGCAGGGCTAGTACCTGCAGGAAATAGAAAGTGGTTGGTTCCTCCTGATCTCCGGACTGTTTAGGTAGGTAGTTCTATACAGAGATTTCAGCCTATTGATTTGAAAGCCTTCTTTCCAAAGCCCATGCCTCATCAGATATACTGATGGTGCAAACAAGCCCCATGG
The DNA here is from genome assembly GCF_965113315.1 of Podarcis vaucheri. Taxonomy (NCBI): domain Eukaryota; kingdom Metazoa; phylum Chordata; class Lepidosauria; order Squamata; family Lacertidae; genus Podarcis; species Podarcis vaucheri. The sequence goes on from NC_138752.1 coordinate 42,507,841, forward strand.
CACTTACAGGAAGTGCTTTTTGTGTAGGAAATGTTTCTGTGTAGCATTTGAAGCTGCCCTAAGGATCACAAATCCAGGTTAAATCAGCTGATCACATCTACTATAAGATGCCAGTATGCTTTAAAAGGCAGAATACTCATGCAAAAGCATAAACATACACACACAAAATCAATAGTAACCTGGAGACACAACAGCTAGCCAAAGGAGTGACAAAATCTTCCTGGACACAAACCATCCAGCTGTTCCCATTCTTTGTAACATATGTAGCAAGAAGTAACCTAATATAACACAGATGAATATGAACACAGAAAATGGGGAGCATCTTCAATTAAAAACACTACCATTTTAAAACACTCTGGGATTGTTTTGTTTTTCATCCACATACAAAATATATTATTAGCATTACAGCAGAGAAAAACTGGAACTAACATTATAAAGAAACATTGGATTTGATAATTCAACAGGCTGTTTTCCATGGGTTTACTACCATGTTATTTTTAATAAACAAGAATGGTTTTGAGAGAGAATACTACGTATTTCACTGAAAGAGTCATACTACTAAGCATTTGTTATTAAAATAAAAAGACTGTATTTATTAGGCGTAGATCTATTTTAGCTAGAAGATTGGGGGGGGGGGGCGCGGACCAGAAACTCTCTTCTCTAAGATTATTGTTCCTCATCTGTAACATTCCATTTTAGCACAATAGCACAAGCTATTGTATTCTGCCTTCCTAACAGTTCTGCAACATATGTAGAATGAGGATTATCTGCTCCAAGCTTCCTTCATGACAGGGGTCAACCTAAACTCATAGCAAGAGGTGATAAGAGGTGTTGGCTGACACAAGCAAGTCACTCTAATCTACTTTGCAAGAAAGCTCTAAAAACAACAACAGTGAGAGCAATTAACAATGAAGAGATTGTGATAATGAGAGCAAAAGAAATCAAAATACGAAAACAAAATGGTGCAAGTCAACCTGTGTAAGAAAAGATGTGCCAAATGGTCCTTGCTACTCTTTTAGACCTTGAGGATTGCATGTGGGCTGTTGTGTGTGTTTCAAGGTGTTTCTTCCCCTTACAGTCATCACCTGTTGGTTGTGGTAACAATCAATTAATATAACACATTCAAGAAGACAGTGGTGTGCCAGATATGTCACAGAAATTTATTTTCCCCAGATTCCTCCCCCAGAATCTTGGTGTGTTTCTGCCTCTTGTCTATAGAAATGGGAGCAGGCAGCAATGCAGTGGGAGAGGCAGGCATGCCACAACCTCTGTAGTCTGCATCACTTGACACATTCATGCTGCAGATTTGCCTCCCAAACTTTAGCGAAAAATTAAATTAAATCCCATAGACAGTTGCATCTATGAAGACAACTGTTAAAAGGTAATTGATAATAAAGCACTTAGAGAGGTAACGGAGCAAACAACTGGAACTTCCTGCAAGTGCAGGATGAATCATGGCCAAGATACATTGCTTTTCCAGCTTCCACAAAATTACGTAATATCCCTGCAAAAGTCAGAATTATTAACAGGGTTGTTATGACAAAATAGGAATGCCACCATGTATGCCACCTTCATCTCCTTAGAGGAAAGGTGGGATTTAAATGCAACAATAAATAAAATAACACTTTTTCAAAATCTGTCAAACTTACACATTGATTCTCCATTCATACCCAGGTGGCCATCTTCCCTGAGAAATTCTTTTACATTCATGCTTCCACAGTAGCTAGAGTGGGCTGCAGCACAAGAAAAACAAATAATTAAGAAGAACAAAGATTTTCACAGGCTACAAAAACAGAAAATACAACCCAGAAAGGTCCAACAGCAGGCACGATGTGTCCACTGCAATCTTTTGATTTCTTTGCACAGCATCTTTCACAGATAAACTGCAATGTGACATGGAAAGTCACCTTATTTACAAAAGCAGCTCACCACCCCACACCCAGAAAGGAGAAAAAGGGGAGAGCACAGGTATCTTTGGAGTAGTGTGGTGAAGAAATACAAACATAAAGACCCTCAGGGTGTGCCTATTTTAAGGCCAGCTGTTCTTTGGATTGTACCCATATATACAGTACCCCAGTTTGCACATAGCTGACAGCAAATAAATGATTCTCTTTTGTTAAAAGCTAGTTGAGGTTCTAAGAAACTCAACCCAGAAAATGATGTTTAAGTTGAACTAGCTAGGATGAGCTATGCTCCATCGTAGTTTTTTTTTTTTTTTTGCAGGGGGGGGCGGGTTGCTCATGAATTCGGCTGGTCTGCATTTCTAAGGCTATTTATATTCCTGGGTGATTGTTGCTTGCTAATATTTGTCCTGCTTAGAAGCCTTCTAAAGAAGACCAGGCCTGCTGTTTCTGACATTTTAAACACACTCTCTTTTCACTTCTGGAGACCAAAGGACACCAGAAAAATATTTTAAAATACTTTAATATGCTTTGATTTCCTGCAGGAAACAAATTGTGAAAGAGAAACCAAGTACATCTTGATGAGAAAGGCCATTACAAGACAACACCAGGATCCAAAGAGGTCACCAAGGGCTCAGCCCCATATGGTGGAATTTGCAGATCGGAAAGTCATGTTACACAGTACCAAAAACATGGTGCCATGGTGCTTGAGAAACATAATTCCAAAGCACTCTTGGGCATTAGATACATAGTTCTTTGTATCCAGGGCCAATATTTCAAGCACAGTATTATGCAATGGAAGTGTGGGTTTGCAACAGAAGCTGCAGACCATCCCAGCTTCCTTGGGCACAGACTGGTATGATATATGCAGATGAAAACACACTTGTCACATCCACACATTACATTTCTGGGCATTCATGTAAAAATGTTTAATGGGACTATCTTAAAACACAAATGAGAAGCAGTAGTTGGCCAATGACAGCCAGGAGTTACACTTCTCTGGCGGAATATGAAATATACCTGACCAAAGCAAGCATGATTGTTGTTAAATACACTGTATATAAACACTAAAGAAAGAAGAAAAAACCCAGCACTTAAAGACTGGGACAGTGTGATTTTTATCTATAATGTAATGCAATTTAAATAATCTACTTTCATAATCAAGTTTAAGCTTTCATTCAAAACCCACTATTCATGCCTTTTCAAGAAAGGAAGAAAAAAGGAGAACCTGCACCAGTGCCTTATGCCTGCATACCGATGCTTCTAAGAGAATATATATATATATATATATATATATATATATATGGCAGGCAACTGAAAGCAAGAAAGAAGCCAGGTCACCAAAGAGGACATAATAAAGCTGCAGAGTGAAAGACAGGAAGAAATATACACCCACTAAGGCAGTAGAGGGGTTCAGAATTTGTTTTTTAAGTGTGTGGCACGGATGGACAAAGAAAAAAATAAGCTAAAAAATGAAATACCTTTACAGTCATAGCCCAGCTTCAGCAAGATCATTTGAAATAACTGCACTATGAGTGATGAAAAAGATGTTGTGGTATACTTGGCTGCTCGCAGAATCTGATTTGTGTAGAAAGGGAGGCCCCCTATTAAAAGAGCATCAGTAGCATGTTAGTTGCTTCCATTTCTCTACTGACTAACACAGTGAAAATACAAAGCTAACCCACGTAGGTGCAGTATGGTTATTTCTTACTTTCCAAAATATGAGAAGTCACCCCATGGCAACAGTCATTTTTATCTTTCATTCATTGAAGCACATGGAGAATAAGCACATGGGGTTAAAAGACAACAACCAAGTTACCGAAAAACACTGTTAAGTACCAGTCCATGTAACTAACAACTTCAGAAAAACATGTAGCACAATGTTTCCTGCATTCCTTGCTTTGCAAATTTACTAGCCAAAAGTTGGCAGATGAGCAAAACTGGTTAGCGCAAAATGTGTTCTTCTTCAGCATTCAAATAATTGCACGGAAAGAATGAGCCGCTCTCAACACTAATTTCCATGGGATACATTCAGACAAGCAGAATGCAGAACTCCTAGAAGCAAAGACAATCAATACTACTGACAGATGTAATCCTATAGTTTCATAGAGGCTGCCACTAAGTAAAGAAACCCCAATGAGATGATGGATCATTCTGGAAAATAAGACAGAAGTAAAGAATGATGTGTTAGATACAGTTGCTCTGGGAAAGTGGTTTTGGAGATTGTGCACTTGAAAGTGAGAAACCAAAGTTTGCTCCTTTTAATTCTTCTTCATTTAAGAATGTAACCACGCTCTAGTAACTCTGCCTCCTACTTCAGATGCCTATTGGAACAGCTTATGGAAAGAACATCAGTTCTATGGAGTTTTTCTGAACAAAAATGTGATCAGATGCCTTCCTCGCAATGAAGATATGCAATGTGAGATTACCATACGCATGAGGGTTGGATAAACCTGTTCATCAAGAGAGCCTACCAAGTTCAGATGAAGCAACCAATTCCTACCATGCTGGTGTTTCTATGCTAGAAACGGCTTGGGTTTCTCTGTTTTCGATTACAAAGAATGTCATGATCTTCAAAAAAGGATCAGCAGCACACAAGAACTTCCTTTGTACCAGAAGCAGTTGCAGACAGATTGCCATGGGAACGTTCTATTAAATCAAAAATTCCCCAGCCTTTAGGACTAGAATCCTAAACCAATGTAACTCAACACATTTTTCACACAGTAAGATATCATTCATGCACCATTTCTCAACAGTGGTAAACCAACAGAATGAACACCAACATTACTTACTAGACTTGTGTTTTTGGCTTCGATCCCTGGAGTAAATTCTTGAGGATGGCATGCGAGCAGCCGAGTATGCTGTGAGGGCCTCCTTCCGCTCAGAAAGCATGCTGCAGTCACTGCAGGTATACCCATTGCTCAGTGTTGTTTGGTTCTCAGCTGTTGCTAAGTCACCATTGCCCTGAATCACTGTAGTGTCTCCACCTGTTGAATGGCAATAAATGATCTAACAATCCAAATCCAGTCAATTTGGGAGAGAAGAAATTATAATGAAAAAGACCGCCTGGTTACCTTTGAGATCACCATCATCATCAAGACCTGAAAAGTAAAGGGATGCTTTGTTTAAATTCAAGGACGTGCACTATTTCTAAGTCAACGTTAACTGCTATGCCAAAAGAAATTCTCCTGCTAATTCTAGAACAATAAACAAGAAGCATAGTGGAAACTTTACTATGTACAAGGGAATATCTTTTTTTTATTAAGAACAACCATTTATGTTATCTACCAAACAGGGTTACATTTCCAGGCGGAAATGTAAAGCAACAAAAAAACTGTCTTTTATTACCCGTGTTGCTACTGGGGAAGCTAGATAATTGGAAGCACACAATGTTTCTGTTGCTTGGTTACCACTTGCTCTAGCTGTAGCTCACTACATAGTAGTAAAACAAGGCGGTTAATGCCAAAATTTACACTTAAAAATGCGCTACTAGTAGTTAACACAGGTTTCTTCAACCTGAGGTAAGCGGAGGCCTACAACTAGGCTAGTTAAGTAGCATACGGCCTACAACTACAACAGCACCTTTCTCTGCTCACACAGGATCAAGATCTTCTGACAGTAGCGCTGCTCATTTGGCGCCCAGTCCTGCACACCTTACACCAGAGTAAGTGGGAAATTGGCCTGAACAAGGTCAGACCTCAAGTCAGAAAGGATTATAAGGAAGGAGGGCGGAAAGCTTTATACACATTATGTTCCTCATCTGTCTCCCCAGGTACAGTAGCCCCACAGATGCTCTTTTACACAGACTTTCCAAATAAAAGATAATTTATCAAGGTGGACTAAGGCTTTGTCTCAAATCTGTCCTTGAAGTCAATTTACAGTGACAAAGCAGTACCTTGCTCCACTTGGAAATTAATGCGCCTGCTGCTCTACAATTCTAGCAATCCCCACACAGCATGCCTCCTTGACAGGAAACAGGATATAAGCTGCTTTAAGAGAGTCATCTGTCCCTCTGTTTCCCCTTTCTCTAGTTTCTCAGGCACCTGGCCATTAAAAAAGACATTAGTGAATCTTCCACAATTCTCCTAGTGTTTTACATTCAGACCCTCTGTTTAACTTGCTATTTCAAGTAGAAAGCAGCCGGACTGGAATGCATATTCCCTGTATTTTGAAACGTATTGCTATAAAAATACTTCCATCTCAAAGGGTATTTTTAATTGACAAAATGCCTGAACAATTTACAGATGGAAGCAAATCCAACACTGTAAGAATGACAAGTCATCTTGAATGAAATCATATCAGTAACTAAACTGGTTTCATATATGTCCAAAATTCAAATCGTAACATGGGGCATTGGCACTATAGGGACGCAGGTGGCGTTGTGGGTTAAACCACAGAGCCTAGGGCTTGCCAATCAGAAGGTCAGCGGTTCGAATCCCCACAACGGGGTGAGCTCCTGTTGCTCGGTCCCTGCTCCTGCCAACCTAGCAGTTCGAAAGCACGTCAAAGTGCAAGTAGATAAATAGGTACCGCTCCGGTAGGAAGGTAAACGGCGTTTCCGTGCACTGCTCTGGTTCGCCAGAAGCGGCTTAGTCATGCTGGCCACATGACCCGGAAGCTGTACGCCGGCTCCCTCGGCCAATAAAGCGAGATGAGCGCCGCAACCCCAGAGTCGGTCATGACTGGACCTAATGGTCAGTGGTCCTTTACCTTTACCTAGTCTCCTCCACCCTCCCATCAAAAGGAGTGCCACCTGAGTGCAACTTTTCACAGGGGAAGTCAATGACAGGGTTTATATTTGAAACACACACACTTTACAGGACAAATTTACTTTTCAATACAGAATCCACAATTCCTTGTTTAATAACTCTCAGAATCTTCAGCCATCGTGTATTTCTGCTGAAAGAATCAAAGTGTGGGTTTTGTTGTAGACATATTCACAACTCTGAAGGTGATAGTAAGTCTTCATGCTCCACACTCTGTGAAAGCTCATTCTCAAAATACTAAGTTGGACCCAGAGAGATCCTTTAAGTACAAATTCACTTGTATTTGGTCAGCAGAATTTAGAGCCATAGATCCACATAGGAAGCTGCCATATTAAGTTGAATTAGTGGTCCATCTAGCTCAGTATTGTCTCTACACTGATTTATAGTAGGCCTCTAGGATTTTTGACCAATCTTTTGCAGCCTTGCCTGGAGGTGTTAGGGACTGAAGCTCGACTTTTTGCAAACAACAAAGCATGTGTGTTGTTGAGCTATGGCCTCTCCCTCTGTTTTAATCACAAAACTGCTTCTTCATATATATATATATATATATATATATATATATATATATATATATATATATATGCTTTCGTAGATTTTCACGGGTATAGGAATGCAGGTTTTGGTGTCTTCGGGTGTCTTCCCGTGTAAGAGTCGGGGTGTCTGTGCGACGTTTCGACGAGGTCTCACTCGTCATCTTCAGGCTGGTGCTTTCGGCTTCTTGTTACTGGAACAGAGCAGAGTCTGGTGTTTGAGTTCCTATAAATACTGTTGAGGGGTGTGGTGTATAGCCTCCAACATTCTGGGTAGAGAGGAAGTTCCTAGATTAGTGTGCCTTTTCTTCTTTTGTTCCTTAATTACTTGAGGGATATCTTGGGTGATTTCATGAGTGATATTCTGAATATCACTGGGTGGGTCATTAATTACTTGAGGGATATCTTGGGTGATTTCATGAGTGATATTCTGAATATCACTGGGTGGGTCATTAAGTGTAGATTAGTTGCTAAAGCTCTTGTGTCTTGACCTCTTGAGCTTGTGAAGAGTTTTTCTGAGAAGATGGCTGTGCTGCATTTAGTTGTGCTCTGGCTTGGCTTCGTGTATAGGGGCGAGCTATGGTTTTGTGCCTTGTGCCAGCCAGATCTGTGTAGGGATTGCAGGGGGGTGCAGCATCCGGAGGTGCCACTATAGTTTGGCTACTGGATGGAGTCTGTAATATGTCTGTGGAGAGGGTCTGGGTTTGGGTCTGGTGTGGTTGATTGGTGACGGCATTCTGTGTGCCTCTGGTTCTGGTGTCGGTTTTTGTGGGGAGGGCTAATTTCCAGATGTCTGGCAGGCGGGACGTGTCGTCACGCTTGTTCATGTTGTGAGGGTGTTTCTCTATCTCGATGGCTTCCATGATTATTCTCTTGTGGTGATGTTCCATGTTAAAGAGCAATTTGGAATCTGCAAAATTAATTTCATGTCCTGTTTCTTTCATGTGTTGGAAAAGAGAGGAAGTTTTTTCTTCTTTTTTGACGGCATTCTTGTGTTCTGCGATACGTGCATTTATTCGTCTGTTTGTTTGTCCAATGTACGTGGCTGGGCAGACTTTGCAGGGTATTTCATAGACCCCTTGGTTTTCCAGCTGGATTTTGTCTTTTGGGTTTCTGAGGATATTGGCTATTTTTTGGTGTTAATCGCCAATGGATACCAGAAAAACAGGGTTACGAAGCTAATCCAAAAAGAAACACCCCCCAAAAACCAAGACACAGAAGAAAACAATGGCATGGCCCTCCTTCCTTATATCAAGGGCACTACAGACAAAATCAGCAAAATCCTCCATAAACACAATATCAAAACAGCCTTCTGCACCAACCAAAAAATAGCCAATATCCTCAGAAACCCAAAAGACAAAATCCAGCTGGAAAACCAAGGGGTCTATGAAATACCCTGCAAAGTCTGCCCAGCCACGTACATTGGACAAACAAACAGACGAATAAATGCACGTATCGCAGAACACAAGAATGCCGTCAAAAAAGAAGAAAAAACTTCCTCTCTTTTCCAACACATGAAAGAAACAGGACATGAAATTAATTTTGCAGATTCCAAATTGCTCTTTAACATGGAACATCACCACAAGAGAATAATCATGGAAGCCATCGAGATAGAGAAACACCCTCACAACATGAACAAGCGTGACGACACGTCCCGCCTGCCAGACATCTGGAAATTAGCCCTCCCCACAAAAACCGACACCAGAACCAGAGGCACACAGAACGCCGTCACCAATCACCCACACCAGACCCAAACCCAGACCCTCTCCACAGACATATTACAGACTCCATCCAGTAGCCAAACTATAGTGGCACCTCCGGATGCTGCACCCCCCTGCAATCCCTACACAGATCTGGCTGGCACAAGGCACAAAACCATAGCTCGCCCCTATACACGAAGCCAAGCCAGAGCACAACTAAATGCAGCACAGCCATCTTCTCAGAAAAACTCTTCACAAGCTCAAGAGGTCAAGACACAAGAGCTTTAGCAACTAATCTACACTTAATGACCCACCCAGTGATATTCAGAATATCACTCATGAAATCACCCAAGATATCCCTCAAGTAATTAATGACCCACCCAGTGATATTCAGAATATCACTCATGAAATCACCCAAGATATCCCTCAAGTAATTAAGGAACAAAAGAAGAAAAGGCACACTAATCTAGGAACTTCCTCTCTACCCAGAATGTTGGAGGCTATACACCACACCCCTCAACAGTATTTATAGGAACTCAAACACCAGACTCTGCTCTGTTCCAGTAACAAGAAGCCGAAAGCACCAGCCTGAAGATGACGAGTGAGACCTCGTCGAAACGTCGCACAGACACCCCGACTCTTACACGGGAAGACACCCGAAGACACCAAAACCTGCATATATATATATATATATATAGTTTTGAAATGTAAGAAACAGCGGCCATTTTAGCCATGACAGTGGCCTAGATGTGTAACCATTTCTTTCTTACTCTGCCTTATTGAGTATAATGCAGCTTGCGCTTTGAACTAGAACTGACATGACAGATAAGAGTATACATGCTAAATATACGGTATGTGTATCGTAGTACATTATTACCTACCCCAAAAATGGTCAACAGCTGTCTGCTCCTGTATTGAAGACTCATCCAATATGGTTGACATTAAAGAGCCATCACTTGCGTGGCTACTGAAACTACTGTGGCTAAAACTGGAAGAGCTCGGCACACTTTTTCTTGGGGTATGTCTTACAGAGCCAGACTGTTTCACCACACTTTTACGCTGCTTTACAAACCTTAAAGAAAAAGAAATGTCAAAGCATAAATGTGAAACATTCACCAACATTTCAGGCATATTAAGAATCTGTAACACAAGGCAAAAGAAAAGGGGCATAATAATCCAGCAGGTCTTCTGAAGCCATGTCACTGGCTATAGCAACAAAAAAGGAAGCAGTTTTCCTTTCCTCTTAAACTAGGAAGACACGTGAAGGCAGCTCTGTATCAGGAAGTTTTTAATGTTTGACATTTTAATGTGTTTTTATATGCGTTGGAAGCTACCCAGAATGGCTGGGGCAACCCAGCCAGATGGGTGGGGTATAAATAATAATTTTGTTGTTGGGAAACATTACTCCAACATTAAAACCATCACACAGCAGATAGTGGCTCTATTCAGATACACCAGTCTACAGTCTATGCTAACCACAGGGTCTATACAATGTGGAAACACAGGTTGTAATCTACACAATGAGGCAAAGTACAGTTTATTTCAGAGTTGCTTGCTGGTTTTTTTGTTTTCTTTCTGTTAAGAATTCCCAGCTTAGTCGAAATGACACAGAAATTAGGACACCACAATCATGGCTTCACAAGGTGTCTGAACTGTGTGAAAACTGAACTTCCAGGGTAGTTTATGATAACAATAAATCTCTTCCTGAGAACTGCTAACCTATAGGTGCCAATGAGGAAAGAAGATCCCTCTTGTCACAAATTTTGTGGCATACACAGAAAAATGCTTTCATTCTGCTTCTAAGCATCTTTGAAAGCATATGCATTGTGAAAATATCAAGCCAGCCCCTCCCAGAGTTCTATATGACTCATGGGAGGAGGAGGGCAATCTCTGACTTTGCACAATAATCACAAGCAGTGACAAACACTGCTTCTGCTTCTGCACAACTCTGGTACCTGGTGTAACATCACATTCTTTTTCCCCAAAGGACTTATGGGAGGAAAGAAGGGTCACAACTATACATAATGGCTGCATACCAAAGCTGTTCCAAATTTGTGGATCTCTTTTCAAGCCAACCCTGTTCTATATACTATGCCAAAAAATATGCAGAAGTCCTTTTTTAAACCACTGATCCTAAATTTGGAAACAAGTCCAATTAAAATTAAATACCTGTAGCTTCTAAATAAAGTAGTATAATCTAGGCAAAGTTAGCCCTTTAAAGTCCAACTTTTAATGCATGAAGTAAGTAAAAGTCTGCATTTCTCCCATTTTAAATCAATTGTACTTTTAATTTTTTGACTGACTATGCCAATTTTATTTTATTTTTAGCACTAGAAATGGTCACATCATAAAAAAAAACCAATATGCACATATACATTCTGAATCCTCTGTTACTGTAATAGTATTTCCAAGAAGCAAGGTCCATGAACTTTGATGATTAAATAAGCATCCTTTGGAATGAAGATTAATAGTGGGGTTTCTTGTAGGAAGACCCACTGAGTAACATGTGACTTATGTTGTCCTACTTGGAAGCAACTCAGAAGGGACTACTTTAAAATAAAGATGCAGTAACAGGGTTTAAAGAGTGGCACTCACAAAACCATTTCATTGGGATTAACCCAATGAACAGTTCATACATTTTCTACAGGGGATAGGGTGGCTGTGCAGGCAATGTGTACATGTGAAATAGTTCTACTTAAGTCCCACTGAGGTCACAAGGAACTGCGTTACATGCCATTTGCAGCTTTTGAGTTCTCATAAGAAGCCAAGATAATCCATAATCCTAAAATGTTTTTCTTGTGAATATTACCTCCTTCCATCTAGTATGAACATATTTGTGATCAGCCAGAATCACTGATAGAATAAACAATTTAAATCATGGTAAGGGAGGGGTAGACAAAAGATATTCCAGCTAATGACTGAAGAAGGAACAAGATTAGAATAACCTGAATGATACTGTATAGCTTTCTCTGATGAGAACCTCCAATTAGAAACTCCCCCCACCCCCCCCCAAAATGCAATGTTAACCACACTGAGTGCACAATGCAAAACAAGATAAAATGATTACTAGAATTTCCAGTTACAGAGTTAATCAATCCATTTGAACAGTCCAGAAATGTAACCAGTCACTGGTCACCAGAGAAGCATCTCCTGTGGTTGACAGATCTGAAAATAATGTAGCCATGTGGACTACATATATAATATAGCTGTCTTGAAGATCTACTTGCCTCTTTTATTTTAGTTGGGGACGCAGAACACTGAGCTTACATTAATGCTTCACAGAATGACCAGGTACAAAGGAGGATCTTGCACAGAGGGGGGAAGTTTGGCAAGAACAGCTTGTTAAAGATATGAGAAAAGCTGCCCCACTCTTAAGATTATGCAACTATTAAAAGTTTAGAAGCTCCATCCTCAACCAGTACTTTGAGTTTCTCGTACAAACCACACTCTCCAATTGCTGCTGCTACTTTTCTTGGACTCAAGAGTCACAAAAGCATGTGCTAAAAGGTTAGGGAAGAAAACCTAACTCAATTGGAGGCTACAATAGTAACTAGTACCATTTTTTAACAAATATTCTTTTAAAGAAATTCTACAGTACAACAGAGGTATTTGCAAAACTGAAGCATCACCTTCAGTTCTCCAGGAGAAGATGCCTAAATTTGGGAGGAGCAGTATTCTTCTTTTTGCCCACTGAAAACCCAAACCTTTTAAAGAAAAACTAGTAACTATCATAATTCCCAATGCAATATAGAAATACAAAACAAAAATCACAGCTTGCAGTTGAACCCCTTAAAATTTAATAGAATGGAAGCAGTAAGAAGGTAACTTACATGAAGTACCTATTAAAAGAAATGCTTACTTAGTTGACTGGTCTGCAAATGCCTTTTTCCCGCCATAGGAGCCGCTGCCACCACCAAAGATGCCTTCATTGTGTGTATCCTCAGGTGTGTTATATGTTACAGCAGACAAACGTAAGCTGCGCCTTGACATTCTTGGGGAGTCAAACACAGGGTCCAGTTTGTGTTCAGTCTCAAAATCTAGAGCAGTTGATGAGTAGCTTGAACTATAAAGAAAAGACAGAAAAAGATTTTGGTATATCTGCTGAAGGCAGCAGGCAGCTTCTCAACAGAGATGAGGAGACAGGAGTATAATTAACTGCTGTTGAACAATCCATACGGATTGCTGTTAATGCTTCCAAGTAAAAATTAAGGCACTTAAATCTTTGAATCTCTTTGGGCCTTGCTCATCTGAGAGAGTCCCCATTTCTCCTTGTGCAAACCCAACATTTTATTGAAGATCAATGCTACTTCCCATCATGCAGAAAGATCAGAACATCGGAAAGGAACACCATCCTTTTCAAGGCTTTGAAATCTACCTCTTTCTTAATCTCAAGGGGGAAACGTGAGGCCCACTTGCTTATGAAGACATTCAGGATGTGAGCTGTTGCAATAAAATAATCCATTTTAATCATCTGCTGTTCTACAGGATTGGACATTAAACAAAATAATGTCCAGTTATTTACTTATTGCTATGGAGTGGGCATGTATCTTTTTATCACTTTAACTAATTTCTCAGAGTAGCCTCAAAAGGTTTTAAATATTTTAAATGAATGAATAAATATTCCAGTGCTTCAGGAAAGTTAGTTTTGAATCCTAGAGTAAAGGTGGGGAATCTCAGGCCTCTCTATTTGGCCCTTGTCACTCTCCCCAGGGGTGTAACTTCTCCCACAGACCATAACTTCATTGAGTACTTTTGCATTGCTGGAATGTGTCCTTGAAACTGTGATGATGCTTCTTGCTTGCTTGGGAGAACAGAGGTATGTATGTTTATATAAACCTCTAGTTTTTGCATGGGTGGACTGTAACCTCCTACACAAAGAAAAGGGTCACATCTCTTGTTCTGCCACTTTTGTTTCTGGCGCTTTCCACCACTGGTATGCACTCCCTGGAATGCTGCCAAGAAGAAAATGTGGCCCTCTGGTTCCAAAAAGGTTTTGTGTTTTTATCATCACTGTTAAAGTTTGAATTTGTCCGAGGGATCAGTTTGGGTAGCAGCGGAGTAGCGTGGGTTGTCAGCACCCAGGGCAAGGCAAGTAATTTGCGCCCCTTACCTGGGGCAAGGCAAGTAATTTGTGCCCCCTAACCCGGGGCAAGGCAAGTAATTTGCGCCCCCAACCCCTAACCTGCCGCCGCTGCCAGCTTCTTCTTGCTGCTGCCTGGTCTGGTCTGGTGTGGTTATCTCCCGCGCTCAGCGCTGCGCTGCCACTGCACTGTCCCTCCCCCAGATAGTCCCTTGCTCTCTCTCCGCACCGCATGCCTGGCACCCACCCCCTCCACAGTGGGCGGCGACCCAGCGGCTCGGATCGGATTCGCACAGACAGCACTGCAGTGAGAGTGAGTGAGTGAGCCAGGTAGGGGCTGAGAGCTGCGAGTGCGAGCGCACCCCCCCAGATGTTGCGCCCGGTGCGGCCGGCCCCCCCTGCACCCCCCACGCTATGCCACTGTTGGGTAGTTTCACTTGCTTTCAAATATGTCCTATCTTGAAGTCTAAAAGGCGTGGCAGCTTGGCAAACATGGCCAGAAACTAAGTTTACAAGCAGAACTGTGACACAAACTTTGGAGTAGACAAGGCAGGTGCTCTCCACAAAGGATCACCTATTGGTCTTCCCTATGCTACTTTCTTCCTGCAGCACACAGCTTCACTTTTGCACGTAAAACACCATCCCATGTGTTTCCCTGCCCAGTACCACTACTACTACTATCAAGTGGCAGGATACAGTGAAGTCATCATTAGGAAAGAGTGGGGGTGACAGACATGGTGACTCTCCCCATGACTGAAATGCACTCTACTGTACTTGCTCTGGAAACTGCAATTAGTGCAGAATGCTGCAGCACAGTTGCTGACAGGAGTGAGACCTCGTCAGAATATAACGCCTCTGCTCAGATATCTGCATGGGAACCCAATTTGTCAAATGACCGAGTTCAAGGTATTACTGTTAGTATATCAAGTCCATAACAGCCTGGGACCAGTTTAATTGTGGATTGCCCTACCCCATAAGTATCCATTCACTCCAATCTACAGAACTGGCACTGTTACAGGTGCCATACAATACTTGTTCCACACTTGTAAGAATCTGATTTTTTAGTGTGGCAGCACCACCTATTGATATCAGACAGGCATCTTTGCAGTACTCAGCAACCGCTTTTTGTTTATTATATTATGATTGTTTTTAAATACCTGTTTTCATTTGTTAATTCTAATGCTTTTTTGTAAACAACTTAGAGGTTTTATTATTACAATCAAGTAATGTGGTAAACTAAAAATAATAATAATTTTAAAATGGTGATACATTTTTCAAGGGCCAGCACAGTGCCTGCAATAACAAGTGGTCTGTCCTTATATCCAGGGAGCCATGTTAGTCTGTTGTAGCAAAAACAAAGTTGTTAAATGCACCCATGAAAATATAAGTTATTTTAGGGGAAACTAATTTAGGATTACATTTTTAAAAGCAAAACAATGGTCTGAAGAGACTCCCTTTTCATGGAGAAGAAAATGTAATGCCACATTAAACCAAATGTCAATGAAGTGGAACTAACGATGAAGAGAAAGCAGCCTTGAGCGTTGTGTGGTTAGTGTTAGAGGGAGGAAAAAAACAGAATTCTGGCTTGAGAATCTCATTGCTAAAAGTTATTAAACTGAAACTGTTGCAGGCCAAAAATGGTTTATCTTCTGAGTTACACCAATAAAACCCAGAGACAAAAACATGCACAGCTTCAGTTTTAAAAGCAGGAATGCCAGGAGACTGCAATCATAACAGAAGATTGGGTTCAATCATTTATGGGGAAGAATGGGGTAGCTCAGCGGCAGAACATGTGCTTTGCAAACAAAATGTTTCAGTCCTAATAAGTATGTCCAGGTAGGGCTGAGAAAGACCCTTGTCTGAAACCCTAGAGAGCTGTTGCCAATCGATGTGTATTACTGAGTCAGACCATTGGTTCACCTAGCTTGGTTTAAAGCAGCTTCCCAGGATCCAAGATTTATACTCTAGACTTTTAATTGCATATATAAACATATTTCTCCATTAATTCTGCAGTTTCACACGTAGGAAGAAACTGAATATAGTCTTCCCTTCCACTGGCACGGAAGGGAACATTCCAGCACATGGGCAGAGGAGAGTCTAAATTATTTGCTAATCATTTTAAGATTAACCACCACAAAGGAGAA
Organism: Podarcis vaucheri; assembly: GCF_965113315.1. Lineage (NCBI taxonomy): Eukaryota > Metazoa > Chordata > Lepidosauria > Squamata > Lacertidae > Podarcis > Podarcis vaucheri. The sequence goes on from NC_138752.1 coordinate 42,523,962, forward strand.
TTATCTCCAGCTTGTCTACAAATAATCAGGGGTCTGCAGGGATTGAGTGTGGAGTGCCACATTCAATCATGTGTGTCGAATCCCTGCCCCCACCCACTGTCTGAAGTGGGACAGCCCAGACACAGGTTTGCTGTCTGAAAGAGAACTAGGCCATCCACAGCAGCCCAAATCGTATTGGGCCTCAGATAAGCTGGACCAGGGTTGCTTAAGATGCATTAAAAGCATGTTCTACGATAACTGAAGATGGGGAGGTTCAAGCACAGGGGCCGAAAGCAGGCCTCCAGGTCTCTAGCTGGCCCTTGAAACTCTGACCAGGTTGCACCCTTCACAGGCCCTGCTTCCAAGCCTGAGTGTTCTTTGAATGGGTCCTTGAACTCTGATCATACCTCTTGCTTGTCTGAATAAAGGACAGAGACGGATGCATGTAAAATTTACAGGATAACCAGCTTCATATAACCAGCATGCTTTAGTCTAATTAATGCATGAAGGGTTTAATACTATAGAGTAAGCTGTCCTGCCAAGCTTAGCTATGTCACTTCCCCTTACCCTGGGCAGAAATAGGTAAACAACACTTTGTTCCCTGCTTCCCGGTCTACTTGAGAACTCAGCATGTGAGGAGGTCTGAGCTGGTTCCTCCAGCTCCGCTGCACTGCTCTCACCAACCTCTCGTGTTCCTATACAAATAGTTTAGTAATGTTTTACCGCTTTGTAACTAAGCTACTTTTTACTGCCTCTGCAACTTTTCTAACTGACGTATGGAATAACACATTATTTATTATTACCCATAAATCTCAGGGCAGGTTCCTGAGGCCTTTGGTGAGTTTGTAAGTATGCCAATTTAAGTTACCGAATGTGTGTTCTATGCTGGGAAACTTCAGAAGGAACTTTTAAATGGGACAGTTTTGGAACTCACCCAGAATAACATATTTTTAAGGTTTTACATCCTACATTTTCACACTTCATTTGCCTCATATTTTATGAATTTATATCCGCTGGTTTTCTCTCACCAATCTTGGCATTCCAGAATTTTCTTCCTTTTATATCTATTTTTCTTGAACCAATAACATTTATATTCATTCTTCCTCCCACTTTTGCCTCTGGCCTCACAGGCATGTGGCCCTCAGAAGGTTGCCCAAAATGGAATGTGGCTCTTGGGCTGAAAAAGATTGCTTGTTCCTGTTGTAACTTCATTTAGTACCTGGCAGCTCACAATTTTGCTTTTTAAGGGAGTGATGGCAATAGTCTATTTAAACACTCCCCACAAGCTACTATTGGCACTTGTTATTATACGGCTGTTTTTATTCTACTTCTGCAAGTGATGTACTACAGGCACACTATTCAAATGAAGTACCAGGCGCTGCAGACAGCTGCCACTAGCCCCAATTTGTTTTCACTTGGCAAACACACCTATTTGTTTAATAGCATATTTGTGAGGGCTGCTCACAAATGCAGATTGTTTTTCAGGTCTTATTACTCTAGCTAGTAACAGCATAAATGGTGTCCTACAAACAAGAAAATTGCTCAAACATTAACAGTGCAAGAAAAACAATTGTCAGTTGTAAATTTCAGAGATGGAAATAAATCCACAAAAGTAGCCAGCCCCATCTACTTCTCACACAAGCTATGTTGGTGGCACAGTGGAGGTTGGAAAAGGGGAAGGATACAACCCCTTTCCAGGTAAAGCAAACTTCTTACCTAGTAGCCTGGAGGTAACTGACCACCAGCAACCAAACAAGTAGCTATTTACAAGGCTAGTATGAGAAAAAGAGCTACAGAACACACCAGTTTTTTAAGCTCCACATATTTTTCATGGTGACTTACTCGGGGCATAACCATTATTCAGTAATACTCAAACTTGATCTACTATTTTCCTTTTTCATCTAGGTCTAGGCAACCTGACAAATCTCTGACAATACTATCTTCCTAACAGTTACCCCTGCCCATATTAATACTGCAGGATCAGTAACATGTAACATTAAAAGTTTATTGCAAAACTTAGCAATAAAAGCACAAGTACGAGTAACAGTAAATTTATACCTTTGTACTTACTCTGCAAAACTGACAAGGATTCCTCTTTGCAGTATGGAACTATATTAAGTTATCTACACACACACACCCTGCCATGTAATACCCCCCACCCTGCATTTGCAAGCTAAAACAATGGTATTTGGGTGTGGTTCCCAAATATTTTATTTACAGCTACTGCCAAATCCTGAGTCACTGTCTTAGTCACCAGTGGTGCTGGATTAGAATCTACTGTAAAAACCTAAAACCAAACTGCTACATGTAACTATAAACAGGAAAGTCAGTGAGATTTATGATCAAATGCCAGGTTTCTTTCCTTGATTTAAATCTTGCCACGAAACAACATACAAAGAAACCAGGTTCTATAGAAGGCAGCTTCTCCATAAGGAAAAAGATTCTCACCTGAGTGCATAAGTATAGCCAGTGTTCTCTGGCACGCATTGGGGAGGGGTATACGTGTGAAGACGTGAAAAATCCATGGTCACTGTTCAAATCATACTGCAAAAAGTTGAAAACACAGTGCTATATAACAGTTTAAAAGACAGAAAAAAGAGCTCTTGCTTGGTTCAGCCGCTACTTTAGAATACTGCAAATAATGCTTTGGCAGAGGAGGAAAAAAGCCACTGGTATCAGAAGTAGTGTGCATTTTTAATGTGGCTGCTAATGTTAGATATCCCTTATCAAAAGTCACATGAACCCTAAGCACTTCCTCTTCTGGACAGCTTTTTCAAAAGTCTTAGGCATGCTGTGTTCTATTTACAAAGTTCTCTCAAATGGTGTAATAAAAAGCTAAACCCTGTCCATACCTACAGTGCTGCTTATAGTATACTTGACAGATTATTAAACTGCACTTTGCTGGAAAAAACCAAGAGTTTACAACACCCACAATAGTATTTTTTCCCACTGATACTAAACTAAAGGTTTTCTAGGTATTGAGAACTGCACCAATCAAAACAGTTAAGTAAACAAAAAGTGATGTGTTTCATGTAACAACACATTTTTCTTTTAACATTTCATTTATGCCACTGGAATGGAAAGAGGGAGTCTGGCTCGGCTTGTGCTTTGAAAGAGACACAGCCCTGTTTAGCTGGGATTGAGTCAACTAATCACCTCGAAGGGAGCAAAGGCGCTTATGTACACACCCTAAAGGCTGATCCAAAATGCAATCACAAATCTAGTGCTGGATCTGTATTTCTGGAACTTGTTTTAGCTCAGGCATTTTAAGGGAGTCACTTTGAAATGTTTAGACTGTGATCTAAAGAGCCACACAGCTAGTTTTGCTCATCCAAAGGGCCTTTGGGTATGTGTTTTTCAAGAAGCAGTCCTGAATGCAAGCTACTTTTAAAACTAAGCATTTGTAAAGTATTTTTGTATGGTTTGGAATGCAGAAAAAAATCCCACACAGCACACTGAAGGTCTTGGATGGGCCTGCAGTAGCTCTTTGGATTCCAGTCTTATTCAAAGCATTCTTATCCCACGCTTCAGCAGAAAATGTTTCAGAGTAGTTTCCAGATCAACTAAAAAAAGAAAGAAAAACTCCAGCCTTGCCTTTAGGCCTATAGTGTAAAAGACTAAAGGAAAAAGAAATGGGTAGGGAGGAGGGGGGAAGCTAACTTAGGGACAATTTAAAGTTACAATTCTTATAGAGACCAGCTGGGGTGGAAACAGTTCAGGTGGCCTGATGGAATAATGGAATGAGGAATGATGGAATGATGAAATGGGGAAACCCAGCAAGATGGGCAGGATATAAATAATAAATCATTATTAAAATTATTATAATAACCCTTGCTGAGTGACAGGTGATGATGATGAAGAGCCAAAAGCAACCGGTCTCCCTGCAGAGCTGATGGAACAGCCCTGCTTCTCTTCTCTAATTCTGCTGCAGCCTGAAAGCAGGATTTTTGAGTTTTCAGTCTTTTACGATGAGTATAAAAACTGAATGGATATTAGCTGAAGGGCTGCTAGACTGAAAGTGAAGGAAACACTAAAATTTTAAACAAAACCACAATTTAAGGTTGCAAAATGCCTAGATTTACGGAGCAGTTCAAGTAACAGAAGCATGAAGAAATGTTCTTTCATAAGAACACAACACAAAACATTGAGCAATATTAGCTGTAAAGGCTGGTATTTTTAGACTTACTGGGCAAAAGGGTGCCTTCAAGGCTGATATAAACTAATTCACCCTGTTTTAAGATCACATCAGGCGCACAAACACTGTTCATCTGTGCTCTTATGTGCATGCTAGACACAAACCAGGGATTCTATTCTGACTGCTTACATCATGCTAAGTGTCAACAATCATCATCAGTACAGGACTAGGAGGAGGGAGAGGACGAACATGCAAGAACCAAAGCCAACCCACCTCTCCCATGGTGAGCCTTAAGAAGAAGTGATGTGCTGCCCTCAAAGGGTTGTATCCAGTGCTAGCCCTACCAAGAACAAACCCTCAGAAATGCATGAGCATGACTAATATAGTCCCATTCATTTAAAAAGGTCAACATTGAGTATGAAGTATTCAGCTAAAACTCATAGTGACTAAGACTGACAAACTGCTGCTTTGGACAAAAGGAGGACGCTAGATGACACAAGATTCTGGTTATTAAAACTAGATGAAATCCAGTGCTTGCTTTTAATATAATAGTAAGGCAAGTTACTCATGCAGGGCCAGGTTCTCAGAACAGTTTTGATCTGTCCTGTACCAATGTGCTAAAACAGGCAACTACCGTTATGTGCATGGTCACACATGCGTGCACAGTGCCAAATCTGGAAGCAATGTGAAAACGTCATAAGGATGTCACTGAAACATCACTAAATTGGGGGGTGGGGCGGGGTGTTTGCAGGCTTTTTCAATGGGCTTTCTGATTTCACACAAGTGCAATGACCCAAAACACAACCCCCGTGCAAAGAGGGAGTTGCCAATATTTTTTAAAAAGAATATTATTTCACATAGAGTGGCTGGGGAAATCCAGCCAGATGGGTGGGGTATTAATAATAAAAATAATAATAATAGCAGCTATAATTTGGCCTTGAAGACAAAGAGGTTTATAAGGAAATGTTCACTCCATTTGTGAAATGAGCACCTCATAGATGAAATGAAGTGCTCTGTGCTTGCTGTTCCGACGGTGACAGAACAGGCTATGGCCAAACACATACAGTAAGGTAAAAGGCCTCAGTCCAGAATTAGCACTCTCACAACCACAGCTCAGTAGTGTGGAGCTGGAATGGTAAGGCGGTTCTACCAGACAAGCACATTCAGAACACAGGCAGCGCACGTGAATGTGTCTGGATTGCAATGCCTTGACGACAAAAATTAATTAGCTGTAATTTGCTTCAAAACCCAGAAGAGGATGTTGATGCTCAGAAACACCCCAAACACCAGGGAAAGGAGACTGCGGAAGAAGACTGGAAGAAATTCAAGATTTATCTTAAGAACTATTATAAACTTGATGAAGCTTAGAATGTCGAGATTTTACAGAGAGAAAGGGTTGCAGTAATATAAGATCAGATTAAGAAAGGACTATGATGAATTAGGATGGGAAAGAACATTTATAAGTTGCTATAAAATTTGGACATGAGGATGCAGAAAGGGGAGGTATGGGGAAGTCCGAGGAAAGAAGTCTATGAAAGGATATTTTGAAATTATATTTGTTTGTTTGTTTGTTTTTCTTTTATGTTTGTTTGTTATAAAAACTTTTGTAAAACTAATAAAAATTTTATAAAAAAAAAAAAGAAACACCCCAAACACCTGACCAACAGAGAACACAGAGTACGTAGGTTGGGGAACTTGTTTATAAAAGGTCTATGACAAAGCACAGAAAGTTAATGACCTTGCAGCTAATTTTAACAACATTTGTGCAATTTGGCACAGTGATGTCTTCACCCTATGCGCATTACCTGGTTTATTTACTGGCACCCACAGCCCAGCAAAACTCCTATTCAATGAAGTTGTCATCTGCACATGCACAACAGAGATCTCAGATCTACACATCTCTGCTTAACTGCAACTTACATTTACAAATCAGATGGAAGCTGGTTTGAGAGATAATGCATCAAACAGCAGTATCTCCCAGGAAACTACAAGATGCATACGAATTGCAGCTAACATCGTATGTACACAGTTTCAAATATCAGCAGTGGGAGGGCACTGGAGCCGGAGTAAATGGGAATGTGTACACAGTCTCAGAAAAGAGTTTTATCCCAGTCCATAAGTGTACTGCATTTATACATGCAATTTCTAAAACTATGTGTGCTCTATATATACATCCAATTGTTTTATAAATGTTTTTTCTGTAATGTGAAATCGTTTTGAGATGGCTCATAGGAAACTATTCATAAATAAATAAATAATGTCTAATAATCACCAAATTGGCACAGTTACTATCATGTTTAATTTGCAAGACAACCAGAAGTTGAAATCAGGTTATAATTCTGGTTTCAGCCATAGGTTTGAGGGGAGTCTAAGGTTAGAGGTACCTATTGCAATGCTGGTTCAGATGCAATGTGAAACAACAGTTTCAGGGAAAAGAAGAGGGAATAATAAGGGAGGGGTGTGTAAGAGAATGGGATGCTCCCAATTGCCTGACTGGCTTGGCAACTGGGCAATGCACTGTCTGATCTGGAGCAGTGTAATTACTCGTATAAAACTGCAAAGCAGTGTACCCAACAGCTAGAGATACTGGAAACAATTGAGAAACCTGGCTGTCTACAGTTCCCTCTGGGCCCAAACACAGACTAAGAGACACTGTTACTTACCAAGCAGCATTGCATCAACAAATCTAATTTTGACCTGGCTGCTCAACAGCTGTCGTCACCCTCCTGAAACCCCACATATGAAACCTTAGATTGCCAGGGAATGATCTTTAACAGGCACAAACACAAACTACGTAGTGAGCTGTGACTTGTGTTCTACAGGAACTGGACACATAGCTATTATTTGCATACATCCCCCTTTACTCAAGTTGGAGATGAGCTGTTTAATCATTAAGATTCCTTTCCCACACAAGGCATCTGGCAACT